>NC_134239.1:17215510-18465510 GCF_965152275.1 Natator depressus
TCACTCAAGGAACCCTAGCTTTTCTTTCTATACCTAGTACCATCTGATGTTCTGTGTTCACTCAGTGCTTGGAAGAGATTGGAGTTATTCTGTAGCTGGATCCACCAGGGTTGCTATGCATAACAAGAGCTTTGCAGCACCCCACCCTGGACGTCTGTCTGGGAAGCTCAGCCTTTAAAGGCAGTCTCCATTACCATGACCCCTTGCTGCCACCCCTGCTCCTCCCAAGGGGAGGAGAGCCACAGGGAGGCCCCAAATAAGTAAAATTCAGCCCTGGCTGAGAGTTTTGGATGTAGATTCCAATGCACCATTTAGCAATCACACTACTGAGGCAGCAGAGCAAAGAGCCACAAAAGGATCTTGGATTGCTTTTACTGGACCTGAATTCCCAGAGTGGAGAATGAGTTGTGAGGAGGTAACGTTCATTCCACCTCAGCACCTCTAGAGGGCAGCCATCCGGACATGTCTAGCTCTATACCTGTGATATCACAATATTACCCACTTCCAGCCCCTGGGTACTCATGGACTGTGCAAGTACTTCTCCTTCCCAGGGGCCCCTCCATAGAAGCAGGGTGCAGATGACAGGGTGTTGGAGCTTGTATTTCCTCAGGCTGCCAGCCCAAGTGTTACTAGGGAGAGGGCTGTCATCCAAGTATCCTCAGACCACAGGCTCCAAGAAGAAAGCGATACCACCCTGCCCAAACCACCCCCTCAGTTCCATCACATTCCTGATGTTTATCTATTGAAAATGGCCCGGAAGCCTGTGGCTGAGCCAATGAATCCCACACACCAGATGTGCCAGCATGCGGGAGCTCGAGAGCTACTGACCATGATTTAGGGAGAGTGGGGCAAGGAAAGAAACCAGCGACAAGACAATTTTTATCTGCAGATGCTATTTCCCTGAATTGCTTCGGATTCATCTCCAGTTCTTGGGCTTCTGTCCACAACATACAGCAAGCAGACAGGAACACCAGTGAAACTGCAGGTGTTTTTGAATTCCTCTAGGCACTGCCTGCCACTCCATAGCAGCTGCTGCTATAGCACTTAGCGTGAAATTCAGTGTTAATTTAAAGACTGGGAGAGAGGGAGGAGGCACCTGCATTAACCTTCTGAAAGGAGAAAGTGAATAAAAAATGATTTGCTTCACATCCACCTTTGCAGTATCTCCCACCCCCCCTTGTGCACTCTATGTTCCATGATCCTCTCCAGTCTTCCCTCCCTCCTCTGGGCCTTCTGTCCTCATCCCATTGCTCCTTCTTTCCCTCTGCAATGTCCCTCCTTCCCAGGGCTCAAAGTATAAAATGAAATAATAATAAAGGAAAAACCCATGTGGCCATCTGCTAAAGCATCTGGGTGCATCACAGCTGCAATGCAGCCTAGCAATTCCAGTGGAGGACACACGAAGGGAGGAGCTTTTTCAAATATAGATCGACAGTGCCCCAAAACCCCTGTTCAGCTGCGAGGATGAACATGAAACAATTCAGAGCAATAGTGTTTGCAAGCCAAATCTCGCTCCTCTGATTGTTTCAGCACAGTCCCACTTACAGGGCTCTAGCCAGCAGCCCCGATCAGTGGGTGGGGTCTGACAGTGGAAACAAGTCAGTGAATGACGGCCCACTTGAAGGAAGACTGGGGCATTCACCAAATCCCTGTAGGGACAGCTGTTTGTCTGTCAGCACTGACTTACAGGAGTCAGCGGTTGTTTTCTGAGATCCCAATTCCGATGAATCATGTGATGGGTCTTTCTTTTAAACATGAATGTTCATGTTAAAGTAGCACCGGTTTTGAAACAAAAAATCGTTTTGATAAAATAACTCCATGGAAATTTTCAAAGAGAGAGAGATCAGTTTATTCTGAAAAAGTATAGAATGGAAATGCCTTCAAAATGTTAAAACTTCCCACAAATTTTTTCTCTTTTTTGACCAGATCTCTTGACTATGAGACCCTAAAAGAGCTAGATCTTAGCAAGGGCCAGTCACAACCTGAGCGGATAGATGATGGAGGAAGAAGCCTTAAAATGGCCAGCCAGCTTCCAGTTGACAGCGACCAGGCAGGATGCAGAGGTTATGTTAAACAACATGAATGCAAAGACTCAGGGTGTGTTCAAAATGTCCGGTTTACACATTACTGCCACTGAACACTGCGTTGTGATGCTCTGGGCAACAAACGAATAGCCGTTTGCATCACCATTAACTGAAGGCAAACTTGCTCACATAAATAATATACACCAGGGATCATACTTTGGGCAAAAAAAATCTGCTGAAGGGCATCTGATGCGGAGGTTACAAACAACTGCATCAATCAGACAAATACCAAAACCTTTGCAATCCCAAATGGATTGATAGTTATCAGCCATCAGCATTGCTTCTGGGGGTAATATGGTTTTAACCAGCCCTTCATAGCTACCATCTATGACCATGCCTGAGCTTAACACTCCTCTAGGGTGTTGTCTGAGGTTTGATACAAATCCAGCATACACAGTGCTTCTTATTAAGGCTTTTGAAGAGAATTATATAAGCACCTGCATGCCTGACTTCAATGTGCTCTCTCAAGGCTGAGATGGAATCTCCAGATTTCGGGCGGCCACAAGAGATTTCAGATTTGCCAGTTGTTCTGCTTTGGCAACGTGAGGGTCACAGACTGAGAAACGAAGCAAATAGTTTTAATTTTTAATTTTATAAAAATGCACATGGGCAAAAGTTAAAGGAGAATGTAGCCCAATCAGATACAAATCACTCATTTTGTTCCAGGCAAACTCAAAATACAGGCCATACTCTGGATTACACCATTGTCATTACCATGGTCTCGGAGCACCTGTACATAGATTCTGAGTGATGTTCTCACTGGCTGCCTGATTGACCAATCCAATGAGTGCACTCAGTTGATGTGACAGGGGAACATTACTTAATCTCTTGTCACTAGTGGAGCAATCTTGGAGATTACCTACACTTAAATTGCTGCACTTAAATTGTAGCGCTTAGTGAAGACACTACCTATGCCGACAGGAGAGCTTCTCCCATAGTGTACGTCCCCCACCTCCCCGAGAGGCAGCCACTGTGTCAACGGGAGAAGACCTCTTGTCAACATAGTGCTGTCTACACCAGGAGTTAGGTCAGTATAACTGCATCACGGGGTATGGATTTTCCACCCCCCAAGTGATGAAGTTATACCAACATACATTTGCAGTGTAGTCCAGGACTTAGATACCTTTAGAATGAATGACTTTGTATGCACATCAAATATGCATTGGGTACAAAATATTTCCTTTGTAACAACTTTCATTCACTGTTGATCTGAACTGAATTGGCCATGGTAATGTAAATGTGAAAGGCCCCTAAACTATTCACTCTTCCAGTAAAGGGTTGTTTTAATACATTCATACATGTTCTGATATCTCCCACTTAACAATGGTCAGCACGTTTTAGGAAGTCTTCTCCCACATTAGCAATAACATGCTTTGAACTGTGGATTGCTGCTTTTTTGAACAAAGTTCTGACCCTTTAAACATTCATCAGTGTTTCTTAAATATCCTGTAACGCTTGTCAGCCTTCCAAATTCCTCTCCTTTCTCTTACCACTGTGTGGTCATTTCATGTCATTCATTTAAGGCTACATTAATTATGTTAAAGTTGACCTACACAGATGAAAGGAAAATGAGTACTATATGCTTATTTAAACTACACTATCGGGGCAATCACCTGAATACATTTTCACTCACCTTTTGAACCATCTCTAGTATGTATAAAAGAAACCTTTTGGCAGTTCACTGTGAGTGGAAATTTCAGCCTCTCCAGAAGAGCCACTGGACTTTCAAAAAAAGAACAGTAGTAGTTGTGGCACTTTAGAGACTAACAAATTTATTAGAGCATAAGCTTTTGTGGGCTACAGCCCACTTCATCCGATGCATAGAATGGAACATATAGTAAGATAGATAGATATACATACAGATAAGTTGGAAGTTACGAACTGTGAGAGGCTAATTAGTTAAGATGAGCTATTATCAGCAGGAGAAAAAAAGGTTTGTAGTGATCATCAAGATGGCCCATTTAGACAGTTGACAAGAAGGTGTGAGGATACTTAACATGGGGAAATAGATTCAATATGTGTAATGACCCAGCCACTCCCAGTCTCTATTCAAACCCATTCTGAACTTTCAGTCACTAGAAAAGTCCCAGGATGCATTATTCTGGGACAGACAAGGTGAGGTAATATCTTTTATTGGACCAACTTCTGCGGGTGAAAGAGAGACGCTTTCAAGCTACACAGAGATATGCTTGAGGCTGAGCTGACCTGAAAAAAAGCTCAGTGTGTCTTGAAAGTTTGCCTAATTTGGCCCAGTAAAAGATATGATGTCACCCACCTTGTATCTTATATCCTGGGACCAACACAGCTACAATAACACTGCAATAATTCTGGGATGTCCGTGCTACCAGAAATCTCCAGGACTCTTCTGGAACGTGTGGCACTCCAGGATAACACATCCCTGGGCATCTTTAAAGAACATGAAAGAGCCAGTGGATTTTCACAGAGGAAAAATATTGTTCAAATTTTAAGTTTTAGATGAGCTCTTTAGAAACTGAGGCTCTGTCTGAACAGTGATACTGAAAGTCTCAACATTACCTACTTTTGTGGAATCTGAACAGACCAGAATGATGAAAGCTGCTATAGAAAGGTAAGATTATTAGAATTTGTTTCTGCTCTAAGATCATCCTATAGCTGGGTGACTTGGAGCAGAGTCAGCACATGCAGCATTTCCGGCCTTGACTCAGTCTCCCCTTTGGTTTTGCACTTTAAGGCTTCCCCTCAGTTGTTTCACCTCTGTTTGCTATTTCAGTGCATGCTGTATTTCCAGGTGAGCTGGAAGATGGGGTCACTGCACTGTGGGTACTTCTTTTTCAGTGTGACAGAGGGAGAAAATGCAGAGTTCTGAGAAAAGTTCTGGACAGCACCCAGCCTGGAAGATGTTCACAGGTGTATGATATTACACTGCATATTCTTCATGGAAATATGCTTATGATATGAATATGGCATAACTGAGATATACTTTATGCAAGATGGCTCATGTAACTTATCATTGGAAAGGTTGTGATTTACTGAATGTGACTATCCAATTTGTATGCATGTACCATTTCTGTATCTAAAGTTAGGAATATGGACTAGGTAACAATTACAACTGGGTGTGTATTGGGAAGACACCCACCAGACAACAGGCCATCAGATTTGACGAGCCATTAGGAAAAAACAACAAGACTGTGAAGATACTAATCTCTCTCCTTCCTGGGAGGCGTCCTGGGACATAGCTCTGACACTACCAGGTCAGGTGGTCCTGTCACCTGATACAAAGTACCACCTTGGACACTGCTGGCACTTTTCCTCTGTAGGGAGATGGGAATCAAACAAAGGATTCTTGCCTTATGTAAATCTTATTTAAGGGTGGGGAGAAAGGCAAATGGGACTCTCCTCCATGGCCTCCCCAAGAAGGAGGACTGCTGAAAGTACCTAAAGGGACAAAGGAACCAACCTGAAGGGAAAGGCAGGGGACAGTCCAGACTGAGACAGGGGTCCAGTCTGTAAGAAGAAATAACTAGAACTCTGAGCTACAGAAACTCTCCATCCTGCCTCTTCAACATTTAGGGTGAGAAATTACATTCTGTAACCTGTTTCTTTAATGAATCAAGCTTAGTTTGTGTGTTTTGTTTTATTTGCTTAGTAATCTGCTTTGTTCTGTTGGCTATCCCTTTAACCACTTAAAATCTGCCTTTTAGAGTTAATAAATTTGTTTTGTTTGTAACATTATCCAGTTTGTGCAATTCATATCTGGGGAGCAGGGGAGGGGGGGAGAGAGAAGCTGTGCATATCTTTCTTCACATTGAGGAAGAGGGCGAATTTTTATGGGCTTGCACTGTGCAGAGTCTTCTATACAGCACAAGACAATATACCTTTGGTCTGTACTCCAAGGGAGGTGGGCAACTGAGTGCTGGGACAAGTCTCTTAAACTCAGTCTTCCCAGAACTGATCTCAGTGTCTGTGTCTTTCTGCAGCTGGGTGTGACCCTGCCTGTGTGTGTGCTAGAGGAGGCTTAAGAGCCTGGCTCAGCAAGACAGGTTATAGGGGGCCCATTCTGGCAGAACAGGCAGGCTCAGTGGTATCTCAGCACATCAGGTGGCATCTTGAAAGGGAGCAACCCATCACAAGGTGAAATGTAATTCTGTCCTGAAGTGATTTAAGGTGGGAAGAGAGCCTCCCCTGGGTATACCGCCCAATGGACGAGAGAACTCCCTTCACAGATGTGTGAGGATTCTTCCAGATCCTGAGAAACTGGACAGGGAGTAGATGATCAGGGTAGAGCAGCCACAGACACTGCTGCTGCAGCATGGACAAATAGTTGTTCCCCTAAAGATTCCTTTGACTTGATGGATTCTACTTTAGTCTTTATAGGTTCGTATTCTGCCCCCACCTCCAGATTACCTCAGCACCTACCAGGCATGCATTCAGCGATGTGACTAAATTCTGTCAGGTGTGATCTGTTTTCCCTCTCATCCTCACCCCAGGGGGAGAATGGTGTGTAGAGTTTTGTTCTGGTAGGGTGTGTTGGTTTGTGTAAAATGTACCTGCTGCTCTGTGTTTATGTTAGTGATGGCCAGGTTGAAGAAGTGCGCCTTGAACTTGGAGCAGAAGGTGGCAAGGTTTGTGATGGTCCTTAGCTCCTGCAGGAGGTTATTCCACAGTTGCAGACCAGCCCTCAGAAAGCCATGTTTCCTGCATAGATGAGATTTACTCTTATGATGGAAGGGATTGCGGAAGGCAGGGGGTTTCCTTACTAATCCCCCACATGGAAGAAAATGATGGGAAAGAAAAGGGACAAAATAGGAGAAAACAACCACAGGAGCCCAGAGGATTTCATTTAAATTTACACTCTTTATTCAACACTCCGGACCTATGATTTAATGGCAATTTAACTATTTCCATTAAACAAAAATGAATTCTCATCCCAGCCATTGTCGAGGGTGAGGTGACACTGCCCACTTCACAGGCCCTCCAATCTTTTGGATGGTGGCCAGAGAGGGGAAGTTACATTTCTTTCCCAGTCCCCTTTAGATACTATGGCCATGTCTACACTAGGAGTGCTTTGCTGGCATAATGACACACAGCGGTATACTCTTCTGGCAAAGCTTGCCATGTGTGGCTACAGCTACACCAACAAAACTGTGCTTTGTAATGGCATAGCTTATTCCAGTCCCACCCTCCTCCCGCGGGCAAAACCAGCTATCTACGGAAAAGCAGTTTTGCTGGTACAGCTGTGTCTGCACTAGGGGCTTTGCTGGCACAGTTGTGCTGGTCAGAGGTCACCCCTCTTCTCGCCCCTGACACAGCTGTGCCAGCAGAAGTCTGTGCTGTATTCATGGCCTGAACCACCTATTACCGTAGTTGGAAAGTTGTCATAATGTTGTCTGGCTGCAGGAGCTGCCACAGGAGCGAGGGGAGGGCAGGGAAGATGGGGAGAGTCCTTGCGTCACACTTGTCCATTTAAGAACTCCAGAGAGAGAAGGAAAGAGGCTGGACCCAAAACTTGGAGAGGGGAGGCTCAAACACAAAGAAATGATGGGGGTAGGCAGGGTACGAGTGATCAAACTGCAGCCTTTAGAAAGGTCACGCGAGGTGCTACATCTGCTTTGGCAGTTGGGCTGTTTGGCCTTGTAGGTAGCGTCGGCAAAGGCCGTAAGGCTAATTAATACTCTGGCAGTGTTACAGTGAAGTGCATACCCCTTCAGAGCATGTCTTGGAGGCACATTACCTAATAGGGTACGTCTACACTGCAGTCAGAGACCCATGGCATGGGTCTTGCAGGGAGGGTCTTGGAGCCTGGGCTCTCGCCTGAGCCCGAACCCCTATACTGCTATTTTTAGCCCCACAGCCCAAGCCCCCCCGCACCCAAGTCAGCTGACTCAGTGCTGTGGGTTTTTTACTGCAGTGTAGACATACATACCCATAGAGAACCAGAGGCATGACATGCTGGCCTGTGTTTGTGCGCGCACAATGTGTGTCCCCCACTGCCCTCTGCTGGCTGGAATGTTAGACATGTTCAAGTGGAGTCCTGAACCCTAATGCCTCCACAGTGGAAGAAGATTTGCCTGTAGCTCACATGGGAGCATCCTGTGCTTTTGATGCAAAAAATCCTGAGTTCTCTCCCTATTTACAAAGTCCTCAGTAGCCAAAGGGTGCAGTATAATAAGTGTACACTCCCAAGGAGCCATGGATTGGTTATACAGTCTTCTTCTTCCTAATCTAAACTGCTGGGGGCACCGTGGCAGCTAAATCTGGGAGGACTAGAGGTTCCACTTGCATTAACGTCTATCTTTTTAGCGTATCAGTACCTGGTCCATCAACTCTTTCACTTTTAGAGTATGGCACTTTTAGAAGCTACTCAGGCCATCTCCAGCAGAAGTTGCAATATGATAATTAACCCAGAGATCCAGGGGCTCACTGTCCTACCTCTAAAAAAAAACCAAAAAAAAAAACCACTCAAGGCATATATGTAGCAGCACTCTCATTGGACACAGCATGCCAAGCCCCCCACATCTAGGGAACAGCTCTTGCATCCCACCTGTGCCTGCTCTGTGATTTGGTCTCTCTCTTCTCACACTCATCCCTACAAAGTAGTCTAAGCCCTTGCCCGGTGGTTTGGCCTTTCTTCTCTACCCCACGCCCCCAAGCTTTGGGCACTTGGTTTACCATTCTTAAATGCACAAGGATGTTTAACAACATAGCCCCTACACAGGTTCTTCTCTTTCCCACACTTACATTTCTCCTTATTTCTCCCTCTTCCCACCACCCCAACTTCTATCTTCAGTGATCTCAGCCTGTCCCAGCTTCCTTGATTCTTTCACATGGGGAAGGAGCAGAGTAGGGATTAGATACCAAGCTGCCAGGCATCTCAGAAATATCTATGTTAGATAAAAGGTTTCTCTCCTACAGACACAGCAAGTGAAATGTCACCAGACAGAAGGGCGTTAATTCCCAGACCTACAGGCTGCTCCTCCTTCCTGGCAAGTGGTCTCCTCCATTCTGATCCTCTCTATTATTCAGTACCAAAAAAGGAGGAGTAGGAGAAGCATGAGAAGGACTAAGAACAAACATCTTAGAAAAACCCCACACTCATTATTGGAATTAAGCTTGCCCAGCTCCACACCCCTGGCTCAGCCAGCTCTCTGTCCAGTGTCTTCATGGTGACCATCGTGGGAGGCAGCGAGGGTTGGGGAATACCTCTGTTTGGAGCTGCTGCTGCTTATTTATGTAGATAGGCATCGAGCCAGAGCTCCCCCGAATCCTTCAGAGAGCTGCAGGGATAGAGAGAGGGAGGCGGATTAGTTTAGAAACAAATGATGAAATGTGGCAGCACAGTGAGAGTAAAGAACAATAAAGCAAATTTGAGAAGGGGGGGCGGCGATGAAATCTACTGTAATATTCAAATCCCTTGTATGGAACACATCAGGGAGACGCTCAAAGACACAGTGATTCAGGCTACCGATCCTGGGAAAGACACAGAACAAGTCCCTATGGAGTCATGAGAGACTGCTGTATGATCCAAGGGTTAAAGCAAACAACCCAACAGGAGACAAAAAGGAAGGAAGCAAGCAAAGGAGAAGACGTGGTCAGGTAAGGTTTCAAGGCTATAAAAAAGACAAAGAAGGAATGAATGAGGCTTGGGACAGACCTGT
Organism: Natator depressus; assembly: GCF_965152275.1. Taxonomy (NCBI): domain Eukaryota; kingdom Metazoa; phylum Chordata; order Testudines; family Cheloniidae; genus Natator; species Natator depressus. Next base: position 17,225,229 of record NC_134239.1, read on the forward strand.
CTAGGAGACCCCACCCCGACATAATTCTACAGTGACAGCAACGGAGGCACCTGAGATGGGAGAAGAGGCTGCTGGCAGAGTGTTTTCCATCAGAGTGTCCACACTAGCTATCTGCAACTGACTGAAACCAGTGGCTAGATCTAAATGGTTCCATATCCCACTCTCAGTCCCATGAACCATCCAATCCTATTTCTACTGCATCTCTTCTGTTCCAGCTGCGGCCCTCCCACCCCACGTCCCTAGTGGACCTGCCCTCCCACAACGGGCACTGTCTTCCCACAAGGCCCAGCGTCCCCATCTTGTCAACGGCTATTGCACAACATTTTTACATTGACTGACACCTACTGCACAATGTCGCCAAAGGCAGTGAGCAGGGGCTTGTTCTGGTACTCGATGCCATGCTTGGCACACAGGGACTTCACCAGGGGGGCCACCTTCCAGTAGTTGTGTCGAGGCATTGTGGGGAAAAGGCTGTGGAGAGAGAAGGGGGCTGATTCCATGAGATCTCATACACTTTAAGGCCAGAAGGGACCATCATGATCATCTAGTCTGACCTCCTGCGCAACGCAGGCCACAGAACCTCACCCCACCCCACTCCTGTAATAGACCCATAACCTCTGGCTGAGTTACTGAAGTCTTCAAATCATAATTTAAAGACTTCAGATTACAGAAAATCCACCATTTACACTAGCTGAAACCTGCCAGAGAGCTGGTCTCTCACTTAGTGCTTCACAGGCTTCCTGCCTCCCCTCAAGGAGCCAACCTCACAGGTGGCTTATTCTCACTTTGAATCTGGAATCAATTAGTGCCCTATAGTGTTCCCTTCTCACTATATTCAGTGCCTGTACTCACTGATACCCCATGCGGTTCCCATTCTATTTCCCTCAATGGGTGTAGTCACTGGTGCCCCAGAGAGTTCCTGCCTTTCCATCTGGTGCCCAATACAGTTCCCGCTCCTCCTCCATGTCTTGCGCCCCATAGATTTCCTGCCCTTTCCTTTGTGCCTGTTTTCACTGATGCCGCACAGGGTCCCTTGCCCTCCCCTGGTGCCCATAGTGACTGGTGTTCCTTAGGATTCCTTCTCTCATCCCTGCACCCATACTCACTGGTGTTCAATCTGGAAGTTCAGGTGCCCGCTAAACCAGTCATTGAACAGAGACTGGTGAACATTACACGTTGCCTGGAGCTGGGGGAGGAAGGGGAGCAGTGAGTGTTGTTCCATGAATGCTCATCTCTCATTTGCCTGGACAGCAGGATAACCTGGTGCCACCCTCTCATCCTCACTCTCCTCTAGACTGAACAGATTAATCTGAGGACGGGGATGACAGTGAGACCAGGCCTGGGCATTCTGGGATATGGGATCATAGTCCTAACCAATACAGAGCTGGTCTCACCAGCAGGATTAGGCCAAATCTGCCCTGACGCTCCTCTGTGGAGGCCTCCTCACCCTTACAGAAATGAGCACAAGGTCAAGATACAAGAAGAGGGAAGGACATAGGAGCGTCTTGCACTGGGAGAGCTCCATTCAAAACCCCAGATCACCCTGCAGTCACCATGTCACCCCCAGTGATGCAGACTCCTACCCCATTACCACGAATTTCAGAGTGCTCACAAGGCCTTTCCCTACTGAACCCTGTAACCCTCTACAGGCTCCCTGCTGACCCCTAGCATCTATAGCAAAGTGCCATCTGGTCTGGAATTTACACCCACAGGCCCACAGCTCCCGGGGACGGAGACGGTCATACCTGAGTAGAGAACCAGTCCACATTCTTATCGTAATCGATGTGCATGGGGATGTGGTTCATTTGCGTCACCCAGACAAACCAGTTACTCTCTATGAGCCTGTGGAGACAAACACACACAAAGCAGTCACTCACCACATGCCCACTGTTAAGGAAAAGTTAGCACATGTGACTCCATTTTGGTTTGGGACCCACCATTGTTTAAATGCCAGCATATCATACACCAGGAGGAGTAATCCTTAGATACTGAATCCATGTGAAAATTCTCCTCCTTGTCTCCAGCCTGCCTTGATTTGCAGTATCTGGTTTTTGCCAGTCTCTAACTCCCTGTCTCTTGGCCTTGATGTGAGGCCTCCCATCCTGATAATAAAAGTTACTGATGCATGGCTTTAGGACCATGCTGTGTAATTAACATACTGGTATAGCACGAGGAATGCACCAAGCAGGGATAGGTGGTAGATAAGACAAGGGTTTGTTTATTGGCTAAGGTTTCCGATGCACGAGGGCAACATGCTTTGCTAAAAAGTATATAACCTTTGTATAATTTGCAGTCAGGGTCCCCTCCTGGCTAGCAGGGGGGCACCACGCTCGAGCGTAATAAACGTAGTGTCTTTTGGGAACTCTGCAGTTGTGGACTTTATTTCTGTGCCTCAGCCTAGATTCGAACTGTGCGTGTCCTACCAGGTGTAATTCGTAGCACTTGTGTGCGTGTCCTACCAGGAGTAATTCGTAACACCACCTAAGCCTATGAGAGCCCAGGAACAAACACTCTTCCTGGGCCAAAGCAGTTACTGCTTGATGAAACTTCTCCCATGGATTCCAACCAACCGGACAGCAAAAGGCCCACACAGGTGATGACACCACAGGGAAAATAATCTCTCCTGTCAGGTCATAGAAAGTCACAACGGGCAGAAGATTAGGGGGCAGTTAGGAAAAGGAGAGATGGGCAGGTTGGCTAGAGGACTAGGGAAGGGCAGAGCAGAGGGATTGATAAGAAACAGTTATGAGCTGAAGCAACCATAGGGGGTAGTAGGGTGAGTGATACCTGACCAGAAGAAAGAGCCCCAGGAGCCCTTTCACCCCCAGTAATGGCAAGTAGGTGAGGAAGAATCGGATGTAGAAGGTCAGCATCCAGGCCAGGTCCTGTCAGAGAGGAGACAGAGAGAAACCTGAATCGAGGGTGTAGATTATAGCCCTTGCCCACTGCCCTGCACTGGCAGCCCCAGAAACCACCACTATAATTCACAGTCTTTATCGCCCTCCCCTCCCCTAGCATGTGCCATCTGAAATGCAGCCCTGAAGACATCCACCCCTCCTTACTGCCCATATGCTTTAGCTCCACTTCACTCCCTGGCACGTAATCAGCCTGACCTGGGCCATGGGCCAAAAGAAGGCGCACACTGAAGGGCCATCTCTCGCTCACCTCCGATGCTAGGATGGGCAGCGAGGGCAGAAAGGAGAGACTCGGGAAGTGGAAGGGGAAAGCAGCAGCAGCTATAGACAGCTTTGTTCTGCCTCATTTCCCTCCCACCATTCCTTGTTCCTCTTCACTTTTCTGCAGGCTTTTCTCTGGTACTTACTCTCTTTCCTGCAATAATCCTCTCTCAGTTGCTTCTCTCCACAGTCAAGACCCCCTTGAGCCTAAATTTCAGGTGAGAGCTCTTCCTTTTCTGCATTTGCCTCCCAACCCCCATTATCCCTCCTTGTCCCAGCATACCCCCCTACCATGCTCCTGAAACACCCACCCACCCATATTCTCCTTTGCCCGGTCCACTCTGTGCTGCTGGAGGACTGGGTTCTAGGCCATTGGGAAGCCCAAACAGTGTAAAGGGGGGATAAAAAGAGAGCTTCTGGGGGCAGGGAGAAGTGGCAGATGAGGCCGGATCTCTGCTACAGGAGCCTGGCGCTGCTCTGGGTGCTCTCTCATGCTAGGCTGTAGAGCAGGAGCCTGGAGGCCCCACCACTGAAACTGGGTGGGGGAATTAGGAGAAAGGGGCCTTCCCCCCAAAAAAGAAAATTCTATTTTTTTTTTTAAATGTATTTGTCCCAGGCAGATGAGGCACTGAATTTCATTCTCAGCCCCTCTCATTTCTATTGCTTTCCTTCCTGCTCCCCTCAGCTTTCAATGGTTTTCCCCCTCAGGCAGCCACGGAAGGGTAAGCACTGTCTCCCTTCCTGCCCCAAACCAGCCACTGGTTTGATGTGACATTTGATGGTCAGGCTCCATAGAGCTGCACCAACCCCACAACATGAGGGGAGGGCCCCAGAAACCCTTGCTGACTGACCACCATCGCTGCACAGCAGCAGAGCCCAGATAGCTCCCTTTGTTACCACAGTTCTCACAGACTGAGACGCACATGCATTAGGGGGAAGACACCCGCTCTCCTCTTCTGTCAAAGGATTAGGCACCAGTCATACACCCATCCACTGTGTCACAGTGAGACATGGTGACCAGCCACTCCACACTCAGGACTCCTCCCTCTGACTTTTCAGTCCCAGCTCCCCACACTGAACCTTATTCAGAAAACTAGGGGGAGGCACCGCAGGATCTGGCAAAATTGGACACACTCACCACCCACTGTCTGCGCTGCACTGCAAAGTAGAATATGTACCACTGGAAGTAGAGGGGCACCAGGGCTGGGGGTCCAACTAGAGGAGAGAAAAGAAGAATGCAGAGACATGAAGCAGGTAATCATATTCCAAAGGAATTAATTCGGAGGGTTCTGGTGATTCATAGAATATTAGGGTTGGAAGGGACCTCAGGAGGTCATCTAGTCCAACCCCCTGCTCAAAGCAGGACAAACACCAACTAAATCATCCCAGCCAGGGCTTTGTCAAGCTGGGCCTTAATAACCTCTAAGGATGGAGATTCCACCACCTCCCTAAGTAACCCATTTCAGGGCTTCACCACTCTCCTAGTGAAAAAGTTTTTCCAATATCCAACCTAGACCTCCCCCACTGCAACTGGAGACAATTGCTCCTTGTTCTGTCATCTTCCACCACTGAGAACTGTCGAGCTCCATCCTCTTTGGAACCCCCCTTCAGGTAGTTGAAGGCTGCTATCAAATCCCCCCTCACTCTTCTCTTCTGCAGACTAAATAAGCCCAGTTCCCTCACCCTCTTCTCGTAAGTCATGTGCCCCAGCCTCCTAATCATTTTCGTTGCCCTCCGCTGGACTCTCTCCAATTTGTCCACATCCTTTCTGTAGTGGGGGGTCCCAAAACTGGATGCTATACTCCCGATGTGGCCTCACCAGTGCCGAATAGAGGGGAATAATCACTTCCCTCGATCTGCTGGCAATGCTCCTACTAATGATTGCTGGTACTGCATGGGAGTGGAGATACTCACTTATGAAGAAGTACTTATGCTGATGGTTGTAAGGCATGAACTTCTTCTTCTTCATCCCGAGCTGTGAAAGGAAAAGGGATCACGGCAGGTTACCTGGGCTACAGAGACACTTATACAAGCATTTCGATCACCCTCCCTGAGAGGGAGGCTCACAAATCCCCAACCAACTTCATCAGGAGAAATGTCTGCATAAATACCTCCCAGAGACAGGCATTAACAGGCACCCACCAGCTGTCTCTTCATACCTGGGTCCCCCACAGCACTACTTCACCCTATTTTATATCTTCTAAAGGGACCCCTCCCCACTGCCTCTGATGCACTACTGTCTAGTCTAGGCCCTTGAAATGTGAATTCTGACCTGCACAACAAGCTCTTCCTCAGTAGGGGGAGCTGGAACCACTTCACAAATGTGACTCCATTTATTACTATGACCACGACCAAGGTTTTGTCTTATCACAAGTCCTCTCAAGAGACCATTGAGCTGATAAGAGCCACACAGACAAATAGTGATACTCTACTGAATAATACACCCAACAGCAGGCCATATGCTCAGGTTTCTCTGTGCTCTCAGGGTTAACTCACACCAGCCTGTTAACCAAGAGGAGAAGAAAGCGAAGTTGGGAGACAACCCACACCCAAACCTCTCCAAGATCCTGACCATCACCCAATCCATATCCTTCAATTCAGAGACAGTGGGGCTCAAAAAACAGGAATGCTCTGAGTTGTTAATGTGTGCCGTGTTGTTGCAGCCAGGTGGGTCCCAGGATATTAGAGAGACAAGATGGGCGAGATAATATCTTTTAGTGGACCAGCTTCTGTTGATGAAAGAGATACGCTTTTGAGCTACAAAGGGACCTGAAGAAGAGCTCTGGTGTAGCTCAAAAGCTTCTCTCTTTCAACAACAGAAGTTGGTCCAATAAAAGATATTACCTTAACCACCTTGTCTCTCTCAGTTAGAAAGACAGATCTGTAGCAGGCCCTGATTAGAGCTGTCACCTTTGTAGAGAAGGGATGGATGGTCCTACTCTGCTCTACCCTGCCTCCACTGAAAGAATGAAAATCAGCAAAATGGCTCCATGTGGATGATACTAATCCAGAAAGCTCCCTTCACTCTGGCATGCACAAAAGTTCCCACCACATGGTCACGAGAGAGTGCTTATCACCTGGATAATACAGATAAGCCAACAGACTGAACAATAGCTGAATTTTGCCTTCAGTAATGCTCTGGAATGAACAAGAGAGCAGCAGGGTCCTGGATCTGGGATGGATTCATCTTCACCTCCAACAATACTCACGTGAGTAGTCCTGTTGAAGCCAATGGGACTACTCATGTGCATAAAATTAAGCACATGCCGGACTGCGGCCTTACTCCCCACTGTAACTTGCTATTGGTTGCAGAAGCTGGCAATATCTAGGCAGGCTGCCTTCTAGAACAGCTGCTTAATACAGTTCCTAGAACTGGAAAAATGCATGTGGTACAAAGCATAATTCACATGCTATGCAAAAATACAGAAACCAAAATAAAACACAATGCTATTAATATATGTGGCAGTGTTTAGAACACCCACCCATATCAGGTTAGCCTCCAAAGCAGAGACAGATAACCACCTAGACTGTAGCTCATCTCCATGGAAACAAGGGTGAATAGATTTTCCTGTCTTGGAGACACTTGATTTTCAGTGCCCTATGTACAGATAAGTGAGACCATATCACCGCCATCGTCAAACAACTCCACTAGCTCCCCATAAGCCAGGGGTGGGCAAACTTTTTGGCCCGAGGGCCACAACTGGGTATGGAAATTGTATGGCAGGCCATGAATGCTCACAAAATTGGGGGTTGGGGTGCGGGAGGAGATGAGGGCTCCAGCTGGGGGTGCAGGCTCCGGGGTGGGGCTGAGCGGTTGGGGATGCAGGAGGGTGCTCCGGGCTGGGACCGAGGGGTTCGGAGGGCGGGAGGGGAATTAGGGCTTGAGCAGGAGGTTGGGGTGTGGGAGGGGGTCAGGGCTGCGGGAGGGGGTCAGGGCTGCAGGCTCCAGGGGGCGTTTACCTCAAGCAGCGGCATATCCCCCCCTCCGGCTCCTACGCGGAGGCGCGGCCAGGCAGCTCTGCACGCTGCCCCGTCCGCAGGCGCCGCCTCTGCAGCTCCCATTGGCCGTAGTTCCCGGGCAATGGGAGCTGCGGGGGCCACACTTGGGGTGGGGGCAGCATGCAGATCCCCCTGGCTGCCCCTACACGTAGGAGCCAGAGGGAGGACATGCCGCTGTTTCCAGGAGCCAGGCAGAGTGGGGCAAACCCCAATCCCACTCCCCGTCGGGAGCTCGAGGGCCAGATTAAAACATCTGCAGGGCTGGATGCAGCCCTCGGGCCGTAGTTTGCCCACCCCTGTCATAAGCACAATCACAGAATCATAGAAACGTAAGGCTGGAAGTAACTTGGACAGGTCATCTAGTCCAGCCCCTCACACTAATGCAGGACCAAGTGTACCTAGACCATCCCCGACAGGTGTTTGCCTAACCTGTTCTTAAAAACCTCCAATGATGGGGATTCCACAACCTTCTTGGGTATAACTATAAAGTTTTTCCTAATATCTAACTTAAATCTCCCTTGCTGCAAACTAAGCTGATTACTTCTTGTCCTAGCCTTGGAGGACATAGAGAACAATTAATCGCTGTCCTCTTTATAACAGCCCTTACCACATTTGAAGACTTATGTTCCCCCTTAGCCTTCTCTTCTTTAGACTCCACATGCCCAGGGTTTTTTTAAACCTTTTGTCAGATTTTTCTAAACCTCATATAATTTTTGTTGCTCTGCTCTGGACTCTCTCCAATTTGTCTACATCTTTCTCAAAGTGTGGTGCCTAGATAAGGACACAATACTCCACTTGAGGCCTCACCGGTGCCGAGCAGAGTAAAAGACTTACTTCACAAGTCTTCCATATGACACTCCTGGTAATACATCCCAAAACGATATTGGCCTTTTTCCCCCAACAGCATCACACTGTTGACTCATATTCAATTTGAGATCCATTATAACCTCCAGAATCTTTTCTCCAGTACTGCTGCCTAGCCACTTATTTCTCATTTTGAATTTGTGCATTTAATTCTTCCTTCCTAAGTGTAGTACTTTGCATTTGTCTTTATTGAATTTCATCTTACTGATTTCAGACCAATTCTCCAATTTATCAAGATCATTTTGAATTCTAATCCTGCCCTCCAAAGAGCTTGCAACCTCTCCCAGCTTGGTGTCATCTGCAAATTTCATAAGCACACTCTCCATGCCATTATCCCAACCATTAATGAACATACTGAATAGTACCAATACAGACCCCTGCAGCACCCCACTGGATATGCCCTACCAGTTTGACAATGAGCCACTGCTACCTCCTTTTTGAGAACGGTCTTTTAACCAGTTCTGCACCCATCTTACAGTAACTTCATCAAGACCATAGTTCCCTAGTTTTCTTATGAGAATATCATGGTGGGACTGTGTTAAAAGCATTACTAAAGTCCAGATATATCAAATGTACTGTTTCTCTGCACTGACTAGGCCAACAATTCCTCAGTTCCAGGGACAAAAATCAGAAAGTCTGAGCCAGTTACTATATTCATTTGGGTTTATGTTTTAAAAAACGCAAATGCCAAAACCATTTCTGGAAGTGTTACACCAGGTATGTATTTGCACTCCAGCTGGGACTAATTCCAAATCTCACTGAAATTCACTGAGATATTCCCATTGATTCCAGCACTGAATTAGCTAGTGTTTTGGCTGAAATGCATAGGAATCTTGATTCACTCGTGTATGCAAGATGGTGTTTCACTTCCTGGAGCATTAAAATTAGCCAAGCTAATCTAAAAATTAACAAAACAAGCAACTTGTATCCATATCTCGCCACAGCCCTCCTCGACCTGAGGAAATGAATACTGCTTTATAATCACGAATCAATCTTTAACACATTCTAAAACATAGCCAAAAAAGCAACTTTTAATGAAGTTTAACTGTATGGAAAGTTTAAAGAAGTTGTAACAAGCTGTTTGGAGCTGCGGAAGACAAAGTAATGTTAAATATAAGACAACATTTCAAATCTGGGTAATTTTTATACTGATTCAAAATCAGTTTAATGAACTTTCTCTTTGTTACTCTGAAACCTGACTAAAGCTGGACATTTTCAGGCTAAACCAATTTTCCAAGTCAAAGTTATACCAGGACAAAAAAAATAATGGAAACTGGTTGCAACCACAGCTACAGGGAAGTTACTGCCACTCCATGATCTCTCACTTCCTCGTCCTCTCTCTCTCATAGGAAACTGGATTTTAAGCAAGAGGTCCGTCCCTCCCAACTCCTTCCCAGAATGCCTGAAATACAGAGGCAGCCCAGCTGTTCTGCAGCTCTGCATCATAGTGTTCTCCCCAACTTTATGCTGCTTCCTGACTTTGGATCTTTTTAATGCCGCATCGTTCCAGTGACCCAACCTGCCCCCAGACATCCCTCAGACTCACCTCCACAGACAGTGTCTTTCCCAAAGCAAAAAATAAGGGGTGCATGTTAACATCAGGGTCCTTGCGGAAACAGTTGGGTTTGGCATGGTGCTGGAAGTGCAGATGATTCCACCAGCTGGCTGGTGCACCCTGCAGGAACAAATGTGACCAGAGGATTCAAACATCAATGCTGCCAAAAATAAGTCAACTCCTCCACCACTTATTCACCCAATCTCCAGAGCTGCACCACATTCCCCTCCCTGTCAAGTTTAGGGAACAAGATCCTTCTTGAACCCATGGGGCTCCCTTGCTCATGAGTCCTGTTGAAACTCCGGCGATTGCTCTCAGCACTGAACACTTACTTTCAAATGGCCAATCACAAACTTGTGAACCAAGTGGTTCCATTTGGATTTGCTGAACACCGAGAGATGCCCGAAATCGTGCTGGAGCCACCCAGCCTGGGCCTGGAAAACAAAAGGAATCACTGAGAAAACAGCCAGAGTTTAGTGAGCTTCTGCAACAGTGTTCATTCTCCACACATACAGTCATAGCAACAACACTCCTGCTCTCCTGACTGTTGACCTCAAGCAGGGGAGAGCCCCCTGTACTGGTCACAAAGAGATATTTCCATTCTCTACACACAGTCCCAAACATCGCTCCCTCACTATACTGCCACTAGACTCCAGCCCAGACTGGGTGAGGTTACAGAGCGCTGGAGAGTTGTTTATGTGGAGAAGGAGGGGCCAGGAAGAAAAGGCTATGGAACTAAGAATCAGGGCATTTATTCTCTTCAAACTGGTCGGAGCACCGTAACAAAGTAGCCTTTGATGAGAAGCCTGCCTCCTCTGAGTGTTTGCAATTCCAGAGGGACCACCTGGGCAGAGGAGGAACAGCTGAGGCTTTCAGAGCTGCTATGTCCTCAGCTCCAGTGCACTACGTGTTCCCATGGGAGCACAAGGAGGGCATGGCTACTGCCTAGTGTCTCTCAAAGTTCATACAAAACAGAGCAGAGTACAGCCTTGTTTCCACTATAGCAAGAAGTCTGGGACCAATGACGCGCTCTAGCAGACTATGGGGAGGAGATACGTAGGATACCAGTTCTAACTCCGCTCACTCAAAAAGCACGCGTCAAGGGGCTGCGTTCCACCCTCCCGCCCCCCAGACCCTGGGAAGGAGGGGGCTGGAATTCTCGTGAGCCTGCCACATCCAGAGCTTCTGCTGTATTTCCAACAGCTCCTCTTCCTAAGAGAGGCTGAGTCTAAAATAGCTGGGAGCTTCCCACAACCACTGCTCCTCCCTTCCAGCTCCTGCTGTTAAGACACGCAAGGAATGGAGAAGCAGTGAGCTCTACACGTTCGGAACTCTTCACAGTACCTCCTGCTGGGAGAGACCAGAAATGGAGTCGCATTCAGCTCCCCACCCCCAGCATTCCTGAAGCATTTTCAAGTTTATCTTTCCTTGGCTCGCCAAGTAAAAGAGCATCAGAGGTACTGACAGAAGCACCCGGGGATATGTCATTGGTCCTGAGTTTGTGGAAGTACAGGATGATCCCTAAGCAGTATACCTGGACGGTGCCTAGCAGCAATGCAGAGAAAAGGAAAGGCAGCAAGGATGACCCAAAGTACCAGATGGTGAGCCAGGCGGCAGCATCCAGCAGCAGAATGTGCAGGAGAAGCAGGAAGAAGAAGAGGTGGTTGGGGTTGAGGAGTCCCATCCTCTCGACGGTGGTGCGCAGCTCCCGGAAGTCCTCTACCAGCAATTTCTGCAGGGAGACCCAACATTCAGCACTCTCCCATGGGTGTGCAGGACAGCAGCCTCGGGAGCCCTGGGAACTCCAGAGGGGTCACTGCAGCAGGAGTGGAAAGCTGGAGTTCCCTCAGAGGCAGTAGCTGTGACATCAGGGAAAGTATGCAGCTCACATGCTATGACCCTTGGGCGGGTGAAGGGTCTCTGTGACACCAGGGAGAGCCTACGGCTGACTGGATCTGCCCTTCTCATTTCCACCCTCAGGTGAGGGTCACTAGGACACCAAAGGGATCCCCTGGTCAGTAAGAGCTGCCCTCTCCCGTTTGCGTCCCTGTATCACTGAGGGGAGCCTGCAGCTAACATGTTCTGCTCCCCGCCTGATGAGTGTTGCAGTAACACAGGAGGGAACCTGTGACCAACAGGCCCTGTTTTTCTAGCTGGTATTGCCGGACACCAAGCGGAAGCCTCAAACAGGCATGATTCTAAGATGCAACGTGATTTACCATTTACTGGAAGTTCTGGTTGCCAGTAAATGAGCGATATCAGCATATCCCCACTGCTGCCGCAATCCATCCCAACATCCGTCTTTTACGACACTCACGTTTTTGCTGGGCTCAAAGCTGGGTTGCTCCGGTGCCAGTTCCCCAATCAACAGCGAGTTCATGTACTTTCTCACCAGAGCCTTGTCAAGGTGGAATGCCCTGAAGGGATCCTGAAATACAGACAAGAGGATCGGGTGAGATAAATCACACACTGGGGCAGGGGAGCAGACAAGATGCTACGTGAACATCCCCAGTCTAGTAGAAAGTAATCCAGTGGTGGAGCTACTGGACCCTTCTTCTTTCCCTGCCCAACAGCGATCTCTTCAAAGCCAGAACAGACAGCTTGCAGTAGGAGTTCTCTGCCACTTTCTAGCTAGATATTTCTAATGCATGTCACCATGGTATCTGGGCCCTCCTCCTCCCTACCTCTGAATCAGAAGTCTTTCCTTTCCTTTCCAACCCATAACATGCCTCCTTGACCCCATTCTCTTCTACCTCCTGTTTCCTCTCATTTCTCTCCTTTTGTGCAACGCCAGCCATTCCCTCTCCTGGCTCCAACCCCTCCACTTTCAAAATATAAACTTATATGCCCTCTTCTGCACTCCACCTGGTTCTCTAACACCCCATTTCCCTCTCTCCTTTGCCTCTAACCATTCCAAGTAATGGTTTATTCCCATTCCCTCCATTTCCCACACTTCCAGCTGGGCTAAGGGCAGGCAGCAAAGCTTATGCTGCAGTCGCTCCCCCTGATCACAGGAACTGCTGCGACATCTCCAACAGGCATTGCTAGTTTCGATGCTCTGCACTCTCCCTACTGGACTAACCAGCATGGTCCATCCACCGCAAAGGGCTGGAGGCAGAGTGCTGCCTCGCTGACCTGCAGAATGGGTGCACAAGAGCTAGTGGAGAAACAGGCTGGGGATTGGGGCAACTGGAGGGTAGGGACAGGACTGGGCTGGCTGAATTGAAAAGGTTAATCAGGTGAAGGAGGAGGGTTGGGGAGGTTCCCCCAATTTTACCCCAGGTTCTGCCACTCACTGCAAACAAAACCCCCAGGCTCTTCCAGGATCGTCCCCACTGACAATCTCCCACGGGAACATCTCACAGCTTCCCTGTTTACTACTGCTCCCACTCCAGGTGCCTTTGGTTTCCTCAAATGCCTCCCCCAACATTACTGAGCAGTCTGTGTAATAAGCTCCTGACTCCCCAAACACCTGTGCACTGCTGCTTGGGAGAGCCCTGCAAGGGCAATCAGTGACTTCTTGTCACTTGGGAAAATCGTCAATCACTTAGAAGATCTATGTTCCCTCTGCCCTCTCTGGGAAAGCGTGGCCCCAACCAAGCAAGTCAGGGTTTATATACCCGTATCACTATAGTCACAGTCCAACTTGCTTTAGATTCCAAACCCACTGGAGGGGGCGCATATGTTAGTTTGGTGCCTCACCCCCATTAAAAGTCTCCCACTTTGTCTTATGTTACATTTCCTCTCCCCGTGTCTGTCCTAGCACTGAAGTTACAGTCTTCCCCGGACTAAGTTTGCTTTCTCTTTTCAAGGGAATCCCTGCCCCCACTCCTGGTTTTCTTTGTTTCCAGTACATTGCTCAGCACTGCACGTGCCCACATGGCATTGTGTTCTTTTGCAAAGTGCTGGCCCTTTAAATGGCACCTAGCTGGGAACAAACAGTTTTCAAATGTGGCTGATGCAGCCATTTCCAGCTCAGCCTTGTTGTATTTAATCAGGAAGGGGAGAGGGCATCCGCTCAGCCCAGGCTTACCTCAACAGAGGAGAGGGAGAGAGGTATTTCCATCTCTGTTCTCCTATTGGAAGAGGGAGAATAAGGGGGTGGTACATGGGCAGACCAGGAGCCGGTGGTACCACAAGTTCAGACCAATCACTAAAATGGTGGTTGTACAACCTGGCAGTAAAGTCTCAAGGGAGAGGGGGTAGGGGATTGTGATGGGGCTTTACTGCACCTTCTGAGAATCATGGTACTGAGGCAGCAAGCCACACATTTAAAGGGGAAGTGCTTTTCCTTTGCTTTTGTTTTTCTAGGAGTCTGATTTTGGATTTCCAGTATAGAAATAACCAAAAAAGCTGGAATTCACTCCAGCTCAGCAAAAAGAACAGGAGGACTTGTGGCACCTTAGAAACTAACAAATTTATTAGAGCATAAGCTTTCGTGGGCTACAGCTCACTTCATCAGATGCATAGAATGGAACATATAGTAAGATAGATAGATACATACACATACAGATAAGTTGGAAGTTACCATAAAAAACTGTGAGAGGCTAATTAGTTAAGATGAGCTATTATCAGCAGGAGAAAAAAAACTTTTGTAGTGATCATCAAGATGGCCCATTTAGACAGTTGACAAGAAGATGTGAGGATACTTAACTTAAGGAAATAGATTCAATATGTGTAATGACCCAGCCACTCCCAGTCTTTATTTAAACCCAAGTTAATGGTATCTAGTTTGCATATTAATTCAAGCTCAGCAGTTTCTCCTTGGAGTCTGTTTTTGAAGCTTTTCTGTTGCAAAATTGCCACCCTTAAATCTTTTACTGAGTGGCCAGAGAGGTTGAAGTGTTCTCCTACTGGTTTTTGAATGTTATGATTCCTGATGTCAGATTTGTGTCCATTTATTCTTTTGCATAGAGACTGTCCGGTTTGGCCAATGTACATGGCAGAGGGGCATTGCTGGCACATGATGGCATATATCACATTGGTAGATGTCCAGGTGAACGAGCCCCTGATGGCGTGGCTGATGTGATTAGGTCCTATGATGGTGTCACTTGAATAAATATGTGGACAGAGTTCGCACCGGGCTTTGTTGCAAGGATAGGTTCCTGGGTTAGTGTTTTTGTTTTGTGGTGTGTAGTTGCTGGTGAGTATTTGCTTCAGGATTGGGGGGCTGTCTCTAAGCCAGGACTGGTCTGTCTCCCAAGATCTGTGAGAATGAGGGATCATTTTTCAGGATAGGTTGTAAATCTTTGATGATGCGCTGGAGAGGTTTTATTTGGGGGCTGAAGGTGACAGCTAGGGGTGTTCTGTTATTTTCTTTGTTAGGCCTGTCCTGTAGTAGGTGACTTCTGTTTTTTCACTTCAGCAGGTGGGTATTGTAGTTTTAAGAATGCTTGATAGAGATCTTGTAGGTTAGTCTCTAAGGTGCCACAAGTACTCCTGTTCTTTTTGCAGATACAGACTAATACGGCTACTACTCTGAAACTCCAGCTCAGCTACTTCAGAGGTGAGCAGTTCCGTTTCACCTCGTTGCAGTTACTCTCTGAAGATGAGAAAGCATAACACTTGTTGTGTGTCACAGTTCGGGGCAACTGCTCCCATATTCCCTCCATATGGTTCAGCAAGGGCATCCCACTCTAGGCTTCTGGCTCCCCAGCCTTGCCTCTCTTGAGTGGAAACCCGCTTCTCTCTCCCTTCTGAACAGGTATTTCCAGGCTGAACAGTTCCCTACCTACACTGTGTTATTCCCCAGCAAGGCGGACTGCCTCAACAGGCCAGGGTCTGTGCTTTGTTTTCTCTTCAGAGACTAATAACAGGGTAATTGCCAACAGTTATGAGTTACCACACAGCTCTTTCTAAGCAAGCACTTTAATTCTTAAGGGCAAAGCATTACAGAGAGAACATATTTTAAAACAATAAAAGAACCTACAAGCAGGATAATATGCTTGCCAGAGATCACCCCAATTCCAACATGGGCTCTGGGAGGTTAACAGTCCTTCAGACCCCTCCCAGCAGTTGGCCAATGGTTTCAGGTTTATAACACCCTTTGCTCAGAACAAGAACCCAAGTTTTAGGGCCTCAGTGGACCAAAGACCTCCCAACCCTCTCCTAAGGACTGGGGACCCCCTTGGATAAGAGGGCCTGGCCATTTGCTGGATCAGAAAGAAGCTCCAAGTCAGTTTTAACTCAGGCTATTTAACCATAAGTCCTTTCTTTGTCTGTTGAGCTCTGGAGAATCCAGTTTATGCGAACCTCATCAGGGAGGGGTGCTTCTCTGGAGATGTTATAACCTGAACACCTTTGACTAATCACCCCTCCCTGCTTTTCTCAGTTCCTGGAGGAGCTGTATTTACTCCTCCTGGGAAAATACATATAATACACAATGATATATATACCACTCATTTAATACAATGGACTCCAAAGATATTAAACACAATTCAATAAAATAAGATTTAACTCAGTTCAATAAGGTTTGTGAAGGCTATTGCAGGATATTATCATATCTGTCACAGTTTGTTCCCCGGGTCTGTTAATACCGGATAGCACATAAATCCAACACTAGGTGCCTATGACCCTTATGACTGACCCATTTCTCAGACACTCCTTCACTGGAACAGGGCTTAAAATGGATGGAATTGTCATGATCTTGTGGAGGTTGTGAAGGTCCGCACACTGCCTTAGGCTGCTGGCTATGCCCATATTGTGCAGCCCTAAAAGACACTGGGTCCCAAATTCTATTCCTACCCCGGTCAGTGTCTGGGATTAAAAGGGACGTAATGAAATTGAAATGTCGTCAATCACAATAAGTTAAGAGTAGTTTCAGGTACTATGTCTGCCCCTGAGTCCATGTGCCAAACTTTGTGGTTTATAACTACATCATCCTAATTTTTTTAAAAGTTTTTCTCTCCCCATGTGTAAAAGACTCAGGCAGCCAACAGAGAGAAACTGACTACACAGCGAAAGAGTAAACGTGATCTGACTACCCAGGTAGGTGCTACCAAATAAGTACATTTTTCCAGTCCAAGTAATCTTAGTTATTGTTTCTTGTAAAAGTAGCAAAGAAAACATTTTCAGACAGCAGAGTGATTTTTAGGTTGACAGTATCCTTTAATAATACTCTGCAATTATATAGCTCTTTGCAAACACTGGGCTAGATTTTCAAAGGTAGAGGAATATAATGGTGCACACACATTTGCACGTTTAATTTACTCAGGCAAATACTTGATGTGTACTTTATATGCACAAGTCAAGTATTTGTAGGTAGATGTGGCCTGACTGTCCGTGTATGAATGCACGTGTGCAAGAGTGCACACCTAACCTTGAAAATTGGGCACATTATGGAGATTGCATTTGAAAATCTTCCAGTGTTGCCTTAGATAGTTTTACCTCCTGTGAACAGCTGTTTATACCCACCACAATATCTTGTGCTTAGTACAGACAATACAGTAGAACCTCAGAGTTACAAACAGCTCAGCAATGGAGGTTGTTCGTAACTCTGAAATGTTCATAACTCTCAATAAAATGTTATGGTTGTTCTTCCAAAAGTTTACAACTGAACATTGACTTAACACAGCTTTGAAACTTTACTATGCAGAAGAAAAATGCTGCTTTCCCCTTGTTTTTTTAGTAGTTTACATTTAACACAGTACTGTAATGTACTTGCTGTTTGTTTGTTTGTTTTTTGTCTCCGCTGCTGCCTTATTGTGTACTTCTGGTTCCAAATAAGGCGTGTGGTCGACTGGTCAGTTCGTAACTCTGGTGTTCATAACTCTGAGCTTCTACTGTACCTAATAACGCTGAAAATACTGATCTTATCTAAAACAATTGACAAGTGATGTGCTCTTACACTATGTCTGTAGTTATGAAGTACTAGGTATTTTTCATTATCTCCTTTTTATAGATGAGGAAACTGCAGCTGAGAAAGGTTAAGACCCAAGGACCTGACCCAAGGCCCTTAGAGAGATTAAGACCCAAGGCCCTGACCATGCAAGCACTTACCTCAATGGGACTACTCAGGTGAATAAAATTAAATGTGCAGAAGTGTTTACAGGTTCAGAGTCATCATTTTCAAAAGTGTTCACTAATTTTGTATGCCTAATTTGAAGACAACTTAAACAGATGGATACCAGTAGGCACCCTCAGTCAAAAATGTTGGCCTTAACCTTTCTAAGCCTGAGTTTCCAAACATGTAAAATGTAATAATCACATGTGGCTGTGCAGATTTTAAATTCAGTATTTTTTTGGGTTGTTCTCTCTGGCAGAAGCTCTCATTGCCACTTCTCAGGCCCAGAGAGTTAAATTGCATTATTTGGGCTGGGCATGTTGTAGTCTACTGGATCAGGAATGGAGCAGGCAATTAAAATTGCTTTGAGTTTTCTCATATCTCACAGCAAAAAACGGTCTTCTGAAATCTTTACAAACTTCACAGTTTGTGGGTCTGCAAAAACCACACAAAGTGAACTAGTGAAAAATCTTACGCGTGAAAATCTTTTTACCACTTTCACCCAGCCCAAGTCCCTACCCTCTGCTGTCAGCTTCCCCCATTGAGATGCCTTGGGACAGCTGACAGTTGGGGTGCACACAGCCAGGGCGTACATGCAAAAATACGTACCATGCTTTAACAAAGTAGCCATTTATGTGCTGGCCAGTAAACCCCAGAAACCATATGTGGAGTGGACAGACAAGTGATCTCATGAAGCATAATGGGCATAAGTCAGCTTGTGTATGTTTAAAGTGAAAGCTCAGCAGCGCAGGGATTTTGGTCTCTGTCTAGCATCAGTTACCTAAATACCAAGTACATCTACACTGCTATATAAAAAATAAATCAGAACTAAAATCCGGGAAAGCAGATGCACTTTAGAGACCCAGTACACCAAAGCGGTTAAGCAAGTCCTTAAATTTTAAGTGCGTGAGCAAACCTGTTGACTTCATGCTTAAAGCCAAGCATATGCTTAAGTGCTTTACTAGATTGGGGCCTAAGTGAGGGAGCTGAGGATAATAGTGACAACAATACCCTTGTAAGGGGTAAACAAGAAAACCCCATCTCTCCAAATTATTTCTTTCCTGCTGAATCTACATGTTCAGCAACATGCTACCAGGACTCTTGACCAGGACTTTTCTGGTGGGGCCTTCCCTTCACCTTTCATATCAACCTCCAGTTAGAAGGTATATGATAAATTTACAAGTCCAGTGCTAAACATACTGTGATCTGCTTTTTACCTCAGACCGCAGCTTCAAAATCTCTGATTCATAATCAGAATTACACAATAAGTCAAGCTACCACTTCAACAGAGGTAAGCAGATCCCACTACTTATCTCCCTCTCCCCATTAGTGCATCCCCTTGTCACCAGTGGGGCACATGTTCTACAGAACCTGCCCTTTCTTCTTCGTCTTACTACAGACTTTCAGGATCCCCATCGCCATGAGCTGCTCCAGAGAGCCCCGTCCCCAGACTCTCAGTCAGGTACATAGGAGAACTTGGACCACACAGTCATCCTGCTGGCCTACACCAGGGTCTCTGTGTGGGGACTAGTGCTGCTCACAGAACTGTGGAGGTATCACATCACCTGCACAGGGCTTCAAAGAGCAGGTGGCCCTTTGGAACTGGCCTAACTCAGGCGTTCCGCCATCTCTGCCCCATACGCACACCATGCTGCGCCTTCCTCCCCTGATTTGCTCCCTCCATTCCTCTCATTTCCTGGCACTGCCTCTGGATACAGCCCTTTGATTTTTCCAACATACAGCCCTCCACCCCCACTACAGGGAATAAAATCCCTGCGGTTGAATCCTTTCTCGCCCTCTCCCCCTCACATAACATTTAGCTTGTGCCTAGTACCAGCCCTCCCGTTAGCTCACCCCCCAGGCTCGGCCACCTCCCATCCCCGCTGCCCCTGCTGCTCTCCCCAACCCTTGCCACACACATCTCCCCAGGGCGTGCAGACACCACAAAGCAGGGCGCAGCCACAGGGCCACCCCAAATCAGCGTCCGCGATGACCCGCCTGCCCCAGCCTCAGGGCGGGGCTCAGCGCGGCCCGGGGAAGAAAGGCGACCCGCCAGCCCCGGCCCTCACCGTGGCGTCTTGGCCGGCGTAGTGACTGATGACTCGGGCGCCCCCCGGGTGCCGCCGGTAGAACTGGCTGATGTCATAGACCTTCCTGTCGATCACCAGCCACCGCTCCTGCTGCGGGTGCCCCCGGCCCGTGCGGAGCCCGATCTCCTCCCAGGTGAAGCGCCGCGGGGAGGAGCCCTCCGGCTCCTCCATCCCCGCCTGCGGCTGCTGCCGCCGCGCTCAGCCCGGCTCTGCCAGTTCAGCCCCCCCCTTCTCCGCCGGAGCGCGAGCGGCGCAGCCCTGCCCCCCGGACACGCCCCCTCAGAGCTCATTGGCTAGCTCGCTCCTCCAGGCCCGACCATTAGAGAGCGCATTGGGTCATCTCTTCCCTAACCCCGCCCCCACAGCCGCCCCGCCGAGAGCTCATTGGCTGCATTCCGGCACATTGGCGCCCATCGTGCCCAGAGGTCGGCAATGTCATTGGTTCTTGAATCACTCCGGCCCACACTTGGCTGATCTTTGCCATTTTATTGGCTTATTTTCTTGTCAATCATCCCAGACACCCACCCCCATGCTTTCCACGTCTCTGCGGTGAAGGGAGCCCCCTGGGTTTTAATGTTACTCTTCCCCTGGGGCTGCCAGCGGGGAGCGGGGGGCGGGGGGCGGGGGCCGGGGGGAGAAAGGGGGCGTGTCCTGCCCCAGGGATAGCTCAGTGGTTTGAGCATTGGCCTGCTAAACCCAGGGTTGTGAGTTCAGCCCTTGAGGGGGCCATTGGGGATCTGGGGCAAAAATTGGGGATTGGTCCTGCGATGAGCAGGGAGTTGGACTAGATGATCTCCTGAGGTCCCTTCCAACCCTGAGATTCTCTGATTCTTCACCTGAGCTCACGGGACCCAGTTCTTAAGCAATCCAGCCCCAATAGCTCTGCATTCCTCTTTTTAATCCTTCCCACTCCTCCTTCCTGCCCCCTCTTAAAAACCAGGGGATTTAGCAACATCAGCCGGGCATTGGTCCCATCGTAAGGTTTGGATTTCGAGCTCACTAGAGTCAGGGTACAACTGACCTTCCCTTGCCCACTGCCCAGCTCCCACTGCCACAGAAGCTTCTGACACCCAACATCCTGACCAGCCGAGTCCTTTGGATGGGCATCAATCCAGTGTTCTGCGCCTGTTTGAGCATTAGAGCCAGAGAAAGGGGACAGCTCTCACCCAGGTGCCACCCTGTCACCCTCTCCCTCCCCCCGGGGGGGCTGAGAATGGGAACTGGAGTGTCACTTCTGCTTGCCTCTAAAGGCCGCCAAATGGCAGAAGAAATGGATGATTCCCCAACTCCCCTGCTCCTTGACTAAATCCTTCTTCAGGCTTCATTCAGCCAGTTGCTTCCCATGCTGCATTTCAGGACAAAAGCACATAGCTACTTCTGCAGGGTTTACAGAGATGTGAAGGAAGATCCAGCTGGGTTTGGTAACAGTCAGGCGGTGTGGGGAAAGCAGAGGAGAGCAAGTGAGTGAACATGATACCCAGGTTGTGAGCACAGGGTATGGGGAGGAGGACAGCAGGGGATAGTCAACAACGTTAAAGGAGATAAAATGGTGAACAGAGATGGGACATCAGCTACCAGCGATCAGAGATGAACAGTGTGTGGCATGATGAGGTGGAGAGAGGCACCGAGGAAGATGACCCTAGATCACTGGTCAACCAACTGGGAAAGGGAGAAGAAGTGAAGGGGCACGCCATCAGATGAGGCAGCAGCCTGGAAACTGAAGACACCCAGGATAAGTATGGGAGGAGGAAGGAAAGCTGGGGAGCCAGGCTGTCAACAGGGGAGCAACAAGGGAGGAAGACCCAGGCCCACTTTGGCACTTGACCAGAGCTGTCATAACTGTGGAGTTCTTCCCTACTAGAATGACAGAGGGGTGGCTGGGCCAAATTTGAGTGGTGTTGCGACCCCATGCACCAGGTTGCAACACCACTCAAATTTGAGGTGGCTAGGCAGGTAACACCCTCCTCAGCCGCCCCCCGCTCCCCCGCCCCGACACACACACACACACACACACACACATACACATCTTCTCTCTCTCTCTCTCTCCCTCTCTATCTCTCTCTCAGTTTTCTGTTGCTGGCTTCTCTTTTTCTATTCATGGGGCTGCAAAGTAACTAAGACTACCTGAGCTGTTGCCACTGCCTCTTATCTAAATTAATGATGTACTTAAATAGCAAACCCCACGTCCCTCTTCTGCTTTGGGAGGGGACTGTGGCAGTTGTGAGTAGGGTGACCAGATGTCCAGATTTTATAGGGACAGTACCGATATTTGGGGCTTTGTCTGATATAGGCACCTATTACCCCCCACCCCGTCCCGATTTGTCACACTTGCTGTCTGGTCACCCTAGTTGTGAGGGATGTTAACTTCTTCAGCACCAGCAGAGACTAGTCCTCTGTATGAACCCTCATTACTGATTTCCAAATTCCCCTTCCTTCATACTTTCAGCTCTGAGCTCTGCTCAGAACATGGGCCCAGATTCTCTCCTCAGAGATATTTAGATGCCTAACTCCCACTGAAATCAATAGGAATTAGGCTTCTAAATATATGTGAGGATCTGGGCCTTAGTGTTTAATTAACCATAGGAAGCTGGGGTCACTGGAGTAGATCCTTTGGTCCTTTTAGTACTGTATCTTAGACTCCTACCAACTGAGGTCAGGGACGGATTAAGGCAGGGGCTTTAGGGGCTGCAACCCGGGGCCCCAGCTCAAGGGGGGCCCGCAAAAATAAATAACAGGCAGTGATCTCCAGGGTGCTCAGGCTGCCTTTCCTGGCCCCATGCAGCTCCCAGATGCAGCTGACTGCTGGCACATCTCTGCAGCCCCTGGTGTGTGTGTGGGGGGGAGGCGGTGCCCAGTCCCTGCAGCTGCGGGGGCAGTGCTGACGGGCACGGGCAGCGCATGGAGACATGCTGTCCCCCTCCCCGCAGGGCTGCGCAGAGACGTGCCAGCAGCCAGCCGCTTCCGGGAGCAGCATGGGTCTATGGCAGGCAGGCAGCCTGCCTGAGCCCTGCTGCGCCACCGGCTGGGAGTCACCTGTGGTAAGTACCTCCCAACCGGAGCCTGCACCCCGTACCCCCTCCTGCATGCCAATCCCCTGCCCCAGGTCAGAACCCCGTCCTGCACCAAACTCCCTCCCAGACCCCGCACCCCATACTGCACCCCAATCCCCTGCCCCAGCCCCCTCCTATCACAAACTCCCTCCCAGGAAAAAGACTTGTACACAGTGGCCCCACAAAATCTAAAAGTCTTGGGTCCACAGGAGAGTTAATCCGGCCCTGACTCAAATCTATCTAGCCTGGAATTCTATACCCTTTGGGCTTCTGTATTCTGCCTCTGGCAGTAACCATATCTAATGATTCAGACCAAAAGACAACTCCATCATAATGTACATGCAGTGCCATGCATGAAGGAAAAGCTTCTTTCCTGACCTCTGTGCCAATCAAATATTGCCTCATAGCTTTTGATTTGACCACCTCTGTTAACAAATAGTTGTTAATAAAATTTACCAGCTCCTTTCTAAATCCAGCCACAGTATTTAAACTGGTGACCTCCTGCAACAGTGAAATTCCATAGGCTGATCACCCACAGTGTGAAAGAGCATTTATTGTAAATTTAGGTGACATTACATTTCATGGAGTGGCCCTATCACATTACAGGCTAAACATTATGGGGGAATGACCAGTTTTCATGGTCTTAAATCTGTGTTTCAACAAAAACCCCTCTAACTCTTCTCTTTAGTAGACTAAACCTTTGAAAAGCTGAATCATGGGAATTTATGGATGCTCAAGAAATGAACCCCAGTGGATATGAATCTCTCCACTTTTCTGTGGTCCCCCATGTGGGTCTGTGAAGGCTGAGGCCCAGTGAAATACAGACACTCCCAATGCCCTCCCCCCGAGGACTGGAGGGAGCGTTGTGTAGGTTTCTATGTTGTTAAAAACCCCTTTCACGAAGTATAAAATGCTTGTCATCTACGGCTACTTTGGATTACAAGAGCCGCTCAAAAAGAGAGGCATTTCATGGAGACTACACAATTCATCCAGCTCTGAGCAGGGAAAGGTTTGGTGGCCAGCTACAGATTGCAGACTTCATAACAAACTACAGTATGTCAAGAGCGGTAGATCTTCCTGCACTTGCCATACACAGGGTCTCAAAGGGCCTCACACAGGCAAGAATGAGACCTTTGTGATGGAGTCTGCATGAGAAAAACCAGTTGCCAGTGCCATTACACACTCAGTAGCATCCTACATCCAGCTGTGACCATCTGCATTAGCAGAGAGTTCATCTCCGGTGAAAGGCAGTTAGCAGAGAAATACAATAGGAGAGCAGGTCGCTCAACAGCCTCTACTTTTCCAGCAACATTTTTAACTCTCCCTGTCTCTGTCCAGTTGTCCTTCCCCCACTTCTCTCAAATGTCCATTTTTATAACTTTCTTGGCCTAACAAAGTATATAAAATGTAGCCAGCATTAGTATGTGTTCATAGGCAAGTTTTCCCAGTGAGAAGTGGATGACAGATATTATACACAATATCCATTTGGCATTACCATTTTTTTTCCTGATTCAGTGGCAGGAGTTCACATTCTGCAAAGCAGTTGCTGCCGTCTCTTTGCTTTGTCCCAAAATTGTACAGTTTCCCTTCCTACCCTTTAATGGGAAGTTGTTTAGTATTCCTGGGAGGCTGAGGAATTTCTAGTTCTGTCTTTATATTTTGGGCTGTAGATGTGAAAATGTCTCTCAGATTCCATTTTTCTTCAGTTATACTGGTTACCAAGTCCAGCCTTCTTGGGCTTCCAATAGGCTTTGTACCCCTCAGTTCCTAGTCGCACATTGTGATTCCTGGCTCTATGTTTGGTGAGAAGCTGTCGAGGTCTGATCATACCCTCATGCATCAAAAAATTGTGCTAGCCCATACTATATATATTATCAGGATGGTATTAATTGTTTCCTGAAAGCCTTTTAGCAAAATCACTAGATAATTAAATCATTTCAGTATGACTCCCTTACACTTTTTATTGAAATTCCTGTTTAACTTGTATTTTCCACCCCCAACATGCAAATCAATACAAAAATAACTCTGTTTCCTCCATGGCTAAAGTAAAGTTAATAATGTACCCCCAAGTGGGTCCCTCCCTTCACCGTAGTACACTATATACTGCTAGTTTCTGTTCTAGGATGGAATCAGAATGGCTCAAGAGTTTCACAGGGCCTGTACTGCTAATAGCTATCTAATGGAGAGCCTCCTTCAACTCGAGCATTAGGGACTTATGATTTTGGAGCAGAGGAATTGCAGTTTTACTCCCACTATCTCAATTAAGTTCTAAATGGTCATGGTGTGCAGCAAGTGACATGTGTGTAGTCCTCAAAGACCCCAGATTTCATACAATATGTTAAAGGTACAATCCTGCTCCCATTGAAATCAGTGGCAGTTTTGCTGTTGACTTTACTGAAAGCAGGACCAAACCAAAAGTGCCATATCATTTCCCATGGTCCAGCCCTTTTTCATCACTCTGGCAGTGCAAAGGAGTTGGAAAGCCACTTGATCTGCCAAACTGTGGATTTCTGAAGCTCAATGATCACATGAATGACACAATCATCAATGTGTGCTTTGGACCTGATATCTGCCAGTGTGAGTCTTCTGTGCAGGAATGTAAAAACCACCTACACTGGCTTGTTATGCTTTTTCCTATCTTCTTTCCAGATGATGACAGTGTTTTTTAAAGGTATGAAGTCTTATTCTCCTGTGGTAGTAATTTCAGGGAGGGGAGACACTGTTATACAGAAATGGGCAAATTGAGCCCCAGATGTCTAGATCATTGTTAATTATTGAACAAGAAGGAACTGTAACTTTATGCTGCTTGGACATTGGGGGGAAGGATTGCTAGGCATAAGCAAAAGATCCTCAGTGCTTAGCCTGGGTTAGTCCTAAAGGACACATAGAGTTTGCTTATTATAGAAGCTTCTATTACTTTTTGAAACTTAAAATTGAAACTCATTTATGTGTATATGTATTTACCGGCTTTAATCTTGTAAATAACTTTCTTGTTTCCTTTTCCTCTATATCTTTAGATAGTTTATTGTACGATTGACTAGAAGGATTGTCTTTGGTGTGAGATCTAAAGTGCACTT
The DNA here is from genome assembly GCF_965152275.1 of Natator depressus. Taxonomy (NCBI): domain Eukaryota; kingdom Metazoa; phylum Chordata; order Testudines; family Cheloniidae; genus Natator; species Natator depressus. Next base: position 17,251,042 of record NC_134239.1, read on the forward strand.
GACCTGTGGGACTGGAAGTAACCTGAATATTGCTGTGATCCTTGGTGTAAGGGACCATCTTTCACAAAGTTAGGCTTACCTGGGTGGCAAGACAGATTGGCCTACCCGAGGGACTGTATGTGACTCACAGTAAGGCTGTAATAGTGCCTGAGAGTTTACACTTGATAATTGGTTGGTGAACATCTAAGTTTAGAACTCACAACCAATCTGGGGCTTGTACCCCGATTCTTGACAGTCAGCCTTGAAGCTGGTACTCATACCTATGAGCCCCTGTAGGGCAGCTTGACATAATCTACCTGTCTCATGGCAGTTCCTGGCCTCATTCACGAACATGTCAGCAAGGCTTTGTAAGGCAATCATCTGAGCTGACATCAGGTGGACAGCTGAAAGGGAGAGAGAAGGAATCGCTTAGAGAGTGGGGTATTGTGAGAAAGTTAATGAGTTTGGAGGGAGTCAGGTCTTTTGAGGAGAAGAAGAGGAGTGGATCATCCGCCAGGAGGCAGCCACACTACATGTCTGGGGGGAGACAGAGTTCTGAGGATGGGTATCATACTTCACTGTGGTTCATGTCTTCTGGGTTCTAAGGGTTAACTTGAAGTGCAGCATTAACACTTTGCCAAGGTGAGCAGCCAGGAGTCAATCTGCTAAATTTTTCAGATATCAAAGCAAAGTTTGAAGGGTGGGAGGGGAACCTGTTCCAGCTGTTGATGCTCACAGAACATAAGGAAGATGAAGTTCTCATTAATAAGTTAGTTAATATTTACATCAGTATTGACCTTTATCTGATGCAATTGCCAGTAACTGGGGCCTTTCTTCACAGAAATCATCATGACATAGTCCATAATTCCATAGTTAAGGAAAATAATCCAAGTAGTCTAAATGTCAGAATTTTTTTAACAGGAAGAGTACATTCTCCAGGCCTCACAGAGAATGGACATTCCCCTGATTAGTGATACAACCACATAGAAAAAGTTGGAGAGACCAGGAGTGAGAATGTATTAGTCATGCAACTAAACTGAGGGAGAAGTCCCCAGGATAGTAAAGTGTTCGGGGGACAATGTCCTCCTTTAGTGACTGCACCAGTGTCCATGGTTTCTCAAATAGTAAGTATTACTTCCCTGGCATCTGAAAAATTAATATCAGAGTTTTACCATTTTGTAGCACTTGTCTTATACCATGCAAAAATCTCCCAGCACTCTTCAGTACTTAGCATTCATCTGAGACAAATCAGGGAGCAGGAGTTTACATTAGAGACCTGTACATGAGGAGATTTTATAGATGTTCTTACCCCATCCACCTTTTAAGATTCCTGAGCTGTTGCTGTGTTGACTATTTCCAATCGAAGGTCTCCAGTCTTTATAAGGATTTAGAACGTTTCAGTATCAAGGTTATAACAAAGGTTGGTCTTGCCTACACAAGACTAAACTGGGTTACCTGGTGTCCCAGCTTGATAAAATATCTGTGTTTTGGGTTTGTAAGACAAACATTTTCTCTCATTTTCAGTAACAGTTCTACAGTGAAATATTTTTTGATGCATCCATTAGTTCCAGTCTTCTAGATATTCAATTAAGAATCCATGAAAAGAAAACAAAACAAAATTAATCCATTCCCAGCATCTCATCTAAGGGTCAAAGAAGGGAAGGATACTTCACAAAGAAACATAAAGTAGATGTGTGGAGAATAGGGGACTAAACTATAGTCTGTTGGCATTCCAGTCAGCCTGCACTTTGACCCTGTAATCCACATGGCTCATCCAGTGCCCACTCTGGAATGTAAAACTCAGTCCAGCAGTGGAAACACAATGGGAATTTCTGTCTTCTGTTTGTTGGGCTTGCATAGCTAGTCAGTTCCAGCCCAATGTCCCATGGCTGCGGAAAGCAGTGCCAACTCAACAGCTATAAATTTCTTCAAAGAGCTGGAACACATCACTAGGTGGCATCACACATAAATTGGATTTAGTTTTGTCCTCAGATCAAGCAACAAAAAATATAAAAATACTTCAGCCCAGAGACCAATAATGAGCCAGACCTGGTACCTAGGTAAGCGCTAGGTATCCAGTCAGAGCTGGTATCCAGGCTGAAGGCTGTGAATGTGATCAGTCAGTATCATTTACAAGCACTACCACTACCCAGTCTGAGCCTCTAGCTGGGGTGAACATTCGATAGAAAACCTTCATGTGTCTAGCCATTAAATCCCATCCATTAAATCCCTGTGGCTAGGAAGAATCTTCCTTCTTGAAATGTTATTGCATAATTGCCTAGTACGAAGGGATTAAAGTTTCTTATGAAGAATCTGAAACCTGCAACTGTCAGAGACAGGGTACTGGACTGGATGGACCATTGGTCTGATCTGTTAGAAGTTGCCCTGTCATGCCAGAGATACTATTCAGAGTGTGTGCTAAGTATCCAGACTAGAGTCAGTTCCTGGGCACTGGAAAGAGAGGCTGTAATGATATGTTGGAATGAGGAGATGGAGGGCAACTGAGGCATTTTCTCCTGTGACATGTAAGTCCTTGTTACAAATTGGTATGTTTAAATAAGATACTTCTGCTGCTTTTCACTGAAATGGACTATAAGGTGGATAGAAAGCTGGTTAGATCATCGGGCTCAATGGGTAGTGATCAATGGCTCCATGTCTAGTTGGCAGCCAGTATCAAGCGGAGTGCCCCAAGAGTCAGTCCTGGGGCCAGTTTTGTTCAATATCTTCATTAATGATCTGGAGGATGATCTGTGGATTGCACCCTCAGCAAGTTTGCAGATGACACTACACTGGGAGTAGAGGTAGATACGCTGGAGGGTAGGGATAGGATACAGAGGGACCTAGACAAATTGGAGGATTGGGCCATAAGAAATCTGATGAGGTTCAACAAGGACAAATGCAGAGTCCTGCACTTTGGAAGGAAGAATCCCATGCATTGCTACAGACTAGGGACCGAGTGGCTAGGCAGCAGTTCTGCAGAAAAGGACCTAGGGGTTACAGTGGCCGAGAAGCTGGATATGAGTCAACAGCGTGCCCTTATTGCCAAGAAGGCTAACAGCATTTTGGGCTGTATAAGTAGGAGCATTGCCAGCAGATCGAGGGACGTGATCATTCCCCTCTATTCAGCATTGGTGAGGTCTCATCTGGAATACTGTGTCCAGTTTTGGGCCCCGCACTACAAGAAGGATGTGGAAAAATTGGAAAGAGTCCAGCGGAGGGCAACAAAAATTATTAGCGGCCTGGAGCACATGACTAATGAGGTGAGGCTGAGGGAACTGGGATTATTTAGTCTACAGAAGAGAAGAATGAGGGGGGATTTGATAGCTGCTTTCAACTACCTGAAAGGGGGTTCCAAAGAGGATGGATCCAGACTGTTCTCAGTGGTAGCGGATGACAGAACGAGGAGTAATGGTCTCAAGTTGCAGTGGGGGAGGTTTAGGTTGGATATTAGGAAAAACTTTTTCACTTGGAGGGTGCTGAAACACTGGAATGCGTTACCTAGAGAAGTGGTGGAATCTCCTTCCTTCGAGGTTTTTAAGGTCAGGCTTGACAAAGCCCTGGCTGGGATGATTTAGTTGGGGATTGGTCCTGCTTTGAGCAGGGGGTTGGACTAGATGACCTCGTGAGGTCCCTTCCAACCCTGATATTCTGTGATTCTATGGCATTCCTTGACTGAGTTAAGCAGAATACACAATTAAGTGGAAAAATAGCTCTTCATCTCTGTTCTCTCTTCCATGTCCATTTGCTCTGTCTAGGTCTCAGTCCCACAATCTCTTGCTCTCTAATGTTTTTAGACCCAATCCTTTTTAAAAGTTCAGTCTATTTACCTACTGACTTCAAAGATATCTACATGCTTCAAACCTTTCCCTCCAAATATGGACTAATCTATACCTTCAATGTCTTTAATTTCTCACTCATATATTTCAAACTCCCCGTTAACACATGACACAGCAAGTACATTTCATCTCAGCAACATGAATCTCTGTGACCTACCTCCCATAGACAAGTCATCTCTGCCAAACTTATGAATGTGTGGTTTCACCCGTGATGGAAGAAGCTTCCCTTCACAAATCAAAAATAACATCTTGATCTCTCTCTCTCACTGGCTGCCTTTTCCTTTCTGGTCTCTGTCAGTCTTTTTCTTTAGTTCTCTTGCTCTCGCCTCATTTCTTCTGTATTTATCTTTCTTTTAGTTCCCCTCTTTTTTCTCCTTCTCTGTCTGATCTAAGTTTTTTGGAGAAAGCAAAAGACAAATAGATGCACACCGAAACAGTCATCTGGCCTGATGTAAGTAATGCTGGGAATACAAGACTCAAGTCATGTCACTGTGACATGCTGATAAGTCCAAACAGTCTAAATCATGTACCCAGAGTTACTGACCTGGCATAGGAAATCCTAACATAAGTTTATAAACTAAGGGTTGAGGTTCCTGTGTTTCCACATTACTTCTACATGCCCCATTTGGAGTGTATGTTTTTAGTAGGGCTGTCAATTAATCGAAGTTAACTCACGCGATTAACTCAAAAAAATTAATTGTGATTAATTGCAGTTTAAATCGCACTGTTAAACAATAGAATACCAATTGAAATTCATTAAATATTTTGGATGGCTTTATACATTTTAAAATGTATCAATTCCAATTATAACACAGAATACAAAGCGTACACTGCTCACTTTATATTATTATTTTTATTACAAATATTCGCACTGTAAAAATGATAAACAAAAGAAATTGTATTTTTCAATTCACTTCATACAAGTACCATAGTGCAATCTCTTTATTGTGAAAGTGCAACTTACAAATGTACATTTTTTTGTTATATAACTGCACTCAAAAACAAAACAATGTACAACTTTAGAGCCTACAAGTCCACTCCGTCCTACTTCTCGTTCAGCCAATCACTAAGAGAAACAAGTTTGTTTACATTTACAGGAGATAATGCTGCCCACTTCTTATTTACAGTGTCACCTGAAAGTGAGAACAGATGTTCACATGACACTTTTGTAGCCAGCATTACAAGGTATTTACATGTCCGATCTGCTAAACATTCATATTCCCCTTCATGCTTTGGCCACCATTCCAGAGGACATGCTTCCATGCTGATGACGCTCATTAAAAAAATAATGTGTTAATTATATTTGTGACTGATCTCCTTGTGGGAGAATTGTATGTCTCCTGCTCTGTGTTTTACCCGCATTCTGCCATATATTTCATGTTATAGCAGTCTCAGATGATGACCCAGCATGTTGTTCATTTTAAGGGCACTTTCACTGCAGATTTGACAAAACACAAAGAAGATACCAATGTGAGATTTCTAAAGAGAACTACAGCACTTGGCCCAAGATTCAAAAATCTGCGGTGCCTTCTGAAATCTGATTGGGGCAAGCTGTGGAGCATGCGTTCAGAAGTCTTAAAAGAGCAACATTCTGATGCAGAAACTACAGAACCCAAACCACCAAAAAATAAAATCAGCCTTCTACTGGTGGCATCTGACTGAGATCATGAAAATGAACATGCGTTGATCTGCACTGCTTTGGATCATTAGCAAGCAGAACTCATCATCAACGTGGACACATGTCCTCTGGAATGGTGGTTGAAGCATGAAGGGACATATGAATCTTTAGTGCATCTGTCATGTAAATATCTCCAACGCAAGCTACAACAGTGCCATGCGAATGCCGGTTCTCATTTTCAGGTGACATTGTGAACAAGAAGTGGGCAGCTTTAACTCCTGCAAATGTAAACAAACTTGTTTGTCTGTACAATTGGCTGAACAAGAAGTAGGACTGAGTTGACTTGTAGGCTCTAAAGTTTTGCGTGGTTTTATTTTTGAATGCAGTTTTTTTTTGTACATAATTCTACATTTGTAAGTTCAACTTTCATGATAAAGAGATTGCACTACAGTACTTGTATTAAGTGAATTGAAAAATACTGTTTCTTTTATTTTTACAGTGCAAATATTTGTAATAAAAAATAAATATAAAGTGAGCACTGTACACTTTGTATTCTGTGTTGTAATTGAAATCAATGTATTTGAAAATGTGGAAAACATCCACAAATATTTATATAAATAGTATTCTATTATTATTTAACAGCACGATTAATCATGATTAATTTTTTTAATCTCACGATTAATTTTTTAAATCGCTTGACAGCCCTAATTTTTAGCAATGCTTTAACTGTCTTTTCAGTTTGTCACTTAAATGTTTCTTGGCATTTTGACTCCTAGAGAGATTTTGCAGCTAGCCCATAGTACTCCTGTTCCAGCCAAACCTTTCCCAATGGAGAGAGGCCTCCAGCTAGAAAACTTGGTAGTGACCAGAAATCCTTACCACCTGACAGCTGTGTTGTTGCATGTGTGAAATGAATTGTGAATCTCAGTCCAACTCCCCATGGACATTCATGTCCGCATCACAAAAACAACCACCACAGATGTCATTAATTGGGCCTATTGTTTGCAGTCTCAGAAGAGTCTGAACTCCTTTAACCTCAGTGAAACAAAGATAATAGCAACTAGAATCTGCTCTATTTTATGCAAATTAAATATGCACCTCTGGACTCTGACAGGTTGCAAATGTGGCCCTGAGTCAGGTAAGATTTGAGCAACACCCTTGCCTTAAAGGTACAAGAAAATACTAGTGTAGCTGATGAGCTGAAAGATTGGGAGGGTGGAGACTGGAAGACACCTCCCATTTTTCAGATCAAATCCTCAGACTGCCAAAGGGCATGGAAGGTCAATTCTTAGTTTCTTCCTTTGGACCCTGGATTCTCCAAAGCCTGGACATGTTTACAAATCCAGGCAACTACATCAAAATCACCACCACACCCAGCCTGAGAAAGGATGAACAACTCGAGCCTGTAAGCTTCCCAGACAGTCTGAGACGCATATGGAGCGCATGGTCCTATACATCCCTCCTATTCAGGAACAGAAGATTCTGCTCCCCTCAGGAGTTGCTCCGAGATGAAGGGAATATCATGGCACTTAATGATGACCCTCTTAGACCCAGGGCCATCAGCCCTTCAAAGCCCCTCCCCTCCAATTGCAGGGAGAGAGGCAATAATCCAGCATCACTTCTTTCTCAGGTAGGTTTCTCAGGGCTAGATTTTTAAAGGTGTTTGGGTACCTGAAGATGCCAGTAGGTGCCTCAGCACTTTTGAAAATCCCACTAGGTGCCTCTCTGCATCTTGTAAGCTCCTAAACACCTTTAAAAATCTAGCCCTCAATCTGTTTTTCTTCCTGGGACTGGTGGGTTCTCTCCAGGGATGAAAGTAACTTAAGGGACTTACTGCCACGCTGGAGTCCTGAGCAGGGGGCGTGGCCTCAACCGGAAGAGGCAGGGCCTTTAATACCTGGGCCCTTTAAATCAAGATTTAAAATCCCTGGGGCGCCACAGCTGGGAGCCCCGGGCCCTTTAAATCACCCCCGGAGCTACCAGCTGCAGAGGCGGCTGGGAGCCCCGGGGCTCAGGGGTGATTTAAAGGGCTCGGGGCTCCGGCCGCCACTACCGCATTGGAGCTCCGGGCCCTTTCAATCGCCAACGGAGTCCCAGGGGCTCCCGGCTGCCGCCGCTACCCCAAGGCTCCAGCCGAGATTTAAAGGACCTGGGGCTCCACTGCAGTAGCAGCGGCTGGAAGCCCCTAGCCCTTTAAATCACCGCCGGAGCCCTGCTGCCGCTACCCCGAGGCTCTGGCAGTGGGGCTTGGGCGGTGCTTTAAAGGGCCCGGGGCTCCAGCCGCTGCAGGGAGCCCTGGGCTCTTTAAATCGCCAGCCTGGGGAAGCCAGTCCGGTCTGGCACGGTGTACCAGCTCTTGCCGGTATGCCGGACTGGACCGGCTTACTTTCACCTCTGGTTCTCTCAGTCTTTCTCCCCACTCACATCCCTGGCCTTGGCCCCCACACACGCATTCCCCAGCTCCTTATTCCCCCCACAACCCTCTGCCTGTTCCCCACTCCAGCTGCCAAGCCCAATGGCCACGGAATCATCTGGCCCCAACCTTCTGCCCCATCCTCAGCTAACGGGGCATCACCCAGACCACGCTGCCACCTGTATGAGCAGCTGGAGGGCGGGGACGTCTCACGCCCTCACACGCTCATACCAGCTACTCACATACCGTGTGGGATTTCACCTGGGTGTAACGGACTGTGAGGAATGTGATTTAACAAAGCCAGTAACCATGGATACACTCATAGGCTATGTGCATGGTTTCTCCCCTAGTCCAGTTTTTCTGGAGCTGTGCTGTTTATTTCACAGCACTGTAGGAAACACCAGTTGGTCCAATTATAGCTCATGCCACACACCTGGTGACCTCTAGCCATGCTGCTTGGGCACAGCACACTTTACATTCTCCAGGGCAGCAGGGGGAGCATTAGGAATATTGCACTCCAGGACATTAGGACTATGTTTGATGCACTTCCTTGACATTCCCTAGTTTAATTTACACCTGCTTACTTCCTCTTGTCAGTTGTGTTTTTGCCACACTCTTCTGACCCCTTGGTATGTGTAATACACCAATTTAGACTTCTCTAGACTCATTGAGCCATATTCACAGGTGATGTGTAAGGTTGCATAAGTGACACCTGCTTACTGATGAGTATGAGTGAATCTAAGAATCTGACATGCTGAATGAGGAATTATAGAAGGTGTAAGCTTGAACTCCATAGAATCATCTCTGAATCTTTCTCATGCTCATTTTCACACATCTGAAAAAGTTTTATCAAATTTCATAGGAATAACATCAATAGGATTTTATTGCCATTTAATAGGATTCTGCAGAAATTACCCTACAGATCTTAATAGAGAGTGAAATCCTTTCTGATATTTTTTAAAACAATCCTAGCAAATGCTAAAGCAGGAATATAAAATTCCATAGACGGGATAAAAAAATAACCTATAGGAAGGTGATAGTTTTCTATTAAATTTGACAGGACTTTTCCATCAGGATCTCTCTCTCTGTCACACACACACACACACACACACACACACATACCTGCTTTGTCTATCCATCTCCTAGCCTCTTCAGCTGTCTCTTTCTCCTACTCTAGCCTGCCTCTTTCACCTATCCCCCTCTTTCTTCCTTTTTTCTCTTTCCCTCCTTCCTGCTTATGTCTTCCCTCCTCCCCCATCTCTATGTCTTTCTCCTGCCCTCCATTACACAGGATCTTTTGTGTAATTAAAGCTACTCTGTGCCCAGCTCCCAAGCTTCAGCAACAATGGGAGCAGCCTTTCACCTAGTTAGCTGCTGAAACTGTTGTCAGAATAAATAGTTCATTTCCACCTCTCCACTGACTGCTTTATGCTGGTTGAACCAAACCAACTCATGTCCCAGCCTTGATGGTGGGGAGGGATGCAAATAGTTCCTGACAGTGCCAGAGGGCTGAGTTGTATAACGGTGATAATGCTGTTCCTTTGGCAATTACCACCAAGCAACTACGCACCTTTCAGTCACTTCTGATTAAATTAAACAGCTAATACAGTGGTAAACACTGTAAACCATCCAGCATGACAAATGGACAGGTATGTGCACAGGTGCTACACCTACTATACCTGCAGGAAATGGCCAATGGCTTTCCAAACCCATCTGCTTTCTCATCAGTGTGTTTATTTGAAAGGGGATCTGCTCATGCAGAAGAGGCCTGAGGCTCAGAGTTTAAATATGTAACCAGTCCTGCTTGGGCTGTCAGCAGGTTTGAACTATGGACTTTCACCACTAGAAAGGTGATCCCCCCAGACCAAATCCACTAGCTGGAAGAAATAACACTCAAACTATTTAAGCAGATCACCCACTAGAGGGGGACAAAGTTGTGGGATTGGCCATCCCCTCCTGCTTAGCCTGTCCCTACAGAGAGAAAGAGAGAACTTGATCTGCATATCTTAGAACAGAGAGACTTCTGTGGCATTGTGGGAAGGTGGTGCAGAGCACAGCTCCCTCACTCCCATGCACCTTGGGAGAGAGGCACTGGATCTGGGTTCTCAACACTAACAGAAGCTGAGGGGGTGATCCAGCTCTAAATAGCCTTGAATGAGATGTCTGACAGTGTCCATACAAGTCCTCCAAAACATCATCATAGAAAAGGAAATACAAAAACTGAAATACTGCAAACCAGAAAGGTAGGAAGAGAGATCATGGATTCAGCTCTGTAAGCTACAGAAACACAGGGATTGCCATACTGGATCAGAACCAAGGTGCGTCTAGTCTAATATCCTGTCTCCAACAATGGCCAGAACCAGATGCTGCAGAGAATAGTGTGAGAATGCAACAGTAGGCAGATGTGGGATAATCTGCCCTCCACATAGGTCTCTTCCTGATCTCAAATAGTTAGAGATTGTCTTAACCCTGAAGTACAAAGTTTAATATCCTTTCCAACATTTTTATTGTCATTCATTATGATAACCTGGGATATTCTAGAGGCCCAACACTGCCCTGACCCCCCAGGCTTCTCAACTGCAACACGCTCAAAAATCCAACCTGAGCAAATTTTTTTGCAACAGGTAAGCTATTAAGATGCATCTGAATACATTTACCCATGACAAGGAGGCTATACAAATGCATATATATTTCCCTTGTGTTTGAATCTCTATTTGCATAGAATTGATATGTAAGTTTTAGCTGGCAAAGCCAGAATATCTTGTTTATAGTTTATGCCTGGTTGCCTGCGATGAGGTGGCTCCACTACCCCACCAAAGAGGCTTCCTCTGCAGATACTCAGCCATGCTCTTCAACCGGCCATCTTGGAGATATATAGGACCTGTGAAGGGTTGGCTGATGTGCCAAGACTACTTCTGCCCCTGCTTTCCTGCCCTGGCAGCTTGGGACTTCAGTGCCCTGCCTGGTTTGAGCCAGACCCACTAGCCTGCTGCAAACCCAGACTCAGGTCTGAACTATGTCCCCCAACAGCTGTAGGCTTAATTGAAAGCCGCTTAAGAAGTGTTCCTGTCTTTAACACTCAGTTGCCCAACTCCCAATGGGGTCCAAACCCCAAATAAATCCGTTTTACCCTGTATAAAGCTTATACAGGGTAAACTCATAAATTGTTCGCCCTCTATAACACTGATAGAGAGATATGCACAGCTGTTTGCACACCCCCACCAGGTATTAATACATACTGTGGGTTAAATAATAAGTAAAAAGTGATTTTATTAAATACAGAAAGTAGGATTTAAGTGGTCCCAAGTAATAGCGGACAGAACAAAGTGAATTACCAAGCAAAATAAAATAAAACACACAAGTCTAAGCCTAGTACAGTAAGAAAACTGAATACAGATAAAACCTCACCCTCAGAGATGTTCCAGTAAGCTTCCTTTTACAGACTAGTCTCCTTCTAGTATGGGTCCAGCAATCACTCACACCCCCTGTGGTCACTGTCCTTTGTTCCAGTTTCTTTCAGGTATCCTTGGGGGTGGAGAGGCTACCTCTTGAGCCAGCTGAAGACAAAATGGAGGGGTCTCCCAGGGGGTTAAATAGACTTTCTCGTGTGGGTGGACAACCCTCCCTCCCGCTGTGTAGAATCCCAGCTACAAGATGGAGTTTTGGAATCACATGGGAAAGTCACATGTCCATGCATGACTCAGAACTTACAGGTAGCAGCCATGATTCACATGCTACCTTGAACGTCCTCAAGTAGACTTCTTATGTGGATTGGAGCCTTCCAAGATTCATTGTCCATTAAGTGTTTCTTGATTGGGCACTTAACTTGCATATTCCTTTCTCAGGAAGCTGACCAAATGCCTTACTAAAACCTACTTAAAATCAAACAAGTATACAGCCAATATTCATAACTTTAAGTACAAAAATGATACATGCATACAATAGGAGGAATAGATTCAGTAGATCATAACCTTTACAGAGATATGTTACATGGCATATGTTGCTCTCATAAACATACAGCTAAGAGTAGCATAAAATCCCCCCTTTACCTGTAAAGGGTTAAGAAGCTCATATAACCTGGTTGGCACCTGACCAAAAGGACCAATAAGGGGAGAAGATACTTTCAAATCTGTGGGGGAAGGTTTTTGTTTTGTGTTTCTTTGTGTTCTCTCGAGAAGCAGAGAGACACCAGGTCAGGGAAATCCATCTTCTCCAAACGATCCTGAAACGAGTCTCTGATATTACAAAAAGTGTAAGTAAACAAGGCAAGGCGTGTTAGGTTATCTTTTGTTTTAGCTTGTGAATTTTCCCTGTGCTAAGAGGGAGGTTTATCCCTGTTTTTTGTAACTTTAAAGTTTTGCCTAGAGGGGAATCCTCTGTGTTTTGAATCTGATTACCCTGTAAAGTTACCTTCCATCCTGATTTTACAGAGGTATTTCTTTACTTTTCTTTCTTTATAATAAAGTTCTGTTTTTTAAGTGTCCTAAAAACCCAAGCGTCTGGTCTGTGCTCACCTGGTTTACCTATTTGGTTGGTAGATTATTCTCAAGCCTCCCCAGCAAAGGGGGTGAAGGGACTTGGGGGGATATTTTGGGGAAACAGGAACTCCAAGTGGTCCTTTTCCTGAATCTTTGTCTAACTCACTTGGTGGTGGCAGCAGTACCCATCCAAGGACAAGGAAGCATTTGTGCCTTGGGGAAGTTTTTAACTTAAGCTGGTAGAAATAAGCTTAGGGGGTCTTTCATGCAGGTCCCCACATCTGTACCCCAGAGTTCAGAGTGGGGAGGGAACCCTGACAGTAGCATAAAACATATTCTAGTTATGTCATATATACATTCATAAGCATATTTCCATAAAGCCTTATGGGGTGCAACGTCAGCGGACCTACTTCACTTCTTGATTATGGCCTAATATTCTAAACCCACTAAAGTCAATGGGATCAGGCCCTCATACTGCATAGTATCCAAGAATAACTCCATTAAAGTCAATGGAGTGACATCAGCATCAGACTTGTGTTAAAGGAGGATGAGGCCTGTAGCTTTTCATAAAAACACTCCATAGATTAGAAACAACATGCTCAATCAGGGAGCTGTGCTTTCCTTAGAGAAATAAGACAATATAGCCAGGATCCATACACTAGCTCTACAGCAGCTGGTAATAGTGGTTGATAACATGCAAACTGATCACATGCATATGTATCCAGCAGGGAAAAGAAAACAGTGGGGCACACAGAAGTGGGCACAGGAAAGCAGCAGCCAAAGCCACAGAAAGGGTTTTTATGCTGTGCAGAAAAACACCCAAGAGTAGAAATTTGCCCCGCAAAAATGTTGTCACAATGGAAAATGCAATAAATGGAACTCACTTTACCAAGGGACAGGGATCTGACGTCCACAGAGCTATGCACGCTATTGACTAACAGGTCACACAGATCCACACTGGTTATGTCATGCACAACCAGCCCCTTCTCTTCAGCCTTGCAGAATATAGCTGCTTTAGAAAACCAGTGGGTTTAGAAAACCCACTATATCCTGGATCAGGGCCTCATAGCAAACAGCTTCTCAGAATGGCAGGCGCAGTAGCAGTTAGCACCAGCCCACAGACACGGATTAACTAATACTTTATTCATTACTGTTTCAGCCCCCAACAATATGCTAGGCACAGACATGCTATGTGTGTCTAACTCGTGGTTATGTGGCCCCCAACATCACTGGCAGACTGCCAGCAAGGATTAGGCCCTGTCAGAGACACAGAAAGCTTCATACTATTATGCTCAGCATCCTGCTGGATTAGCTTATCCTATCCCTAAAGCAGGAGGTCATCCAAAAAAGGCCTCTCTGTCTGCAAAAGCTGCGCGATGTGGGAATATACACTGAGACTCTAATGCCCCCTATTGACGCTGATGATACAACAGATTTGATCCATCCATTCTGGACTCCAAAATAGGGAGTGCTTCTGACAACAGTACAGTACATAGTCGGCGTGTCTCAGTTCTTAAAATGCCCCCACCACTGATGTGGTCTTTGCTTCCCGATTGTATTAACTGGCATCCGTTTGTAGCCAGGCCCTCTCAGCGCTGCCACAAAAGGCCAGATCTTCAGCTGGCCTGAACTGGCAGCACATTGAATGGTGCCAATGGAGCTCCGCTGGTTTACAGATGCTGAGGATCTGGCCTGAATACTTCAGCAAAATGATGGACACCATGCATGTCGGTCCCTTCAGGAGGTTGTTACGGACTGCTCAGGAAAACATAAGACAGGTGTAGTTCACATCAGCCCACAGACATCATCCAAATTACATTAGAAGCAGCAAGTCAGATCCTCAGATGCACTGGAGTAGAGGGGAGGAACATAAGTAAGTTTCGACCACCTTTCTGCATTGTGCAATCCTGGAGGCAGCCAGGGGCCATTTCACTAGTCCAGGATCACCACAGCACAATACACCCTACCCATGTCCCCTCCTTGGTTGGACCGGTTGGGTGGTGTGCAGTTGACTATGCTAGCTTCATTCCACCTGGAGAGTCCCCTTCACCCTTATGAACGCACACACCCACAGAACGCAAAAGCTGGAGAAGCACTGACATGAAATAAATGAAGGAGTTAATGTTTACTGAATTACACCAATATAGACCAGAGTAAAGGTTGTTTGGGTGCTGTAAATGTGCATTTCTTACCTTAACATATTTGGATTTCTTTTAAGTGTAACCTTAACTCTGAATTCCCTGGATTTGTAATGTTTGGTTTGGGGATAATTACAATATCTCTCTAGTATTTTTTATCCTTATGTTACTGATTTATATGCTCAAACTTAACTCCATCTTTATCGAGTTTTTGTCAGAGAATACTATTATACTTTTCTTTCACACTGAGCTAAATAGAACAGGCTGGTGTAAATCAGGAATGCCTCCAGAAAGTCATAGAATCATAGAATCATAGAATATCAGGGTTGGAAGGGACCTCAGGAGGTCATCTAGTCCAACCCCCTGCTCAAAGCAGGACCAATCCCCAACTAAATCATCCCAGCCAGGGCTTTGTCAAGCCTGACCTTAAAAACTTCTAAGGAAGGAGATTCCACCACCTCCCTAGGTAACACATTACAGTGTTTCACCACCCTCCTAGTGAAAAAGTTTTTCCTAATATCCAACCTAGACCTCCCCCACTGCAACTTGAGACCATTACTCCTTGCTCTGTCATCTGCTACCACTGAGAACAGTCTAGATCTATCCTCTTTGGAACCCCCTTTCAGGTAGTTGAAAGCAGCTATCAAATCCCCCCTCATTCTTCTCTTCCGCAGACTAAACAATCCCAGTTCCCTCAGCCTCTCCTCATAAGTCATGTGTTCCAGTCCCCTAATCATTTTTGTTGCCCTCCGCTGGACTCTTTCCAATTTTTCCACATCCTTCTTGTAGTGCGGGGCCCAAAACTGGACACAGTACTCCAGATGAGACCTCACCAATGTCAAATAGAGGGGAATGATCACGTCCCTCGATCTGCTGGCAGTGCCCCTACTTATACATCCCAAAATGCCATTGGCCTTCTTGGCAATAAGGGCACACTGTTGACTCATATCCAGCTTCTCGTCCACTGTAACCCCTAGGTCCTTTTCTGCAGAACTGCTGCCGAGCCATTCGGTCCCTAGTCTGTAGCGGTGCATTGGATTCTTCAGTCCTAAGTGCAGAACTCTGCACTTGTCCTTGTTGAACCTCATCAGATTTCTTTTGGCCCAATCCTCCAATTTGTCTAGGTCCCTCTGTATCCTATCCCTACCCTCCAGCGTATCTACCTCTCCTACCAGTTTAGTGTCATCTGCAAACTTGCTGAGGGTGCAATCCACACCATCCTCCAGATCATTAATGAAGATATTGAACAAAACCGGCCCGAGGACTGACCCTTGGGGCACTCCACTTGATACCAGATGCCAACTAGACATGGAGCCATTGATCACTACCAGTTGAGCCCGACAATCTAGCCAACTTTCTATCCACCTTATCGTCCATTCATCCAGCCCATAATTCTTTAACTTGCTTGCAAGAATACTGTGGGAGACCGTGTCAAAAGCTTTACTAAAGTCAAGGAACAACACGTCCACTGCTTTCCCCTCATCCACAGAGCCAGTTATCTTGTCATAGAAGGCAATTAGATTAGTCAGGCATGACTTGCCCTTGGGGAATCCATGCTGACTGTTCCTGATCACTTTCCTCTCCTCTAAGTGCTTCAGAATTGATTCCTTGAGGACCTGCTCCATGATTTTTCCAGGGACTGAGGTGAGGCTGACTGGCCTGTAGTTCCCAGGATCCTCCTTCTTCCCTTGTTTAAAGATGGACACTACATTAGCCTTTTTTCAGTCGTCTGGGACCTCTCCCGATCGCCATGAGTTTTCAAAGATAATGGCCAATGGCTCTGCAATCACATCCGCCAACTCCTTTAGCACTCTCGGATGCAGCGCATCCGGCCCCATGGACTTGTGCTCATCCAGCTTTTCTAAATAGTCCCGAACCACTTCTTTCTCCACAGAGGGCTGGTCACCTCCTCCCCATGCTGTGCTGCCCAGTGCAGTAGTCTGGGAGCTGACCTTGTTCGTGAAGACAGAGGTAAAAAAAGCATTGAATACATTAGCTTTTTCCACATCCTCTGTCACTAGGTTGCCTCCCTCATTCAGTAAGGGGCCCACACTTCCCTTGACTTTCTTCTTGTTGCTAACATACCTGAAGAAACCCTTCTTGTTACTCTTAACATCTCTTGCTAGCTGCAACTCCAAGTGTGATTTGGACTTCCTGATTTCACTCCTGCATGCCCGAGCAATACTCTTCCCTGGTCATTTGTCCAATCTTCCACTTCTTGTAAGCTTCTTTTTTGTGCTGAAGATCAGCAAGGATTTCACTGTGAAGCCAAGCTGGTCGCCTGCCATATTTACTATTCTTTCTACACATCGGGATGGTTTGCCCCTGTAACCTCAATAAGGATTCTTGAAAATACAGCCAGCTCTCCTGGACTCCTTTCCCCCTCATGTTATTCTCACAGGGGATCCTGCCCATCAGTTTCCTGAGGGAGTCAAAGTCTGCTTTTCTGAAGTCCAGGGTCCGTATTGTGCTGCTCTCCTTTCTTCCCTGTGTCAGGATCCTGAACTTGACCATCTCATGGTCACTGCCTCCCAGGTTCCCATCCACTTTTGCTTCCCCTACTAATTCTTCCCGGTTTGTGAGCAGCAAGTCAAGAAGAGCTCTGCCCCTAGTTAGTTCCTCCAGCACTTGCACCAGGAAATTGTCCCCTATACTTTCCAAAAACTTCCTGGATTGTCTGTGCACAGCAGATATCAGGGTGATAGAAGTCTCCCATGAGAACCAGGGCCTGCGATCTAGTAACTTCCGTGAGTTGTCGGAAGAAAGCCTCGTCCACCTCATCCCCCTGGTCCGGTGGTCTATAGCAGACTCCCACCATGACATCACCCTTGTTGCTCACGCTTCTAAACTTAATCCAGAGACACTCAGGTTTTTCTGCAGTTTCATACCGGAGCTCTGAGCAGTCATACTGCTCCCTTACATACAATGCAACTCCCCATCCTTTTCTGCCCTGCCTGTCCTTCCTGAACAGTTTATATCCATCCATGACAGTACTCCAGTCATGTGAGTTATCCCGCCAAGTCTCTGTTCTTCCAATCACATCATAATTCCTTGACTGTGCCAGGACTTCCAGTTCTCCCTGCTTCTTTCCCAGGCTTCTTGCATTTGTGTATAAATCAGTGGAGTTACACCCAGACGAATCAGCCGGATGCGTTTAAAATCAATGCAGCATTGTAGTGGCTGCTTCAGGGGGATATTGAATTAATTCAGGATAAGCCACATGCCATTGCTTTCCAAAACATGAAATTCCTTATCACAAAAAAACAGAGTCCATTCTTTGCCTTTTTGACCCAAGTGGTGTCCAACCTTCCTCCCATTAAAGTTACATGGAATTTTGCCATCAACTCCAGTGAGAGCAGGATTGGGCTCATGTTGGGAGCCAAAGACATATTTGGGCCTGATAGAAGCCTGCTGTGAATTTTAAAAGTCTGTTCTGATAACATTTAACAGTGTAAGCATAAGTAGAACCACAAATGTGTAAGAAACTGCAGAGTAATCATGTTTGTGAAAGAAAAGAAAAGAAAAGAAAAGAAAAGAAAAGAAAAGAAAAAGATCAGTTTGAACCAACACTGAACCTACACTGACTGGGGGAGAGTTATCGTGGAAATGAGAGACTAGTACATACATATAGAAAAGATAACAAAAAGTTACAAATAAGTTTGTGTGACAAAGGGAAGTTGAAGCTGTATTGTCCAGTGCTGGAGGTGATTGTGGTGAGATGGTCCTGATGAGCATCCCACTTGTAAGAACTGATCACCACTTGCTGAGTGTTTTGCCTTAATAAAGATTTGTTAGTTCCATCTTCTTAGTAAGTGAATCTCAGTCCAACAGCTCATAGAAAGCAGATGCATCTGACAATGGACCTGCTGCAGTTTTCCTCCAGGAATGTTGACTGCTGTTGAACACATCAAAATTATCCATGCCAAGCAAGGAATATTATGCCCAGACAGAAAAGGAACTAAAGCCAATTGCATTTGGCTGCAGGCACTTTTATCAGTATTGTTATGCTACACTTGAATGAGACTATAAACCGCTTGATTCAATTATTGAGAAACCATTCTTCGCATCACCACTCAGATGACAGAACTTGATTCTCCACTTGCAGAAATACAAGATCCACATTCTTTTGTCCCCAGGAAGAGATATCCTAGAGCATGATGCTCAGTCAAGAATTGCATTGGCTGGTAGCAGTTGTAGGGAATGGCATGCGGGTACATGTCATTCTGAAATATACCTATAAGCAGACGGAAAATGACCAGTATTAAAGAGGCAGCTGAACAAAGTGGCACAAGTAAGTCTGAGTGGATTGTTACACACTAAAAGCATAGCAGAGTATTGGAACCACGCTCATTCTTGGATGGCATCAGGGCTGATGTTAGGGGGTAGAGATCATATAGGCAGCTACCTACGGCACTGAATTTTCATGGGTTGTCACTCCTACACAGCAATGCAGCACAGCTGAGCTAGGAGCCACCATGGCCACACAGCTCCTGCCTAGTCACCACTCCTGCCAGGACAGTTTTCAAAGGGGGGTGGGTCTGCCCCTTTAAGTGTGTCTACCCAACACCAGCAGAAGTGGAAGGGAGCTGTTTTGCCAGTGTAACTTTGGCCTAACTGTTCCCCCAGCCCCTATGCTTGGGAAGAGCCTTGGTGGCAGCTGGGAGTCTGTCCAGGACTGTAAGCAACCCCACTGATGTAGCTTTGGCCTGGCCACTACCCACCAGGTTAGACAACTTTTGGGAGAAGGGTCTGCTTTTTTAAGGGCATCCCTCCCTCCACCAGCAACTGGGTCCAGACTAATGGGGCTCTGTCCCATCTGCAGCCTTTCACCAGCCAGGACAGCTTTCCAGGGCAAGAGGGGCTGCCTAAAGTGTGAAAAAAGCACTGGCCCTGAGAGGCACAATCCATCAAGTTATTCCACATGTACTCGGGGCAGTTATGCCACAACAAACATACACTAGGAAAAGCAGCATGGGAAATACAACAAAGAGCACAAGGTATAGGTCTTGCCAGCCTTGCCTGTGCCAGAAAACTGATCAGCTTTTCTCAGAATATCCTGTTTATCCCAAAAGGGGAAGATTGGGCGTATTGGCAGAGCTATGCAGAGGACGCATGGGTGGAACAGCAAGAGGTGTTACAGGACAGAATTGATGTTCATTGGCACAGCTGTGGGGGTACGGGGCCCAGGATTGGAATAAGCCCGGGGGCTGCAGGACAGGATCGAGCTATGCTGGCAGAGCAGTGCAGGCACCCAGGGATGGCATATGAAGGGGCTGCACTGGCAGCCGGTAGTGAGATACTTTGAAATAGTTATTTGGGGGGCAGAAACAGAATAGGAGACGATTCAGAGATTCCAAGGACAGAAGGGATAATTATGATCATCTAGTCAAGTGGTCTCCAGAGTTTTTGGATCATGCACCCCCACGGTGCAGCCGAAGAAAGGAGAGGGGAAGACTTACCACAGGTGTGCCGCCAAAGCAAGAAGAGCGGAAGACTTACCGCAGGCGTGCCGCCGAAGAAAGAAGACGGGAAGACCTGCCCCAGGCGTGCCGCCGAAGAAAGAAGGAGGGAAGACCTGCCCCAGGTGTGTCGCCGGAGGGGAAGACCTGCTGCAGGCGTGCAAAGCTGCCGCCAAAGGAAAAAAATGGCAGGGTGCTGTCCAGCGGTGCTCCTCCTGCCGCGCACCCCCTGGGATCCTCTGGCGCACCCCCTGGGGGGTGCACACCCCACTTTGGAGACCACTGATCTAGTCTGACCGACCGCCTGTGTAACACATGCTATAGACCTTCCCCCAAAGTAATTTTTTTGAACTAGAGCATATCCTTTAACAAAATCCAATCTTGATTTTAAAATTGTCAATGACAGAGAATCTACCACAACCCTGGTAAATTGTTCCAATGGTTAATTACCCTCACTGTTAAAAATTTACACCTTATTTCCAGTCTCAGTGGGTCTAGCTTCAACTTTCAGTCATTGGATTTTGTTATACCTTTGTCTGCTAAACTGAAGAGCCTACTACCAACTATTTGTTCCCCGTGTAGGTACTTATAGACTGTAAACAAGCCACTCCTTGACCTCTTCTTTGTGAAGCCAAATACCTTGAGATCCTTGGGTCATGCCGCTGCAGTTCAGGATTGAGATGTAGAGTAGCGCTACGGGGGAATGGAATAGCTGAGGCGTAACAGGTGCACTTGGCGCTGTGTGAGAGGGGCCCAGGTTTAAAATAACTTGAACGTTGCAGATCAGCCTTGAGGTGAATTGACAAATCTGGGGTAAGAGGGGATTTATGAGAGTGCCATGATAGGCCTGTTGCAGGTGAAGCATGAGGTGTATTGGCAGAGCCATGCAGGTCAGGAAAAGAAGGGGATGCCATGGGCCAGGATTGGATTGCCCTGGAGAGTTGTCATAAATGTCCTCCCACACCTGAAGGAAGGTAGTGTTACTGCTGTGCCATTCTTTTTGCCTTTGAGCTGCAAAGCCCTGGCAACTAAGAATGGGGATCATTTGATCATGAAGTGCCGTGGGGGCTAAAGAAGAAGGGAATTCTCCTACCCACTAATGAAATTGACCCAAAAGCACTGCCCCAAGCAGAGGACTGTCCTGCAGAGCGATGAACCTCCTCGGCAGTGGGAGAAACTGCAGGGCATGCTAGCGATCCTGGCCATAATTCAGCGTGATCAAAGCGACCGAATTATGCTAATTTCAGTCACAGTCCAAAAGTCTCCTTCCACTAATTACAGTCCCAGTGAGATGACCGCCCTGAACCAGCTTTCTAAAACCCAAGCCAAAATGCAAATAAACAAAAATTAGAGGCTCATTAGAAATTACACCTCCACCCCGCCCCCATCCCTTTGCTAAGTACCCCCTTCTTGCTGCCTCTCTGGAGGGAGCAGGCCCCAATCCCAGTGGGGTACAGTGTTGAGGCTTCTTCGGGTTTAGGTTGGAATTCAGCCAGCTTTCCCCTTCGCAAGATCAACCCCAGCCAATGGCAGGCCCCGGCTCCGCTGGGGGGCGAGCTGGGATTGGTGCAGGAGCTCTGCTGATCACTGTGGAAACCCCCCGCCCCTCCCCAAGTGATGAATGGAGGGGGGTGCTGCTGGGAAGAGGGGGGCAGCGGGTGAGGTTCCCGCAGAACGGGGTTATTATCGGAGAGGGGGAAGCCTATCCGCGCAGGGAAGAGCAGCAGAGGGGGCACTTCGGAGCAGGCAGCGGGGCGGGGTGACTGCAAAGGGGCTGGCAGCGGAGAGGGAAGGGAAGACAAAGAGGAGCCAGGGCGAACATGAGAGGCGGGCAGGGGGGCGAACAGGGGATCAGCTGAATTCACCCAAGGGGGGAAAGGCTCTTTCCTTCCGGCCACCCTCTGGGAGGCGCAGGCAGGCCGCGGGGCAGCGGGCGGCTGGGGCCGGGGGGAGCGAGGCGCGCCCATGGGGAAAGGCGGGGAGAAGGGCGAGGGGGCAGGGGAGCGCCAGGCGCCCAGCCGGCTCTACAGCTGGGAGGAGGTCCAGCGGCACAACCTGCGGACGGACAAGTGGCTGGTGATCGAGCGGAAGGTTTACAACATCACCGCGTGGGCAGCCAGGCACCCGGGCGGCCCCCGGGTGATCAGCCACTACGCCGGCGAAGATGCCACGGTAAGGCTCAGCCGCCCCCGCCGGGCTTGGGCAGCTGCCCGCGGCTCCGCGAGTCAGCCGGGCTGGCCGCGGGGGAGCGCCGCTCCAGTCAGCCGGGCGCCCCAGCCGAGGAGCGGGTTGGTGGGTGGGGAATCGCTAGGCGTCCCGCCCTCCCCTCCGGTGTTTGCCTTTGGTCTGGTGCGGCCTCGGCCCTTCGAGTCCGGGATCAAGCGATGCCCAGTTCTCTCCCGGCCTGGCAGGTTGGGGAGCCCCCCAGCCAGCCCCCAAGGCAGGGGCAAGCGGGGGGGGGGGCAGCACAGGCTCCGAAGCGGCTCCCGCAGGACAGGGGTGGGGGGCCTGAGGGGGCAGCGCAGGGAGCCGCTTCGCTCTCTCTCCCGCAGGAGGCAGGTCTCTAGGGGGCTCTGCCACCGCTTGGTAAGGAAAGAGCCGGATCCGTTTCTCCCAGGCGGCGGCTGCGGCTGCACTGAGCTCTGCCTCCCGTTTCCACGGCTTCCCGCCCAAAGCGAGCGGAGCGGAGCGGAGCCGCTGCAGGATCGGCCCGTGGCTCGCTCGCTGGCGGCCGGTTCCCAAAGCCCCTGCCCCAGGCGCGCAGCCACCGAGCCTGTGCTCCGGGGTCAGCGCCTCCGCCCGCCGCTCGCTGCCTCGTAGCTCTCCACGCTGGGTGTGCCCCCTAGACCGGCGTCAGGGGGCCGGAGAGAACAAGCCGCGGGACTGGTCTGCGGTCAGCGGACGGGAGAGGTGGGTCTGACATCGGTGCACGGCAGCTGGCTTCCCCCAGGTGTGCGTTTGCTGCGGGTCACTGGCTGGGAGGTTATTTCCTCCTTAAAGTACAATGGTTTCCTTGGCTGCCTCTGTACCCTTGCAGCAAAGCCTCTGAATGAATGGGCTTTGCAAATGGGCCAGATTCGCCTTTCAGTTGCAGTAGCACAAACCCATTGCAACCAGGAGGGTTTGCAGCAGCACTACAAATGAGAGACCGCTTTGGCTCAGGTGTCTCCAGTCGATCACTCCAAGGGCATTTGGTCTTGCTCTGGGGTTCAGCTTGTCTTTGCCAGGATTGTCCCACAGGTTTGTGGTTCTCTCGCTGTTGTGTAGCTTCCCCAACTACATCCCACTCCACAGTCCTCAGTGCAACACTGTCCAGTAGGAGGCAGAACGATCTCAAGGTAGGTCCAGTTTCAAGCACCCTCCGCCAAACCCTGTCAGGGAAAGGGACTCCGCCTGCATCAGGCTCACAACTTTTCTATGTACCTACAATCATCAGCCACAAAATGCCCCTCCCATACAGCTGTAAAAGGATATCAGGACTAAACTGACATAGTTAACTGAGGGCTTCAGGAAATTATGACCTGAGTGCTCAGGGGAAGGCAGCAGTGACAAAAACACAACTCTGCAAGGTAATTCACATTCTTGAGTCTTATAAGGTCCCCAGCCTTAAGGATGCTCACACCATCAGCGCCTGAGTATCCATCCCAGACTGCCCAATAGCAACACACCATCAGCACCTGACCATCCATCCCAGGCTGCCCCATGGGAACATACACCAACAGTGCCTACACTGTTACACCGAAGGACCCACACCAGCGTGTTCAGTTGTCATGAACCAACTCCCAAGGAAGGGCATTGACACCAGGAGCTCCTGTTCGTGTCACTCACACCACCCACTAAGGCAGCTCATATCATTGCTACCACACTGGCCCTTTCTCCTGGGCCACCTATGGACACCCACGCTGATGGTGCAAGATCACATGTGTTCATTCATCACAGGATGTCCCTAAAACTGCTGACATTGACGGTTCCCATGACAACCCATTCATTCAGCATGGGCCTACCTCTAAAGATGTTTGTACCAAGAATGCCCATGCCAGCCTGGTTATGTCACGGGCTGCCCGTGCTCGGAGTTTGTCCTACACAGGCCACACCTCACTGCGTTCTCACAGTTGGTGCCTGTGGCATTTTGTTTATGCCTCCTCTCATGGACAGTCATACTGCCTTAGACCTTGAGAAGACAGGCTAGATTTGCACTGTGTTCCATGGTGCCTTTTAAACTGTTGAGAATCCCAAGGGCTTCACAAAGCAAGAGCCTGGATACTATAATGGTGTGATTGGGATGGCAAATAGGGCACCCATTTTGGTGCACAGCTACAACTCACACATCTCTGGAGGTCAAAAACTGTTTTACTGGGAGAAGCCAGGACAACCCCTGCCACTGACATGTTAGCAACACCAAGAAATTTTCAACTCATCTGGACAATGTCCAACTGGGGACAGGCAGAAGAGATCTGAATGTAACATATCCAATTATTTCATAGTACATCTCCCATTCCATCCCCCACTATAGCACTGAAGGTTAGCCCAAATCCCTATGTGGGACTTGAACCCATGACCTGCCGGCCTAGGAGAAATTGCAGATACAATACAAGAGGTGTATCTGCTGACACAAGAACTTGCTGTCATTGTCGCTCTCTTTTTTTCTGGTGGTGAGAGATGAACTCAGTATTAAATATTCAGGAGCTGGTGTTCTCTAGACTGCTATGGGAGTATGTTGAAACGTTCCCCTCTCTGCATAAGTCCGTGACGTACTTAATGAATCTCAGTCATGCTCACATGGAGGGAATCTATGACCTCACTGCCCCTGGGATCTCCCTTGAGAATGGGAGTAAGGTGTGAGAGCACGCAGGCTTTGCTGAGGTAAGGGAGAAAGTGATTCCCAAACTTTAACAACCCGCAAACCCCTTTCACTAAAATGTCAAGTCTCGTAAAGCACCTTCTAAAAATGAATATTTCCAGGGATTTTCACCCTTACCTCAGCATAAATTATAAAAGCAGTGATCTTGAAAATATAAAATGTGTTTTTATGGCATGCTTATTACACACTATTTATTAATTATTATTTATCATTACAGTATTTTTATTACATTATGAAATGGCAACACTCTTCCAAGATCTCACTTTTGTAGCTTGTATCAGTTTTGATTCAGCCTGTTATAAGACAAGGCTCCTCTCAGAGGTGCCAGTAGAAAAAAGAGGTGCGGGGGCAAAGCCTGCGTGCACCCTGGAGCCTGGGGGGCACCGCTGGAAAAGTGGGGGGGCCAGAAAAGGCCTCCGGAAAAAAAGGGGAGGGACCTGCGGGGGGGGGGGGGTGTCGTGCTGACACAGGGGCAGTACGTGACCCTCACCCCCCCACCCCCCGTACAGGCGCCTTCGATTCATGTGGTGTTACTGGAGGGCAGCTCAAAGAAGCATCTTCTGCCTGCTACTCAGATGTCCCCTCCAGGAGTTACCCTACCAATATCCCCTCCACTTTCTTTGAATGTGTTCCCCAAATACATGACATGCATTTCATAATGCTTCCAGGGAGAGAGTCTGCCCTGGATCCTTCCTTCAATCCATTTATTTTTAGGGGCCTTAATAGTCTCACTTCTCTATGGGAAAAGACAGAAACCTGCACACACAAAAAATGCCAGGGTTGCCCGTGAGTCCCCTGTTGCTCTCACACCTTACTCCCATTCTCAAGGGAGATCCCAGGGGCGGTGAGGTCATAGATTCCCTGCATGTGAGCATGACTGAGATTCATTAAGTATGTCACGGACTTATGCAGAGAGAGGAATGTTTCAACATACTCCCATAGCAAAAAAATATCCACCTCCCTTTCTATTTTGTATAAGGAGTCGTGACGTTTAAATCTCCTAAGTGTGATAGATATGCCTGCTTTGATCTGATTAGCTCTCGGAAGTCCCCAAGGCTCCGGGCTGCTGGCCCCGTGCTGCCCGGGGTCCCTATGGACAGCTCTGTCCGCCATTAGGGAATTTTTTCCCGAGAACCCCCTGTAACATTTCGTGAACCCCAGTTTGGGAACCACTGCCCTAGAAGATTCATTTTTTCCATGAACTAAATGATGCTAATCAGATATTCTCTATAATTTCCTTTGTGATTCAAGCACTCCTTCTTTTTTCTCAGAACCTTTGCTCTGAGTGCCTGATTCTCCATGACCTG
The DNA here is from genome assembly GCF_965152275.1 of Natator depressus. Lineage (NCBI taxonomy): Eukaryota > Metazoa > Chordata > Testudines > Cheloniidae > Natator > Natator depressus. Next base: position 17,277,131 of record NC_134239.1, read on the forward strand.
GCAGCAAGAGTCCTTGGATATTCACCCCCAAACATTAATTCTGGTTACCACCATCCTCTCTTACTTCCCTTTTGGATCATGTTCTGGAGGTGACGTCAGTCCCACAAAGGGAGTGAGGAGGAAAGAGTCTAGTGACCTGCATTAACTTTTTGAGGGAATACCCAGGGAGGCTTGTTGTCAGATCAGAGGAAGGATGGGCCAGTGGTTAGGGCACTAGCCCAGGGCTTGGAAGACCTGGCTTTAAGTCCCTGTTCTGCCACAGACTTCCTGTGTGACCTTGGGCAGGTCACTTGGCTCCCTGTATCTCAATCTCCCATCTGTAAAATAGGAATAATAGCACTTTCCTACTTCACAGGGATGTTGTGAGCATAAATACAGTAGAGATTGTGAGGTGCTCAGATACTACAGCAATGGAGGCTATATACGTATATAGGGTATATAGATAGAACTAGTGACTCAGGACAAAGATGCTTGGGCTGGGTCAGAAGACCAAACAGAAAGAGTTCCAAACTGTACCCAATGGAAGCTTATGCTGAAGGCCTTGTTGATGCTGGGGATTTATCCCATTTTCAGCCATTGATGTAGCTGTATCGGTGCTAACCCTTAGTGTCCACAAGGCAAGCTAGCCTCTAGCGCCACCTCCATAGCCATCATTGTCTTTTCTTTCTAGTCCCTCGCCTTAAAGCAGAAAGGATGAAAATCCCCTGAACTCCCTCCTACAGACTCCCCAGTTTTCTGTACTCTGTTTGCTAGGCCCTTCTCAATAGATGGGACTTAACACTCCTGGGTTCTATTCCAGGCTCGGAGACGTTGGCCAGTACCTTGTGTCCTTTGAAAATCTTAGCCTTATTTCCTTGGGTGACACAGTGACCACATTAGCCAGTTTCTCATTGTGTGAATAGTGAAAATCCACATGCTGGCCATGGGCTAGATCACTCGCTAATGGACAGTGTCTGGGGCAAAAGAAAACAAAGCCTGAGTCCCCTTGTGATCACTCAAGCAAAGAGAAACATCATAAATAAGAAAAGGAGTACTTGTGGCACCTTAGAGACTAACCAATTTATTTGAGCATAAGCTTTCGTGAGCTACAGCTCACTTCATCGGATGCATAATGCAGTAAGATCTTCTGCAAGATTGTAGCTCTGGCAGTTTTGCAGCTCTTGAAATCCACTCAGTTGAACAGCAGATTTGTTAGCAGTAAGGATTCAGTGGGACTCTTTTCAGTGGAGCACACTGAATCCTTACTGCTAACAAATCTGCTGTTCAACTGAGTGGATTTCAAGAGCTGCAAAACTGCCAGAGCTACAATCTTGCAGAAGATCTTACTGCATTATGCATCCGATGAAGTGAGCTGTAGCTCACGAAAGCTTATGCTCAAATAAATTGGTTAGTCTCTAAGGTGCCACAAGTCCTCCTTTTCTTTTTGCAAATAGAGACTAACATGGCTGTTACTCTGAAACCTATCATAAATAAGGAATTTGGCAATCTAAACAAGTAAGCAGGTTTCTGGTGATAGTAGATCTTGTGACAGTAGATTTCAGTACCATGTGGACCTGTTGAAATTCACTGGATGGAAGTTCTGTGAAGATTCTGGATTGAATCCCAGAATTTTGCAGTAACAGAAATGACTCAGCTGGAGGGAGGGATCCTTGCGTTTGAGAAACTCCCCACTCCACTGCCAATTTGATCCAGATTCTGGCCAGATCCTGCGGAAGGAGGGGTGTGTAAAACTAAAGTGCCGGTCAGAATCCCATCAGAAATATAATCTCTTTTCCCTGCCAGCACCTGTGGGAGCTAGATACCTAAAACTGAGCAGGAAAGGGTTGGATGGAGGAAAAGTCAAGGTTTTGCCATCAATGGAACTGGCAAAGCACAGAGAGGAGCATTTGTTACACACATGCAATGTGCACTGATGGGGGAGCCCCATGCAGAATTCTGGCTGACTCAGCAACTTTGGCCTCTGCATCCCATCCAGGGTCTCAGGGTTGCAGAGCCAGAACCTTGCACATTGTAAGGAGTGAACTATCCAACACCTTGAAAACTCTGAAGAAAACCTCTCTGAGAAATGGATTTATTGTCTCCCCTCCACTGTGTGGGAGCTGGCATGTTCTGGGTGCATCAGTGGGGGTCAATTTTATGAATTTGCTGAGGTTCAAGTCAGATTTTAAAGCTGAATTCTAACCATCGGATTTGCCAATTGGATAAATATGATAGCCAGTATCTGAACAGAATTTAATTTGGATAACTCCTTTTTACTGAGTCCAGGGAGTGTTTGCTTACTAATTTTAACACAAGGTTTTTCTGAGGTCAACTTTTACCTTGCACTGTATTTCTCAGAGCAGGCTGCGTAGGGCTTGTCTACACAGAGAATTAGTGTGTGGCAAGCCAGAGTGTAAATCTATAGCATGCTAGCTTGCCACGCACTAACTGGCTAGGTGGACCTGCTACGGTGCATTAAAAGTTCCATAGTGTGCTATGGCATACTGCTGTTTCAGTACTATGGATGTTTTAGGGTATGTCTACACTGGGAGCGAGTCTCCCAGGCCAGATCCACACACTTGTGTTAGCAGGACTTAAACTAGTGCATTAAAAATTGCTGTGTAGACAGTGCTTTGATGTTACAACTTGGGCCGGTGCTCAGGCTTGGGCATTCAAGCTTTCAAGCCTGGAGTTGCATTTTCACTGAATATTTTAGAGCTATACACAGGTCGGGGCAGATACCTTTCAATAGTCTTTTTCCTTCTGGTGTCCTTTTGTTCTGGTGTTTGTATAGTGCAATGGGGTCCCACTTTATTATTTTTTGTATTGTTGGTAATGCAAATAATAATAATAATAGAGTGCAAACACTTAGAAAGAAAACCCCAAAAGTCTTTAATCATTCCTCTAAATGTAGTGGACATCATCCATACATTCTTTGATTACATTTAATATTTTTCTTTTCATATACTTTAGGGCTTACTAGAGACATTATATTGAAAGAATGAGACTGATCATCTGCATATTGAGAGATGTTTTTCTGATACATAAGGCAGACAAATTCACAGCTTCTAATTGGGGTGAAAGATATATTGGACTTCTTTTTGCCTAGGTGCCTAACTCCCATTGAATTCAATGGGAATTAGGCACCTAGGAGCTTCTGAAAATCTCACTAGGCACCTATCTGCATCTTTAGGCACCTAAATACCTTTAAAAATCTGGCCCTTTGTCTTCAAACTGCATATTCATTCATCTACTTCTAGCAGCATCTTCTAGAACCAGGAGCGCTACACTGAAAGAGTTGCGTATTGTGGGTACTGACAGTGAACTGACACCAGAACTGGGGAAACTGTTGGGGTAATGTGGGGGAAACCCTGGGGAGAAGACATTGCTGGGGACAAACAGGAAAGGGCCAGTGTGCAGTGAGAAATCGCTTTTATTGAATCCCATCTGTCTGCCTGTGTTTCCACTCCAGGATGCTTTCCGGGCCTTTCACCTCAACCCCAGCTTTGTGCAGAAGTTTCTCAAGCCATTACTGATTGGAGAGCTTGCCCCAGGGGAACCTAGCCAGGACCGAGGCAAAAACGTGAGTATCTGCAAACCCCTCTCTGTGGGCTCTGTTTCTGGAGAAGAGTCTACAATCTGGTCATTCCACAATTTATCTACAAAGCTGCCCTCCAGGTTCCTGTGTGCAAAGCCACTACATATAATTCACAAGCCTTCTTCACAATAGACAGCTCTAGCAAGTACAGGAAACTGCAGGGAAAGACACCCACAGTCAGACAGCTCTGTGTGGCCATGTGTATATCCCACTATTGACTGGTGCAGGGATAGGCAATACTTAGGTCAACTTCTCCTGACCTGCAGCACCCCCTGCTATTCCCCTCCTGCAGGTTTTCAGCAGCTCTGCCTGTGCAGTTCAGGCCTGATCTGTGACAACTAAAGAAGAGCCCAGTTCAAACTCACCAATTTGAACACTTGCAAACTTTGGATAAATATGGATCAAGATCTGGATCCAGTCTTCGTGGCTGGAGTTCATCTCTAGTCAACAACCCTGTTGCTCAAATTCTCATGACCTGGGTCTGCCCATCATTCCGTAATGCATGTCAATTTGTGCTACAGACAAAAGGCCATGAGGCCGCCAGAATGAGACTGCTTATCTTCTAAAGCAGATTTGAACCCTCTTCCATCCACTGCTCCATACCATTGACCATGCAGCCCGAGCAAACGCTACTCTGAACTTCATATGGGCTTATCCTGATTAGCTCTCAGCAATGGAGAAGTCTGTGAAAGTGGCCCCGTTTATGGAGTAAGTGGCAATAACCCCAGTGGGTGAGATGAAACAAACTGCTCTCTCTGAGCACTGTGCTTATGAAGCTGTAACACAGCAGGGCCCTTTATCCACCCCATGTCAATGTGTCCAGCTCTATGCAAGTCCCAAATGTTCCATTCATTCATTATTCAGACCCTGTGCACTGCACAACTGACTCCTAAAGTGAAACCCTTTCTCCTCCGTGTTGTTCTTTAGCCGACTGAGTTCATGACATGCCTGTTTCGTGCACAACAGCAATGACTACATTAACCTGCATTACCTCTTGACCTGCTTTCATGAGTGACTGCACGCTAATTGAACACATCCCAAAGAGAATGGAGCTGCCTCGGCACTCTAGTCTCTCATCAGCAGAGGTTCAGGGTTATGCATAAGTGAAGAGACTGAATTCTCTCTTCCCGAAGGAGAGGGGAGATGTTCCTTCATAGCCTATATGGAATGAATTACGGAACACTGAGACTGGATAAATGGAGAGGTGTTGGACCAGCTGGTGTAAATCACCATAGCTTTATTGACTCCAGTGGGTCTCGGGTGACTTACACCAGCTGAAGATCTGGATTTTAATTGTAATTCAGAAGGTGGGGTAAGACCCATCAGGGTAAGGACTCGGATCAGGTTCCTGAGTGGGGCAGTGTAGAAATTCTGAAGACTGCATGAGTACAGAGACTAATTCTTCTCCCATTCTGGGGAAAACAGGCAGGGGTTAGTAGTGTGGAAGCCCAAGCTTGAATGGACACATTCACACATATAAAGAAGGTGCACCTTAAATCCTGCATTTCCATTTTGCAGCCCCAGCTGGTGGATGATTTCCGGGCCCTGAGAAAAACAGCAGAGGATATGAACTTGTTCAAAGCAGATCCCTTATTTTTCTCCCTTTACCTGGGTCACATCATCATGATGGAAGCTTTGGCTTGGTTACTAGTTTCATACTATGGCACTGGCTGGATCACAACCTTTATCCTTTCCTGCATCCTTGCAACCTCCCAGGTGAGAAATAGCACGGAGTAACGGGGGTGCTTGTGCTTCCATGACAGGTGACCTGTCAGTGCATCCAGTTGTTCCGAGTACCTCATTATCACAACATGCCGGGACTATCACAACACTCACTTTGGAAGAACATTCATGAACCTCATGCACCCCCCAGACCCCCTCACTGCCTTGCTCTTGCTCATAGTGAGTCTACTCACTGCCTCACACTCAGATGCATTGAGCTCACTGCCTGTCTCTTGTCCCCCTCCCGTAGATCCAATACCAATGAAATTAATACAAAACTCTCCCCCTTCAACGCTTTTTCTGTGCATAGGACTGTACACATTTCATACAGACACACAATACTTGCCTTCTACTCTGTGTGTCCTTTACTTACCTTTGATTTCAAGCAGCCCTGTTACACCTGGTCCTTTTTCCTCTGCAGGCCCAGGCTGGGTGGCTACAGCATGACTTTGGACACCTCTCTGTCTTTAAGAAGTCTATATGGAACCATATTGTCCACAAGTTTGTCATCGGGCACCTGAAGGTAAAGGTCGTGTGCTGGATGCCAGCACACACTGTGCAGAAAGAAAATGATTGCAGCGAAGGAGACTGGGGATCCACTCCATCCCATTTCACAGACTGTAGGTGTAAAAGCCATAAATTCCAGCCCTCCAGTCAGATCTCACCCGTTCAGAGGGAGCAGCAGCCTGGAGGAAGAATTAGTGACAGATTCCAGGTGGAGTTCTTGTGAGGCTCAGATAGGGGAGCCAGATCCTCAGCTGGTGTAAATCATCATAGCTCCAGTAACACAAATGGAACTATGCTGATTTATGCCAGCTGGGGATCTGGCCCATAAGATTGTTAAAATGAAGCATTATACAATCTCCTTTACTCCCCCCCTTTCCCTACCTAAAGCCCGAGTAACATGTTCATTGATTAAAATGACCATCCTGCCAGCTCTCACCCATTCGGGACAATTTTAGAGCTTCAGTCCAGGACAGGGTCCAACACAAGAGTCCTATACAACCCAGCTGGCGAAAGGATCCACCTACAGTGGGGAGTCTTGTAGGAAGGGATGGAATGGTAGGCGTTATTAGATGCACATTTAGTTTGGCCTTGGCCATTTTAACCACAGGCCTGGAATGACCCCACTAGCAATAAGAAGTATAAAAAGGCAGCAGTGAGACCTCACTGTGTCCAGACCCAAGGTGGGGCGTCATCTATTGAAAGCCACAGCAACAGGTCACCTCCTTGGCCACAGCTCTGTTCTCACCTTGTGACGGTGTCCCTCTACCCCTCTTTCTTGCGGCCCAGCTTGGGTGGTACTGACCAGGCATTTCCCAATTTGCAAGCAGAACAAATAATGCTCAATTGCTACCCAACCTGCTTTAATGCAAGGAGAGGAAATAGGGAGTCCTAGCAGAGGAAGCCCATTCTTCTTGGTGTATGCAAAGGGATTAAATATGGAGAGCCTCATTTGCATGAACAAGGTTAAGCACATTGCCAAATTTGGGGTCTAGATGGATTTTCTTCTTCAGGGCATATTTGGCAGCATAGAAGAAATCAAGACAGGAGGCAGGCAAAATATCAGAGCAGAGAGATGATAGCTCAGAGAGAGAGAGAGATCAGCAGGGATCTGGAATGAAGAGACAGGATTTCCCTTCCTCTAGAGCACTGAATAGGGGATAATCTTTTAGGATTAGATTGGCATAGCCTACCTGATACATCTCCTTTCCTTCCGGGGGAGAGGAGGGGCATTCCTGGACCTTTGCCCGTCTCACAATTCTCTGTGTTGCTCCTTCTTCACTTTATAGATGATCACTTGCAGGTCCTGAACAGGGAACACCAAAAAACCACAAAGCAATTTACTGCAGCAGTCTAAAAACGAGGGCTCCCACGTTGGGGTTGGCTATTCCCTCACTGCCAACTTCCCAACAATGCCCCGTTATTCATAGCAACCAGAGCTCTCAGATTGCCCAGTCCTGGGACAACTGGTTTCCAACATGTATAAGCAGGGGCAAGTAACCTCCGAATGCTCATTAACATGACTAAACTAAAGGCAGCTTTGTGAGATGGAGGCTCTCTGTCCACTCTGAATTCTTGGAAGCAGCCAGCTGCCCACAACGCTTATCACCAGTCACAAGGCAAGTGCTTTGCTGGCCTTCTGCCTGAGCATCCTTGGCAGTGGGATAGCTCGGCACTGTGTTTCACAAGTGCCAGAGGAAAATGAGGATATAGGACCCTTATGGGACACTGTCCAGTCCTTTTTTTTTTTTTAATACTCTCCATTAAAACCTTCTTAGACACTGGAAAATAATATTTCTTTCCTGGCCAGTTTTGTGTTTTTTCCATTGGACAAAGAGGGATTCTTTTCATATTCTTTCTTGCACTGCATAAGCCAACATGGCTTTGCCTGCCTTACGTCATGCTTGACATCATAAGTGAAACAGGTGATGGCACCGATCACAACAGAGCTCTGGGTAAAGGATGCTGTTTTTCTTGGGCTTCCCCTGCTGGTGGGATGTCTGCCTGCCTGTCTTTGCAGCATATAAATATTAGGAGTTGCATGTAAGCAAGGCTAACTTCTTTTTTCTCAACATGAGTGGCATTATTTTAATACGATATAATAATCCAGACAGATCCAGATCCTCAGCTGGTACCAATCAGCCTGTCAGAGTAGAGGATTTAGCCCCTTCACACTTACAACAATTTCAAAGGTAGCTAAGAGTTTGGACATAAACTATACGCCATGGGCGGTTTAGATTATACAAGTGAATGAATATCACAGCAGGGGGATCATCCAGTGGCGTAGCCAGGTGGAGAAAACAAGGGGAGCAGAGATAAGAAAATGGCACCACCCGCTAGTATTCACCCGGCGGCGCTCCGGGTCTTCACCGGCGGGTCAGGCGGTGCTCCGGGTCTTCAGCAGCACTTTGGTGTTGGGTCCTTCACTCGTTCCGGTCTTCGGCGGCACTGAAGGACACCGCCCCCCCGCCCCTGCCACCGCAATGCTGCTGAAAACCGGAGTGAGTGTGAAGGACCTGACGTTTAAGGGAGGAGGGATAGCTCAGTGGTTTGAGCATTGGCCTGCTAAACCCAGGGTTGTGAGTTCAATCCTTGAGGGGGCTATTTAGGGATCTGGGGCAAAAAATTTGGGGATTGGTCCTGCTTTGAGCAGGGGGTTGGATTAGATGACCTCCTGAGGTCCCTTCCAACCCTGATATTCTATGAAGTGCTGCTGAAGACCCGGAGCGCCGCCTGATCTGCCGCTGAAGACCCGGAGCGCTGCCGGGTGAGTAAAAATTAAGAAGGCACCAAAGAATTAAAAAGGCACCACTTCTGCTCGGTGGGGGAGCAGCCGCTGCCCCACTCCCCCCCGCAGGTACGCTACTGGGATCATCTCTCCATTAGTGGGAACCATGCCTCCCCATGGACTAAACATTTCCTCCCTCTTCCCAGGGTGCCTCAGCAAACTGGTGGAATCATCGTCACTTCCAGCATCATGCCAAGCCCAACATCTTCAAGAAGGACCCAGATGTGAACATGCTGCATATTTTTGTCCTGGGAGATTCTCAGCCCGTTGAGGTAAGAAAAGGAAGTGGTGGTTGCTGGTGGGCTTTAGAGAACTTTTTCTGCGAGGACAGGGGTTGATCAGTGTCTCGAGGACCAGACCTCGACTGTTAAGACTTTGTCTTTGAGGAAATGTTGAAGGGACACACCCCAGTTCCCTGCATCTATATTTTCTGACAGGAGTTTGGGTCAAAATTTGAGAAGATATGAGGGCCAGAAAATTCAGTGGCCGATATAATTTCTCATGCTTGTTTTCAGCCCAAAGGTGATCATATGTTTAGGTGGCTTGAGAGGTAGGGAATGAGAGTGAAGAGAACGCAGAAATAGGGTCAATTTTAATCCCATTGTTCTGAGATATCCAAGTGTGGAAAAAACGGTGCAGAATACTCCTTTGCTGACTTAACCCAAACTGGGCTTCTTTCTGATATTTCCAACTTCTCCTTGGTTTAGTACTTCTGTGAGGACAGGCACCTCTTGTGAGCAGTCAAAGCAAATTCATTTTAAAAGTTTATCTAATATTGAAAGAAATGCCTTACGATATTTGTGTACAAACAGGGGTCCTCACTTCATTGGAGCCTTGGCAAATTCTCTTTAGAGCAGATTGCATGGTAACATCAGAATAATGGTTTCCTCTTGTGTCTTCTGCTTGGGAAAAAACATGAGGAAACTCTATCGGGGGGGGGGGGGGGAAGACCTACACTAATGCAATTGTAGTGCTGATGTGTTAAACACCAAAGGCTTGTCTGTACTTCATGACCTTATAGGGGCATAGGGGAGAGGAATCCCCCATGTGTGCTCTTTATGGGCAGTCCAGGTTTTGGGTCTGGTCATGCAGGGGTAAAAGGTACTGCATGCTTACTTACTTCCCCACTGGAGCAAGTAGGGGTGGGGCAGGGAATCAGTGAAGCTTTGGCTGCATTTCCCAATCCACCACCCAGCAGAGCTCAGCCAGCATAGCAGGGTGAATGGTAATTATACCCCTGAAGCAAGCGGGGAACACGAAGGGAACTGTAGCTCCCTGAGATGTAATTCCTTCCTGGGGGCAATTCAGCCATGGGTGGTATCCTTGGGACACAACCTAGTCCTGCAAAAATCTGTAAATTCAAAAGACAGGGGGGCAGATACTTGACTATGTAAATCCATGAAGTCAATGGGGCTATATTGATTTACAACAGCTCAGGTTCAGAGCCATGGTTCCCAAGGCAACTATGAGCCAGCCACACTGCACACAGTAACTGTATCTATTAAGGTAATGCAATTAAATCCAGTTCTCTGGGGCCACAATATTTACTGTCTGTATTGCAGAAAAACCCAAGGGAAGGGTATAATAAAGATCAATAGTGGTATATGACGTATCAGCATAAGGACATACAGTAAAAAAAAGCTTATAAAGCCAATGTGTGGATCTGAAACACCACAGCAAAGGCATTTGCAACAAACAGAATATAGGGAGACATAAAAGAAAATACTGGGGCACATTCATGCCACCGCAACCCACTTCTATGCCACAAAGAAGCTAATTCCAGATACATGGTGGAGAGGCAGCCTAAAAGGTGAATTACATGCATGGGTACTGAGAGTGTTCTATGAAGACAGAAACGTCTAACCATATGTCACTGAAATGAATCACCCCGAATGGACCATAACAAACCACTAACCAACCATTACGCTACGGTAACTAAATATCTGGAGTCAGATCTTCAACAGGTGTAAATTGGTGCTACTCCATTGACGTCAATGGAGTTGCTGACTTACACCATTTGAAGAGCTGGCCCCTGATAGCTAGGTTTTGAGGATGATGATCCCATCACTTCACAAATAGCTGAGCAGAATGGGGGTGCTTATAGCAATGAAGGAATTGGTTCTGTCTTCCAAGATGAGTGTCTGACGTATATCAGTGCTTGGATGTGCTTGCACTGTTGTATATTGAACCTTACCCTGATGCAGCCTTGCAGAACTTGGACTGCACTTAATTCCCTTCTCATAAATCTGCAATTCCTGAAATCACTAGTGCCCCGCCGGCCATGTGACTGTATTACAGGTGAAAGGTGTTAGCCTGTTTGAACTCGGATGAAGACATGGACCAGGTCCCTGGAAGATGCCCCTCAATCAGAGGGAAGGGAACAAAATGGAACAGAGGTCAATCAAGATGGAAATGAACAAGGGAGTGGGGAGAAATAGTGAGATAAACAAGTAAGAGGAGAACACAAGTATGGGAACACTGTCTGGAGAACCCCAGACAACTGCTGACAGGGACTGGGCTATTTCCAAGTCTGGGGTGGTGAGTGGAGACCACAAAGAACTAAAGGAACACCCCCTCAGATGAAGAAAGGGACAGAGGTCCCAAGTAATCAGTTGACTACAAAAGAAGGAAACAGGAATGAGCGTGCAGATCAAAGGTTTAAAGCAAAGGAACCCCAGATGGGGACACTGAGCTGAGAACCCTAGACAACTGACAATGAATATTGGATTGATAGCACAGGAAACTCTCCCCTACCCACAGAACAGTCAGCAGCAGTCCAAGCTTCCCAACACTGCCCCATCATTGTGTGAAGAAGCATTTCCTCACACAACGCACAGTCAATCTGTGGAATTCATTACCGGGGAAGTTGTGAAGGCCAAAACTATAATTAGGTTCAAAAAAGAATTAGATAAGTTCATGGAGTATAGTTCATAGAATCATAGAATATCAGAGTTGGAAGGGACTTCAGGACGTCATCTAGTCCAACCCCCTGCTCAAAGCAGGACCAATCCCCAACTAAATCATCCCAGCCAGGGCTTTGTCAAGCCTGACCTTAAAAACCTCTAAGGAAGGCGATTCCACCACCTCCCTAGGTAACGCATTCCAGTGCTTTACCACCCTCCTCGTGAAAACGTTTTTCCTAATATCCGACCTAAACCTCCCCCACTACAACCTGAGACCATTACTCCTTGTTCTGTCATCTGCTACCACTGAGAACAGTCTAGATCCATCCTCTTTGGAACCCCCTTTCAGGTAGCTGAAAGCAGCTATCAAATCCCCCCTTCATTCTTCTCTTCTGCAGACTGAATAATCCCAGTTCCTTCAGCCTCTCCTCATAAGTCATGTGTTCCAGCCCCCTAATCATTTTTGTTGCCCTCTGCTGGACGTTTTCCAATTTGTCCACATCCTTCTTGTAGTGTGGGGCCCAAAACTGGACACAGTTCTCCAGATGAGGCCTCACCAATGCCGAATAGAGGGGAATGATCACGTCCCTCGATCTGCTGGCAATGCGCCTACTTATACAACCCAAAATGCTGTTAGCCTTCTTGGCAACAAGGGCACACTCTTGACTCCTATCCAGCTTCTCGTCCATTGTAACCCCTAGGTCCTTTTCTGCAGAACTGCCGCCTAGCCACTTTGTCCTTAGTCTATAGCAGTGCATAGAATTCTTCTGTCCTAAGTGCATCTGCACTTGTCTTTGTTGATCCTCTAATTTGTCTAGGTCCCTCTGTATCCTATCCCTACCCTCCAGCATATCTACGACTCCTCCCAGTTTAGGTCCATCAATGGCTATTAGCCAAGGTGGTCAGGGACACAGTCCCATGCTGTGGATATCCCTAAGCCTCTGACTGCCAGATGCTGGGAGTGGATGACAGGGTATGGATCATTCAGTGATTTCCCTGAGTTCTGTTCTGTTCATTCCCTCTGAAGAGTATAGCATCGGCCACTGTCGGAAGGCAGGATACTGGGCTAGATGGACCATTGGTCTGACCCAGTATGGCCATTCTGATGGCTTAACCCAGATGGGAGGATCACTCAGAGGGGAGAGGGCTTTTTAGGGCCAGTCAATCTTTGGCCTCTCTGCTGCCACTGCCACCTACCATCACTACCAATTGGTGACAGTATTTTGTGATGGGGACACCTGTCCTCTGGAAACTAGATGGAAACCCTAGATTTAGTTCACATACTGGAGACTACCAAACAGCCACTGATCTGATTCCTCCCGCTCTTGTGCATGCCCACTGTTTTTATGGCTATTATTGTCATTGATCTGGACTGCCATAACTGTACTGATGTCACTAAGGAACTTTATCCGCTGATTGCTGCAGACCTGCAGTGTGATACAGTAAAAAACTGCAGTAAAAGCCGTATCAGCCAGGACTGCACACAGTATTAAAAGCTGTTACTTCTGCACAGTTTGTCTGAGTGACTGGTGCTGTGGGGAGACCAATTATGAATTTCCTGATGTCGGTATACTTAAATCTCAAACGTAACATTGCAGAGGTGCAGTTTTAATGGCTTGAATTGTACCTTAGGGTACATTGATACACAAAAAAGAAAAATCCTGCAACAGCAAGTCTCAGAGCTTGCGTTAACTATTCGGCCTTGTGGGGCTAAAAATAGTAGGGCAGATGTTCAGGCTTAGGCTAGAGCCGTGGGCTCGGGCTGGAGCCCAGGCTCTGAGACCTGGGTCTTGGCTTCAGCCCAAGTCCAAACATCTACACTGCTATATTTAGCCCCACAGCACAGGCTGCTCAAGTCCAAGTCAGTTGACTGAGCTCTGGGACTCTCTGCCACTAGATCTTTTTGCTGTGTAGACATATGATAAAGTACTTTAGTTGCAATTACAGCACCCTGGCCTCTCATTGATGTGAGAGCAGTGCCTAGAGGCAGAGACTGAAATCAGCCCTGCATTGTGCTAGGCCCTGTCCCGACCCTGAGGTGTATCAACCCAAAGAGATAAGACAGACAAAGGGGAGGAGGAGAAAGGAAGAATAATCATCCCTGTTTTTCACATGAGGAACTGAAGCACAAGGAAATTAAATGACTGGATCGAGGTCACCCAGGAAAGCTGTGTAGAGCTGAGAATTAGCCTGAGATCTCCTGAGTCCCACTCTAGTGCCTTACTCATTAGACCTTCCTTCCTCTTGCCTGAAGGATGGTTATGAGACTCGTACATGTTTATTACAGCTGGTTGATATTTTTTCCTCAAAATATTTTATTTGGTGAAATGTGGCTTTTGACTAAAAATGTCACAGTACCTTTTCAGTGTGGCCACAATTTTCCATCTCTTTCATGAAAACTGGAAGCCAAAACCCAGCCATTTTTAGAAAACTTGCATTTCAATGAGACTCAGGCTCCTAAGTGCCTATGTCACTTTTGAAAACAAAACTTAGGCTCCTATGTCAGTTAGGCATTGCAACACTGAGGCCTAAAGGGGAAAGTCGATCTAAGCTACACAATTTGAGTTACGTGAATAGCGTAACTCAAATCAATGTAGCTTAGATCTACTTACCGCGGGGTCCACACTACGCTGTATAAACGGGAGACGCTCTCCCATCGACTCCCCTTCCTCTTCTCGATCTGGTGGAGTACTGGAGTCGACATCCAAGCGATTGGCGGTCATCGCCGCAGCATCGATCCCGGCTGTAGTGTAGACAAGCCCTGAGTGGAGCAACACCTTTAAAACTCTGGGCCTCAGTATCTCTCCCTCAGTTCCCCCTCTGTAACAGGAGGATAATAGCATTTCCCTACCTCATGGTACATGAAAGACTGAGGGGTGCTCAGGTACTTCGGTAACAGGGGCTAAATAAGTACTCAAGTTGGATGATTTTAAATGGGAACTTGCCTCTAGTGTAGAGAGGGAAGTCATGATTAAACATATTAGCAGGGCAAGATCAACCCTGACAACAATCAGTTAACACATCTTAAAACATGACCTATTCTGCTACTCTAGACATAGCCTTGGAGAAGGAATTACTGTATGCTAAGACAGCTTTCTAAGGGCTTGCTCCTGCTCCCTGTAAAGCAATGGCAAAACCCTCATTGCCTTCAGTAGGGTAGGACTGGCCATAAATCCCCAGCTCTGACTAAAGAGAGTTAACCAAATATAAAGAGGTGTCATGGAGAGTCTCCTCGTGTGGAGAGTTTTCTCATATCCATGGGTGTAACGAGCTGAGACAGTTCTCTGTCATTTGTCTCCCCCTCCAGTATGGCAAGAAGAAGCTGAAATACCTACCTTACAACCACCAGCATGAGTACTTCTTCCTAGGTGAGTATGCCCGGGCCCCCTATGCTTCCCTATATGGTGAGATCGAGGGGATGCATCTTTACCTTGTGGCTCCCTTTTGCCTCAGCAGAGCGATTCTTCACTTCCTAACTAACCCCTCCCTATCCAGGACCCGCTATCCCTTTCACATCTTAACTGCAATAGAAGCAGGCACCTCAGTTCCTCCATAACATCATCATTGAGATCCATGGATCCTTACCATGGATCTTACCAAAGAGGCTAAATAAAGTGAGGCAAGTGACTAAGTCTAGGAGGCATCCCCCAGTAGATAAACATGTCAGCAGAAGTCCTGGGCTTGCTCATTGTTAGTCTAGAATCTTCCATACCAGAAGGTGAGCAGTAGATGGAGGAAATACCTCCTCCCTTTGCTGAAAGACAGTAGCAGAGCTCTGGTTTCCCCATCACAAGCTCTTGCCTCAACTCGTATTTTCAGGTCCCCAGCATGTCTGTTCACCTCATGCTACACACCTGTCTCCCTCATCTGCTCTCTTTTGTTTGCCTTTCAGTTTTCCCACCTCTCCTCATCCCCGTGTACTTCCAAATGCAAATCATCATGACAATGATCAGACGCAGGTTCTGGGCGGTGAGTGAAAGCTTGTCTCTGCTCTGAGTGTCAAACCGTGTCTCACGTGGATGGTGGAGAGAACCTTACCTGGAGAGGGAGAGACGAGGCTTCTGTCCACTCTGTAAAGAGACCTGGCTTAAGGAGGGGTGTTGTTGGGGGTGAGGGGAGGGTAAGTTGCTTGTAATGCATAATCTCTTCTTTCTTTCCCTAGGACCTGGCCTGGGCCTTCAGTTATTACATGCGCTATTTCATCATGTACATCCCTTTCTATGGAGTTCTGGGATCCCTGTTTCTCCTCACCTTTGTCAGGTAGGAGACACTGCTCTCCCCTACCTCCAGACATGGGCCCCACCCATCCCACGTGATGAGCGATGTCAAGCTAACTCATCTATGCCATGATGTTCTCCCTTATTAATCAAGATTCTCTCCACTCGTTTACCCCAATCTGTGCTACATCCCACTGCCTTGACTAGCTTCTCTTGCCTCAATCTCCTCCAGAAGATTTGATTCTGGTGTTTAGTCTCTCTCATCATCAGGAAATCCTTAGTGGTGGTGATGGCATGTGGAGATGGGAAGCTCCATTCCCTCCTTCCTTCCTCACTCATTCCCACCCATGTAAAGCTCCCACACTGGGTCTAAGTCACCTGAGGAATTTTGGATGTGGTTCCTTTCAGAGCCCCTCCCGAGTCAGCTGGAAAGTAACTCAGGAAAGAGGCAGGGAGCTCCCTCCCCTAGGGACTGAATGTGCTGCCTTCACATTATACCCAGCTCCTGCCAGCTCAGGGAGCGAGAAGTCAAATGCTGTCCCCCACTTGGATCCCCTGCATGTAGCATGCTTTGCTGGATGGCCCCTGGCCCAAGCACTCACTTTTACACCCTAGTACAGAGACAGTACTATGACTGACTGGACTGATGTTCCAGACCATAGGATTGTATTGACATCTCCACCCTGGAAGCAGTGATTGTGATGGCTAGCTCATGCCCAAAGGCTGGCCTGAATCTAGATCCATTGTTAGGGTCCTTAGGAAAATAATGTTTTAAAAGAATATTTGCAAATCTGTGTAAAAATCTTTAAACTGTAGGATCGGAATTCCACCTCTCATGTTATTTTAATGGCTCTGATCATGAGTTAGGAAAAATTCCCATTGATATCAATGGGCTTTGGTTCAGGCCCTTAGAGAAGCATGAACTTCAAAAGATTTCATTAAGTCATGATAATCATCTATATGTTTAAAGGTTTAGCCAGCCTCTTTTGTGTCAAATCCAGTTGAAAATCTCACAGTGACAGACAGACGTAGTTAGATTTCCAGTACTACTTTGTTTCTGTTGGATCACAAATGCAACAAGACCAGCTTTCCTCCCAGTAATGTGGTTAATGAAGCATCACAAAGCTTCCTTAAAATTGCTTATTTAAATTTAAGACAATAAGGAAAGAGTCCAAGGAGTTGTATAGAGCAAACCAGCATTCTAATCCGTTATGAAATCTCTCCCTAGCTGCTCTCTCATTGGTCAGGGAAGCCAGAATTCTTATACTGAGTTACCACTTCTATTCAGGCTGCAGATGCAAGCTCAGATAAAAGCATTTACTTTTGATGTGAGGCCAGACACTTCTAGCCAGCAGGAGGAAGACAGCAAATTCAGATTGTTCTGATTAAGCTATTTGGGCCATATTACCCTTCAGTTGCTGGATTAAAACACCATGCGAAACAAATATGGTGTATAAAAACCCATCCAGGCCAACATCACAACCTTAAAAAAATTCTTGGATCTTTCTTCACATGCACCACGCTCTTCTTTAATTTGTGTGTGAAATTATTGTTGGTGAAAGATGCTGGCTAGGCTGGACGAGTCTGGAGACTGAAGTCCTCTGTTTCTTCAAAGAAGAAGTTCAAAGTTCAGAACAAGGACAGTCCTCTGAAAGTCCCTCTCAACCCCGGCCTAGCGAATAGGCATAAAAAGAGAGTTCTGTTTCCATGGTCTATTCCAGTGGTCTCCAACCTTTTTATACACAAGATCAGTTTTTGAATTTAACTGCAACCCAGGATCTACCCCTCCCCTTCCCTGAGGCCCCGCCCTGCTCACTCCATCCCCCCTCTCTCCATTGCTCACTCTCCCCCACTCTCACTCACTTTCACTGGGCTGGGGCAGGGGATTGGGGTGCGGGAGTGGGTGTGGGGTGTGGGCTCTGGGAGGGAGTTTGGATGCAGGAGGGTGCTCTGGGTTGGGGCAGGGGGTTGGGGTGCAAGAGAAGGTTTGGGGTGCAGGAGGGAGTATGGGGTGCTGGCTCTGGGAGGGGGCCTGCCCCGGCCCCATACTGCTCCTGGAAGCAGCCAGCACATCCCCCATAGCTCCGCGTGCTGCCCCTCCCTGTAGGCACCACTCCCACAGCTCCCATTTGCTGCAGTTCCCTGTTCCCGGCCAATGGGAGCTGCGGGGGCGGTGCTTGCAGGCAGAAGCAGCGCATGGAAACCCCTGCCCACCCTCACCTCCAGGGGCTGCAGGCCAGGAGTGTGTTGGCTGCTTCCAGGAGCAGCGCAGGGCCAGGGCAGGCAAGGAGCCTGCCTTAGCTCTGCTGTGCTGCCGGACTTTTAGCAACTGGAGATCACGATCGACTGGCAGAGGCTCCAGGATCAACCAGTCAATTGCAATCTACTGGTTTAGGATTTAGGACGGAAGAATCCCATGCACCGCTACAGGCTGAGGACTGACTGGCTAAGCAGCAGTTCTGCAGAAAAGGACCTGGGGATTACAGTGGATGAGAAGCTGGATATGAGTCAGCAGTGTGCCCTTGTTGCCAAGAAGGCTAATGGCATACTGGGCTGTATTAGTAGGAGCATTGCCAGCAGATCGAGGGAAGTGATTATTCCCCTCTATTCAGCACTGGTGAGGCCACATCTGGAGTATTGCATCCAGTTTTGGGCCCCCCACTTCAGAAAGGATGTGGACAAATTGGAGAGAGTCCAGTGGAGGGCAACGAAAATGATCAGGGGGCTGGGGCACATGACTTACGAGGAGAGGCTGACAGAACTGGGCTTGTTTAGTCTGCAGAAGAGAAGAGTGAGGGGGCATTTGATAGCAGCCTTCAACTACCTGAAGGGGGGTTCCAAAGAGGATGGAGCTAGGCTGTTCTTACTGGTGGCAGGTGACAGAACAAGGAGCAATGGTCTCAAGTTGCAATGGAGAAGGTCTAGGCTGGATATTAGGAAACACTATTTGACTAGGGTGGTGGTGAAGCACTGGAATGGGTTACCTAGGGAAGTGTTGGAATCTACATCCTTAGATGTTTTTAAGGCCTGGCTTGATAAAGCCTTGGCTGGGATGATTTAGTTGGGGTTGGTCCTGCTTTGAGCAGGGGGGTGGACTAGATAATCTGAGGCTCTTCCAACCCTAATCTTCTATGATTCTATGGTTGGTGACCACTGGTCTATTCCATTCTTGATCTCTTTGCTAAGACTGACAACCAGAAACCTAGCAATGATTGGGGGAGGAGGGTGTTGTGAGGAGAACACGTGTCCACCAGGAAATTGAACAGATCAAAAAGGTTCATTCTGAGTGAGTGTTTCCAGGTCAGTTTTTATTTTATCCATACTGGTATCCCCGTATGTATCACAAACTAAGGGGTGAATCAAAGCTTGTAAAGGCAGGGTAGTGTGAAAGAGCAATCCCCCAGTGAGAATGCGAGATCAAGGGAGATAGCCCCTAAGGGAAATACAGTTAGGTATCCTAATAATCATGTTAACGCCTAGACCTAAAATGGAGCCCCAACAGAGCAAGAAAAACCTACTGCAGAACTGATTCCTTCCGTTGTCCAGAATCAGAAAGCTGCCTGCTCCCTCATCTTGGGAAATACTCCCCTAGTATCCTATGCCTCCTCTGTGTACAACATGGCTGCTGCCTGTACACCCCCTCTCCCCACTCCCTTTGTTATCACTTTTGGCCTTACCTGCACTACCCTATATGAGGATGGCAAGCTGCACAGATTATAGCCTGATCTGCGCTGTGAATGTTTATGCTTCATTTTGAAGGTTTCTGGAGAGTCACTGGTTTGTGTGGGTCACACAGATGAACCATATTCCAATGGAAATTGACTGTGAGAAGCACAGAGACTGGCTCAGTGCTCAGGTAATGGCTGGGATATTAATGTCCCATAATAGGTTAGAAATTCACTTGCCCTTCAGAGAACAGCTGGATTATCATTGACTACCTGTCCCCAACATTTAGTTTGAGCCCAGTTTAGCAGTTTTACAACATAATAGCCTGGGGTATCTGTCTAGGACCCTTTCCCCCCTCCCCCGCCCCCAACTCTCTCCTATAGGGAGTAAGGCTGACTATGAGGAGATGGAAATCCAAATCTGTGTGCTGAATCTGTCCCCTGAATTGATACATTTTGAGGGGCTAATTAAAGCATTCCTCATTCAGGTCTGGGGAAGTGCAAGGCTCAAGGGGCTTCACAACAATTAGCCTTCATAAAGTGCGTTGAGACACAGGTGTGCAAATCAGAAGTAACTCCATGTAAGTCAATGGGCCAGATCCTCAGGTGTAAGTCAATTTAGTTTCTTTGACTTCAGTGGAGATATACAAGACCACCTGAGGACCTGGCCCAATGTCTTTCTAACTTTTACTGTTCAGGAATAACGAATTCTGAACACATCATGTGAAAACCAATCATAGCAGCTGCAATGGCTCAAAATGCCTTCCACAGACTCACCAAACATATACACCCATATATATATATATATACATACCATGCCTCCTACCTGCAGTGTTCTAAGACTAATTCAGCTCTTACGTGGCCTGCGTCTGCTCTCCATTACACTGGTGTAAATCAGAAATACTTCCACTAACATCAGTAGGAAGTAACTGAGTTGAGTGCAAAAAGAAAAGGAGTACTTGTGGCACCTTAGAGACTAACCAATTTATTTGAGCATAAGCTTTCGTGAGCTACAGCATCCGATGAAGTGAGCTGTAGCTCACGAAAGCTTATGCTCAAATAAATTGGTTAGTCTCTAAGGTGCCACAAGTCCTCCTTTTCTTTTTGCAAATACAGACTAACACGGCTGTTACTCTGAAACCTGAGTTGAGTGCAGAATCCATCTCCTACATCAGGTTACAGTATCTACTGTGGCCCGCAAGGGATAGCTTTCAAAGTCTGGCAGTCACCATCTCTCTACTGGGTCCTGATCCAGTAAACACTTAAGCATTTGCTTAACTTTAAGCATGTAAATAGTCCCACTGTAGTCCGCTACTCATGTGTATGAAGTGAAGCACGTGCTTACCTGTTTTGTTGGATGGGGGATTTGGAGAAAGAGCAAATCTGACACTGATGTGGTTTTAAGCTGAGTTCTTTGGAAACACCTATTGCTCATGCAGTCACCATGCAGAATTCACTGCCACAGCTTAGCAAGGAAAAGAATGTAAGAGGATTTTAAGAAAGACTATGTAATTGTATGCTCATGAATAACAATGGTAGCTTTGCCAGCTAAGCAAATGTTCCCAGCTTGTTCAAACGTCATGCTTCAGGGTTCAGCTGATGATCTGTGTGCAGCTGGGAAGGGAACCTTCCACCCCCCACCTCCCACAAAGTCGTAGTATTACACAGCTGGCTGGATGTACAATGGCCTCTTGTTTTGCCTGGCTCGGAAGCATTGGGTATAGGCTCTGCTGAAGGCAGGATACCGACTAGATGAACCTGAGGCAGTATGGCAACCCCTATGCTGCCTCACACGTGTAGTTCACTTTCTGAAACTTGAGAGAATCCCTGATCAAGCCTCTCTGGTGACAAAGACCTGGGTCTGATGCCTTGCAGCCTTCTCTCCTTCCTAGGCTAGTGGAGCCATGCAAGAGGATGTGGTTATTCCCGGGGGTTGGTCACTCTTCTTTTAGTGCCCCCAGCCCTCTCTGTCAATCTGCCTCTGGCTCAGAAGGGATGGACATCTCAGGAGCAAGTTGCGATTGGAGATAGGGAGGGACTATTATGATAACTATAAAAGATAGGGATCTAAAGGAGTGGGAACACCCTGACATCAGCCCTGTTATCATGAAGGATCACAGGACAACCTGCAATGTGGTTTTCTGCACACCTTGGACCTAAGAGCCATTTCCAAGATAGGCTGAGACTATGAACACCCTAGTAGTTTAACTGGCCTGGCACCATTAGCCTCTTTGCCAGTTACTGAGGTGGTCTTCCTGTTCTCTAGCCCCAAGGTGCATCAGGGGAATATACAGTGGGTCAGCAGTGGCCAGATGGGATTGGTCTAGAGCAGTGGTTCCCAAACTTGTTCCACCGCTTGTGCAGGGAAAGCCCCTGGCAGGCCGGGCTGGTTTGTTTACCTGCCGCATCCGCAAGTTCGGCCGATCGCGGGTCCCAGTGGCCGCGGTTCGCTGCTCCAGGCCAATGGGAGCTGCGGGAATCGGCCGAACCTGCGGACGCAGCAGGTAAACAAACCGGCCTGGGCCGCCAGGGGCTTTCCCTGCACAAGCGGTGGAACAAGTTTGGGAACCACTGGTCTAGAGGAGTATAGGGAATACAGCCAGTGCAGGAGAAGCTGCATGAGAGAATATTTCATCCAACAGCTTGGTAGTGCAGTAAAGGTGCACACGACTGCTTGGTTTGAAGTACCCCCTCTGCCTTCTGTAACATGCAGGAAGAAGAGCCCTATACCAATTGCTTTTAGGCCAAAGCTTCATTAAAATTCACTGTTGGCATCTTGTCTTTGCAGTTGGCAGCTACCTGTAATATCGAGCAGTCCTTTTTCAATGACTGGTTCACAGGGCACCTGAACTTCCAAATTGAGCACCAGTGAGTATGGGCCCAGGGGGGATGGGAAGGAATCTTATGGACACAACCAGGTCACCACCTGGCCAATCAGGGCAGGACTTAGGGAGGGGTGCAAGCATTATGGGGCGGCAGTGAGCAGGGAAGGAAAAGAGACCTCAGGAACATCATGCATGAAATCGGAAGAAACAACTGCAGTCATCCTCTCATTTCACCACTAAACACAAATAACTTTCACCTGTTGCCACCAGCAAATTCCCCTTTCACCCTCACAATCTTAATTTAGAGTCTGATTCAGGACTCATTGATTAAAATGGCCATTAAATCAGGTCCTTGGGCTCATTTGGTTTGGAGTGTTTCTACTCACTTCAGTAATTCCCTCTGCCTCTTCCCAGCCTCTGATTTATGTAGCTTTAGTGCAACTGCATAGGACTATCTGCAGTTCTAGGTACCCTAGTTCAGCAAAGATGTCAAAAGATAAGATCAATTATGCAAAATGCTGTCCATGACAATACAAAAACTAGAGGACAGGTCATATGGAGTAAGACTGAAGGACCCGGAAGTTGACTTAGGGAATGAAAGAGAACCCAACAGAGCAGCAGAGGATAACAAGACCACAGATTCTTTATCTGTTTGTCTGGTCTTTGAGCTTCCAGACAATTTAGCTTGTCAACAGACGATTAGTTGTTGTCCAAAGGGAATGCAACTCAAGTTGCAGTGGGGGAGGTCTAGGTTGGATATTAGGAAACACTATTTCACTAGGAGGGAGGTGAAGCACTGGAATGGGTTACCTAGGGAGGTGGTGGAATCGCCATCCCTAGAGGTTTTTAAGGCCTGGCTTGACAAAGCCTTGGCTGGGATGATTTAGTTGGTGTTGGTCCTGCTTTGAGCAGGGGATTGGACTAGATGACCTCCTGAGGTCCCTTCCAACCCTGATATTTTATGATTCTATGACAGCAATCTCAGTAGATCAACTGAGGGTTCCTCACTCCTCATTTTTCTAACACTCCCTGTTTTCTAACCTGATCTTTCATTCTTTCTAAGTACGTTTTTGTTCTGGGGCAAGACAGCAGGAATGGGAATCAATACATTCAATTTTCAAGAGCATTTCTTTAAAGCTTGGATTTCTCCCTCTCGCTCTTTTCTGCCTGCCTGTTTTGCTTGGAGAGAAGGAGGCAGTAATTAGCCCTAAGAGAAGCAGAAAAAAGTGTCTGTTTCCAGGGGTCTGTCGCTAGGTTTTTCTCAGGCTCTCTCTACTTCTTTATTCAAGCCTGTTTCCCATGATGCCACGACACAATTACTGCAAGATTGCCCCACTGGTGAAGTCATTGTGCACCAAGTACGGAGTCCACTATGAAGAGAAATCTCTCGGCAAGGCATTCATAGACATCGTTGGGTAAGGGGCCTCAGTACTACTCACGGGTGTATGCAGCCTGTAGTGCCAGGGCCTGCCTTCCAGTAACCTCTTGTCTATTTTAATAGAAAAAAAGCTCTGCTTCATAGGTACCTGTGCCTAGAGCAGTGGCATCAGAGCTGTAAACTGTTTGTTTGCTGTAGGAGTGATAATCTTTTTGCACCAATCTAAAAAGCATCTGGATTTTTACTGTAGCAATGACATCGCTCCATTGACTTCAGTGGAGTAACAACAATTTCTGAGCCGGATCCCCACCTGACGTAATGTCATAGAGAAGAAAAGGACAAAGCTATCTCAAAAACAGCAGGTTCCAGCTCTCTAACCCACAGACTCCTTCCACCCTGGCCCTCAAACAAGGAGAAATCAGGAGTGACTTGCTCGATGATTACCAAGTCGCCACTGAATTCCCCCAAGAGATGTTCACCCCTTTCTAGCACCTTTCGTACCATGCTATTCAGGTGGCTGGCCCTTTAAATCAAGGAGCTACAGGCCTAAAGTAGCCATTTTGCACCTGACTATTGCAGACAGCAACTTCCTATTGCTCAGCTGACATTCCCGAAGAAGTGGCACATCCTCAGGATAGGGGAAATAGGTGGACTTTAAGTCACTTTAAGACAAAAGGCCCCGATCTTGAGCCACACCGAGTCGTGTTTGTGCCCCTCCAGCAGTGGGGCTGGACACATATGCTCAGGATTTATGTGCTGAAGAAGCAGTTGTGGATTACTCCACCACTGCAGAATCCTCAGCTGGTGAAGAGTTAGCGTAACTGGTTCTGTACCACCTACTCCAAAGGGGGCCTGTTGGGGGTCGGAGGTGATGTGGAAACAACAGACTTCAGTAACAGCCCCTAAGGAACCAATCTAAGCTGGCACAAGCTTCCAATCCTTAAAAGGATGGAAAAGTGACAACAAACCACCTTTGCTCTTCCCCCCTTGCCCTCAGATGCATAAAGTACTGCTCTGATGCACAGGGGGATTCTGCCAGATGTTTCTCAGGACAGTGGCCACATGGCTATAACATACAAATTCTCTGAAACGATGAAACATGGGTGTTGCCTGAATTGTAACTAGAAGGAGTTCCTGCTACAGAACATATTGACCTACTTTCAGTGTAATGCCCATGAAGTCTGTGGAGTTAATCTGATGGACACTACCTGAGATTGTGCCCATTGTGTTTTAAGTCAAGTTGTGTATGGAGTGAGATAGGCACCTCATCTCGCTTTATAGACCCAACGTTCAGGAAGGAATATTGACCTCCTGAGGAATGATGGTTGGATTCAGAAGTGGGCAACTCCTTGCAGAATCTCTGTTCAGGCAGGCCTGTGAGTCCTGCTTCACTAATGCCTCTCTTCTCTTTCCATAGGTCCCTAAAGAAATCTGGAGATCTCTGGTTGGATGCCTACCTCCATAAATGAAACTGGATCATAGTGGGGAGGTGCGAGTGATGGGGGAAGGACTGTGTGGTTTTGTTTTTTTTCTGTCAGATTTCAGCCTATATCTGTGTGCACAGTTTGAGGGGAGTTTCCTGTCTTGTGAAATGCTACTGGGATGGGTGGGTGGGAGGTTCAAGAGACCTTTTTAAACCAGAGAGATTTTAAAAGTGTTTGGCCCAGTCTTCAGAAGATGAGTTAAAAGATCCATTTCATACCACCCGGCTGGAAATTGACCAAGCTGAGTGGGGTTTTCTATTTTGGAGGTGGAGGGTGAGAGAGCGGGGTGGATAAACAGAAGAGCAATTTCTTCCCTCCCCTCGCTCTTCCTGAGCCATTCACTGCAGCCCTAGCCTCAATCCCCGCACACAGGCACTAGATTCATAAACATGATCAGGCCAGTGTCAGAGAGCTTCTGCATCTGTTCCAATATTTACAATCCCAGAAACCCCCGTCAGCTTGCACCCTTTTCCCCCTTCTGATGCCGGTGCAGAGGAGCAACAGCCCAGGATTGGATTGTGTTTAAAAACAAAAAAACCAAAAGTCTGTTTGATCACCCATGGAACGGCGAAGTCTCTTGGCTGTGCTGCCTGCTGCATCCTCCCTGGAGAATTGGGAGGCGCAGCTGTGAGCAGCAGGTGCTGCATTATTAGTCTGCCTGCCTCGCTCAGAGCCCTGCTGTGGCTTTGTCTCTCTCTCAGCCTCTTTCTCTCTCTGAGCGTAGCGCTGCTTTCGTAAAAGCCGTGGCACCGGTCCTACGCTGAACTCCCGCATTAGCTTCGCTGGGACTCTACACAGGCGCAGGTATCCAACTGCATGGGCCTCCATGCTGGATCAGGCTCCGGGTGTGTTTTTACTGCTCACCCCTGTTCTCAGGGGTCTGCGACTCAGCTCTGGGCTGAAACAGCGAGAGGGATTTAACAATCACTTCGTCAGGTTTGCTTTCCATGTGGCCCATTAACACTGCTAAGATGTCTGCTAACTAATGATAATATCGATATGTATAACAAATTGATCTGCCCATTGCAGATGCTTTATTGTGCTCCTCTATAGTTCACAGACTGCCTTGGGGGGGTTGCAGCTACTTAACACAAATACAGCAGAGAACCAAGCTACCCTGGTTTCACATTTGGAGTGAAACTTTCCCTAGAGCACTGAGAAATGTCTTAAATTGTCTAGACCTATTTTCTGTCTGGTACACAGTTACCCAAGAACTATTAATGGCTCTAATGGAGGGTAGTTTGCAAGGTTCAGTTGGTTCCATGGCACAGGGCCCAATCCAAAGCCAACTGGTAGCAATAGAAAGTCTTCCATTGACAGCAGTTGGCTTTACGTTAGGCCTGGAGACTTTAATTTAATACAGTTGAAAGCAAGATAGATGTGACATTCCAGTAACGTTAAGGGCCAAGGTTTCTAAAAAAGGCCTCTGAACTTCTGCCCATCCCTCATTGCTTGTTCAAAACCCACATTTCCTTGTGCAAAATAGGTATTTAGTCATGCAGTTACCTAACAGTGAGTTTGTAAGCACATCATTAGGTCCCAATCCCACAACTGCATCCCCCCAGGCAGATCCTATCACCCAGATGGTGCCCTACTAAAATCAACAGGGCTCTGCCTGCCTGGAGGCAACTGCAGGACTGGGGCTTGACACTTGAGAAAGTTTAACCCACTTTAGAAAATGCCTCCCTGAAGATCAGATTTTACCGCACTAAAGCCAGGAAATTCATAGCGGAGATTGTAATTTAACCAATTCACTGATGCCTGAAGTTTGTAGGGGACTCTAAATATTTGGGTGATTTTACAAACCCTGTTGATTGCAATACTTAAATATCACCACAGGTGGTTAGAATGAAGTTTTATTGTCCTGGTGTGTTTCAGTTTCAATCAGACCTTGAACCCTTTTATATTGCAGTCCCTAGGGTTCCAATCTCTAATAGCATAATTAATAGTATCCTTCTGTATTTTGTAGTCTTTTTGAACAAGGTAGTAATGAGTTAGCATGGGATTGTGGAAAACACCATTGAAACTGCCTTAATCTCAGTCTCCTTCTGATTCAATGAATGTATCTCACATTCTCTGCTCCAGCAGGGATGAGCACAAACTTACTGCAGCACCTGCTTTGCAGTCTTCCAAATAGGCAGCTCACTTTTTGAGAAGGTTCAGGTTGTTTGCTCCTCCAGTTCTTGTTTCCAAAACAAACTCTGAGTTTGGCTGCTGCTTCCTCTGGGCTCTGGCCCCTTTCTCTTTGCTGTCCGTCTTGTTGGAATGTTGGCCATTTGCATGGTAAACGTCCAGAGGAACCTCAGGAGAGGGGTGGCCCAACAGACCCATCCCAAACCAGCAGCCTTATTCCAGTCACGTGCTTTTGTAGTTGTCATTGATCATCTTACAGGAGGGACTTGTGTTTTATTAAAAGAATAATGCAATTCCGGTAGGGCACCCTGCATTGCCAATGCTTGGGAGACGGCAGCTATCACTACTGACAGCTGCGGAACCTCAGAACATTCTAGAAGAGCAACGGGGCAGGGCACCATGCAGAAGGAAGGGCCAGTCCTGAAGCAGACAGTTGTTTCATTTGTCCTGAGCAACCACAAACAAAATCATAAAGGGAACAAGTAGGGACAGGCAAGAGCCTGATATTGGCTCTTCCCCCTCACCCAGGCGAGCTGGGTGCTTTAGATCAAACTATAGAAACATTCTTGTTCATGGAAAACTCTGAGTCACTAAGACCTGCAAAATAAAAACAATGCCATT
Organism: Natator depressus; assembly: GCF_965152275.1. Classification (NCBI taxonomy): domain Eukaryota; kingdom Metazoa; phylum Chordata; order Testudines; family Cheloniidae; genus Natator; species Natator depressus. The sequence continues at coordinate 17,304,948 of NC_134239.1, forward strand.
TTATAATTGGGAGAGATTTGAGTGTCATACTGTTATGTCTGCTGGAAGATGAAAGTCCTCTCTCTACAGAGGATCAAGTCCCTGACTCCACCATAACTTGCAGTTGTGTTTATCTTACTTTATGTACTGATGTAACCCATGCCTGCTGAGTCTGGTGCTCTGTCCCCCTCTAGTGGCAGCTAGACCACCTAGAGATTAATGAGTCTGCTACAGCATTGGCTAAGAGGCATGTGGCTTTTAGCTCATGCAATACAGGTTCATGCATTTAACTCCATAGGTCCCAGGTTCAATGCTGACAACTGGGGTCTGTCAGTGTTACACTAACATGCAAACCAAATTCTCTCATGAAAACCGTATGTGTTGGGAACAATGTCAGCTGTCTCTGTATTTTGCCTCTGGGGCCAGTCCCACTTAGTCACCTTCCCAAATGAGCAGTGCTCTTCTCAAAACTTCCCTCTTTGCTGGAACTGAGGCCTCTCTTCTCTCCCTCCCTCCAACTCCAGAGAGTCTTTTATTCAGACAAAGGTGTGTCCAGATGCAGCAATTCGATAGAGTGACAAGGTGTCCATGCATACATTGGAGTAAGTCAGACTGAGCCCTGGTGTAAAGGGATGAATCAGGCTCACTGTATTCAGAGAGATGAAAAAACTTTCATGATGAAATTTGAAATTCTAGTCAGCTAGCCTGAAAGGTGCAGAGCAGTTTGCAACCCAGGGCAGCAGAGAGAGATCCTGGCTTTATTGAAGGCTTTGGAATGAAAGCCAAGAACCACTGAAGTGGCCTTGCATGGCTTTGATCCCAAACCAGCCTAAACTCAGCAATTTTAGCTGAATTCGACTTTGTGTTTGTAGGTTTGAACTTGACACTCAAAGTGAAATTCAGGGGTGCAAACGTGGAAACTTAAAACCTAGTTTGCCCAAATCCCCAGAGAACAGCAATCAACGAGTTCCCCTCCCAGAGCGAGCAGGGAAAAATCTATAACGTTTTTTCTGTTTTGATTATTTATTGCTTTTGAATGAGATACAAGCACACAACAAACTCTCGGACATGCAGGGAGCCTGTTGGGGCTTTCAAGAAACAAGCCTGAGCCACACCACGGGTGACTTGGCTTTTGGCAGCACGCAGGCCATTTCCAGAGGCTGTGGGTTGGAGATAAGCAGCTTGTTTCAGACAGGACAATTGAACGGGTAGACATGGGGGGACAATCTTTGCGTCCCTCCAGTTAGCAAGTGGGGTGGGGGTGGAATGTTGAGGTTAGAAGGTTCCTTGGCAGTTGGGATTGGCAGTTGGAAGGGGAAGGAGTGACCTGCTGAAAGGGGGCAGGAGCCCTGGGCGGGGAGATGGGGAGTACAGGTGGGTAGGGGCATGTCGTAGGGAGCTGGGGGACGTGTCAGGGGAACAGGGTCAGAGATGTGAGCATGAGGGAGAAAAATCAGCAGGGGAAAGAGAGGATGAGGAGAGAAAGGAACAAGGCTGAGATCAACTGTCCCACATTCTCTCTCATGGCATTGTTACCTGACCAGATAATGGCTTCAAGGCTGGATTGTGGCTAGCCCTGCATGGGTGCATGAGGAGGGAGGACACCAGCTCAACGAGCGCTCCCTTTCACAAGGAAGGAGAAGGCTCACTCTCAATCCTTGATCTCCCTGAGTAAAGACTGGACGTGTCTAATGTAAACAGCAATACTAGACAACCCAAAGAGTTGGGTTTTGGACCCATCCTACTCCCACCTAGTTAGCAGAACAGGGCCAGTGAGGGGGAAGGGAAAGAAAACACACACTGCACCCTTTAAAGGGGTGTTCCAGTTCTCTCTGAACTGTGTGCTTCCCTAGCACTCTGGGAGACATGCTGGGTGAGCCAGCTAGGAAATCTCCGAAAAGCTGTGGGCTAGATCCTCAGGGGGTGTAAATCTGTGTCACTCCATTGCCGTCAATAGATCTGTTCCAGTTTGCACCCGCTGGGGATCTGGTCCTCCAAGTAAATCCTGACAGTAATAGTCAGTTGTGGTGAGGGGTAAAAAAGGGTCAGGGGACCTACTGCTGAGGATTTGTGTACCATGCATTAGGGGACTCAGCCTCATAACACCACCCACACACATCAATAGAAGTCTATGTCAAAATGCCTCCTTTCTGTAACAAGCTGCTATACATCAGTCATGGCCTCTTCCAACAGATACTTTTCTAAAAGCCACCCTACCAGAGCCCTGAAATTTAGAGTGTGTCTAGAGGTAGTTTAAAAAAAAAAAAAAAAAAGCAATTCAAAAATCTTCATAGAAAAGCTCCTGACTGTATCCTTCTTCAGTAAATATTTCAGTAAATCAAAGGAACTATTTTTTCTAGTGTATCTACTTCTCAATAAATTCATAACTGTTGACTATAAAACCGTTTAACGTGATTTATTCACTCACATTCAAAGTCATTGCTGTCCATAGTGAAACCTGTTGATGTATATGCTTCTTGGGCAGCTGCAGATGTTCAAACACACTGAAGACATGCAACAAGGAGGAGATATCTAACCTAATTAGGGCATTTTTAGGACACCCATCACTATATTTTCTGAACACCAGGGCAGCACACCATTCCTTATGTCTGGAGTTGGGTCAAGGATGTGTGTTTAAATCCAGTACTAGCTGGGTTTGGGGTGGGATTTAAGGTTCGTTTACCCAGGGGGTAATGCACACTATGGGGTGTGATTTCTAAAGCACTGTGTTGCATGTTAATTGATCTGTATATACCCTGCTGGTGCACATTAAAGTTTCCCCAATGTGCTTTTACATAATGCTCTTTCAGCATAACTTGTATAGACTTGTGTGATTTAAGGCTGAATCTGGTATATGGTTCAGGATCCGTTTTGTTAGTGCTGTTCTTGTTGACTGCTTCCAATTCCAAAACACAGCTGAAGAAGCTTTTTCCCATTTTGAATCCCCACACCAGACCCCCAAGCCATAAGAACAGCTGAGGTCCAGACCCGCCTGGGCCTCAGAGGGATTAGGATTTAAAGTTCCAGTTGTGGCCTGTCTGCTTATTACAAATGACCACTTTATAACTAGCCATATTTAGCAGACATGACTTTTGTGAATGTCTCTGGGAACCCTGTGTTCTATGATTGCCCCAACCTCTCACTTTGTGGGGATGGGTTCGTGGGGCGACTATTTAAGCCATTGAAAATAGACATCTCAGCATGCCTTTGTATTGGAGGGTGTAAACCTTGAAGAGGAGGAGAGTTCCTTCATCTGTGAATGAACTTGGAGCCACAAAATATTCTTATGCTCCTAATACAGAAGAAACTATGACAGCCCCTGTCGACAGCCACTCCAGCCCTGCAACAGTCCCTTCTTCCTGTGATTCGGCCCTCCAGGTGAGCCACATTGTACTGCCACCATTTTGAGTCCAATGTTCTTACACAATGTCTTTGGACCTGACTCTGACCCCCACAGTTCTCACACCCTTCTCTCAGGGATCTCAGTCATCCTTATCCCTTTCTCAGGGGCTTCATGCTGCATTACCAGTGGCTGGTAGGGGAACCCAGGCCCTCCCACTGCACTGGGTTCCAGGACAGACCATCAAGGTTCACTGCCAAACTCCTTGCTGCCACCTTCTTGGACTTCTTCCTACCAACAGATCTCTCCTACAGCCCCTCTAAGTTCACCCTTCTTTCAGGGCCAGGACTCAAAGGTCTCTTCCCTGAACTCCCCCAATAAACCTCAAACCAAAAGTATAAACTTAAACCAATGTCTTCCCTCCTCAGGCTTGACCTTTCATACCTCTTTTCCTCTTGCTCTGTTCCTCCACTGAACATGTCGCAAGGCTCTCTTCCTGGAAGCCCAGCCCCTGCTCTTTTATCACCATCAGACCCTGTTCCATCCCAAGTGGCTGCTCTGGCCTCCTGCTAGATTTTGCTACAAAAGAGAGGATCCCAGGGTCAACTCTCCCCCTAGGAAAACAGTTCTGTCCGTGTCAAAAGCTTGATCCTGCACCACTGAAGTCAATGGGACTTTTGCCACCCACTTCAATAAGAGCAGGATCACGCCTGTAGACAGCAGCATGATGTGGTGATTCAGAGTTCTCACCATGGAACCTCAGGAAGTCTTCCTGCAGTCTTGTTTTGGAATGCAGCTCCACTATGTTTGGGCTTCTTTTGGGTTGGAGGAGGTGGTCCCTGCATGTAAACGTCCTGAAGGCAGCCCAATCTGAGGCACTTGCTTGAATAGTTTCTAGGCTGGCTGTGGACAAAGAGGTGATGTCACAGAAGCAAGCTTTTGCTCAAATCTCTGCTTTCATCACAAAGCAAACTGGAGATTGTGTACAGCTCCCACAGGGCACAATCCTGGGAGGTGCTTCCCTCCCTTGAAATTAATGGGAAGTGAAGATTCTCAACCAGGATCGGGACCATAAGGACAATGATGAATGGGTCAGGTAGGAAGGAGGTTATTGAAGAGAAAGCTCCTGTTTGCACACATCATATACTGTACATTTTCTCTTTGCACAAATCCACCAGAGACATGATTGGTTGGTAAATTGCAACAAATCTCGGTGCCAACTCTGTCCACATATCTATTCAAGGGACACCATCATAGGACCTAACCACATCAGCCACACCATTAGGGGCTCATTCACCTGCACATCTACCAATGTGATATATGCCATCATGAGCCAGCAACGCCCCTCTGCCATGTACATTGGCCAAACAGGACAGTCTCTACGCAAAAGAATAAATGGACACAAATCTGACATCAGGAATCATAACATTCAAAAATCAGTAGGAGAACACTTCAACCTCTCTGGTCACTCAATAACAGACCTCAAAGTGGCAATTCTTCAACAAAAAAACTTCAAAAACAGACTCCAAAGTGAAACTGCAGAACTGGAATTAATTTGCAAACTGAACACCATCAGATTAGGCCTGAATAAAGACTGGGAGTGGTTGGGTCATTACAAAACCTAAACTTAATTTCCCCCTACTGTTACTCACATGTTCCTGTCAACTGTCTGTAATGGGCCACTCTCATTACCACTTCAAAAGTTATTTTTCCTCCCTTGGTATCCTGCTGTTAAGTGAACTGTCTCATTAGACTGACCTCATACTTGGTAAGGCAACTCCCATCCTTGCGTGTATTTATACCTGCTCCTGTATTTTCTATTCCATGCATCTGATGAAGTGGATTCTAGCCTATGAAAGCTTATGCCCAAATAAATTTGTTAGTCTCTAAGGTGCCACAAGGACTCCTCATTGTTTTTATCATGAGTATGGTTATCATGTTACCAATGTTGACAGCAAGGAATACCTCAGAGAATTTCTGCATGCTAAATTCACTGTTATTCCCCATCTTGTGGCTCTCTGCAGGGTGAGAAATCTACTGGTATCGAGTGAAACTGCACTGCTAATTTATATTGTTGAAAATATTGCTTTTAAATATATGGGCAGCTCCACAGGGGCTATAAATTCGGTTTAGTCCTTTGAAGTTAATAGAGAAACTGATTTACACCAGCTGAGAATTTGGCTCATAAAATACTTTATGTATAATTACAAAATATATCATTTTGATTAGAGAAAAAGGGAGGAATGTTCTTATAAATTTCTCAAAGATTTATAAGAAGAGAAAAATGGCCTTGTTCACAACTCCACAAATCACAAAGGATATAAATAATAAACAATGTCAAAACTATTCATTTATCTTGTTTATCCCTATCACGTTTGACAAAAAAAAGAGTCATTCAGTTATTGTAACATACAAAATCTAATATCAAAAGAAGATAACTAAAATAATCAACTGTACACAAATAGATAATCACTATGGTCAGTTACGTACAAGCAAGAGAGAGAGGGTGGATTTTTGAAAATTAAGTACTTTGGTTAACAAAAATGCATCTGTGCTAATTTGATTGCCCAAGTTCTCAGAAAAAAAATGAAAGACTTTCCTCCGGACTCTTGCACTTGAATTCATCTCTACGCCAAGCACAAGCATGAGAAATTTCAATCCTGAACTGTTTTCCAAAGCTATAACTACTGGAAATGGGGACTGAGAACACAAGCCCCATGTCAATAGTCAAACAAATTCACTATAGAGTATCCATTATTCAAGATTAATCATTGCAACTGTGTTGGTTATATGTGATTAACCACATAAATCATGTCGTATTGTGCCTGAGATAGGAACATAGCTCTTAGTGTTTGTCCATACTTGGGATTATCCCTAACTCAGACAGCGTGGCCAGTAACCACGGTACACAAAGAAAGCTGCTCAGCACCACTAAAGATTACTGCATTTCAAGCACTGGTATCACCACCGATATATATCACGGCTTTCTTTGTATACGCTTGGGTTTTGCTCTGATGCAGCTATGCCAATTGCTGGCCACCAATGGCTTAATTCAGCAGTTCTCAAACTGTGGGTCGTGACCCCATTTTAATGGGGTCACCAGGGCTGGCATTCGACTTACTAGGGCCCAGGGCCAAAGTCCAAGCCTCACTGCCTGGGGCCGAAGCCCATGGGCTTCAGCCTTGGGCAGCAGAGCTCAGGCTTCAGCTTCAGCCCTCGGCAGCAGAGCTCAGGTTACAGGCTCCCCACCCCGGGGCTGAAGCCCAAGTTGGCCCCCCCCCTCAGGTGGTGGGCTTGAGCTTTGGCCCCCTTGGCTGGGGCAGCAGGGCTTGGGCGGGCTCAGGCTTCGGTCCCTGCTGCTGGGGCTCATGTAGTCATTTTTGTTGTCAGAAGTGCAATGACGTTTGAAAACCGCTGGCTTAATCTGAAGTACAAACAAGGCCTTAAATATTCAGGATGCCATGGGGGCTTTGAGTCTATCAGGGAGACAGATCATTTGGCAGCAGGGAGCAGATAAGCTTGATTGGGGGATGTTGACCCTTTTTCTTCCGGGCCACACAAGCCTTGCCAGAGGCATCGTTCCCAGAACAGTGTAGGTCACTGTGAGATTGATTGGCTGGACGCAGAGTTAACACTTAATCTTCTCTAATCGCTTACACTTAGAGTAATTGCATGTGAGTGGAGTCCTAGTTTCAAAGGATGCAACTGTGACAGGTTGGACCCCTTGGGAAGCCACCTACGTCTACCTGTTCTGCCAGCATGGACCCCCTTTAACCCGTCTTCTTGAGCCAGGCTCTTAAAACCTCCTCTAACACACACACACACACAGGCAGGGCCACACCCAGCTGCCGATCAACTCTGGAAAGATTCATCTTAAGGGACTTGCTCCAGCACTAAGATGTCCACCTCCCTTGGAGTACAGACCCAAAGATATATTATGAAATTTGCCCCCTCCCTCAATATGGACAGAGGTGTGCACACTTCTTGCCCCTCCAGTTAGAAATTACAGAAACCGGGTTTAATAATAAAAAAAACAAGTTTATTAACTATAAAAGACAGATTTTAAGTAATAAAAGGGGTAACAAACATAACAAAACAGATTACGAATCAAATGAAATCAAACATGCAAACTACGCTAGTTTCATTAAAGAAATTGGTTACAAATGGTAGTTCTCACCCTAGATATTGTCGCAGACAGTTTGCAAAGTTTCTGTGGTTCAGAGTTCCAGTTATATTCCTTTTCAGACTAGACCCCTGTCTCAGTCTGGACTCCCCCCTTGCCTTCACTTTTTCTTCTGGGGCAGACAGGCCATGGAGACAAGGAGTCCTGTTTGCCTTCTTCCCCACCCTTAAATAGGATTTACATAAGGCGGGAATCCTTTGTTTCCCAAACTTGATCCCCCTTCCCTTACAGTGGAAAGTTACAAGAAGTCCCAGGTAATGTTTTAGTATCAGGTGACAAGATCACCTGACTCTGGAGGATCACAGCGTCCATGAGTCAGTGGCAGTATGGAGCATCCATAGGAAGGCCAAGCTTTTCACAGTCCATTGTCCTCGCTGATGGGCCATCCGCCCTGTCTGGCTTTTCCATTGTTGTACCTGAAGTGTTAGCAGTGGGCGTCACCCAAAGTAGCATAGCTGAAATAAAGATACATAGTCAATATTCCAAACTTCAGATACAGAAATGGTACGGGCATACAAATTGGATAACCGCATTCAGTAAATCATAACCTTTCCATCTTGCATAAAGTATATCTCAGTTATGTCATATTCATATCATAAGCATATTTTCATAAGGAATATGGATCCAGATCACTGCGCTCTTGTCAGGAGTCCACGATTCCTGTTCCCCTTTCATGACCATCCCACATAAAGCAGCAATCATCCCATATAAAGCATACCGAGTGCATTTCATTTACTAGCCTGTAATTTTCTGTCATTATCAAAGTAATTACACCTACGTGCATGGTTCTAGTTGCAAAGAGTGTCATCTAATCTTTGGGCCTAACCCAAAGCCCAGTGAAATTAGTGAGAATCTTTTCATTGATTTCAATGGGTATTGGAACACGCCCTTTATCTGGACTTAGGGTGATCAGACGTCCCGATTTTATCGGGACAGTCCCGATTTTAGGGGACTTGTCCCGCGTCCCGAGCTTACATCGGTCGGGATGTCCTTTGTCCCGATATCAGGACCATCCAGACCGCAGCCGCGGCGCTGCTGCTTACCGCTTCCTGGGGCAGCTCCCGGTGCCCCCCCCCCAACCCGACCCGCGACCCTAGGAGCCAGAGGGACCTGCCTGCCGGATGCTTCCCGGGATGGGAGCAACCCCAGGTAAGCACAGCTGGGACTCCCCACCTCACCCCCTGGGAGGTCCCTCTGGCTCTTAGAGTGTGGGGGGGCGCTCTGCATGCTGCCAGCACCTGCAAGCCCTGCTCCGCGGCTCCGGCAGCTCCCATTGGCGCTTTTCCCAGCCAATGGGAGCCACGGAGTTCAAGCTTGTGGTGGGTGCAGCACATGGAGAGTCTGGAGACCCCCCCTCGCTGCTCTGACCCTAGAAGCCAGAGACCTCCCAACAGGGCTGGTGAGTGCAGCCAGGGAAGGGGGCAGAGTGTGATGGTGAGTGTCTGGGAGGTGTGTGGGGGCGGGGGGGGGTGTGCTGGGCTGTGAGGATGTGGAGGGTGCTGGGCAGTGGGGGAGGTTTGTGTGTTTTGGGGTGCTAGACAGTGGGGGCCTGTTGGGGGGTGCTGGGAAGTGGGGGAGATCTGTGTGTGTCAGGCACTGGGCAGTGGGGGTCTATGTGGGGCATTGTGTAGTTATGGTGGTGGGGCTGTGGGGAAGGGCACTGGGAGGGAGGAAGGGAGGGAGGGAGGGGAAATCTGTGTGTATTGGGAAACTAGGGAGTGGGGGGGGTTCTGTGTGGGGTGCTGGGGAGCTGTGATGGGGCTGTGGGCAGGGGGGCGCTGGGTGGGGTGTGTGTATGTGCACAGCACTGTGCATTTGTGGTGGAAGGGTTGTAGGGGGGCTCTGGGCATAGTGGATCCAGGGGGCACTGGGCAGGAGAGCTGTGTGGCGCAGCATGGGTCCACCCCCAACAGGAAGGGGCACGCTGGTAGCACAGGGCCAGGCGGACCAGTGTGCCTCTGGCTCCGGTCGGGGCTGTGCACCTGTGTCTGTCTCTTTCCCCCCTGCTCACCCAATGTGTCCTGATATTTCACTCTTGCGATCTGGTCACCCTATCTGGACTCAAATCTTTTAGTTGCCTTTCCATCAGGCCTCAGGCTAGAGGCTTCAGGAATCCTGTCACCCTGCTGTACCAAACAGTGTCTCCACACCAAATATATTTATCTCCAGTGGAAGAACTCATGCATGACTTCACTATCTGTGAATAATCAAGGACGTAAGCTTATAATCAGCAAGTATTTGCTCATCCATTTGTAATCACAAATGAACATGAACTGGACTGAAGTCAATTTATTTTTAAACTTGAGCAAATTCTTGGGTTGGTTTGGTTTTTTTTAAACTGAATTCACCTAATTCTTCCCAGTCCAGTTCTGCTGTAGACACATTAAGGAGGGCAGCCCCCCAACCTGAAGGAAATACTCACCAGCATCGACACACCACACAATAAAAACACTAACCCAGGAACCAAACCCTGCAACAAACCCTGGTGCCAACTCTGTCCACGTATCTATTCAAGGGACACCATCATAGGACCTAACCACATCAGCCACACCATCAGGGGCTTGTTCACCTGCACATCTACCAATGTGATATATGCCAACATGTGCCGGCAAAGCCCCTCTGCCGTGTACATTGGCCAAACAGGACAGACTCTAACATTCAAAAACCAGTAGGAGAACACTTCAATCTCCCTGGTCACTCAATAACAGACTTAAAAGTGGCAATTCTTCAACAAAAAAACTTCAAAAACAGACTAACAAGAAACTGCAGAACTGGACACCATCAAATTAGGCCTGAATAAAGACTGGGAGTGGATGTGTCATTACAAAAACCAATTTGCCCATACTAATTTCCCCCTACTGTTACTCACACCTTCTTGTCAACTGTTTGAAATGGGCCACCCTCATTACCACTACAAAAGTGATTTTTCCTCCCTTAGTATTCTACTGTTAATTGAATTATCTCATTAGCACCCCCCACTTCGTAAGGCAACTCCCATCTTTTCATGTACTGTGTATTTTCCACTCCATGCATCTGATGAAGTGGGTTTTAGCCTACGAAAGCTTATGCCCAAATACATTTGTTAGTCTCTAAGGTGCCACAAGGACTCCTCGTTGTTTTTATTAAGGAGGATTTTTTTTTTAAAAAAATGGAGAGGATTCAGAGAAGAGCTACAAGAATGGTTGAAAATCTGGAAAATATGACTTACAATGAGAGAAACACTCTTTTTAGGTTATCAAAGAGAAAGTTAAGAGGAGACTTGACCGTGGTCTATACTTACACAGTGAGAAAATTTCTGAGAGCAGAGGTCTCTTAATTCTAGCTGGCAAAAACCATAATGAGATCCAGTGGCTGGAAGCTGATGCTAGAAAAATTCCAACAAGAAATAAAATGCACGTTTTGAAAAGTGAGAGCAATCAACCATTGCCAAGGGATGTCTTTAAATCAAGAATAGATGTCTTTCTAAAGGATATGACAACATAGTTCAATCACAAATTACTGGGCTTGCTGCATGAATTACTGGGTGCGTATCTATAGCTTCGGTTATGCTAGAGGCCAGGCTGGATGATTATAACATTCCTTTTTGGCCTTAAAATCTATGAACCTGAGAATACACCTGTGTCACCCAGTCCACCAAATTAAACCAAACCATTTTTTGAGTAGTCCGCACATAAAAAAGCAAATGAACAATTTTCTGGCTTAAATAGAGACTGGGAGTGGCTAAGTCATTATGCAAGGTAGCCTATTTCCCCTTGTTTTTTCCTACCCCCCCCCCCGACGTTCTGGTTAAACTTGGATTTATGCTGGAAATGGCCCACCTTGATTATCATACACATTGTAAGGAGAGTGGTCAGTTTGGATGAGCTATTACCAGCAGGAGAGTGAGTTTGTGTGTGTGGGGGGGGTGAGAACACCTGGATTTGTGCTGGAAATGGCCCACCTTGATTATCATGCACATTGTAGGGAGAGTGGTCACTTTGGATGAGCTATTACCAGCAGGAGAGTGAGTTTGTGTGTGGGGGGTTTTTGGAGGGCGGGGGAGGGGGGGTGAGAAAACCTGGATTTGTGCTGGAAATGGCCCAACTTGATTATCATACACATTGTAAAGAGAGTGGTCACTTTGGATGGGCTATTACCAGCAGGAGAGTGAGTTTGTGTGGGGGGGGGGCGGAGGGTGAGAAAACCTGGATCTGTGCTGGAAATGGCCCAACTTGATTATCATACACATTGTAAGGAGAGTGATCACTTTAGATAAGCTATTACCAGCAGGAGAGTGGGGTGGGAGGAGGTATTGTTTCATGGTCTCTGTGTATATAATGTCTTCTGCAGTTTCCACAGTATGCATCCGATGAAGTGAGCTGTAGCTCACGAAAGCTCATGCTCAAATAAATTGGTTAGTCTCTAAGGTGCCACAAGTACTCCTTTTCTTTTTGCAATTCAGTGTTGTTATGTTGCAGTAGAGCCACACTGTTTAGTTTGTGGTGCATTCTCCCCACCAGTCCCCATAAGGCCTAAAGAGGGTAGAACTATGGTCTTGTGGTTAAGGCACTAGTCTGGGGGCTTAGGAGATGTGGATTCAATTCCTGGCTGTGCTACAGCCTCCCCCAATGACCTTGGACAAGTCACTTAATCTATGTGTTCCTCTATTCCCAATCTTCTGCTTCTATGCTGTATCCTCTCCACCCATTTTATCTTGTTTATTTAGACTGTAAGCTCTTTGTGGGAGAGCCTGACTCAGTCTACGTGTAGGGTGCCTAGCACATTGAGGCCCCAGGTTCAGTTGGCACCCCTATGCACTAAGGAAATAGAAATAAAGAATAACAAGCACAGACTCTTTCCTGTTGTTCTTTGCTTGCTAGGGAGAAAGACATGGTGTCAGAACAGTATTTTGAAATTTTGAGTTTGGCTGACATTTTTGTTTGCACGGTGGAGTATTCACAAAGCAAAAGCAGGGAACGTTGCACAGTTCTCCTGGTGACATCTGTGAGTGAATCACATAGGGAAGAGGAGGATGTTTATTAAGGAGAAAGCTCCTCGGGGTGGTTTTGTCCACAGGTGTCTTGGTAACCAGCTATAATAGGAAGTGAATAGACAAAAATATCAGGACAATTTTGTAATTCGTTTATCCAAACTGGGTATGCAAAATATGTCGCTGTGACTATGTGAGGCCAATTCCATTCTCAATCAGTTACACGTAGGTGGGCAAAATCTACTGCACATCCAACAGAGGGTAAAGATAAATTGGGGGTGGGGGATTGGGGTGGTGCCATCTCTCAGTTTACACCAGTGTCGATCTGGAGTAACTCCAGTGATGTCAGTGAAATGACTCCAGATTTATGCTGGTGTAAATGAAAGCAAAATCTGGCTCTATGGGTGTAACGTTCACTCCAAAATGTCATCAGTGGACTTAGGGTCCAAATTCCTTAAAAACACATAAGGGCACAAACCTGTGTGTGTAAAATGAGCCTGTGCAAACAGGAAGCCTGGTGCTAAGTGTTTGCACACTGACACCCCCAACTGCACACTTAACTGGCACCTGTAGGAGAGTTAACAGTATTGCCAACACCAAAAGCTCAGAAATCATGTGTCAGATGCCAAGAAAATCACAAGACTGGCCCAAAAATCATGAGATTTTGTTTTAAATTATACTGTGTTTCATTGTCTATCTTCTGAGCACCCGGCCCACCCTGTGTGTGTGTGTGTGTGTGTGTGTGTAACAAATCAGTGTTCTCAGCTCCCCCAAATGTATAGAATGAGGTGACTTTGGCCCCCACTGCAGGAGCTCTCACTGACTGTGTGAGAGGGCAGAAGCTGGAAGCTCTGCAATCTCCCCAATTCCCAACCTTCTAATTCATGTATTCTGTGTCCCGCCCAGCCCCACATCTGCCCCTTCCTCAGCCTAGCAATTAATTATCCACCCCCCAGCTCCCACATCAATTCTCTTCCTCCAATCATCACATCTGCCTGTCCCCTTGCCCCCACATCAATTCTGACCTCACATCAGTTTTGCCCCCCGCCACCCAGCCTACCCTCTGCTCCTCCTGCAGCCTCAAGGTCTGGAGTAGGGCGTGCAGCTGCAGCAGGGTCCCCCTCTTGCCCCTCCCAGCCCTGGTGTTGCAGGGATGGAGAGGGAAGGGGGAGGACCAGGGAGCAGAGCAGACTTACCCATTATTCACGGGAGGGGAGTTGCCCTGAGCTGCTGGGTTCTTTCAGCTACCTTCTCCTCCCTCTCCTCCTACAGGCCATCTCACAGCTAGTGAGAACCTCTCCTCTGCTCCCTTTCCCCTACCAAAACCTAATCTTGGCTCCTTATGGGAGGGGAGACAGCTCAGCCTGCCTCAGGCAGCAGCCCGGATTGGCTGCTCCTTCCAAGGAGGTGGGGAAGTGAGTAAGGCAGCCAGTCAGAGAGGTCTTACTCCAGGCATGTCTGTAGTTTTTGAGAAAGATGGAGCTCCTCAAGTCAGGGTAAAACTGGCTTAAGTGTCAACTAACATCAAGTTACTCCTGAGGAAATTATGACCGTCAGCAATTCAGGATTGTCTAGGTACTTCCCAAGTTTTCATAGAATTGACTACCCAGGAGGATTATAAAAGTCTGTAACTGGCATGTGTTGCACTGGGCGAGATCAATCCCCTTGGCTAACCAAGCCAGCGATCAAGACATGAGGAATACATTGACCAAAAGATCAGGAAGCTGAGGGGCAAATCAAGGGGTTTAAGAATCAAGTACCATACTCTGCCCTCAAGATACATGCATGTCACTCCCACTGATTTCAATGGAACTGTGTATATAGGTAAGATCTGACCCTCAGGTTACTAACTGTCCCCTCAGTTAGTGTTCATGGAAGTAATGGACTGCTTAGGCAAAGTACAGGTAAGGCTTCTCACATAGCTCTGCCAATGCACCTCAGACCTGTCTAGCAGCACTCCTGACATTCGCCCTTAGCAGGGTTGGTGTGAAAGACTGGAGTTACTTATCACCTGATTTAACTCTCAATGAAATCAACATCAGCTGTCACTGTCACTGAATTGTCAGTGACTGCTCTGGGAATTGGATCAACCTTAATTCTTATCACTTTGCCAGGTGGCTTTCTGCACTAATAAATTGCTTGGCCTGGTGACCTGGAAGGTCACTAGAGGTACTGGAGGGTTTTCTCAGATTTTGCAGTGGTATGAGAACAGATTTGGCTAAAGAGTGACTGACATTTCCACTGGAAAGGATTCTCAATGTGACTCCCTAACATGATTAGATAGTGAGATTAGCACGTTGAGCCAAGGGAGCTGAGGACAGATGGAGTCTGCCTCTGAATCACATTACCATCTGTCTCTCCTGCTAGAAGAATGCTTACAGTCAAGAAGTGACAGGTTTCAGAGTAGCAGCTGTGTTAGTCTGTATTTGCAAAAAGAAAAGGAGTACTAGTGGCACCTTAGAGACTCAAATAAATTGGTTAGTCTCTAAGGTGCCACTAGTACTCCTTTTCTTTTTTAGTCAAGAAGTGGAGATTCAAACAAGAAATATTGGCAGCCATTAGGCACATACCCAGAAACTCTCAGAAGTTTTGCATGAAGAACTGAGTGTTCTCTGGAGCCTGTAGATACCTTCATGAGCTCTCCAGAGATCAGGTACGTCTCCATAGATGACCTCTCTGCCTTCCCTTTCAGCCTTTCCTTTAGCAGTTCCTCCACTTTACTCTACCGGTCTGTTAGATTCCCTCAGGGAACTGTTCTTGTCCCCCTCCTCTTCGCCCTCTACACATATCACGGGGTGACCTCACTCAATCACTTACCAGGCCCGGTCTGCTTTGCCACTGTGGCCTGCTTCAATATCCTCTTGATTTCCTTTTCCCACTCATCTCTGTGTCTTTTTCCATGCTGTAACCATGTATGAAACCACTGGGACTACTTGCAGAACAAGGTACTACTCAGCACGAGTAGAGATGGCAGAATGCAACACTCATTACAGTCAGTGGGCATTTTTCCGTATACTTCATCAGGCATTAGATCAGGCCCTTGGTCATGAGAAGGCAAGTGAATGTATCCAGTGCTACACCACTCAGCTGCCACCTTCACTTCTCTAGGTGATCTAGGGCTACTCTCTTTTGAGTGTACCCTTTCCACTCCTGGATATCTGTGACTGAGAGCTAATCTTCCCAAGATTTCCCCTTTGCACTCCCTCAGTTCCAGACTAGCTGCAATTGAGGCCAAATTGCTGAGGCCACAGTTCCAGTGCAAAATTAGCCTTAAATCGGGGACAATCTCCATGGCTGTGTCTATACTGGAATTTGTTTACTCACTACTACCAGTAGGGGAAGCACCAGTGTAGACCCGATTGGAGGCATCTAATGTGTGTCATCTAAGCCTGATCAGAGCAGGTCTACATGGCACAGTGCTTAAAATGCCAGAAGCCAATGGCACGTTGTCTACACAAGGGCTTCCACCATAATTATCATGACTGGAGAGAAATCAGAGGTAGCAACAGTGGCCCAGGATTTTAGCAAACATTTCCTAGTGCAGATGAGTCCTCTGTCCGGCTGTCAAGTGCCAGGCAGTTTGTGACTGACAGATAATTACCCTCTAACTACTGGCTTGTAAACTTTTCAGAGCAAGGTCCAAGTCCTCCTGTGTGTTTATATAATGCCCATCAAAATGAGGTCCCAATCTTGACTGGGCTGTACTGCAACACAAATAGTAGCCCAATGCTAAATCTGTAACTATGGGCTGATCTTCCTTGCCCTCCCTTTCTGATCCCAGATTCCCTTTTTCCCCAAACAGACCCGTAACAATGTGGCGCCACTGACTGCTGAGATCAGAAAGGTTATCTTGATATCTATGCTACAAACTGTTGCCCTGACCTACCAAGGACGTTATGTGACTTCAGTGGGGTGATTGTCCATTTACTTATGTTAACAGCTCACTTTAACCCCCAGATAATTCAGACAACAATGATGTGATACAGGACAAAGTTTGGCTGCCTTGACAGCTGGGGTGAAGTCTCTGTTTAAACTTGTTATCAGCCTGGTTGATAGCCCAATAGCCCTCTTTTAAACAAGCAAACACTGAAACACTTGTCCAACAGATGATAGCTGCCCGAGTGATGGTGCCACCGAGATTGCTCCTATGCAGGAAATCCTATGCACCATGTGGGAGCAGAACTGACAATAATTCCCTGCAGCCCCCAACACTCCGGGGGAGGGGGGGGTGCCAAGATGGGGAGAGGAAGCATAGGCAGTAGCCAGTTACCCTGGGGGCAGGGGGAGGCATAACACAGACTAGCCTACTTGTCTGCTCTAATCAATATTGGACCAACACAGAACCAGCGCCCAGATGAGGGAACCCTTTCTCACTCCCTTGTGCTCCCTCCTACCCTCCCCCCAAAACCCCAGTTTCTAATGCAGACAACCTAGCCCATGACTTCTAACCTGACAGTGACTTTTTAAGGAACAGAGCCAGGTCCTGGTGGGTAGTGTCTGGTGCCAGGCTATCTGCTTTGCCTGATGCTATAATGACACATTGCTCCATGTTCTGCAGGGATTGCCGCTGTTTCTGCATTTCAGCCAGACTGAGGGTCATCTCCTCACATTCCAGGGGTTTATCCATCGCAGTTATGTTGGAAACTTTGTGAAGTACCCGCCTCTTAAACACTCAGCATTACCTGAGCTCTTGCTCTGCCCCTCTCACCCTCTCTTTATCTGTGGCTGAAACTGAAACTTGCATCTGTTGATTCCCAGTAACACAAATCTCTCCTCTGCGTCTCTAACTCTGCCTGTTTTAGAGTCTGTCCAAATCTTTGGTGATGGGGGCGGGGGGGAATGGACAGGAAGGACAGTCCTGGGGGAATTACTGTCACTGGCCAGCTAGCATCTTTAGTCTTGTAATCTCACTTTCTCTCTTCCTGTCACTCAAAACTGATGTTAAATTTCACACACACGTGCACATGCGGGTCCACCACAGAAACTAACAGACGTACATGAACCCCTTTCAAGCACTTGAATGTAGTGCAGCCTCAGCAACCTGGTAATTTGAGACCGTGCAATTCCATCATTTGAGACTGTGAAATTCGGTCCTTATGTGAACATCCCCTGCTAATCCAATCCTGAGTTCCCTCCCAGCTCTGCCAGTGCACGTCAGTCTTAACCTGAAGTCCCCCTACTCCCCAGCTATATAGGTCCACTAGACTGGGGGTCAGGAAACTTGGGTGCTAGTCCCAGCTGTACCACTGCCTTGTTCTGTGACCTTGGGCAAGTCACTGCACTGTGCCTCAGTTTCCCCTTCTGTAAAAATCGGCTAATGATACGGACTTCCTTTGTAAAGCACTTTGAGATCTAGGGTTGAAATGAACTCAGTATTACTATAATATAGTTATTCCATTTCTGGGCTTCCCACACAACTCTGTTAATAATTCAGTCCTGCCCGACAGCCTTCCTGCTGTTCCTGGTGTGGGCTGCCCAAGCGGCTGTGCCAATGCATCTCAGTTCTGAGCTGCATCCCTCACCATTCTCACATCTGAGCCTCAACACCACCTATTTATTCCAGTCCTGGAGCTCTTTAGACAGATACCTCCCTATGAATTGTGTAACAGA
This sequence comes from Natator depressus, assembly GCF_965152275.1. Lineage (NCBI taxonomy): Eukaryota > Metazoa > Chordata > Testudines > Cheloniidae > Natator > Natator depressus. The sequence continues at coordinate 17,323,029 of NC_134239.1, forward strand.
TTGCTAATATGAACCAAAAGCTTTCCAGGCTAGGATAAGCCAACCCCACAACAAAACTCATTTTACTTGTGTCCAGAATCACATTTGAATCCTAATGCTATTTTAAGGAAACTTACCTGGATCTCTCTTACCTAAGTCTTTCAAAGCTGGCAACCTTGCAAGTGTGAGCTCAGCGCATTAAGCAGCATGTGTGGGGGAGGAGAGGATTGCTTCAGAGCATTGGCACCTGCTGAGAGAAGAAAGAAGATGGCCACCTTGGGGCAAAATGCTTCGCCATAATGTTGGCAACCAAAGTTAGTTCCCTGCTCTCCAGGTTTCTTTCACTGTGCAACGGAGCAAGTATTTCAAAACAAGCCAAGAGATTCAATTTCAAAGTAAATATAAATAAATAAAATACACAAATGCAACAGAAAATTGAAAATGTAAATGAAGAGAGTCAGGCAAGCCGAAAGTTAATGTCCTCACGGCACCATTAATTCCACCACTTTGAAGATGCAGAATAAATATTATAATGAGTAATTCAACCAACTACAAATGTGGCCAAGTTATATAGGATTTAGTGGTATTTCTGTGGTGCGCATTAATTATTAGTACTAGTATTTATGTGTAACACAATAGTGCCTAGAGGCCCCAGTCAGAGATCAGGGTCCTGTTGTGCTAGATATTGTACACATGTCTAATAAGATTGTCCCAGCCCCAAAGACCTTACAATACGATGAGATACAACAGGTGGTGGTAAGAAACAAGAGCACGGGGAGGCCCAGATGACAGTGAAATGATCATATTTGATATAACGTACAGTAGTCACGGTCTCAGAGCATCTCACCCCACTGGCGTGAGGTCGGGAAGTATTACTGTCTCCATTTTGCCAATAAGGAAACCAAAGCACAGAAAGGTAAGGGACTTGCCCAAGGTCATAAAAGAAAGCGTGTAGTAGGCTGGAAGTAAAATGCAGATTAACTGATTCCTAGTCCCCTCTGCCTCAACTGCAGGACCACTCATTTTTCACTCAAGATCACTCACCTTGCAGACAGTGCTGCTAGGTGTAGTTATTACTTGCATTACAGACTTCTTCGGAAAACATGGGGGCTGGCGGTTGGGTAGATGATGCGCACTCTTGGTTCGGACTCAGCATGAAGCCATGGGCATAGAGGCACTTATGTGGTTGTGCATATATCTGTATTAACACTATTTATGACAGCAGACACTATAAGGCTGCTCAAGGTCACGCAGCAGTAAATTAGTAGCCGAGCTGGGATCGGAACTGCTGTTCTCCCTAGTGTCACCTCTCACACTGAAGCACCAGTAGCACACTAGGAGAAAACCTGTGTGCACAGCCACTCCTCACCCCTCAGCAATGGGTGAGTCTTTCCCCCAGTGTGGGGTGATACAAACGGCTACCAGGGGCAGAGTTCAAGAAGAAAGAATTGCCCTGGGAAGAAGAGGTTAAAGTCACATGCGGGTGCTTTTCTGCTTAAAAGGCTCCCGGGGACGGAGGGGGTAGCCTAAAACCTGATTTGTGAAGCAATATCCCCAAACTTAATACAAAATCTTGATAAGAATGTTCTTTATGGCAGGAAAAGAGGATTGGTGAGTGAGGGAAAGGGGAAAACAAAGGAGTCAGTTCTCTTGATTTTGCCTGCTGGCTTTAGAACAAGGTAAAAACATCTATGGAGTAGAGATATTTGAACTCACATCCTTGAGGGGCTCATTAGACTTTATACAGTCCAGCAAGGAGGGCCCCCCGTTTTCATACAACCCATCTGCAAATGGGTAGTTGAGTGTGAACAGGAAAGAAATGCTCATAGCCCAGAGCACAGCAAGATATGTCTGCACTGCAGTTGGGAGGTCCAAGCTTGCCCGACCCCCTGGGCCCGAGCTCAGGTGGCTAGCCCAAGCCACCACCTGAGCAGCAGTGTCCACACTGGTATTTTTAGCATGCTAGCTCAAGCTGAGCTAGTGAGAGCCTACCTACCTGGGCTGGGAATCACCACCCTCTTTCCCCTCCTCCCCCCCACCACCCACACCAACAGCAGTGTAGACATACTCACACAGACTCCATTCAAAAGTCTCCCCACATTCTGTGCTGCCCTCAGGTACATGGGTGAAACTCCCTTTCATGTCAACCAGGTAAATCAGAGCAGACTTGGGTTCTCTCTATCTATAGGGTACCCTACCATTTAAAGCTATGGAGGGAATGCGAGCTCCAGGGGTTGGGAAGAGGATACAGTGTCCTTTTCTTTTTGCGAATACAGTCTAACACAGCTGCTACTCTGAAACTAGCTAGGATGACAGTTCAAATCCAATCCAGAAGCCTCATGACTGAAGTTGGTACCGTCTGATGGCCGTTTAGTGGCCTAAGCAGAGCAAGATGGTGGGATTCCGTCCATTTCCTAGTGGGGCCAGTATCCACATCATAACTGGTATTAAGTGGCTCCTTCATGTCAGGGCTGAGGTACGTTGGCAGAGCACTGGAGGAGCTAAACTTGTCAGTATCTGTGCTGTGCCAGTTCTGTGGATGAAGAGAGGATTTCTGCTTCCAGGACTGTAAGGTGGGCTGGCCTATATTACACCCTGGTACCACAAACCACCCAGGGTATAAATTGGTGGCTTCTTCAAGGAGCCGCGAGCCCAGGCATGTTGCCGGCATGGTGCACTGCTACACCCGATACCTGCCCTTTCTGCACTGAGAGGAAGTGTAAAGGGATTCCCCTTTCAGCCCTGGAAACCCTGGCTGGTAAGCCCTCCTGCTGTGTAAACAGCACACACACTCTACCACATACTGTCACCAAGTGCCTCTTTATTATTGTTTTGCCTTATGCTCCAGGTACAACTCAATTTAGCAGCAGATAGAAGGGGTCCCCTTCTTGCTCCAGCCTTTTATACTGCTTTTCTTCTTCTAGCTGGCAAGCTAATTATCTCATTAGCTCATCAGACTCCTTACAGGTGCAAATGACTCCTTCTAACTCTTCAAACCCAGACTACCTTATTCCCTCCTACTCTAACTATGCCCAGTGCCTGTGTCTTCTAAGTGACCAGGGTGCTGGCTCCCAAAAGGGACTGACTTTATAGTTGGTAACAGCCCCCTCTCAGAGGAAGATACTGGTGCATATCTACCTGCAGTCAGGCTACCACCCCTCTTCTGTCTCCTCTACAGCATCTTCTTGGGGTTCTGGCTGCACTTTTCTTCACATCCCATCCCCAGTAAGACCAGGAATCTCATCACCAACCTCCCCCCGGGACTGGCCAAAATGGCCACCTACCAGTCAGGAGGAGGAGGAAGCTGGCTGAGGATGTTCTCTGTGACCATGGGCCCAATTTCCTGGCACATCTGCATTCATGGATCTGGGCACCTCTGGATGCCACCCACTAACTGCCTTGATTCCAGAGCAAAGGGAGCTGTCCGGGCTTTTCTTCTCGGTGTCCCCTTCCAGATCCCTTAGTTTGAACCTTTGACCCAATGCCTTTCTTCTTTTGTTTTTCATTGCCCCAAGCCATTCAGTTGACCCCTCCCCTCTGCTGAAGATGAAGTCTGATGTTCTCATGGGTGGAACCCTTTTGGGGACCTAATGGTTCTCTCATGCCCCAGGCTTGCTTGGGATCCAGCAGCCCCTCTCTCCAGAGGGATTAGGGTTATTGGGCATCACAGGTGGCCTGCAGATTCAGGTGAATTAATAGTGTGCTCTACTTGTTCCCCCACAAACATCAGGGAACATGGTTGGCACTGATCTCATCCTAATCACTTTAACAAAGCCAGCAGGGCTCTGAGAGCCCATGGGGCACTGGGAGGAAAATGGCTGCCTTGGAGAGGTAGTTTTATGTAAACAAATCCAGATTATTCATGCACATGCAAGCAGGCACACATGAAAGTATGCATGGCCCAGAGCCACCCACAAACATACCTGGTCACAAACATGCCCTAAAAATATGCACACAGAATCACTGTCGACAATCCCTTGGAGTTTGAGGAAGATTTCCATAAAATCCTAGCCAGACAGTTATCACTGGTGATTCCGCAGGCGGCTAATGCGACCAACTCACAGATCTTGTCACAAGTGGGGCAGACATTTCCCAATGGAAAGGGCCGATCTGGATTGGTGAATCAGGCTGCGGCGCATTCTTTCCTCCTTTCCCATGTCTCCATTTCCTGTTGGCTCCATTGGATCTCAAAATACTGGGATCCTTGCCACAAGGTCCTTTTCCATTTTGGTCAGTTGAGGGCTTGGGTTTCCCCATGAGCTTATGTCAATATTGCACTTCTTCATGTTGGCTTTCAGGGTGTCTTTGAAGCGCTTTTTTTGCCTGCCCTGCATCCATTGGCCCTGGCTCAGTTGTGAGGACATGACCTACTTTGGGAGTCAATTTTCTGGCATTCAAAGAACATGGGCAGCCCAATGGAGTTGGGGGTGGATGATCATAGTTTCAATGCTGGAGATTTTGGCTTGGGACAGAATACTGCATCAGTCATCCCACTTGATTCAGAAGATCTTGCGGAGGCAACGCTGAGGGTATCGTTAAAGAACTTTGAGGTGTCTGCTGTATGTGATGCAGGTTTCGGCACCATAAACAAGAGCAAGGCTAAGAACAGCCAGGTACACGAGAAAGTTGGTTTGATTCAATATGTCATGATCTTCGAAGCCACATAATTATGGGGAGCTGGGCAAGAACAGACCACTTGCATCCTCCCAAGTGTAATTCTGAAGGATTTCTCAGTCCCTCATTCCTACAAATGGCTTCCCTAGCCTGCTCTTGAATTTCTACAGTGGTGGTGCTTTGGCCAGATGTATGTGCGTATACAGGCATGGCCACGAGCCCTTGGACATATACACATGCACATACTCGAGAGGCTTTGAGTAACATCTCCAAGCAGTGTGCGTGGGTGCCTGTGCATAGCTCAGCCCATGACCACACACCATGTGAATATGCATGCACACGCATGTGCACCTGGCTATTACAGAAGAGGTTCAGAGAGACATTTGTTGGAATGAGGTAATGAGAGATCCTGCCAAACTGCAGACTGGAGGAGCCACGTTTTAGTGCGCGTGAATCTGCACCCATAATGATGGACTCATTCATCCAGACACGTGTACATCTAGGGAATCCTCCAAGTGCATATTTGCAGCCAGCACTCAGGGGCAGGCAGCAGCTACTGGCCAGCTAAGAGCCAGAGGGGCCAGATCCAGCAATAAAATCAGGGAGGCAGGAAAGGGAATCAGCTTTGAACTGCGGTCCTCTACACTCCCATGGCTCACTGCTGCTCTCCAGCCCCAACAGCGGTTCCTAAATCTCTCTAGTAGCAGCCTTCAGCCACACGTATCCGCAGATTCCAGTTTTGTGGATCATGCTGTTATACCAATAAAATAAAAACCAGCAGGATCTTATTAAAAGGGGAAAAGGCAAAATGCCACATTTATTGTGAATACAGAAAGAGTCATAGTAAGCAGTTAGTTATAGCTATAACATTCCATTCAATTTCATATTTATTCACACATTCATTCATACACACACACACAGACAGGTTCTGCAAAGTTGCTTTCATAGTTACCAGCCTTAGAGTTGCTCATGCCAAGCCACTGGCCAGGTGGCCTGGACACGAGGAGGGAGCAGGGCCTTGTCAGATGCTCATCTGACGCTCCTGGAAGTTGGTTTGCAGAATTAGACCCCAAAGTTCTCAGTTTCTAGAGTCCATTTTTATAGGAATTTATTCCTATGCCAGTCTATGGGAATTGCTTCATCATACTGTTGCTGAATCAATCAGCAGATGGCACATTCCTGACGGCTCCGTGTTGTTCTTCGGTTCTCCCGTCCTTGAGGCTGTTGGGTGGATTCTAGTCTGCCCTCCGGGGGTCCTCTGGCTGTTTCCACTTGACTCCTTCTTCAGCCGATGGACAATGAATGATCAGGGAGGTGCCAGCCTAAGAATTCAGTTATTATCCACACCAAGTATCCATCCACATACATCCTCTATCTCTATTTTAATCACAATTGTTAACAAAGCGAGATAAATACAACAAAAGGGCGGGGAGTCTCTGTGTGCTGTTTCTGTTGTTACAAAGAATTGCTTTGAGAACAGACTGTTTTAGGATGTACTAACACAATTAGCAGGTTGCAAGTTTCACACAGAGGGGGAGAGAAACAGTACCAAAACCCAAGAGACCTCTTAATTAGTAATACCTTGGAATTTACACTATGGGGAATCAAACTCATTTGTGATTTTAATACAGAACTTCTTTAATATGATCCAACAATGCCCCCTCCCAGTCTTGTGCTACATCTGGGGATCTTGCCTTCATCCATCCCCGTATGCAGCTAGGCACCCACACCAACACCCTCCCCCTTCCACACCAGCAGGCAGCCAAACACTGTACACATGGACACCTTCCCCCTCTCCCCCTCCCATCCCGAGACTTTTTATCACAAAACATGCAAACAAACAAGCTATCTTGGACAAATGGCTGGGAAGCTTTTATCCACAAAGGGCAGGTGCTTAGCCTTGTGAAACGTGGCCAGAGTTTCAAAGGGGCAGGCACAATGCAAGCCAGGTGGATTAGGAGGAATGAGGAGTATATTGACCCACTGTCTCTCTCCACCTCAGAAGGCTGCCTTGCCACCTGATGAACTGCAGAGGGAAAGGACAGTGCGGGGGGAGGGGAGGGGGCGGAAGGGCACAAAGAAAAGGCAAATACTTCCCTGGTGTAACTCCACTGCAGTCAATGAATCTGGTCTGTTAAAGACTAACCCAGCCCACAGGGCCCCTCTAACTCATGCTGGGAAAGGGAAGAAACGTTACATGTGTGTTATCATAGGAGCCCAGTCATGGACCGGGACCCCACTGCACTGGGCGCTATACAAACACTGAACACAACCACACATTCCCCATCCCAAAGAGCTCACACACGCACTAAGAGAAGAGAGAACAGAAGGGTACAGACAGCTGAAGGAGTAGAAGTGAACAATGAGACAACGTTGGTCAGAGTGACAGACAGTGCTCTCTGCATACCAACAGTGTAGGTCTTGTCAAGGTTTTGTAGGCATCCCAGCAAAGGCGAGTTTTAAGGAAGACTTGAAGGAGGATAACGGGGCAGCTTTGTGGATGTTGATGGGGAGCGTCTCCCAAGTGCGAGGGATAGCATTAGAGGAAGCACAAAAGTGCTTGCTTGAAAATGCAACAAGTGGGCGATGGAGGCTGGCATCCTGGACCGATCAGAAGTGGGAGCGGATATCTTGATATCCCGGACAGTGCTTGGAAGTGAGGACAAGTAGCTTACGTTTGAGGTTATAGAGAAGGGGGAACCAATAGAAGGATTCCAAGAGCAGGATGACCTGCTCAAAGCAATGGGCTAGGAAAGCTATCCTGGCAGGACCATTCTGAATGGATAGGAGCAGGGCAAGATTACATTTGTCAAGGCCAGAGAGAAAATGTTGAAGAGTGAATCTCCAGCCAGCATGCCCTCATATAGCTCAGCATGGTGTAGCAGGTTCTCATCTGGCACCCCCTGCCAACCTCTGTTCCCGCCCAGCAGTGGACTGCTTCTTCTCTTGACTTAGGCCGCTGGACAGGACACTTTAAAGTCTCACGGCTTCCAGCGTATCATTGTCCCATACAATGTCCCACAAAACTAATGAATAAACAGAGCATCCTCTGCTGCTCAGACCTTTGCATCCCTCTCTTCTCTCAGAGCAGTGCATTTCCAGACTCCTGCTTGCCTGACATCCTCCAACAGAATGCAGAAAACCCCGGACAAACCAAACCCAACTAATGCCACCTCTGCCCAGCTAGTCCCACTAGGTTCTCCCCACCTCCCTGTTCTGGAGCACCGATTCCTCTTGGCAAGATCCTGTGCGGGATGTGAGTCAAAGGTGACCAAAAGGCAGCTGGGAATCGAGGACATGGGATTCAGAGTACAGTTCTTTAGCTAGGATGATGGCAGAAGAGGAGAGAATAAATGTCTGGTGGAGGAAGCCAGTGTGATCAAGGGACTACTTCCAGCAGAGATGTTTCGCAGCATGAGCGGAGGAGTACAGGAAGAGGATGTTGAGGGTGAGCCAGGGCTAGGGGTTGGCGGGGTGGACCTTGTGATTGGAAAGAGGGGCAAAAGAATCAAGGGAGGAGGACAGTGAGGACGGAGTAGTTGGGTCAAACCTGACTATGACCCCATATGCCAGGTTGCCTGCAATGCCCAGAGTAGGGAGCCAGGCCCAGACCCACAGGACAGGAGCCACTGCTGTGGGGTTAATGTGGCACAGGCTCGCTCTCCAGCCCCTTGTGGCCTCCCCAGGCCTCCCCTCTGCACCAGCTGGGATTAGGGCTACAGTGCTGGAATTGAGGGTGCTGTTGCAGGTAACCAGTTCCCCCATGGCAGCTTTAGCCTAGCTAGGCTTGGAAGGAATCGATTTTTATTCCCAAATGTCAGGAAACGTCAATTTCACTGTCCACTCACAAAGCAATGGCAATATATTTCCATCAATAATCGAAATGTACAGATTGGAAAATTATGAAAAATGCTGCTTGGGGTCTTACCCGAGTCAGAATCCAGTGACACAGCCTTCTGAATCGGAGTTGCTACAAATGGGCACACAAATTGAGTAGCAAAAACCAGTTTAATTTGTTGATTTAAGAATAATAACTCTGTATATTTTAACATGTGATGTTGACAGTTTGTGTTTAAACTGTTTATAAAGCTTTAACTGTTTTAATCTCAATCTCCATTCTCATTAAATAATTGTTGTCTGACACACACCTCCAACTGTGAAAACAAACATCGATAAAAATCTGCTTAAAAATGAACACTGATATTATCCATCAAAATTATAACAAAAGAATAACTGAATTCTGCTAAGCCTAAATATCACACTGAATGGGGAGGCTGAAGACCAAGTCAAGTGAACAGCCCTTTTGACGACAGGAAGAGTAGAACCAGGATTGCAGGTCAAATAAAGAGGTGAGGATGAGGAAATGTGCAGTTGAGGGGTTACAGGACATGGGTCATCAACATGGAAGCTGAAGTCACTGAGGATGAATGTGGGAGACTATGAGGAAAGGGAGAGAGCAATCCATGAATCAAAATCAGAGAGGAAGGCTGATGGAGAGGAGCTGGATGGACGGTGGAGGGAGAGAGACTGGTTGAATGGAATGGTCTAGAATGTTGGCCAATTGTGGCTGGCCCTACTGACGTGTAGGAGCGCATTCAGGGAACCTTTCCCACTCCCTCACACCTCTGTATAGGGCCCGCCACCGTGGATCAGAGCCAGCAGAACTCTATGCTAGTGCATCAGCAGAACCAGCAAGCGTAAATAGAATGAGGTGGGGTGAGCACACACTCCCAGGGTGAGCAGGAGCAGTGGGTCAGGGCCTGGTTCGTTAACAGCAGGGGCAAGGTACCTTTGCCCCGTCCCCAACGAACTCTGGTACACTTGGTGCTGAGTTCCAGCGAAAGCTGCATCACAGGAGCTCAGGCCCTGCAATTCTCTAAAATACACAAATAAGGAAGAACTGCCAAGTGGTAGGGAGCTAGCCAGAGACCTGGGTTCATTCCCTTGCCAGAGTTCCTGTGGGATTTTGAGCAAGTCTGTTAGCCTCTCTGTGCCGCCATTCCCCATCTGTAAAATGGGGCTAACTGCACTGCCCTACCTCACAGGCACGCTGGCAGGATAAATACATTAAAGACTGAGAGGTGCTCAGATATGATGACAATGGAAACCACAGAAGTATCTGAGATAGATAGAAATGTGGCTTTTCCTGGTTCATCTCAATTAGAAATAGAATGAAGCGAATGCTGAACGAAGCAGAATGACAGGGGGAGGGAATGAACCTGAACAAGCACCCCTTGCAGGCCACAGAGGGACATGACAATTCTCCCCTCATCCAGCCCCAGGGATTTCCCCGTCATAAATATAAAGGGAAGGGTAACCACCTTTCTCTATACAGTGCTATAAAATCCTCCTGGCCAGAGGCAACATCCTGTTACCTGTAAAGGGTTAAGAAGCTCAGCTAACCTGGCTGGCACCTGACCCAAAGGACCAATAAGGGGACAAGATACTTTCAAATCTTGTGGGGGGGGCGGGGGGGGAAGGCTTTTCTTTTGTACTTTTTGTTTATGTGTTGTTCTCTCTTGGGACTGAGAAAGGCCAGACAGAAATCCATCTTCTCCAACCCATCCTAATCCAAGTCTCCAATATTGCAACCAGTATAGGTAAGCCAGGCAAAATAGATTAGTTTATCTTTTGTTTTATGTGAATTTTCCCTGTGTTAAGAGGGAGGTTTATTCCTGTTTTCTGTAACTTTAAGGTTTTGCCCAGAGGGGGATCCTCTGTGTTTTGAATCTGAAAACCCTGTAAAGTATTTTCCATCCTGACTTGACAGGGATGATTTTTACCTCTCTTTTTTTTTTTTTTTTTATAAAATCCTTCTTTGAAGAACCTGACTGCTTTTTCCATTGTTCCAAGATCCAGGGGTTTGGGTCTTTGATGATTTTGTAACCAATTGGTTAGGATATTATTCTCAAGCCTCCCCAGGAAAGGGGGTGTAGGGCTTGGGGAGATATTTTGTGGGAAGATGTCTCCAAGTGATCTCTTTCCCTGTTTTTTGTTTAAAACGCTTGGTGGTGGCAGCATACAGTTCAAGACCAAGGCAAAGTTTGTACCTTGGGGAAGTTTTTAACCTAAGCTGGTAAGAATAAGCTTAGGGGGTCTTTCATGCGGGTCCCCACATCTGTAGCCTAGAGTTCAGAGTGGGGAAGGAACCCTGACACCCCCTGATGGTCTCTTTCTCCACACACAGCCCTGGGACTCCTCTTCCAACAATGGACCTGACTCCTCACCCAGGCAGAGTGCCCCCTGCAGGCGCTGAGAAGAGGGCACAGAAGGAACATCTCCCTTCTCCACATTCTTGTCTTATGCAGCCAAGCAATGGGTTTGATGCTGCTTCAGTTATGAGCACCTGATCTTCTCACTCTTTGATGGACAAGGCCTGTGCCAAATGGCCTTTGCCCTTTTAATCTGGATTCAGTCCAGGTATTCAGGCAGTGTTTTACCAGCATGTTCTGCTTCTTCAAACCTGCTGTCACTCACCAAGCTGTCACCTGTAATTAAGAAGCCTTCCCTTGGCAATCAGTCTGCCAGCTGCAGTTGTACTTTCTGGTACGGAGCCGGCAACATGGGTCTGCAGCAAACCCATAGGGCTGAGTCAGGGTAAAAATGCAGTTAACGGGTTGCAGTACGTATTCCAGCTTGTGGAACGTAACAGTTCACAGATCCTGCTGGGTTAAAATGCACAGAAATCTGCATTTCCACTCACTCTGGCTAGGCAACTAAAATCCATCATGGTGAGAGCATCACCCAGTGGTAGCTAGGGGACATTTCCATTCCCCTGCACAGTTCTGAGGACTCCTCAGAACTCCTCAACTCAAGAAGACCACCCCCTGAAGACACCAGCATGGTCTTTCCACTCCCACCCCCCACCCAGGCTCAGCATTCAGGGCTCCACTCCCATTGCTCTGCCAGTGCATCCCAGTCTCGGGTACAGCAACAATGGTCCATCCTAGTCCCTGCTGGGAGAGATTTCCTTTCTCCTCCGCAAGTTCCGGAGACTCTTCTGGGCTGTCAGCACAGCAAGCCCCAGACGGGGAAAGCTCACCTTGCTGGTAATGGGGAGACCATTTTACTCTCTAGTCTTGGTACTGGGAATTCCTCTCAAAGGGTGTTTTCAGAGTCCCACAATGCCAACCGGATGAGTGCCCCAGCCCCGCTAGTAGCCAGGAGACATTGCACTGTCCACACTTTCAGTCCTTGGGAGGCCTCTCTCCTCCGGGGCTGTCAGTGAGCCCCAATCCCAGGCTGATGGGAGGGCCTCCTTTTTAGACATGCCCATTCTTCACGTTCTCCGGTCTCCCACTGCACTGTCAGTACACCTCAAATCCCAGCCAAATGAGCACTCCCCCTGCTGGTACTGGGAAGCTCCTTCCCACCGCACCGGCTGGCACAGAGCTAGCGAAAGCTGTTTGTCTCTTCCAAGGGCTCTAGCTGGTTTCCAGAGGCTCCCAGCCCGCTCTTCTTTTGCGAGCTGTGCTGAGCAGTTGTGATCTCTCGACCTTGAGGAAAGTCCCTGGCTGTGCCACCCAGCTCTGGACTCCTGCGTGGCTGACCAGTGCAGATCCATAGACAGGACATGTAACAACAGGTAAACAGAACTGGCCGCTTACACTAGTAACACGCAAGGAGTGACACAAAAATCCTCCCACATTACTCTCTCAAGACCATTTTTAGTCCCCACTGGCAGGGAAGCCTAGTCCAGTTTGGGGAAGACGTCACGATCATCTGTTCTGCAATAGCACCTAGATACAAAGTGTAAAAGGGTCAGCTGGCTCCCAATCACGCCCTCACGGCCAGGGGTGGCTCTGCAGCATCCTGCCTCAGTTTCCCTTCTCAGACTCCTCAGTAACTCAAAAGGCTTTCACGAGTCTAACAGCAGCCACCCTTCTTAGAATCTAATGTATTAATATAAAGTTCAAAACAATTCATGCTGTCCTCAAAGTCCCCAAATAATTCGAGCCGCTGTAGGCTGTGCTGGAACCCTAGGCATAGCTGACAGGGTGAACCAAAGTAGGCCTGGCCTTAGCAGAATCGTCACACACCGGGTATTCGCTAACCAAGTAAGCACAGTCCTGACTTGAGGATGGAACAAGAGCCCCCAGAGTTCTCAAGTAACTACACAAATAGCAAGAGATGGTCCAGGGACCACGGACCTCTCGTAAAATAAGGATGGAATGATGCCAGGTTAATGGAGGAGGATGTTTTGTTCCGACTAGCAGGTACAAGGTACAGGATAACAACCCAAAGCATATGAAGTGTAATACGTGATTTGTTTGTATCAACGTATAAAAGGAGCGTGGAAGGAAGGGCGCCTTTGTACTGGCCTAGGGGACAGCATCCTGCTGTGTTGATTGAACTGGCACCCTGAGGCAGGCATAAATTTGTTAGTGTACCTGTAGCTCCTATGGGGCACTAATACTGAGCTTTGTTGACAATAAACCTGGCCGGGGCCTTGCCACCGAACCGAGCCTGCAGTCTTCATGACTAGCACTGAGGTCTGCTGAATCAACACGCTGGAGCTCCAAACACTGCAGAGCAGCAGCAGAATAGCAGCACCCTGCGGCAGAAAGAGCAGCCACTCCTAGGCCTCTGCAGAGTCCCTCCGCAGGCCTCTGCCTGCCATGTCCAACTCTCTCTGGCCCCACGAGCCAGCAGGCCAACCCCGCCCTCTCCAGGTCCCTGCCCCTCTCGACTGCATTGTCACATCAGTTTCCAGCTGGGCCCAGTCCCTCCTTCCCAAGAGATTATTCTCTGCTCCAGCTCTCTCTCCAGGCCTCGCTTTTTCTATCGCCCCCAATGACTTAATTCACTCTCTCCACTTGGGGAGGCAAACAGGCTGTGTCACAGGGGACTGGGCCCATCTCCCCTAAGGGACCAGCTACCCTGTGACACAAACACTGGGGTCCCATTGTGTTAGGCACCGAATGTACACATAAGAGACAGCTCCTGCCCCAAAGAGCATACACCCTAAAGAGACAAAGAGGAACGGAGGCACAGAGAGGGGACGTGACAAGCCCAAGGTCACACAGCAGATCAGCGGCCAAGACTAGAACTGGGGTCTCGAGCCGATTCGAGTGCAGGCTTTCTTCTCTTCTGCACATAAACACCTGCTTCTTTACACTGGTGACTAAGGTTCATTCACATTCCAGGTTACTTATGGCCTCCCTGGCAGGAAGAACCCTCTCTGGGGTGCAGCAAACACCGCCTGTGCCTGCTGGCTCCCTGCAGGCTCTGAAAACGTGCCTAAAGCTGGAATGAAACCCAGACACACTAATGGAAGCAGGTTGCCATTGTATATGAAAGTGGGAGGGGAGAGCGACACTTCTGGGTGGGAATGGGCAGAGGCATCTCACAGAGAGCCAACTGTGAGGGCAAGGAAGACTTACTGGTCATGTAACCACATGCTTCCTGGGACCCATCCCCTTAGTACCTCTCCTCTGTATTTACCCCACACAGACAGGCTTTGTATTGTATAGAGATGGGGGAAGGGGTTCATTCATACTAGAGTTTATATGGGTGTGCGTGACTGTGTAGCTACTATATGAAGTTATGGGTGGATGTGCAAGAATGAGAAAGCGTTGTCTACAAGTAGGAGTATGTATGATGGGGTGAGACTCTGTATGTTTGAGTGGGGAGTGGTTGTGTTTCTATGTAAAAGCACCTCAGCGGGTGTGTTCGTGTATATTGTTAGTGCATATTGTGTTGCGTATACAGGTATAGAGAGGAGCAGTGTGTACGTCTGGCTGTTGGGGGGGGTACATAGGCTTGTTCATGTCTGGGCAGGTCACTGAAGTTCTATTAGAGCTGGGCAAATAGCATAAAAAAGCCTCATTTGAGCATTTAAATGACCGCTTCAAATATCTTTGTGCCTTTGTGTTTGCTTCCTGTGCCTTTTCCAGCGTCAAGTTCACCAGGAGGAATAGGCCTGGGCCTAGCGAGCTTTAACTGAACGCTGGAGAAAGCTCACAAAAGCAAATCTTACAATCACACTGATTCAGTCAGGGAAATGGAAATATAACACATGACACCCCCCCCCTTGTCCAATCAAATGAGCATAACTTGAATCTCAAATATTGCATATGCACAATGAATGGCTCACGGAGACCTACCGGTGACTGTCTGAAATCATCTGGGGAGTGATTTCACATAACAAATACATCCAAGACAATCTGAAGTGGCTCACAGACAAGACACACAGGCAAAGAGGCAACATGTGTCACATCAGTGCCTGGCTGAGAAGGTATCACCCAGCTCCAGGGAATGCCTAGCACAACAGAGCCCCATTCTTGGGTGGCCCTGAGGCACTACTGTAATCAACGTGATTAAATGCCAGTACTATTCCGAACAGCATCATTAGATTGCATCTCCTCCTGTGGTCTTATCTGACTGAAGGGAGCGGAGCCAAGCCAGGGGACTACTGACGGCTGTGTTGAGTTATGCAGCACAGTGGCTGCTTACTGATTCCTGAGTGCCTCTGTAGCCATCCCATCTCTACTTTCCCTTCATCCAGGCCCCTTTAAGAACACAGTCACCAGTGACCTTCTTAGCTTAAATCCTTCCATTCACTCTTCCCCAGTTCTCCTCAGGCTGGCAACAGAACTTATCAAATAGAACTCAAAAACTTTTCAGGTCCTCTTCCCTTCTTTAACTCCCCCTCACAGGCCTTACCTAGTTAGGGCTCTGCAGGGGCCACACTTGCTCCTAGCAGCTGCTGTTTCCACCAGCTTCAGTTTCACACACTCACCTAAACTCCCCAGTTCAGTGCCAGACTTCCCACCACTAATGATCTCCACTATACTCTCTCAACCACACCCCTACCTGCAGCTTCCTGCAGCCTTTTATATTGGAATCACAGGATTCTTCTCAGGTGGTGCTCATCTTGCAATCAGACCCAATGAAGCCCTAGGCTCTCCAGCCCACTGCAAGCCACCCTGTTTCAGATGGAATTAAAATTGCTCCAAATTTGGAGTCAGGTATCTGATCGCCAAGCCCCTTGCTGTCCATTAGTAACTGGACACACACGCACATACACCCATCTCTCTGCTCCTCCAGGGGCACTGGGTCTCCCATGGGGTCCTGCATACGCCGAATGAGAACGTCTCTCTGGACAGCGGCTACACTCACAGGCTTGTGGAGTGGGGCCAGTGGATTGACCGTGACATGGACCTGACTCCTCAGAGCATCAGCACCACCTGTTTTGTGGATGGAACAGACTGTTCCCAAGGCTCCACCAACTCTAGCCAGTGCTTCCCTATCCAGGCACACTGTACCTTCAACTGTACAGGCCCTGTACTCAGGCAAATGGCCGGAGGTCTGGGTCTCAGTAACAACAGGAAGAACAGTATGCTAACCGTAGTAATAATGCAAATGGGCCCAGTGCCACATCTAGGTTTTGTGACTCTGTGAAAAGGGGTCTGTGCTCTCTCCCCTGGAATGACCATAGGGAATACACCCCTGGCATGGATCTCTCTCCACTGCTGTCACTGTGTCTCTGAGCCATAGGGTATTTACTGCCATGTTTCCCGACAGATGATCACCATCCGTGTGGGGACAGGATGGAGTGCCCACCCTTAATCTGCTCCTCACCTTCCTGCAGCGCTGGTGGATCTAGCTTCCTCCTAGGACAGCTGCAGCCTCAGGAGCAGCTGAACAGCATCACCTCCTTCGTGGATGGCAGCACGGCGTATGGCAGCACGGCCTCGCGACTGGCCAAGAAACTCTGCAACTTCACCCGCGAGCTGGGCTGCTGGCTGGGAACCTGGAGTGCTCTGATGGGGGGCAGTCCCCCCTCCTGCCCTGCACGGAGAAGAAATCCCCCATTTCCTGCACCTTGATTAGGAACCTCTGTCCTCCCACTAGCACGTCTGATGTTTCCTGCTTTGTAGCAGGTAGGAGACGCTCAGGACAGCATGGCAGGATAGCAGTATATGTCCATTTTAGCTGCTGTTCCAACACACACTTTAAAAAACTACAGTCCCTTTCTGAATGAAAATTCCCCAAATTCTCCCTGATTCTGGAGTTTCTCCTTCTCTTCCCAGCAATGTCCCACGTGCTCCATTTGTGCTTCTCATTGGGACTTAGAGGAGAGGAAAATGATGAGGAACAGTCAGCATGGATTCACCATGGGCAAGTCATGCCTGACTAATCTAATTGCCTTCTATGACGAGATAACTGGCTCTGTGGATGAGGGGAAAGTGGTGGACATGTTATTCCTTGAATTTAGCAAAGATTTTGACACGGTCTCCCACAATATTCTTGCCACCAAGTTAAGAAGTATGGGCTGAATGAATGGACTATAAGGTGGCTAGAAAGCTGGCTAGATTGTCGGGCTCAATGGGTAGTGATCAATGGCTCCATGTCTAGTTGGCAGCCGGTATCAAGCAGAGTACCCCAAGGGTCGGTCCTGGGGTTGGTTTTGTTCAATATCTTCATTAATGGTCTGGAGGATGGCGTGGATTGCACCCTCAGCAAGTTTGCAGGTGACACTAAACCGGGAGGAGAGGTAGATATGCTGGAGGGTAAGGATAGGATACAGAGGGACCTAGACAAATTAGAAGATCGGGCCAAAAGAAATCTGATGGGGTTCAACAAGGACAAGTGCAGAGTCCTGCACTTAGGACGGAAGAATCCCAAGCATCCGCTACAGACTAGGGACCGAATGGCTCGGCAGCAGTTCTGCAGAAAAGGACCTAGGGGTTACAGTGGACGAGAAGCTGGATATGAGTCAACAGTGTGACCTTGTTGCCAAGAAAGCCAATGGCATTTTGGGCTGTATAAGTAGGGGCATTGCCAGCAGATCGAGGGATGTGATCGTTCCCCTCTATTTGACATTGGTGAGGCCTCATCTGGAGTACTGTGTCCAGTTTTGGGACCCACACTACAAGAAGGATGTGAAAAAATTGGAAAGCGTCCAGTCGATGGCAACAAAAACGATTAGGGGACTGGAACACATGACTTATGAGGAGAGGCTGAGGGAAATGGGATTGTTTAGTCTGCAGAAGAGAAGAATGAGGGTTTGATAGCTGCTTTCAACTACCTGAAGGGATTCCAAAGAGGATGGATTTAGACTATTCTCAGTGGTAGCAGATGACAGAATGAGGAGTAATGGTCTTAAGTTGCAGTGGGGGAGGTTTAGGTTGGATATTAGGAAAAACTTTTTCAACTAGGAGGGTGGTGAAGCACTGGAATGCGTTAACTAGGGAGGTGGTGGAATCTCCTTCCTTAGAAGTTTTTAAGATCAGGCTTGACAAATCCCTGGCTGGGCTGATTTAGTTGCGAATTGGTCCTGCTTTGAGCAGGGGGTTGGACTAGATGAGCTCCTGAGGTCCCTTCCAACCCTGATATTCTATGATTCTATGACTCTCAAATGGCCTCTCTAATACAATGGCTGCCCCGTACATGGCCTGCTTTGCATGCTCCACCCCATGGCGGTTCTAGGGGACCTCTCGGAGCACATTCTGAGTCTGTAACATGGGTGCCCCATGGAAGACTTTCTATCCTGTTTTTGGGCTGCCTTCTGTCCTCTAAGAGCCAATGCTCCGACCTGCTTTCTCCTTTCCAGTTTGGGTTTTCTGCTGGGTTCCATCTCCTCTAGCTAGCCCTGGCTAGGTGTCCCTCCACAGCATGTTTTGTTCCTGCCCCCCAAATGGGTGATGTATTCTATCTGTGCAATGGCCTGCAGAGTGCAGTCTTGGTCTAGCTGCTCCTGTCAGGTCAGCAGCACATGGGAGGAGCTGGCTTTCAGCACTGAGCATTTCACTGAAGTGATATTAGAGTTCCTGCTTTAATGGCCTCTTTCCTCCCCAGGGCACTCGAGATCTGATGAGCATTTAGGAATACAGGTCCTGGTGGGGGTGTTCCTGAGGAAGAACAAGAGAGTCACTGCAGCGTCCACCAGCTCAGCCCCTCCGGGAGTGAGGAGAGCTGCTACCAGGAGACCTGCAAGATCATCAGTGCATATCTCCAAGTCAGGGCATCAGCTTGGAGCTGCCCAACCCGTGGCATGGCATCCCTCACACAGGACCACACCCAACTCCTACTGAAGCCATGGGACAGATTTGCCGAGACTTCAGTGAGTGTTGCGTCAGACTCATAGTTGCCACCACATATTTCTCAGCTGTTCTCTTATACCTCGCTGCTCGGCAGACCCTGCTCTTACCAGAGAAGGGCTGAGACTGCTACACACTAAGCCAAGTTAATGCACACGTAGGTTTATATAAGAGCAGCCCTGACCTTGGGAAACCTTAGTAAAGCTATACAGCAAACAGAAACTAATGCTAGGATCAAACTGCAGCTGGCAGGGGCAGGGAATGGCCCATTGCCTGGAAATCTCGGGGCTCCCAGAACTCTGTCTCACTTCATGGCAGGTGGCTCAGCACCTCTGAAAATCAAACCTTTAATCCTGGCCCAGGGCAGGAGCAATGGCACAGCCATCCACCCATCCCTAGTGTAATAGACGTGAGGAGGTGGGTGAGCTCCTGGCCTGCCTGCTAGGGAAGCCGTTCTAGGCTCTGTTTTGTGGGGACAGGTGAGGGGTCCTGTGACAAAGCAGCACTTTGTCATTCAGTCCCCAAATGCCAGCTCAGAATTCCAGCACCAGGTGATCACAGCATTAGCTTCCTCAGATTCCTCAGGCCACCCAGGATTTATCACAGGGAAGGGATGCTTATGTCTGCATTACGTAGCTGGGCACTACACATTAGCTACACCTCCCAGCAGAGAGAAGAGCTGGAAAAGGTAACTCTCTTCTGGATCCTGTGCAAGAACGCCCACATCCGCCAACTCCCCACAGACGTCTTCTCCAGCAGCCACTTCCTGGACCACTTTGTCCCCCTGCAACAGTCTCCTCATTCCCAGGGTGGATCTGGCTGCCTGGAGACAGGACCCGACAGGTAAAACCTGGAGCATCTGGCTGTCGGATAAGGAAAGCCCCCAGGCAAGGCAACTGCTCAAAAATGTTCATCCAACAACCATATTGCAAATAAGGTGCATATATTGTAGCTGTGTACCTGAGATGACCTTTACATTTCTAAATCTGCAGAGATTAGCAGCCACGTGGCGTTCAGCTCGGTGCACGGTTTCAGATCACACACATGCACACTGTGTCCTTTCTTGTTTGGTCACTCTCCATGCATTCCGTTTGTGCCTGGAAAACCATGATTAGCTAGGGACAGCCCACATTTATCAATACAGGCCATTGCACCATGTCTGAGACAGCAAGGCTATTTTGTACTCTAGGCCTAGGAAAATATGCTGTCTTCGGTACCAGTGTATGGTAACTGGCGAGAACTAGGGACTGTTAACTAGAGATGCATGTAAAGCAGTCCTGTGCTCACCAGTATGTAGTTTTATTGATCCTACAAAGCCCAGGAACTATGTGGTGCATTCCCAAGTGCCATCTACTGCCACTTTCTCTGTTAATAACCACTGCCTCTTTTACAAAGCACTCCTGTGACAGTGACCATGCTGGGAGCCTGATTAGTTTTTCATTTACATCAGCTCCACACAGGTGTAAGACCATGGACTTCAGTGGTTACTTCTGACTGACACAGGGCTGAGGAGCAGAGAATCAGGCCTGTGTGTTGTGCGACCATAGAACAAAAAACCTTGCTGTAATGCAGATGTATGAGGGGGTCAGAGTTAAGGCTGCGGTGGCAATCTCCTGCTTTTAAGAGGGTTAAAATCCAGGCTGCCCCAACCCAGATTTCAGGGCATTTTGCACATTCCAATGACGATATCTGGAAGTTTGTCCATACTCTATAAAGTCTACAACCCAATTTCCTTTGCTATAGAGTCAGTGGCTAACTCCCTTCACTGTCTCTCTGTCCCTCTCCCCAGTCCCTGATGCGGAAGGAGCCTACTTTGTTCCCTGTAAATCCTGTGTTCTTTGAGTACCAGACTGGCTACAGCCCGGAGGGGCCTTTGTACCTACTCTGCAGCCATGCCAGCAGAGTGCAGACCCCACTGCCCATGTTCCAAGGTCAGGCATCCAGAGAGCCAGCAGCAGGAACCATTCTCTGTGCTGTGTTAAAGAGCTGGGTGAAAAACCCCTATAAGTGGGTAAAGCGGGTTATCAGGATGGAGCAGGAGAGACTGCTTCTTGGGTAGCCAGGACCCGAACCAGACAGTTCCCTAACATTGGACACTGCATTTTCAGAGAGAGAGAAATGGAGTTAAGGGACTTAATTTACAACTTCCTGAAATTTATAACAAGCTGCTTATAGGCTCATTCTGTATCACACCCTAACCTGTAATCAAGCTGCTTGTGGTAGCAGTGTATGCCTCATCTATAGTGCCACCTAGTGAGGGAATGGAAAATAACAGAGCTATTATTACTACTATTTTACTAAGAGGCCCCATTGTGCTAGGTGTTGTACAGAGCATGAGCGACCGTCCTTGCCCAGGAGAGGTTACGATCTATCACAAACAACTTAGGCTAATAAATCACTTTCCACGTACACAGCACCTGAAGGATCTCCAAGCATTCTGTGAATGGGGCGGCCAGTTGGTTTACCACTGAAATGCTGCCACCTCTGCAGCAGATGCATGTCCAAGTACTGGTCTGGTGCCCAGGTCCCCTGCTGGCAGGCTCTGGGAGTGTGGTGGCCTCTGTTCCCACTGAAGGAGATCTACACATCACTCAATTGCTTATGACCGGCTGCAAGGAGAATGCCACTCACACAGCTCATCTGAGGAGTGAGTACAAAGCATAGGGATGATGGACCCCATGTGGAGAGCACCCTGAGGAAAACAAAACCAAAGAGGACACCGGTCCCAATGCCTGCCTCTGCGTGGATACATCAGTTAGGGGGGAAGGTGATATTTCTAGACTCAGCCCTCTGTGCTGGGAGGCATGAATGACTGATTCTCAGCTACACATTACAGGCCAAAGGGCCCATTTCTGATCTCACCCACACAGGTGTAAATCTAGAGTAACTCCATATGTACACTGAGCTTGGAGTTAGGCCTGTAGTGAGGACACCCTGCTCTTTGTGACTATAAAAAGTCTGTTCGATCCATTCTAACACCATTTCTGTTCTCTGATCTGGGGACTCGGACCTTCAGCACCACCTCACTGGCTGCAGCTGCTGGGGTTGGAGCAATTTCCCTATTCACTGCAACTGTGACACTACACAGAAAATAAGTTTGCGGCTTAGCTTAACCTTGCCCCTGTGCTTTCTTCATAGCCTGTGCCCAGGCAAGGGAATGAAACAAGGGAGGCACAGCAGCTTGTTTTAGATCGCTTCAGACACAGAAGAGTCCCAAGGGCTGATTCTCCTCCCATTTATGCTGGTATAAATCCACCGAGAGAGAGACAGCTGTAAGGCTGATGTGAGATCAGCACCAGGTCCTCGCTGTCTTACTGTTGTCACAGGAATCAGTATGGCCCTGGCATCCTTCCTGCCTGTTTGCTCCTGCACAGCCATAGACAGTTTTCCTTCTGATTTCCTTCCCAGATATTCCAGAGAGGGAAGGACTTGGCTGTGTTTGAAAGTACCAATTGTCCCCCAGGGCAGCCCCAGCAAGCTCAGAAGTTAGAGAGCTGCCAACTCTAACCATCCCCTCCAGCTCTCATCTCAGGAATCCCAGCAGCCACACTGGCACCAGCCCTGATCACAGAACAGAATTTCCAAAGCATCCTGGACAAAAGAACCATGCAAGAGTGGAAGCCAGATTTCCTTTAGCCCCACGCGTACCTCTAGGGTGACCGAGTGCTGTGGCACAGACCCAGCAGGTGTCATACACTCTGGGAGCTCACCCACCAACTCACCCCAGAGTTGTCTAACAGCAGAGCTCTGCCAGAGACCAACCTGCTGGAGTAACTCCCCAGCTGCCCCGCACCATCTCTTCTTACTCAGTAACTACTAGTCACCTTAGTGGCAATAAGAACGAATAAAGCCTGAGGGACTCAAGCAGGTCACAAGGGAAAAGGACAATGAATGAAAGACACCGGCACGGGCTGGTAGCCAGCTTTACTGTAGCCCAGCCTCCACATCCAAAAGCTTGAGGGAAATGGCAGCCAGCTTGACCGAAGGCAGACTATTTCTTCAGTCCTATGGAAAGGCAGGGGAAATGGTGGCCATTTTGAATAGGGGAAGAAATTCATGAATTTGATGCCATTTGATTCCCCCTCAAGTGTGCCGTGAACATACCAACTGCCACAGACAGGCGAGAGGGGACTACAGGGAGAGACACACAACAAGGGAGCTAGGAATCGATGGGATTACAAGGCTCCTTCACCCATGTATTTGAGGGTAGAACTGGACCTTTACAGGCTCAGGACCAAATTCTGCCCTGACCTACGCCCCATGCAAGTCCGTAGATGTAGGTGTGACTGTGGGAACAGTTAAGCCCAAGGTGGGTATTGGACCCTCTATCAACCCTGCTTTAGGATCAGTATAAGCCTTCACACCCAAACCCTTCTAAGCCAGTGTTTACTTAAATCCCTGTTTTTATTTCCTTTCCCCAAGGGGATCCTGACAGTTCAATCTTCGTGCTGCTCCTGGCTGTGAACTGTATTTTGACTGATTAAAAGCATTCTAAGGTACACCATTAACTTTCCCATAGAAACACTGTGCACGGTGTGAAGCAAGATTTGGGGGGGGGGGGGGGAGAAGGGGGGAAGCACAACCCTCCTGAGCCTTCCCTGTGGGACAGTGCCAGAGGAGGAAGAAGGAAAGGCTGAGAGCAACCAGTTTAGGTGGGATTTTCCTTCCGAGTGGTTGTTTTGTGCCAGTCTGAGCCCAGGTGAAACTCAAGGCCTGTGAAGATGTACAAGTTTGGGATAGCAGATTAAGCTGTGAGAGCCCTGAGGGAAATGAACGGAGACTCAGCACTTGGGACGTCTCACACTAGGCCCACACACCTCGTGATACGCTGTAGGAAATAGCCACGCGCTGGGCCCAGGGACATGAACTGACAATCTAACACATCTGCTGGCTGTGACTTACATCTGCTTTTCCAGCCAGGCTCTGCAGAGGCACGCATGGTACCTTATTGGCATTACAATAGGCAATGTACCCAGTGTGAGATTGGCACCCGCTGGCAGGGAGCTGCCATACTCTCTCCAGGAACACGCAGGCGCTCTGTGGGGAGGACAACAGATACACCAGCCGACGTTCCTCGCTCTTCTAGGAGGAACCATTATGAAAGTGGCCCAAGGGAGCTGCATCCGATTTCATTTCTGCTCGGGAGAAAAGACGCATCTTTCAGACAAGCTTCATTTGAAATCAGAGGGATACTCTGGGATGGAAGGAGCAGGCACAGCCCATCTGTTTCTGAAACCCCTTGGAGCTTAGCCTCAGTTCCCTCTTGGTAGAATAAAGGCTTAATTCATCCTTGCTCAGGGCCCCTTTGCACTAGCCCAGCTGGCACAAAAAGGCCATAGGACCACCCTGAGATCGCTTCCCCTCCCAAGGAATAAACCTGGCAGAGAAGGCCCATACTCCAACTGTGCCACTCTACCCTGCCTCCGCATGAGCGCCAGGCACAGTGGGCATGGCGAGGCACAGCACAGGCAGGCTGGAGGGACAGGCCATGGCAGATCCGCTGTGCCCCTGCAATGGCTCACAGCAGCCAGATGCTGGGGCACAGTTTAAGGCAGGCCTGAGCACCATGCCTGGGGACTGAACCATTGCCCACAGTCTCTGAATGATTTCCCTCTGTTCCTGTGCTGGCATGGTGTCGAGTCTGCCCCTATGTTCCCAGCGTGAGTGTGTGTGGTGTCTTCCTCCAGATTATTATCCTCCCTAATCAAATCAAGCCCCAGCTGCTGGGTAAGTCTGACCCCAGCAGGGATCTAGATGCACTCAGCAGGCCAGTTCACTCTTGGCACTTCCCCCAGGCCTGTAGGAAGCTAAATTGCCTCCGCATTAGGGCTAACCCTCTCCCGTGGGGAAGGCAAAGCATGGAAGCTCCACCTTGAAAAGGTAATGTTTCTTTTGCAGCTGGAGGGGAGACAGGCTTAGGAGGAATAAAACAGTGCTGAGGCGAGAAAGGCCACCCCGCTCTCAGGAAGAGAGGCTGTTTAAACAGGACAATACTGGTAAGGATATAATGATGCACCCAGGAGACCAGTCACATCTACCCCTTCCAGTGGGCTGCTAAAAGTCGAGTCAGGCCCTGCCAGAATGATTTCCTAGAATCCCACTGGATCCCAAAGTCATGGGCTGGGATCGCCCACTGCTTTAGTGCAGGAGAGTCTAATGTGCTGTAATGACACAGGAGAAAGGAGGCTAAATGCTGGGGAACCCACACACCCCCATCATTGGGGGCCCATTTTCAAAGGTAATCACTGATATGTCCAGGCCCCAATGCTGGTCCCATACCCACCTACTGAAGGTAGAATGCTAGGAGTATTGGTCCTGGGGAAACGGTGTAATTACGAAAAGAGGATCATTGAATAGGTGGGTTTCTGGGATAGACAGTCCATCCTGTGGAGTCCTGTAGGTGGCGATCCTACAAATAGACAGGTGTTAGGAGGCACCAGTCCCATAGGAGAGGGATTCCTGGTGGTTATGCTGCCTCCACAAAATGAAGAGCACTATCCACTGTCAGGCTGTAACACCAGGTAGTGTCCCTTGCTTGGTTCCTGCCAGACCAAGGAGAAGCAGGCCAGATCACAGAGCAGGAGAGACTCTTCATTCAGTGGAATACACAGAGAGACTTAGCTGTCCAGATCCTCACAAATGACTCTGACTCCCAGCCACCCCTGTTAGCTGCACTAATTCTGCATGAGAATGAGCTCTCATTCAGCTGTGCCTGCTCAAACCAGCAGTGGAGGCCGTGCTGTTCCACACCTCAGTCCCACGCCTGCCAAAGCTCCAGTGCAGAAATGAATGGGAATTGCCTGGTATTGGCCTCCCCTGCCCCTACTGAAGTCAGTGGGAGTTTGGCT
Organism: Natator depressus; assembly: GCF_965152275.1. NCBI lineage: Eukaryota > Metazoa > Chordata > Testudines > Cheloniidae > Natator > Natator depressus. Next base: position 17,348,515 of record NC_134239.1, read on the forward strand.
GTTGAGTCTTTAGGGGCATGCTCCAGGTCTGTTGGAAGTGAATGAGTTGCTATAAAACCACAGCCTTAGGACACATGTATTGCCAATTCATGTGTAGAGCTGAAAACTTCCCAGGATCCTTTTATATTTAAATGAGAACTGACCTCCAGGGCATCTTCAACCCCAGCAGCGATGGGGAATGGCATTTGGCTGCTGTGTAAACTCATCTGAGGTGACCTCTTGCAGCTGGAGCCCACTGAAGGCTGAGGGTGACCTGATGCAGCAAATGATTTAGACTCTAATGTAGCACATTTCTGGACACTTTTCTGCTCTGATCTCACCCTGCACCTTGTTCACCTTTGATTTGCTGAGTTTCTTTCCCAGTCACCAGGTCCCACATGGCAGAAGCAAAGATGTGGTGCTGCAAACCCCCTTAAAACTCAGCATTTGCCTGACCAGTAAAACAATTATAACCAATCTACCCCCATCTACAACAGTGGGGTTTGAACCCAGCAACCTTCAGCTCCAGCATCTACTCCTTGAGCTAAAGAGTTAACTCTCCTGGTCGGAGGGGTAGCAGACACATAAGAATCCTATGCCGCTAGAGGGAGGCAAAGACCCACATTCTCCTAAACTGGCTACACAATCACTGCCATTCCACTCTTCATGTAACAGCATCATGGTATCCCCTGTTCCTATTGCAATACTGCAGTTCCAGTGTCTCGGATTTGCCAGTTCCTACAGTGGCACCAGGGCATATCCTAGTCGAAGCAGTGCAGGAACCCAGGGTGGTGCACTATGGTCAGCAACTCCACACCAATCTATGTGCCCTACATAAGCTCATCCTGAGGAGCCTTAGTCCAGCTTATCACCACAGAGCGACAGTATTCGGATCCTCATTGTGGCCACTAAACTGCTTCCCTGCCCTCCCTTGGTGTGGCCAGGCCAAATATGGAGTCTGGAATTGTGATTCTTCCTCTAGGCAAAGGTTTATTTTCCTTTATAAAGAGCAGAGTGCAGCCACCTTGCTGTTTAAATTGAGCAATTAACACACTGTTTTTGTCTTACATTTAAAACAAAGTGTCTAGACCAATAACAGCTTGCAGTTCTCTAGCTCTTTTCAGCCCAAAGCACTTTACAAACCGATAGGAAAATCTACACAGAGGGATCATCTCACCCATTGCTGACCTGCAGTGACCTCCAGGCTGGAACAGGGCAGCTGGTTAACAGCACACAGCAACATTACATAGCAGTTGAGAGCAGAAACCAAAGTAAAATAGATCCAGGTGGAACTGCAAGGAAAGAGCTGAAATCTGAATCTGAGGAGGACATTCTCAGCTTTCCCTCATCACAGCTGGTGTAAATCAGAATAGCTCCACTGGACTCAGAGATGCTGATTCACACCAGCTCAAACGCTGGCACCCAGCCTAGCTTGTCCTTAAATGCTCTCTCTCCAGGCCTGTAATTCACAGTGTAAAACATCTTCCCTTACAGAAAACAGCTAATATTTTTTTCAGCCAGGATCAGAGTGAGGATTTCCAGGACACCCAGCTGCTGAAGAGGAATTAAACTTTGCAATCCCATTATGGCTCGTGGCTGTCGAAGCAGAGCCAAGCAGTGGGGCCACAACTGGGTGCTGGTGTTTCAGACCAGCCCTGTTCTAAGTAGGAGGAGGCAGGTACCATGGGAGCATTTCCAGCATCCTCCTCCCACCTACCTTTGGGGAGCAGGACTTGAGTTTCACTTATTGACCAACCCTTTGCTTGCAAGTGCCACTGTATGCCATCGGGGGGCACCAAGGGCCACCAGGCAGAGCCTCCCACAGCGCAGCAGGGCGCAGCCAGCATTCGCACGATCAAAGGAGTGCCTCTCCCAGGATTGCTGCCCCACGCTCAAGAGGCTCTTATGCAACGAGGCATCTGCTGACCTGCAGACAGCCCAGAGGTTCTACTGCCATTTGCCCCCCGGTCCCAGACAAATGCAAAGCAGAACGGAAGGCGACTCACGCAGAGCGTTTTCCTTTGCACATTATCAGGTTACTTGTGCAGCAGCTCCTCCGGGGAGAGGCTGTGATGTCACAGATGATCTGAGACTGGGTGCTAACGGGCCAAATCATGCCTCTGCTGATAGCAGTGGAGTTACGTCACAGAGAAACGCGGCCCAGCAGCACCATGCGAGATGGCACAACAGCACAGGACGGCAGCCGAGATGATGACATAGTAGACAAGGTTAATTATTCAATTATAAAGACAACCCAAGGCAAGGATCATGGCTTTGCAAGGTTCTGCACAGCACCATGTATATTTAAATGTCTGAGCCCAAGCCACTGGGAGTCCAAGGATTTCAATGAGCTTTGGATCAGGCCCTCCCAGCACTACTGCATATACTCCTATATTAACGACAGTGGGAGGGGAGATGTGAGCTGCAGGGGGGGCTAGCAGATGGTTGCCCCAGGCCCTGTCACCCACATGCAGTGGTGTCTCAGGGCTCCCCTGCTGGGGAGCTGGGAGACCTTTAAGGAAGCACTGACAAGGCTCGGGTCCAATACAGGAGTCACTGGGTGAAATTCTACAGTCTCTGTTATACAGGAGGTCAGACTAGATGATCTAATGGTTCCTTCTGGCCTTAATCAAGCAGCACAGAAGTGAATGCCCAGGGCCAGAGCCTATAACTGGCCACTGAGTAGTGACTGCCTGAGTTGGGGGCTATAAGGAGAGCCAGAGAGGAGACAGCTCCAGGGAGGTGAATGCCTGAAGCCACAGCCTAGAAACAGGAGTGGCTACGAGGCATCTGTCCTTGGCTGGGGTTTAAAGCAGAGCAATAGGGAGATGCTCATTCCTGCAGTGACCATAGCAGGGCACCGCTGCCTCACGAGGACCTGAAGAGACACTGTCTGCAGCCTAGTACAGCCAACCTCAGCATAGCTGTGGCCAGCTTTTCTGTTCTGCAATTTCCATTTGCACTGAGACCAAGGCCCCAGGCATGGAGCTTTGGCCTACGCTGTAGCTCTCCGGCTCTGAGCTGGATTAGAAAACCAAACCCTGAGCTGAAAAGAGAATCAAACCCCTCTTTGTGACTGAGCGAATGGAAAGTGACTCCGATAGGCAACTGCCAGAGGAGCAGGGAAGCACTTGGAAAACATGCTTTGCATGGCTCTTAGTGAGGTTTTTGTGCAGTGCTGGCATTTGCAGGGGGCACCAGTGAGGGCTGGGGGCACAGCTGGGCAATACTGCACCCCTGCCTCAGGCAGAGGGGTGGATGTGGGAAGGCCCAGCTGCAGTTCGGTGCCGAAGGACCCACTGCCAAACGGGGGAGCCCCGGACCCGCCTCGTGCACAGCAGGTCTGGGAGAATCCGCAGAAGCAAGATCGTATATAAAATTAAAAAAACTGGCTATAGGCAGCATAGAGAAAAGGGTCCACTATGGACAGAACTTAGAGCTGGCCACCCCCCAGAGCTCAAAGGACCAGCCCATCTCTGGGGGGAGAGGGAGTATCTGCATCTCAGTCGCTGTGAGAATGGCAGCAAGGAGGCCTTTGGATGGGGGAACTCATGCTCCTCCCCTCTGCAGTTCATGTCAGGCCAGGAGAGGGAGGGAACCCCGTGGGCGTAGATGCACTGCCTCAGTCTGTCTGCCTGCTGGAGTACGTGATCTTCAAGCTGGGGCAGCTCCCTTCAGACGGCGAGGCCCAGCCTACATCGCGCTGGGGTAGAAGCCCAGCTTGGCCATGGACATTTCCCTTCTGAGCCGCATGATTTCCCAGTACATCGGCTCCACTGCAAAGCAAAGGGGCAGGGGGGTTAGCCAGCCCCACGCTAGGCGCCGTGCGAGCCACCTGGTTTAGCCCCTTCCCCTATGAGTGGGACGTAGCTCCACACCGAGAGTATACGTGGACTGGAGTGAGCCACAGGAGTAGGGCCATCCTGCTCAGCCAGCCCTGCAGCATGGGGCACAGCCCCCAAAGCACAGAGTGTGAGCATCTCCTTTCCTTCTCCACCCCACTCCTGCCCGTCCCACACCTCAGGCCTCTTGTCCCCCTCCCTTGCTTCCCTGCCCCTTTACTGACCTCTCTCCCTCAACCTGTCTAGAGCTCTCCACATCTCCCTCCCAATCAGCTAGACTGGGGCCCTCCCATCCCTCCAGAGCATTTACTAGGCTGAGGGAAAATCCCATCTGCCCTCTCGCCTCCCTTCACTGAACATTAGGAACCCAGTCCCTTTCTGTAACAGGGAGCAGCTCTTGCAATAGCTCCCACTGACCAGCAGTGGGCAGCCACACCCAACCCTCAGCTGCCTCTTACCATCCTGTCTCACCAAGCCCTGCTGGATGTAGCGAATGTAGGTAAAGAAGTTGCATACAGCTGTGATCTAGGAAAGAGAGAGACATTGCTGTAAAACGGCCTCACCAATGATAATAATAGCACAGCAGGGGCTGGCCAAAGCAAAGACAGATACGCTGGCCAGAGGACCCCTTTTCCTTAAGTCTGCAGGGTTTGGCATCGCCACCACCCACCTCAGTGCTTTGGCATCATCATCTATGCTCACAGGGCTGATTTTCACAAGTGCAGAGCACCCGCAACTCCAGCTGGAGTCAATGGGAGCTCAGCACTACTGTCGCTTTGGAAATCCTGGCACAAACCCATGGGACTCTCCCTGGCAGGAGGAGGAGAGTATAGTGGGATAGGCAGGGGAAGTGCAGATATAGAGCTAGACTGGGAGTAAAGGGTGGTGGGGTCTAATGTCCGCTCTGCCACTGAGGCACTGTGTGACCTTGAGCAAATCACTTCATCTCTCTGGGGCCCTATTTCCTCACCTGCAGCAATACCGAAGTACTTTGAGAATTATGGCTGAAAAGAGCTTTCTAAGTCCTGTGTATTTTAAGCCAGGGATGAGAGTTAGGAGAGAGGCAGATATTTATGTGTATTCAGTATCAGAAATTAAGGCTGTGTAAAGATGATGGGGGGAGAGATAGCTCAGTGGTTTGAGCATTGGCCTGCTAAACCCAGGGTTGTAAGTTCAATCCTTGAGGGGGGCCATTTAGGGATCTGGGGCAAAAATTGGGGATTGGTCCTGCTTTGAGCAGGGGGCTGGACTAGATGACCTCTTGAGGTCCCTTCCAACCCTGATAGTCTATGAGCAGGGGCTGGCAAAGTTTCACTACAATATTTGTAACTGAAACATCCTAGGCCAGAAATAAGGACCTAGAACTTTTGCACTTTGTGAACATTCAGACTTGAGAGGAAGAACTGAGCTCTGCTGAAAGAAGTTTTACAACATGGGAATTTCTTTTGTTTGAAAACAGCCCTAGAGAAAAACTACACTGTTTGTGCAAGGAGGGGTTGTGCTAAATTGGACTGCTTTTGTTGAAGTGACAAAGTTTGAGCTCTGTTGCCAATATCCCCCACAGCCCTATGCTGTAGGGAATGATTTGTTCCTTTAGGCCCCAAGTCAGCAAAGCACTTAAACACATGGTTACCTTTTAGGCAAATGCTTGATAGCTTTGCTGAAGAGAGCTAAGCATAACCATTTGTTTAAGTACTTTGCTGAATCAGGGCCATAATAATACTGAATAATTTATCTGTTCAGTGCTCTCCAGAGTAAAAGGAGAGTCTGCTTCCAGAACAGCCTTAGTCACTGCTCTCCACTGCACAGTAACGAAACCCAGCATTCAAGGAACAGTGAAATATAGTGTTTGACAAAGGAAATCAAAGCTTCACAGAGAATCAAATCATGGAGGAGAGAGAAGTAAAGACATATTTTGAAAGTTACTGTTGCCTTAAATGAGTGACACAACCCAGACCACTGCATGGTATCGTACCCTGAGAAACAGGGCGGGGTAGCAGCGATCAATGCAAACTGACTGAGAGCCAACCCAACTCTATCAGCCCAATTCACTCCTACTGTCTTCCGTTGAGCTACACCAGGGATTACTCTGTTTCAGTTCCTGGAAGGAGCTGGGAAGAAGAGCTGGCCCCTGGGATACTGGAGGACTTACCCTGGCCCTGCAGGATGGTGAGATGTAATAATAGTTCCCAGAATCCCCTAGCTTGATGCGGTGTTTGCAGGCTCGGGACAGGCCACTCAGAGCGCACTTCCTGCCAGGAGAAAGGAAACCAGTGCTTCAGTGAAGGAGAACTCCTGGAGGAACAGAACATGGCAGCTAGCAGCTTCCTCAAGCCAACCCCCAGCAGCCAGGTCTGAGTCAGTCAGAGCCCAGGAGAGGAAAGAAGAAGGTGAGATTTGAGTTCTCTGCTGCCAGGAACAATTCAATAAAAGCTGCAGGAAGGGGCAAGTACAGGAGAATTCTCATCCTACATTTGCACAGAAGGCACCAGGAGCTACACAATCCCCAGGTAAACTGATACAGGGCCCTGCACGCCAGGGCTCCCCGGGATGGTCTGAAACCAGAAGGACATGCAGTGCTGGCAACAGGCCAGGAGAAAAGCTGTTAGACATTAGGATAAAGCAATGTAACAAGTGTAAAGAGTTCTGTCTGTTCTCTGCACCCTCTCCATCATACATGCACTGGGGGTTACTCGGCCTTAGGAAAAGGGGCTCTATGTTCTGTGAGGGGAGAGGGCTGTTCCTTCATCACGGCTCAGGGCTGGATCTGTTTGGTCAGAGTGCCGCACGACGGCTATTCAGACCGCCCCTGAGACCTGGTCTAGTGCACATCAGAAGGTCTGCGGCCAAGCTCAGATTGCGGTTCAGTTTCTTCACGCAGAAACATGGCACCATACGCTCCATACTCAGATCTTTAAGTTGTTCCATTCTACTACTATCACAGTGGGAGTAGTGGGGTTTTAGGACATATTCCCTCCATAATACAGATTCCCTGATGGACCAGAGCCACTTGGACCACCCAGTCTGATCCCTGCATTTTGCAGGGTCTCTCACTCTTTTATTCTCATTAACCTAGTCTCCAACCTTGTCTTAAACTCTGTAGCAATGGTGCCTTGACCAACCATCCCCTTCACTACTCCGTTGCTCTGAGCATCCCTCTTAGACCTTCTTCTTCCTTATCTTTAAAGTTATTGCTCTCTGTCCTACCATCTTCCAAGACTGGGAATGTTCCCCTTTCTCAGTTTATATTGTTGTTACTCTGAAGGTACTTATAAACCAAAGGCCAGATCCTGAACTCAGTCACACTGGTGTAAGTCCAGAATGCCTCTGCTTTTCCCTTGGCTCATGCCCAGTTCAGAGCCAAAGCCTGGAGCCCTTACTCAAGCAGAGCTTTCACTGAAGCCAATAGGAGTTTTACCAATGTTCCTCATCATCTGTCTCTGTGCACACAGCCACTCACTGGGAATTGAACCCAGTTTCAAAACACAAGCCTCTATCATGTGAGCTAAAAAGGACTAACTCCATTATCTGGAGACAGTCGAAGGCTGATAACCTCTTCTACGGTCCAGCCACAAAGGGGATATGTAATACTCTCTGGCAGCATGCTACTACATAGCTCCTTCAACCTCCCCTTATGCATGTCTTCTCTTCCAATCAGTGTATCATTCCTTTGTTGTCCTTTAACGCGTGCTCTTCCGGGAAGCTTTTTCTGCTGGAACCCACAGCACAGTCGGTCAGTTCTAACCTGTGCCAATGTCACACAGAGGCCAAGTTCAAACATTAACTTTTAAACTTCAAACACGAACTTAAACAAGAAAAGGTTTATAAATTAAATCCCATCTGCAACAAAAGTGGAATGCCCATGTGGTCTGGCATCTTCACTGAATGACCACATGGACTATACACTGGGGCTCATCGCTGATTATACCCAATGATTGCAGTTGGTATCTTGGAGGCAGTGAAGTTATAGTGCCCTCCAGAGTCCCTTTTAATCAGATGGGGCCTGATCCAAAGCCCACTGAAACTGAGGGGAGTCTTTCCAGATCAAAGACCAGGAGATGTTGGGGTGTCCTGATCTTCTCTGACTCTTTTCAACTGTCTGTAAAGAGAACTCCAGTTTCCAGCATTTGCCGGAAAATTCCAGGAACATTTCCAGCATCACTCCATGCAGCCCAATAGGGATTTCCTGGGATTTCTCAGCATTTAACCAATGTCACAACCTTCTCAGTCCCCACGCCTCTGGGCTGGACGTTGGCTTCACTCCTTAGCTGTGAAAGTAGCTAGGATGGCCATGAATCAGGCAGAAAGAATCAGAGAGATTGGAAATGTGACACCAAATGTTCAGGAAGGCTTGTGAGCCTGTTTAATTATCTTCTCTCCCCCACTAGCAAGGGATTTAAACAGACAAACGCACCAAAAAATAAAAGAAGAAGCCTGGCCTATGTTTTCTGAAGTGAGTGATTTGGGCTGCCTGGTTTTCGAGACATATTAAAGGGAGAAGATTTTCAGAGAGTGCCGAGCACTCACACTCCAGAAACCAGGCCTCTCTCTAAGTTCGGCCCAAAATCATTAGTCACTTTTAGGCATTTGTCCCAAAGAGTATTGTAAGTGGGACCTTCAATTCACGTTCCGGCATTAACAGGATTAAAAAAGTTACTGGCTAAACTCCAGCCTCAAAGCCATTAGTAACCAGGGGAGTTAGTAACTTGTTAATGGATCAGAGAAATTTAATCATTGGCTAAAAATCACTTACGTTACAATTTGTGACCGGAACCCGCTGTGAGAAGAGACAAAAGAACAAAAGGCGACCAGTCAGGATACACACAGGACGGCTTGGTTTTGGCATGGGACTAACACTCACAGAGTGATTTGTTTTGAGAAGAGAGAGAATGTGGAACAGCTTGCCATGCAGTCTATGTGTCATTCAGGTCATTGCCTCGTGACATGACAGATGACCTTTGGCTTGGACCAAGCTGACCTAAACACAACAGCTAAGCGAAATCCTCTCTCTTGGTCAAGAAACGTAAAGCTCAGGAGTCTGACCCCTCTCTGTTTGCAGTGATACTGGATTGAACCATTTCCTGCCACCGCCCTTCCTGGGGGAACTGAGGCCCTGTAACATCAGGAGCACAGACAGACAAGTGATTCCCAAGCTGTCACAGTAGTAACTCTGAAAACAGTCGATGCAGCTCTCAGGAGGGGTTGGGGGTGAAAGATAGGGAGGAGAGATGGGTGAGCTCATTTTGCCACATTTCAAACCCACCTAGAGCATCATGGGTTCAAAAATGTGATGTGAACTTGGACACTATGGGACACATGCATAGGAGAAATTGCAAGAGGGGAGGAATAAAAAACACCATCTGAGGGTCACCCCGTCCTGCCGGCTCAGCTTCTGGGGGTTCTCCTAGCCCCAGTACATAGCAAATTCTACCCTTGAGAGATAATGTTTTCAAATGACTCACCCTTGGATGACTCCCCCCACCCCGAGTTTAAGTTAGAGGAAGAAAATATTCAGTAAGTTTGTGAACTCCAAATAGTTTTTCCAGCCCCCAAAAATGACTCAGGAGGACTCCAAGGCCTCAAACTCCATGTGGTTCAACCAGCCCCTAGTGGTAAATGCTTGGATCCAGGCCAGCTTCTGGCCTTGGTTTGGGATGGGAAAACACACTGTGAAATATTAGCTAAAGAGGCGTTTCTACACCAGACTACTCAGCTACTACCCAGTACTGCTCAGATGCTCAGACCCCTCGAGAGACCTGAGATAGCGCTCTAGAGACACAGCAGAAGACTGAGCAGATGTGTGGGATGGAAGCTGCCGTAGCCTGGGAGGAGACTGGATGTGAGAGTCAGCGATGGCTGAGAGAGCACCTGGGAGGTTCCTTACTTTGGTCCGCCACATTCCATCGCCGACACCTTCACCACGGGCAGCGCCTGGGTAGCCACAGGCTCTATGGTGAGTGTGTTCCGCTCCACGGCCTCCCGCACCAGCTCTGATAGCTACAGCGAGAAACACAGAACTGAACTCAGATCGGCAAAGCTCATGTCCGGTGAGGTGGCGACTGCGCCCCTCCTCAGCATCAGTACAGCCTGAATGTCTGAGCAGAGCGATCCCCCAAGTCCTTGCTTCTGCTCCAGCGCTCACCTCCTGTTTGGTGAAGTCTAGACAGGGCCCCACATCTTCCCGGTAAATCCTCTCCAGGAAGGAGCAGGATTTTTCCAGAGTCGGGGATTCCTTCCAGGCCTGGAACTCGGCGAACAGGATGGAGTCAACCTGCAGCGAGTGTCAGGGGAGACAGAGGAAGAGAGAAGGTGTGGGGTTGGGGAGAGGGGGAAAAGACACCACAAGAGTTAGCACACCTATTCCCCAACTACAAGGCTGCCTTGGAACTGCAGAGAAAAGCAGGATCGCCCCCAGGGGAACCTCTGCATCTGCCTTGTCTGCCACCCACATCACCATCTCTGTGAGAGATTAACATGCCAGGTGAGGGTAGCTCAGTCTGAGGCCTGTGAAATGCCCGAGTTCCCCAAGGGCAAGGCAGAGTCCCCACTGGGGGAGGCAGCCAGAGAGCGAGTGAATAGACCAAATTCCCCTCTCATCCCAGGGCTAGCCCATGATGGCAACGAAGTTCAGGACATAAAGGCAGAATCCCCTCAGAGAAAGCGGTCAGTACAGCAAAGGAATGAGTCAGGGAAAAGTTTTCAGTTTTCCATCACCATTGCTATCCATTTGTGTAGCAGGTGTGCTGGCCCTTTAAAGACAGGTCCAAACCCTGCAGCCTCGGAGCTGCAGCAGCCCAGAACTGAGGAATTCTGAGAGGAGCTGTTCCCAGAAGTGATGGGGATTATAGGCAGCGGGGCATGCACAGAAGGGAAAGTAGGGTATAAGAAGCAGCCTTCCTTCAGAGCACCAAATGGCTACATTCGTTATGGGTCCTCTGCAGAGAGGGAGCTTTCCAGGGCCTGGGAGCTGCTGCACATATTCCCCTTTGCAGACGGGACTCAAATTCACAGCTGTGAGGGACCCACAGCAAATCTTGCCTCTTCCCTAGTCTCTCTCATTTTATATCTTGCTTCCCTGCCTGCTCCCAGCATGCCCTACAATTCCCATCAGTCCAACGCCAAATCCCAGCATGCCTCGGCTCTAGGCTGCAGCAGTGACAGGACCGTGCTGGGCCTGGCCCTATCCTTAAACAGCCAGCAGACCCCGTTATAGTTTGTTAAAGGAACATGGGGAAGGGGACGGGGGAACAAAACAAGCCCAGCATGAAAAAAACATAAGTGAACAAAGCAGCCCAGTCTGTCCTGACAGTGCACTAGCTCTATGCTATGGAGACTGCTCACCTGGTGCCAGGAGACAACTCCAGCGCCACAATATGGAAGTCAATTAGAGAAACAAAACAAAACAAAAAAAATGGATGTTAGTGTCAAAGAAAGGTAGAGCTGAAAGGCTGAAGCTGGGAGAGGCTGATGAATCCCACCCTCCCCCTAGCCTGTCCTCTGTGCCAATCTGTTCTAGCTCAGAGGTTACCTGCCGCAAGGAGGACGACGAGGAAGAATCTCCCACCAGGGCCTGCCAGCCTGGCTCATAGGTGATGTGGATGGCCTTCCCCGGGACAATACAGAGGAGCAGAGAGAGAAGAGTGGGCACCCCAAACTTTGAAGGACGAGTGGAGAGAAGAGAGACAGACAAGGAAACAGTTCAGAGGGGCAGCAGAGAAAGAAAGGCAAAAACATGAGACAGACGATACAGAAAAATTGAGTTCTACCCGTCAGCATGCCGAGTGCCTCTCAAAAGGTCGTAGGTTCTTCAGCATTTCCTTGGCCTATGATTTCAGAAGCGACCAGTGATTTGGGGTTGCTCAGTTTTTGGGTGCCCAGCTTGAGCTGCCTTAAAGAAACCCAATTTTCCCAACATGTTGCGCAACCCTGAGGCCCCATAAGTGTCTCTCAAGTCAGGCACCTAAAAACAGAGGCATTCAAATTCACTAGTCACGTTTTTAAAAATGTAGGCCCCGGATTTTAGGCAGCTGGTTAGCTGCACCAATGGAAATCCCTTGTGTAGACACAGTTTACACCAGAGCAAGGGCGCAGTAGGGACCTTGCCAGGATTATGCATTTAGTGAGCAAGAAAGGGAAAATAATTACCATCTTTGGTATTCTACAAGCACCTTCCAGCCAAGAATTTCCCACTGATTACAGACCTTCGGTGACTGACCCTCGTAACTATAGCAAGCAATTGACAGCATCAGCAAACACAGCCCTTTGTTGTTTATGAATTGCACGCAAACAGAGCAGGACTTTTACAAGTTTGTCCCCAAGTCACAATTGTTCAGCTAATGCCTGGCACTGGCTGCGCTAGCTTTTCAGCTGTTCGATATCAGCGAGTCAATAGTGCAGCTACCTGACTGGACACCTGAGTCATAGGCTATTGCTTCTGCTCCCTGATTGGATCACCTTGTTTAGCAGCTCACTGGAGTTTTGATTCATGCAGGGAGAGGAGCCTCTTTCCCTATTGCCACAAGAAGGATCTTTCTATTTGGCTACATACTCGAACTTCAAATTTCAACATATCTGGGTTCTTTCTTACCTGAGCAAGAGAAAGGTAGATGTAAACCAATGAAGCAAGACTTCATGGCTATTTAACAGACCCTTCCTTTGATTCTCTCCTCATGTTCACACACAGACCGTGTGTGTAATTCTAATCCCATACACGGTGATATTAGCAGCTGCTGAAGTGCAGACTGAATCCACCCATCCCTACTGCCATTCATTGAAGTCATTGTCAGACAAATGAGCCATCCGAGAGGTCAGCCCAGTCCTCTCTGGTCACCTCTTCCTGGTCTGATTAGCTGTCTCACTTCCTGGCTGCGTTCTAGGTACAAGCCAGATGGGCCAAGTGCCTCCCTGCTCTTGAAATGCTTCCATGCTGCAGACACCAATGCTCCTGGTGGTGGAGGCAAAGCACATGCAGCCCCCACTGCAACCACGTGTTTTTTCTTCCTGCTCAAATACCAAAACTTGCTTCCTTGTCCCTCCAGCTCTCACACCCACAAGGAGTTTTCCAGATGGCCGTGTAAACACTCGTGCAAAGGTGCGTTCACACAACTAGTCACAACACTGTTTGCAGAAAGATAAATTCTGGCAGACCTATGTTGTACTCACATCAGTGTTTAGGGAGACCAAATGAAACGGGCCACAAAACTCAGTGAAGGAAATTAATAGGATTTTAGCTGAAACAACAGCCACAAAAGCTGTTTGTATTTATTTGCCCGGCTCTATCCAGGAGGCAGGCAATACCTGCTTTGCAGGTAGAGAAACAGATGCAGGGAGGAAAGGTGACTTGCCCAAGGTCACACAGTGAGGCAGTGGCAGAGCCAAGGAACAGAAAGCAGAAATTCCTACTCCCAGTCCTGGGCTCTAACCACTAGTCCACACTAGACAGATGGGAAATCAAAGCAAACAGCATTAGCCAGAGCAGCCATTAGACTGCAGAGGCAGATCAGGAAAGCCAGTTCTCAGTAGTTGCTTATGGCCTGATGCCAGCACAGCTACGAGCCTTATCCATACAGCCAGGAAAGTCCTGCAAAGGCATGCAGGTTGTTTCCAGAGGTTCTCTCCAGAACCCAGACTGGAGTTAATCCTGTAAGGGGAAGTCCCCACAGTCTGGGATTTTGCCAAGAAACCCCCAGCTCCCAGCACAGCAAGACTCAGAGGACTCCTAATCCACGAATGGCATTACTGTGAACATCGCTGAAACCGCAGAGCAGGGGAAAGGCTGTGGGCTCTACAGACCTCAAGGGAATCCCTGAGAAGATCCCTCCACTAGGTCCCTCCCCAGCTCCTCCCCAGCATGTGGGCTCAAGCAGGGCCAAGAGCTGATGTGGTGAATGGATTTCACCCACCTCTTTGCACTCGTTGCTGACCGACTCCAGGGGCAGGCTCTGGCTGGTGGCTGCGACTACTGCACTGCTGGCACTCTTGTTCCGCCCGTGCCCTTTCCTGAAGACAGCTTTGGAGGGGCTTTGGAGCTGGGGATGCAACTCCCGGTTTGGAGAGGAAGGTGTGGAAGTGATCACCAGAGTTTTCAAAGCAGTCACCTCTGCTTGCAGCATGTCGATCTGGGAGACAAGGAGAGTCAGCAACGCCACCACCTCCACCCAGCAGAGTCCCATGCACTGCACAGGGAATGCATGCTCAGGATCCCGGGGCGTCCGCACCACCCAGCCACCCACTCAGCCTAGGAGACATCTCTTGATCCATCCACAGCATCCGCCCAGCTCTTCCACCCCCTGCTCGTCCCAGAATCTCAAACCAGGGAGCAGGGTCTGTGCAGATCAGAAACAACTTGCAGAGCCTTCCCTGCCCCTCCCAATCCACATCCCCCCAATGGCTCAGGCTCTGCAGGCAGGGCATATTTAAGTCTTGTAGCCAGAGACCCCTTCCCTGATGAGGCATCAGCAGCACATGTAGCTCCATGCCCCCGTGGTACATCCTGATCAGGGAATCCTGTCCCTAACTCCTATCTCCCCAGACTCCCTTATCCATGGTGCCTCTAAGCACCAGCTTGTCCTGCACTAGGCAACAAACTGCAGCTAGGTGAAGCTGCTGGTCAGTTCTGTGCTTGTGGGAGCCCAGGCAAAATTCAGGGCCCTGTTTTTCACAGGAGAGTTGGATCTGCTGCTGGTTTCAATGGCACGTTTCCCCACATTCAGTAGCAGCTGTGCGGTGAGCTGAGAGACCTGCTGACTGTCTAGAGGCCAGTAGTCCAGGAGGTCCCACTGGGAGGAGACTGGATGGGATGTGACCCTCAGCTACGTTGCTATCCCCCTGCCCACAGGCAGCCCTGTGTCTGTACAGCAGGGGGATGGGATTGGAGAGTCCTCACCTTTCCTCGGGCCTCCCTCAGCTGCTTCTCTGATGCAGCCTGCTTAGTGTTTGCATCTCTTACCATCTTGTGCGCTTCCTGCAGCAGAGGGAGAACGTGTTACCTCCTGCTCATCGCAGCCAGAGTCCCAGCTACACACAGCCCCTGTGATGAGCAAACCCACAAAACCAAGCAACACATTCTACCCTGCACCCTGGCGCTTTACATGCAGCTCAGCAGTTCTCCTGGGGGGCAAGGTACTCAAGGGTCCCCCCAGCGAGTGTGGCAGCCTTCCCAAGGACAGCGGGGAGCTCAGAGCACAGTGCCCCCAGCGCAGGCCTGTCTCCAACTGGCACAATAAGGCCCTAACCTTCCTCTGTTCAAGTGCTAGGCATTTGAGTGTCCTGGGCTGCTGGAAGACAGGATTTTACTGGCCTGTGAGCTCATCATGAGCCATGGCACAAGAACATGGGTCCTTTCATTATTCACCCTCTCCAGCAGAATGCAGTAAAGCAGCTCCCAGGGGTGCAGTGCACTGAGGGCATTGTGGTGCCTCTCTCCAGGCAAGGGCTGGGTGCTGGCATCTGGGAGAGGGTTGGGGAGCAGCAGGCAGCCTGGAGAATGGGCCACATGAGAACAGCTGCAGCAAGCCCAGGGCACAGCTAGGGCACCAGTGAAAGGACAAAACTGCCTAGCTTCAGCAGCAACAGAAGCAACAGTCGAATAAATCAGCTGCTTTGGGGGGAGCAGGACACAAACACCCAGACTCTCCTAGACTAGATCCCGCCTCAGACACCGCTGGCTGAAAACCGAAGTGTAACGAATACACGTGCTGCTTCATTTTATGTTTCCTGCCAGAGCGGCTGGGGTGCCTGGAGGTGGAGTGGGGGAAGGGAGAACGCCTGTTCCCCATGACAGTGCTCTGCATGCTGCCCCTCCCCATTAACACAGCTGCCAGCTTGCACCATGCTCTGCCATCCTGCATATGCAATCGGCCAGCTCTACTGTTCAGACTGGGAAGGGCTAGCCATGGATGCCCGAAACCCCGAGGCGTGGGCAAAGTGAGGAGAGAGCCTGTCCCAAGGGGGACAGTGAGTGACCTCCGTTTAGGGAGTAACTGGGGAAGGGGGAGGGAAGTGGTACCTCGAACAGACTGGCTGTCAGCTCCTCCAGCTCCTGCTCCAGCTGCTCTCTGACCTTTGACAGCCTCTCACATTCCTCATCCTTCAGCTTCAGCTCCTGCAGAGGGGACGCCGCCCGGGGACTTTGGCATGCTGGACAGAAGCACATGCCAGGCCCCAGTACGCTCTGCAGACAGCACCACCCTCTTCCACCTGCCTCATTCTCTCCCGCTGCATCCTGCTGCCCCCTCCCGCTCTGCACACACTGACGCTACCCCTCCCCCTGCCCCACATCTGTGCAGATTCCAGCCCCACCTTCCCCACTCACCCCCAACCACTCCAGACGCTCACGCTGGGCTCATTGTTAGTACCCTAACAGGGTGTGCTCCCACCTTCCAGCCCATGGAAACTCCCGCTCCGTCTACCCTTTTCACCTTCAATTCCCGGTCTGTGCCCCCGCCCCATGGTGTGCTTGTCCCCCCCCATATACACACCCGCGCCCAAGCCTTTACCTTCTGGGCTCTGTGGAGCTCCTCCTTCAGGAACTCGGATCCCTTCTCACGGATCTCCACCGAGGAGCTGCGCAGGCGGGAGACATTGAGCTGCGCTGTGGATTGGTCGTCGTCTCCCCCACCTGCCTCCCTGCAGCGAGGTTCCAACTGTGGCAGCTCCTTCCCACCGCTGGATGATGCCAGCGGCTTCCACTGTCCCACCGCCGGTTGCTTCTGGAGCTGCTGGCTGCCTTCCTTGAACGGGGCCTGGCTGGGGGACGCAAGCATGTGAAACATGAGCCAAGGGTCAGAGATCCAGGGTGTGGATAGCACCAGGATCCAAGCACCTTATGATCTCATCATTTAAGGGGTTCTCCATAGAAAGCTCTCCCAGATCTCATCATTTAAGGGGTTCTCCATAGAAAGCTCTCCCCCCAGTGGAAATGAGCCTTCGGCTAATGGCCAGCACTGAGAGGGACTGCGATACCCAGGGAATGATAATGCTGCAGGAAGAGTGTATAGGTCTCAGGAGTGTGGAAGGGTGAGGGGGTGACATGGGGTGGATGTGCTACTTGAGACCAGAACACAGAGCAGGCTAATCCACAGCTCAGGTTATAAGATCACTGCAGAGTTGAGGGGTCTCCAACAGCATTTGCAGGCCAGCTGGATCGTGTCATGCTGGTGTCTCGCCCCGCTGAGCGCATGGCTCTTCCCCTGGCTTGGTGATCCACAAAGGAGATCGACAGTACTGGGCAGACCAGGGCAGCACACATATCTGGCCTGCTGCCCTACGGGAACAGGACAGCCATGCAAGATGTTAATTGCAGACAGGTCGAAGGGCTGAGAGGGCGTTAACGGCAGGGGTCAGCCTCATCCCAAAACAGCCAAGGGACTGCTGGGGCTCCATTCTTAAGGGACCTGTAGCTCAGGGGCTAATCCACCACTCCAGAAACTGAATCCAGCTCTCTAGAGGTAAGATCAGGAAGGGGAGGCAACTCACAGGCTTCATCTCTCACCATTCCTATTACAGGTGCCCTGGCATTTGGGGAAGAAGCACAGACTCCCACAGTGCCAGAGTCTCTCTAAAGAGTGTTGAGGGATAACGCAAGGGGCATCAGGCAGGATTAGCTCAGAGGAGCTGCTTTTGCTCTGTGGGTGGCAGCGCTGGGTTCGCTCTCCCTCGATGAAGGGCCTTCTAGGAAGGGAAAACCCTAAACAAGCCACTTCCTCCCATTCAGCTCTTCGAACAAGGACCGGGACAGAATCACCAGGGCACACACTGGGTCCAGGAGCCCATTATAAGGACCAGGTTATTGTCAAAGGGAGATTAGGGTTAATGCAAGGGAAGGGATGGCAGAGAGGCCACCCCACCCTCTGTATCTGTGCTGTCACACTGCCCTCAGCTGGCACCCCGCCAGGGAGAACTGAACAGCCCAGGGAGAGATCACAGTTCCTTGGGAGGAATAAAAGCAGAGATGCCATTTAGAGGGGGGGCTCCTCCCCTACCCCAAGTTTCGTACAGGAGATGAGCTCCCATGCAGAGCTCTTAAGGGCAGCACAGCCGGAGTGTGGAATGTGAGTTCTGCAGAGGAGACCTGCTGCTCCAAGCTTGTGGCCCTGGGGCAGGCAGTCAGTATTTTGTTTACAAACAGAGGCAGGGTGATTAAGATAAGAAAGGGCTGGTAATTAAATTAAGGATCTGGAAGTCATTAGATGGGCCTGTAAAACAGAAATCCCTCTGCAGGGGGTGGCGGGTGTTGCAGGGGATGCAGAAGAAATACAGCCAAGCCTTCTGAGCCAAGGTTACATTCAGAAAAGTGGGAGACTTGGGGGGCGCACGTGAAAAGAAGGGGCCAAAACCCAGGGAAGGGACAGCCATGGTATAGAGAAGTTCCCACTCTACCTGTGGTACTTATGTGGCCCCATTACCATAGTATCTGAGCGCCTCACAATGTCTACCCTATTTCTCCTCACAGCCCTTCAGTGAGGCAGAGCCATGCTGTTATCCCCATTGTACAGATGGGGCACTGAGGCACAGAGAGACTAGAGGCTAGATTTTCAAAGGTATTTAGGCACCTAGTGGGATTTTCAAAAGCGCCTAGAAGGTTAAGTGCTTTGTAAATCCCATTAAATGCCTAGCTGCATCTTTGGATGCCTAAAAACCTTTGAAACTCTGTCCCTAAGGCATACAGGAAGTCCATGGGTGAAATAGAACCCAGGTCTCTCAGGGCTAGTTCCTTATCCACTGGACCAGCCTCTCTCTCCGCTAAATGCTGCAAAAAAAAAAAAAAAAAGAAAAAAAAAAAAAAAAGGAGGACTCTGATAGATGGGAGCAAAATCAAGAAGGCCAGTTCTCTGAGACTCCAGCAAACGGTCCGAGGCAATTGGGAAAAATATCATGGTTGACAGCATGAAAAGCAGCACAGAGGGCAGGAAGGATGAAGAAAGAAAAAGGGAGAATAAGAGTCAGATGAGAGAAGATCGCTTAAGCCCCAAGGGGTGGCAGGTTCTGGCCCAGGCTAGGTTGTAGAGCACTGGCTGCTGTGCAATTTTACATTTTCATTGAAAATCATTTTATCATTTTTTGTTCCGAGTTTGAGAAAAGGAAGGAATGAGAAACTGCCGTATGAGTAGCAGATGCGTTTATGCCTCAAATTCTTAGGGTTTCAGCTATATCCAGGCCAATTCCAGAACAAAGAACAGAAATTGCATCCAAAGAGTCCATAGAGTCGACGATTATTGTCATGATTTGCATTATTCACTGGGCACCATCTGTGTGCTCAGCAGAATATGCCAGGAAATGTAGTCCCTGAGTCAATGTGTATAAAATGTGTGGCCCTGGATAAGATGGCTCAGATATTTAAGTATGAAGTGTATAGTTACTGAGCATCCGATGAAGTCAGCTGTAGCTCACGAAAGCTTATGTTCAAATAAATTGGTTAGTCTCTAAAGTGCCACAAGTCCTCCTTTTATTTTAATATCTATGAGTTAAGATGCTGACTGCAACAGAAGTTTTACTTGATTAAGGACTAGAAGATTTCACCCTCCAACTTTCTTTCAAGAGGAAGAGCTGCCCAGAACTCCTCTGCCTGTTTATTTTTCTTTCCTGCCTGCAGTAGCCCTGATAGACCTCAGAATTCTCAAATTTTTTCTCAAACTTTAAAATGTGGCATTTTCTTGGTGTTTAGTTTTAAATATTCTCCTGTGAAAACTGCAACGTAATCAATGTAGTGTTGTGCTTAAGAGCCTTCTGGAAAGTAACTAGCCTTTAAACTGAAATCACAGAGTCGCCAACTCTCATGATTTTGTCATGAGTCTCATGATAATTATTGTTTTCCTTAAAGCCCCAAATGCTGGAATCAAGTGGATATGTGATGATTTCAGCCTTCATTCTTAAAAAAAAAAAAAAAAAAAAAGAAGTTTCAAGCCCTAGGGGCTGTGGAGAAAGCTTAAAAATGTGACCCCAGTGCACCCTAAAGGCTTGAAAAGTGGAAGGCAAAGAAAAAGAACACCAAATCTATTATTTTTACATAATCTCATGAGTTTAAAGCCAATCTCGTGATTTTTGGTGATCCTAATTCATGATTTTTGAATGTATGTGGTTGGCAATACTGTGAAAGTGACTTGAAAGTGTCAGTTTCATTCCTGTTTAAAGTCAGTTTCTAGTCTATTATCTGTAGTGGGGAAACACCCCTAGAGCCCCAGGCAGGTGCAGTATAAACTCACGGGGCCTTGCCCCAATAGGATGTTTCCAAATGTTAAATGATCTATTCCAAGCTTGGCAAACTGCTAAAAAGTGATAGAAAGTCATCTAGACTTTTCTACAATTGTTGTATTCAATAGTTCGTAACAAACTAAGAATATACATTAAATTTTTAAACCTAACCAGTGTCCCTTAAGTGACTTGACACAAGATGTCAGAACATGTTAGTATGAGAGCTGAGTGGGTCTAATATTTATTTAATTTTCTTTCTTTATATAGGAATTAGATACAGTGCTCCTGTAAGTTATTTCTAAGTTACTATCTGCAAAACAACTCGAGTCTTCAGGTGCCTACGTAGTCCCTGGAATCACGCTTAAAGTTGCCCGCCCCCCACCAAAATCTGAAGTGACGCTCGTGAATAAAAGCCTCCGTTATTCACAGCAAGGGAATTTTCCAAACCCAGACTCAGCCCAGCTGAACCCTTTGGGAAACAGAGATTGGAAAGAGAAGCTGTGTGTATTAGCAAGTCATGAACCACCAGGGCCCGAGGGTGAGATACACTAAGGCAAAGTTCCCAACTAAGACACAATGCAGGTTGCTTTAAAATGACATGAGCAATGCGTCCTTACAAGGGGAAAGACGGTCCTGTGATTGGAGACTGGGCTGGGAGTCTGAGGATCTAATCCCAGCCCCATCCCTGATTTACTGAGTGGCTTTGGGCAAGTCACTTCACCCCTTCGTGCCTCAGTTTCCCTATCTTTAAAATGCAGGTAATTTACACCTCTAGCTGACATGGGTGTTGCAAAGATAATTAACTCATTCATGTCTGTACAGCACTTTGAGAATACTATGTATAAGCGCTAAATTACAGTCCCGGATACATTTTTATATGAAATAAGACCCCACAAGAGAGAGTTGTGGTCTCTTTTCAAAGCCTTGGCCTCTATTTTTAAGGTCTCACCTGCAAGATCCACATGTTCATGGAGTGAACTGCACAGAGCTCCCATTACCTCACTCTGAGGGACAAAGAACAAAGCTGACAACAGCAGGACTCAGTCCTGTGACTCCAGGGAGCCCTGGTGTTTGTGAAATGGCCTCTGCCCCGCCCCCAAACCCAGCACCATGATCCAGGATTTCTGACGGACATAATTTAAGTGAGACACCAGCAGGTCTGTGTGGTATACAAGCAAATACACAGTGGGCCTAAAGTTAAGGGCATTGGCTCCCACCTGATCCAAAATTTCATTGTGGCAAGTGAACCCTCACCCCCTTTCACCGCAAACCCGCATTTCCCACACACACACAGCAACCACCCCCGACTGAGGAGGAGCAGGCTCTATTTTTAACCAAATATTTACCACCCTCAGTCCAGTGCATTCCCATTGAGCAGATACGGGGTCCCTATTTGTCTTCTTTATTGGTTTCAGAGGCTGGCACGTACATCCACAGCAGAAACGGGGCCCGGATGCCAAGTTGAGCTCCTGCTGAAGAGACACCTCCAGGAGGCTCCTCTCTGAGGCTCAGCGGCTTTTTGTCAGGAGCTTGCCTCGGGCTCCAGAGGCAATATCCTTGTTTAGCTTCTGAGCTGGTGGGGGAAGAGGGGCTCTGGCAGCAGGGGATGTGCGGAGTTGGGGATTCCCAAGGGACTTGGATAGGGGTGACTCCAGTGTTGCCAGGGGAAGGCGAGGGAAATGCTCCAGCAGGGTCAGAACCCAGCTGTCGGGAGACGTCAGTGTGTGGCGAGAGTCCTTGGGGAGCTGGGGAAGGTGCACAGCTCTAAAGGGGAACCCGTCAGGGATCTCCAACAGGGAAAGCTGCAATCCACCAATGCTGTCAGACAATATGGCCACAGATACAATGTGCCATCAGAAGTCAAGATGGCTTCCAGGGGCACTGACGCAGCCAACCCCGGGGTCAATCAATAATCGTCAGTAGCCCCTTGTGGAGGCTTTGTCCTCCTCAGAGCCGGACGTGGGTAATAATCTGTGGATGAAGGGAAAGCAGTGGATGTATTGTTTCTTGACTTTAGCAAAGCTTTTGACACTGTCTCCCACAGTATTCTTGTCAGCAAGTTAAAGAAGTATGGGCTGGATGAATGTACTATAAGGTGGGTAGAAAGTTGGCTAGATTGTCGGGCTCAACGGGTAGTGATCAATGGCTCCATGTCTAGTTGGCAGCCGGTGTCAAGTGGAGTGCCCCAGGGGTCGGTCCTGGGGCCGGTTTTGTTCAATATCTTCATAAATGATCTGGAGGATGGTGTGGATTGCACTCTTAGCAAATTTGCGCATGATACTAAACTGGGAGGAGTGGTAGATACGTTGGAGGGCAGAGATAGGATACAGAGGGACCTAGACAAATTGGAGGATTGGGCCAAAAGAAATCTGATGAGGTTCAATAAGGATAAATGCAGGGTCCTGCACTTAGGACGGAAGAACCCAATGCACAGCTACAGACTAGGGACCGAATGGCTAGGCAGCAGTTCTGCGGAAAAGGACCTAGGGGTTACAGTGGACGAGAAGCTGGATATGAGTCAGCAGTGTGCCCTTGTTGCCAAGAAGGCCAATGCCATTTTGGGATGTATAAGTAGGGGCATAGTGAGCAGATCGAGGGACGTGATCGTTCCTCTCTATTCGACATTGGTGAGGCCTCATCTGGAGTACTGTGTCCAGTTTTGGGCCCCACACTACAAGAAGGATGTGGATAAATTGGAGAGAGTCCAGCGGAGGGCAACAAAAATGATTAGGGGTCTGGAACACATGACTTATGAGGAGAGGCTGAGGGAACTGGGATTGTTTAGTCTGCAGAAGAGAAGAATGAAGGGGAATTTGATAGCTGCTTTCAACTACCTGAGAGGTGGTTCCAAAGAGGATGGTTCTAGACTATTCTCAGTGGTAGAAGAGGACAGGACAAGGAGTAATGGTCTCAAGTTGCAGTGGGGGAGGTTTAGGTTGGATATTAGGAAAAACTTTTTCACTAGGAGGGTGGTGAAACACTGGAATGCGTTACCTAGGGAGGTGGTAGAATCTCCTTCCTTAGAAGTTTTTAAGGTCAGGCTTGACAAAGCCCTGGCTGGGATGACTTAATTGGGGATTGGTCCTGCTTTGAGCAGGGGGTTGGACTAGATGACCTCCTGAGGTCCCTTCCAACCCTGATATTCTATGATTCTATGATTCTATGAATATCAACCTCACATTTGATCGGTGCTCTGCTGTGCCAGTCCACGGCTGTTCATCATGGAAGGGGGCAACAGAGGTGAGGATAATGGGGAGGTGGAGTAGCCTAGGGGTGGATTTGGAGCAGGATCCAAATGCAAAAGCCAAAAGGAAGGTAAAGAGACAAAGCAAAATCAGGAGAGAGAATAAAGAGAAGACAGAAAAGGAGAGAGGCAGAGAGAAGGGAAAAGGTCAGATGAGACGAGGCCCAACAGATCACAATTGCTCTAGAATAGAAGACAGCAAAGGACAAGCAGCAGCCAATGCAATTCAGAGACCCTGGTTAAAAGAGGAGAGGTGTGGTGCAGGGAAACGGGGCGTAGAGTGGGAGGAAAAGATAAGAGCAGCAACTAATCCAAAAGCACAGGGAATGAGTGCTGCTGGCGGTTAAAGGTGTATTGCACAGGGCCTGCGCCATTGACTTCTAAAGGAGCAGGATTGAGCCCACAGAAGCTTCTTTACTGGGGAGAACGGGAAGGGCATTAATAAATGAGGAGGAGGCTAAAATGAATGATTAAAACCAAAAGGCTGAGAAGCCAAATTCCTCTTTAAAAATTTGCATTAAGGAAGAAAACCAGGAGAAAGAGGTTAGGCTGATTAGGCTGTGATGAAGATCCTATGGTGATTACTGTTTATATAGTACCATGGGACTGATCCAAAGCTTCCTAAAGTGCACAGAAAGACTCTCAGTGACTTCAGTAGGCATTGGATCCAGGCCCAAGTGAGCTAGGTTCTTCACATGCAGGTTTGAAGACAAGATCCCAGCTCTCAATTGTTGGTAAGAAGCAGATAAATAATTGGTAGGCGGGGGCAGGGGGTGACAGGGAAGAGGTGCAGAATGTATCAGGACAGTTTGTATGGATGACATGAATTCCAGGGTGCTAACAGAACAAGATAACAACTGGAAATTATATTTGAGAAATCATGGGAGAACTGGGAGAGATACCATAGAATTGGATGGGGAAGCAAATGTGGTACCGATCTTCTAAAAAGTAAGAAAGTGTGATCCTGGTAATTGCTATCTGATAAATCCAGCCCATGCGCCATATAAAATAACACAAAAAATACGCAAAGAAAGAAGTCTTTACGCATAATGGGAATGGGTTATGGGAATGGGTTATTAAGAACAAATCATTCCAAGCAAACTGGATGGCACTTTTGATTGAATTACAAAACCAGGAGGAAGGCAGAATGTATAGCTGGGCTTTAGCAAAGCATTTGATGAGAATGTCACACAAAACGTTACAAGGCAGATCTCATTCCAGTTGGCTTGAACAGCAAAGTGCTGTCACATGGGTTGAATGAAAAGTGGCTGAAGGACCATAAACAAGGTGTAGTGAATGATAAATGGCAGCTTGGCAAGAGGGATTGGTGTCCAGAGGAACATTACACAGATCGGCATGTGGGGCACGATTTTACTGAACAACCTCATTAACGCTCTGGAAGGGGAGGGAAGCCGCCCACTAATTTAACGTGCAGATTATACTAAATTGGGAAGTGCTGAAAACAGCAGCAAGTGAAGAAGCGTGTGGGGAAAGAACGGGCAAGAAATTAAATGAGCTTCTGCCAGAAAAAATGAAAGCTAATACTACGGAGCAAAAGTAATCCACACAGAGATACCTCAACGGGTCGGAGGCACTAGGGAAGCAGCAACACACCTGCTCCAAAGCCCACTGAAGTCGACAAGACTCTTTCCATTGCAAACTCATAGCAAACTCCAACCTAGAGAGAAGTGCACAATGCGATGCAAGCAAAAATAGGCAACTACAGTCTGGGAGTGCACAAATAGAAATATTGCATGACCAACCAGCAAGGTGACGGTTCTCCCTACATTGTGCTGGCAGGACCACACCAAGTCTATATTATATTCAGCTCTGAGCTGCTCATATCCCATGTTGGCAAATCAGAGAGTACTCGGAAGACAGCAAGAGAAATAATTAATGATTTGGCTGCATTAATGTATAAGAGAAGATTAGCAAACATAAATATGTATAATTTGCCTTAATAATGACAAGGAAAATGGGATTAAGAGTCTTTGAAGGGTATAAACACCAAGGAAGGAATTAGTCAGGGTGATCTAACAGGGTATGACTAGGAGGAAAGGGATGAAGCTAATCAAAGGAACATTTAAACTGTATGAGACAAACCCACCGCAGCATACCGCTGTAGAAATCAATGGAGCTGCACCAAAGATAAATATGGCACAAAGCAGGAAAGGGAGAGAGGGAGGACTATTCTGCTATTAACATCTCCTGTAAATGATGGGGTGGAATTCAAAAATTTTAAATTAGATTGGATAGAGTCCAGAAGAATATATTGCCAGAACAATCCTTCACCAGCCAGGAAATGAACTAGAGGGGACCTAATAGGTCTTTTCATGTAAGCCTCCTCCTTTGCTTTTCTTTGTTTCTCCTTTTCATAGGATGGTGGAAAAGCTAATTCAGAGACAAATCAGGCGAGGGAAGAATTACAAGGGAAGCAGCAAGTAACAACGGTGGTCCTAACGGTGATTCACTTAATGTGTTCCCAGTGACAGCTATATGAGGGACACCTTAGCTTAGAGGTGAGCAATCAACATGGGTATTTTTTTTTTAGTAACCCACTAGACAACAGCTACATCCAGATACTCTGCAGCTAATGGTACAAGAAAGGTTGTCTGGCATTGTTCTATGGACAGGATACCACACTTGTAGAATCATGTTAGGGAACTAAGTTCCAGCCCAGGTCATAGCAAGCCCTGTGGTGCCATGTTTCACCAGGGGTCTCAGAGTTCCTTACCAACTTTAACTAAATAACCCTCACACCATCCCTGAGGGGTAGGTATTATAGCCCCCATGCTACAGACAGGGAGACTGAGGCACAGAGAGGGTAACTGGCTTCCTCCAAGTCACACAGTGACTCAGTGGCAAAGCAAGGACTAGGACACAAAGCACCCGAGTACCAGAGCCTATTTGCTAACTACCAGGCTGTTGCTGTATTAACAACCACATCTAGCGGCCACGTCATGATTTGTCTCAGGGGGTATCACAGGAGGGTAAGAACCCAGGTCTTGTGATTCCCGGTCTTGAGCTCTGACTGCTAAGCCACGCTGCCTCCCTTGCACTTTATACCTACACACGACTCCCAAGCAACAATTCCAGCGATGCAATGCCAGGGTGCAGAGCTCTAGGCTCTAGCTTCCAGCCCCAGGCCTGCTAGTCTGGATAGCACAGGGCTGACTATCCAGGAATAGGGGGCAGACTTTGTGACCAGTCAGCACCCCGGCTCCCCTACAAGCAATTTGGACAGGTGTTAAACAAAGGAAACATGAGTCTCTCCTCTGAGGGCAGGTGCCACATTGCCCATGGGCCAACGATGAGAAGGGATTGGGAGAACCCCTCCCTACCTAGCCTGCAAAGCAGGGAATGAACAAACCAGTGTCATGATGGACATCTTTAGTCCTGCCTACACTATAATTACATTGCTGAGGAACCCTGCAATCCCCTAACTCAGTTTGACCCTAGCTCCACTGCAAGAAGGATCAGTACGCTCCCCATGTCGTGGGACAACCCTGCTGTAACTAGTCCCCCAGCACAGCCATTGCTACAGTGTAGACGGGATCGTGAAGTACCCAGGCGACTCGGCAGTCAAGCCTTGATCTATATTGCCCTGATGGGGCTTTGAAACCAACATTTCACTGAGACCGAGAAGGTGATGGAGGTTCAGTCCTTTTGCTGTTGCTATTGTCAGTCTGGCTGGAGCCTATGCTCTGCAGGATGGTGGGGGGTGTTCTGAAGGCTCTTCTCAATAGGAAATACTAGCTAGAAACTTTTTTTTTTGTTGGATTATATAGCAAAAAAGAGAAAAATGTGCAGGATCCACACTTTTTCCAGCAGGCCCCACTCGTTTCCTGTGGCGCTGATCTGACAGTTATTTCCTGTACGAACTGCCTGCGCGTCTCTCTGGCTAAACTCTGCATTTGAGTTCACAAGGGGATCCTGGCTCTTCTATTCTGATCGCCTGCCACGGAGCAGCCTGAAATCCACACATGGAGAGACAGCAGGAAGCAGGATTCACTGTGCGGTTTGAAAGTAGAGTGCTGTCCATACTGATTTAGCACTGTGCAGCCAACCAGTCTCCACGTACATCCTCGACACACACCTGCCTCACCGGACTTGCTCAGGCACTCAGTAACACAGCTCTGAAAGGCATATGCCCTGCCACAACAATAGGTGCTATACTGTAGCATGCAGTTCATCTTTCTCATGTTTGCTTTACAGGCAGCAAAGAGCCGGGAAGCAGGCCGGGGTGTTCGGTATACGCCGATAGTTAAGTAGCATGCAGTATTTCTATATGCAAGATGCTACACATAAATATAGTCTATTGGCACTTTATTGTGGTACATTGCCTTATTCAAAGTTTATACACACACTCCACACACACTTTAGAAGAGATCAGACCTTGAAAAATTCAACCCACGTGCTGACAGTGATTAGAAACTCAAAACCAGTGGTTAGATTGGAAACACTTGGGCAACCTGAACTAGAACTGTTCCTGCAGATGTTACTATTAGCGATGGTGTAGTTTTAATTGCTTGGAAGCTGTAAAGTCCCCCATATTTTACCCTTTCCAGGGCAAGCGTACTACACACACACGCCACATTAACTTGCCCAGAGGCCATGAGCGAACAATGCAGTGTCTGTAGATCACACTTTAAAAAACAAAAACAAAACCAGGGGCAGTTTTCATATTAGGAAACTATTTCCTCGTTAGGTGCCCAATCCTGCTCCCACTGGAGTCAGTGGAAATGCTGACAGTGACTTCAGCGGGATTCAGAATCGGATGACTCTTCTCCCCACCATCTCATCTCCTTTTCTCATCACCATTAACTCTCTCTGAACCCTTCAGCGTTAACCCTGTCTCTTTGCCCTTTAGCGCTCTCTCTCCCCCACGTTTCTCTTTATTCCTGTGGCCCATCAGTTTCTCATCTCTCTTGTCCCTCACGTTCTTCTGTTCACACTGGTAGCTTTCCCCTGCTTTGTGGATTTTGCCTTGCCCCTTTCCCAGCCTCTCACGCAGAGACATCACTGTGCAGCTAAAGAGCAGTTTCTGAGGGAGAAAATAATCTCTAGTGCATAAACACGGTTTCCACGTGGAAGAAGAAGAAACTACAGAGGGCATATCTCTCTCCGTGCTGCCTGCACAACTCATTTTGACACGCTGGCTGCTCCTTGGGGCCCGGGGCACAGTCGAAGGTAGCAGTGACCTCAGGAGAATGCAGCCTCCTGGATTTGAGGTTCTAGAAACTTTATGAACACTGCAGAAACTAAGGTCAGGTCACCCCCTGCTCCTCCTCTGCTGTTCTAACATGCTCCCTACTTTGGGTCTGAACAGATCTAAACCCTTACAGACTCCAAGGGAAACAGACCCCCTTCCCACACAATCAAAGGTCTCTGCCATCCATCCATCTCTCTTTGCACACGCACACAGACAGGGGATGGGATAGATAACACAGGAAAGTGGGTCCCTGGGATCACAGTCCCAGGGACAAGAAGTTGGGGGGAGTAAGAAGCCTCCTTCCTTCCTTCCCTAAAGGCAGGCTGTCCCCAGAAGGGATCGCACAACCCCACAGCGCTCCCATTCAAGCACTGACGGAGCCATAACCAGCTGCTCCGGAACAGACCCTGAGCATTCATTCAGCACCAACATCCAAACTCTGAGCCAAAGGACCAGCGCTAGTGACGCAGAGCCAGGCACCCAACAACCCCATCGGGGTGTTTCTCCCCCCGCACCTGCCCAGGGCCGTTCGCTCGTCCTCAGAGACTTTCCGCTCCTCCTTTTCAGACCTTTTGCAAGTTTCACTCCTTCCCACCGGCTAGGAGGGAAAGGTGACCGCTGAGCGCTCCACCCCCCTAGCCTGGGGCCCCCACAGCAGAGCGCCCTTTGGAGCAGGGCTGGGGCGCTGGAACAATTTGCACAGTGGGGGTGTGGAGAGCCATTGAACCAAACTGTAAACCCTGCATGGGATGGAAACCGCTTCCAGCCAGGGGGTGCGGCACCTCCAGATCCAGCACGTATGAGCAGGGACCAGGAGCACCCAGGGGTGCACGCCCCAGAGAGAGCCGCAGGGGGAGCAGGAGGCCACCACAGGCTCAGGGAGAGGCATCTCCGGTGCGGGTCCCACTGCGGCCAGAGGGGACAAGCCGCACCCCGGACGCGCTCGGGGGAGGGGGGCTCCGTTCCCCCGCTCCCCTCCCGAGAAAGAGGAGGCCGGGGCGCAGGAAAGTTTTGTAGGCGGGGAGGGAGGCAGCCGGCTCCAGACCTACCCGCTCCACATGCTGGCTCCGGCCCCTGCCCCGCGGCCCGCGGCCCCTCACGCCGGGTGCGCTGCTGCAGCCATCCCTGCGCCGGGCTGGGGGCCAGCGGCGACGGCCCGGCCCCGCGCTGCAGCCGGGCGCTGCGGCAATCCCGGGAACCCCAGCCCGCCGCGCGCCGCCGCTCCAGCCTGGCTCCGCCGCCGGGGGGTGGCGGGGAGGGGATTGGAGGTCACATGACCTCTGGGCGGCTCCAATTGCAGCGTGCACGTCCCCCTCCCCGAGCCTCATGTGACTGAGAATTCAGCCGCGAGCCCGGGGCTCTCCGCCAGGCTCGCCTGTCATCCGCGCGCCGGGCATCCTGCAGCTCCGCTGCACAGACACTGACGGTGCATTCAGCGCAGTCACACACACGCTGCATCGCAGGGACCCCCAGTGTCAAAAATCACTGCAACAGTCGTGCCTGGAGACTGAGATCTGCCCGTGGAAGATGGAGGAGAAAGATCCCTGCGCCCCAATTGTATGGGCTGGCTTCAAAATTCAGCAGGAAGGGTCTCTGCTCTCCCTTCCTTGCACCCAGCACAGACGCTGACAGCGCAGGTTGTTTCCTCGGGCTCCCTGGAGAGAAGGATGCTAATGAGGAGGATCAATGGGGAGGCCTGGCTGACAGCATCCTGGGCATTTTGAGTTCATCCAGAGGTGCTGGGGGTGCTACTGCACCCCCTGGCTTGAAGCGGTTTCCGTCCTACACAGGGTTTACAGTTTGGTTCAATGGCTCTCAGCACCCCCGCTATACAAATTGCTCCAGCACCCCTGGCTTCATCTGTGTGCTCTGGGGTAAACCATGAGACTGAATAATGCTGATGCTATGTTCAGGCAAATGCAAATGGCAAGCATTAAAGCAGAATTGTGTGGGTCTTTCCCCCCCACCCCAGTTTAGGACTCAGTTCTGTGGCTAATCTGTGCATGACACCTCCATTGACCTCAGTGTATTATGCAAGGAAAGCATCTGCCCATAACTGCAGGATGATAATTACATTATAGAGTTACTGTATTTCTTAATATCTCAGGTTTCTCTACACCCATTGTAAGGGCCGAATTGGACAGTTTAGTAGCCCAAGAATCTAGTCTACACAGTCTACACTTTCCAGACCTAGAGATGTGACCCCCCGAAGGGTCAGTCCAGCTCCTCCTCCCTGAGCTGAATTCCATGGAGTTTAGTGTCTTTAAGAGGAAACTTTAAACACCAAGAGCTTGTCTGGGTTGGATGGACAGTCAAAGCCCTGTGGTGTAGCTGATTCCCCTTACAGGCCAACAGCAGACTTTGTACTCAGGGTCCTTCAGCACTAAAAGCATGAGCGAATGCTTGAGCAAAAGGACTATTAGGCGGTCTCTCTGTCTGGCTGTGGTACTTATATGACCCCCAACACCGTAGCAAAGGAGCACCTCACCATCTTTAATATATTTATCCTCACAACACCACTGTGAGTTAGTGTAGTGTTGTTATCACCATCGTACAGATGGGGAACTGAAGTACAGAGGCTATGTCTACATGGCAAAACAAAACAGCAATCGAGACTCTCAGACTTGGGCTCACACTACTGGAGCTAAAATAGCTGTGTGGCCATTCCAGCTGGGAAACCCACCCCTCCCCACCCGGGCCTCAGAGTCCAGGCCCAAGCGTCTACACCAGGGGTTCTCAAACTGGGGGTCGGGACCCCTCAGGGGGTCACGAGGTTATTACATGAGGGGTCGCGAGCTGTCAGCCTCCACCCCAAACCCCGCTTTGCCTCCAGCATTTATAATGGTATTAAATACGTAAAAAAGTGTTTTTAATATATAAAGGGGGTTGCACACAGAGGCTTGCTCTGTGAAAGGCGTCACCAGTTCAAAAGTTTGAGAACCACTGGTCTACATGGCTGTTTTTAGCACCCTCACGCAAGCTTTGTGAGCTCAAGTCTGCAGACTCAAGCTCTGAGACTCACTGCCAGAGGTGGTTTTGTTTTGTTTTTTGGGGGGGAGGGTTGTGCCACATACAGATCCCCAGAAAGATTATGTGACTTGCCCTAACTCATACAGGATGCCTGTGGCACAGCAGAAATTGATTCCAGCTCTCCCACAGCCCAGGATAATGCTCCAACCATTAGGCCATCCTTCCTCCCAGTGGCTGGTGATTATGTACTGTAGCTCACTCAGGGAGGGAGGTGTAACACACAGATCAGTAGGTGATACTGGCACTGTTGTAAGCAGGAGGTAGGTGATTCATGTCCTTGATCAAATTTCCCACTATTGTTGCATTGGGTGCTACCCTCCCATCCCAGTGGGGACTGAAACATTTCTGCTTGCCTAAAGGCCTGTTCCTGCAGTCCTCACTTAGGCAGAATTACCATGCACCCTATGACATGGCAAGGTGAAGAGGGAATCAGGGTTTATGTTTATGCCACTATAAGTGGGTCGGCTCCTACAAGCCTGTGAAGCCAGTATTTGTATTTAAAGTCTGGAAGATTATTTAAATTTTGTTTCAATTAAGTTGTTGCCTAGGCACTACAAGCAACATCACTGTATATATACACATTATAAAGTGTATTACAACCAAATTCGGGGCCCCATTGTGCTACACACTGTACAAACACATAGCAAAAGGCAAGCCCTACTACGAAAAGCTTGCAATTTGAATAGACAAGACACACAGGCAGAGCTATCATCCTCATTTTACAGATGGAAAACTGAGGCACAGACAGATTAAGTGTTTTGCCCGAGGTCACACAGGGTCTGTGGCAGAGCCCGGCACTTAATCCAGATCTCCTGAATCCCAGTATAGTGCATTAACCACAACTCCATCATCACTCAAACACCCAAGATAGGTTAGTTAGCTCTGTAGAAACAGATCTGTCCTAAGCTGGAGAAGAGGGCATTGGTTGCCCAGGGGAAGGAGTGCAATGTTGTCAACTCTTGCAATTTTATCATGAGTCTTGCAATATGTGGTGTTTTTCCTAAAGCTCCAGCTGCCGGAATCAAGAGATTTCCATGAGACTCTTGGCTCTCATTTAAAATAATGAGTAAATTCCTAGCCCTGAAACAAAAAAAACTCTTGAAAAGGAAAAGTGAGTGCACCCCATAGGCTCAGAAGACAAGTAGACACCCCCCCCACACACACACGTTTATTATTGTTTTTTAAAAAGAGTGTTTTTAAACCAATCTCCTGATTTTTGGGGTCCTGGCTCGTGATGTCTGAATGTTTGGGGTTGCCATTACTAGGACTAATGAAAGAACAGTGCCTTCTCCTATAGCCAAGGTCTGCAGAAGTTCAGATGGTTCCTGTTCTGCCATGGAAGCAGTTTTGCAAGAGTGGACCCTGCTGCTGGTGAAGGGGCCGAGAGATTAAAATAGCATATGGCTGGGAATTTAAATTGGCACCAGCAAGTGCAACCTCGCCCCTTCCCCCCACCACACGAACACATCACTCCAGCTGGTATCCCCTCCGCCGCCTGCTGAAACAGCTTTCTGATCACAGTGGGAAGTGTGGAATTTAAAGATGTAATAATGTACAGGGATTGGAGAAAAACAGCCAGTGACAGCTGCGTACCAGTATCAACTGGATGGGTCAGAAACGCTAATATAAATTACGCCATGATTTTAAAACCTGTGTGCATTCTGGGGTTACAAAAACCTTTGCTGAGCTAAGTAAGAATTGTTATTGAGCACAACGCCGGTAAGAGGTGGAAAAGGGGTGCAGAAAATCTGATGCTTGTATTCGTATTGCAAGGACAGGTCTGCCTAGGAGAGGGAGCGTCCCAAATGCAGAACTACCTCATGAGAGCGCCAATGGAATGCACTGCTGTTGATGTGCTTGGGCCTCTGCTGGAGACCATGGCCCCAGTTATCAGCTAGTCCATCCTTGTGCTCAGTACATTAACAAGGAAGGTAGGGGGGGAAAGTACCTTTGTGCTCCCTGTATTCTGGGGCACTGCGGGACCAGTTCAGCCCCTGGTGTCAATCAGAGCAGCCACAAGGCTGCTCTAATTTATGTTCTGTCTCCCAAGGTCCCCTACAGGCCATAGGAAACAGAGAACATGCTGCAGTGCTTTCAGACTACCCCTTCCCTTCCCAAGGGTAGTGCATTTTGGCCACCTCTTCCCTCCCACTGTTTTACCTGCTCTTAGTTCCTGTCCCATCTCACCCCAGCATGCCCTTGGGAACCCTCACAGTTCTGCACCAATAGAAGAGTCCCCTTACACAGGGGATATTCCCTAGGGGCTGTCTCCCCCAGCCTTTCCACCCACAAAGCAGCACAAAAGGACCATAGGAGAATCAGCCCCACAGTCCAGCAGCTAATAGCTATGGTATTTGCTGAGGACTAATCTAGAATGTGGCCTGCAATTCACCAAATTAAAATAAAAGAAGAGTCTAACAGAAGTTCTAGAAAATTAGCTCAGTACTAGAGGTGAGTCTCCAGGGAGTTACACACGGATCAGGGGAGAAACTCTGGATCCAAAGGTGTGACAGGATGGCAAGACAGTCAGATGAGCCCTGTAGAATATCACCAAAGGTAGCCCAGCATAGCCCATTCCTTTAGGAGGCCTCTAGACCAGAAAGGAAGAAGAGTATGAAGCATCCCCCAGCACTCCCCACATTTGGACACGCGCTGAAGACCTCCCCAAACTCTTGTATGGTGTAATAGAGGAGGGACAATGGGATCTGGATCAACTGGACTATGGGAAAATACTACAGGTGAAAACAGGCAAACTATTAATGCATGGGCTGTCCTTTGCTACCTCCCTCGTACTCTGCCCCTGCCCCCCATAGCCTATGCCCACCGTCAGCCCCCCTCGAATGCCCTTTCAGCCTGCCCTCAGGCAAGGCCAAGGCACCTAGCCATGGTCAGCTCCACCCCGTCCCTCAGACCTGCCGAGTCCCTTCAGAGTTGGCTCATTACCAGCCTCTTCTCCCCTCACCGTTGCTGCCTACCTCTCCACTGCCGTGGGCTCCCCTTGGCCCCATGGCTCATGCGTGGGGCATTCAGATGTGAGGGCAGAAGCTCTCCAGGTCTCAGCAGCCCCAGCCCCTGTCTCACTCCTGGACGGGTAGCCGAAGGCAGACGGACTGTACACAGTGGTCCCTGTGTCCATTGCCAACTGCAGCTGGTGATGGCGAGCAGTGGGTGAGGGGGGCGATCATGCGGCGAAGCCCCTCACAGGAGTCCATGTCATCCACACGGGAGGGGAGAGGGTGTTGCTCAGTGGGCAGCCCTGGGCCGCTGCATGTTCAGGATCCATTCAGGCCAAGGTCTGGGAGCAGACAGCAGGGCATCACTACGGGCATCATCAACAGTGGCCTGGAAGCCCCCAGCTCTGCCTGTCTCCCCAGCCTAGCAGCAACAGCGGGGGCCACTGTGGCTCTAACCTTTGCTACGTCCAAGAAGCAGCTGGGAGGAGGGGAAAGTATCTTCAGCTCAGCCAGGCAGCCCTTAAACTTACAACTCCATGTAATAA
The DNA here is from genome assembly GCF_965152275.1 of Natator depressus. Taxonomy (NCBI): domain Eukaryota; kingdom Metazoa; phylum Chordata; order Testudines; family Cheloniidae; genus Natator; species Natator depressus. Next base: position 17,383,512 of record NC_134239.1, read on the forward strand.
TTAACTCCCAGGGGCTGGCTGTCAGAATGAAGGATCCTGGGACTTGGAAGGGAAAATGCTTCTAGCAAAATGGCAAAGACAAGAAGAAAGACACTTGAGGGGGGAAGGAGCATTAGAACAGAACGGGTTCAGAAACACCTCGCTGGGTGTTCTGCCTCCACACAGCCGCTGGTGCTGTCACGGTGCCCCCCAGCTTCCAAGGACGGGCAGCTCCGGATAGAAGCAACAGGACAAACGCTGGAGCCCTAAGCACCCAAACAAGCTGGAGCGTGAGGGTGGGGAACAGCGAGGAATGTACAGCAGAGAGCAAAGATCAACAGAAAGGCAGGCACAACTGAGAATGCCGTGAGGTGCCTGCCTTTCTGGATCTTTAGACTCCTAAATACCTTTGAAAATCTGGCCCTACTTCCTCAGCCACTACCCAGGAGCGGCTCCCACTGCGCCTATGGCCCATCTGCAGCGGCTGGGGAATCAGGCCCTTGTTTTGTATTTTATCCTTCCGCTAACACTGCATAGCACCTCTTTGTCCAATTCACTGCAGACCAACCCTGCCTTGATGCTTCCAATTATTTCCCCACTAAAACACTCATGCAGACACTCCTGGGTTTCGGGCCACAGGTGAGGTACATTTTCCACACCTCCTCTTCGTTCTTCAATGAAAAATAACTTGGACAGAACATTTCTGGGCAGCTTCTAGGTACACAAGAAAAGTTACCAACATGGAAAAGTGTTCCATAAAAAACAAGTGTTCAATACCATCCCCCCTCAGAGGGCCCCATTGTAGTATCTCCCACTCCCACACTCCCACCCAACCATCTTATCTTCATCCCCCACCTTCCTACTTCCCCCTCCCCTCCCCCCCCCCACACACACACACCCTCCTCCTCTCCAATCAACCCCAGGTCTCTGCTGAGCTCAGTTATTCTTGGCTCCCAGCACTGCCTGCCTCTCTAACTTGTTCCATAGGCTCATTCCCCTTAGTGGGAGAGAGTTCTGCAAGTCCTCATGTTTCCTCTCACCACCGAGAGCCACCTTTCCAGCAACATCAATCCTTTCCAGAATGCCGAAAGCCTCCGTTTTCTCAACGGGTTGAAACCCAAATCTCTAATCTTTTCCCTTTGTTTTTTTAAACCCATTAACACCCTTGCTGCCATCTGCTGCATTTAATCATCTCCCCCGCATCAAGCTCTGTATTTCTAATGAGCCCATCACTAGGGGATCTGGGGCCTGGTCTACACTTAAAATGTAGTTCGCCACAGCTACATTGCTCGGGACATGAAAAATCCACATCCCTGAGTGCCACAGTTACGCTGACCTAACCCTCGGGGTAAACACAGCTAGGTCGATGGAACAATGCTTCCCTCAACCTAGCTACCATCACTTGTGGGAGGTGGCGTTCCTACAGCGATGGAAAAACCCCTTCCGTCACTGTAGGACGTGGCTCCGCTATAGGGTTATGCCAGCATCACTGCGCCTCCATAGCTACGCCACTGTAGCCCCCACAACGTGTGCTTGTCCCATGTGCCCAGCTCCACACCCAGTATCCCAGAGGAGGCCCAACAGGTGCCGATTCACTAACATTATTGCTGCTTCTTTGGAGCCCAAGGGCCAGATTTTCAAAGGTATTTAGGAGTCTAAAGATGCAGATAGGCAGGCGGGGGCCTAATGGGATTTTCGCCAAAGCAGGTTAGATGCCCAAGTTCCACTGAGATCAGTGGGTGCTGGGCAGTGACACTGCTTAGGCACAACTGAGAATGCCGTGAGGTGCCTGCCTTTCTGGATCTTTGGACTCCTAAATACCTTTGAAAATCTGGCTCTACTTCCTCAGCCACTACCCAGGAGCAGCTCCCACTGAGCCTATGGCCCATCTGCAGCGGCTGGGGAATCAGGCCCTTGTTTTGTATTTTATCCTTCCGCTAACGCTGCACAGCACCTCTTTGTCCGATTCACTGCAGCCCAACCCTGCCTTGATGCTTCCAATTATTTCCCCACTAAAACACTCAAAGCCCTGAAGCCTTCTCATTCTCTCTCTCCTCCCCCACAGCCTCTATGACTGTGGTAAGTGTCTAGTTCCACCCCATCTGCCCTACACCTATAACCTGTCATAGGAGCAGGTCACAACACTGTTCCTACGTTTAGTGAGGGCAGGACCAGACTTGTGTGCCACACCCTGGCTACCTAGTCTTGGTCACAATCTGCTGACAGCACACAGGGGCCTGAGCATTGCAGTGACCCCATACCTTCACCAGGTGACTTCCCCACAGCACAGACTCTGTGGTAACCTGACACACATACACCATGAGACTAGTGGAAATTGCAGATGAAAAGCAAAGGCTTTCATTCCCATTTTAGTTCAGTTCCTTGTGTCCTAGATTTCAGTCCCTAAACCATAAGCATAGAATCACAGAAATGTAGGGCTAGAAGGGACCTCAAGAGGTCATCAAGTCCAGCCTCCTGCACCGAGACAGGGTCAAATAAGCCTAGACCATCTCTGATCGATGTTTTCCCAACCTGATTTTTAAAACTTCCAAGGACGGGGATTCCACAACCACCTTTGGAAGCCAATTCCAGAGCTTAATTACCTGTATAGTTAGAAAGTTTTCCTACTATCTAACCTAAATCTGCAGATTACGCCCATTACTTCTTGTCCTGCCTTCAGTGGACATGGAGAACAATTGATCATCATCCTCTTTATAACAGCCCTTAACACGTTTGGCTCCTCTTCTTTTCTCAAAACTAAACATGCCCCTTTTTTTTTAACTTTTCCTCATAGCTCAGGTTTTCTAAACCTTTTATCATTTTTGTTGCTCTCCCTTGGACTCTTGCTAATTTATCCACATCTTTCCTGAAGGGTGTGCCCAGAATTGGACACAGTGCTCCACCTGAGACCTCACCAGTGATGAGTAGAGCCAGACAGTATCTCCCTTGGTCCCCAATCTATGGTTCTGCATCTTCCTCCATTCCAGTGCTCTGGTCTCCGCATACACGTGTGTATACACACACACAGAGCCTATGAGCGAGGTATAAAAGTCCAGGAATCCAATGTTTGCTGTAATCAAGGTGCAACTCTGTCCTTGGTAACAACAGTAGCTGTTTGAGCCAGGACATGCTGACCAGAACCAGCCGGACCCTCCACTTCCAGGGCACCGAGATCCAATGCAGCTCAGCTCTGGGAAGTTAGAGCGTGGGTTGTCAGAACTGACCCTGTTATCGATGGCTCAGCTTCACCTTCCCAGATCAGGACAGGAGGGACCCAGGGGCCAGAAATCCTAGTAAGGGGGCTGAGGGTCCCAGGCTGGGACCTAGAGGCAGCCCAGAACTAACAGACCCAGACAGGATGTTATTGCCATGAAAATAAGAGAATGAAAACAAGGGCCTGGAAATCCAGGCTCCTGCCGCCCACTCCGTCCCTCCCCGCCTCAGCCAGCTGTATGGAATGTTTGCACAACTGGCTGGAATGTTTTTGGTGAGAATCCCCCTGGGATCCCTGGATCGGGATCTCAGATTTCAGAAGAACCAGCGAGGGGAAGCCAGCAATAACGAATCCGCTGTCACAATAAAACAACTGCACCCCCTCCATGGCGTCTGGATGAAAGAGCCAATCTGGGATGAGAGACAGAGTTCAAGAGCAAAAGTCCCAAATGAAGCTGCCGGAAGAGAAGGGAACTGGTGCAGTTGTGACACCAGTGTCACATTGTTAATGTGGATGCTGGCCAGAAACTGCCTTGTCTTGGCACTGAAGAGAGACCTACCAATGTGCTGGTGCTTCCTGCCAGCTCAGAGCTGTGCAGAGGCTCCAGAGAGGGAACTGGGATCTTGCTCACAGAGCCATGTAGATGTTTTTGCAGGGATTAGTCTGAACCCAGGGGTTAAAGTAGCTTGAAAGAGGAGGGGGAGCGGGGAGGAAGCACTGCTTACCCAAACAGGGGAGAGAAGGAGAGAGAGCTGCACTGCCCCCGCCCCTTAACGTAATCCTTGTCTGAACCTTTCCTTCCATGTCAGGTTCAGAAAAAGGTGGGAAGAGAGCAGGGTTGGATTTACATTAAGGAACTGAACTGGGAGATACGAGATCTAGGTTCATTTTCCAGCTCTGCCACAGACCAATGGGCTAGTTAGTTACTTTGGTCCGGATTTGTAATGGTATGTAGGCATCTAATTCCTGTTTATTTAAATGGGAATCAAGTGCCCCTGTGTAAATACTTTTACAAATCTGGCCCGTAGGGTATGTCTACACTTTAAATGCTACAGTGATGCAGCTGCCCTGCTTCAGCTGTGTCGCAGTAGCACTTCAGTGTAAAGTAGACACTACCTACGCCGATGGGAGGCATTCTCCCATTGGTACGGGAGTAGATACTCCACCTCCCCGAGAGGCGGTAGCAAGGTCAACGGGAGAATTCTCCCATCAACCTAGTGCTGTCTACACCAGGGCTTAGGTGGGTTTAACTGCATTGCACAGGGGTGTGGATTTTTCACACCCCTGAATGGCGCAGTTATACCAACCTAATTTCCTAGTGTAGACCAGGCCTAGGTTGATGGAAGAATTTGTCCATTGACCTAGCGCTGTCAACACCAGGGGTTAGGTCAGTATAGCTACATCGTTCAGGTGTGTAGATTTTTCATAGCTATACCGATGTAAGTTTCTAGTGTAGACCAGGCCTTAGTCTCTCTGCCTCAATGCCCCATCTGTAAAAGGGAATAATAATGCTTCCTTTGTTTGTCGGGCTTTTTGGACTGCAAACTTCTGGCACAAAGGTGGATTTCTTGCTCTGAGTTGGTACATGTCTTTAGCTCAGAACTGGAGGCCTTTCTGGAAGATATCCTTTAGCCCGACACAAGATGTGAAGAACGCGGGAGGTATCATTCTGTAGTATTTTTTATGAAGGTGGTGTGTATCTCTATCTGTTTGATTACTGTCATGCTGTCTGCTACAGGGGTGCCAGGAGTTAACTCAGTCCTGGGTGGATTTACATATCTGCAGGAAATTCAACATTGCATATCTGCGGGAAGGCAGACAGTGGCTTTGGATAACCCCAGGCTATACAGGTATCAATTGCTTGGAAGGTCTCCCCACCAAACTCCGATCAACAGGCTGGCTGTTGATCCCCGGGGGGGAATCCAAGCAGGGAGACCTTACAGCAAAGAACTTGGGGACAGTTAGCTTCAGCCTGAAGCTGGGAGTGGGAGGAAGGGTCTGCAGAAGAGCAGACTGTAACCCAGTGCCCAGAAGCAGGGGAGTACCTGGGACAAGTGGGACCTACCTAAGGCTTGAGAGAAGTGCTCAGCTCTACCGAAGACAACCTCTGTGCCGGCGCTGTGTTGTTTTACCCCTTTTTCTCTCTGCTTGTGATGGTCCCACGGGTACGTTCCTAACACTGTGTTTTGAACAAGCGGCTGGGAGTCACAGCATTTTCATACTGTTCCCAGGTCCTGCAGGGAAGTTTAAAGCAGGGCCAAACACAGCTGGGCCTGCTAAAGAAACACGGTTGGTAAACAGGGGTGCTGTAACTGGGAAACCCAGTCTAAACGTGGGGTAAAGCACAGGAGTCCACTCTGAGAGACCTGCAGGTGCTGGGCCTGCCACTTGGAATGGTGCCCATGAAAAGAGAGGTCAAAAGTACAGCTTACCCTGGCACCTCGACACAAGTTATTGGGCTCACTGCAGAGGTAATTGGGTGAAATTTAATGGCCTGTGATACACAGGAGGTCAGACTAGATGATGTGATGGTTCCTTCTGGCCTTAGAATCTAGGAAGAATTATTATCCCCATTTTACAGATTGGGAACTGAGGCACAAAGAGATTAAGTGACTTGCCCTGGGTCAAACAGAGAGTCTGTGTCTGAGACAGAACTCTGATTTTCTGATTCACCATCCAGTGCCTCACCCACAAGACCATGCTTCCTCTCTCGCACCCTTGTGGGAGCTGAAACTCAAAGGAAAACTCTTGGGGGATTAGGAGAGGGTGGAAGGCTGTGTGAACTCCCATGAATGTAAACTCAAGGAAAGGTTCAGATGGGGGCTAGAGCAAGGGGCAGTAAGGCTGGGGGGAGAAGCACAGCTCTCTCTTCTCTGCTAAAACAGAGACCTTGGGAGAGCAGTAGGGTTGCCAACTCTCTAATTGCAGAAAATCAAACACCCTTGCCCCGCCCCCTGCCTTGCCCCACAGCCCCGCCCCCTAGCCTGCCCCTTCTCCAAGGTCCCACCCCCACTCACTCCATCCCCCTTTCCTCCGTCGCTCGCTTTCCCCCACCCTCGTTCTCTCACTCATTTTCATTGGGCTGGGGCAGGAGGTTGGGGTGCAGGAGGGGGCTCTGGACTGGGGCCAAGGGGTTTGGAGTCTGGAAGGGGGCTCCGGGCTAGGGTAGGGGTGCGGGAGGGGGTGCAGGCTCCAGGAGGGAGTTTGGGTGTGGGAGTGGGCTCAGGGCTGGGACGGGGGTTGGGGTGTATGGGGGGGTGAGGGCTCCAGCTGGGGGTACAGGCTCTGGTGTGGGACCGGAGATGAAGGGTTTGGGGTGCAAGAGAGAACTCCGGGCTGGAGCAGGGGGTTGGGGTGTAGGAGCGGGTGTGGGCTCCAGGAGGGAGTTTGGGTGTGGGATGGGGTGCGGGCTCCAGGAGGGGGCTCAGGGCTGGGACAGGGGATTGGGAGGGGGTCCAGGCCACGGGGTCCAGGCGGCGCTTACCTCAGGCGACTCCCAGAAGCGGCCAGCATGTCCCTCTGGCCGATGGAAGCTGCGGAGCCGGCACTCGGGGAAGGGGCAGCGCATGGAGCCCCCATGGTCATCCCTCTGCCTAGGGACATGCCAGCTTCTGGGAGCTGCAGGGAGCCAGGCAGGGAGCCTGGCAGCCCTGCTGCACCAGCAGCGCTGCCAACCGGACTTTTAACAGCCCAGTCAGCAGTGCTGACCGGAGTGGAAAACCGGACACCTGGCAAACCTAGAGAGCCGATGTAACAACAGAAATCCTAGTACAAAACTCCTGATATCATTCTACTTCCTAATCAGGTGGTAAGTCAGACACCAGGCTGAACTCAAAGCTAGGGCCAGCATCTCCCTGAGAGATCCACTGACCCTGGGTCAAGCCTGCAACCTGGGAGCAGCTTGAGGTCTCGATAAAGGTGTACACCAGTCACATCCTTTATAGAAGGGGTCACTGCCAACTCAAATTCCAAAGGCAGGTTTGGTAAATCCAACTTTAACATAACATCTCCCTTGCAAAGTTTCCATGAATGTTATTTATGTCTGATCCCATAGCAGACTGTCATTTTAAAACATATAAATATTTCCCTGCAGCCTTTGCAACCCAAACATGGCAGAACTCAGACCCAGGAAGGAAAGTGACCAGATGTCCCGATTTTATAGGGACAGTCCCGATTTTTGGGTCTTTTCTTATATAGGTTCCTATTAACCCCCACCCCTTCCCGATTTTTCACATTTGCTGTCTGGTCACCCTACCAGGAAGTGAAATGGACCATAAGCTAAACTGAATAGACTTTGCTGAGTTTCACAGCCTATGGAGTCATTCTTCCTAAAGAAACCTGTTTGTTCACGGGCGGATTGTTAAGGCAGCAGCAGCTTCTCTTTCCCAAGGACAGTTTTAGTCTCCTGATTTGGGCAGAGGGCTGGGAGTCAGGATACGTGGGCTCCTTTCCCAAGGCTGTCATGGTGTGCAAAGGTCATTTCCCTTCCCTGGGGCTCAGTTCCCCACCTTTAAAATGGGGACAGTGATCCTGACCTCCTTTGAGATCTATGGCTGTTAAATGCAGCGGGTTTTCATTAAACAATAAAATAAAGGCCAGCCCAGTTTCTCTCCTGGCAGCACAACACACTCCTGTGTGCTCTGGGCCAGCAATGGCTGGAAGTGCTGAGGCCAGCTGGGGATGGGAGAAGGGAAGAATGAATAATGCCGTCAGCCTGCTAGTAGCCCCAGAGTTATTTACTTTGACACTAAATACAGCATAGTTTTATGCTGTCCCCGCAGCAGATCAGAGCCACAGGCTGTCTGCTAAATTCCTCTCGGATGGGGGCAGCAGAGTCCCCTGGAGTCCAACATACCCTGTATGACAAACGGTCCACATTTGTTTCATGTTCCCATTATTTGCACTGCTGAGAGTAGAGTCTCCTGCCCTGTCCTACTCCCTCACTGTGGGGGAGTTCCCCCTACACTCCCCGCTTGGCTGAGCTAGCAAAGGAAGGGATGGGTTAAATCCAGGGCTACCCCAAAACACATGGGGAGGGGAGAGCTCAGCTCAGTCCTGAACTAAGTGCCAGCGCATGGTGTCTGAAATGCTTGTGGGGATTGTTTCATCAGCCAAGAGTGACACTGGCGGCAGGTTCAGATGAACTCGTGGAAGTTTATTAAACCTTGTGCGCTGCTCTGTCCATGTGGCTGTGTTGTCTCCAGCCCAACTCTTCGCACCCCCCGTTTTCCTGGTGCCCCCTCAATAACAGTCCCTGCGCAGAACATGGGCCCTCTGACTCCAGTGCCACTGATAACTGCTGCGGAGCTACCAGGGGTCTATGGGGGGGTCTGGCTCCTTCCCACCCACAGCACTGATAGCCTGCCCCAATTTCCGTATATCTCCCCCACTTCCTGTACTCCACAGAACTGTTCTGGGAGCCCTGGGGAAAGCAGATCCTGGCCCTCCCATTTGTGGCATTAGCAGCCATACCACAGGGAGCTCCACCCTGGTCCGTCCCCTTCAGACCGTAGCAGCTCAACCCCCGGGGAAGGGATAATGCTCATTCGTTTCCTCTCCTTGAGCTGAGAGCAGTTGCACCTCGGGATACTGTCTTGGTCCCTCCTGTAAGGGAGATGCGGTATGTGCTTGGACACCGACAGCATGCTCTGATTATGGCTGTCCCTTGAAGGGGAGACACTGTGACAACCTCTGTTCCCCTCACTGAGTCAGCCATATGCACGGGCGGTTTGGTTTGTTACTACAATCACTCCTGTACACACCATTATCTTAACCCCCTGTCACTTATGGACTCGAGGCTGCGTGCGCTGGCTTGTTATTGTAGGGTCACACCATATTTGAGGTCCTGTCACGCACCGTAGCTTCACTTGTTCTCAGTGACTGAAGACACTGAATTGCCCCCCCCCCCCCACACACACACACCCCTGCCCTGTCCTCTGGCTGCCCTAGGGTTGCCAACTTTCTAATTCCAGAAAACAAAATCACCCGTGCCCCACTCACTGCCCTGCCCCTTCCCCGAGGCCCCTCCCCCCTGACGCCCTGCCCCCACTCACGCCATCCCCCCTCCCTCCATTGCTTGCTCTCCCCTACCCTCTCCCACGTGCTCATTTCCACTGCAAGGCCCACACAGGTATAGCTATTGCTTTGACAGATCTATTATGCTACGTTCAGGTTTTATTTGTTACGGGACGCTAGAGCTGGCAGCAAAATAGTCAAAAAGGGTCATTTAAAAAAAAAAGAAATTCCACACACATCTTTTACGCCATCAATTTCTTTGTGCGCAAGCCAGCAAAGGGAATAAAAGTTAGGCTGCAAATTTTATTCACAGCAGGATACACACATGCAGCAGTACACGCACCTCCCTACACAAAGACACACAGTCTGTTACACACATACAACGCATGCATGCACACGCCTGCCTACACAGAGACACTTTTTCATATACTTTTCCAGGGGCTGCCTAAATCACCCAGCCGGGAAGGGAGGAGGGTGGGCTGGAGGGGAACATATGGGGGGAGAGGGGAGAGGGCCAGAAGATTACAAAATTAAGTTGACCTAACTTATGTCGGCATACAGCCGCCGCAGTAATTACATCACTTGTGTGTGTCTGCACTTTGCTCCTTGTGTCGGCAGTGCGTGTCCTCACCAAGAGCGCTTGTATCGACTGTACGGTCAGTGCAGGGCATTGTGGGAAGGCTCCTGAAAGCCAGTAACAGTCAACACAAGCAACACTGCATCTACACTGACACTGCGTTGACCTAACTACATCGACCTTGACGCTACTCCGCTCATGGAGGTGGAGTTATTAAGTCGGCCTAGCTGGGCAGCTACGTTGGTGGGAGTAAAATTGAAGTGTAGTTAGGCCAATGTAAACTGCCTTGCGTCAACCTAACTCTGTAGAGTAGGCCAGGTTACCACAACACCCTCTTTACAGAGACTAGAAGGTGTCCGTGGTAACCGCTGGCAATTAATCATTTCATTACTGCTAGTAGTATTCGAGCAGCACCTAGAGGCCACAAGTAAGACCAAGGCTCCATAGGGTCCACAAGTAAGACCATAGGGGCTGCACAGCCACAGTGAGAGGGGAAAAGGCTTGCCCAGGATCACACAGCACCTCGTGATGAGAGCTGGGAATAGAATCCAGGTGCCCGGAATCCCTGCCCACTAGACAACACGGCTTCTTCTGTAGCCGGTAATTTTCTTCTGCTCCAAAAACCTGTCTGGAGAAAATAAAACGGATTCCAAATTCTTGCCGGTTTTCAGAGCTGTTTGTTGCTGAACAGTTCACTCACTGCAGGGGTGCCCCCTCATGGCCAGATGTGGTGTCGCAGCTCTTTCCTGTCCAGTGCCCCTGCTGATGGTCATTTCTGTCCTCCATGGTCTCGCTTCTCAGTCCTCTGACTAGGTCACTTTAGAATCTCTCCCCTTCTGGCATAAACACGGAGTCCAATAAACAAAATTCAGATAACTTTGCCCCTACCCAGAGTCATTCCTCTGCAGACTCTTCACCCCTTCCTGGGTTTCGTGGGTTGTTCTCCTGCTCTTGTGCAGAGTGACACCTCCCAGGGCTTTCTGCCAGGAGGCCCAGCTCCAAATTCAGTAATCCTTCTAGCCCATATGTCAGGGTGTTTCTGCACCACCTTTCCCAGTGGATTGGTGGGGGAACCCAGGCCCATTCCAGTCCAAGGACCCTGTGACAAGCAGCTAAGATCTGCTCCCTCAGACTCCTTCCTACATTCAGATTCCTTCCCAAAGCTTCTCCTTGGGCTTACTGAATATCTGCCTCTCTCTAGGCCCTTCCTTCACTCTCTAGCCACCAGAGAAGGCCTGCAGAGTTCTTCCACCCTCTTCCTGGGGCCTCCTTCTCATCAGGGCTTCCTCCCTTTATGTTCACCACCCAGCTCCTCCCAGAGCTGGGCTTCATCTTAAGCTGGACCTGGCCCACCCTCCAGGCACCACCATGTGCCTTAATTGAGCTCGCTAACTCCAGTTAACCCTTTCAGTGCCAGTGTGGGGTATATAAACCATCACATTTGTGTCTGACTATGAATTTGCCCCTTGTAATCCATCTTTCTTCCGTGGGGGAACCCTGGGCCAGTCACAGCCTCTATGTGCCCGGGGTTTGCTCATTTGTACAATGCAGATAATGAGAATGACCCAAGGCTTCATTACCTGCTGCTACTAAAACACTTTGCCCCAGTCGCCCCTTTCCGTAGATATAGCCACAAAAGAAAATTGCTGGTGGGATGCCGCGGGGATTCACCCACAGATTGCAGGGACCCATGAGAACTGGAGGGGAGGAAACTGAGAGAGTGGGAAGAGTGAGTGCACCCAAAGGATTTAGAGGCAAAGGGAGGAGGGAAACAGGCATCAGCTGGGCAGGTAAATAGAGTTGAGGGTGGCTTTCTAGGGTGGCAGGGGTTACCAGATTCTGTACAAGACTGCAGGGGAGTAGCCAGAGGAGAGAGGAAGGGACTGAGGGGACTCAGACATCAGGAGGGAGTAGGGATGAGGGGTTAGAAGTGGGCACTAGGAAGGAGACAGTGGCAAGGCCCTGGGCAGGGATGAGAAGAGGCTTCGAGAGGAGTGCGGATTGGCAAGGAGCATCTCTGTAGGCTGGAGGAGCAGGGGTCAGTCAGGGGGAGAATGGCTTTGCAGTAGGGGAAGCCCCTGGTTCCTGGACTTTCCCCAGTGGTGCTGGGCAGTGCAGGAGTGGAGGAATCGGAGGCTAGAAGAGAGGCTGGGGTTGGTGGGGCAGACAGAGCGCCAGGTGTGGACATCCATATAGCTCCTTCTCCACAGGGGCAAGGCCTCCTGCCCTCTCACACCAAGGTAGGAGATGGGCCATGGCGGGGCCATGCAGGTCATGAGGGAGAGGTATTTTACAGCATTTGTGAAAAATTCCAGCCCCTCTTAATCCCCGGGGCTCCTCTGAAACCGTGACACACAGGAAGGAACCAAACAGGAAAGAATTAGAGGAAAATGCCTCTCTTCTTGTAACCACCTTGGCTGTGCCAGGAGTTAGCAGCAGCCGCCAAGCAGCCAGCCCTGCCTTCCCGCTCCCCCAGCTGCCTCTGTAAACACACAGGGGCTTACTCAGAAGATTAGACGGGAACAGCGCAAAAGACAAGAGTCTCTTTTGTAATGGGAGTGAGATTAAAGAATCAAGTGACCGGCTGCAGCTCCCAAGTGGGTTTCAGGCTCCTTAGAGCACCCGGTCTCTGTCAGGTTCAATCCCCCATGAGCCTAGGGGGCAGTGGGAGGAGGGGGGTGGCGTGTGCCAACAAAGGACCCAGCGAGGACACATGCAGGACCAAACTTCCCAAGTCTCCCGTGCAGTCCGGAAGCCTGTGCCGGTAAGTACTCGCACCCCATGGGGCTTTATCACATGGCTGGAAAGATTCCCTCAGGGACTGCTAGTTTGATCTGTCTATCTATAGTATTATACCGTGCCCATCACCATGGTATATTAGCATCCATCTTTCTGTTGTGGACACTTGATTGGGTCTGGCTGTCTGTGTGAGGGCTGTGAAAGCTGTGTGAATGTCCATCAGTTTCTGGATGTGATTGTTAATCCAAATGGAATGACCAGAACTATTCAGCGAGTAACCAGGCAGTGGCTGTGTAGATGGTGGGAGAACAGACCTCACTCATACAGAACGCCGGGCAGCCGGGTATCTGGCTATGCAGACTCACTGTAAATGAGGTGCGAGTGTTTTTGTCTCTTTCTGCTTGTCTATCCCAGATCCCGATATGCCAGTCCCAACACTGACCTTACGCTGCATCCCCCAGCCCCAAAGGGCAGAGAAAGCCAGCCATCCAGTCCCATCCTGCAATATTTCCACCCCAACGGGCAGGATGGCAGGGAAACTACCTTAACCATCCATAGCAAAGGGGAAAAGCAGGGGAAATGGCTCGGGCCCTATGCCTGCAGCAGAGGAATTAGATGGAGGTGGGAAACAGCCATTATTTACATAAAGAAGAGCTGAAGTTTTCCATGTTTGGTAAAAATTTATTCTGCATTTGAGTTATGTAATGAAGAGTCTCCCTGGGCGCTTTGAGACATGAACGGCGCATCTGTAACACACATAACACAGCCAGCTCTGTCTAATAGGTCCCCAATATAGCTATATAAGTGTGTGTACCTTTCTGGTACATAACCTATATGTGTGCAGGTTATAGAGCAGTTAAAGTTGCAACCAGCCTTCTAAGTCCTAGAAACATATATGAAAATGTACGCATACAATGGGCATTACAAGAGGAGTTATCTACTTGGCAGACAAAGGTCCCAGCTGTGCAGGTTTCTGGTATCACAGTGTGGGCTGAGAGCTAATTTTCACTGAAAATGCAACACAAAAGATACTGCCAACGCAGTAGCATCTTCAGAAAGAGTAATAACGCTGGATATGTGTGAGTTCCTTTTGGGATGGAGGGTCAAGTTGGTCTTTGAGATGGTCAGCAATGCAGATTTCCCAGCTTTCCAGGTCCATTTCACAGGAAGAGGGTTGATTTCATGCTTTAAAGGGCACCTGCAGTTTGGGAGCATCAGCTGGCAGTGAACACTGTCTTGTATTCAACAATGTGTGTGTGTGTGGAGGGGGTGAGTAACGAACTCACAAGTGGACAAAAGCTAGCAGGTTCAGATATGGATAAATATTCATGAATTTGAAAAAAGAAGCACACATCTAACTGTATAACTTGTATTAGTCTGTTCAATAGAGGCGTGCAGGTTCGGAACTGATATTTCATTACATCCGTTTTATGGTGGTGTAACTTCTCTTATTAATTATTATTATCATTATTATACACTCAAGGTTGTGCTAGACACCTAGTCATTAAGCTTCCCAGTGCCATTAACAGACACTGTGCTACTGGAGGGGCTGATTTCATTTCCTGAACACATTTCCTCCCTCAACATGATTCATTATGAAATATTCTGATTTAATTTATGGTTGGAGAGGTGCTGCTGGAATTGCTGTTCCTACCCCAGGCATGCTCTGTCTCCAGCATGCGCACATGGTGTCCAGGGATGCTGTGCTGTACTATCTTTCAAAATCAGGACAGACCCATCCACCCAACACCCAGCTCAGCATTAGGGGGAGCTGTCACTAGCTACAGCAGAAAGTTCTCCATTGGCCTTTATTTGAATTTGTGAAAGAAATCACTCTGCCAGTGTTCTTGCAACTTGTGTGTTCATTTTCTAACAACAGCCTAGGAACAAGCTTCCTGGCAGGGATGGTTGCCAAAAGAACCAGCAAAACTGGAATTCACGAACCTGAGTCTTCATAATAAACACCTGATTCTAGGAGTTAGGCTCATCGAATCAAGGAACAGAAACAATATCACACAGAATCTATGGCCAGTCCAACTAACCAACTAAGCTTGAATTTTGACTATCATAGAGTCCTATGAGATGAGACAACTTCTTGATAATGGTTCAGTGAATAGCATAGCAAATAAATGCTAGAACATTGTAACAGCTCACAAGCAATTCATGCTCAGAAAAGAGGTGACGCTCGTTAAATGGGTTATTTACTGTAAACTATTCACTCCTCTTTCCCCTGTGCTGCTGGAGTCACTTTCCTTCTCAACCTGGACATACACTATCATCCACTGCCTCAGCATGGCGTTGGGGCACATTCTTGCAAGAGGTGCTGTCTGCTACCCTCAGTGTGGTGTCGGGGACATGGCCTTGCCGGAGGTGCTGTCCTTCAGAATGTGGACACACACCTGCGTCCAAGCCCAGCATTAAGAGGACAGATACTGTGTTGTTGCCAGTGCTGCCCTTCACGTGGGGGGATACATGCTTTTCTCCCCTGCCTGATCATTGTTCTCATTTGTCCTTAATTCCCCAGAGGCCTGATGCAAAGCCCACTAAAGTCAAGGGAAATCCTTTCTCAATGTACTTAGTGCTGGGGAAAGTTGTCTGAGCAGCAGCTCTGGGCAGCAGGGACCATTTCTAGGGCCTGATCCACTGCCCTTTGAAGTCAATGGACCGAAGGCCTCAGCCTTCTGCTGAGGCTGCCAACAGGGGGCCAATTCTCCTCTGCTTTGGAACATACTCCAGAGATGTCTTGGTCTTGAAACCTCCCCCAGAAGAAATGCAGAGTGAAATGTCTAATAAAATAAACACCGGAAAACTATAAACAGTGATGTTGAGAAACTGCAAGCACTGACGTAACTGCCAGGAAAGGTAATCCTTCAAAGAAGGGGTCCACTACCCAAGAGGCTAGGAAACCTATAGTATGAGGAGAATTCAACCACAGGAAGCTTTCCTTTGCCTTCCCAGCCTTTACACTTTCTCCTTGGACAAGCTGCACTGGAGGAGGAGGACTCCCCAAAGCTGACGTGAATGGAACAGGACGGGCAAGAAGATGTGGATGGCTTCTTCCTTCCGCACCACTGCCACCCACCCCCAGCCCCCACCACTTGTGCTCATCAAAGAGCCAGAGCATTCAAGCCAGAGCATTCGTTTGTGGGTGGGATCAACACACTTTGCTGTTCTCTGATCTGTTTAAACTATCTCCACTTCGTCCTGGAGATGTGCCCAAGCCTGATTTAAAACATTTCTTAACAAACTGCCTCCCCTCATCTTCCCCTCCCTCTTCCTCTCTCTTCTCATCCTCCCCTTCTCCACCAACCTATCCCTTCCCTGTTTCTGTCTCCTGTCTTCACCTTTACCTCTCCCCTTCTTCCCCATTCTCTTTCTGTATTATCTACCTTTCTCTCTCCCCTCAGAGCCTTTACCCTGTCTTCTCTTTTTCCACCTTTACACACATTCCCGGGGGCTTTACATCACTTCTCTGGAGTCTGCTTTCAGACCTCTTCCCCTCCAACCAGAGTTGCCAATCACCCAGGCTCTAGGTCTGTGTCCCAGTCACTGTGTCTCTGCCAGAGCAGCAGGTGTGATCCTTTCTCTCTCGTTCCGGCCTTCACATACTTTAAGCTGGTTCTGCCACTCATCCAAGGGGCACTACAGAGCTCAAGGAATTGGTAGTGAATAGGGAGCCTTTTGCTACTAGGTCACAGGATAAACCTAGCCCAGGTCAGTTAGTGGCTGAATGTTGATACCACCGAGTGGCTGCTTTGAGCCGGTCTATGTGACAGGAGTTAGTGCTCCCAGCCCAGATCTCAGGGAACAGGTCAAAATCCACCATTGCAACTGGCTCCAATCTGCCCCCTTTTCAGCTACGTCTGAAGAGAGACCAAGGACTGAATGGAGACTGTGCTCCCTTCGTGCCCCTACAGAGGCGCTTTGGGAGGGGCACCTAGCACTGCCATTGGCCATGCTCATGGCTGTCCATCCAGCATAGTCCAGGAGCACTGAATAACAGTAATGACAGAGCCCCTTCCCTGTTCCTGAGCCTCAGTTCAGCGGCTGGGAATGGCAAGAGTCAAACACCAATCCCAACACAAAGAGACCTTAGCAATGCATTGTCCTGGGAAGGGAGGAAGGGTAAAGCTGGCAAACCCTTCCCCCTCCCAGCAGCAGAATGGATTCTACTGGTAACTGTCCCAGTTACCAGTGGAAGAATCTCTCAGAGAAAAGGCCTGAGCAGTCCCTTCAAGGAGACCTGGACACACCATCAGCTTCCCCCACAGCACCACTGCCCTCCGCTCTCCCTGGGACACTGGCCAGACTTCTTGCTTGCAACAAAGTTTGCTCTGTTGTGGATTAGGTTACTGGATATGGATCTTTTATGCAAAACCAGTCTGATCCAGGCTTTTTGCAGTGGATCCTTTGAGGACTCCTTCGAAAAAATTATGAGAAACATGGTCTATTTTAGCAAGATTCGTCTTTCCTGAGACAGCAAATCCACAAGTTCTACAGGCACCCAGATACTGAGGTGATGGGCATGGTATAAACACCTAGATAGATAGATAATGGTAAATCAGGGAAAGATAATGGTAAATCAGGTAGAGATATGTCCTTCTGAATCTTCCACAGCCAGAGGCTACCAGTCCAGATGTTTCATTAAAGAGCCAGGGCTCAGCTCCAACCTAAACCATAGGAAATTCAACAGGCCCACCTCCAACTAGCACATATGGGCCAGCCTCACTACTTCCTGATGTTCTGGACTGTGTTTGCTTTTGATGAATGGGCTGTGGCATGATTCTCTGAATTGGATTTCTGGGCCTACCTGAAATGGACTTTGGGGTGTCCCCAGGAAGAGAAGAACCTGAGTTTCTGTGCACAGCTGGGAGGACTCCTAGTGTTGCTGTTTCTGGACAGTGTCCTCACACTGCACAGAAATCCTTTACTAGCTCATCACAGATACCCCTTGCTGTACCCCAGCCTCCTTCCACCCCCTTAGCAGGTTTCCTGATGGCCTCAGTGTCTCCATGTTTTGTTTCTCACAGGCTCTGTGATGACGGTGACGTACACAAATCGAGTAGCTGATGCCCGCCTGGGAACCTTCTCGCAGCTCCTGATCCGATGGAAAGGGAGTATCTACAAACTCCTCTACTGCGAGTTCTTCATCTTCATCACTCTCTACTTCAGCATCAGCCTCACTTACAGGTAAGCTTCCTCTTTCACCTGAGCCCTGAGAGACCCCTCCAGGTTCTGCCCATTGTTCGGGCTGTGTGGGTTGGGGGAAAATGATACTGGCTACTGGGGAAAAGGAACTTTGCAAGAAATGTTCAGTACAGGTCCTAGCCTGGTGAAGCAGTGTCAGTGATGGTGCATTGCAGAGCTTCCATTTCCCAAGAACAGCCGAGACTTGCTCCCTGGATCTGCTGAGACGTGAAGAGAGGAAAGCTCTTTCCTCACCGTTCCAATATAGTTTACTACCTGACAGCTTTTCATTATCAATGGGGTTACAGTTTCTCCCAGGTTACTTGTGAAATATACACAGGGTGACCCTTCTCCTTAGAAGAAGCCTGGATTCTCTGTGAAGGGAAAGTAAGTTATGTATGATGGTTACCCATCCTTCCAGAAAAGAGCAGTTTATGGTTAAATTAATGCAGATAAGATGGATGTGCATATACAGGGGACATCTCCACCCCTCAGGAAGATGGTTTCTCTGGGCTTAGATAGTGGAAGTACAGAGGATAACCCCCGGAAGGGTGCTGTTGGGAAGAGATCTCTTAGATGGCACAGCCTGGCATTTCCTCTGGTGTCTCTCATGGAGCAGACAGAATGATTGGGGCTACTAGTTTGTCATGGAGTCTGGTGCGGGGGTCATGTGTTCTGTGACTCTGTTTCTTGGAGGGAAAGTCACTCAGCTCACCCAGCTGAGCTAAGGTGTATCTAGGTGGCACTGAGGCCAAGGCAGGAAAGCAGCTCTGTATAAAGACAGAAGCAGCTCCTTCCCAGTTTGCTACTGTTAGAGTCTGAATGACAGGCATCAGAATAGAGATTACAATTAATTTAAATTCACCCAGAGTCCAAGGGCTAGGGGGAGATCCAAAGGCAGAAGAAAGGTTGGAGCAGGTCAGTGACACGGCTGGAGTGAGGCTACTGCAGGGCAAGGACAGGGCTCAGGCGGGACTGGGGCTGCAGCTGGAGTCTGGTGCACTGCGAGGCAGCAGGAGAGCTCCTGGCTGGGTAGCACTGTTACTCCGTCTGCTCTGCTCTGCACCTCTGCTGGGGTTGTGGAAATACCTGAGCCTGGGGTCATCTGACGCAGTCTCTGCTACTGTATGCCTGACAAACTCACTGCAGCACCTGAGCCAGCAGCCCTAGTTTGCCTCACAGCAGGCCAGGAAGTATCTCCTGAGCTGGCCACTGGGTCATTTCCTTTAGCACAGACATCTCCTAGATGGGATGGCAACATGTTTCTTGTGGTGCGTCCCCTGGGTAAGACAGAGTGGAGCTCCCTGGGACACCTCTCCTGGGTTGACAAGCGAGGTGTTTCCCATGGAACATCTCCTAGGTCAGGGAGCATAGTGGTTTCATTGCTCATGGACTCCCATCCACACAGGGCTGGGAAGGGTGAAGTCTCTTCTGAGCGGCTGATAGCGAGACTGTGCCTCTGGGTTTCCTTTGCAGGCTGATCCTGAATGCAAGCCAAAGGCTGATGTTTGAGAAGCTGGCTCTGTATTGCAACAACTATGCTGAGCTGATCCCTGTGTCCTTCGTGCTGGGTAAGGAGTGTGCGGCTGGGGAGTGGGATGGTGCTTCCCCTTCCGATCCGGACACTGCGCTGCAGGCCCGTGGGATGCACCGGGGACATAGCCAGCCACTCCTCCCCCGCAGACCCCGCTCCATCAGGCAGGTGTCTGGATGGACTCATTCGGCCAATTCCGCCCTAGGTTTCTACGTGACCCTGGTGGTGTCTCGCTGGTGGGGTCAGTACGAGAGCATCCCGTGGCCCGACCGCCTCATGAACCTGGTCTCCAGCAGCGTGGACGGGCAGGACGAGTACGGGCGCCTCCTGCGACGCACCCTGATGCGCTACAGCAACCTCTGCAGCGTGCTGATCCTGCGCTCCGTCAGCACCGCTGTCTACAAGCGCTTCCCCAGCACGGAGCACATCGTGCGAGCAGGTGGGTCCCCCTCCGCCTCTAGCGCAGCTGCGAAGCCGCAGTCCTGGGAGGGCTGGCTGGGTCGAGGTGTGGGCGCAACAACTGCATGGCCCCGGGATACAGAGATACCCACTGGAATCCGCATGGCTCAGGAGACCAGGGCTAGGGGGGCAATCTGTGAAATCCAAACTAATCTGTCTGACCCAGACAAGAAGCGCCCCGGGGACAGGCAATAAGCATTATGGGCACAATCCTGTAAGGTGCGAAGTGACTGCTGGAGGTGCTGATCACCTGCCACTGGGATTTCTGGGGCACTGAGGACTCCCAGCCCATCCAGGAACGGCTCAGGCTTGAGCCCTATGTCATTAGGAGAGAATGCATCTTTGAGATCGACCTAGCCAATCATGTTTTTTCCTGTTGTTTGAGCTTCGGAATAGTGCAATTGAAGGCTAGTTTCTGATCACAATGAATTTGTCCTCTACTGTGCGCGTGCGCACACGTTGGTTATTGCAGGTTTGGGGTTGTGTACCCTGATTTGTTATTGCAGGGCTGTTCCTGAGGACACCGGGCTGGATACACTTGCTCTTTAGTGCAGGGTTCATCAGAAGATGTAGTGGCAGGCTCTGGTTTGTTTCTGTAGTGTCACTGGGAAGAACAGGATGGCTTTCATTCCTACTCCCATTGACACTTTGTTATTGTAGGTTTGCTCATGAGCTGCGCTGACATGGTGAAATGCTCCCCCCACTGCAAAGGGCCAGCAGAGTCCTCTGCACTACTGGAGCCTTCAGCATGAGTCTAAGTGCTGGGGCTTGAACAGGCCTCCTGCACTGGGATGGATTTTGCCCAGGATCAGTCATTGTGCATGATTAAGCATTGTAAGTTATGCTCAGGGAGGGGTGGCTACTGACAATTTGTATACTGTTGGAGGGGAGGGAGGGAGTACACATTAAGAGAATAACACAGATGAAAGAAGCACATAAAGGCAAATAAAAGTTGAGTCTCTCATACCCGCAAGTCTCATAGGCATTCCTGACCTGTTTCTCAGATTGTTGCACTCTCTGGTGGTCATTGAAGGTCATTGCTTTTCATTCAGCTTTCTAGTTTTTTACCTTGTTTTCTCTGATTTTGTTAAATATGGTTTGTCTTTGTCAGTCAGCAAATCAGCACCTTGAACATCAGGTTTACTTCAAACATAGAGCAGCTCATAGCAAAGAGAATTCGGACAGCAGCTTAGCTGCAGGTAACCCCAGACAGTAGCGATGTGGTCAGAGATTTCATCTCTTTAAAGGCCTTTTGTTGATAATGGTCTCGACCAGATAGGATTCGTGGTCAGAGGCCCTGGGGGTTTTTCACCTTCCTCTGCAGTGTGGGGCACTGGTCACTTGCTGGAGGATTCTCTGCACCCTGAAGTCTTTAAACCACGATTTGAGGACTTCAATAGCTCAGACATAAGTCAGGGGTTTGTTACAGGAGTTGGTGGGTGAGATTCGGTGGCCTGCATTGTGCAGAAGTCAGACTACACGATCATAATGGTCCCTTCTGACCTTAAAGTCGGTGATTAAAGTCTATGATTCAAATGTGCGTTCTGAGCAGCAGTTTGGAAGCCAGCAATTTGGTTGTTTTAGTTCTCGTACTGACTGTGGAACCGTGAGCAAGCCACAGCTGTCTTGTGCCTCAGTTTCCCCATCTACAATTCCTCCTATTTACCAAAAGGAATGATAATAGTTTTTATCAGGGGTGTTGCAAGGGTTATTTAGTTGTGTGGGATGTGTCCAATATTGTTAGGGGGGTGCTTCGTGGGTGGGACATCTGTTATTCCTCTTCAAAAGGCATGACTGCCTGACGTGAATGACACATTCCAGAGCTAATGCATCGCACATTTGTCCCCAGTGGGTTTCCATAAAAGCCCCTTCTTACAAAGCAACAGTGAGCCCCAGCATTGAGAACAAGGAGAGAGGACGCCACGTTTCAGGGTGTGAGTGCTCTGAGACCTAGACAGGCTTCACTAGGTACACAGGGTAATTGCAGTCTGCTCCAGGGGAGTTTGTAATTACATGGCACTGACCCTGTAAATATCCTGCTCCTCTGGTGTAAACGCCTCATGCAATACCTGGTGCTTACAGATGCTTTCACTGGAAATACCCTGACCCATGGGCCCCATCCTATCAATACTCTGTCCCTTCTGGGTAATTACTCTGGAAGTAACCTGCCCTCTTAGGGTAATTGCCTCCAAATACCCTGCCTCGAGATGGACCTACCCCACAGATATTCCGCCCTTTGGAACGACTCCAGCTTGCACCACTTAGAACTACTTGGGCTACTCAAAATTTTGCCAGGACTGGTTCGGCCAAAGACCAGGACAGAAGCAAGATAGCTTAAGAGCTTTCCCCCTTCTCCCCTCTGCTCCTACACAGATCACAGCTCGCTCAGACCCAGGAATAAGGGCCACCGAGTGCAACATAGGTGTAAAGAGCTACCAGATCAGATGCACAGGGGATGTGGCAGCAGGAATGAGCCGCTCTCTATCAGACAGTGGGAGCCTGGCCCTTTGAACACTGACTGATTTTCCACACTGAGAGAACTCTTAGGACAATCCCAGGATGTGCAATGCTGACCTCTAGACAGGGAACACAACCGGTGTGGGAGGTTGTGTGTGTCACAGTGGAGAGCTCAGAGGTGCATGCCAAAACTTTGTGAGAGGCACAATCCCCAACCAATCAGAAGTCCAGTCAGGCTCTGCTGCCCTAAGGGCTCTGCCCCTGGATCCTCTCTCTCCTTGGTCCAAAGCTGGCCTGCTGATTTGCAGGGCCAGAGGCATGTGGGGACAGGCACATGAGTTTCCACAAGAGACTGGGCCAGCCTGTGAGCGGCAGAACTTCCCTGACTCCGTGGGATCTCCTGATGTGTGGGTCAATTTGCTTTGCTAGGTGAACACCCACCCCTGGCTTCCCTTTCCCTGCGGGTTTTTCATGTGTCAAGGAAAGACTGGAAAGGAGAGGCTCTCATTGTCTTCCATCCCCCATCTGCTCTTGCCCATTTAGGCCTCATGACCCCAGAAGAGCACAAGAAGTTTGAGAGCCTGAACTCTCCCCACAACAAGTTCTGGATCCCCTGTGTGTGGTTCTCGAACCTGGCTGTGAAGGCACGGAACGAGGGCAGAATCCGGGATAGCGTGATGCTCCAGGGCATCCTGAACGTGAGTTCTGGAAACAGCCAGAGGGCATGTTGAGAACGAACCAGCCCTGCCCTCCTCTCTGGGTGGAGCTTCCTGCTGGTCCCCCAGGGGAGCAGGGAGGGTGAGGTGGGGCTTAGAGACTGTACCCATCACATCCGTGGTGTAACTCTATTAACTTCAATGGGAAACGTGCCCACTCATATCTATCACTCAATGGAGTGGAGAAAATGGGACATTAGTCCAATGCAGTGTGGGGTCCACTAGAACGGCAATTGTGTGAGACAGCCCAGGACTCTAGATGAGGAGACGGTTGCTCTTCTCTCACCCTGCTTTACAAGGGTGTAATACCATTGACTCCAGAGGAGTTACTCCCAGTTTGCACTGGTGTGAGAGGAGAATCAGGCCCTGACTCCAGTAGAAAAAGGGTCCCTTCAGGACAAGCCAGAGGTCCCACTGGTGCTCCAGTGTGGTGGTGGGGAGGGCAGAAAGCTCAATATTTAAGAATGGGCAGAGCCCAGGAGTGACTGACCATATAAAGTGAATTCCCTGTCCTACCTGGGAGATATGTTCCCTTGGTGGAGGAGTCTGGAGGGGAAGGAGCATGGGAGAGTGTGAGTGTGAGGTAGCTTTTCTGTGGAGGGGAGCCATTCCTTTTTCTCTGGTGTTCCCCACTCCAGGAACTAAACACCTTGCGTAGCCAGTGTGGGCGACTCTATGGGTATGACTGGATCAGTATCCCGCTGGTCTACACTCAGGTGAGTGCAGGAGGTCTTCTGTAGCCGCTGCCACACCCAGTGGCCTCTGCAAGGCGAATTACGGCAAGACACAATGTGCTGGGAAACAGGCAAGGCTCTTTAATACACATGTGGTTCTCCACATACCCACCCCTCCCCATGGACCCCCAGATATGCCCCATATCCACACATGGACCCCCCCCAGTGCACACCCTACATACACAAACTTACCCACACACATAAACACCGACTTATGCAGCAAACACAGTATCCCAGCACACACGCACCGATTCCAGGCATGCACACCCACATTCCTCATCAATTCACAGCCAGACAACCCATAGACAAACCTATGGTGGGTGACCCGTGTGTCCCCACACACACGCCATACATATGAATGAACTCCAGACACACACACACACACACACGTATACCTCCTACATATATACGCCTCCAAAGCCTGCTCATCAGCCTGGAAATGCTTCAGCTTCTCCCCGCTCAACAATGCTGGTACCTTAGCCCCGAGGACACTGCTCTAGGGGCACTGGAGAATGCAGCAAAGGTCTGAGTGGGAGGTGCCATCGACACTCCCTGTGTGCAGAGAAAGCTGTTTATCTGCATTGGACACAAGGCGCTCTCACCGTTCAGTAGCTCTCTGGCAGCAACGCCGGGGTAGACAGCTTGGCACCAGCCCCCTGGCTTGTATAACACAGCTGCTTAGGCAATGCTCACTCCCACTAGTGTGGTCTGCTGTGAAAGAGGAACAACTCCGGTTCCGGATGCTGTGAAGGCAAAGGTTAGTGGGGGATTTATTCAGAGCCCTGTGCAGATCAGATTCTCCTGCAAACCAGGATCAAAGGCAAGAGAATGTCAAGGCCACAGCTAGTCACAGTGGTGTTCCACAGGAGCTCGGTCACGATGGGTGGCCATGGGATGCTTTCCTGGAGGGCACGGCACAGCGCTACACTGCCTCTGCTCGCACCCTCATGCGCACACACACTGTGCACTAATGCCCTGCGCTCGCAATGTCAGCTCCACGCAGCGTTCAGCTCTTCGGGGTGACTAGGCATCCACAGACAACAGGGAACTGCACAGCTCAAGCCGTGTCCCAGGAGTACAGAGCAGGGATTCAGCTAATAATGGGGCATGGCCAGGGGTTGTTAATTCACCATGGATCCTTGGCTCCAGGGCCAGAATGCCGAGCCAGACCAGCCTGCTGAGGCTGCACTTTCTGGGTGGGAGGAAGGTCACGCACTCAAGGAGGAAGAATCTGCCCATGCAGGCTCCTCAATCACGATAATGGAAACAGTTTCTCTCTGCTTCCAGGCACCTGCAATGGGAGTTCTGCCAGAGATATCCAGCCACAGTCCCCTGACCCAGGGCCCTACTCCCCTAGACATTGTGAGCCAGACATGTCCACAAGTGCCCCTGAAGCTTTGCCATCCCGGCTTGGGTGCTTTGCTCCAGGCCATGGGGTTTGTCCAGAGCGGGGTGGCAGGGCACCTGGCAGTGTTGCCAACTCACAAGTCTTGCCGTATTTGTTTTTGTCTCTGAAAGCCCCAGCTTCTGGCATCAGGAGATGGCATGAGACTCTTAGTTTGCATTAAAAAAACAAGAAGAAAGTTTCCAGCCCTCATGGTTTGTAGAGAAAAGCTTGAAAATGTGCCACAAGTGAAATCTGTAGGCTGAGAAAGCAGAAGGCAAATTAAAAATAGATGTATATAAAAACCCCTCATGTTTTAAATCAATCCCATCATTTCCGGGAGCCAGACTCATGATTTTTGAAAGTTTGGGGTTGCCAATACTACAGATAGCACCCTGCTGGGAATTTTAGCAACCTCCAGCATTTGGGCCACACTGGTATCTCTTGGTTTCCACTCAGAACCAGCCCAAGAACCAGCAACCCAACAGACCCATTGCTCCGGCAGGGAAGACAGCACTTTGCCACCCAGCTGGTGGTCTCTGCATCTGGGGCAGGGCTGGCAAGACTCCCTCAGTGTTTTGCCACCCAGCTGAGACATGGGGCACTCAGGGAAGTTTTCTGAGGGCAGGAGAGGGAGACCAGATTGCGCTTCCCAGCTCTGCAGATGATTTGTTGTGCAGCTTTGGGCAGGTCACACAAACACTCGGTGCCTTAATTTCCACATTGGCCCTCATGGGGGTGTTGTGAGGCTTCACTGCCTCTAAGACATGCTTTGCAGGTGGACGGTGCGGTAGAGGGACAAAGCATTAGCAGTGCTGTCCCTGGGTCTAGCTTGTCCCCAGAGTTATATGGCCATTGAGGGAACAGGGAAATAATTTGCAGGGGGTGGAGGGCATTTAAAAATGGCTACAGCAGAAAGAAACCTTCCTGCTGAGAGGGAGGTGGATTGGGGCAGTGCCCGTCCAGAGAAGCACCCAGCTTTGCCTTCTGAAACACAGTCTTAGAAAGGCCGCAGAGTGAGCAGTCCTGCAGAGCTCCTCAGCAGCCTGCGGTAGTCTGGAGGGGTTGGAGGGGAATCTGAGGAAGGATGGCAAGGAAAGCAAGCTAGGAACTGAGATCTGTTTCTGACTGCATCCCCCTGCCCTTCCCCAGGTGGTCACGGTGGCCGTTTACAGCTTCTTCCTGGCCTGCCTGATTGGCCGGCAGTTCTTGGACCCAGAGAAGGGGTATCCTGGCCATGAGCTGGATCTGTTTGTGCCTGTCTTCACACTCCTGCAGTTCTTCTTCTATGCTGGCTGGTTAAAGGTGAGTCCAAGGAAACATGCCCTGACCTTCTGGGAGCCTCCTTTCCCCAACATGGGAAGCCTGGAATTGATTCCAGACCCAGGCAGGAGTTTCTCAGATCGCTCTGGGGGACATCACACTGTCCGAGTGATCCAGCACTGCCATACAACAGGCCCACATTCAAGTCCCAGTGCTTAGCTTTCTCCATCTAGGCCAGCAGAGGCTGAGGGCACTGCCAGGGTCTTCCCTGTACCTGAGTGCACCTCCTTGCAGGAGATCTGGATTCACATCCTAAGCCCCAGGGACCTATCACTGGGGCCTGACCAGCTGGTGAGTGCTCTGAGGCAGTGGGCTTCATTGGCCCTGAGGAGAATTTTTCTGTGGCCATCCCTCTGGCTGAATCCAGGAGTTGCAGTGACTGACTGAGGGGAGGCCTGGCTTCCTCCTCCTCAGCTGCAAGGCTAATGCAGTGTAACACAGCAAACAGCAAACACACATTAGCACTAACTGTCCCAGAAGCCACAGGGCAGCTAATCTTCCCTTTTTAACTCCCTCACTGCTGCTGATTGGAAGAAGAAATGTAGCTGAAAGGTACTTCCCAGGCCTAATGCTGGAGCACAGGGTCCGAGTGGCCCTGCAGGTTGCTCCCTCGGGAAGGGGGTTTGAACCCTTGACATGTGCTCTCAATGCGCAGGTGGCTGAACAGCTCATCAACCCATTCGGAGAGGATGATGACGATTTTGAAACCAACTGGCTCATCGACAGGAACCTTCAGGTAACGGTGGGACCTGATCCCACACAGCAGGCCCATCAGAGATGAGAGCGGAGATAGGGTAGCACCCAGGGACTGAGTAGACTCGTGGCTCCAGGTCTCCAAACACGAGGAGAGAGGGCACGTGGCACCTCATCTCTATCATCCCTGGTTCCTGCTCTGCGCTGCAGACAGCATAACATTAGGGCGGGGCACTGACTGTCGGGGGTGGGGGGTTTGCATGCGTGATGAAGCAGCCCGGCTCCTTGTTCCCTCAGTAGCCAAGGAACCAGCCCACGTGCATGGAAGATTATGGGACAAGATCTGCCACACCACTGAGCATGTGACTGTCTGCGTATGCTGCTCCAGCTACATGATGGCTGGCGAAAGCGCGAGAGGGGCTGTGTCCCTGCATGCTCCTCCTGCGTCCTTCTCTATCCAGCCCGTGCTCATGTTTAAGGCTTTACGTGACTTGTCTATGTCTCACTGCACTCCCACTGCTGCATTGTGCTGTGCCATTCTGGCCCCTTCTCCCCTCAATGACCTTGTGCCTTTTCCACACAGATTCTTGGGCCTAGAACAGTCTCCCTCCGACTGGAGACCAAGCAACAAACTCCACCTTCTAATCCCTCCTAAAATACACCGTTCCGTACTCCAAATAGTGACTCCCTCACTTTCCCCTTCACTCCAATTTAAACAACGTTGTATACATAAAGAACAACCCTAGTAACTAACAATCCATGTACCAAACCCAGCTGCTTATTCATTGGGTGCTTTCCTGTTGCATCCCTTCCCTAGTCAGATTGCAAACTCTGGGGAAGAGAATTTGTTCTCTTAAATGAAGGTACTGCACCATGCAGAGTGATAATTTTACCCCCTTGAGTCTGACATTCCCATCATCCCCTGCAGGTCTCCCTTCTTGCTGTGGATGACATGCACCAGGATCTGCCCCTCATGGAGAAGGATCTGTACTGGAACGAGTCCTACCCCCAGCCACCCTATACCGCAGCCACTGCTGAGTATAAGCGAACATCATTTCTTGGCTCAACCTTTGACATTAGGTGAGTGAAGCTTTCCTGCCACATGAAATTATCAATGGAGGCCAGATTTACACCCCAGCCCAAGGCCACAATGTGTTGAATTATCTCTGGACTTTACCAATGCTCTTCTAGGAAGGCAGCAGTTCTTCCCCTGCCACAAATGTCCCCCCGCTGGAGTTCAGTGTTTCTCAAATCCTCCTTTGCATGTGAAATCATGGTAAGAGATTGTGGCTATATAGCCCAGAGAGAGAGAGAGATTCAACTTCCTTAGTCAAAACATGTTTGTGTTTGCATCACTTTGTGTGTAATGATGCCTCTGCCTGTCTCCAACACGAGTGTCCACAACGATGTGCCTGTTACTGTTCCCCATAGCAATACAGAGGAAGACATCAGAGGCTGAGGTTTGCCAGTGTTTGCCCTGTGCTGCAATCCTCCCCCCTTAGCTTCACTGATCTCTACTCACTATTCTAGTGGAAGGCAAAAGTCCATTCAGTAAGGTCCTTCCTACACACTCTGGAGGAAAATTCCATCCAGAATTCATAGAGTCACTGTACATAACAGCCTGTTTTGCCTCTTCCCAGCATGCAGAAAGAAGAGATGGAATTTCAGCCGCTGGAGCAAATTAAAGAGAACGAGGAGGCGAACCACTCTACACCACTGCTGGGACATCTGGGCCGCCTGCTGGGGGTCCAGTCACCGAGTTTCTCCAGGTCATCCTCCCGGATGAACCTGCCACGCAAGAGGAATGACCCCTTGTCCCCCTTCCCTCATTACTTGTACCAGGATGTAGGGAAACCTGGAAGCCTCTGCAGTGCCAATCAGCAAAAGGGAGACTCCTCCCACCCAGGCTCCAGTTCACAGGAGCAATGGGACAACGAAGACCGAAAACTGAGAGAGTTTGATGCCTTCATGTCAACCCCCTTCTTTGAGAGACCTGGCTTTTATAGCGCTCCACAGACACCAATCAGCTCCATCCCGCTGATCTTCCCATCCAGGCGCCCAGGACGCAAGAAGCCCCCTGCTCTCTCCAGCATTGTGGCCTGTTCAACTTCAATGAGAGACAACTTTGCCAACCTGTCACCTTCCAGGGCTAATGATGTGGACAAAAGCCAGAGCTCCCTTGGTTCTGCAGTTAAGGAAACTTTTGTTTGGCCAGGAGAGCGAGAAAAAGCCCCAGACTCCCTGGTGGTGACAGTAGAGGAAGGAGAGAACAACACGTTGAACAATAAAATGAATGAGGTTGCCCCTGTTAGGAGCCCAGGGCTTCAATCAATAGTATCGGAAAGCCCCAAGTTTCCCTTCCTAGCAGAGGCCCCAGACCATGAAAAACAGGGCAGCTTCAAGAGCTTGAAGAGTCTGAAAGGCCGCCGACATCCCTGGCAAACTCTAGAGAACATGACACCAGCAGCCACCCCAAACTCGGATAATCCTAGCAACTTTCATACTCCCAGCATGAGAACCCCTGGTGGCAGTGGGCCCCTCTTCTTTTCATTCACCCCTGTGACATCCCCAGTGCTAGAGAGATCACGCTTAGGGAACTCAGTCACTGTTCCTAGTCCAAGCTCAGATGATACATCCAGTGCCCCAGTCCAGGCTTCCATAGAGGTTTCTGGGACTGGAAGAGAGACAGGAAATGGAAATGCTAGTGCTCATCACACTGAGGAACAGAGAAGAGCAGAGAGTCCCTCACCTAATGACTCCGGTATCTCCTTAGCAGAGGGTGACTACGTGGGGCTGATGGAGGTGATCATGGAAGCCAGTGAGAACGTGTCTGATGAAGGGAAGGTGGATAGATACAGCTAAATGAAGAGACCAGTTGATTCCGTCTGACTGCTGAGATACACACGCTGTTAAGAATACTGCAGTGTCTTTACACCAAACAATATTGGTGCTCAAGACATATAGAGCTTCTACAAAGAGGCAATACAACCATCCCAGCCATGTACTGCCAAAGGGTGGAGCTTCAGTACCTGATGGCCTGAACTTGTTCCCAGCATGAGTTTACTAGCGATGAACCTGGTGCAATAGAGTGTACAAGAACAGTTCATGGAACTTCAGTGTCACACCTTTGGGAATACCTATACAATTAAAGCAAAAAATTTTATAAAATTCTTCATAAATTGCAAGTACCTGAGAATGGAGCAACGTAGGCCACCAGCCTTTTGGCAACTTGGGCACAGACACAGATTAACTCAGAAGCTGGTTTCCTAAATATGCCTGGAACGTTGACCCATCTTACAAAACCACACCACCACTCAGCCTTACTGGTGTCTGCCACAAGAGACCCAACAACAAGTGCAGGGGATATTTGTAAACATTAGAAATGTGGTAAAGTTGGGGAGGAAGAGAGGAGAAAGGACTGAATAGCTATGGGGCAGGTGATTTCATTAGACTGGAGGTAGCTGATTGTGGCTAGGATTAAACTCAGAGGACATGAGCATAACAAAGCTGTAGTGTTGCTCTCACAGTCCAACTGTCTCTCCACCCCGAAGTATTTTGCCCCCCTCTACCTCCCCACACCAATTAATCCAAGTGCTTTGAGTGAGTGTGTTAGCACTCGTTTTGTTTTTTTTTAAAAAAAAGGGGGGGGAGAGGAGTTTATATGGCAGATTTCAAAAATATTCTGAATGGAAAACCCCTTAGTCAGAATCCTATTCTAAAGTGCACTCTGACAAAGAAAACAAGCTGAGGTCAAACACAACAGGTGCTCCACTTCCTCATTGCAGTTTCAAGAAACCACATCAGTGAACAGAAGCTAGGGCTGACTGCTCTCTCCTCCTAAAACAGGGCTGTGGGAAATAGCCAGAAGCCTCTTAACTACTGATCAAAGCCCCCAGGCAGAAATTAGTTCATGCAGGTTTTCTATTTTAAGACACCCCCTCCCACCTTTGTTGCACCCATTTTGCTAGCTACAGAAGCGGTTGCATTTTAGACACCAATCACAATACTTTCTAGAAGCTTTAAGTGTTATTTGGAACAGCAAGTTACAGTAAAGACAGGCTCATGAGCTTTCTAGAGATCAAATGTGTAAAGTGTTGTTCTGCAGTATGTACTTGGAGAGACTTGTGCTTCAGAACCCACAGCCCTGACACACAGTTCCTCAGTTTACACTGAATGGTGCTGGTGTTCCAGAGGATGTGGTGTCTTCCCCTATATATATATATCCCAAACACTCGGGAGCTCTCACTGACTCTGCTTGCCCTTCATCCAAATTAAACTGAAGTATGGCACTCCTTTCCCTGGAGGGGGTCTTTAGAGGCAGCCTGAGAACCTCCTACTGAAGAATATTAGCCCACACTTCTTCCATTCTCTGCTTGTCATGTAAGCATTTGAAGTGCTTCGCTTTTCTTCCCTATGCCTTTTCAGCATAGGAAGCTAGCTAATAATGCAAGGTGTTTCTCAAAGCTTTGGGGGTGGTATCTAGAGAAGGGTCAGGGCATAAACATTTGAGTAGAAGAGCAGAGATTTTTTTGTTCTTTGGCCACTTTATGATGAGCTTCCCCATTGTAGCTTTTAGCTAAGCCTTCTATACACACACTTCCCCCCCCCCCCCCCCCAGTGTATACTCATGGACTAATCCCTACAGTAGTTTAGTGGTAGGGAATGCCTCCCCACTTGAGTCAGAGTCTGATCTGTGGTGAGCCCAAAGGAACAGTGCCCAGTCAATGATGCCAGATCTGCCCCCCACTAATGTATTCACACAGCTGACCCCCATTCTGAGATGGGTCATCACGGATAAGTCAGGAATATGCTGTGAAACCTCCAAATGTAGGATTCACTCCCATATTACAGTGCAAGGCAAATAAAACAAACTTGAAACAAGTCACTTTATTGGATGTAAGGTGTTACAAACACAAAGAAACAAAGGAGAGATTTTTTGGTACAGAATGACATTATCCAACAGTAGATGCATGCACTGCTGGGCAGCAAGCTAGGAGACCTACTGAAACCCATGGGTGGCCTATCCTGAGGCTTTAGTTCTCACTGTCACTGTCCCCCAGGGTGTGCTTGTCAAAGAGGTACTCTGCCATCCCGTATTTGGGTGCCCCCATCTTGCGCAGGTTGGTCACATGCTCACCCAGCTCTTTGATGGACTTCACCTGCTCATCCAGGTAGTGGGTTTCAATGAAGTCACACAACTAAAAAGAGGGGAGAAGACAGTTAACTCATGTCAGTATTATTTATTCAGCCAATGGGAGGCCCTGCCAGAATCAAAGAATGGAAAGTGCCAGAACCCAAGATCCAGAGGGAGCTGGCACTACCTCCTAAGCCAGCATGTTAGGCAGGGGGTGGGGTGGCGTGGCTGATTTCTTACTACATGTTTCTTTCTCGGGGGGAGAAAAAGAACGGCCCCTCCCCCCCACTCCTTAAGACAGGGTTATACTCTTGAACCACCAGAGGAGAAAAGCCTTTGATTTACCAGAGACACCAAAACATCTCAAAATTATTCTAAGTGGAAGATCCCAGATCACCTATATATAGGCACATCCCAGTGCCCAGTAGTATACTGATAGGGCTTCTGTTTTTCAGGGTTTATTTTTAGACAAACAACTCAACTTAAAGTTTTAAGGTTTTTGGAGCTTGTGTGATTACCTTACTCAAAGAAAAGGAGTACTTGTGGCACCTAGAGACTAACAAATTTAAAAGCTTATGCTCTAATAAATTTGTTCTAACAAATTTTTTATGTACCTTAATGAGTAATTACAGGTTTCAGAGTAGCGGCTGTGTTTTTCTTTTTGCAGATACAGACTAACACAGCCGCTACTCTGAAACCTGTAATTACTCATTAAGGTACATAAATTACAGTATACATTACTGTAATCAGTAATCTTTGTAATGTGTGCTGTTTCAAACAAGATCTTTAATAGGCAGCAGCAAGGTCTACACAGACTGACTAATGCACAATATAGTGTACTTTAGTAATCACACCTCTGTACTCCACATACAGCTCTGTGCACAAAAGCCCTTAGATACCAGAAACGATTGTGTTTACTGGATAAATACCAGTTTCATTTTTGGAATCAGGATGTTTTATACTGACATCACAACCAACTCCAAAGCAGCTTTCACCACAACTCAAGACTATGCTAGAGTCACTTGCACCTTCCATTATTTCTAGCTATGGAAGCCTCCAGTAGTATTTACATTTCTAACCTTTACTATTTACACCCTTTGAATACTTTGTTCATGTTTTCTTAAAATAACTAAAGGCAACTAGATACATTTAAAAGCATTTACTCAATCCCCTGATCTTGTTGCTTGCCCCTGAATTTCTACAATGGAATCTCAGAAGATTTTCATAACACATGTGCCTGCATCATTAAATCAACTTCTTCCCACTCCCCT
Source organism: Natator depressus (assembly GCF_965152275.1). Lineage (NCBI taxonomy): Eukaryota > Metazoa > Chordata > Testudines > Cheloniidae > Natator > Natator depressus. The sequence goes on from NC_134239.1 coordinate 17,416,928, forward strand.
CCAAATTCTGTTTAAGTTTCCAGCTGTGAGGAGTCTCCATAAAGTTGTATTATTCACAGGAGACCTGCAGTTTCAGACATTAATTCAGGATTCACAGCTACTTTTACCTCCCATGCAGAAGAGCAGCCCAAAGCTTCAAGGGCATCTTAGACAGCTATTAGATGCATATTAAGCTAAGAATCAGAATGAATCCACAGCCAGTCACCAGGCTTCTGAGATGAGGAAAGCTTATTATGCTTATCACTAAGCATTATTTTCAGTCAGCTTTCCAGAAATATGTTCAGATAGATGGTCTCTGCTGTTGAAAAAAAGCCAGCTCCCTCAAGACACAGCTGGAGTAAAGGGTTGCAAGACAGCCTAATGCCACCCATGTGCACACCACCGTGGTTTATCAGCCAATTCAACGACCCATCAGTTCTGTCAATGTTTTTCATAGGACTGAGTGGATGTTTACATTAACTGTAGGAAAGGGGCTAAGATATAGGCTGCCCTCCTTCAAAGGAAGACGCTCCACTCCGAATTTTACCCCTTCCTCAGGTTTGGGGCAAGTCCCAGAATGTGTTGCGGAGACTGCATGGATGCCCTCCTCCCCCAAACCCTTCATCATTAAAGGCTTGCATAACCACATTCCAATCACAGCTTCAGCTTCCACTTACATGAGGGTCATTCTTGTCAGTTGCCAGCTTGTGCAGATCAAGGAGTGACTGGTTCACATTCTTTTCCAGGTGCAAGGCACACTCCATTGCTGTCAGTCCATTCTCCCAATCATCACGATCGGGTTTCTAATATAGGAAAGAAAGCACACAACATAAGAATGGCCATACTAGGTCAGACCAAAGGTCCATCCAGGCCAGTATCCTGTCTGCGGACAGTGGCCAATGCCAGGTGCCCCAGAGGGAGTGAACCTAATGAGAATGATCAGTGATCTTTCCCATGCTATCCATCTCCACCTGCTGACAAACAGAGGCTAGGGACACCATTCCTTACCCATCCTGTCTAACAGCCATTAATGGACTTAGCCTCCATGAATTTATCTAGTTCTCTTAAACCCTGTTATAGTCCTAGCTTTCACAACCTCCTCAGACAAGGAGTTCCACAGGTTGACCGAGCACTGTGTGAAAAAGAGCTTCCTTTAATTTCATTTGGTGGCCCCTAATTCTTAAGTTTATTAATTAACTTAAGTTCATTTGGTGGCCCCATATCACAACTTAGCTACCATCAGAGGCCACACACAGCAGCAGGGCAGAGAACAGACACTCAGTTCAACAGAATCTCATTGGAACCAGGACACTGGACTTTGAAGGTTTAAGTTTGGCAAGTTACCTTTCTGAACTATGGTCCATCTTACCAGATTAGTTAGGAATATTTTTACCATAGTGGCAGTATAGAGGTGCAGTTCAAGAATCTATATAACCCCAGAGCAGCCTAGTACTAGACAATCTGTGTAGACTACAGAAGTGTTCACCTGGTTTAAAGAGTCCCAAATCTATCCAAGATTTTATTAGCGCCACATTATCTAGGCATCTCTCCAAAGTGATCTTATTGGCATCTCTCTTGAGAAGGTCTGACATTAGCAACAGTTGCTACTATAAGGCCACATATGTACAGGTGACAGCTTTACTATCTAGAACAGTGGAGGTTTTTCCTACCCTTACATAGAGGATTGATCCACCAAACAAATTTCAAGAAATGAAGCTTCTATACATGGGAAAGTGACCTAGTGTGCAGCCTGAAAATTAAGTGTCATGAGACAACTCACCAGCAGCTCAGTACTACAGGGAAATCTGGTCTTCAGCCAGATAAGCCACTGCTTTAAGCCAACCCAGGTCTCCAAAAGAAGGGATGAGGAAGTGAAAACCAGTATATTTGTTGTGCAAGGGCCAGTGCTCCTGACCCGTGATTTTATTCAGGAAGTGAAGATAGTAGTGTTAAGTAATTACTGGTGTTCTGAAAAGCCTTGCAACACATGCAGTCTTCTGACCAGACTGATGCTCAAGAGCACCTGTTGTAGCACTGGGGATATGTAAAAACACAGAACAGTTCAGGTGCTTCTAGCAGCAGGATTCTCCTGAATGCCTTTGTTAGTTTTACTTTAAATTTGAGACTCACAATGAAGCATTTTGAATCTCTTTAAAGAGTCATTTCTATACCACATGGCTGATACAAAACCACCACTAAGCCAGTCTGGATATGTTGATTACAGACTCTTAGCTAATCTACTCCCATGGGATTCTGCAGTGAAGGCATAGCACACCATTGGAAACACCATGATATTAGGGTTTCCCTGGCAACCATGAATCTAAAGAGGACTAACATCACTGGCAAGACAAAACACAAGCTGAGCTGAGGGAGAGCTCCAGTTGATATGATCTGCAAGAGACTAGCATGGGAAGGTGGTTATTTCATGTACAGTGTAGAACCAGCTCTGAGTACATCTTTAGACTAAATGTGTTGTGTATCACAGGAAAGACATACATACTAGGAGATTAAAAATACCTTAGTACCAGTATCAAACTATCATGGATGGTTGTATTTACCAGATCTCTGCACTCCAATTTCCCCCCCCAGTGCCTATTCACAAGTTCATAATACACAAAATATCTGTGTGCCTACTGTTACGCTACTAGTGACTTGTTTGCCCATACTGGCTTTCATAGCCCCTCTCTTCCAGCCTGGGAGCAGGCCAGAAGAGGAAGATACCATACTGCACTTTATGCCCTTGAGGCATCTCCTTAGCATGGCTGCTAACCTTGATGTCCTGCAAAAAGATGCGACCGCCCCTCTGGTTCTGCAGCTTCATGAGTTTTTCAGCATGCTCACGCTCCTCGTGGGACTGGTGCAGGAAATACTTGGCAAAGTTCTTTAGAGCCACATCATCCCGGTCAAAATAGAAAGACTGAAAACAAAATTCAGATACTACAATCAAGACTTCTGCATTCACAGGCTCCCAGACTGAAGACTTAATCAACTGAATTCGGTCATTCCTACTGTTCCCTTCATTCCGGAGCTGTCAAGTTAGCAGGCTTTGGGATGTGACATAACTTCCACTCTATAGCAGATTGCAGCTTGATACCTGTGCTCCTAAAAGGGACTGTGTGTGCACACATGCCCAGCCATTTCACCCCTGCACCCCCCTTCACCTGAGGTGGGAAGCCAGTTTGACTTCATGGGGAGTTAGCAGAAATCTGAGTTCAACACCCCCCCCCCCCCCCAAGGCTGAACTGTATCCCTTCTGAGCACCATACTTTAAAAATCTGACAGTAGAAAGGAAGAGAAGCTGAAGAGATCAGTTTAGCATGTATGAGGTGTTATACACCCCTACAACAGTAAAATTTTTATCCAGGAAGTTGGGGGAATGGGGGGGCGTGCTGGTTAGTCAAAAATGCTGGTTAAGTTAGAGTTATACTTACCAATGGAAGGAGGGAGTTTGGGTGTGGGAGGAGGCGGCGGCTCAGAGCAGGGGGTTGAGGCACAGGAGGGTTTTGGGGTGCCAGATCTAGGCAGCTCCCCACAAGCAGCCACATGTTCCTGCTGCTCCTAGCAAGGAGGCACAGCCAGGCAGCTCTGCACACTGCCTCAGCCCGCAGGCACAGCCCCCACCGGTTCCCAGCCAATGGGACCTGAGGAGCCAGCGCTCAGGGCAGGGGCAGTGCCCAGAGCCCCCAGTGGCTGTTCTTCTGCATAGGAGCAGCAGGAACATGTCCCCACTTCAGGGGAGACATGTGGAGCCAGGTAGGGAGCTTGCCAGCTCTGCACCAACTGGACTTTTAATGGATATCAGAAATGCTGGTTTCTAGAGCTTTCAGGTTGGTAAAGTGCCAGATACCACAGCTTTTACTGTATTGGGAACAAGCTGTTGATGCTGATTACAGTTTAGTATGATGCTCCTGTAACAGCTTAAGATGGCCATTTACTATCTGAACACATTTTTGGGCCAGATACTTCTTTGTGCTTTGCTTAGCCCTTTTTTAGAATGGAAGTTGTAGAAAGTTCTGTTCTCACTTTTGGAGAAATGAATATGTTTGTAAATGATAAACAAGTATCACTTTGACATTGTTCTTTTTTGCTAAATTGGATTATGTTTTGAGCTCTGTACAGGACCTAGTGCTATATTCCTCTAACATCTTGTTTTCTCTAGGTCAGATGTTAAAAAGCATGTCCTGTTCTTTAACTTCTTAACCACACTTTGGTGCTTTTTTGAAGTCTGACCGTATGACCAGAAATGGGACATTTGGAAAGATACCAGAGTCCGATCTACTTCAGAGCAGATTACAGAGTGACCCTTAAAGAGCTTCTCAAAATGTACTCTTCTTGCAAGAGACATTAGTTTTATAAGACACTGGACAGGTGATAAAGCTAATCTAAAACTAGTATAACAGAACTTTGATGCCACTGCAAATGAATAGAGGTGAGCATTTGGGAGCACTTTAAGTCAAGGGATCAGTGTTTACAGTGTTTGTTCAGAGCAGTAGGCACCTACTTAGTTGAGGTCAATTCACAACTGAAGGAAGCAATAAATACACAACCCTGCTCTCCTCTGATCTGAAATGCCAAGGAAGTCTGAATCTGTCTAGTATCTGCTAATCCAAGAGTGAAGTTTTAGTGCTGTTGCGGCAATTCACATGGCACCTCAGAAGTACACCAAGCGCTCCCATCTACTATCAAGGCTAGTTTGAGGTTCTCTCTCTGCCTCAAGGGGCATCCTTGAGGAGAGAGTTTGAGGTCATCACTGCGGAGCTAAAGACACATTTATGGGCTGTGATCCTACCATCTTAGGCGCAGTACTCGGCCTCACCAGCAGGGAAAAACCCTTTACACACGGATAGTCACAGCGTACCGACAGAGAGAAGCGCCCCACCCCCACCAGGAGAAAGAGGCCCTGGGCGAGGGACCCACCCCAGGAGCGGCAGCTGCCTCGCCAGCAGGCTCTGCTCCAACTCAGCCTCAGCCCCAGGCCGGCGCCGGGAACAGCCCCGCGGGGCAGCTGCCTGCGGCGCGCAGATAAACCCGGGCCGCGCCCGCCGCGGCTCAGCCAGGAGGCGCCTCCCCCGCGGGCCAGGCCGCTCCCGGGGCCGGGTCGGAACCGCTGCGTCACCCGGCTCCGCCTCGGAGCCCGCTCGGAGCCGAGTCCCCCGGCGGCGGGGGAGGAGAAGGGAGAGCGGGGCAGGTCGCGAGGGCAAGGCTGACACCCCCCCCCCAGCGCTGCCCCGCCCCCCGGCAACAAAGGAGGCGAGAACGCGGGCGGCCCGGCAACGCCCAGGCCCGGCGAGACTCGGGGCTCCCTCCCCGGCTCCCTCCGGGCCTGGCTGAGGCGCCTGGTAGAGGCCCGGCCCATCGCCCCCCCCCGGTGCAGTAGGGACGCGGCCAAGGCCCGGCTCGGCTCGGCTCGGCCCGGCACTCACCATGCTGAGGTACACGTAGGAGGCGTAGAGCTCCAGGTTGATCTGGCGGTTGACGGCCGCCTCGCAGTCCTGGTTGTAGTTCTGGCGCACCTGGGATGGAGACGAAGACATGGCGCTGCTGTTCCTGCTGCTGCTGCTACGGGAGCCGAGAGGATACAAGGGTCGGAGGCGGGGGGGTCCGAGCGGCGGCGGCGGTTCCGTCCAAACACTGTTGAAGCAGGAACCTCCGGGGCTCGGGTCTGTCTAGGTCGCGTGGTCTGAACCCCACAGCCCCCGCCGCCGCCTTATATACCCACGTCGGAGAGCGCGCCGGGAGGCCACGCCCAGCCCGCCCGCGCGCGCGCGCGCGCGCAAGCGGCGGCCGGCCCAGCGGAGGGACCCGCCCTGCGCAGAGGCGGGGCCGCCTGGCTCAGCGTGACTCGGAAGGTTGCGCTGCTGGGCGCGTGTCTGGGCTACACAGCAAGGGCCGCGGGGCCCATCTGTGGCTGTCCGGCCTCCCCCTCAGGCCCCCGTGTGCCCGCTCGCAGCCAGCCGGCGCTGAGCCACACGCAACGCCAACCTCGGTGCAGGCAGAGCTTTGCTCTTCCCTTCTCAGCCCAAACCCCTTCACTGGAGCAGTCCTGGGTCCTTCTGCCCGCCAACAGTGACACACACCCACTTTCTCTCTCAGTTCATGACAGAATAATACATCCCATGGCTTGGGAAGATGATCTGGCCCAGCTGTGTATATCCCATAAAGAACCATCCACACCTGCAGCACTTTGTAATAATAATAAAGAAATAACAATAATTAATACTTCACACTTCTATAACGCCTCTGCTAAAAGGATCACAATTTGCTTTCAAAACGTATGTTGGTATCGTTGCTTTTAGCTCACTAGCACCTTACTGAGGGCTGCTTTAGAAATATAAACAAGAAACACTTTTAACACTTCAATCTTAGATTTAATTTGTCATTTCCCAGACATTACTTTTGTTTCCTGGTGTGAGAGAAATGGGCGTTGCTCTGATGACATCTTTTTCAGGACTGGTTTCAGAGTAACAGCCGTGTTAGTCTGTATTCGTAAAAAGAAAAAAGAAAAGGAGTACTTGTGGCACCTTAGAGACTAACCAGTTTATTTGAGCATGAGCTTTCGTGAGCTACAGCTCACTTCATCGGATGCATACTGTGGAAACTGCATCCGATGAAGTGAGCTGTAGCTCACGAAAGCTCATGCTCAAATAAACTGGTTAGTCTCTAAGGTGCCACAAGTACTCCTTTTCTTTTTTCTTTTTTCAAGACTGAATCTGCTCAGTTATAAAACCCAAGGAGCCAGAATGGCCAGAGTCTCCTAGTCCATAATAATAGTGGTCTTGAAGCCAAATTTCTCCTTATGTACATCTGTATAACCCAAGTGAAATTAGTAGGTTTGCCAAGTAGTAAACTGAGGGCAGAATCTGGCCCTGAGTGTTTTGAAAGGTAGATGCATATTCTCCTAGAACAACAATAAGAATAGCATTTTTAACTACCTTGATATGAACTGGCTGAAGTACTTATTAATTAGGATAGGGTATTTTGGGGAGAAGTAATTTCTTGATCACTTACATAACAGTTGTTTTTCTACCAGTTTGTTTTGAAGATGACTCCAGTTGTACAGGAAATTAGTGTAAATGCTGCATTGGGTAACAATGACGGCTGCTAATTTAAGTTTGATATCGTAACAGACAAGTGATGCATGGACGTAACACAATGACAATGCACTTTAAAGAGAAGGTTTCACAATATGAGACAGATAACCACAGAATACTATTTATGAATGACTGATTGGAGGATTACTGGGGTTTTAAAACACTTTTGACAAGAGTCTTCCAGAAAAGGCTCTGAAGGAAAATAATAACCATCTAGTTTAAGTGAAAATCCCAGTGGGTCTTACAAACTAATCAAACAATAGGGAATTAATTGAGTTGTAAGAAATCTCTGCCCCTCAAAGTGGAGGGAATTCTTTGATAGGGTCTTGCAGCAATCCATATCGGGATACATGATTTTATATGTTAACAACTTAGAGGAGAAAGAGGACAACAAGTTGGTAAAGCTGACAAATGATATAATAATGGTATGACGTACACGAGTCCTGGTAAGAAACTAAATTTTATTTCCTGGTTCAAGTCACTTGATCTGGGTCAGGGTGAGAAAGTTTAACACCTTTATCATATGACAGGAGTCAGTGATCACTAACTCCAGTGGTACTATAGAATAATTCTTTTCCTTATTTAAATTAAATGCAGAGAAAAACATAGTGTCAGTTAAAATAAGAACCAAAAACTAAGATGGCCAGTTAGTAAAATAGTAATAGAGAAGTCATGGATGAAGGTCGGGGTAGACAATCCAAGCTCTCTGACAGATGGGAGGAATATTTTTATATCTGATTGAGTACTGCCAACCCCACATGTTCAAATATCATGAACCAGGGCCCCAAAATCATGAGATTTTTTAAAAATAATAAATCTTGGGTTTTCTTTCTTTGTTTTCTGGTTTCTGAGCCTTTAAGGTGTACTATGGTCACAACCACAGCCACGGGCTGGAAACTTCCTTTTTCTTAAAATGAAAGCTAAAATTCTCAGGTAAGTTCATGATAGGATCTGGGACTTTATAAACAACACCAAATATCAGGAGACTCATGATAAAATCACCGTGACGCAGCAGTTTTCTGATCAAAAGTTCACTTCTTGTTCTCAAAACAGTTCCTGTTGCAGTGACCTTGTTCAGTCATTGACATGGGTACACAACCTAGAGCTTACGGTGACTCATGGAGCTCATGGAACAAATGATTAAGAAATCAACTTGCAAACATCTAGAAGATAATCAGGTAATAAGTAACAGTCAGCATGGATTTGTCAAGAACAAATTGTGTCAAACCAACCTGATAGCTTTCTTTGACAGGGTAACAAGCCTTGTGGATAGGGGTGAAGAGGTAGATGTGGTATATCTTGACTTTAGTAAGGCTTTTGATACTGTCTCACATGACCTTCTCATAAACAAACTAGGGAAATACAACCTAGATGGAGCTACTATAAGGTGGGTGCATAACTGGTTGGAAAATCATTCCCAGAGAGTAGTTATCAGTGGTTCACAGTCATGCTGGAAGTGCATAACAAGTGGGGTCCCACAGGGATCAATCCTTGGTCCAGTTCTGTTCAATATCTTCATCAATGGTTTAGATAATGGCACAGAGAGTACACTTATAAAGTTTGTGGACGATACCAAGCTGGGAGGGGTTGCAAATACTTTGGAGGATAGGATTAAAACTCAAAATGATCTGGACAAACTGGAGAAATGATCTGAAGTAAATAGGATGAAATTCAATAAAGACAAATGTGAAGTACAGTGGAGTCGCATCATATGCGCACTTAACTTAGGTGAATTCAACTATATGCGGTTGGCAAAAAAAAAGAATAATCATAACTCGCAGCGGTGGAGTACTGTACAGGAGTCGACAGGAGAGCGCTCGGGGGTCGCTTTATCGCGTCTAGACTAGATGCGATAAATTGACCCCCACTGGATCGATTGCTGCCCGCCAATCCGGTGAGCATCTCGCCGCGCTGAGTGTGATTCTAGTGTTTAAAGATACGTATTTTTCATACAACATGGCCCCTAAACGCAAGCCAACTACTTCATCTGGTGCTCAACTGAAGAAACAGCGATCTGTTCCAACGCTGGAGGAAAAACTGGCTGCGTAGGACTTATTGAGAGATGATATGTCGGTCTCCAACACGGTGCGTAAATATGGCCTCAACGAATCTAGCATCCGTGCCATCAAGATTCGAGAGAGAGAAATTCGTCAAGCCGTGGCATCAAGTGCTCCGATAACTGCTACGGTGACGAGCCAGGTGCGTGATAAGACTATAGTGAAGACTGAAAAGGCATTGAACTTCTGGCTGGAAGACATGAACCGTAAACGGGTGCCTATCGATGGCAACACGTTGCGAGAAAAGGCTCTTAGCCTCTACGCGCTGTTCAAACCTCCCGCCGAAGAGGGACAGCCTTCTGATGAGAAGGAATTCAAAGCCAGCCAAGCAGTTTTAGGAACTGCTTCAACCTCAAAAACGTGCAGACTACTAGTGAAGCTGCATCTGCCAATGAAGAGGCAGCAAAAGCCTCCCCCGAACAATTAAAGAAAATCACAGAAGAAAAGGGCTATCTTCCGGAACAAGTTTTTAATGCTGACGAGACTGGGCTCTTCTGGGAAAAAATGCCCAACCGCACTTACACTTCGAAATCAGAAAGACAAGCCCCTGGCTTCAAAGCAGCTAAAGACCTTGTGACTGTGTTGCTATGTGGCAATACGGCTGGGCATTTAATAAAGCCGGGCTTCCTCTACAGGGCTGCAAATCCCCGTGCCCTAAAAGGCAAGAACAAAAATCTCCTGCCTGTGTTCTGACAATCAAATAAAAAGGCTTGGGTGACGGCAGCATTATTTCTGGACTGGTTCCACAAGTGTTTCATTCCGGAGGTCAAGCGGTACCTCGAAGAGAAAGGACTTGACTTTACAGTGTTGCTGATCGTAGACAATGCTCCTGGCCACCCTGCAGCACTCCAGTTTGCGCATAACGACATTGAAGTCATCTTTCTCCCTTTTTTATTCTTTCATTCTTCTGTCTCTCTTTTTGACTATACGCGATTTTCGCCTTACGCGCTGACTTTAGAACCTAACCCCCGCATAAGATGTGACTCCACTTAGGAAGGAACAATCAGTTGCACACATACAAAATGGGAAATGACTGCCTAGGAAGTAGTACTGCGAAAAGGGATCTGGGGGTCATAGTGGATCACAAGCTAAATAGGAGTCAACAGTGTAGCGCTGTTGCAAAAGAAGCAAATATCATTCTGGGATGTATTAGCAGGAGTACTGTAAGCAAGACACAAGAAGTAATTCTTCCACTCTACTCCGCACTGATTAGGCCTCAACTGGAGTATTGTGTCCAGTTCTGGGTGCCACATTTCAGGAAAGATGTGGACAAATTGGAGAAAGTCCAGAGAAGAGCAACAAAAATGATTAAAGGTGAAAACATGACCTATGAGGGAAGATTGAAAAAACTGGGTTTGTTTAGTCTGGAGAAGAGATGACTGAGAGGGGACATGACAACAGTTTTCAAGTACATAAAAGGTTGTCACAAGGAGGAGGGAGAAAAATTGTTCTTCTTAACCTCTGAGGATAGGACAAGAAGCAATGGGCTTAAATTACAGCAAGGGCAGTGTAGGTTGGACATTAGGAAAAGCTTCCTAACTGTCAGAGTGGTTAAGCACTGGAATAAGTTGCCTAGGGAGCTTGTGGAATCTCCATCATTGGGGATTTTCAAGAGCAGGTTGGACGAACACCTGTCAGGGATGGTCTAGATAATACTTAGTCCTGCCTTGAGTGCAGGGGACTGGACTAGATGACCTTTCGAGGTCCCTTCCAGTTCTATGATTCTATGTTTTTCATTGTCATTGACTGGATGTGTGTGTGTATTACATCTGTCAGTACAGGAATACGGTCAAAGGCATTATGGATGTCCTAAAGAAATAGCCAATATCCTTCTTGGTTTTGTTTAGATGTCTTCTGTCCCTCCTGAAGGACTGACCATCAGATGTGGTTGTTACATATGACCTTAGTGTGGATAATATATCAATTACTTTTGCAGGTTGCCAGCCACTCTGTTTGAAATCTTACATTTTCCTCCATTGGTAAAAGAAGTAACATTCTGACACTCTTGTCTCAGCATTTTTTCTGTTTTAGTTTCCTGCCATATTGCTCTTTTTGCACCTACTTCAGGTTTTTTATTGTTATATTTGGCTCAAGAAATTTGCCAGATGTTCACACTAAAGTTTTTCTTGTTTTGCTCATGAGTCTCTAAACTGGTGACCCTAAAAAAATCCTTGTGCAGTACAGTGCAACATTCTAGAAATGCTAATGTTGAACCTACAAAGTGATAGTTCTCTTGAATCGAGTTCTTTCCTGTTTGTACTTGACTTGCCTGCTAATTCTTTTGACTTTGCACAACATGGTGTATTTGAACTTATATAACAGAGAATTGCCCAAATGAATTACCTGTGAATTGTGGGCCAGTGCTATTTATTCTTCCACAATCTTGTGGTGAATAAACTGTGATTTACAATGTGTTATTACATTGCTACACGAAACATTGTGCAACAGCTCAGTTTAAAAACACTTGAGCAGTAGTCCGCTAAGAGATAATCTTTCTCATTTAACTCAGATAGTTCTGTGCCAGCCTTAGGCTAAAGGTGATCAGGAATGTCATGTGGTTTCATGGGTTCTTTTACGTTCTGCTTTCTGTATTGATTGTAGATTTCACAATTGTAACCTTAGCTTTAATTACAACATTTATGCCTGGCCAGAATAAGACATCTTGGGCTCTCCTCTTACACTTCTCACTATCCAGGTGGATACAATGAAGTACACATAGCATTTCCAACCCTCATGCGGTGTGTTTTTTATACTATGATGCCCTTTGTACAGAATCAATTCATATTCAGCAATTTCATATTTATAATCCCGGTAGATTTTATGCTTCCAGGTTTGTAGGCTTTTTCTCTCTAGGCCATCCATCTAGAACAGAGGTGGGCAAACTACAGCCCACGGGCCACAACTGGCCCGCGGGACCCTCCTGCCCAGCCCCTGAACCGCTGGCCCAGGAGGCTAGCCCCCTCCCCCTCAGCTCACTGAGCCACCGGCGCAATGCTCTGGGTGGCGGGGCTGCGAGCTCCTGGGGCAGCGCAGCTGCAGAGCCTGGCCTGACCCAGTGCTCTGTGCTGCATGGTGCGTGGCTGGCTCCAGCCGGGCGTCACGGCTGTAGCGCCGCCAGGCACCGGTGCTCCAGGCAGCACGGTAAGGGAGCAGGGGGGTTTGGATAGAGGGCAGGGGAGTTCGAGGTGGTGGTTGGGGCGATCAGAGGGCGGGGAACAGGGGGGTTGAATGGGGGCAGAGGTCCCAGGGGGGCAGTTAGGAAGGAGGGGGGTTGGATGGGGCGGCGAGGGGCAGTCAAGGGCAGGGGTTCTGGGGGCAGTCAGGGGACAGGGAGAAGGGGTGGTTGGATGGGGCAGAGGTCCTGGGGGGGCAGTCAGGAATGAGAGGAGGGGTTGGATGGGGTGGGGGGGGGCAGTCAGGGTTGGGGGTTCCAGGGGTGGTCAGGGGACAGGAAGCGGGTTGGTGTGAATGGGGCAGGTGTCCCGGGGGGGCATCAGAGAACGGGGAGGAGGGTGTTGGATGGGGCAGGAGTCCCGGGGGGGCCATCAGGGGGCAAGAAGCAGGGCGGGGTGGGGACCAAGCCACACCTGGCTGTTTGGGGGGGCACAGCCGCCCCTAACTGGCCCTCCATACAATTTCCGAAACCCGATGTGGCCCTCAGGCCAAAAAGTTTGCCTACCTCTGATCTAGAAATACTCTTTCAAACTGTTGTAGGTTTGTGTTTCTCATTTGTGTTTGCCCAGTACTGTGCTAGAAGTGGGTAGTATTTGAGTCATATTTATTTCAGACTCTTCTCCCTGAAGCATTTCCTTTTCACTGTTCATGGACGCTCTTGAAAACAAGTGTGTCTAAGAAGGTTCTTACCCAGCCTTTATTTCACAGTTAATGAGTAGTTCTGCAATTTCATGATCATTTTCATACTTTTCACAATGCTTCTATAATAAGGTTTCCGGAGGGTTATACTCTGTTTCTATCACAACTGATTACTTCTCATAAATGTATTCATGAAGCTGTTCACAATCAGAAACAATTGCCAGCATTTCTTTGTTAACCTCCACATAGATCTGTTGTGTTTTACTGAGTGCACAAGGAAAAAGAACCTGATAGTCCAAATATATTCCTTCTAAGGAGTCAGTAACCTGACCGTTATCCACAACAGCCCAGGGACTGAGCTAACGTCTCATGAGAGTACCCTTGCTTCATTGATTTGTGCCCACCCTGGCTTTGCGCTGCTTCTGTGGGCAGATGCCATTGCCTTGTTGGCCTGAGATGGAGCCATTTCCCATGCTGTTGGCAGGCCAGCATCAATGTATGGCCTTCCTACACAAGCTCCAGGCTGTTGAACCCCTGTGTCCCTTTGGACAAATGGAGCCAGCTCCCTTGTTATTTATAGTTCAGCTATTTTGCACAGAAGGCAATGTGATCTAGTGGTTAAAACACAGGACTGGCCATCAGGAATTCTGAGGACAATATCACCTAGCTTCCTCACAGGGTTTTTGGGAGGGGGATTAATTATATGTTCAAAATGCTTTGAGGTTCTCTGATGAACGGTGCTACAGAAACACAAAGTGCTGTTAGGTTATGGGATTGGATGGATGAGGTCAGAATTTACCTGTATCCAGCATAAGGCAGCTGGGGCCTTGTTTGTGCAGAGCTCAGTCCTCTTGCATCTGTGGGGATTATAGATAACCAGCTATGCTGGAGTGTTTTGGACTCTGGAATGAACGTTATGAAAGAGAAGACACACCTATTTGGCTCAGGGCAGAGTTCAGCAAGTTTTATGGGAAGGAGCATGTCTCACCTTGGGCAAACAACTGCACATAGGACTGGGCCTAGCCCAATACTGATAAAAACTTTCCATGAAAATCAATTCTGTTTTTAATGTGATCTAATTCGTTTTGACTGTGTCTGTGCCCCCTTTGATGCGAATATCTCAGTGAATGTGTTTGTGGGCAGGAATATTGGCTGGAACTACGAATTTTAAGCAAATATTGGAGACTATTTGCAGAAAGTGAATTTTGAACTTGTAAACATAGAAACCAGATATAAAGAGTTGGTCTTATCCAGTCAGGGGGCTAAAACATACCATGTAACCATGCGTCTCAGCAATACTAAGTCCCCACTTCTGCAGCCAGGGCTGGATTTAGGGGCAGGCGACCCAGGCGACTGCCAAGGGTGCTGGGCTTGGGGGGCACCAGGCTCGGGGTGCTGTTTTTGTTGTTAGCAACAAAAGGGAAAATAGAATGTTTGAAGTAAAACGTTTCAGGTATTCCATATGTGGAATCATTTTTCACTAACCTCCTAGAACAGTGGTCCCCAAACTTGTTCCACTGCTTGTGCAGGGAAAGCCCCTGGAGGGCTGGGCCAGTTTGTTTACCTGCCACGTCCACAGGTTCGGCTGCTCGTGGCTCCCAGGGGCCGTAGTTCACTGCTCCAGGCCAAAGGGAGCTGCTGGAAGCGGCGCGGGCCGAGGAACGTATTGGCCATCGCTTCCAGCAGCTCCCATTGGCCTGGAGCCGCGATCGGCCGAACTTGTGGACGTGCCAGGTAAACAAACCGGCCCGACCCGCCAGGGGCTTTCCCTGCACAAGTGGCGTAACAAGTTTGGGAACCACTGTCCTAGAACGTTGTGGACTTTTGTAGAATCTTGTGGAACCTTGCAGACTTTCTGAGAACTACATTTTCCTTGAACCTCCTAGAATGTTGTCAGCCATGCCCTCGCGGGTATATAAGGGGCAGGGCATCGCCAGTCAGTCAGTGAGATATAAGAATGAAGTGAAGTGAAGTGAGAGCCCAGCTGCGATATTGTTAGGGTGACCATATATCCCCATTTTGGCCGAGACAGTCCACTTTTTCAGCTCTGTTCTGGCCGTCCCTACTTTTTCATTAAAACTGGGCATTTGTCCCTGGTTTGTTCAGGCAGTGCTGCCTTCAGAACTGTCCCCCCAGGTAGCAGCCCCCTCTCTCTGGCTGCAAGGCAGAGCAGAGAGCAGATTTTGCTGTCCCGGGGTCAGCTCTGAAGGCAGGCATAGCACCAGAGAAGCACTACCTTCAAATCGGTGTTGTCCCTGCCCCGTCCCCGCCGGTCGCTCTCCACCTGCAAGGCAGAGCAGAGAGTGGCAGCTGCTGCCGGGGGTGATCAGCTCTGAAGGCAGCAATGCCTGCCAGCAGCATTGGAGAAATGTGCTGTGGACAGGCAGCGCTGCTTTCAGAGCTGACCCCCTGGGCAGCAGCCCCACTTGCCAGCTGCAAGGCAGAGCAGAGAAGTAAGGGTGACATAGTACTGCCACCCTTACTTCTGCACTGCCTCAGAGTCTGAGCCTTCCTTACTGTGAGGCTCAATAGAGAATGCTTTGAGCAACTTGACCAGGAGGCTGTATAGAAGCGATAAATTAATTCTCCTATCAACTCAGTGCAAGGTCAGCAACGAGAAGGTGGGAACCCCATTTATTGATGGGCACAAAACATGGCTAAATGGATTGTCAGCATCAGCAGGGTTGACGGATGCCGCACGCAGGTCATCTGATGGGGGTTAGTGGCAGTGCTCTAATTTGTAAATGCTGGTTTTTGTTGAAAGAAAAGGAGTACTTATGGCACCTTAGAGACTAACCAATTTATTTCTCTAAGGTGCCACAAGTCCTCCTTTTCTTTTTGCGAATACAGACTAACACGGCTGCTACTCTGAAACCTGGTTTTTGTTGGTTAGCTGAGTTGCAGCTGTAGGCTGAAAGCAGCGTGATGGTCTCTTCACAGCTCCAATGTTTGCCTAGCTTGGGAGCCTGAATGATGAGACAGTGTGAAATAGGAAGGGGTTTTAATTGCATATTATGTGGTAGCTAAGAGTCCCCCGGAGTCCAACAGGCTGCCTGCCATAGAGGCAGAGTGCTGTGTTCAGATGCTGGGCCACTTGCAAATCAATTCTACCCTGGTGTTTCAGTAGCAGATTTACCAGGCCATAGAGATCTCTGGTATAAACTCTTCGACTTGAAGATTAACCTGGCCCATAGCAAGTAACTGATTCAGCAAAACAGGCGCTATCAGGAGCAGGGTCCCAGCCAGAGGCAGACTGACATCATGTATCCAAAAAATCCCTACAAGGAGTATAGAGAGTTCATTCACACACATGTTCTCCTTTTTCAAGGGCTGGTTGTGTTGGAAGTAAGGGTGGCAATACCACCATGCTACCCTTACTTCTGTGCTGCTGCTGGTGGGGGTGCTGTCTTCAGAACTTGGCACCCCAGCAAGCAGCTGACGCTCTCCATTGCCCAGCTGTGAAGGCAGTGCTGCCACCAATCACAGGATGTTGCCAGGTGATGCTTTTGTTCCTTTTGTGTGTGGAAGGGGAGGGCTTGTGCATACCTGTGTCCTGAGAAGAATCAATAGTTTGTGTATTGTCATTTTTTGCTATAAAAGTGTCCAGGAAACATCTGTGTAATTTTAATGAAGACCTCCAAAAACAATTCAAATTTTTTAAAAAAGATACTTCAACATTGGACAACAGCAAAGTTATATGCGAGACATGTGGAGCACATTTCTCCATTGCCCACGGCGGTCGAAATGACGTTACCCAGCACCAGCAACTTCAAAGCAAGAAACACAGAGATGCTCATAAAAGTAAGTGTTTAACACCAAGTGTTTCAGGATTTTTTCTGAGGCAAGACATAGAAGCTGAAAAAGTTTTTGCCAGCGAGGGAGTGTTTGCTTACCCCTCAGTGCGGAACGGACAACATTTCCGGTCTAGTGACTGTACATCAACATTAATTAGGAAACTGTACCAACCTACGTTTTCATCTGCTTGCACAAAATCTGAGGCAATCGTTTGCAATGTCTTAGCCCCTTTATCCATTGAAGAAGTGCAGCCTGAGTTTGGCAAGTGTTCCTTTATTATGCTTAGTGTTGATGTATCAAACAAAAAGGAGCAAAAACTATTTCCTGTTCTTAGACGGTATTTTCTCCCACTGAGTGAAGTTTGCACAAAAATTATTGACTTTTCGTCTCTACCTGGAGAAACATCAGGTTTGCAGTGTGCATTCATCCAGCAAGTGATTGAGAAGTACTCTCTTAGTGACAAGATTGTTGGAATTTGTGCAGACAACACCGATACTAACTTTGGGGGTGCCAGACATTGTGGGAAAAACAATTTGTGGTGAAAGCTCCAGGACAACTTAGGAACAGAATTCTTTGGAATTGGGTGTGGTGCACATATTGTGCATAACTGCCTCCAAACTGCAGTTGACTCTCTTCCTTTAGATGTGGAGAGCTTTGCTGTAAAGGTTTACAAATACTTTCATATCTACACAATACATGTTGAAGAGCTGAAAGATTTCTGTCAATTTGTTGAAATTGAGTATACCAAATTACTAGAGTATGGCAGCACACGATTCCTCTCACTGGGACTAGCAATACACAGGATTTTGTTGATTTTCGATGGGCTTAGAGCATATTTTCTCTCTCAAGATAAATGCCCGATGCTGCTAAAGAAGTTCTTTGATGATCCTGCCACTCCACTGTGGCTTCTATTTGCCAGCAGGCAAACTGCCACGTTCCAAAACATAATGGAGATGATAGAGAAAAACGATTTGTCAGCGACAGAAGTTGCACTACAAATACGTTCCCTACACGATAACTTATCGGAGAGGCTTGGAGAAAGATTTGTCACAACAGAAGTGAAGAATGTAGAATGCGGGCAAATGAAAGAAAAGGAGTTTTACGAAGTAGTTGACAATTTTTACACAACATGCCTGTCCTACTGAAAGCACTGGAGATCTGCCTTTGAGTGCACCAAAAAGTTTGAGTGGGCTCTGCTGAGGAATATCCTGCAGTGGGAGCAAATGCAAGACTAGAATTCCCACTTTAAATATGTTGGATGGGAATCATCTCTTTGACGAGTGGTCTGATGCAAATCAATTGTCTCCAGTTGTCTTTCAGACTGGAACCATCAGAGAACGCCTGTCACTGAAAGGTGGCAGAAGATTTTTGGAGAGACGGACCGTAATGCAGTACAAGACACAGATCTAGTCAAGGCTGTGGAATTTGTGCTGTGTCTGCCTGGTACTCCAGCGACTGTTGAACGTGTCTTTTCAATTATGAATGATGTGTGGTCTCCTGAAAAATCACGTCTGAATGAAGGCTGTTTTCTGTGTGCGAGTTAACTTTTCTCTAGACTATACTGCATTCTGCGACAAGTTGCTGAAAGACAAGCAAACCCTCAGAAAAACAGCATCATCAGAACAGCTTCACATCCTGAAGAACAGCAAGACAAGGAACAATGCCAGTAACCCACTGAGTTTTAAGTAAAATATATGTAACCATGAAACATATGAACACACACATATATATAAAATATATGAAATTGCCTTATCTTTTTTGGGTACCGTAAGTAAACTCCCCTGAGCACTGACCATCTCTTACCTGGTGTCCTGTTTCCAGTTTAGGGAAATATGGTCACCCTAGATACTGTGAACCTTGTTTTACTGTGTAATTGTGAAAGTGTATGTGTGGTTTAAGACTTTGCAGAGTGGAAGTAGCAACTAATAAAGGACATATTTAATAAGACGCCAGAGATAGCTAGCGAAATCCCTATCTATGCAACAATATAAAAGAAATACTGTTACTTCTTTTGCTGTGCTTAACACGTAATGTCTTATGACTTTCTAAGACTGCGGAACATAGACTTTTGCTCTCCCTAATACTGTCCATTTTCCCCCATAGAAAATAAAAGATGCCCCCGAAGAAGCTTTCAGGAGCTCAGTATAGGAAGCGAAAAGCCCAGTTGCAATCTTATTTGCAGCAAGGGGCAAATCTGATGGGAAAATATCTGAAACAGAACAACATAGACCAAGCTTTAGGCAGTAGCAATCGTCCCCGTGCAGAAGAAATTGAGAAGCAAAGTGCAAATGATGGAAGTCCTATTACTAAGAAATTAGCAGATTAACCTGAAAATAAGGAATGGAAATGTGAGGAAAGTGATTGAGAATCATCCAGTTTTCCTGGTGGCATAAAGGAGAGGGATGATAAAGAAGAATGTGGCTCTGTGATGGGGTGACTATCCCACACTCACCCTACAGGGTTTAATGCAGGCCAGATGGACCAATTAACCCATTAGGCAGCTGATTAAGGAGGATGAGCTGAGCAGGAATAGGCGGTGTCTATAAAGCCCAGAAGCTGAAAGCAGAAGGGGCTGCTGGGAAATAGAGGGGACTTTTGAAACTCTTAGGCCCAGGAAGAGAAGGGGAACTAGCAACAGGAAGAAACCCAGGGAGTGAGGCTAGAGAGAGAAGGGCCCAGACTGCTGAGCTAAGGGTCTCTGGGCTGGAAGCCGGAGAAGAGGGAAAGCCCAGGTTCCTCCAAGAGGGCGAGTGGCACTGACGCAGTGAGTGAGAGGACTGCCTAGGATTATTGAGGAGTTAAGTTCCCAGAAGGGGGGAACACGGACAGTGACACAGCCGGAGGGCTGAGTCACAAAGAGGACACTGCAGTTCCTGAGGCTGAGAGAGAGAGACTGCAGGCAGACAGCAAAGACAGAGTGACAGTGTGCAAACCACGGACAGGGGTTGGTGGGGCCGTTGCAGCCTCAAGCTAACCCCCAGAGTACCAGGAGGAGGTGCCAGTTGGGCAGTAAGTGGTGCACCCTGTGACAGGCTCACATGAAAAGAAGAATAACGACAAAGAAAAATCTGGTTTACATGAAAAGGAGAGAAACAATACAGAAGAATCAGCCTCGCATGATGACAGAAACAGCAGTGAGGAAAAATTGCACACCACAGATCGATACACCAGATCCTGCTTTATGGCCAGCGATCCTAAACTCTGCTGATATTGATGGTACAATTTTGAATGGGCTGGGCAAAATCAAGGATAGGACATTTCCAGTAAATGAGCAGAAGCGACATTTCTCAAAGTCACATGGCTCAAAAGTGCTCAAGAATGATGAGAAACTGACTTGGTGTTGGCTAGTTTATTCAAAATCAACTGACAAAGTGTTCTGGTTTTGTTGCAAAATATTTGACAAGAATGCCAAATCATTACTTGCACTTTCCAGGTACAATTACTCGCATAATTTAGCTGATGCTCTGATGCAACATGAAAAGTCACCCAGCCATTTTATGGCCTACTCCAAATGGTTGCAGGCTGAGCCCAGGCTCAAGCTGAATAAAGGCATAGATGCAGAAAACCAGCACATTATTAATGTAGAAACCCAGCATTGGAGGAGCAACGTGCTCTAGCGCTTGATCTCAATTACCTTCTTCCTTGCAAAGAATAATCTGGCTTTCTGGGCTCATCATATAAGTTGTTCACTGAACATAACGGTAATTTCCTCGGTTTGGTAGAGGTCCTTGGGAAATACGACAATGTCATGCGTGAGGACCTACGTCTGGTAGTTTGTAAAGAAGTTATGGAACATTACAGCAGCAAAACAATTCAAAATGAGTTGATTGACCTTATGGCAAAGAAGGTGCTTGATAGAATCATAGAATATCAGGGTTGGAAGGGACCTCAGGAGGTCATCTAGTCCAACCCCCTGCTCAAAGCAGGACCAATCCCCAACTAAATCATCCCAGCCAGGGCTTTGTCAAGGCTGACCTTAAAACTTCAAAGGAAGGAGATTCCACCACCTCCCTAGGTAACGCATTCCAGTGCTTCGCCACCCTCCTAGTGAAAAAGTTTTTCCTAATATCCAACCTAAACCTCCCCCACTGCAACTTGAGACCATTACTCCTCGTTCTGTCATCTGCTATCACTGAGAACAGTCTAGATCCATCCTCTTTGGAACCGCCTTTCAGGTAGTTGAAAGCAGCTATCAAATCCCCCCTCATTCTTCTCATCCGCAGACTAAACAATCCCAGTTCCCTCAGCCTCTCCTCATAAGTCATGTGTTCCAGTCCCCTAATCATTTTTGTTGCCCTCCGCTGAACGTTTTCCAATTTTTCCACATCCTTCTTGTAGTGTGGGGCCCAAAACTGGACACAGTACTCCAGATGTGGCCTCACCAATGTTGAATAGAGGGGAACAAACATGTCCCTCCATCTGCTGGCAATGCCCCTACTTATACATCCCAAAATCCCATTGGCCTTCTTGGCAACAAGGGCACACTGTTGACTCATATCCAGCTTCTTGTCCACCGTAACCCCTAGGTCCTTTTCTGCAGAACTGCTGCCTAGCCATTCGGTCCCTAGTCTGTAGTGGTGCATGGGATAATATATTGATGCTGCTTGGCAAAGCGAAGTACTACGCTGTAATAATGAACTGAACTCCTGACAATAGTCACAGTGGAAAGACGTCATTTACAGTACATTTGTTGACGATGAGGATGGCTGTATCCAAGTAAAGGAATAATTTATCTGTTTTCAGCCTGTGGATGACTGTTGGAAAAGGCCTAACAGAATTGTTTATGAATATTTTGAATGAGAATAAAATAAAGTTTCAGAACTTCCATGGCCAAGGCTATGACAATGGCATGAACATGAAGGGAAGAAGCAGTGGCATCCAGACATGGATCCTTGCACTGAATCCAAGAGCTTTCTTCATGCCTTGTGGCAGCCATTCCCTCAACCTGGTTATGTCAGATGCAGCATCATCTTCTTTAGATTCAGTCTCTCTCTTCAGAGTACTGCAAAGAATACATGTCCTGTTTTCAGCATCAGCTATCAGATGGAAGATCCTCACAGACAATGTTACAAATCTGACCATGAAGCCGCTAAGTGACACTCGCTGGGAAAGCCACATTGACAGCGTAAGGCCAGTGAGGTATCAAGTGACTGAGGTTTATGACACCCTGATGGACCTGGTGCAGTTGAGTAAAACTGAGGCTGGAATCCAACACAAGGCACAAAGCCTGGCAAAACAGATCACTGACTTCAAATTTCTAGTCTCAATTGTGGTTTGGGACAATATTCTGTTCCAAGTAAATGTTGTAAGCAAGGCATTACAAACTCAGTTGATGGACACTGCGACTGCTACTACTTTGAAGAGAAGCTGCCTTGATTTCGTTGTGGCCTCCAGAGACAACAGATTTGAATATGCAATTGCTGCTGTCAAAGAAATGGTGGAAAAGTTAGGAGTTGAGCCTGTCTTTAAGGAAACTTGTATTCATTGGAAGAAGAGACAGTTTGGTTACAAGGGCAGAGATGAGTTGATGGGAAGCTTGGAAGAAAAATTCAAGAGGGAATTTTTTTGCTCACTCGTTGACACTGCTTGAGTGTCCAGCAAAGAAAGGTTTGGACAAATGAAGCACCACAAAAAGACCTGGGGGGGCGGGGGTAGAAGGGGATTTTGCAACACGAGAAGCACTCTCCACTCCAAGTTCTCCAATTCATTCATGATCACAGCTGAAGGACACTTTTTCTAATGTGTGGATAGCTTTGAGGATTCTGCTCATGCTGCTGGTCATAGTCACAAGTGGTGAGTGCAGCTTTTTGAAGATCAGGCTCATTAAAACATATCTTCAATCGACAATGGCCGACGAGAGACTGACATCACTTGCTATTTTATCGCTTGAAAATGCCATTGGCCAGTCTTTGGATCTCTCTGACACTGTGCTTCAGTTCTTGAGGGCAAAGGCGAGAAAAGCAAGCTTTGGAACTAAAGGAGTAGGGTTAACATTCTAAAGCTGTCACCTCCTGTAACACTGTTTAATACTGGTCCACCCAGTGTTGGTGCACGGTTCAGTTTCTTGATGTTAGTACATTTCAGTTATTCTTAAAATTAAAAAGTTTCTATAAGAAAAGAGGAATTGTTTTTAATTGCTTATATATGGCATGAATAAATGCTGATTTACAGAGCCTACTGTGCAAATTTATCATTTTATATGACAGGGATAAATCATGAATGCAAATTGTGCATCAAAGTAGTGAAACGGGCTACAAATGCAATAAAAGATAAAAAGAAAAGGAGAACTTGTGGCACCTTAGTCTCTTTTCTTTTTGCAGATACAGACTAACATGGCTGCTACTCTGAAACCTGTCAATAAAAGATAAGGTATTCAAAAGTTTAACAAAGGGAGGGGGGGCACCATTTGGTCTAGGAACGGCCCTGCCTGCAGCAACACCTGTATAGACAGACCCCTGTGCAAGCACAGAACTCATTTCAGGATCAGGACCCAAGACAGCTTGCGGGGTCCTTTTCAAATACTCTGAACTGCTGATGCACAATATCTTATCCTCAGAAATTATTCTGTAAATAATTGCAAGCAACACATAAATGTGAGAAACTCACAAGCTGCTAAAGGACAATTTGTGAAATAGAATAAATGGATCAAATACATTATTCACTTCACCTCCAGTTCAGAGGTGCGTTCTCTCAGCTGACATTCTGTACAAAGGTTACCTTCTCTGACAATGTGCCCATCTGGGGATGTCTGCTGGCAGAGAGTTGAGACAGGATTAGATCCTGCTTTGACAGAGTTATCTCCATCAAAGTCACTTCTTCATGAAATGTCACCCCCAACAGCCCCCAAATGTCACCCCTCAAATCCTTATTTTAATTAAGAACTTCCTTTATTGCTTTAAAATAAGTTTGTCATTGGCTAAGTGGATAAAATAACAACAGATAGGGAAGATCTGAGGTTGAAGCAACACATATAATATTGGTTCAAGTCCCATCAGAAATAGAAAATGGTATGCTCCTCAGGTACTGTGGTTATGAAATACAGGGAGATTTTTACAGATGAGACCAAGAATATTGTAAACTAGGTGAAAGATATTTACAGCTAACTATCCTGTTGGAGAATTGCCATCCTTTCCATAAACACCAGTGCAAGTCAGTTCATAGATGTTACATAAACACAAAGCCAAACCCTAGCTTAGCTCACAGGCTGGTCAAAAGACTGTGGAAATCTGAAACCAATCTTGACTGTAATTTATGTAGAACATCTGGGGTTTGGGTTTGTTCTTTAAGCTAGTTCATAAATCCGGCTGTACTCTGACGTCCCTCCTGCCACCACACTGGTTGCATATGTGGATTTTTCCAGTGGAGCCATATTGTGCACGTTCCTCAGCCATTTCTCAAAGGTGGCAGATTTCCACCTCAGGGAATCCAGGTTTTAGGCAATACATTTCATGGAATACATATTAAATATGCAGAGTATGAAAGGCTGGATCAGGCAGGATTTCTAGTTACTGGAAAAAGTCCTCAGGCTCAAAAGTAAAACTTATTATGGTGGAGCAGTATTTAAAGTTACATTGGGGAACTGCGTTTATGCAGGGAATAGAACAAGAATATCTGCTAAATATTTTATTACAGAAAAAAATCCCAAACATGCAAAATAGAGCATAGGAGGGCTTTACATTTTCCGTGCAGTTGGAATTTGTAGCGGAGTAACGTAACAAAAAATATTTTGTAAATAAAAACAGATTGTTTTTGAAACTGGGTCCCCAGAGTCTGACTTTTCTTTTGAACCCTTTTGCAAAGAAACCTATGGAGATTTTATACTAACTTCCAGTGTAGGTGACTGTATCTGTATAGTTCACACAAATACCACTTTTTTATTTTTCTATTTTGGAGTTAGCGAGGAAAAAATAATTTGATTTCATAATGGATCAGAGCTACGCCAATTTTAAAGTGCAACATTAATGATATGATGTTTGCTAGGCAGTGATTTATGTGGATACATGGCAGTGAATTAATTTAATTTCAACAGCCCCATTTAATCTAATGTTGACTTTGATTTCTGCATCACTGATTTGAAAGCATCACTTTAACTGTGACAGCATTCTGTGCTAGGTAGCGTCCCACATCTTTTACACATAACAGCAGATTCGCCAGGTTGCAATGGCCACATTTAATCTAATGTTGATGTTTCTTCACAGTCAAACATGCATTGCGGCCACTGCATTTTCTATATGGTCGTCGTTTTTTGTGAGTCTGTTATTTGCTTTTTATTTTTCATCTCCATATTACCCAGTTTCTTTAAAAACAAGGGAAGTTCACACAGAAAAACTCTGTTTAATGTTAGTTAAGGTTGCTTTATTGTACTTTAAAATCATTTCCCTCAAATGCTGAAAAGCTAGGAATGAAACAGTTAAGGTCAACAATCGCACTTCTGTTTCTCTACCTACATAAAACTGATCAACTCTTATCCATTCCTATCTTCCTTCTACTACACATTGTTAACATCCAAGACTTCAGAAATTATAGTGCAGCCTTAATTGCAACATACACATAAGAAGATCCTTCTTTTCAGAGAGGCTTTTGTTTTGGGATTTATTTGAAAAAAGGAGAGAATAAATTAACGTATCTCCTTCTTGTACAGCCTTAACTCCAACGTACATACAAGGACACAGATGTTATACCTTCTCTTAAGATGTGGTTTTCTTTTTGGATTTCTGAGAAAAAGAGTTAAACATACACATCCTTACTGAATGTATATCAGAGCTGCCTGGCAGTTTATGAAGCTTTGGGTTGTTGATAAATATTATATTAGTGTAAATGAGAAACAGATGCATGGTTGATGACCTTCAATGTTTATGTATTAACCTTTCAGCATTTGAAGTAAAATGTTATTAAGGTGTAACAGAGCAACTTTAACTAACATTAAATGAAGATATGTCAGTGTGAATTGAAATTGGCAGCAGGTCCGATGTGTAATAAATTACCTTCCAGGTCTGGTCTACACTAGAGTCAGATTGACACAAGGCAGCTTATGTCGACCTAACTATGAAAGTGTCTACATTTAAATTTCGGTCCTGTCAATGTAAGCGCTCAACTACGCTGACTTAACTCCATGTCTGCTTGTGGCGTAGAGTCAAGGTTGATGTAGTTAGGTTGACGCAGTGTCAGTGTAGGCATTGCGTTGCTTACATCGACTGTTACTGGCTTTCAGGAGCCATCCCACAATGCCCCACACTGACAGTACAATTGATACAAGCGCTCCTGGTGAGAACGCAAACGGTCGACACGAGCAAAGTGTAGACACGCACAAGTAACGTTATTACTGCGGTGGCTGTATGCCGAAGTAAGTTATGTTGACTTAATTTTGTAGTGTAGACACGGCCCTAGAATCATTCTCCTGTGTATGATTATCTTTGAACTATGTAAACCTAGTGTTTGTGACACGGTCTGAATGACAGCCCCAGAGCCTCAATTCCTTGGTTTACTGACAGAACAGGAAAAGCATGAACTGCAGCAGGACAAGCTTCCTTACATCGCTTCCCCTAATATGCCTCACCTCTAACCTGGTGGTGCCACTTCTAGCTGGAAGGGGAGAATTAAACCTCCATGGCCATTCACTCCTCAGTCATTCTGCTGAGACTGAATATGGGCCTTGCTCAAGCATTCCAAGTTCATACCCCAAACATGACTTAAGGCTGTGGAGTTTGTATACACAAAGAAGCAGGGCTGGGCCCAAAGACGCCAGCGCCGAATGTGAATGTGGGAGTCCTGTTCATTAGGAAATGAACTGAGACCCCCAATTCATTTCACAACACTCAGTCACTGCTGGCCGGGAGTAGATCTGAGCTGTGACCTCGTGATTCTCAAACTCCTGAGCCAGCCAATCTCCCATACCACATATATTTGTTATTGTCATTATTGTATTTTAATGGTCTGTGTAGCCCCGTGGCAGGCCAGGCGTTATATATAAATATATCACTAAACCTATGGGAGATAGGTGCTGGGTGTTCTTAAATGTAGATCTACTCTTTGAAGCATGTTGAAGAAAACAAGTTTATTCAAGGAACTGACAGCAACAGAGCAGCATTAAGACGGAATGTCCTTCCCTTACAAATATCAGCTCACTGAATAAAGAACTTCAACCCATGTCAAAATTTCTCTGTAGCAAGAAGTGTTTCTTCTGGGAACTTCCAGACGACTGCCCCTGTGCACTTTCTCTTTTAGCACACATTTCGTGTCTAATTTAGAGGAACTATGGGGATTAGATCTTTCATTTGGTTATCCTAAAGCAGAAGATAAGAGAGATGGAGGGATTTTCCTGACCTTAATCTGCATGGGAGAAAAGTTCTGGGGGGGGGGTTTCCAGGCCACTGTGGGCTCCTGCTATGACATAGAGGAGTATCTGAAAATGTCCAAGGGAAGGTCAGTCTGTTGTCTGTTTATTCACCTCTTGAAACATGTGTGATGATTTGAGGAATGTCTGTATAATGTATGGATTCTGGTTGATATTATGAAAATTGATGTATATCAGAATGCCTCCAACTGTGTGTCCATCATTGCTGACAAGCATTTAAGCGTGCCTCCCTGATCAGAGACAATAGCCGATAGTTAAAGACTTATCAGCTCCTGGGGTGAATAAAAGAGTCACTATCTTAGGGAAATCACTTCTCTCCAGCTTCCCTCAACAAGGGGCTGGTGTTTGGAGAATGGAAAATTCCCAGAGACAGAGTCTCTCTATCATAAAGCAGGGGTTTAAAGATGACTTACAAGAGGAGGAAGACCCAGAAACACACACAGGAGAGAGCAAGGGGGCAGAGCAGGCAAAGTCAGAGAAAGCAGACTGGGTCCAAGAAGGCGCCATGTCTCAGAACACAAGCCAGGCATTGCAGAAGAAATACCCTGGGTGGCCCTACAGTACTTGGACCCAGTCCAAAGAATGCCCTGGAGTGGTGAGGAAACTGAGGCAAGGAAATACCTGTAGGGTTTATTATTTTTGTATAGATTTGTGTATTTCTCATGCTATTAAAGAAAGACCAATGGAGTAAGAATTCTGTGCAAAGTGTCTGCGTGTTTCATGTGTTACACCTACCACATGCCCCTTGAAGACGTAAAGTATGGGCCCAGAACAGCCACACAGCTGGAGTTCTGGGAGAAGGCATTTAAGCTGTTGGTGAGTCTGAGGGCTCTGGCTGAGTAGTGTGCTGCATGACCGCAGCTCTCTAGGGGGAGTGCTAGATTGAGGATCTGAACCCTAAGAGTGTGCCCAGAGACCCCAAGGCTAAGGCAGGGCCTAGACTCTGTTCAGACTCCAGTGGCTTAAAACACCCAGGGGATTCAGCAGCTAAATTCCCTCTCCACAGTGTGGGGAATGGCCACGAGGCAGCTGTCAGCTGGACCTGTGACAACATGCGCACAGCACCGTACTTACAGAGGCTGAGGTAATTACATGACTGCCACTGTACACACAGCTCTCTTGCATCAAGCCCTCCCCCCCACCTCAAATCTGGGCCAAGATTTTCAAAAGTGATATAAGTTGGGGTGATTCGATTTCTGAGTGCCTTGAAAGGGCCTGCGAGTCAGAAAACGCCGAGAACCTGCCCTCTGAAAAGCAGGCCACTGTAGCGTCTCTCAGGTTTGGCTCACAGTCACTAATCATTTCTGAAAACCTTGGGAGAGGCCTAATTCCAGGAGTAAAGGGTCAGGGCCAAGAACTGGCTTATCATCTCCTCTCACTCCCTGAAGGAATAACTGTATTGGAGGGTGGTGTCCAAGGACATAGTTCCTTCAACACCCAAGACCAGGGCCTGGGTGGAAACCTCCATGGTGAGGATGTCTGCCTAGCAGGGGGGCCACACAGGTGCAGGCAGGAAGTGGAAAGGGGTGTGTGTCTCTCTCTGTTTCCACACTGCCCCCCCAATATCTCACACTGATGAGAACAGAACCTAAAGAAGGGTCTGGCATGGCTACTGTGGTGCATGAGACCACGCTGGCTGTTGGGGAGCAGGTAGCACTCCTCAGCCCAGCCCCACCTTCCAGCTGGAGGCACCTGGCCCAGGAGAGGGGCAGGAACATTGCACCAGCCCCTGGGGTGGGGTGGATGACAGGGCAGGGCAGGGCACCGGCCCCTGGGTTGGGGGCAGGGGCGTTGGCGCATAGAACGCCAGCCATCAAGAGGGGGAACACAGGGAACCAACTACAGTAGGAGCAGCAGTAGGAACCACCAGGATGCCCCATCCCAGCCTGGAGTTGGCTGCCCCACCTCTCCCTTCCCCCCTCCACTCACCCCATTCATAGGGAGCTTCCCTCCTGCCCCAAGAGACAGGGAGTTTCATGAAATGACACAGAGGAGAATCTTTTTAAATTGCATCTAGCTCTTCTATAATTGTGTCTGTGTTGTTTTCTGAGCTAGCCTGGGTGAGAGAAGACCTAAGCCCCCATCATCTGGTGTGGTCACTTAGGACCCAATCTGGCCCTGCTGAAATCAACAGAAGTTTTGCTTTTGACTTCAGTAGGACAAAACTTTGGTATAAAATATCAGCTGCTGCTTACTGTTCAAATACAGCGAAGTGCAGTGCTCCTAAAAGAATTTGCTGGGATTGGACACAGACAAACAGGGTCGGGGAGGAGCTGTTTAAGTTCCTCTCATGGAGCTCTGCCAAAGTACCCAACACCGACCTTCACCAGCCCAACTCATCCACCCCGGCCACTGGCACAGGTCTGTTGCGGCACCTCCCTCCTGACCAGTAACCCCCAAGCCCCGTGCTTAAAGTAGTGATTGTGGGGTCACAATGGGTCACAAACTTGGCACAAAAAAAAAATCATCAAGGCAGGTCACTGAGGGGCACACTTTAAACACAGTCTTACCAAAGCTATTGCTCCCACATTATGATAGGCCCCCCACTTTTTTCAGACCATTGTAAGCACTTCTCAACCATACACGTCCTAATTCCTGACTTGAAGCATCTCTTATACCCCACTTCTGCTAGCGTACCTCATTGCTGAACTGGAGTCTGATCCAAAGCCCACTGAGAAGTTGGTGGGAGTCTTCTATGGATTTAAATGGGCTTTAGCTCAGGCCCCAGAAGCACACACTGCTATTCTGGGCCTAGGTGTATCCCAAGCACAGAGCTGCCACCACACAGGAATTTGCAGGTCTGTGATCAGAAATGAAGAAGAGCACCGGACTCACTCCACTTAGGGCAGGAACAAGATAGAAGACAAGGGGCCCTAGGTGTCACTTTTATTGTTATAGATTATTAACATGCACATATCTTAAAACACATCCACTAGCTTCAGTTTTCTTATCAGCAGACGAGGGCTATTCATCCCACTGTTGGACTAGCATCAATTTGCTTTGGTGGACCCAGCATGAGTTCTGGTCATGGTGGCTGGTTAACCCCAATTTTCTAGCTCTCCCCCCATACACATGCTTAGAGGTGGAGTTAATACCTGTGATTAGGAGGAGCCACTTAGCGAGGTGAGGACTGGAACCTGCTGCAGCCAGCGAGGCTGCAGGCTGAGTCAGCACTGTTTAACCTGCAGCTGTTGTCAGAAGCAATCACATCCCACTCATTACACAAAGCACTCTTGACTGTTGTCAGGCTGGCAGCAGCTGCATCAAGAGGGTGGTGTCTTAGCCCCAGGCATCTCCCAGGAATTCCCCCCAACCCCGTCTCTCACACTGTCTACTCCCATTTTCATCTCTAGCCCAGCAGTATATATTCTGTATGTCAGTTTATGGAGATTTGACAAAAGCCGTAGAATCTTTTTTCCACCATTGACACATCTCCAGACATTGCTCTGATTCCTCCACACCGTATGTCAGCCAAAGGCCTTAGAAGTGGCAAGGGTCATGGAGAAATGCAGCAAATGACAGATTTCAAGCAATAAAATTACAGCTGATCATATCCATATTATGTGCACTAGGAAAGATGGTCTCTCACAAGTCTCTTCTCCAGCTCTCACTGATCACATAAAATTTGAGGCAAGAAAGCCCTCAAGTTTAGCAGAGGCTGCTCTTAGATTAACCCCCCCCCCCCCAATTAATCAACATTCTCCCGCTTCCCAGCATGGAGCTTGGGCTAAATGCTCCTTTATTGGCAGTAATCTGAGAGCGGGAAAGAGAAAGAACAGCCACTTAATTTACATGCCCTGTAGAGGAAGGAGACAATGACTGAAGAAACAATCTGTGTTTACTGAGCACACCATTCCTAGTGGTATTGAAACCCTCTTCAAAACCAGGCTTCA
Source organism: Natator depressus (assembly GCF_965152275.1). Taxonomy (NCBI): domain Eukaryota; kingdom Metazoa; phylum Chordata; order Testudines; family Cheloniidae; genus Natator; species Natator depressus. Next base: position 17,447,910 of record NC_134239.1, read on the forward strand.
GCATCATCTTAGGAGGAAAAGTTTGTGTCATACAGATTATTCATATTTTTATTACAGTAGTGCTGAAAGGCCACAAGCAGGTGTCCGCTGTGCTAGGTACAGAGTGCACTGCAAGTTGTTTCCTTTTGGGTGAAGTGTCTATAGAGGAAAGGGGGAGGGAAAGGAGGGCGCACCCATGAGTGCGTCACCAACTCTATTGCGCAAAGGCTGTTAAGCAAGTGACCCTTGCCCTCTGCCCTAGTCTAAAGCCCACTGAAGTCAACTGAAAGACTCCCATTAGCTCCAACAGGCTTTAGCTCAGGCCTCAAGGCCCACTGAAGCCCATAGGAATCTTTCCATCCAGTGCAATGGATATTAGACCAGACCTATAAATAGCAACTTTTCAGTAGCTGCTGAAAGCAAAGAACATTTCCAAAATAATCAGCAGCAAACACAATCAGCCCCAGCTGAAAATAACTGTCAAACAGCTGGACTGTCAGAGCCCTCTTATCCTTCTGGGCTCCTACAGAATAGCCAGCCTAGCTTCAGCTCTGGTTAGGAATGTCAACTTTTCTGTCTGGGCTGAGAAATCTGACACTCCCTCCCCACCTTTGACAGGTTTCAGAGTAGCAGCCGTGTTAGTCTGTGTCTGCAAAAAGAAAAGGACGACTTGTGCCACCTTAGAGACTAACAGATTTATTTGAGCATAAGCTTTCGTGAGCTACAGCTCACTTCATCGGATGCATGGTTAGTATAGGCTCAAGGACAGATTCTATGACAATTCAGAAGATAATTTGACTCAGCAAGAGTCACTAAGTCTGAGAACAGTTAATCAGTAACATTTTAGTTCCTCAGCAAAAAGCCTTGAGTTCCCTACTTATCCAACACCCCCCTGAAGTGGACAACGCGGCTGGTGTTGTCACTGAAGTCTGCATCTTTGCCTTTTATTCTTATTGTCACTATGTTGAAATAGACTCTTGTGATAAATTAAGGGGTGGGGGAACTCCCCTTTTATGGACACCCAGCCAGCCAGTTAGCTACAAAATCCCTGCTAGCGACTGTTCTCTACTTGCTGTACCTGTAAAAGGGTAAAAAGAAGGGAGTGGGCACCTGACCAAAAGAGCCAATGGGAAGGCTAGAACTTTTTAAAATTGGGAAAAAGCTTCCCTTTGTCCCCTCTCTCTAGAGAACAACAACAGTACAGACAAAGCTGGGACAGGGCTGAAACTATGCTGTAAAAACCAGGTATGAAAAATCATCAAATCATACCTAGAACCATTCGTGAACCCCAGATATGTAAGTAGATCAGGAATGTCTAGGAGGATGCGATTAGGGTTATTTCTTATTGGCTTGTGGACTCCTCTGCGCTAACCCCCAAATGCTTTTAATTTTGCTCGTAACATTTAAGCTGAACCTCAAGAGAGCTATCTTGATGCTTAAATTTTGTAATTGTTTTTCTAAGACCTGGCAAAACACCTAAGATCCAGATGTATTTTCTTTCTTTTTGTTTTTAATAAAATTTACCTTTTTTTAAGAACAGGATTGGTTTTTTGTGTCCTAAGAGGTTTGTGCACGTTGTTTAATTAGCTAGTGGCAACAGCTGATTTCCTTGGTTTTCTTTCTCAGCTCTTCCTTGGAGGGGGCGTGAAAGTGCTTGAGGGTATCCCACAGGAAGGAATTCTCAAGTGCTCCTTCCTGGGTTTTCAAAAGGGGTGGGGGGCGATTTTCACTTGGGTAGTGGCAGCATCTACCCCTCCAAGGTCAGAGAAAAGCTGTAACCTTGGGATTTTAATACAAGGCTGGAGTGGCCAGTATTAATCTTTAGAATCCTTGCAGGCCCCCACCTTCTGCACTCAAAGTGCCAGAGTGGGGAATCAATCAGTCTCGACAACTCTGAAAGCTGTTACCAAAGAACTAGTACAGTTACCACAGGGCTAGTTTCAGAGTAGCAGCTGTGTTAGTCTGTATCCGCAAAAAGAAAAGGAGGACTTGTGGCACCTGAGAGACTAACAAATTTATTTGAGCATAAGCTTTTGTGAGCTACAGCTCACTTCACCGGATGCATTCAGGGCTAGTGGCGCTAGTCTGTGATGCCTTCCTCTTGTCCTCAGCTGCTTTGCTAGCACTTGCCCTTCCCCAAGGATTCATCTGCGTCAATGTTTTCAAAATGCATATGGAACAAAGAAGAAGCAGAAAGAATGCAGGAGGCGGCAATGGCCTTGCCTCAGGGGACTGAGTAGTAGGATGTGTTCATGTCACTCTCAAGGCAGCTAAACATTCTGCACATACCTTTAGCACCTTTAACCCTTCTACTTCGCTTACATAAGGCCTGTTCAAAAGGAGAGGGGTCACTTTATTTTTCTTTGGTCAGCGAGGACAGCACAAGTAGTAGCTGGCACAAGCTGGAGCGGGGATGGTGCAAGATAAGTATGAGGCGGGCAGGAGAAAACTTGAAACTGAAAAAGCTGCACAGGAATTTTGAGTCCCCACCCACGGAGATAGTCAAAGGGAGACTAAACAGTCATCTACCAGCACTGGCAGAGGACATTCCTACCACCCTGGAGCCCTCCCATGACAGACCCAGTCCATGCCAAATGCTAGCTCAGGAGACTGATGTCCTTATCCCCAGAACAGGAACAGCTCAACTAGTGGAATCTTCCCTGCCAGCATGCCTCACACCTGCCCTGAAGGGATCTGGTGACTAGGGTAGACAGCTATCCATCCAGTCTTGGACTGAAGCTCCAGTTCCCTATTGGCCACTGAACAGCCATTCGATACATTTCGATCTCTACTAACTGAGGCTGGTGAAAAGATCCACAGCCAATCTCTTGAGTTATCCACTCCCTTCATAGAGCATTCACACTGCACATTCAGCTTTCAAGAACCCAAAGAAGAACTGTATATATCTATATCACATAAACACCACCCTATACCGGAAACCTACTGACTGCTATTCCTACCTACATGCCTCCAGCTTTCACCCAGACCACACCACATGGTCCATTGTCTACAGCCAAGCTCTACAATACAACCGCATTTGCTCCAAACCCTCAGACAGAGACAAACACCTACAAGATCTCTATCAAGCATTCTTACAACTACAATACCCACCTGCTGAAGTGAAGAAACAGATTGACAGCCAGAAGAGTACCCGGAAGTCACCTACTACAGGACAGGGCCAACAAAGAAAATAACAGAACGCCACTAGCCGTCACCTTCAGCCCCCAACTAAAACCTCTCCAACACATTATCAAGGATCTACAACCTATCCTGAAGGACAACCCATCACTCTCACAAATCTTGGGAGACAGGCCAGTCCTTGCCTACAGACAGCTCCCCAACCTGAAGCAAATACTCACCAGCAACCACATACCACAACAGAACCACTAACCCAGGAACCTATCCTTGCAATAAAGCCCGTTGCCAACTGTGCCCACATATCTATTCAGGGGACACCATCACAGGACCTAATAACATCAGCCACACTATCAGGGGCTCGTTCACCTGTACATCTACCAATGTGATATATGCCATCATGTGCAAGCAATGCCCCTCTGCCATGTACATTGGTCAAACTGGACAGTCTCTACATAAAAGAATAAATGGACACAAATCAGATGTCAAGAATGATAACATTCATAAACCAGTCGGAGAACACTTCAATCTCTCTGGTCACGCGATTACAGACATGAAAGTTGCGATATTGCAACAGAAAAACTTCAAAGTCCAGAGAGAAACTGCTGAATTGGAATTCATTTGCAAATTAGATACAATTAACTTAGGCTTGAATAGAAACTGGGAATGGCTAAGTCATTATGCAAGGTAACCTATTTCCCCTTGTTTTTTCCTACCTCCCCACCCCTCACCTCCTTCCTCAGACTTTCTTGTTAAACCCTGGATTTGTGCTGGAAATGGCCCACCTTGATTATCATACACATTGTAAGGAGAGTGATCACTTTAGATAAGCTATTACCAGCAGGAGAGTGGGGTGGGGGGAGAAAACCTTTTGAAGTGATAAACACCCATTTTTTCATGGTCTGTGTGTATAAAGACATCATCACTACATTTTCCACTTTTATGCATCTGATGAAGTGAGCTGTAGCTCACAAAAGCTTATGCTCAAATAAATTGGTTAGTCTCTAAGGTGCCACAAGTACTCCTTTTCTTTTTTGTATATATCTTTTAAAACTACCTTCACTTCAGATCTTAACTGCCTTTGCCCTGAAGCAATTGTAATGAGAAAGGGGCACACTTATGAAGCACTATTTGGCGTTTGAATGGTAAACATTCCCCCCCCCCGCCCTTAGTCATGAGGTGCCAGTCGGCTAAGCGCTGGCATCAGCTGAAGTAACAGGAGGCGGGGAATGACTCAGTCTCCTAGTGCATGCTGTGTTGCTCAGGAGGACACAATGTGCAAATAGATAAAACTTCTGCAATTATATCACATGAAAACAAACCAAATTGCAGCACTGTTTCTTAACCCAGAGGAGCTGTCAGCAATATCTACTGCCAGAAGAAGCGGAGAGTCTCAGCATGGCTAGTTACTTTGTGCAGTCGTTAGCATTTATTGGAAGCCAAAATGTGGCTAACACAAGAAACAGTCTGCCTGGGAAAATGGCCAAATACATGACAGCTGTTTACTTATTAAAGTCCCTGGGGGGGGTCCCACCCACACCTGAAGGCCCCTCCACCAGCCTAATGAGGAGCTACTGAACCCAGGGCTCAAGCAAGTTTGGGGGGCAACAAATGATGAAACAGAGACAGAAGCGAGGGTCACAGGGTTGTAAGCGGGGAACCAGAGGAGGTTACTGAGCAGAGAACCGTGGACAGCATCCACTGCTCCTCAAAGGTGTCTAGGGAGTCCGCAGATGTGGCCCAGAGGAACTCTGTCTTGAAGCGTGATCGAAGGGAGGAGCAGAAATAGGCCCCACAGTTGCACAGCACCTCCCTGTCTAGCATCCACCTCCTGGCATGGTGGATGGGCACCTGGGTCAGCACCAGGAAGAGGTTGATGAGGTTGTCTTGTGACTTTGTGGGGCAACAGAAGGGGTGTATGTAAATCAGCAGGTGCGGAGAAAGGTGCAGCCAGAACCTAAGGAGAAGGTTCTGGAGGAGTCAGAAAAGGGGCTGCAACACTTGAGGTAGATGCGCACCAGGGTCTCCCTCACACCATAGAAGGGGTAGGCCTTGGGGAGGGGGGTGAACTGTGCCAGGTACAGACACATGCTCATGAATGTCCCTGTCGAGCTGTAGGAGCAGAGTGGAATACAGACTGGCCCATGGGGCTCCTCTGCTCGGGCAGGGTTCATCACCTCTATTCTTTATCTAGGTGATGTAGTCATTATTATGAAACACTGAGGGAAGTTTGGCTACTCCAGCCCACCCTTACAACCTCATACATACTTGCCCGCAACCCTCTTCATATTTCACACCTATAATTTTACTCTTTTCAATTCAAAACATGGGAAAAGATTGCTTAGTCTTGTTATTAAGCCTATTTTGGAGTCAGGAAACCTTAAAGGAGTCAACTTCACCACACTGAACTTAGCAGTAATTAAGAGCGGCTGCAAGAGCAACAGAATCAATGACGCTGCCCTGAGTGCTAGTCATATTCCTGAGCGGAAGCACCATGGGACTAGGATTTATTTGTTTGTAAGAGATGGAGGTTTAAGAGCATCCGCTTATCCCCAGACCATTTTCTTCTTTTTTACTCCTGAAGGCACTGCCGCCTGATACCGTAATCACCTCTAGGACAATAAGTTGAGGTCATGCACCTCCTGGCTTCTTCAGAATCAAAGGATTTCTGACAGACCAGGGCAGATCTTGGGGATAAGACAGCAGCCACCTCCCACCCCTCTTATTATGACTTATGTATCAGGAAGCCAATGAAGGCTCCTGGTTTCCTCTTCCTCCTTCAAGAAGAGAGATTGCTTAATTCTTACACATAGTCACTCTCCCCTTGTTCTCCCCCCATTTAGTCACTTCATCTCAGAGACAAGGATTGCCCAACTCTTCATGTCATGAGATTTCCATTTGACATAGAAAGCACTTAGCTTGTATCACACAGCTCAAGGCATGACTGCTCTTTAGAACTCCCCCACCTCCAAAAGTGCATCATAACCTTCTCTCCCCTAGGGAAAGTTTTACAGAAGTTGTCTACCAATGCTTTCCTACTATCCCTAACACTTGTTGAGCTTCACTAGTGCCACCAATGCTAAGAACTCCAGTGTAGACAAGGCTCCTGCAGCTGCCATCATCTTTCCCATGGGTGATCTGTCTTATCTGGAGCAGGATTAAAAGACATGGAATTTGGAAGAACATCATAAGTGGAAATAGACCTAGACCACTGCTCCTCTATTGTCAGCAACAGGGTTGGGTGAAGTAGTATTTACAAGTTTTTCCACCATTGTTGTATTTTCCTAGCATAGACAAGGCTTTTGTAAAGCAAAGATCTGTGTTTCCAAAGACACCCTCTGCTTTGCTGAAGTTTAAAATGACATTATCCCCACCTCTGAGTAGGTATGGCACAGCAGAACTTGTTCTTCTGTCTTCCCTCCACTTCGCCAGCAGAATGGATTTAAGTTCTTCTTTCATTTAACTTGGTTGCCTAATGCTCTCTGTAGAAGGATGACTGTATACATCTCTCAATGATCTAGTTCATAACTGTGTAAGTGGCAACTGGGTTAGATAAGCAGGAACGTTTCCCTGCCATAGGGTCTCTAGCTTATTAATGAAGCATTCAGCCAGCATTCAAACAAAAGGCCATTAAAGCTTTGTACCTCTGAGTCACATGTCAAGATAATTTAGGGAGAGCAAAGTGATGCTGAGCAATGAAGCCAGCCTTAGTAACATTACTGAGCCACCCTTCCCTGCCCTCAGGGTCTGCCGTTCACCTTGTTCAAATCTGAGCCAATATAGCGTGAGATTCTGAAACAGATCTATATATCCAGCTTGACAGTTCCCAGCTCTTAATTACCTCTGTGCAGTACAGGGGACTGGGAGAGGAGCTGTGCAGAGATGGAGGCTACAGGTTTTGTTCAGTATCTTCCTCCTATGAAGTACAGAACAAACTGTCCTCCAGCCACTCCCCAGGGACAGCACAGACAGTGGCAGGGAAAGCTTCCAATAAGACTTAGTAACCTCTGCAGCCCAAAGGAGTTTGGCTATGTATGGAGAACACTTTTTCTAGAAACTGCTACTGTATAAGCAACAAGCTGTTGGACACAGGTTTGTATGTTGCAGAATAATTTTTGCTCAATATCCACAAACCACGTTGGAACCTGGCCCAGTGGTACATTCAGAGCAGTACAGTTCCACTCTTTCATAGCATCCAGTTATGGTGCGTCAGACAGGAGTAACTGATGAGACTAACTGCATGGACTGCAGCACACTTGGAACATTTCACTCTGATACCTGACTTGAGCAGGCAGTAAGGAGCGTAACTCTGAAGATGCTCCTTCAGCTCTTACAGATTGGAAAGAAGTCTAGAAGAAAGGCTCCCAGGTGATATATACAGATGGTTAGAACTGCTTTTGAGTTGAGTACAAAAGCATCATCTGGAATTTGTTTTTAGGTTTTTTTTGTTTTGTTTTAAAACAAAACACTGGTGCTAAAATTCATTCAGGCATATCAACCAGTCCAAATAAAAGTCACTTCCAGCCTAAGACCAAGCATGAAGATTTCAGATCAAAGTTAGAGGGCACTATAAAAGCTGTACATTTTAACTACTAAGGAGCAAGTGAAGAGCTCAGGCCATGAAGACAGCAAGTCATACTCATGTGAGATATAATCCTCCATGCAGCTCTTTTATTTGGGCATTTAGCTTACCCCAAAAAGATAAGCTATGTAATGCTGTCAGTTGTCCGTTGAGAACATCTGCACTGCCACCTACAGACATACCATCAGACAGGGGTTCTCACAGTAAATCATAGAATATTAGGGCTGGAAGAGACCTCAGGAAGTCATAGTCCAACCCCCTGCTCAAAGTAGGATGAACACCAACTAAATGAATTGGAATGGTCTAAAAGTGCCACACAGCAGCATGGGTACACATAAGGGAGGGGGATAGAAGGAAGTAAAGTGATACTGAGGGGGCAGTGCTGTAGTTTAGTAGGCCTCGTCTTCCCTACAGCAAAACTCGAAGTTTCAACAAAAACCCACCCCAGACAGGAAGGAAAGTGGCCCTGATTATTTTAACATGAACTTTTATTTAAGCTTTTATTCTATGCAAATATTAAAAAAACCAAAACAGATCTTAGAAAAGATTTTTTTCTTTACACAAAAACCAGGACAACGTGGAAATGGCAAGTGGACAGAAGAGGGACACTCTCCTTCCTCAGTACTTTTTCAGTTTGTAGGGCAGGCCCAGTGTAGACTTGGTACCGGGAAGGGGTGGTGAGTGCCAGACAGCAGAGCTGGTACGTTTGAAATATCGCGGCTTGTTCTTGTAGAAAATGTCCTCCAGTTTAGGGCTTATGATCAGCCCGAAGAGTGTCTCGATATTTGGAGGGTTGTAGTATTGGTATGTAACAGCTTGATTAAGCTGAGCCCCTGGGAAAATAACCACCATGTTACACTAACAGTCTAAGCAGCACCTCAGTACTCCTGTTAAACCTCACTCCCTTGGTACCATGATTACTGTGAGTCAGTGCATGGAAGCCAAGATCTAAGAGCAAACCTCCAGGCTCTATCGCCCTGCGGAAGGGCCCCACAGAGCCATCCTGGAAGAGATTTGGGGTGGGCATGGCAGATACTGAATTCTCAGTACTGGATCAAGGTTTTTCCTGGCTTCATATAGAACCTTACATTCCCCCTCATGCAGACAATATAATTGGTTTCCAAGGCATCTTTCATATTCCAGGTATCCCAAGTACTATGGAAAACCCACCACTGAAAGAAAGGATTGCCTGGCACTGGTGAACTCCCTAGCCTTCTGTTTTCAAACAGTGCAAAAGCGCTTCAGCTCTAGGGATGGGCACAAGGGATTCTGAATTAACAGCTGAACAATAGCACCTGCTCAGACTACCACTCCAAGCTAGTGCCACATGGCACTGCAATAAGTTGAAGTCTCATGCACTTCTGGCCTAAATCGTGTCTTCCTCTACTTCTAAGCCTCCCTGAGAAATCTGGGGTCTTCCAAATTCTCACAGATGAAGTTTCAGTGGGTATAACAAAATATGCACGTACCAGTGGCCCAGACAGGGATGGGCTTGCGGGGCTGGCTTTCATCATCTGTGGAGTCATCACTGTTCAGATCCAGCCCATAGTTATTTGGATTTACCTTGGGAAATCTGGGTTCTTTTGAGCCTAAAGGGGGCCCTTGATAGGAGTCAGAGACAGGAGATTTCTGAAACCATAAAGAAAAGTTAGATATACAGCCTTAAAAGAAAAACAAACCAACCAATTACCTTATAATGATACTTCTATGTAGTGGTGCTGATAAGACAGCTTGAGTTTCCAGAAAGAACCCACTGTTGATTTTGATTAGTCTATTAGTTATTTATGACAGAAATATCCCAGGTTCTAGGAGCAGGAGATTTACACTGTGTACTCCAAGAATCACTGGTGCCAACAGCAGGTGGTAGGACAGCAAATATCAGCACCAATAAGTTTAATATGTACAGCTTTGCTGCTATCCATACAACACTAGGTTTGAATCACACATTACTGTTCTGCCATGAGTCTCCATGGGCAGGAGAATGAAATAGATACTCTGCCCTGGAGGGAACAAAGGTGAGCCATGGAAGACAGGAAGTGGCAATGGTATGACTCTGGCAGTCAATGTCACTTTCATACCTGAACTTCAATCCCACTCCAAAAACACCAGATCCAGAGATCATGCCTATCTGTTTATGGGAAGGCAAAAACAGCCACATGATAATTCAGAAGGAATACACGTCTTAAATAATTTAGGCTGGGATTTTCAATTTATCTCAACTTCCTTAGATCCTTGCTTAGAAAAAACAGCATTCTTCCCCTGCACACCCTGTAGGGGCTGAGCAGGCTGCTTTGGCTGTGCTTCCAACCCATGCCAACGGAGAGGGTTTGTGGAGGGAGGAATTAAGACTTGAACGTGGATCTCTCGCCTAGTAAGCTACCAGGCTGTGCTGAAGCGTAACATTTTAAGCTACAGGACTGTTGTATACAACACTGTTTACTCAGTTTATCTGAGTCACATTTGATGTCAGACATTTGCTGTTCTATAATTAACCTAAAAGAAAATCAAGCTAAGTGTAGAGACTCATCTAAAGCCATGTGTTGCCAATAACATTTTTTAAAAATGAACTGTATACAATCAAAACATCAAACATCAACAATATCATTCTTGGAACAGCAGGAAGTTGCCCTGTTTTTCACCCTCTAGGTGTTCAGCAGTGGCATCTTTCATACAACAGGAATAGTACCGCTGGAAAGCACAACTAAGAGCAGCAACAGCAATTACTCGGATTGTAAACTCACTGATGCTGGTGTTTGTGCAGTACGTACGCTACACGGGACTGAGCACCATTAGCTCACAGGACCTGTTCCTTCCATCTCACTCCCTCCTCACAGCTGCAGAGGCAAGGAAGCTACTTATCACAGCCTGCTTGGTGCTCCTGTTCTACAACAACAAAATCTCCTGAAAAGCACACACACCTAAGGGGCTTCATACAACCATAAAGTGCTTCGGGAGTCGGACCTTTTTCAAACCAAGGGAAGGAGTCGCTGACTCAGTGTTACATATCTTCCCCACCCAAAGAGAACGTGGGCGTCTTGTATTAGTTGTCAGATACTATGCATAGGGGACAAAAGTCAACATTTGAAGAGCCACCCACTTATCCACCTTTGAATTCCTTCTTAAAGTCTCACTCTGCTGTGATGCCTCTCCTGTACCAGCTGGAAACGATTTGTAGGCAAGTGCCAAGAAGAGAATTGAATTTTTCTGATACTCTCTGTTCATTGTATAACTTCATTCCCCTCACCCTCTCCATTTGTCCACTTGTCACATCCCATCTGACCCCTGGACTGTAATCTCTCTGGAGCAGGGAGTGTCACTTGTCTGTACAGTGCCTAGTACTGTGGGATCATGACAGGAATTCCTAGCGATAATAAAAGCCATAAGACGACACGAGGTTTTAACATTCCACTCCTGACTACAGGTAAGTGCAACACCTAGTCATTTTTAGAAATAAGCGTAAGGACCTATGAGACAGTCACTTAGGCCAATTTCAATGCCTAGAGAGTTTGCTAAGAGCAGGAAAAAAATGGCTTTGTTCCAGCATGGCTGAGCAGGGGCAGTGTGTCAAAATGAGACCCACCACCTGCTGCAAGGACATTTCTTATGTGAACCCAATAAAGTTTCCCTCATTTTTCCAGTGAGCTATAAAAACAGTCACAGAATACAAGACAAGTCAAGTTTCAGATGGTATCAGGCATCAGACAACCAGAAGTTATGGAAGAGGTAGTAGCTGGCCGCTTGAAAAAGCAAAGCTGATCCCACTGTGCCCTAAGTCTAGCTTTTCAGTTTGATTCACTGAACACTTCTAGGCTATAAACACAATGACGTTTTAACGCCAGTGGTGGTAGTTAGAGAGTTCAAAGCAACTGGAGATACATGGAAGTTTCTCAGCTACTTGGTGTCACTAGAGAGAGGCTACAATACAGCACAAACTCCCAGGATCCCTCAGGATCTTGTGCCATCATGTGGCCATTTCCCATCACTTGTTTTAAATTTCAAGCAAAAGGATTATCTCCATTGTTTCTGTGTTGAGCCAAGTTTCTTATGGCTGCTCAGATAAGAGACATCCCTGCTCTCTTTGAAGGAGAATGTCCCATACAAAGAGGAAAGGTCTCCATGGACCCAGGAAATTATAGCCCAATAGACATTGGAACCCCTGTCTTTGCTCAGGCTCTTGGCTCACGGCTCACTCACCTCCACTGTTATATTCAGCCATTTACTGGGAACAATAGCAACAGATTCTGGTGGCTTGGTTTTATTTTCCTGCAGTTGCTGCCGTTCCTGCTCTTCTGGATTCTGTTTCTCCTGTTAACAAGTCCAAGTTATACACAGATCACCCTGCTTTCACTCCCATTGAATCTGACTTGTCCTATATGAGAGGCCCTAGTCTCCCATTCATCCCCTCCCTCAGCAGGATGGGACACTACCCTATGAAGGGGACAGACACTCTCTCCACAGTGGAGGAACAGCAGCAATTCTTTGTTAGACTCCAATGCAGCCTTTTGCTGATTTGGACATTAGGTAGGCCTCAGTGCTACCCTACACGAGGAGAATGCAGCTGGTAAAGCTAAAGGCATGCTCAAGGCCACAGACATAAATAGAATAAAGTCCACTGCATGACAGAGTCTCAACTCCCTACCTTCTTTTGGTTTTCCTCCTCCTCTGTAACCACTGCCAGCTCCATCTGCAGGTGAAGGGCCTTCCCCTTCTCTTGCTGTTTGTGACTCCTGGCAAATCAAAGTGTAACTAAGTGAGTCAGAAAGGACCCAGGTCATTTCCCATCCAGGATGCTCCAATACCGGCCTTCTGCACCCAGAACCCTCCGCTACAGCCCATCGCTCACACCCTTCTCCTAGTACCGACAAGATCTGCTTTGCCATGCTTGTCGCTCCACCCCCTTCCCTCTTCTCAGGGGTGTGGAAACAGGCTAGCTCTCACCTCTCCTTTGCCTGTTCCTGCTGTTGCTGCTCTGCCAGTTTCTTCAGCTCCGCAATCTTTCTCCCTTTGTCCTGCTGTTCACCCTCTCTCCTCTTCTGCAGTAGCTCCTGCTGCTTGCGTTCATCCTCCTCCTGGGAAGGCAAAGCAAGTCCACTTCTTCTATGCTAAATGGGGAGGGTGGGTGAGTTATGGGTCAAGTGCCCTCTCCTAACCTTAATGCTACCTGCTCTGACCCATCTTCATCACCACCACTAGTTTCTTGGACCTTAGTTGTGCAGCCCCGCCTCCGTGGGAGAGGTCAGTAAAAACACCATGCACATCTATGGTGCTATGCAACTCATAATGGTGAGATGCATTAGAACAAACTTGGAGACTGACCTTACACTGGGAAGGAAAGTAGTGATAAGGCACCTCAGTCACAAAAGGAGTAGGAAATTGGGGGGAGGAGGAGGGGAGGAGAGGGAGAGAGAGACACAGTGTGTGTGCGCGCGTGTGCGCCTCTCTCTCTCTCTCTATGTATGTGTGCGGAGGTAAATCTATTCTGACATACTCATTGGCCTGTTCTCCCGCAGCTATTTACTGGTTATTGTTCTGCCCTCTGCCCCATATAAAAGCACACTGTGCAGATTTCCCATCATTCTGTTTTTCCCCTGTGAACTCTTCTCCTTACAGATGGTACCTAATCTTGCTCTTACCATCTGCAGCACTTTCTGTTTTCGGGTCTCCACATCCCCAGCCGTCTTAGCTATTTTTTTCTTCATCTTTTCTTCTACCACCTTCTCTTCTCGCACCTGAGAGAATCACACACATCAGGTCTGAACCCTGCCCAGCCTTATATGGGACAGTCTTGACATGTTTATCTACAATAGAAAGAAGAGTCAGGAGCTCTTCAGGAGTGTGAGGCCCATCACATCCCATAGGGGACGATGCCTTTCTCTGGAGCGGAGTGAAAGTCCAAAGCCCCAGTGAAGCGTGTACATATTTTAAAGGCAGATGGCACCCAGTGCAGCGAGTTCAGCCCCAGTCACAGTTCACAGGAGGAGAAGACCATCACCAGGAATACCTGGAAAGAGTACATGAAACAGCGTTACACAGAATCCAAAATACAGGATGCCATATTGCTACATGACCTTCATCGGAACAAGGGAAAGCCAGCAGGAAGATGGGCTTCTCTTTTGCTTAAGGTACAGTTTTCTTGCAGGCAAACTGACGTGCAAAATGAACTGGGGACATGGAGGTGAGAAGACCACAAATGCAAGATTCCTTCACTTTAGCTGAGTGGCCTAGCAATAAGCACGCGTGGAAAGGAACATGTGGTGGAGAGAAGAATACGGAGGACTGTATGTGGTTCTGGTTGTTAGTGCAGGGGAAAGATGCAGTCCTTTAGTCTTTGCCAATAACCTTGAAGGATGGATCCTGAAAAGATCTGCTTTATGCCCCATCACCCAGAATGGGAACAAGCTCTGTAGCATGTTGAGTTTTTGTCCTCATTTGGAAGGAAAAAAAAAAAGGGGGGGAGAGGGGTTCAGTGAATGCCAACCTTCTCCCAGAGCTTAAGCCAAACCAACCAAGCTGGATCCCCAGGCTCTTGGGCTGCCCCTAGAACAGTGGTTTTCAAACTTTTTTTCTGGCGACCCAGTTCAAGAAAATTGTTCATGCCTGTGACCCAATGGAGCTGGGGATGAGGGGTTTGGGAGGGGCTCAGGCTGGGGCAGAGGGTTGGGGGTGAGAGCTGCGGGGTGGGGCTGGGAATGAGGGGTTCAGGGTGTCGGAGGGGGCTCTGGACTGTGGCTGGGGAGGAGGGGTTTGGGGTGTAGGAGGGGCTCTGGGAGGCTCAGGGCTGTGGCAAGGGGTTGGGTGCAGGCAGGGGCTCTGGGTTTGGGGGGGGGAGGGGCTGAGGGCAGAGGCAGGGAATTGGGGCACGGGCTTACCTCACGCGGCTCCCAGTCAGTGGGGCAGCAGGGGTGCAGATGCCGGCTTCCTGCCTATCCTGGCACCGCGGACCATGCTGTGCCCTGGAAGCGGCCAGCAGCAGGTCCAGCTCCTAAGCGGAGGCGCGCAAGCAGCTCCACGCAGCTCTCGCCCGCAGGCACAGCCCCACCGCACCATTGGCCAGGAACCGGCCAATGGGAGTGCGGAGCCGGTGCTTGGGGTGGGGGCAAGGCGTGGAGCCCTGTGGCCCCCATGCCTAGGAGCTGGACCTGCTACTGGCCGCTTCCAGGGTGTCGGAACAAGTAGGGACTAGCCTGCCTTAGCCAGGCAGCACTGCTGATGGGACTTTTAAGGGCCCGGTCAGCGGTGCTGACCAGAGCTGCCGTGAGCCAGTCCCTTCCATGACCCAGTTCTGGGTCGCGACCATGGTTTGAAAACCACTGCCCTAGAACACCAGGTCAACCACACACAGCACATCTCTAACTCAGCAGCACCTACTGATGAAGTGTTGGAGCAGCAGCAATACCCCAGAAGCAAACAACGCTCAGCACTGGAGCATTCTGCATATTCTCCCTGGTCTCTGCCACATGAGCAGTCTGCAAGAGCGTGCCTCACAGAAGTGGTATAAATAGAGACATCTGTCACACATGCACCTTTCAGCAGAGCTGTGCGTGGTTGTCAGTAGGCTGGAACCAAAGAAAGCAGCTCTTCCACTAGGAACTATTGCATCCAGGTGCAGGGACATTGGCCTTTGCACTGAAGGTGGATTACAGGAGTGGCCCACATGCTTTAGTGCAGTGTAAACAGAGTGACCTCCCTGCTCCAAGTACAGGTCTGTTTGGACCTAATTTTAGGCTTGACCAGGACTGGAACCGAACTCACCTGATCCAAGCCTGAGAGAGTCGAGTTGTTCTCTGACCTAAGCGCAACCCTTCCCATGAACCTGACTCAGCACCCACAGGGCCTGCAATGACTGAGCACACCCATGGCTGCATACTGTGTGCTGTGGAGTGAGTGTGCCAAGGAGCTGCAGTGCCCGTCACTCCGCCATGCACACACAGCACAGTGAAGTGGTGGCAGCTGGCAGGAGTGGGGCACACAGCTGGAGCCGGGCTGACCCCACAGGCAGGAGGATGAGAGCTGAGCCAACCCAAACCTGAGCACCCCACTCAACCTGGGCCCAACACTTGTATTCTGGTTGCAGGGCACAGGGCCTGCTGATAAGACCTTGATCAGCAGAACTAAAAAGACACCGCTACTAGTCCTCAAAGAGCTTAGAGTACCACAGACACCGAAATCCACGATAAGCATAATTAACACTGTTGCATGGACTTGACAGAGCAGAGCCTTTCCCTGTTGAACAGAGAACTACAGATAGAGCAAAGAGAGTCACTTAGGGCCTAATACCGAGTGGCCTCATTACCCACGCATGGCCTCTGGGGTCAGTGACACTAGCATCAAGGATTTTAGTAACTGCTGATATGTTTATCACACAGTGAGGCAATCCATTGCTACGTCCTACTGGGTTCACTGCCCATTGCCGTGAGAAAACCCAACTGTCCCCAGGGGCTCTGTTTCCAGGTTGGGTCTCTTACCTTCTCGCTCTTCTCCTCAGTTTGAGAGAATTTCTGTTCCATCCGCTTTTTCTTCTCCTCTTCCATCTGCTCCACCCGTTCCCGAGCCTGCAGTGCCTTCCTCAGACGCTCCTCACGCTTCCTGGGGGATGAATGGGGACAGTTAGCTTTGGCTGCACTACGGATTTGCCCTGGTTACAGCTATCAGTGCCCCAGCGCTGGAACAGCTCATGCACTGGTGCACACCCCCAATGCAGAGCGTAAGAGCCTTTCATTGGCGCAGCCTACCCTTGCTTCAAACTGGGGTAAGTGCCACTGGCCCCCAACAGCAGCTGTACACCATTTCCAGTAGCTGTTTGCACTAATGTAGCTGTAGCTAGATACCACTGGCAGTAATCAGGGCAAGTCACCAGTGTAGACAAGACCTTGAAGTGATTCAGAGCTGAGCCAGAAGAGGAGCAGCTGGAGGGGCAGCCACTCACAATTTCATCTCCTCGAGGCGCCGTCTTTTTTCCTCCTCCACTTTCTGTCTTCTTTGTTGCTCTGCCTCCTGTTTCTTCCTCAGGCTCTCCAGCCGCTGGCGCTCCTTCTCCTGGGGTGGGTGGGAAGCTCAGATTACACCCAACTGCTAGGGCTTTTTTCTGCCCCAGGCTACTTGGGCACAGGAAGCCAGAGACAACACACCGGGGAACTGCAGCTTCAGTCAGAGACACATTCACACTCCCTCTAGAATAGGCACATGTGTTAGGAAAGAGAGAGCGCTGTTTTGGCAGCAGTGCTAGTTCAACCACTCCATTTCCTGAAGAAGAAAAGGAGCTCGGAGGGTGAGTGGGGCAGTTCCTGTGAGTAAGACACCTCAGGCTCAATATCCAAGCAGAAACAGTTACTGCAGAGGACACAGTCAGGCAAAGACACCATCAGTGACTGTGCTGCTGTATTCACCACAAACCACCAAATGCTACTAGCCAGTGTCAGTGCTATAAACATGAAGATTCCTCCGTTCTTCTGAGAGCCCTGAAGAGGACCCCTTTATGTCCTTTTTAGACACATGGTTTTTAGTCTAGAAGATAGAACGAGAGACGCTTTAAGTCATCTAGTTCATTCCCAGTGGCCAAACCATGATTGTTCCCTACAGTATATTCTCCAGGGCTTTGGCCAGCCTAGTTTGAGTGACAGAAGTAATATCACTTCCACCATTTCCCTTGGAGACCATTTTACACACCATGAGATGTCCAATAGCAATCCCCTTCATCAGAGATTCTCAGTTTGTATTTGCCATGGCTGAGTTTTATCCAGGTACTGTTAGATCCCCTTTGGGCCATTCTGAACAATTCTACTCACTTCCTGGTGTACACACCATCCACATGCTGCCCAGTACGTCATTTCGCTCTCAGGTGAGACTCGGAAGAAATATTAGGTCTGCGCGCAGGTTAGTGATTAGGTTAAAGAGCTGCCAGTGCCCATTACAGAGGTAATAAATGTGCCCACTATGAGCCCACAGACCCTGTGATTAAGGAGTCATTACTTACAACAAAATCCCCCTGTTGAGATATAAAAGAGGAGAAACAAGGATTACTGCTTCTGGAACTAGCCAAGTAAACCTAGAACCACAACCTTTGGACTCTAGTCTCATCTTGCCCAGTGGTTAGTTACGATGATCCAACAGTTTTGGTTCTCAATGCGCTGCTGGTCTTACAACTGTCCAGCAGCCTGCTGGACAGCAGAGACCCAATTTCAAATTCAAAGAAGTGTCCACTGACCATCCTAGAGTTTGGGCTGAACGTGACAGGGCAGCCAAGATTTCTCTACATGCATAGGAAAGCTTTAAGGAGTTGATGTTCAAGGTCACAATATGTATTGAGACTTTGATATTAGCTAACTGATAAGGGTAATGGAAGACCAGATTCATTATGATTTTAAGGTGCTCCTATTCCATGAAGGGGTTATAAAAATGCACATTTTCAAACATCCAAAAATTCATCCAAACCTTTGTTTCCCTACATGATCTTCCACTCACCCCAATGCAACAGCTGATGCCGCCACCACTACCCCAGGACCAACCTATACTCCTCGGGGAATTTTGTGCCACTGTGCAACGTAGAATTTTGCAGAAATTAATGTTGGGCACGCAGAATTTCCTTCCCATCCACACAGAGATCAGCTACAGAGATGTTGGCCACCACTAGGGGCCGCTGGACCAGGTTGCAAAAAGAAAACAAGGCCAGGGGCTGAAGTGAGCGATCTGGAGGGTTCCCAGTAGCTGCAGTTCCTAGCACACCCTGTAGGAAGGAGGTGGCAGCACGCAGGAATCTCTGTGCAAGCCCGGGACCCAGCATCAGGCTGTTTCTCCCTCTGGATCCCTGTGCCCTAGGAGGGCAGGGTCCGTGAGTGTGTCAGCTGGAAGGGGGGGCATGGCTGGGCTCTGCGGGAGGTAGGGAGTGAGGGTGTCTGGCCCCCAGCTGGGCTCTGTGGGGGAGGGGGCAGAGAAACAGGAACTGGGTTGTCATAAGGGGTTGTTTAACGCTCTATCCCTAGTGGAGTATGTGTGTGTATTGTTAGAGACATACTTGCTGACAGGTAATTTTGAAATAAATTGCCAAAATTGAAACTGATTATATCGTGTTATTTTGACAAATAAAATGTGTAGAATTTTAAAATATTGTGTACAGATTTTAATTTTTTGGCGCAGAATTCCCCACAGGAGTACCAGGCAGCCATAAAGACAACTGCTACAGGGGAAACTATCCAAACCCAGTACTTAGCATGGAAGAGATTGTCAAAAGGATTTTCAATGGGTTAAGCTAAAAACTACAGGCAGTCAATTTCATGCTGATGAAAGATACCAGCATGGCAGTGCACTCCTGTACATCCCTTACCCTGACACAGCCTATGCTGTACTCTTCCTGTGGACGGAGGACTTTGCTCTCCCATAACACCAGTGCATCTCACTCTGGAGGGAGCATCTCCAGACATCAAAGGGGAAAATAATCTCCATGGCCCATTCAGTTTTTAGCCTCTCTGCCAAGACCATCGAGAGGAGAGAGTTTGGGTGCTGGATCTGACATTCAGTCAGCATATTAGAATGGGAAGAGTTGTGATTTAAGTTTGTTCCTTGGTACCGTTCCTCATTTGGAATCTTGAATCGCTTGTGATGCAGATTTGCAGTGCGTATTTCAAAGCGGACAACCCTGCCCCACACATTTGCTCTTCCCTTCTCACCCTCAGGGAAAAGGCATCGTCTCTACCTTGGAATCAGGTCGGGTAGGAGTGTTGCGTTTTATAAGGTTTTTCATGACACTACTGTGCCCTGCAGACCCTGGGGTCACGAGCAGCTGGTTCTTCTGCACCGTCTGCAAAAAGTGTTTGAATGGACGCACGACCTATGAGGAGAGCAGAGGGCATCAGAAGGGGATCCAGAATAGGGAGAGTGATGTGGGGCCATGGAATCTACTTACCTTGCTGGCTGGGCTGGGCGAGGCTAGAGTCTTGCTGGCAGGAGAAGAAGTGGTCTTATCATATGAAGGAGAGAAGTCACAGTCTTCTAGCTGCTGCCCATTACACAGCTCATCCACTGCTTGCTTATAACTCTGTCTCCTGAAAGAATAAAGGGTGGGTTATAGTGATGCGGCACAGGAAACATCATTCCTGGCCTCCACTTCAGCCTTTAATTAATTTTATACAACCCCTCCTGCCTACTCAGCACCATCAAGTGATCTGTGACGCCTATGTGAACACACCACATATTCAGAACACACAGCCATGAAGATGCTAGAAACAGGGGATGGGAATAGGTGCGAAGGATGGAGGGTTACTAGACTTACAAAACAATAGTTGAGATAGCCTCTCTCTAGCCCCAGCTTCAGGAAGTGATAGATGTGAGTTTCTGATAGATGCCAGATTGTCACAGCCAGCATCAGTAACGCAAGGTGGGCCAGGACATGCGGCATAGTCGAAAACGTGTTGTGTACTGTCCATACCCAGAACCATGTGAAAGGTTTAGTTTGCTTTGAAGAGTTTTTGTACATTAGCTTATTTGTAGTGCCAGAATTTGCTGCCACTTTTCCCAGGTACCCCAACTACAGGAGATGCTGTAGATTTCACAAGATCAAACAGAGCCTGAATAGGGGGATAAGAGGTTGAAAAAGGACAGAACTGAGAGCAATAACTGCATTTAAATTGGCTTTAGTGGATCTTTTACTATCATTCTCTCGTGTATGTAGGAGAATCAGCAGCTGGGGAAGTGAAGGAAAGAGCCAAGCCCTTAGATATTTTAGGCACTTAAAAGAGTCTGTTCAAACTATTCTATGAAGTTGCTGCGCAGCCATCCTTAGCCACCCCACTCCTCCCCTCCAAGCAGCATTTAGAGACTTACAAACACAGTTCCTTACTACGTGCCTGGGGGGAAGAGGGTACTATTCCCATCCCCCAAATGGAAAGCAGATATAAGTGACTTGCACAGAGTCGTACCTAGGTTCCAGTCCCATCTATGCCTAGTTCACTAGGCCATGCCGCCTTTCAAGGGACCCTATTTTGTATTAAACTGATGAAAATCTATTACCCAAAAATGTTGGCACATTATGTGGATTTGAAACCCTCTTTGGCCAACCATACCAAAGCTTTCAACCAAGGTACTTGATAGATAAAAGCTTAGTCATTCCAGATCACTAGTCTAGTCCTTTTCTCTCCCCCAGCCTGAAGCCAAGGAGGAACATACCGGATACTCGAGGGCTGTTCTAGTGTCTTTGCATTCTGGGGCTGCTCCCTTCTCCCTCTGCTCTGAGAAGTGCTGCTCTTTTTCACATGGCTCTCTGCAAAGAATACGACAGTTAGTTCCACATGAAAGGGTTCCTACAGCAGAGGTCCGATGCCAGAGGTTCTTGTCTTCAATGCTCTCAAGACAAGCCTCATAAGCATACTGCAGAACACAACTGCTAAGAGCTGTGCCAAATCAGAAACATTATACTGAGATAAAACAGGAGCACACTAGCTATTTTAAACACAGGTTTTGCATCTGTGCATTAACCAACATCAAAGAATAGTATTAGAGTATGCACCTTGTATGATCACACGCCCCTCTGTGTGGAGACCCTTGATGAGACAGATAGCACGCTAATCCATTAAAGGATTTTGGACACTCCACCCCCACCCCAATAAAATGCTCTAACAGGATCCTCCAACCAATGCCTCTTATGGGATTACACATTTCCTGCAGTAAAAGCTGATCCCATCTCATAGTTCGTCATTTTGCAGCCCCTCCCATCTCACTCTGCCTCAATCTCATCTTGTTCCGCCTGAGTTTGTTTCATGTATCACAAGATAGTGTTACTAGTCCAAACACTAATTACTTTTGCTCTTTAACACTAGACACTGAACTAAACTGAAGCTTGAAGATATTTTCCTCTACAGTTCCCCACCCATTAGTTGCTCAGACTGAAGTTGTTTGTACAGACTCTGTCCAATTGCTCATTTATATTTTGCACATTTATGAAAACCCTCTGCTGAATGATCTAGCACAGGACAAATCTTACTCCCCTCTGGAGACAGCAAAGAGCCCTTGCAGGATAAGTTTGGTCAGTAGGTGGCAAAGATGCAAGACAGACTATCAGATCTTTCATAAACCCCCAAGGGACCTCCACAGTCCCATGCTTCCTTGCTGTTCCACCAACACAGTTTTAGCAATATTTACCTTTACAATTTCCTGCCTGCTGCTCTGCCCCATTTGGTGGTTCAGCCTGAGCTGAAAGTTCTGCAACAGGGCTGCCTTCACTTGGAATAATGAAGGTTTTCTGCAGGTGTTTTGGAGCCTGTGGGAGAAGGAGGCAGACTTTAGCAAGACTCCCCCCCACAGAAACAGGGCTTCAACAAGCATTGTGTGTCCTGGGAAGGGGGAAAAGGAGGATTGCAAAGCCAGTGACTCTGGATGCACTCTTCACTGGTTGCAGCCCTGCTGCTAACAAGCCAGGAACTGCTCTTTTCCTCTTTGTGATGGCAGGAGGGCAGACCCACAGAGTGCTGTTCTGGCTACTACGGACACAGGATGCCTGCTCATGGAGCAAAGGCACAGCAGGGTGGGAGTGTTACAGATACCACCCCCAAGAAGCAGAAGTGTCAGATTTGTCCTTCTTCCACTGGGACTTTAAGGTCAAGATTTTTATAGACTGACTAGCAAGTTTGGGTGAAACAGCTTTGAGAGGTCTGATTTTCAGAGTTGGTGCTCAGCAATTTCGGGGGCGGGGGGAAGAGAAGAATCCCTTCAAGAGTTTCTAGTTGGACACCCACAAACTGAGGCATCCAAGATCACTAGTCACATTTGAAAATCTTGGCCAAGCACCTTTAAAAGTCAGTTTTAAACAGCCCTAGATTGAGGCTGCCAGCCAGCTAGTGAGGGAGGCAACAACCTCCCTGCACCAGAAGGATTAGAAAAGGCACAAGCTCCATAGGCATTAGCACCTCTCCTCAAACAAGGCACTGCACCATAACACTCAAGCCACACAGCTCCCCTGCATAGACATGTGTGAGAAGTGAGGAAAGCAAGTGATTCAATCAGAAGCCTACACAATCTGGGTGCACAGGTCTTCAGAAGGGTCTGTCAAAGCTCAATGGAAGCAAGTTGTAAAATGATGCTGACTCATGAAATGAAATTATAAAATGTTTGATACAAAACCCTAATTTTACTCATTTGTATTATGATAGCGCATAGAGATTCCAACGGAGACTAGGGCCCAGTTATGTT
The DNA here is from genome assembly GCF_965152275.1 of Natator depressus. Taxonomy (NCBI): domain Eukaryota; kingdom Metazoa; phylum Chordata; order Testudines; family Cheloniidae; genus Natator; species Natator depressus. Next base: position 17,470,783 of record NC_134239.1, read on the forward strand.
AGGTGCTGTACAAAACAGTAGGGCTCTAAGGAGCTGACATTGTAAACAGACACAGAAGAGTGAGTAAAAGTGATACAACATAAAAGCAGAAGATTGGAAACCAAGACATGGAGGGTAAGGGACAGATTTTTAAAATACAAATATTGTTAAAGATCTGTCCCTAAGTGACTCACCCAAGGTAATACAGGAAGTCTTGTATTTGAAGCCAGGTCTCTGACATCATAGTCTAGTGCCATAATATACCAAAACCCAAGTTGAGGGGTCTTTACTTCCTCAGAAATTTTGACTCAGACAGTTGAGACAGAACAATCCCACAGACACATTCTCCAGTTTCAGTGACAGTGATTCTATCAGCTCAGCAGAGAGATCTAGACTCAGGAGCTGGCAGCTAAGAAGCAGTACAGTTAACTGACTGCATTTGTCCTAGGAAAGCCTGACCTGGGCCTTACCTTGTCACATTCAGCATTTGGTTCCAGTTCAGGCCTGAAGAGAGAGAGGTGTTTTGACAAGTTATCTGCTCTCACAGAGGAAGTAAGGAAATTATGGGTTTTATTCTTGTGGTGACTCAGTCAGAGGCTTCTAGGCACCTTGGAAGAGCACATTACTGGTGACCAAGACCACAATCTGACTATCTGCTTCAGTATATTAATTTTATCTAAGTGTAGTGGGGACAAGATATTCATTCTGATCAATGGAGGAACTGTTCGCACATGCTGGAGTCAAGACTCATACACTGAAGTCTAACTCCACAATCTTCAGGCAGAGAGTGAATTTACTTTAGCATGAGACCCACAAACATAACCCTGTTTGAACGGGCCAGATGGGGATGGCACAGTAAGTTGCTGAGCTATATGCTAGTGAGTTTATGCCCCTTGTAAAAGGTCTTAGCATTGCTCAGGTCAATAGGTAGGATATGCCAGTGCCCTGGGGCACAGACAGATGAGCCTGCCCTACCCTGCAAGTGTTGGAGACCACAAACTGCACACCTCTCCAATCTGGTGATGGGGGTGGAAAGGGAAATTAGTTCACAGGGGTCAGGAAGTTAGTAAGATACATGGGACACAGCAAACCGGAAATGTTCACAGATAGAGCCTAAGGGAACAGTTTCTCAGTTAAGCTGGCCAATATCTTGCAATGCACTGTTATTCTGCACAAGCTGAAAACAACCATTCAGCCTTTTTAGGTAGCTCAGTATAGATATTGGAGAGGAAGAACAAATCATACCAGTCTTGCTGTCGGAGAGGCTTGCAAAATGGTCAGAGTCTGACGAAGGGCCACAAATACGCAGCATGAAGAGTTTAACTACCAACCCCAAGCACAGGTGAAGGTTACAGAACAAAGTATTCATTTAGTGGCTAGGCATAGGAATGACCTGTACAGTTTTCTGCAAGATTTTCTATAGCTTCTGCCTATTCGACAGAGCAGCCTCACCTGACGTTGCTGGTTGCATCTTCATCCACAAATACCTCCAGGGAGCTGTGGCCTGGAAGGAAAAGAATAAAGCAAGACACTAGCTAGCTTGGTGCTCTTAATCGGATGCATCCTATAAGCAGCTACTCCTGTGCGATACAGCCCCTCTCTCCAAGGGAAATATTGCATTCCCACCCATAGATTTCCATATGAGCTCAAAGCACCCTTGCTTGACTTTCTACAGCTAGAAGTTGCTACATAGCGCTATGAACTTGAGAAGCGCCATAATGGCCCCAAAATCATTTCAGTACCTCCCAAGCTTCCTTCCATATCAGCTGGAGTAACTCTGGAAATACAGAAAGATGTACTCAAGTCTATATTATGGAGAGGTCACTAGTAATTCCGTAGTTGAAGCTGTGGAGAATTTCAGTTAGAAAAGGGTTTAACTCCTCATTAGGGAAGAAAGCAAGTGTGTTTTGTATTTCTGGTAACTGCCCCCAAAGAATAAGTGCACAAATTCAATATTCTGCAGCATTAACAAGGAACTTCAGTAGCTTAGGACTCGGCAACTACTATCTGAAGTTTCAGGACTTATGTTTCTCTTCCCCATCAATTTACACACGGCTTTAACTTCAATTGGCTCTCCACAGCGTCTCATGCATAGGTTAGGTTTCCTTTTTTTTTTTAGTTACAGTTTTTACTATTACTGTATGACGACAGCATGCCATGGCATTTAGTTTTGTTTGCCTAAAATCCATGTGCTTCAGCACTTAACTGATGCAGCTGGAAGCCACTTTGCTTCTACAAGCAAGAGAGTTTAAGGAACTGAATATCAGCAGACACTTTCAAAGCCCAGAGACTGTGCAGGAGAGGGGTGGTCTGGAGTTTGAGCCAGAGAGACAAGAGGACTGTTAGGCCTTGAAGCTTTAAGACACTGTAAGGTGAGCTTTAAAAATTTCAGTTGTACTGCCCCTGCACAAGCAGCATTGCAGGTGGCTCTGAGCCCCTCTGAGTCAAACAACACACTGATGGACAGACAGAGCAGTGAGGCTTTGAATAAAAGGACACAGTAAATTGCTTTTCAGAATTCACAAACTTACAGCTCACATGGCTGGAGGCTGAAGAGGACTCCCGAGCTGCCTTCTTCTTAGAGATAGCCCTGCTGATAGATTTCCGGATCATGCTCTCTCTTTTGCTGGCCAGAGAATACTTCTCTGCTAGCGAGGTCCTGCGGTGCTTATGGGACTTACCCCTCTGACTTCTGCGTGTAGAGGGACGGCTCGATTTGGAGCTTGTTGAGGTCCCTGTGCTGTCCTTTAAGTCCTGGAAAAGCTCCTTTTCTGGCCCCTGAGCAGAAACAGTCTCATCTCCAGGCTCCCCATTTACAGGAGCTTTTGGCGTGGACGTATTTGCTGTTCTAAAGTTGGGATCACCCCGGTCTTCTCCTGTCCCCTTTGCCACAGGAGTGTCAGGGATCACCAGTGCCAAGGCTGCAGACATAGGCTGAAGTTCAGTAACCTTAGGCTTCTTGGGAGCTTGGTCATCTATACTCAGGGAGATGACCTCCAAGGCCTGGTCGATTATTTCAGGCCTATTCCTCTTCAAATACAAGTCAGCACCACTGCGGTTGTCAACACTGATTTCCGTTAAGGGAACCCGCCCTTCTACTAACAAGATCGTTGGTTTCTCAGCCACTGCCTCCAATGAAGCAGGAAACTCTGTTTCAACCTTGGAGTGGAATCTTCTTGTTGAAAAAGAAGCATCGACTCCCTGTTGAACATCACTGGGTTTTTCCAGTCCCTCTTTGCTTCTGAGCCTTTGGGAAACTTGCTTAGAGGATGCTGGCTTGAGGCTGCTTCTCCTTCTTGATAACCTTAAAACAAAGACATATTTTTAAGTCAAATGAGGCAGGATTTTTCTCTCCAGCCATTTCAGAACCTAAAACTGACATCACTGATTGTAGACATGACTCTCAGTATTTTTTACATGCAACTATGCTTATTTTCCAGGTACAACTATTTTTAATGAGATTAAGTTAATAAAACACTGCACCGGAACTCAGGAGACCTGGATTCTATTCCCTGTTCTGCCTGCTGGGCAACACTGGGTAGGCCTTCCTTTGGCTCAGTTCCCACCCCATATCTGTAAAGTTGGTATAACGATACTTATCACTTTTGTAAAGCACTTTAAGATCTACTTATCATAAGAGCTAAATAGTACTACTATCAGAGTGTTTAGAAAGATATTATAGGCTGAAGACCTCCAGTTATAAAAACTACCATTCCATTTAAAACCTCATTGTCTTTTCCTGGATCATTCTCTCACTCTTTACTAGGGATACTAACATGCAGATAGGATCTCGATCCTCAGGAGTCCCAGTTGGGGATACCATGAAACATGGGGCGGCCTGCTAGAAAGGAGCAAAGCAGATAGGCTCCAAAGAATTAAATGTGTAGCACTTGGACAGGAAAGGGGAACATAAAATGATGTAGCAGTATCTGAAAGGGCAATGCTGTGTATGTGGGAGGAATAAGTACAAATAGGATGAAGTTGCCTAAAGAATTTTTACCCGCATCATCAGAAAGCTTTTCTTGCAGAATGAGGTCCGCCTCCAGCATCACAGCTTAAATTAATCACAACTGACTCAATGTACAGAGCAAGCAGTGAGAGCAAGTGAACTTCTGAAATGAGATCTTGATTGCACACAGAAGTGTCCTTGTGTAACTTGAGAGAAGCAAAAAACCCCAGCATCATGTGATCAGATCTTTTTCTAAATGGAAAGACTCAGAGTTCAGGGATAACTTCCACATGTACCCTGAGATTTCCCTAAGTGGGAGGGAGTGTTTAAAGAGAGACAAATTGACCATTCCAGAGAGAGAGGCCTAATTTTGAGAAGGTGGGTTTACAGCACTTCTGAGAAACAGAACCCTTTAAGGGGTCTCAAGTTGGGCACCAAAGAAAATCAAGTCAGTTTTGAAAATCTTGGCCTAGGTGACTAAGCACAGGGAAGTGTGAATTTCTTTAAGACACCACTCTTTTTTGGAGGGTGGGAGGGTACTCACCATGTAATTAAGCAGCTAGCTTCTATCTGGACATTTATGATTCCTCCCTGCTCTAGGCTCTGGACATGTTCTCCTCCCTTCCCATTCTTTACCATCCAGTTTCAGTCTCATATTTAGTTCAAATCTCTCCTCCCTTCCTTTCCCCATGGGTTTAACTATGGTCACTGAAACAATACTGAGCACAAGGTATCCTATGCTTGCAGCAGTTCAGCTGCATACAATGCAGACAGCTCGTCAGGTGTAGGCAGTTTTTCCTATTGTACACAGATCATTAAAAACATGTACCCCTCAAATGTCAGGTATCAGACAGCACACCTGTCCTAGATGGATTAAACCAGGGGTGGCCAACCTGTGGCTCCAGAGCAACATGCGGCTCTTCAGAAGTTAATATGCAGCTCCTTGTATAGGCACCGATTCCGGGGCTAGAGCTACAGGCGCCAACTTTCCAATGTGCCAGGGGATGCTCACTGCTCAATCCCTGGCTCTGCCACAGGCCCTGCCCCCACTCCACCCCCTCCCCTGAGCCTGCAGTGCCCTCGCTCCTCGCCCTCCCCCCCAGAGCCTCCTGCACACCACGAAACAGCTGAACAGAAGGTGCGGGGAGGGAGGGGGAGGCGCTGATCAGCAGGGCTGCCAGTTGCGGGGAGAGCTCATTGGGGGCTGCTTACATATTACTGTGGCTCTTTGGCAATGTAAATTGGTAAATTCTCGCTCCTTCTCAGGCTCAGGTTGGCCACCCCTGGATTAAACTTTGTGAGCTTTATAGAAGTGGATTGGAAGGATAGATCTGAATGGAAATGATGGGTACTTTGCAAATGAGGTATAGGAGAGGTTCCAGGCCTAAGGAGTGATAGAGAAAAGAGTCTATAGAGAATTTAGAGGGCAGAGCAAGGCTGGAGCAGGCAGCCAGCAAACATCCTACTTATAACCCACAAATTTAGTTTTTGCATCAGAAAGCAAGATGAAAATGGTTGCTGGGCCATAAAGAGAGAAAGAGAGGGTTTGACAAATATTTGAGGTACTAAGATTTCCTGACTCTGTGGTTTTGTTTTCCTATTTTCAAGTGTTTCTTCCCTCTGTAGTGTGTGTGTTTCCCCCCTCCCCCCCCCCACAGAGCAAACAACAACAGAGACTGACAAATGATGCAAGGATAACAGTGAAACTGACTATACACAAAGGCTGTCAAATACACAAAGTAAACAAACTGAGAAAGCCTTAGGGTAAAAAAGACTAATAGAAATTGACACATTAAGTTGATAGTGTACCCTTAGTTTAACAATATTTAGGAGAGAAGAGACGTTGGCTTTCTCCACAGTTTTCTTCTTAGGAATTACTTTTCATCTTGAAGGACAGGTGTATAAAACCCCTCTTCCTATATTTTTTTGGAATCACACCCTAATTAAAAATGACATTTAAAAAGCCAAACATAATCAGCTATGTTAGACACTTAGCTTATAAAAGTAGATCCTAGAAATCCACTTTAAATTTAAATCCATGCCCTTTGAATACTTCTTGCATTTCTCTCACCTTGGGCAATTAAAATAGAAAAGTCAGTTTCATTTTTAATTTATAGTTTCTAAAATTTTCACTTTCAAGTTATCATGCATTAACACAAAGGATTAGATTGCAAACAGTTGAAATAATGTATTTTTAAAAAGCATTCATTGGGATAAAAAGACCGAGGAATATTTCCATTTGTTTTACGTTACTGTAAACCACAAGCTTATACAAAATCGAGATTTTGAACTAACTTTGACCTGGTAGAGTCACATTAAGTATACTAATAATGTTTAAATTAGCACATGTATTTAATTATCGATACAGGTGTGTATATATTTTATTTTAATGGGTAGTTTACTTTTGCCTCTGGCTTGTTTGGTTCTGTAGTCTGTTGGCACAGGAGCTCCAAGGCAACCACCTACCTTTTTCTGGTCAGTTCATTGTTCTCATCCTTAAGAGATAACGAGCGCTTCTTCCTACGGTATTTCTTCTGTGATGGTGTTTTGGGCATCAGCTCAGGTTCAGCGCTTAAGTTGCTGTTAAAAAAACAGAACACAAGAGAAGGAATTTATTTCCTTGCCTGAACACCATGCTGTTCAACCCTTAGCAGCAGCATGTTGTTCATTACAGTGGGAACAAAGCCAAGAGATGCCAAAAGTCCAAGATACCTAGGGAGGTGATGCAAACGCCATCCTTAGAGGTTTTTAAGGCCCAGCTTGACAAAGCCCTGGTTGGGATTATTCAGTTGGTGTTGGTCCTGCTTTGAGCAGGGGGTTGGACTAGATGACCTCCGGAGGTCTCTTCCAAACCTAATCTTCTATGATTCTATGAAGTCTTTCCGATCAGCAGGTTAGGGACATTCTAGCAAGACCACAGACACTGAACACAACAGGCTAAAACAAAGTGCCCAGCATACAGATAAGGTAAATCACTAGTAAGCGGAGGCAAAAAAAAAAGTTATAGTAGCAACTGAAAAAGCCAGGCTCCCCAGTGGCCTTTAGTTTGAAATCTCACTGAGACTGGCATTAAAACCAGTCCCTGAGGACTCTCAATTGCAATGGTTAGAAGTTCCCACTGGCTAATCCTATAAAACAGTAGGAGAAAAAATCATCAAGCAAAGGCTGCTTTTCACAGGGGCACATTTGCACAGAGGGGCTCAGGACTCACGGGACGCACTGTCGCACACATCAGAAGGATCCCGAGTACTGACAGCTGAGAGAGAAGGAACAGCCTGGGGATGAGCCCATCAGAGACAGCTCGGCCCTTCTGCCACCCTGATGGTCCTACCTATCGAACATCTTCATGGCCTCCTCCTCAATTTCCCGCAGCCATACCAAGTGCTTGTGCTCAACATTGCACAAGAACTCGGACAGCTTCTGACAGCAAACCTCCAGCAGGTGAGTGGGACCCTCCGCCATGGCTCTGCCTGAAACACAAGGGGGGCGGGAGGGGGGGGAAAGCGGGTGTTCATTAGCACCTGCCTGCAGCACCGTTCACCTGGGACATCAAAGCCACCCGCACTTCCCCCCAGCTGCTCCCCACAGGGCGGGGCAATGACATATTGCCTCAGACCACACTGGGGGCAGAGGGCGCCCGCCTCCCTGCCCGGCCCTGGGGCACAGGGCTTGGCCCAGGCTGTCAGGGATCCCCAGCCCTCAAGCGGGGGGGCAGGAAACAGGACCCAGCAGCTCCATCTCCCTGCTCAAAAAGAGAAGAAAAAGGACCCAGGCATCCTGCCCTAGCCCCGCCTCCCTCAGTCGCGGGGCTGCAGAGCCCCAGCAGCAGAGCGCGCGCACAGGCAGGGGAAAGGGCGCCCCGTGCAGGTAGCTCCCCTCCCCCCCGCAGGTACCAACCGTCCCCCAGCCCGGCCTCTTCTCGGCAACAGCTAGTGCATTCCCCGCAGAGAAGACCTCCAGACCACAGAGAGGACGGCTAGAGCGGCCTCCGTAGGGCTTTGAGAGAAACACGTTCCGTGTCAAACACCCCACAACCCTCCGCATGCGTCAAGCGATTCCTTCATTAACTGGCACGCCCTCCGCGGTCATCCGAGTCCGCGCCAATCACAAAGCGCCCTGCCCGAGCGCCACATTCATTGGCTCCCGCCTCCGTCCGTCACGGCCAAGAGAGGCGATACAGCTAGGTTCACCCCCCTAGCCTTACCAGCGAGCTCCTCCTTGAGGCTCCGCATCGTAGACTCTAGTGGCTAGAAAGGCCTGCTTTGGTCTCTATGATGCAGGCTGCGTACGCCCCCCCCCACCTCGTTTGACGCTATGTGATTGGGCAGGAAGGGTGTGACGACACGCACGTCAGCTGACAGTTAGATTTGAAAATTGAGGCGGGTAGCGGCGCGGCGCGCGCCCGGAAAAGGAAGGTTTCTGCCACGGGCCTGGCCTGGGAGAGCGCCGGCTGCGGGCGGACGGACGGAGCCATGGAGGCGGCGTCGGGCCCCGCGCACCTACCCGCGGTCTGCAACCGCAAACTGGCCGAGTTCCTGCGGCAGGTGGACGCCATCGACATGGTCTGGCTGCGGGAGATCCGCGAGGAGGCCGCCAAGATGTTCAGCGGGTAGGAGCCGGCTGGGGGCGGGGGGATCGGGTCCAGCGCCGGGCGGGGGGGGCAGGAATGGTGGGGGATGGGCTCTGGTCCAGCCCTGGGCGGGTTGATCCAGAACCGGGGGTAGGAGTGTGCCGGGGGCGGGGGGTTGATCCATCACCGATTCAGGGGGAGGAATGGCCTGGAGCGGGCTGGTGGGTGGATTGGTCCAGCCCTGGCCGGGCGGGGTGGGGCATGCCACGGAAGGAGGAGTTTGGCCCGGGCCTGGCCGGGGGCAGTGGAGCGCCCCGGGGCGGTGAACACTGGCAGCGCTGTCCGCTTTCCCCGGCTGCCCAGCCTTTCCCTGCACCCCGCCAGCCAGGCAGTGGGGCTCGGGGCAGCCCCCTGCTCTCCCCAAATAGAGGTCGACGAACATGTGCGGACACCCCACCGACGGATCCCCACCCGCCACAGAGACAGGCGCACACCCGCAGATAGAGACAGATACACAAATGCGGAGACCCTCCTCTCCCCCCCACGGATCTAGACATACAGAGACACCCCGCCCCCCCCCCCCCCCCGAGACGGGCAGAGAGCTCCCCTAACGGACTCCGCTACAGAGCCAGTGCCTGGTGATTGGCTCTGTGACTGGCTGGAGCCAAGCCTGTTCGTGACCTCTAGTATCCTGTTGGGCATGGACCCTGCTCCTCACCTGGTAGAGGCAAGACTTTGTGGACATCCCCTTTGTCTGTTTGCCAGCTGGAGTCCTGCCAGGACAGATGTGCCCGGGTACAAGTACCTTCTTGCCCTGGGGATGCTGATTTCTCTTCCTTGCCGTCTTGTTGTTAAAACAGCAGCTGCAGCGATGAGCCAGAGCTGATGCCAAAAACACCATCACAGAAAAATCGTCCGAAGAGGCGACTTTCGAGCGTTCAGGATGAGAACAAAGACCCAATCCGGAAAAGGTGAGAAGGGCTGTATCTGCAGGTGTTAAAGTAGACTCTCCTGATTTGGGATATTGGAGATTGTGCATTAAAAAAATACTTGTCCCTGCTGCCTCCCTCAGCCACCCACCCATCACCTTGGCCCCCAGCGCCCCCCCACCGGGTCCTGCTGCTTCCCCTGCCCCGCATTGCCATAAGCTCACTTCTGCAGCCTCGCACCCCAGGCTCACCCTGCTCCTTGCCCATGACATCTGGTAAGGCTGGTCATCCTGAAGCCCTGCCACCCTGGGCTGAAGCCCAGAGCAGGAGCCCCATGGCAAGAGTGGGGAGGGAGGGGCTGAATCCCGGAGCTTGCTGACAGAGCCCTAAGGCTGAAGCCATGGGGGTGGGGGAGGGGGTGAAGCCCATCCCCAGAGTCCTGCGGCTGAAGCTGGAGGGGAAAGGGTGAAGGCCGCTCCTGGAGTCTTGCGGCTGAAGCTGAGGATGGGGGTGAGGGGAGGGAGGGTGAAGCCTGCTTCCGGAGTCCCCTGGCTGAAGCTGAGGCAGTGGAGCTGAAGCCCACCCCCGGAGCCTCTGGCTGAATCAGGGGACGGTGGGAGAGGGGGGTGAAGCCCAGCCCTAGAGTCCTGTAGCTGAAGATGTGGTGGGGCTGAAGACCTCCCCCGAGGCCCTTGGTGCTGCAGGGAGGGGCTGCTGCTTTGCCCCCTCCTCCATCTCTGGCCAGGAGACTGTCACGGCCTCAGGAAAAACCCCTGGTGGCCACATTTGAGAAACGCTGCTCTAAAGTACAATATTGAACTGCACAGTAAATGTTCTGCGTGCACACTTATTAATATTCTCTAGCTACAGCAGCCCTAAACAAACTATACATGCACTGCTAGTGTTCTGCAACATAGCAGTGCTTGTCAGACTGCTCAAGGAGGTGCGCAAAGGGCATCTAAGATTCTGTGACTTTTTCAATTACAAAAATCTCAGAATCCGTACCAAGCAGCCAGTCTTAACGATTGCATGAGAACTTGTGTGAAAACAGGATCTTGCTTCATTAATTCCCTTACTCACATTGCTCGCTACCCACCTAGAATCAGTTGTGACTACCTCAGGACAGAGTTGGAGACATGTCATGAATCTGATAGACTGTCTTACAAAATATCCATTTTTCTGATGGTTCAGCCTACATTTGACTTGCTGAAAAGCTGTGTCCACTCAGTTCTCCAAGCTGGGGTGCCTTTTACACTGCTTCGCTGTGAGAGCAATCACTCCTGGTCTGCTCTCACACAGTGTCCAGCATGTAAATTACTCCCAGTTACACTGCATGAGTGCTATAGTCAGTCAATCATGAATTACACTGCAGAGCAACACCAGCAAACTCTTCAGTCCCAGACTTTGCCCCAAAAATGTGCATCTTGCACTGTCAAGCACTCTCCTGGACAATACAAGCTCATATTGAGTCTGTCATTTATTAATAGAAAATGATCTGCACAAGCCTTGATACCCCAAGTGGAGTTTTTCCAAACACGCAGGTTTAGATAAAACAATAAAACAAGTTTATTAACTAGAGAAACAGATTTTAAGTGGTAAGGCACAAAAGTCAGAATTGGTTACAAAACAAATAGAAAGCTAAAACCGCAAGCTGATTCCTAAACTTTACCAAGCTAAATAAGATTGGAAACAAACATCGTTCTTACCACACCAGATGCTGCAGGCAATTCTCAGTTCTTCGAGTGCTTGCTCATGTCCATTCCATATTAGATGTGTGTGCTTGCCACATGCCCTTGTTCCCTGAAGTTTTTCCCCCCCAGTGATATCTGTAGGGGAGGCACACATGCTGTTGTATAAGGGGTGCCGCTGGCTCCCTCCACCCTCAGTTCCTTCTTGCCACCAGTGACGGTGCTAGAACATCTGCTGCTTAGGCTAGCTTTCTTGCTTGCTCAGTAGTTAATGAACTTTTCTTTAACAAAAAAACGTTGTAAATAGTCACGAATAGTTTTAGAAAACCCTTAGTGTAAGATAAAAGTTAGTCCCGTGCGGGACTCCGCCAGGGGTTGGGGCATGCCCCGGTTCCCAGGCTACAAACCCCGCAATTCCTGCAGAAAACCTATGCTCCGCATAACACTTGTCTGAGGTGCCTGGGCGAGTCCCCCATAACTGACAAATTTGTAAGGCCTCCAAACCTTGGACGAAGGAGTGAGACATCCGTCTAAGAGCACTCCTAATGGAGTCTGCGCTAACTCCTGCACCGGAGCAGCTAAGGTCCAATTCTGCTCCCAGCACTGTGTCATCTGTGCGGAGCGCCCCCCCATCCCGCACCTGTCAAGTGACAGAAGACCAGGAGAGGAAGATCTCCTATGTCTCACAAAGGCAAGGAGAAGGCGGGAGGTGAGCCAAGATCCAAGGCGGGTTGCTCCAATCCTCCTTCTGTGGGTGGGGCCCCAGGTCAGAGAGAATGGACTAGCCCTTCCTGAGCCATGCCTGCCTCACCGGACAATGATATTGGCCTCAGACAACTGGATCTCCCTACAACACCTGAGGCTCTGCAGGCAGCACAGGATATCATAGTGCTACCAGTGCCGCCCGCACGAGCAACAAGGTACCACGATCCAGGGATAAATCTGCCTTGGGACCATTCCGCAAGTCCCCATCTGTGCGGCACCGCTCCCCATCACAAGTGCCCAGATCGGTGACAGGGGCCTTGGGCAAGCCGTCGGCTACGGTGTCTCGCCCCCGTCCAGAGACAGTCATCCCAGGAGGGGGAACCACTCAGGTCCACCTGAACCCCGAGGAACGGCCTCTAGGACCACCATCAGAGGTGGCGGAGCCCACAATACCGGCCTCACCCCCTGATGAGGTGATTTCACCCCCCCCCCACCCCAACCCCCCGTTCCATAAGATGATGCTAAGGCACATCAGGGACTATTGAAACTCGTCGCCTCCAGCTTGGGGATCCCTGCTGAGGAGCTGGAGGAAACATAGGACTCCTTGTTCGACGTCCCCTGCTTTACGCACCGGCTAGGGTGGCGCTGTCCCTATATGAGGGGGAATCTAAAATTATTAACGCCTTTTGGCAGACCCCCTCATCCCTGCCCCCCTATTTCAAGAAGGGCAGAGAGAAAATACTATGTGCTGGTGAAGGGTCATGAATACTTATACACCCACTTGGCCCCAAGCTCCCTGGTAGTTGCAGCCATTAATGAACGAGAAATGCCAGGCCAGCTGGGAGCAACCTGAGGGTGGAGGGAGCCAGTGGTGTCCCTTATACTGCGGCATACGTGTGCCACTCCAGGGGGCACCAAAGCTAGTCCCCTACAGATGCCACTGAGGGGAAAACTTCCGGCACTGGTGCATGTAGTGAGAACACACACCTAATATGGAATGGACATGAGCAACACATCTCAAACATCAATTACGGAACAGGTAACTGTCTTTTCATAGTTTGCAGTTCACAGGCTGGCTTTTCTTTCAGCTTGGGACCAGTCCCCTTAGTTCAGTGTTCTTCAGGTATTCATTGATGTTATCAGCAGAGATATGTAATGTGGAGAGGAGAGGAGGCCTTCTCTTCCCTCCTCCTCCCCCCCACCCTTATACTCCAATCCTTTGTACTGGAAGAGTCTTTGCGAGGTCATGGGGTCAGGCAGTTCCATTGGGTATGTTAGCTGCCAACTATCCTTCAGGTGAATTGTACATACTTTGTACACCCCCCACGCCCCACCCTGGGCTGGTGAATGTCCAATTGAGTATGGAGTATATATGGAGGATAGGCTAATCAATGGCTATTAGCTAAGATGGGCAGGGATGGTGTCCCTAGTCTTTGGTTTGTCAGAAGCTGGGAATGGGCAACAGGGGATGGATCACTTGATGATTACCTGTTCTGTTCACTTCCTCTGAAGCACTGTGGGAAGACAGGATACTGGGCTAGATGGACCTTTGGTCTGACCCAGTATGGCTGTTCTTATGTAAGTAGGTAATGACTCTTGAACACCTTGCTGGCATGGTATCTTTGTGTCTGAGAAATTGGCTTGTGGGTGTTACCCAGAATTACCACCTATTTTAGTAACCATCATACAGCAAAATCTCATAATTTTACATGTAGTGTTGTTGAAATGTGTGCAACAGGACAGCAATGATCAGCAAATCATGAGTTTTCAAATGATACCTCAAGGTATACTTTGAACAACTTTTATCATAGTCTTGTAAAAGGGGTACACGTAGGGGTACAGACTGTCACACACGCCCACCTCTTTCTGTTAATTTGTTGCTTTTCTCTAGATCATCTCAATTTTGTCTTGTAAGTGCCCCAAACCACACATCATCACCAACACATGGATGTGTATACAACAAGATCAACTTTTCCGTAAATGCTTAGGTAGTAAAGTATAATGGAATCATCCACAGAAAGGTGCTTTTTGATAAAAAGAAAACGGTCATCTCCAATTCTAGCCTGTAAATGAAATGTTGGCTTTTATGTGGCTCCAGTTTGCTTCACTGTTTCTGTTATTAGGTTATCAAGGAGGAGTATTAAGCGAGCATCTGCTAAGCGATGTTCCAGAAGACTCCGAAGCAAAGAGGACCTGGAAATAATCAGGGCTGTGGTGGAAGAGGCCTCCCCGCCTCGAAGGGTGACAAGATCCCGGGCTGTGGTATCTGATATGCACTCTGTGGCACTTCCTGAGAAGTCAGCTGTCCAGCCAGTGGAAGGAAGGGTCCCCTTAGTAGATATCAGTGTCAATGATCGCAATAGCGCTGAGTTACATCTGAAGAGAAGTCTGCCCAAGACAGGGGCCGAGGTCTCCAAAGTCATTGTCCTGAGCTCAGATGATGACTCTCCCAAGAAAGCTGGGATGGCAGAAATGCAGCCTATGTCTGCAGTCTCTGTGCTGTTGATTCCTGAAACTACTAAGCCAAAAGGGGAAAGAGAAGGCCGGAGTGCATCTAAATTAAAAATAGCAAATACAGCCACTAGGAAAGCCAGTGTAAATAGGGAGCGTGCCGCTGAGGAGATGGAAGATAACCAAGGCTCAGTAAAGGAACTTTTCCAGGATTTAAAGGACGGCACGGGGACCCCTACAGGCTCCAGATCAAGCCGTCACTCTGTTCGTCGAAGTCTGATGTGCAGATCCTCCATGAGCTGCCGTACCTCATTGGCGGAGAAGTACTCACTGGCCAGCAAAAGGGAAAGCATGATCCGGAAGTCTGTCAGCAGGACGAGGTCCAAGAGAATTGCAGCTCGTCAATCATCTCTAGCCTCCAACTGCGTGATCCGTAAGTTTCTCAGGTTTACAAGGCAATTTTGCTTTGATCCATTCCCAGGCACTCTGCCTGTTTTTTTCAGCATTGGAAAGCTATAGTATGGAATTAAGTATCAGAGGGGTAGCCGTGTCAGTCTGGATCTGTAAAAGCGGCGAAGAGTCCTGTGGCACCTTATAGACTAACAGACATATTGGAGCATAAGCTTTCGTGGGTGAATACCCACTTCTTCGGATGCATCCGACGAAGTGGGTATTCACCCACGAAAGCTTACGCTCCAATACATCTGTTAGTCTATAAGGTGCCACAGGACTCTTTGCCAGTATGGAGTTACCTGCTGCATCCACATTGAAGAACTATCCTTGGGCTAGATACATTTCAGTTAAATGTCAGTGTGTTTAAATTGGCTTGCTAAAAATAAGCACAAGTTCTAGAGAGACTCAGCTGAGTGTGACACTTATAGTGCAGTGTTAACTTCACAAAAGCCAGTACTTCTAGCCAGTAACTGGTCACCTAAATAGTCAGTATCCGTGTAGATCGGGGTGGGCAAAATACAGCCTGCGGGCCGGATCCGGCCAGTCTGACATTTCTGTCCAACCTGCCATGACTAATATTTCTGTTCGGCCTCCTCTGCCCCCTCGCGATCTTTGAGTCCGGGCCACTAAAAGTCCCACAGTGCAGCGGGGCACTCAGAAAGGTTGCCTGCCTGCTATGGCCCCAAGCTGCTCCTGGAAGCGGCCGGCTGGGGGGGTGGGGGGGGGGGAAGGAGTCTCAGTGTGCTGCCCCCTCCACCCCACCCCCAGCACTGTCCTCACAGCTCCCATTGGCTGGAAACCAGCCAATGGGAGCTGCGGGACCAGTGCTTGCGGGCGAGGGCAGTACACAGAGACCCGCTTCCCCCCTTCCCTCAAGGGGCGCGCAGAGACCTCCCAGCAGCAGCCGGCCACAGCCGCTTCCGGGAGCGGCGTAGGGCTATGGCAGGCAGGCAGCCTGCCTGAGCCCTGCTGTGCTGCTGGGAGCCACCTGTGGTAAGCACCTCCCGGCCAGAGTCTGTACCTTGCACCCCCTCCCCCACCCCAACCCTCTGCCCCAGGTCAGAACCCCCTCCTGTACCCAAACTCCCTCCCAGACCCTGCGCTCCCTCCTACACCCCAGTCCCTAGTCTGGAGCCCCCTCTTGCACCAAACTCCCTCCCAGAGCCCACACCCCTCTCTTGCACCCCAACAATCTGCACCAGGTCAGAACCCCCTCCTGTACCCAAACTCCCTCCTAGACCCCGCACCCTTCCATTAATATAGTAGAAATGTGTGGCCCATGCTGACTTACCAAAATTCGTGGAGTGGCCCCCCTGCGAAATTATTGCCCACCCCTGGTGCAGATGGTGAGAGTGCGATTTATGAAACCATAGTCCTAGTATCTGTTCCTCTTGAGTCTCTTGCCATTGTAAAGTTGCAGAAAAAGCCAGTGGACATAATTCCCCTTTTTAAACTGGTACTGCCAGTAGCTGACCAAGGGGTGGTGTGGGCTCTCATCAAGGCCTGCGCCTTTCCCTGGGAAACAAAGTAGCAATTTTTGTGACCCAGTGACTTAAACAGAAACTGGCTGGTGGTTTTGGAGCCCCCATTTTCTGGGAGGGCAAGGAGGGGCTGGCGTTTTCAAGACCTAGTATGACTAGAAATGTACTCATTCATTCATTTATTTATAACTTGCAATGGGAACTGATGTTTGTTTGTGGGGGAATGATTGGATTTTAAAGATCCCTTTTTTGTCTTGCTGGGAAGCAAACATTGTTTTAGTGCAAGAGTTTCACTTTCTGGCTCAAACAGATCTCCCTCTGTTATGGAGCTGAGTGAAATGCAAAAAGTAAACACCACGTGAATGAGTAAGAGACTCTTGAAGTGTAAACACCACAGTCTTTCCCTTGCATCTAAAGAAGGTTGGAAATAAGCTGTGTGATGAGACTAATTGTGGAAAATAGGAAGAATAGATTTGGCAGGTTTGTCAGTTTATAGCCTGTTATTTGACCATGATCAAATATTCCAGCAAGAATGCTCTGATTTAGGTGCTGACCTCCTTTTTCGATTGCATCACGGTGCCATTCTTGCGCTTTGTATAACTTCACTTCATTGTGTTTTGCATTTTTGAGTTAAAACAACTCAGTTAAGTAACTTGATTTTTGTAACAAGAACGAGGAGTGCTTGTGGCACCTTAGCGACTAACAAATTTATTTGAGCATAAGCTTTTGTGAGCTATAGCTCACTTCATCAGATGCATGTAGTGGAAAATACAACAGGAAGATAGATATAGATATATATACACAGAGAACATGAAAAAATGGGGGTTGCCATACCAGCTGTAACCAATCGATTAAGGTGGGCTGTTATCAGCAGGAGAAAAAAAACTGTAATTAGGTGTAACTATCTAAGGCTATAAGCTTGTTGGAGACTAAAGTCCTTACTCTTTAGTTACTGTTCTAATAAATTAGTGCTTTAAAATATGAATATTTTGACATTATTTGACAATATTAGCCTGGTCAATTGACCAATTATTTTTCAGCTGGTCAAATACCCAACCCTAAGAAAGAACGCTGCTACACTAACATTCTTTCAGTTCTATTGTTCTACCTCAGGGGGTTCCCAAACTTTTTGCCATCACAACCCTATTTTAATGAAGTACTTCCTGTGGGGATCCCAGAGAGCATGGTGGATGCAGTTTTGTAGTGCAAAATGGTGTCCCTTGTGCATCATGACCTCACATGCAACATACGTGTGAGAACACACTGTGTGAAGCAAAATGGCGTCCTCCACACAGGGGTCACAGCTGATGGCCCTCAGTTTGGGAGCCACTGATCTATGTTTTCTAGCTGAGGACTTCCATGACTCTTGAAGATAGATCTGTAGCACAAACAGAAGCGCTTTCACAAACAGTTTAACATGCACCATTAACACAACTGCTAAATTGTTTCAATTAAACCATTTCTTTAGAATCATGCTAGAGGCTGTGGCCTTGTCTACACTGTGGTTCTCATGTGTCCTGACAATGGCTCTGGCGAATCTGGGGAATTCTGTATAAATTTCTGCAGCACAGACTCTGCTCAAAGCACTTTGTAGACAAGAAGATGGAAGCAGTAATGACAATATTCTCAGCACGGATTCCCATGAGCCAGTTTTGAAAACAGTTTTGTCCAGTTTATGCTAGCACTTAAACCAGGGGTGGGCAAACTTTTTGGCCCGAGGGCCACATCTGGGAATAGAAATTGTATGGCGGGCCATGAATGCTCACAAAGTTGGGGTTGGGGTGCGGGAGGGGTGAGGGCTCTGGTTCAGGGGGTGAGCTCCGGGTTGGAGCCAGAAATGAGGAGTTTGGGGTGCGGGAGGGGGCTTCAGGCTGCGGGGGAGGTGAGGGCTCCGGCTGGGGGTGCGAGCTCTGGGGTGAGGCTGGGGATGAGGAGTTTGGGGTGTATGAGGGGGCTCCGGGCTAGGACCGAGGGGTTTGGAAGGCGGGAGGGGGATCAGAGCTGAAACAGGGTGTTGAGGTGAGGCTCAGGGATGCAGGCCCTGAGTGGCACTTACCTCAAGTGGTTCCTAGAAGCAGCAGCATGTCCCTTTTCCGCTCCTACGCGGACGCATGGCGAGGTGGCTCTGCATGCTGCCCTATCCGCAGGCATTGCCCCTGCAGCTCCCGTTGGCTGCGGTTCCTGGCCAATGGGAGCTGCGGGGGTGGCACTTGGGGTGGGAGCAGCTTGCAGAGCGGAGCCCCCTGGCTACCCCCTTGCGTAGGAGCTGGAGAGGGGCCATGCCGCTGCTTCTGGGAGCTGCGTGAAGCAGGCTCTGACCCTGCACCCTGGCTGGAGTGCTGGGCAAGCCCCAGACCCCACTCCGCAGCGGGTGCTTGAGGGCCAGATTAAAATGGCTTGTGGGCCGGATTCGGCCCACAGCCTGTAGTTTGCCCACCCCTGACTTAAACAGTTGTCATCAATTGGAATCCATTGCTGACAATTTGGCCTTCAGTAGAGTAAACCGTAAGTAAGCCTCTTGCAGGGGTTAATGCATCTGTAAAATGGCTTAAAAATCCATTAGGTTGGACAGGGCCTTCCACAATGAATGGAAGAGTCCAAATCTATACACTTTGACATAAATACACAATGTGGGCATGGGAGGTTGGTAGCAGCTAGATCTTGCTTTGCTGAGCCAATCTATCTTCATGTACATTGCTTGTACTATTCTAGAGAGAGAATTGCACTATGGGAATCTGATTCAGATATATAACTGTCAGCAAGTATTGAATGCTCATCACAGTGCTTCACAATCACAACAAAAATAAATACATCAGTTGCTGCGGAGCACAAAAGTTTTTGTTCAGTAGTTTACTCATAGACCTATGTATAAATCAGGCTGTTGTCTTGATTGAGGAGAGTCTGCTATTTAAATCTGAGTGATATCGGGAGTGTATCCATTTCTGGGGCAATAAGGGAAGGCAGTCTCATTGTATTTTCAGAATTAGTTCAGCCCATTTGTAAAGCAATTTGTCTTGTAGCAGGAACCTTCTCAAAATACCCTTGCCTGATAGATGTGCAGGTCCCAGGTTCTGAGCTTGATTGACAGGGATTTGTTTATTAATCTTTGCTGGGATTCGTTTATTTACATTTTGTTTTTCACCCTCTTTTTTTCCCTCAGGTCACAGCTCTGTGGAGAGCCTTATGGATGAAGAAAAAACCGTCAAAGTCAGGTAAGGCTACTCATGCAAGATTTCTCCATTCCCCAAAAATATTCTTGAGGCCCATCCAGCTATCCAGGCGACATCCTGAGGAGCTGCTCAAGTGGCCAGAGCAACTACAGAACCAGGGTTTTCTCTCAAGTTTGAGCTTGTAGAGTCTAGTGTAAATAGTTAAGCTACCCGATATTAAATCTAAATTTTAATGTAGTGGATTTCTTACCATTTCATCACATTTTGTTGCCTTCTGTTTTGGCTAGTGTTGCAAACCCATGTAAGAAATTAGGGTTGACAAGATGTTCCCCTTGCTCCACATTGTTCCTCGGTTTCAGATGGGCTTGAAAAGTGCCTTTTAGGCATTGGAGAAAGGCATTTGGCTAAAGGCTGTGATGTTTGTAAAGCCTTCTCTAAAAGGGCCCAAAAGAACTATAACACTGCTCCAGAGCCTGCTCCTCCAAGAGGTTCCGGGAGATCCTGTTCTGAAAGGGAGCCTCAACACAGGGAGGGTGATCTCTAAGCCTGTGTTAGAGCTGAAGCCTGATGAAGAATCCCAGGCTAAAAGGGTTCATTCTCTAGCAAAGGTGCTCCATAAGGAACTAATAAAATGGGTTCTGCCAGCTAAAGTCCCAAAGTCTGACCGCAGCTGAGAAAAGCAGCTCTCAGTTACAGGAGGGTGGGTAGGAAGAAAGGTGCCCTGACAAAGGATCCCCCTATTGCATTTGGCTTCTGTCGATTTTAGGATCCCAAGAAGGATAGGGGCCTCTTCAGATTCAGGCCAGTCAGATCAGCCCTCTGCATCAGGGCACCTGTCAGACCCATCTGGTTAAAATGCTAGGATTCCTCACCCTGTGGAGGCTGTAGAGTAGAGGTAGTCAATAGGCGGACTGCGGGCCAAATCCAGACTGCCAGATGCTTTTGAACGGACCGTGAAATCTTTTTATTCACTTATTATTATTATTATTATTATTTTTATTATTTTATTATTTTATTATCATCATTGTTTTTGTATTTTCTCTGGAATCTGGACCTTGACTATGCCTTGACCAAGGAATTTGGACCTTGACAAAAATAATTGATTATCCCTGCTCTAGAGGAAGAAATATCTGATTCTCCAGAGCAGTGGTTCTCAACAGGGGGTCCGCGAGTCCATTCAGGAGGGCCACGGAGTCCCACGGCTGAAACCCAATGCCCCAAGCCCCAGCACTGAAGCCGGGAGTGGCACGGGGCTGAAGCCGACAAACTTCCTCCTCCCCCGCCCCCCTGCCAAGCCAGGAGCAGCCGGGCGCGGAAGCTGGGAGCCCCAGTGCCCCACTTCCCAAAGTTGGGAGCCACACTGGGAGCCATAGCACCCCCCTATACACAAGCCCTAGCTACCCCCTGCTTGCACCCTGAGCTACTCCCCTGCCTGCACACAGCCGCTAGGTATCCCTCCGTATCCCCTCCCTGCCCCTGAGCTACCCCTTCACTTCACACAGCCCCTAGCTACCCCCCTCTGCACCCTGAGTGGTTTTCAAACTTTTTGAACTGAGTCCCCCCTTTGAGTTATATTTTTTGGTTGTGTCCCCCCACAGCCCAGACAGGCTCCTGAGTGAGTCAGGGGGTGGAGATGGCGCTCCCTCCCTGGACCTCGCTGTGCAGAGCTGGCTCAAGCCCTGCCTGCTCTTGACCCCCCCCACCCCCAAGTAAAACTATGCCTATGCCCAAGGGTCCCAGCCCTGAGTTGTCTGTCCGTCTGTCTGCCCCCGCCCCCCCTACAGGGCCCTGGTGTTTTTATAGCATATTGAGAGGGGCTTCAGCAACAAAAAGGTTGAGAACCCCTGCTCCAGAACATTGAGTAACTCCTTCATTTGTGCTCTTACCTGGTTCTTTCTTCCAGAGTTTGGGAAAGGAAAGATTTCTGTGGTCATTTATTCTTAAAAGCAATGTCTGTTTGTAGTGGAGTTATTGTACAGAATGCACGTGATGGGTGAAGGGTGCAAAATAAATGCATTGAATTTCACTGTTGGAGGATACCTTTCTTCAGTGGTTATCCTGGCATAAAATGTATTATTGCCCGCAGACGCTCTGAGCTGATACTGTTTTTGCCACTAAGCATCTAACTCTTTCTTCCAGGTCTGAGCTGGAATCTACCATCCCCTGTAAGGAGGTAAGATCCGGGTAGGGTTGATGCAGCGTAAATAGTGGGGGAGAGCTATGAAAAAATATTTTTTGTCCAACACCTCCTTAGTTCAACTTGTCCTGGGCAAGTTGATGGCATCACTGTTCCAGAGCACAGCAAGGATTTGCGGGGGGCTAGGGGAGGGAGATATATTTTGGCTCCTGTTTCGTGGTTCAGTTTTATGTGCTGATGGTGATCAGAAACTTGGTGGGAAAACAAATGACTTTTCATGGTAGCGGAAAGTGTTTTGACTGAACTGTTGTTCTCTCTATACACTGTTACTAAATTGGGAACTTAAACTGAATGCAACTTTGAGAACTTTCCTGTTGACCTTTAAATAATATTTAGGTCTAATGGAAGGGCCTGTCCATTTCTGTATATTAGAGAACTACTGAATATTGTAACTACCATGTTTTTATTGAAACCACCCCCTCACTGATTTGTGCTCCCTTCAGTTGGTCTCATGAGGAAAAGCCCCAAGATGGTGTGAGCACTTGTTTCAGAATCACTTGCTTTTTCCGCAGCTGTCCTCAATTCCTTAAATCCCTGGCCCAGCACCAGCTCTTCTCTCAGGGTAGAATCCTGTGATTCACCCCATTTTTAGACTGGATCATGGGGTCACAGTGTCCCTATTTACCAGCAGTGTTTGGCGCCTGTCAGAGACTTCCCTCTGGGGCCGTGTGATCAGCTTGAAAATGTAGTTACTCTCAACAGCCTCTCCAAAGCAAAGTATTTTTCTCCAATTGCCATAGGGATCATATCGCCATAGGAATCATAAGGGTTAAAAAAACAACAACAAAATCCTACAGGCATATTGTCTTACCTAAAGCCTGAGGGAAATGCTAACTGTTAGGGAAGTCTGACTTCTCTCTCATGCCCCTGCTCTTCTGAGGACCAGGTTAGTCTGTTTCTCTGCAGACCCTGCCTCCCTAGGACACTTCCCAGAGCTATCCAGGGTTGTGAGGCACCTCACTACCACCTCTGCTTAGTTTAGTCTGAGGAAGTCTCATCTGTGCCTGCTGTGGATCGCTTCCCTGAAACAAGCAGCCTCTGGCAGCATAAGGACTATCTTCCAGGGCTCACTCTCTATGTACAGGTTTGCTATAGGCACATAATAATCCCAGACTCCTCCAAGCAGTCCCTTATCCACTGGATGCTCACAGAATTACCAGGCCAACTCAATTCCCTGCTTTTAGCAGGCTGCTCCCAGCTCTACCTAGCTGGAGTCTTGTTCCCTGGTGTCTCAAACTCTCCTGCAGGAGCCTGCTAACACTCTGCAGTTTCCTTGCTGGCTCTTTATAGATACCAGCTGCCCTCTGTCAGGCTCCATTGTGAGCCTGTTAATGAGGCACAGGTGGACTGACCCAGTTCCCTCTTAAAGGGCCCAGTTCACTCTATGACACACACTCATGTAGCAGACAGCAAGATATTAATCAAATAGAGGCACACATCATATTAATAAAATAGAGATCTCCTATGTTCCTCCAACCTTTTAGCATGCAATTAGGTGTCTGAAGTAACAGGCACACAGTCACCAAGTGGAATGTTGATCTGCCATTGCCTGGGAAAAAAGGCTGCAACCAGCACAATTATCCAGCCTTGACTGTGTAGGTCACTGGTTCTCAAACTTTTGTACTGGTGACCCCTTTCACATAGCAAGCCTCTGAGTGCGACCCCCCTTATAAATGAAAAACACTTCTAAATATATTTAACACCATTATAAATGCAGGAGGCAAAGCGGGGTTTGGAGTGAAGGCTGACAGCTCGCGACCCCCCCATGTAATAACCTCACAACCCCCGAGGGGTCCTCACCCCCAGTTTGAGAACCCCTGGTCTAGGTTGTCAGATGGTCTGTGTTCAGCCAGCTCAATATGAGCAAAAAAGTCCCTGCATATTGTGGCCACTCTTGTGTTCTATGCGAATAGCTGCTATTTACTTCTGTGCTAGAGCGTGCTGCAGCTTGTTACTCAGGTGGGGCTTTCTCTCTCTTACAGTTGCAGGGTGGGACTTCACTCACAGGGTCTGTACCTGTTGTATTCCCAGTGCTTTGCCTTGTGCCAGCAGGATACAGAGTACTTTAAAATACTGATTTGAGTTTTTATTTTTCTCTGTGGGCATCACATTGAAATCCCGTTACCTTTTCTGCAGGGTCCCCAAGGCCCCAGGATGTCCCTTCGTTCTAGGAATGCCAAGACAGCCGCTGGCAACCTTGTCCAGGCAGAGCAGCAGGAGGGGAGCGGTACAGGTAACTCTCTTCCCTTCAGGAAAGGGCAAGACTGCTTTAAGAGTTAGTTAATTTATCTCACATTCTATTGACCAGATTCCTTGTGCAAGAAACTGGTCTGATCTCAAACCGGGGGTAGTCAGAAACATTTTTCACACTGCAATAACAATAATGATGATAAATAAATAAAAAGATGTTGTGGTCCGTTCTAAAGTGTCTGGTGGTCCAGTTTTGGCCCATAGTCTGCCAACTGACTATCCCTGTCTCAAACCAAGTGACATTTGGCTGTGCTGGACTCTTTTGTTACCGTTTTTCCTTCAGAAAATGTGGTAAATGTGCTCTCCCATTAGACAGTGGGAAGACTATTATATCTTACATGGGTAGGGAAGGAGGATCTGAAACCTCTTATGGTCTGATGCAGGCTGCTATCTCAGTGGGTCTACATGCAGAAGGCCAGAGCATAGTGCGTACCACAGACAACATTCATGCGCTGTTTCCTACAGAGTTTCATAAAGATAACACTTTGTATTGGTCAGAGTGCTGAGGTTTGGAGGTGGCTAAGTCACTTTCTGCCATAAGCAGGAAGATTCAGTTCATGGCAACAGGAGAAGAGGCTCCCAGTAATGTTCCGAGGGGGCTGAGCTGCTAGGCCTGGTGACTCTGGCTTTGGACTCTTCTGAAGGGAACCTTTTAGACAGAACTAACTGTAACTCTTTCTCTGCAGAGAGCCAGTCCGATAAGAGCGATGAGGCACAGGAACAACCCCAGAGTGTCAGGTACATTCTCATCAGAGGGAAGGGGAAATAGTCTGGATGGCTGGACTGATTTAATTCAACATCATATGGGTTCAATGAAAGCTTGTCTGTCTCTCTGAAGAAGGGTTTTAACCCACATCTCCTAGCACAGTGTTATAATACCTAATTAGCTAGGTATTTGCTTTGCTTCCTGGAGGAAGGGCCCTTGACTGATTTTTTTCTCCCCCCGCCCCCCCCCCCCCCAAACCCGGATCAGGAGGCCTGGAGACAGAGCCCCCAAAACTATATAAAGAGTCAGCCTGGTCTGACTCCAACAGACTCACCCTGGAACACAGAACTGACAAACTTTTCTGGACAGACCTACCCAGATCCCATGTGGGTGATGGGTAATTTAGCATGCATAAAAACTGTTAATTTCATTGTTTTCTGTCTAATGCTTTTATCTCAGGGGTTGGCAAACTTTTTGACCTGAGCGCCGAATCGGGAAATAGAAATTGTAGAGTGCGCCATGGATGCTCACAAAATTGGGGTTGGGGTGCGGGAGGGGTGAGGGCTCTGGTTGGGGGTGCAGGCTCTGGGGTGGGGCTGGGGATGAGGAGTTTAGAGTGTAGGAGGGTGCTCCGGTCTGGGATCAAGGTGTTTGGAGAGCGGGAGGGGGATCAGGGCTGGGGCATGGGGCTCGGGTGTGGGGAGAGGCTCAGGGGTGCAGGCTCCGAGCAGCGCTTACCTCAAGCGGCTCTCGGAAGCAGTGGCATATCCCTTCTCCAGCTCCTACACGGAGGCTCGGCCAGGCGGCTCTGCACGCTGCCCCATCTGCAGGCGCTGCCCCTGCAGCTCCCATTGGAGCGCATAGGAGCTGGAGCAGGGCCATGACGCGGCTTCCAGGAGCCGCGTGGAGCGGCTTCCAACCTGGCACCCTGGCTGGAGCTCCAGAGCGGGGCCAAGCTGCGTTGTGCGGCCCCCAACTCTGCACCCAGGCTGGAGCGCCGAAGCGGGTCTGAGGCACGTGGTGCGGCCCCCAACCCAGCGCCCTGGATGGAGCAGGTCAATGCCAGACCCCACTCCCCCGCTGGAGCTCTCAGGCCGGCTTAAAATGTAGTTTGCCCACCCCTGTTTTATCCTAATAAACATTTTATGCTTTGGGAAAGCTGTCTGGTCGCTGATTAACTGTGTCATTATTCCTGAGAGAGAACTGTAAGTGCTAAATTAAATTCAGACCTGGTGGGATAAACATAGTGGATTGCAAGGGAACTGCAGCCCTAAAAGTCTGATCTGGAGGAAGAGACATGCATGTTCCCTTCCCGAGAGAGGAGCTGACTAGAGGTCTGAGTCCTCAAGGGGGTGCTCTTGAGACCACAAAGGAGACTGAGGTGCAGTTAACCCTGGAACTGTGACAGTGTGAATCATGAGTGCTGCTAAGATCAGGAGAAGAATTTCCTCTTGTTGGGTCGCTGTGTAATAGATATGTATTAACTCTTGCAGGAGAAAGCCAAGTTACAAGAAAGCCGTGGATGAGCTGTATGATGGGCAGCAAGCAGAGGAAGGCGGGCTCTCCCCTCCAAGAAAAAAGACTCCCTCACCACTCTGTCCAGCCAGCAAAGTGAGGCAGAGTCCCAGCCCCAGCATACTTCCTCTAGGACTCTTCCCTTCTCCTTCAGCTACCTGTACTCTCTGTGCTCTCTTCACAGGTTGTGCGTCCATTTAAGACCTTTTTACACACTGTGCAGAAGAACCAGCTGCTGATGACCCCAGGTTCGGTGGGGCAAAGTAGTAAAAAGAAATCCTTCCTCAAACACAACACTCCCCTCCGAACCGATCCCAAGGTAAAGCCCTTTCCCTCTGCTAGTGGGATGGGAGGGAGAGAGCCAGAGTGGCTGCAAAGGCCTGGGTGGGTCTCAATGAAGTGTGGTAACTGTAACCAGCTACTGGCAAGGATTGGACTAGGGTCCTTCTTCTGCAGGCTGCTCCATGCAAATGGATAGTTGCATCCATGTGGTGCCACTTACTGCGCCACCGCCTCCCAAGTCAATGGCATTCGGGAGGCAGACCCCTGTAGCCACCTAGATGAGCCAAGAAGGTCTGGTTCTAGGTTTATGTGGTGATTTTCAAAGGGAGTAACTGTTGTTTTTCCCCATGTTCTGTTTACACAGGGTGAATTTGTCGTAAGTAATGACTTTCCTTAATCATAGACTGGGCTTATAGTGCACTTCTCACATCACTAACGGGCAGTGGGTGCTCTTTAA
Organism: Natator depressus; assembly: GCF_965152275.1. Classification (NCBI taxonomy): domain Eukaryota; kingdom Metazoa; phylum Chordata; order Testudines; family Cheloniidae; genus Natator; species Natator depressus. The sequence goes on from NC_134239.1 coordinate 17,497,565, forward strand.
TTTGCTCACTACCTGCACACAGTCGTAATATTTTTGCTTTACAATAGTGAGAAGAGAGGTCAGCATTCAATGGGCAGCAGGAGCCAGCCAAAGTGACAGTTGTTTAGAACATCAGTAAAGTAAAAAGGAATCAGGTTCACGGAAATGCCCGGTAAAGGCAAGGGTGCCATGGATGCATGCCTCTTGCTTATGCTCACTAATACACGATGCCTTTAAAATAAACATGAGATCTGCTTGGGATGGTCTCTTGTTCCATTGTCTAAAACTTAATTGAAACTACGAAAATCTAAATTGTATGAAATCAGGTCTTGCTTCCAGAAACGTAGACCACTGACTCCTGTCTGTCATCTACAGCCCGTTTCCAGTAACAGATAGCAGAGCTGCTAGTGCGTTGCTGGGAATCTTTGGGCCTACACCAGTTAATAGGTTCTGCTGTACTCTGAAGGTGGACTTCTCTTCTCCATACAAGCAGTGAAGGATTTAATCTCCCTGGTGTACTGCTGATGACTCACACAAGCTTACTCTACAGATGGTGGTGCCACCTGACGTTTTGATTAAAAAACTAGAATGATATAAAATTAACATGGCACACACTAAATGGATTAAAAGCTGGCTGACTGGTAGGTCTCAAAATGTAATTATAAATGTGCAATCATCATTGAGCGGTTGTATATCCAGTGGGATCCTGCAGAGATCTGTTCTTGACCCTATGGTAGTTATCATTTTCTTTCAGGACACTGATAAAAAAAACACAAAATCATCACTAATAAAGTTTGTAGCTGACCCAAAAATTGGGGGAGTGATAAATAATGAAGAGGACAGATCGATGATATAGAGTGATCTGGATTGCTTGGCAAACTGGGGGCAGGCAAACAACAGAACCATAGAAACAAAGGATTGGAAGGGACTTAGATAGGTTATCTAGTCCAGTCCCCTACACTGAGGCAGGATTAAGTATTTTCTGACCATCCCTGACAGGTGTTTGTCTAACTTGTTCATTACTGGAAGTATTTAACTAGATTCCACAACTTCCCTAGGTAACTTGTTCCAGTGCTTAACTACCCTTCAGTTAGGAAGTTTTTCCTAATGTCTAGCCTGAAACTCCCTTGCTGCAATTTAAGCCCATTGTTTCTTGTCCTGGCCTCAGTAGATAGGGAGAAAAATTTATCACTCAGTATTTATCAAACAATATACATCTAGGAATAGAAAATATAGGTTAGACTTGCAGGGTTGGGGGATTCTGTCCTGAAAAGCGCAGTGGTTCTGAAAAAGATTTGGGGGTTATGACTGATAATCAGCTGAACATGAGCTCCGAGTGTGATACTGGCCAAAAGGGTTAATGCAATCCTTGGATGCATGAAAGGGACTCTTGAATAGGAGAATACAGATTATTTTACCTTTGTATTTGGCACTTGTGCGACCACTGCTGGAATACTGTCCGGTTCTGGCGAAGGATAAATTGGAGAGGGTTCAGAGAAGAGCCATGACAGTGATTTATAATCTATTTAACTTAACAAAGAGAAGGTTAAAGGGTGGCTTGATTACAGTCTAGAAGTACCTCTATGGGGTACTAATATTTAATAATGGGTTCGCCTATCTAACAGAGAAAGGTAGAACATGATCCAATGGCTTGAAATCGAAGATATGCAAATTCAGACAGGAAGTAAGGTGTAAACTTTTAACAGTGAGGGTAACTAACCATTGGAACCATTTACCATAGGTTATGGTGGATTGCCCATTTTTCCGATGCAGGAATTATTTTTGGGAAGTTGTCTGGCCTGTGTTATACAGGAAGTCAGACTTGTGATCACAATAGTCCCTTCTGGGAATCTGACTCACCTGCTTGGTGAATGCTTTGTCATCCCTGCATGGGTTATGGTACTTTGTGCTTCACTCCATTCACAGCCAAAGGTGATGCAGGATTCCACAAGTCTAAACAGTGCCCCCACAGGGCAGGTTGCCTGTCCAGAGAGTCCTCCCTTTATCAGATGGTCTGTTTTGGCACAATATAGGTTTTTGTTTGGTTAAGATAAGGGGTGGAGGGGGCCAGAGGAGTTATGTAAGCATCCTGGGATGGACTGTGACATTAATACAATGAGAAGAGACTTGTGGAAGTAGTGGCCAGAGCTGTCCCTTGAGTAGGGTGAATCAGGGCAACCAGCCTGGGCCCCACGCTTTGATAAAATCGGACTGCCCCGATATTTAGCCCTTTGTCCTGCATCCCAACCGATATATGATTGGGATGTCATTTTTCCTGATATTAAGGTGAGGAGGTGAGTGGGGTGGGGAGGCAAGCGGCAGGTGAGAGGGGCTTGAGGCGGTGGGCGGACGGTGAGGAGGAGAGTGGGGGGGGGGCGGTTGGGCCGGACAGGTGGTGAGGAGACTTGCAGGGAGGCGAGGAGGCAAGTGGGCGGGTGGACAGCGAGGAGGGGGCGGGTGGCGAGGAGACTAGCGGGGCGGCAAGCAGGCGGGAGGGGGATGAAGAGGCAGGTGGGCGGGCGGATGGTGAAGAGGCTTAGCGGGGAGGTGAGCAGCGGGCAGGCAGGGGCACGCCGGACGGACAGCGAGGAGACAGGTAGGCGGGAGGGGGGGTGTGTGTGAGGAGGTGAGCGGTGGGCGGGCATGCTGGTGAGGAGACTAGCGGGGAGGCTGATTTGTCCCAGGCCCACACCCCCTCTAGGGACGGCCTTGCTAGTGGCCTCCATTTCCCTCATCCTGGCAGTTGCTTTGGTTTCATGGGCTCTTATTTGGAATCTAACATTACAGTACTGGGAAGGATCAATTTTCCAAGCTTACACCCTCAATTCTACTCTCCTCCATCTTCTTCCCTGCAGTGGGGCCAACCCACTGACCTAGTGCGCTGCCCTGGCAGTCTGGGACTGATGGGTTGGCTGGTTCTCTTGCCCTCCAGACTAGCAGCACGTTCAGCATGGGTCACGTGGGATGTGTGCGAGGGGAACTGAGTGCTCTGCGTTGATTTATTCAGTTGGTATAGGGGGCTCACTGCTGTAATTGGGAGTCTATTCTAGTCTGCCTCAGCAGGAAGCATGGAGGCCACAATCTGAACCTTTGGGTGGAAAGTAGGAGCAATGGGGGATCTTGAGGTGTAACGTGAGCAGAGGATTACCTAGGACATCACATTTGTGCCCTTGTCTCGTGCTGAAGTTTAGCACTGACACTGGCTAGTGATAGTTGAACTTCTGTAGTGAATGCAGCACAGAAATCACGGACAGTGCTGCTTGCTCAAATGCACCCTATGCAGTAACATACTGATCTTGGGGTAATGCTTCTGACACACAAGAACTGCCCCACAGGTCCTCTCCTGCTCCTGGAAAATGGGGTGGCTGAATTAGCACTGCTGCTTTGTCTTTTCCCATTGCAGCTATTTCTACAGGTTATTAGGGCTGGGCTGGCCACCTCGCTGAGCCACTGTGGTACTGGGGCCCTTTGTGCCCCCTTCCAGGGAGGTTTGTATCTGCTGTGGTTGCAACTGCAAGTTCCCTGGTTTGTCGTTTCTGGCCATCCAGACTGCGCCAGAAACGAGCCCCAGCAACTGGGTATAATCTGGGCTTCCCACCCATTGCAGGAGAAGGAGCGGCAGCGGCTGGAGAGCCTGAGGAAGAAACAGGAGGCCGAGCAACAGAGAAAACAAAAACTGGAGGAGGAAAAGAGACAGCGCCTAGAGGAGATGAAACTGTGAGTAGCTTTCCCTCCAGCTGCTCCATCTCTGGCTCATCTCAGAATTGCTTCTCACTGGCTCTCTGCGTATCCTTCAGGAAACGGGAAGCGCGTCTGCGCAAGGTGCTGCAGGCTCGGGAGCGGGTGGAGCAGCTAGAGGAGGAGAAGAAAAGGCGGATTGAACAGAAACTTGCACAGTTTGATGAGAAGAGTGAGAAGGTAAGAGGGCCCAATCTGACCATGGAGCCTCTTGGGACAATGGTTTTCTTATAGGAGTGGGTAGGGTGGAGCAGTCCCCTCACTTTGGGTCATGACCTCTCTTGTATAGGGGCAAAGGGGACTAACATTGCTAAGACCCAGGGAACCAATGGGGAAATCTTTCATTAAAGGTCTGACTTGAACCTTGGGGCTAAGGGGGTTTGAGTTGCTGTGTTTTGGGATTATAGCTAATTCTGATAGGTGTCTCTGTTGGCTGGAATGATGAGGGAGAACGTGGGGGGAGGTGCATTTAGGTCAGCAGAGACTCCATTGTCAGTTAGTACCCAGTCTGGTTAATAGCCAAAGAATGTGCCAAATAAACCATCTCCCCTGTAAGCCTCCTGTGTCTGAGGGTCTTGGGCTTTTACAAATAGGGCAGGGCCGTTCAGATAGGTATGAAGAGTCAGAGCAGCCTTGTCTGTGGAGCCCGCTTTCCTCTGTCCCCTTTTCCACCGTGGGTCATGTTTCCTCTTAGGAAACCCTTAATTTGAACCAGATGGAAACTGGCTTACTCTTGGCCTTTGGTTTGCCCTGCAGCTGCCAGAGTCTCTGCTAAGTGACACTCATTCTATTTCAGATATGCTCTGTGTGTTCTGAAGAGCTTCTCACGTGAACTATCCCAGGTGCTGCTGGACTCGCTGCACTGGGTGCTGCCTGCCTTTAAGATAAGGTAGCACTCAGAAGCTCCAATTGGGATCGGAATCCCATTGAGCAAACCCAGGGGAAGACAAGGTCATTGCCCTAAAGAGCTTACGCTCCAAGAAATATGCACAGACCCCACTGGGCCTCTAGACTCTCTGGTACAGGGAAGGGCATCTTTTACCCTTTGGGGAGAGATTTCCCTGATGACCTTGATGTATCAGAGAGGACATAATACATATAGGGGAGTTGTCCCATGTGCAACAGCAAGGTCCAGACCCGATGTATGTGTGACTGTCTCAGGTGCGGGAGGAGAGGCTAGCAGAGGAAAAGGTAAAGAAGAAGGTAGCTGCCAAGAAGATGGGAGATGTTGAGGCCCGGCGCAGACAAGAAGAGGAGACCCGAAAACAGAAAGCGCTGCAGCTGGTGAGCTGTGCTGGGGTCCTGTATTGCAGGAAGGAAGGGTTTGGGCTGGGGGAATGGGTGTGGTGACAGTGCTGCACTCTGCCCAACACATGGCAGGGGAGAAGCCAGAGTAACACTGATCTGCCACAGTCCCTGTACATGGGGAGGAGGGCAGGACTATACAGTGAGCAGCTGAGGGAGAATTAGCCTACGGGAAGGAGAAGTACAGTCTTCTATCCCCCAAAGTCCCTTGGGTCCCTTTGGGACTCCTTATTGCCACCCCATCCTTCCCTTCACTACAGACCAGTTTCTGTGCTTTTCATGAGTGTCTAACCATTTCTTCCACATGATCCATGAGCTGCTTCATTCCTCTCTGCATCCTCAAAAGTCATAGTGTTTTGGGGAGGTCAGTGCTTGTTAATTCATCTTCCCCAGTTTCTGGGACTAGGCAGAATGTAGATGGGGAGATCTCAGACATCAGGTAATCTATAAAGAATCTCAACTGCAATTAACAGAGGACCAGAACTCAGGAACCACTGTGATCCTGGGGCTGAGGGCCATCTACATTCAGGGTGACAGAGCTGAGACCTAGTAGGGATACCACTCTCTGGTGCCTGTGGGATGGGGAGAGCTGAGCAAGTGATTGTGCATCCCCGAAAGGGAAGCAGAAACTACACTGAAAACTTCAGTCCATCGCATTTCAGAGTCCTTCGTGACAATGCTGTAGTGATGAGCTGCGGAAAGGCATCAGGCAGGCTGACCCTCATGCTTTTCTGCATATCCCCCTCTTCCCTTGCAAGATGGAGGTAACTACTTCCTTTTGCTTGTCAGGAGGAGGAGGAGCGCCGACACAAGGAGCGAATGCAGAAGAAGAGGGAGGAAGAAGAGCAAGAGCGAGCGAAGAAAATTGCAGAGCAGAGACAGGCGGAACAAGAGAGGGAGAAGCAGCTGGCAGCAGAGAGAGAGCTTGAGAAGAAGAAGGAACAGGAGAGGATTCAGGCAGAGAGGTGAAAAATGACCCTCCATGTACTGAAGCTTCCGCCGTGACCTTGCAGAGAAGAGCAGGGGGCTGAATGGCCCAGTGAAAGGGCCTGGCAAAGCCCTATATTCTGTCAGCACAACCCTGGAGTGGGGGATGAGCGATGAGCAGCCAGGAAGAAGTTCTGGGCCCCATAGTGGGAGGTATGCACTGGGCAGCTGGTGAAGGCCCTGGACACTGGGGTGAAGGAGGAAGTGCAATAGGCATCATGGGGGAGATGCAGTCTGCACTCTTCTTCTTTCTGAGCGTGACCTGGTGTGTTTCATTGGTTCCCAGAGAACGTGAGCGGCAAGAGAAGGAGAAGGCGGCTCGCCTGCAGAGGGAGCTGATGGCAGCTAGAGAGAAGGAGCGGCTCCAAAAGGAGATGGAAGAAAAAGAGAAGAAACGGGTAAAGAGACTCAACATGTATCTGGCTGCATCAGCCATTATAACAAGTGCTGTCTCCAGGAGCAGCAACTTGACCACCAGCCTCAGGTGGGCTGTGGTGCTCCTGGAATAAATTGTCATAGAGTTTAACCCCTGGGAGAGTCCTAGCTATCCTGTCCATTGCAGGCAGTGGTGCTTGTTCCCTGTAGCAGGTGGCAGCCCACCCATGCCACAGCGGGGGGTGGGGGGGGTTGGTTACTCCTAAAATCTTACTACTTTCACATTGGTGATTTCTGCTTTAGCAAGAGGAGCAGCGTCTAGCAGAGCTGGAACGGCAGGAGCAAGAGAAGAAAGCCACAGCTGCTGCCAGTAACCATCTGAATGTAACTGTGGACGTGGAGGTGAGGGGGAACATCAGTGAGATGCAAGCCTGAGCACAGCACGCAGGGAGAAATGAGGCTGTCCTGCTGTCTCCATTTGTTTTCATGAGGGGGGTGGTGCTGGTCGTGGTTACAGCAGGGGATCTGGCTTCTGTTCCTGATGCCAGGGCTGATTTGCTATGTGACCTTGAGCAAGTCATTCAATCTCTCTTCCCCCATCATTAACATGGGGATGAGCTAGATTTGTGGACTATGCTCATGACTATGGTACCCGAGCACCTTCTCACCTCTGTAAAAGGCTTTGGGGTTCTCAATGAAAAGGCCTTACAAGGAAAAAATCAGTGTTTGTCATTGACCTTCAGCAGTCAGCCCCATAGTGCACGTGGAGAGGGAGGAGTCTCTTGATGTTCTCATTCTTCCCTGAATTCTTCCATTTGAAGGAGACTGAGCCTCACAGAGAGCAGGAATGTCATCAAATGAGGGTGAAGCTTTAAATAAGAGAAATAGCCACAGGATGGTGTCAGAGCCTACAGGATGGTGCTGGGGGTCTGTCCTATAGTGTAGCATCTGCAACTATGTGGCCGAGAAACTGCCACTGAAAACTCTCCTCAGTTGCTGAACTTTCCTAAAGTGCTTCCCTCCTGGGCTGATCCTGGAGGGGAATGATTGTGGCTGAAACATTAGAATGAGCACATGATGTACACACTTGATATTTTTTCTGGAGTGGGGCTCTTTTTAAACAAACTTTAAATGCACAAAAGTTAATCAAGTTTGAGGCTTTAAATCAGGAATAAATGCTCTTTTCACAGTTGCTTGGGGTGAGAATTTTGACTAAAACAGGAGCTTTTATTCCTCATCCTAGGAAAGGATTGACAAGAATGTTTGTCTCTGGGTTAGTACCTTTTTTTTCAAGGTTAAATGAAGGCTCCTTCATTTTAGCTACACCTTCCCCAGTTTAAGTTGTCCCGGTCAACATTCCAGTAACTGTCTTTACAGGATTGTATAAATCCTGTACTACAAATGTGCCATATGTGCTTGTGATGAAGTATGTGTAGTGTTAAAGATAATCAAACAAGACTTCAACTTTAGGCTTTGGGGGGAGAAGAATGAATATTGAGTTTAGATAGTCTGCACCCTAAAATCCCCCCCAACTTTGAGAGCAGAGGAGTCATCTGTGATTTAAACCCCATTTACTGTGTAGAATTGCTGCAGCCATCTGTTAAAGCTAGTGTTTCTATCTTACCAATCTGATGCTTAGTTAAGTTAGAGAAGGGAGTATGAAACCTTGTTTGTACCAACACTCCCACTTTAGGGTGTTACGAGTTCAATACACATCACTGAGCTACCACCCAAGATGCACTGTTAGGGGAGCCTGGGGCTCAGTGTGGTGCTGCTATTACAGTGTAAGGTTGCTTATCGACTTTCTGTTTCTAGAATTCCCCTGTCTGTAACTCCTACCAAATGACCCCGCAAGGCCCAAAAGGGCCTAAACCCCCCACCATCAATCCCAATAATTACGGGATGGATCTGAACAGTGACGATTCTACGGACGACGAGAGCCAGCCCCGCAAGCCCATCCCTGCCTGGGCCAATGGTATGTTCCAGCTCCCTGTGAAATCTATCCCTGACCATTCAGAAACCCCTGCTGGGTCCCTTGGACTGTTGATGAGACTTGGTGGTAGCTTTCTCTGCCCATGGCATAGGGAGATGAGGTATTGTGCTGTTAAAGATGCCAGCCTGGAGCTGTGCAGATGGAATGTTATACCAAGATGTACTGAGCCTCTCTGGGACAGCATCAAGATAACAAATCACTTCCTTTGAACTAGCAGCCTTGGCTATGGTGGTAGTAACACATAGCGAAAGGATGAATTTTAATGTAAGTTTTTGAAACCTACATTTTGGGCCAAAACCTGCTTGCCGGTGACTGTTGTTAAAGACCCTGTGCTCCTTTGTAGGGGTAATACCAGTGTCCAGGCCACCATTCCCTCTGCGTGCTGCTTTCTAAGGCTGAGTGCTACAGCTGAGCTCCGTGCTGGCTGCTGTTCTTGCACTTCTGTTATCTCACTCTGTTACCTTATTAACCCCCCTTTGGGAGCAGGACTAAATAGATAGAAACCTTAATTTTCTCTGAGGAGAAGGGGTAGGGTTCTGCTGAGAGATAGGCAAAGTCTCCTCTCCACCTTCCCCAATTTACTGCAGATCCTTTTGATAAGCACAGTTCAATACTTAGCACATTCACCCTCTGTGCTCCCTAAGTCCATGCCAGGGTTCTGATTTCCTAGTGGGCCATGGCGAAGGTGCTCCTCCCCAGGGATCTGCAGCCTTGGAGGCGATAGGGGGATGGGGATGTACAGCTTCTAGAGCAGTCTGAACATGTCTAATTTTCACTGAATGAATTAAAGGCCAGTTCAATCAGTCTAATAAACTGTTCACTCTTACTTCTCCAGGGACTCAGCTTAGTCAAGCTGTCATCCACCAGTACTATAACCCTCCTGATGTCACCACGCTCTTTGGGGCCATCATAAGCCCTAAGCTGGAGAACATTTTCTACAAGAACAAGCCGCGATACTTTAAGCGCACCAGCTCTGCTGTCTGGAATTCCCCACCTTTTCCAGGTGCCAAAGCTGTGCTAGGCCTGCCCTACAGCCTGAAAAAGTACTGAGGGTGGAGGAATGTGTCTCCTATGGAGTAGTGGGGTTTTAGTCTTTGTGTATGGAAGAAAAAGGATTTTATAATATTCAATCTCTGTAAATCTCTTAATGTTTGTAGATTAATAAAGGTCAGATGTTACTGGGGCTTTTCATGTTTGTCGCACATGGGATTTTTGTTGAATTTTCTCTAGTGGGGACATGGGGGAGAGACCCAAACCTACAGGGGATATTCCCTCTTGTGCACACTAGCCTCTTTTGCACACCTTTGACTCACTGCATGTTCAGTCACTGGAGAGATCAAGGTGTATCCTTAACTAAACTGCAGGAAACACCACTGATTTAGCTCTGTCCTTATAGAATTTCGCAAAGATGCGGGTATATGCGTTAGGCTAATTCTCTTCCACACTTTCCAGTAGACCCTCTTCTATAGAAATACTTCAACTTAAAGGACTACTGTAATTTTAATAAAACATTCACTTTTTTTTAAACCAAATGCAAGATTTCGCAGTAGAGCCTGAAAGAGTTCTAAGCAGAATGAACTGATGACAACAGATAAGGTCCACAAGACAGGAACTGAAAATGAACACAGCTTTGTGCAGTTGATAAATGTGTCTAAAACTAATTCCACACCTTGCCATAGGCTAGAACAGAAGTTATTAACCTGTGACTCCCACATCCCAGGATCCTCTTCAGTGTTTCAGGAAAAAAAAATACTGTAGTGTACAAACCTAATTTACATTCACCAGTTTAATAACCCAAAGAGCTAGACACTTTTCTTAGTGGAAGCATAGCTCCTTACCAAAAACTTTTCCCCCATGAAAAGCAAGTTTGACAAACTACCCTGCAGGCACGGTGGTTTGAGTTTTGCACTGGTATGCCTTAGTCTTTACTAGAGAGAGGCTGATGCACATTGAGTAGTATAATTAGGTAGTACATGTTCACAGACCAGGAAGATGCACTATATATCTACACATATTCAGATTCTTAATTTTATGTTGAAGTGAGGAATTATGCATTTATTTACTACTTTTTTAATCATGACTTATTTTGCACTGCATTTAGATGGCACCTGGAATTTTAAAACCATTTATTCATTTAACAAAACTACATTAGATATGCTGGATGAACACACAAAAGTTTATCAAAACATTTTGCATTTTAAAATTGATTTATTAATACTTTTAGTTCTCTGCACTCACAGAAGAAGCTATTGCTGACAAAAGCTGGTTTAACACCCAAAACTGGTTCCACGTGATTAGCTAGTGAATTCCAGTAGTTGAGCGGTTTGACTTTAAAACTTTGGCTGCAAACATGTACTGCAGTGGTATTCAGTTATATAGGGGGGGCTGGATAAGGCAATGTCCAAATCTTGGTGGACCGCAGGGCTCTTCAGGTGTTTGCTCTCTTGAGCAAGTATGTTAATTCTTCACATAACTGGCAGGGATTGGCATCCTATGGCATGTGTGTGACTTTCTGTACTTCGTGTGAACACCCCATGTTCATCCTCATAATATGATTGTCTGGTATCTAATGCAAAGTTTGTCATGTTGGGTGTCTTTGGAAGGCTCATGATGTACTGAGCATTGTTGTTATGGTAATGTTATAGTAATCGTTGTTATAGGTTATAATTTCATGTATATAGTTATGAGGCTGAAAATGTGTCCTGATGGCTTAAAGCAAGCCCAGGCAAAAACTCTCCAAGAGCAGAGGGGCAGTTCACACCTCATCAGGGCATGTATGGAACAAACCCAACCCAGCCTCACAGGAACAGAGGACACTGACCTAGGCAACAACAAAGGATCTGTTGGACTTTCAAGTGAGTCACCCCCCTTCCTTTGGTCAGTTTGGGATTGCAATGAGGTAATGCTCACCTGACTATGAATGGGTGGGGCAAAGCCAAGAGGGAAGAAAGAACATGATAAAAGGGAGAGACGTTTGCCATGCTCTTCCTCTCTCTTCTACCTCCATCTACAGACATCTCCACCAAGCGACTGAAGCGCTGATCAAAGGGGAGAGCCTGGCTGAAGAGCAGCCAGCCAGCCTGTTGTGAGAAGCATCTAAGTTTGTACGGCACCGAAAGTGTTAAGATCAGCCTAGAATGCGTTTTGCTTTTATTTCATTTGACTAAATCTGACTTATGCTTTGACTTATCACTTAAAATCTATCTTCGTAGTTAATAAATCTGTTTATTCTACCTGAAGCAGTGCGTTTGGTTTGAAGCGTGTCAGAGACTCCCCTTAGGATAACAAGCCTGGTACATATCACTTTGTTAAAGTGATGAACTCATATAAGCTTGCAGTATCCAGCGGGCATAACTGGACACTACAAGACAGAGGTTCCTAGGATTGTGTCTGGGACTGGAGATATTGGCTAGTGTCATTTGGCTGCAAGTAGCTGGCAGCAGCTTACATGCCAGAGGCTGTGCGTGAACAGCCCAGGAGTGGGGGTTCTCACAGCAGAGCAGGGTAAGGCTGGCTCCCAGAGTCAAGGATTGGAGTGGCCTAGCAGACCACCGGTCCAGATAACACCAGGGGAATGTCACAGTGGCACAGCAAGCAGGGTGTATGTGTAGCTTGTTAGTCCAAGTGGAGTTTACACTTTAAGCACTGATATTTGTGATTTTAAGTGAGTCGTGCAGTGACTAAGAACAGTCAGGAGGAGGTCACAGTTTTGTTATTTTCTGTTTGTTATTTCAGGAAAGGGAAGTAAGAACAGGGAACTAGGAAAATGAGTATGTAATGTTCCCCTGGTTGCTCTTCAGCCAGGCTCTCCCCTTTGATCAGTGCTTCAGTTGCGTGGTGGTGGTGTCTGTAGATGGAGGTGGAAGAGAGAGCAAGAGCATGGCAATCATCTCTCCCTTTCTTTCTTCTATCTTGACTTTACCCCTTCTCCCCCCCGGTTCCGAGTCAGGTGAGCATTACCTCATCGCAGTCCCAAACTGACCAAAGGAATGGGGGTGACTCACTTGAGAATCCAACAGATCCTTTGTTGTTGTGTAGTCCAGTGTCCTCTTTCTTTTTTCTTTTTCTTCTTCTATTGCCCTTCTATGGGCTGCCTCTGCCTCCATAGCCCTTCTGTGTGCAGCCTCCTCCCTGGCTGCGCCTCTCTCTCTTTCCCTTAGCTCCAGTTCTTTCAATTGCAATAATCTCTGGTGCTCCCTCTCCTTTTCTGCAACCTGCAGCCTAAAAACTCCAGCTTTGCAATGGCTTCACTGCTTTCACTCTGTGACGTTCTGTACCTCAGGGGAACACCGAGCACCCCCATGTTCATCCTTATAATAGGATTGTGTGGTATCTAATGCAAAGTTTGTCATGTTGGGTGTCTTCGGAAGGCTCATGATGTACTGAGCATTGTTGTTATGGTAATGTTAGAGTAATCGTTGTTACAGTAATGTTATAGGTTGTAATTTCATGTATATAGTTATGAGGCTGAAAATGTGTCCTTGTGGCTTAAAGCAAGCCCAGGCAAAAACTCTCCAGAAGCAGAGAGGCAGTTCACACCTCATCAGGGCATGTATGAGACAAACCCAGCCCAGCCTCACAGGAACAAAGGAGACTGGCGTCCAGTGAGCAGAACTGGACGCTGCAAGACGGAGGTTCCTAGGCTTGTGTCTGGGACCGGAGATATGGGCTAGTGTCATTCGCTTGCACAATCCAAGGAGCAGCTGACATGCCAGAGGTTGTGCATGAACAGCCCAGGGGTGGGGGTTCTCACAGCAAAGCAAGGTAAGGCTGGCTCCTAGAGTCAAGTTAAGTAAGATTGGAGTGATCTAGCAGATCACCGGTCCAGATAACACCAAGGGCATGTCACAATGTGTATCAAAGATGCGATGTTGGTTGATTTCTGAATGGCACACAGACTCCTAGTTCAGTTGGGCACATTTTGTACAGGGCATGATGGTAAAAGCCCATTTATCCAAATTTCAATTAATGGAAAATCCTGATTATCCCAATGAGCAGTGTACTCCCCCTGCTCAGATGGGTAATTGAGATTTTTGGTCCCAAGGATGGAGAGAGGGAGCCGCTACAGGAGACAGGAGCCTTTCTTGTACTGCTTGAGTGAGGGGAGCTGGGAGGGGAGAAGGGGCAACTCTCTCCAGAGCCCATCCCCACCTGCACCCAGCTGGGGACTTTGCATATGGATGGCCCTGCTACTCAGCTCTGACTCCTGTGCCCCCCACCAGACCCAGCTGCAGCATCTCTGCATGCTGCACCCTGCTGCCAGGGCCAGCTGCAGCGGACTCAGAGGAGGCTCTGCAGCCGAAGAGGGAATGGGGCTGCCTGGCAAGGGAGCACACAGGCTGGAGGTGCCTCTGAGGGCCTGCTGGACATCAGCTGGTTCCCTCCCTGCTAGGGGCTCTCTTATAAGGGCAGCCCAGGTATCCGGCTCCAGCTGCTCCCTTTTGCTCCCCAGCTGCAGAGAGGGAAGGGGGTTGCTCAGAGGAGAGTCAGCATGGGGACACTGCAGTTGGAAGCAGCAGAGGTCCCCAGCAGACCTGGAGCCAGGTAGCAAGGCCCCTCAGGGGAGCAGGATGCAACAGCTGAGGGCCAAACAGAAGGCTCTCATGGACCAGATAGATCTGGCCCTCAGGCTGCTAATTGAAGAACACTAACAAAGAAGTATTCAAGCAGTACATCAAACAGTTTTAATTAGGTAATCAGTTTAGGCCTTAACATAGGCTGGCATGGTTCAAAATTTCACTATAAATATATTTTTCCTAAACATGGATTTAAATAACGTCAACAATTTTATTCACCCTGCCTGTTAGTCATGACACTAAATGTTAAGAATGGCATTTGCTTAAATGAATAGCCATCCCACAGTCCTCAAATGGATCAGACCATGACTTTTACGTCCTTATCTTTAGATTACCCCTGTGACCTTTCAGCTCTTTATAAAGATGAGTAACTAAAGGAAAGGGCAGGTTGTTAAACTGTAGGTGCCGCTCTTCCAGGGAGTGGTTTATACTAAAAGCAAGTGATAAGTTTCTGATAGAAGCCTCTGTGAGAGTGCAGCTGTCCAACCTAGAGAAGACAGAATATGATTGCCTAGTGTCTCTTCCCCTTCATGGATGTTCATACACCTTAAGAAATAGTTACCTTGTGCACAAAAGTCTTCTAGTCTTTATGAGAGCAGAACAATGTCACAGGTGCCTGCTGCAGCACCTGGGGAAGGGGAACAGGTTCTTCCATAAGGGCAGCGTTTGTGTTACATCACAGAGGAAGGCCTTTGACAAAGCACTGTCTGCTCTCATGAAGAACAGTATCTTTGTGAAAGTGCCCTGCCCTGAAAGACGAGCTCCTCTGCCACCTGGGGGGCTTCACAAAGATCTTGTTTTTTTGTGAAAGTAACAACAGCTGGGCGAAGATCCTTTTTGAACCTAGAAACACTGGGACATGAATCCACAACCACTGCGGTGTGTGGGTCAGTTCAGGTTGCACTATACACAACATTCCTAGCAGAAAAGCAAGAAAATGAAAAGCTAAGGTATTTGACAGGACATACCTTCTAGACAAAAAACACACACACAGCTTTAGCTCGGCCCTAGTGAGGATGCCAGCCTTCCAGGCACCCCACTTCCCAAACATTAGTAAGTCTGACTTTCCAGAACTGCACAGAAGGACTAGGGATAGGTGAGAGTGGGGATGAGTCATGGTGGGGATGGGGAGGTGTAGCTCCCTGTGTCTCTCCGGCTCACATTGTGGATGGGAAACTCAGCCAGGTCCCCAACATGCTGGGGTTTCCATCTTTGTACAGAAGGAACCTCACATTCCGGTATGGTCCCCAACACTGGATGGTCATGGCTCCCCGCAGGGCAATGCCCCAACTGGGACTCAGGGAGAGGAGGGTTTGGGGTAGTGACGTCCGCAGTGAGAAAGAGACAGGCTGTGAGACAGACCCCGGCACAGCCACTGCGCCCTGTCCTCATGGGCCCCTGGGAGATGGGGCCCCTGGGAGAAAACCCAGCCAGAGGAACCTCTCCGAGATCCCAGAGATTACCGGGAGCTATGCCCAAAACTGCCTAAAATCCAGAGCACCCCCCTGTACCCGTCTATCCACTTAATGGGGCCCTACAGCCTGGGAGCCAGGACTTCTGGGTTCTATCCCTGGCTCTGGGAAGGAGGTGGGGTCTAGTGGTTAGATCGGGAGAGGGCTGGGCATCAGAGGTGCTGGGTGCTGCACAGACATGGTGAGAAAAAGCCCCGCCCGAAAGCCAAGCCCTGACTATCTAACCAGACATAAGGTGCAGGAGGGATGATTATCCCCCATTTATACAAGGGGAAATGGAGGCACAGGCAGGTTAAGTGACACCCCAAGGAGTGTCTCATCCACCCAGAGACCACCATGACGGTCTGGCTGGGTGTGGGGCTGGGAGCAGAGACACTGAGCCGGGCCCCTCACCTGCTACAATGATCCACACAATGTCCCTGGGATACGACCAGTTGGGCGGTTCCCATGTGGAGTGAGATCGGCAGCTTTCAAACCCTCAGTCTTCCCATCTGGCGCTGGGGATGGTGAATTCACGCCCTCTCAGCATTTCCCTATGCTGAATATGGGACACCTGGTAAAATTACTTGTATTCAAGCAAGTTCAATGGCAGTCAATCAGAACTATGCAGTACAAACATTCAAATTAACATCAAGTTGACTGAGCCCTTGTTAAAAAGAAATACTGTGTAATTGGATTTTTTTTTATTTACCTTCTTATCATTAAGGCTTTAGGGTTCACATGGGGAGGGGTGACACACACACCCCTATCCCCCCACGGGGAGAGGTTACACACACACACTCCCATACCCCTCTCTCACACGGGGGGCGGGAGGGGTGACTGACCGACCTGAACCTCCCTGCCCAGTGGTCTTCACCCTCCATGCCTGGCTGGGCCCCTGGGGATGGACACGCCTTTCCTGGTACCTGGCGCCATGTCTTCCCGAGGCAACATGTGTGGGGGGGAAGAAAGGGTCACACACCCCACTTCCCCAGATTTCTGCCAGGGTTCACACCAGAATGTGGCCAGCAGCAGCCTTTTGGCGCTGTGTGGGAGGGAAGGGACGGGAGCTGCTTCCAGCCACCAGGGAGGAGCGTGGGGGGGCAAGGATGACATGGCCCATGTCTTTGCAGAGCTCATCTCTCCTCATCTCCCCCATGGATGGAAGCAGCTTGTCCCTTCCTGCCCGCACAGTGTCAAAAGGCAGCTAACACCCGCAAGCTGCTGCTAGCCACGGACAGCACAGACTGCAGGGTAAGAGAAGTGCAAAACTGTGCTGTACAGCTGGATAACACACTTGGAGTGTGTGTGTGTAACCTCTCCCCATGGGGGGGATAGGGGTGTGTGTGTCACCCCTCCCCATGTGAACCCTAAAGCCTTAACGATAAGAAGGTAAATTAAAAAAAATCCAACTACACAGTATTTCTTTTTAACAGGGGCTCAGTCAACTTGATGTTAATTTGAATGTTTGTACTGCATAGTTCTGATTGATTGCCACAGAACAAGATGCTGTGGAAGCTTCAAAATCCACAAAATTCCAATTGGTGAATCATCAAATACGGTAAAAGACAGAAGTAATTTAACTCAGCTGGGGCAATGTTATTATGTCTGCTAAATGAAAGTCAGGCCAGGTCTAGAAATGAATCAGGGAATATAGGCATGTAAAAGCATCTGCTGTGGGGTACACTGATTTTTCATATCATTGCTATCTTTAGATATGGCACAAATCCCAGGATCTTAACAAAGGGGCTAAAATTTTTTAGACTGAGGGCCAATTCCTACTTTATTTGCCCAGTGGTAATGACCACATACTTCCACAGGAGTTGGATTAAACAAGGAATACAAGCCAGATTTCTGAATTCCATACCAAGTGAATCCAAGGGAATTCTAGACTGCAGGCCAAATTCTTCTCTCAGTTTCAGGCATTTGGCCCCACTGACTACTGTGAGCTTGTACGGGAATAGAGAACTGAGATCAAGACAATTTGAATTCTGTGTTGTGGATTGACTAACACAATTCTAGTCTGAATTTTATTAATGGATTTGTGTTCCTTTATTATCTGTTGGAAATCAGAAATTTTTCTCAGACAATGGAAGTAGTTAGGGTTTCTGATCAATACCCTGGATATGAGGCTCAATTTAGAACCTGAGGTAATGAACGAATAGAAGGTATAAAAGAGAACAAGGTTCCCAGAGCTCTGCCCAGAGGCCAAATTAACGTAAAATTATTTGTTGCAAATTATTCACTCGGCTCTGCTACCACATTAGACTATGGCAGAAAACAAGGAGAGGTGATGCACTTTATACTAATGTAAAGTGCTTTACTCTGATTTAGACTCCCTTCCTTACTGATGCATGGTGGGGGGGCGGGGGGACGGGGGCCTGGATCAATGTTCACATCGCACTCCCCATCAGTACTCGGTCTGAGCTGGGGAAGCTAATGATCCAACCAGCGGACCAAATTTCGTGAGGAATCCAGGTCACATGCCACCTGAGGCATGTTGCGCATCTGCTAAGAAGAAGATTGATGCATAAGGGAGGCTACATTAGTGTAATTTAAATTCCAAGGAGCTAGAAGGAGGAGGAAGAAGTTGCAAGATAAAGTAGTCTGTAGCCTATTTTAAATTACACCTTCTTTTGACTGCACATTATGTAAGTTTCACACCCTTAATCTCTCTTACATCTCAGTATCTGTGTTTACTAGGTTTAAAGGAATCTAAAGTATCTAATTCTGCCTTGTTTCACAGTGCAACATCCACTGAAATCTAACTTACGGCCCCTTTCTCCTCCCTTCTCAATTTGGCCCAGCGAGTGTTAAATTAGCTGAAGGAGACAGCCCTTATTGCCCTACAAATACAATGAAACCATAATTGAGAAATACTAAGCTAAACCACACAACCGATGTAACGCAACAGAATGCAAAGTGAACTTACCAGCAGATTCCAAAGGCCACCCTAGCGCAATATCTCCTGAGGCTCCGACAGTGGGCCAGCAGCTGGCCCACTGAGGCCAACAGCAAGACTCCCAAAAGGATGCAGGATTTGGTCCTATGAGTTTTCTATCTTCAATTAAAAAAAGCGGAAATAATAATTTTCCTACAATTTTCCTGCAAATATTTTCGTTAATAGGAGGCCTATTAAAATGATTTTTATATGAGCTGTTAAATAATTTTGCATCGATAATCTCTCTAACAAAATAGATCCAATGTTTGGCTCTTGGAGGGTAATATCTCAATACACAATACTGTGTTAGATTCCCCAGGATGATGATGATTTATTTGCATTACAGTAGTGTAAAAATAACAAAATGTGTTAGGCCTCAAATACTATGGCGTTAACCATGGTCTAAAATCTAGTTAGCTAGATGATATTTTGCCTCTGCTTTGCATCTCCTTTAGCTCTAAGTAGGGTTGCCAGGCGTCCGGTTTTTGGCAGGAATACCTGGTCGAAAAGGGACACTGGCAGTTCCAGTCAGCACTGCTGACCGGGCCATTAAAAGTCCGGTTGGTGGCGCAGTGGGGCTGAGGCTGGCTCCCTGTCTGCCCTGGCTCTGCACAGCTCCCCAGAAGTGGCCGGCATGTCCAGCCCTAGGTGCAGGGGTGAACAGGGAAGCTCTGCCGGCTGCCCCTGCCCCCAGTGCCAGCTCCGCAGCGCCCATTGGCTGGGAACCACGGCCAATGGGAGCTGTGGAGGCAGCACCTGCAGGCAGCGTGCAGAGCCCCTTTGCCCCTCAGCTTAGGGGCCGGATATGCTGGCCACGCCGGCCACTTCCGGGAGCAGCGTGGAGCCAGGGCAGGCAGGGAGCCTGGGAACCGCCTGAGGTAAGCGCCGCCTGGCTGGAGCCTGAACCCCCACCTGCACCCCAACCCCCTGCCCCAGGTCAGAACCCCCTCTCACACCCCAACCCCCTACCCCAGACTTGAGCCCTCTCCCACAGCGAAACCCCCTCTTACACTCCAACTTCTTGCCCCAGCCCTGAGCCCCCTCCTGTACCCCAAACCTCTCATCCCCAGCCCGCACCCCCAGCTGGAGCCTTCATCCCCTCCCTCACCCCGAATCCCTCATTTCTGGCCCCACCCCAAGGCTCTTACCCCCAGCTGGAGTCCTCACCCCCTCCCACACCCCAATGCCCTGCCCCAGCCCAGTGAAAATGAGTGAGGGTGGAAGAGAGCGAGCAACAGAGAGAGGGGGCTAGAGTGAGTGGGGGGTGGGGCCCCAGTGAAGGGGCAGGGCCTCGGGGAAGGGGCAGGTCAAGGATGTTCGGTTTTGTGCAATTAGAAAGTTGGCAACCCTAGGTTTAAGCAGGGATAGGTGACCCTAGCAGAGCTGGCACTGCAGGGCCATACGATTTCGTCAAGCAAAATCTCTGAAGGGGCTGCTAATGAACCATCCGTGTAAGAAAACCCTTCTGGGCTTCCTGACCCCTCCCACTCATGTATGGATTTGGGCAGCTATGACCTTTGTCTGGCAGCCTTCTCTGAAGGCCCAGTTGTGAGAAACTACCACTCAGCACCTCCTGAGGACACAGGGCCCCGGAAGGGGCAGAAGGTCCAATCATGCGATCATAACCCAGTAGGTCTCTAAGAAGAGGACCGACTGAGGGGGTCTACTTGTGGGTGGTGGTGTTTATCTGACCTAAGTCCCTGTGTAGACAGCGCTGGGTTGATGGAAGAATTCTTCTGTCAGCCTAGCTATCGCTGCTTGAGAAGGTGGATTACCTACGTTGATGGGAGAACCCCTACTGTCGGTGTATGTAGCATCTACACTGAGCCGCTGCAGCAGCCCAGCTGTGCCGCGGTAGTGTTTTAAGTGTAGATAAGCCCTCAGAGATAATCTAACTCAGCCATTACTGCTGGGTTTGGGAGCCGGGGAGAATGAGGAGGGGATGTCTGCTGTAATACTGGGCCTCCTAGAAGACAGAGCATTACAACTAGCCTGGTCCAGGGTCTATGGTCTCCACACAGAATTGTGCTTGGCCATGGTGCAGGCTTCATGTATGCTCTCTCCGCAATTTACATGCTGGGGCCTAATCTGTCCCATAGCATTTAAACACAGTAACAATGACCTTGGGGATAAAGATCATGCAACTTATTAAAACTGCCTAAGCTTCTCCTTCCATCTGCAACTTTCCCTTTCCACAGGCCAAGAGATTTCTCCTTCTCACCTGATGTGGCCTTTCAGTTCACCTTTTTCCTTATGTTACCCCAAACGATTGTTTGGGTCTCACAAAGCACCAGCTCTTAGAACAATACATAAAGGAAGAACTCCACAAGCAGCCTGCCAAACCAAATCCTGGTACCTCTTGCCAAGAGAGCACACTGCATTTCTGGAGCTTTTTCCCCACCCCCAGATATCTATTTGCCTCCAGGTTAAATTTTTTCAATTCTTATTCTTCTTTGTAACTCATGGATATGACAGGGATTTTTTTTAGCCATGACATCTTCAGTGAGGGGCTATTGCATTTAATTATTCCATTGCACTTTTGTAGCATGCAGTCCTGGGGAACGCAAATATAAGTCTGACGGTTTTTTAATGGAAATGTTTCTGAAATTATTTTATGAAGGAGAACTATTTTTTGTACTCCATGACCAGACCCTGCAGTTTGAGCTGTTTCTTGATGAACTGAAACCGTCAGGACATGGAAGGGACGTGATTGTTACTTATTTAGCTATGATAAAAGCAGAAAAAATAAGCAAAATCTGAGTTATAGAACAGGATTCTTCATCCAGGCTTCATCACCAGCACAGATAAACTGCCCAGTAGGCTCAAAGGGAGTGATCCTTTTCTCAGTTAAGTCAATGGTAAATCTCATTGATTTCAGTAAGCATAGAATTGGCTCCACAGGGCCAAATTCTCAGATATGTGCCCACCTAGGATCTGGGCCGGACACTGGGCAGATATGTGAGGTCAAGTGAAGGAATCCTCCCACCCAGACTGTGGTGTGGTTGCAGAGCTGCTCCCTGGAGGCTACTTCTGAAATAGCGCTCTGTGGCCATAGTACTTCTCTCTTGTTGCTGGGGAGTGAGTACTGCAGGTAGGGTGACCAGATGTCCCGATTTTATAGGGACAGTCCCGGTTTTTGGGTCTTTTTCTCACATAGGTAACTATTACCCCCCACCTCCTGTCCTGATGTTTGACACTTGCTATCTGGTCAGCCTAACTGCAGGATCCAGGCAACGCTTAAGGTTGCCACCTGCCCTGGTTTTCCCAGAGGTGATGCATGGCCAGAAAGGGTTTAACATCCTGCAAAATAAATAGCCCTCAAATGACATGTGGGGAGATAATGTCTGTGTTTTTGTGTATTTATATATGTATGCGTAGAGTCAACAACGTAATCAACAGTCCCTGTCTATGTTGTATTCTGATAGTTCAGAGATCAAAAGAACATCCTAGCATTTAAATTAATTGTAAACACGGGATATCTCAGTATTCATCTCTCTTTGAAATATACTGTGACTGGTGGAGGAACAAGCAAATTGCCTTATGTTAATTCGTATAGCTAAGTACCGGTGAGGGCCCTCCTTCAAAGTCATCCTATTGACCTTTTGTTCCCTGAGGAATTCCAACTTGTCAAAAGACATGAAATTGTATAAAAGATACTTGGGTCCTGATTCCCTCATCTCAGATCTGCTCTTCACCCCTCCTCCTGGGCCCTGCAGAGTTCTTCTTTGCTTCTTTAAGCAGAGTACTGCCTCCCAGGGTTTTGTCACTTGAGGCCCTTCTTCCCTGCAGGTTTCCCCAACTGCTTCCCCTGCCCTGAGAACTCCAGCAGCTTCTCCAAGGCATCTCCCTGCTTCCAACAGGCCCTACTTCAGAGCCCCCACAGCAGCCTATCCTGCTCCCTGTAGGCCTTCTTTAGGCTTCCTTCACTGGGCCCTTTTAGCTTCCTGGGTCATCTCCTCCAACTTCTTTTCTCCCCCATTCAGACTCTCTGATACTTTTACGGCAGGGATCACCAGCTATAATTCAGTCCCTAGATCCGGTCGTGGTGAACTGCTAAACCACAGGCAAGGCTGAACCTGACTGCCCTGAAAGGGCCAGACAGCTTGCGACAGAACCTCACAGAGGAGCAGGTCTCTCTGGCCGGGGTCCACAAAGAAACGTAGGTGTTGCGATGCTCAGCATCGCAATGGCTAACTTTTAGGCACCTAGAAATTCACTGGAAGAATGAACGGTTCCACAAAGCCTGAGTTAGGCGACCTGGCTCCCTGTTCAATGAATGGGGAGAGACAGGTGCCTAAGAATAGGATCCATAAGAGGCAGAAGACTAGATGGATCCCTGCCTAAGCTAGCCAATGGGAGATGCTGATGACAGGGGGGTGTGCTGAGCCATGCTCTTCTTACAGAGTTAGGTGTCTGCGTTGGGCTGCAGGGAGGCGACACTCTCTAGTTGCAATCCACAGCTGGGAATCCCTCTCCTGGAGTGAAGCAGCCTAGGTACCTGAGCTGTTTCTTGCAAGACAGAGTTAGGCACTTGCTAAGAGCCGGATCCAAAGCCCATTGAAGTCAATGGAAAAACTCCCAATGACTTCAGCAGGCTTTGGATCAGGCCCTCAATCAGACTTTTCTTGTATTTTCTGAATGGCTTTTCCACCCTTTGCCCTAAAACAACCTGAATAATTTGGGTTAGACATTTTAAATCACATTCTATGGGAGCAGTTTTCCTCCAGTCTCTGAAACATTTCCCTTGCTGTACGTTTTGTGTCATTTATTTTTCACTTCTTCTGGGATTTTATCCAAAGCAAATTCAGCCACAGGCTATTCCCATTTACGTACTGAATTGTACCTTTCTGTCATCCCAGCACAGGGACTCAGTGAGGGGAGAATCCATGTCTGATTTTCTTTTGCAGGAATGAATCCTAAAGTTGATTTGTGACAGAGAGACTTTTCTACATACTCTGATCAGCATTAAACCAAGCAGCAAGGACTTAAGACCCGATCCAAAGCCCACTGAAGTTTATAGAAAGATTCACACTCATTAGGCTTTGGATCAGGCCCATGGAAAGGGTGTTATTCAGGTTTTGTGAGACAAGCAGAGAAAAACAAGCAACTTTATACTGAGATTGTTCAACCCAACACGTACCTCATTGGCAGCTTGATAGAGTGTGATTAAAGCTCCCAGGGAGGCCAAGAAAGAGCAGGAGTGAATAATGTATGAAGTGTTTCACAGGTATTTGTATCTGTAACAGTAACCCTGTGCTCAATGCAGGGTCTGGCAGGCCTTTGTAGCTACATTAACTCTGCCAAGCGCTGTACCTTTCCAGCTGCTGCAGCACACTTCGTCAGTGTCACACATTCTGTCCTTTCCTCTTATTTATCAATTGGTGTAAGTTATCAAGTGCTGTAAGTTAGAGATGAGCCTGAGCCAGAACACCAGAGCTCACCGGAACTCTGGAGACATTAAAATCTGGATCCAGATCCAAACAGTTGCTCACGCCTGTCGCTGTAACAGGCTGCTGACATCTGTAAACTCTCTAAACCAGCTAGAAAATAAGAGCAAGAACAAACGCAAAGGGCCTGATTCTTCTCTCACGTAACCCAGTGAAAATCAGAGTCAGCTCCACTGCACTTAGCTGAATGTACAGCAATGTAAATGAGAGAAGAATCATACCCCAAAACACTGGACTGAAGTAACTTTGGCACAATCTCATACTGAAGATGGACTATATTACCCCTTTGTTGGGAACTCTGGAGTAATTTGGTTCAGCAATGACACCATGATGCTCCCCAAACCTGCAAAGATCACTCAGAAGCTAGCATCATGCAGGGAAAGGGCCAAAATCACAAGCCAGTATTCCAGTCGGCTAAATGCTGCTCTGCTACACCAATGCAAGACCAGAGAACGCCACTGACTTTAATGAAGTTACTTCAGATTTACACTATGTAGACAAGAGAAGATTTGTCCCAACAGTTCTGAATCCAAGTCAAACAAAAAACCTGTCATGCTGTGTTTGGGGACTGAGGAGCACACCTTTGTTCCATTTGACCTATGTGAACAAGAACTAGATCATGTTCTGTGTCCCTATTGTATTCCTCAGCATCAGGGAGTTCTCCCCAAAGGAGGCCCTCAGCTCTCTGGGCTCACTGGTACCACAAGGGTGAAGATCCATGCTGTGTAGTTTGTTTTCATTGTACATAGGCTGAAGGCCCTCCACGTGATCCAGACCAAACACTGAGCTTGCTTCTACACCCGCAGGATGGCTGTAATGCAGCCCAGGTGAGCCTGTGCTGCAAGAGAAGAGGAGACTGAGGATGGAGCCAGTCCTGCTTTGCAATCTTCTGTTAATAGGTGGCTAGCATGAAGCATCAGAACAAGTATGGACATGACTCCACCCAGAGCCTCACCGCTAAGAAAGATTTATCATGAGATGGGAAAAGACAACTTATCTTACATGTGGTTTAAAGGAGAAGGGAAATAGTCCTCCCATCATCCAATACCATCAGGGAGGTGGAAATTAACAGAAACACCTGCCTATCCCTGCAGCCATATACTGCACTATGGAGGATAATGGCATCCAGAGGCTTGTTGGCCTACTGAGCCACACAGTTCCATTCAGGAAGGAAATTCTCTACCACAGCTAAGTTTTATGTGTATGGAAGCTCAGCGATCAAGTATACCACATTCTCAGACAAGCAGAGAGGAAAATCTCACATTTTACTATCTTTGATGTGGACATAGTAACACACTCTTGCATGTCTTTTCCTCACCAAGGACCAGATTCTGCCACCTTATGTTGAGTACTGATTTAAATGGAACTATTTGTGGAGTAAGACCATGCTGAATGAGAGAAAGGGTAGCAGAATTTGTCTGAGTTAGCTGTGAGCATGAGCTACTGTAGAGAAGGGTGGGGCTTAGTTTTCAGGCAGAGCTCAATGGGCCTGTCATTAACGCTTCTCCCGGTGGCAATGGAAGCTTTTTCACTGCAAGGCCAGTATTGTGATGTGAAATGTGACATATGATATTTGTGATATTGCATGATTCATAAAGCCTTTAATCTATTTTTGGCACCTCAAGTGGGTGGAGCCTGACCTGGGGGAGGACCGTGGGTGGGTATCATTGTTTTCTCCCCCCCCAAGTTTGAGTTATGCCATAAAGAAAGAGAAGATGGTCATGGTCCTCTGTAAGCTGTTTGCGAACTTCTCAGGGTTTGAAAACTCATGCAAGTTTAGTCTTTTCTTGGGGTGAGAAAGGCTTGCACAACAATAGAAAGGAGAGAGAAAAGGTCACAGCCTGCTGGCCAGATGTAGATGAAAATACATATTCCTGGGCATTGCTTTAATATGTCCATGGGGATCTAACACCACCTCAAAACGGTGAACTCAGGTGATCAGTGGAGGACGAACACCCACAGTCAATGGGGACAGTGTTACCTCTGCCTCGTCCTTCAGCTGCTTCCCCCATTTTCCCACTATCACCTCACACTCATCTGGATTAAGTCTCGGTCACCCTGCCCCTTTTCCATGCCCAAATCTCAACCAGACATTTGCTAAGGAGCTTAACTGCACTGTCCTGGTCAGATTAAAGAGACACATAAAGCCGAGTGTCATCAGCATACTCCATACAGACGGAAGCCCATGCCTCGTCTTTAACCAGCCTAACAGCTCCATTTACATATTAAATAAGATAGGGAACAGAATGACTGCCTGCAGCATCCCATATCTGAGGGCCCTTGGGAAAGCAGAGCAATTGTCAACAACTACTCAACATGACTCTCCAAGAAAAGAAGAACAGAGCTACGTTAACACAGCTCCATTTAATCCTTCCAGGGGCCACATGAGAGCCAACACCTCATGATCAAGAGTATCAAATGCAGCTGGTAGCTGACACCTGGTCTTTATCCACCACCATCTGCCAACACAACCAAGTCAGTCTTTGTGTCAAGCCCAAGATGCACCTTTTGAGCAAGGGGCTAGCAAAGGCTTGTTTGAGGGTTGCTAGCAGCATACTCTTCTTGAGGTAGTCATTGTCAACAGCTGACAATACCTGTCCACTGGATTTGAACAGCCAGGAGAGTCACAGATCCAATTTACCAGTAACTGCTCAAACCTCCATCAGAACATCATGAACTTCAACAGGAGATTGTGAGCATTTGTCCTCTCCTGATACAGATCTGCTTCCATGGATGTCGTGAGTCCACTCTGAACATGAGTGGTCTAATCTGTAAAAAAAACCAAACAAACAGAAAACTCATTGTAGCAAGTCACAAGGATTAAATGCCTGAAAACTATCTATAAACACCATAATAGAGGCTCAAAATAAATGTATACCCCAAATTAAAAAAAAAACCAACAGTAAGAGGACTAAACAAATGCCAACGTGACTAAATAGAGTAAAATAGGTGGTTAGAGACAAAAAGGTATCCTTTACAAGTTGGAAGTCAAATCCTGGTGAGGAAAATAGAAAGGAACAAACTCTGGCAACTCAAGCGTAAAAGTGTACAAGCACCAAGAGAGACTGAGGCACATACCAAAAATGCAGAGAAGGAAGCAGTGCTCTAAGAGGAAGAAGAAAGTGTGGGAGTGGGTGTTCTGGGGTGGAATCCAGAGCACCAGGCAAAACAAGCACTGAAGTGCTACAAAAATATACAGGATTGCTGAGGCCAAGGTATCAGAAGTCATGCAACCTACCAAACTGCCTGGAAGGATGCATAAATCATGTAAAGGATAGAGAAGTAGAAAGAGCTGGAGCAATGCAGAAGCACAGCAAACTGGGAACTCCTCCACCAACAAGAAGGAACTATTTGGAATGTTCAGAGGCAGCATTTACACCAATAGGGAGTGGAGGGCAGTGGCTCACCATGCTACAGCTATGCTTAGGAGGCCAACATTTTTTAACAACCGTAGGAGTTCCACTGGTCCCCTGCTAAGGAGTTAAGATCCAAGAGTGAGAATCTAGGCAGATGGTATCTTAAGAGACCACCTGTCTCTCTGAAAGTATAAAAGTCTATTCAGTTTGCACATGCCGTTTGCTCTGTCATCAGACTAAGTTAGGGGAGGTCAGCACAAGTAACTCAAGGGGATGTTTATTTGTATTAAACCAAATATTAAACACAAATACTGCAGACTCATTGAAATTACAGATGGAGGAAACCAATTATGTGGGGTCACCTCGTCCATCAGAACTGTCCTTTACATGCTGTCCTTTACGATAACATGTGACTCTTTCCTGCCCTTTTCTTGATCTCTAGTGCACCTTTACATAACAAGAACTGGAGATGTTTAACTCTTCAGACCATTCCATTCCCAAGAGAACAATAAAGAAGAGTAACTTTTACTTTTTTTTTCTTATTTCCACTCCATTGGCAAACATGGGATAGATTCCAGTGTTAATGAGGCCATGTGGTGTGGCACGGACTCTGCTGGCAGGAACAGGTGTCGCTGCTGTGCTTATATATTGGATCTCTGCATGCAAAGTTCCTAAGCGAGTTCATTGGCTCTTGCCGTTTGAGGCGTGATATGTGATAAATCATCATCTTCACCATGAAGCTGCCAGTTGCTCTTCCGCTGATCAGCCTGACACTGTGCTGCTACTCTGGTGAGTATTACTTACAGGCCAGACTGTAGAACATTTACTGACTGAAGTCAATGGGATAATTTGTATGAGTAGGTGCTCCCCAGTGTGAGTAGGGGTTTCACAATGGAGCCTTACATAATTGGCCCCTCTTTATATGAAACCTCAAATTCTTGAAGCCTCAAGCATCAAGCTATTTGAAATCCGCATTAAGGAGTTTATAAGGTTCCCACAGCAAATGCATTCCAGTTTCTAGACTGGAAAGAAACAATTCAGGTCAGTTACACTTATTTTGCATCCGATGAAGAGAGCTGTAGCTCACAAAAGCATATGCTCTAATAAATTTGTTAGTCCCTAAGGTGCCACAAGTACTCCTTTTCTTTTTACGGATACAGACTAACACGGCTGCTGCTCTGAAACCACTTATTTTGCACTCACTGAGGACCAGATTCTGCCACCTTAGTCTATGAAATCAATAGGGTACTCAAGGAGTAAGGTACTACTCAACACTAATGATAGTGGTGGAATCTGGCCCTGAAGGTCACATAGTGGAAGCTACACAGCTGTGCAATTTAATCTACCTACACCTGTATTCTGACCATCTGAAATGCACCTGTATTTTGACCGGTGCATAAGTTCTACCACCTTTGATTAAGAAGCAGCAGGATATAATTCTGATCTAACATTGGCTTTAGATTGATGTTACTCCACTGACTTCATTGGAGCTGCTCCTGATTTACATCAGGTAAACAGGGAGCAGAATCAGGTCCACTGACTTAAGTATATATGGGATTCAAAGCAGTGTTGATAAAAAGATGGACATTAGTATCAACTTGGTATTGTAGCCTAACATGTAACACTACCTTATATATTATGAATTTGGGTTAGCAAGGGCTATTCATTAGAGTTTGATTAAAATAGGGATCAGTGAACTTAGGGGGAATTTAAGAGGTTAAGGGATTCTCATGCATTGCTTTGTTTTGTTTCTTGAGGTTCACAAAATTAGTTTGAATATACAAAACGTTTTGCTCTGCAAACTAAAACCAAGGTGGTTTCTCCACTTTCCCAATGAGATTCAGTTTTAAAAAACTGAATGGCAGGGTGATTTGGTAGAAGAAAGCCTATACTATGTACTAGGACCCCAACCTAGGTCCTAGAGAGAGCAGACGCTCTCAAAAGTTTGGTTGGGATGAGTGGGTGTCCTAAATATAGTTTAACTGATTCTAAGAAATTATGAACAATTTTTATTCCCCATCTCATCTCCATTTTTCAGTCTCTCTCTCTGTATTTGCATTTCAGTCTGTCTGCTCACTCATTGTCATTCGATCTTTTCATTGTTCCCCCTCCGCGAGAAGTGGGGAGGCTGGGGAAAGGCTGACCATTTAAGTAATGTCCATTTTAATAGTATTTGAATGTGTATATCCCACTTGTGTACATTGAGACATCTACACCCATGTCTTGCGTAAAACAGTAATATAGTAGACATGCCCACTGTGCTGTACTCAACCAAATTTCTTCAAAAATATCCAAGGCTCTTGTCCTTATTGAGGAAAAAAAATACCTCCATGGTCTGTTTGATTTTCAGAATATAATCTGATTTGGAGTTATTGCGGTTAGGATATAGATATTCAGGCCTGTCTGCAAAGGCCTGTACTTTAAGAATTTAGGTGTATTCTTATCACTTAGCTAGTTATAGAGGTATAAAAGAAAGAATCAAAATCACTGTCTGCCGGTGTAAGGGCCTTCTCTTACTGTGACAGTCTGAGGCCCTGTGCTTAGGCTAAGGCCTCTGGCGAAGCAGCAGAGGCAGCCATAAGCTAGGAAGCGACCGGTCACATCCTCACATTCCAACCTAGTCACATTGAAAGAAGGTGCTATTGGGCTGTTAGGAATATCCTGTCCTGATCATGCCTATTGCCTCCAGAGAAAGGGAAGTGCCTAGAAGATGTAAAAGGAAACTTAGTTTGATAGCATCCTGTCTGGCAAGAACTCACTTATCAATAGCTGGGATGTGAAATCCTCATTTCTGAGTTGCATCTGATGAAGTGAGCTGTAGCTCACGAAAGCTTATGCTCAAATAAATTGGTTAGTCTCTAAGGTGCCACTAGTACTCCTTTTCTTTTTTCCTCATTTCTGTGTTGTTCTATCACTGTAGTCCCCATTTCCCGATTGTTTGTCTGTATAATCTCTGTCTGATTCTGTGATTGTTTCTGTCTGCTGTATAATTAATTTTGCTGGGTGTCAACTAATTAAGGTGGTGGGATATAACTGGTTGGCTAATCATGTTACAATATGTTAGGATTGGTTAGTTACATTTAAGTAAAATGATTGGTTAAGGTATAGCTAAGCAGAACTCAAGTTTTACTATATAGTCTGCAGTCAATCAGGAAGTGTGGGGGGGGAATGGGAACAGGGAAATTGGAATAATGTTTTGCTAAGGGGGGGGAATGGGAACAGGGACACAGGTAAGGCTCTGTGGTGTCAGAGCTGGGAAGGGGGACACTAAGGAAGGAAACTGGAATCATGCTTGCTGGAAGTTCACCCCAATAAACATTGAATTGTTTGCACCTTTGGACTTCGGGTATTGTTGCTCTCTGTTCATGCGAGAAGGACCAGGGAAGTAAGTGGGTGAAGGAATAAGCCCTCTGACAATTGCCAGGCAAGAAATCATCCACAATAGGACAAATTCTAATACCCTTACTCTCATTGAGTAGTACCTTATTCTACAAGTATTCCCCATTCAACGAAAACGAGGAAAAATTTCAGCCTTACGAACACAGTGATGGAGGTATAAGCACAAGATCACAGACATTTAGAATGGAATAGCCATCACAACCTCCACTATGGCATTGACACCATGAGTTTTAAGATACAGTAGAGAAATTGCACTAAATATTTGAGCAATAAATAGTTTAAAATATTTTGATATTATCCTGCTTAACTATTTCATGTTTGCATTCCAGTTACTGCTGATACGTGTCCAGTTCTCATTAACATTCTTAACAAGTCCCTCTTTGGCTCTTGTCCAGAATACATGGAGTCAATTGCTCCTTTTGTAACAAGTGATGTTATGAAGACTGCTGCTTATGAGCTCAAGGAATGTGTGCTTAAACTTTCACAGGAACATTCAGGAGCCATAGGGGAATTGATGGTAATTTCATTTATTAATTATTATTATTATTATAATTAAATAAAGGGTACCAGTGTAAATCAGGAATAACTTCACTGAAGTCAAAATAAATACCCCTGTGTAAAAGCAATGTAAGGGCCTAATCCAAAACAAACTGAAGTCAGTTGCCTCTCATTGACTTCACTGGGTTTTGTATCAGGCCCTACGTGAAGCATATTCAGGTCCAAACGGTTACACTGGTGAAAAAAATCACGTTAAGAGATTTTACTCCTCTTTCTAGAGTAAGAAATATCTCCTGTCTTGCTTATCATGACAAGTCATTGCTTAGATGCCTTTCAATTTTGCTTAGATATATTTAAAATCAAATTTGCTTGTCAAAACCTTCTGTTACAAAGATGAAATCTCATGGTTTTAAAACACCCAGATTTAATACTACCACGACAAAAGTGAGTGTGCAGCCAGTCAACGTGCTCTTATGCTCCAAAATATTCAATTTAGCTGGTTGTATGGCACTTTACCTGCATTATCTTCTTAGCAGAGTCAAGCCCTCTCCATTCACTGTTGTTAATCTCTGTTTCAAAAAATATCCTGGCAAAGTGTTAAGAGGAACCATAACTCCAGGGATCTGCACCAATGAAGAACTCATCATAATCCTAACTGCTGATTGCTTCTTGTTGATTCCCTCTCTCTTATTTTCTTTTCTTCCTGATTCTTTGCTCAAGAGAGCTTTTAATCTCTAATGCACGAATAAGCCACAGATGATGTTTTAGATTCACTTAAACTTTTTATTCCAGTAAACCAAAAGCAGTTCAGTTCTTTGTTCACGTCCTGTTTTATTAGTGCAGGAGACAGAGGGCTTGATTTGGAAAAGGATCTAATCAGCTATTGAAATTTATAATTGATACATTACTGAAAAATAACTAAGGTTACATGGTAAATTGCTTAGAGATCACAGGATGACAACCACTATATCAATGCACAAGTCATTCATTTACATTGATAATTCAATATTACAAAGAAGAAATCCATGTATCGCTACCATCGTTGGTACAGTAGGTATGAAAGGAAAATGCCAGATTTTGTTATGATAATAACTGAGGCAAATCTATGTCAAACTGGCAACATTTACTAAGTTCCTCAGAGTTTCCTTTAAACCACATACATTAAATCTGGTACCTGAAAAAGATCATACAAAATAGTTACTTTGAACCCTAGGACTGGAACATGCCTGCGGACAGTATCCTGGAAATGATGCAGCCACAGTTCCAGCAGAGATGCACCAAAGTGTTTAATTACTTTCATAAAAGCAAACACTGGGGCTGGTTAAAAGGGCCTTCATGTTTCCAAGCACAATTTACTCACTATACTCACTACTGGTGGATTTTTTGCACACAAACTTCTCTCCCATTTCAAAAATGAAACTTCACAAATCTCACACACACACACAAATTAAACAGAGTATAGTCCCCATAACATAATAAAATGGGGGAAAAGCTGAGAATAATGGCAATGGGGCAAAAGATTTCACAAAAGAATACTGCACACACTCAACCTAGAACTGTCTGGCATCCATATTTGCCCTGCTGTTTCTGTACATCTTGAAACTAGGTGAAGCAATCTCTGAACATTAGCAATTATCTTCAAGAACTCTCAGAAGATGGATGAGGTCCCAGAGTACTGGAGAATGGCAAACATAGTAACTATCTTTAAAAAGGGGGGAAATGAGTACCTGGGGAACTATAGACCAGGTAGCTTAACTTTTGATACCCAGAAAGATCCTGGAACAAATTATTAAACAATCGGTTTGTAAATATCTAGAGGATAATAAGGGGATAAGTAATAGCCAACATGGACCTGCCAAGAACAAATCACACCAAACTAATCTAATTTCCTTCTTTGATGGGGTAACCAGCCTAGTGGATGGTGGGAAGCATTCAAGACAGGTCTTGACTTCAGTAAAGCTTTTGACGCTGCCCGAGCCCCGTCCTGCACCCCAAACTCCTCACCCCTAGCCCTACCCCCAGCCGGAGCCCTCACCCCCCCTGCACCCCAACTCCCTGCCCCAGCCCAGACTCCTCTCCCACACCCCAACCCCCTCATCCCCAGCACCCCCCCCCACTGGAGCCCTAACGCCCCCCCCAGCCCTGCCCCCTACCCCAGCCCCAACCCAGACTCCGCTCCCATACCCCAAACCCCTCATCCCTAGCCCCACCCCAGAGCCCTGCCCCCCTCCCGCACCCCAAACTCCTGCCCCAGCCTGGTGAAAGTGAGTGAGGGTGGGGAAAGTGAGTGATGGGGGGGGGGGATGGAGCAAGTGGGGGCAGGGTCTTGGAGAAGGGGCAGGGCAGGGGTGTTCATTTGTGTGTGATTAGAAAGTTGGCAACCCTACCCCAGCCCCACCAGCTCACTGCAGGGCAGGAGCCCTGAGCTCCCCCTGTCTGGTAGATGGAGAATGGAGGGAGGGGGTGTCTTGGGGGGCTCCACGAGCTGCACCTTAATTGTAAAAGAGCCACATACAGCTTGCGGGCGGTGGTTTGCCCACCACTGCTATAGAAGTTTAATGCTTCATTGTACCATTCCAACTGAAATCATTAGGAAAAAGGAGCGAGGTAATTCACATTTTTCGTCTGTCTATCTCTGGACAGACCTGGCCTGGATTCAATGCTGAGGCCATGGGACCCATCATGTAATCCTATGGAAGGAGCAAATCTGGCTGCTTTGTATGATTTGTTCTGTTCTTGTAACTTCCAAAGCAAGTTCACTGGGTTTTACATCTTAACGGTAAAATTTTCAAAAGCACTTAAGTGGCCTAGGAGCCTAAGTCCCATTTTCAAAGGTGACACATGCACTTATCCGTTGACTTTTCCTTTGAAATCTATTTGAATAAGGCATATAACCTGATTAGGCAATTTTGAAAATCTCACAAGGCACCTATCTGCATCTTTTCCTTTGAAAATCTGCTTTAAGTGTCTATGTCACTCTCGAAACCAGGGGTTAGGCTCCGAATCATTCAGGTGACTGAAAGGTTTGCCCCTAACCTACAAAACCCAATGAACTCATTTTGGAATTTCACAAGAAGAGCTCAATGTATACACAAAGCAGCCAGATGCAAGCACTAAGTAAGCAGGATTTGACTATTTAACTAATATCATTTGAAGAGATGGATCAGCACTGATGATAGAGAAGTGGGCAGAAAGACTTATCACTGGGGTTTGAACTGGACTACCCTGTGGGCACAAAGTCCTTGTGCCAATCTGAAGGTCCTGTTGCCTCATTATGAGCTACTCAAGAAGTAGCACCATGACGCCAAAGCTACAGGAATGATTCATAAAACACATACACCAGGGGCTAGAATCCTAATGCTGGACAGTGTTCTAGAACCTCTTGAGCCACTGTACAAGTAATTGTGAGTTTCTCTGACATTTTCATGAAAGTTCTTCCCAAGTCCACATGGAGGGAGAAACCTAAGCCTGCCCTGCCAGCATTCCACCTTCTCCTAAAACTCTGCAGTTCTATTACTGAAAGAAAGGTGAGAAGAGCAGCAGAGAGGACAGGGTTTATTCACATATAATTAGGCTTCAAAGGACAAGAAAGGTGAATTTTTTCCTATTTATCTAGTTGGAGATTTCACAGCATCTTCATTTCTGTACAGCTTCTAGTTCTATAGTTAGCTTTATTGAGTCTGATTTAATTCAGAAACTCATGTTTTGTCACTATAGGAGCAGGACTGAATCCAGTCTTTGCCCTTCACTGCAAATTGAGCTTAATGGGATAATTGTAACAAATCATTTTCTCTCTAAACCATAAATGGTTTAATATTTCCAAGCTGGTATATTTAAAACTGTTTTCGTAAAATAATGCACGAATATATTTTCTTTTCAATATAGAATAGTAATAACAAAAAAAGGTGTCGCAGAAGGAACAAAGCACAGAAAAGGTGTAAAAATGCTACACTCACACACCTGTCAGCTGTCCGGTAGTAAACTGCTGTAATTTGCTAGGCAGGTACGCAAGAAAACACAGTTAAATCCAAACCCACCAAATTCCAAACACAGTCTGCTAACCTCTGACACTTCATTGTGCAGACTCAGAATTATTTTTATTTAGGACACCATCTGTGCCAGAGAAGTAGCTTTATAACATAGTTGTAAAACATTTGCGATCCACAAAAAAACACTCTTTGCAAGTCTTCAAAACTCTACCAGACAGGCTAACATTGCAATTGACATGCTGAGCATTTTTTGTGGACTGCTGGTGTGCCAATAGTGAGATGGATTTAAATGGAATTTGGAATTGCTAGGAAGAAGTGCACGTCCCTCAGGCTCAACCTGCTGAGCGTTCCCTACAGAAGCAATAAGCCAAAACTAGCGTTGTTTCTCCTGCATGTTGAATTCCACTGTGTATAGCATCAGGGATATAGGTTATCATGGAATATTTTAGTACAGGGGTAGGCTACCTATGGCACGCGTACCAAAGGCAGCATGCAAGCTGATTTTCAGTGGCACTCACATTGCCCGGGTCCTGGTCACCGGTCTGGGGGGCTCTGCATTTTAATTTAATATTAAATAAAGCTTCTTAAACATTTTAAAAACCGTATTTACTTTACATACAACAATAGTTTAGTTATATATTATAGACTTATAGAAAGAGACCTTCTAAAAACGTTAAAATGTATTACTGGCACGCGAAACCTTAAATTAGAGTGAACAAACGAAGACTGGGCACACCACTTCTGAAAGGCTGCCGACCCCTGAACTTTAGTATATTACATTTTGAAAAGTGAATGGAAAATGGCATCATGGTCTTCTGTGTTTAAGGCCTGATCCTTCAATTACTCTTCTCACAGGAGTCCAGTTGAAATCAATGGGAGTTCTATGAGCACAGCACTGGCAGGATGGGGCCGTTATATCCAGTGGCTTTCACAGCATATCGGCTCAGTCTACAAACCCAAAGAAAAATATTTTTTCTAACATCCAATGCTGCAAATTGAAGCTAGGATCTGCCTCTTCCTGTACATCATCGCCAGTAACAAAAGATTCTGCAGTAGGAACTTAGCTGAGTTGGAGAGGCAGGATAACATTCAGCTCCCTGCTCTGTCCTATACTGGCTCGGAGATGCCAGCTGTAGTTAAAAATTTGCATCTCCCAGAATACCAGGAGATAAAAATCAAAGATGGACAGTTAGCAAAGAGTGTCATTTTTACATTGTCACTGTTTTGTCTGTAACCACATTTTAAAGTGTGTAATACATACACGTAATGTATGTGAGGCATATTTAACCCTCTCAGACCTATACAGAAGAGGAAAATTGCAGTTCTTACAGAGAACAGCTGAACCTCCAGGTTTGTTTGGTTTTAAGTCTGCAAGTACATTGTTATGCAAATGTTATTTCTTCGTTTTTCATTCTTGTAGCCAGCTTGGTGAAGAACTCTTATGTTTTGGGTTTCAGGCACCTGTGTCAGGCCAGACCAGGAACTGTTTTAAAATAAATTTCCTGAGTCGTAGCATATTTTAAAAGGAACAGCAGTAGACGGGGTGGTTCAAGACTCAAAGGACAGCAAGTTTTGCTGCAGATACAGAGAAAACAGAGCCACACAGCTGATGCTTAAAGCACCAAAGCAGCAAGTACAGGTGAAGCTCAGGTGAGCACACAGTGTCCGATGAGAGAGATACCAGCAGGTGCAATAATGACTGCAGAAAAAAGAGGTGGAGTGAGCTGTTTTCTAGCAATTCCTTCTTACCATAACGCCTAGGAGCCCAGGACCCCATTGTGTGAGAAGCTGTACAGAGAACAAAAAGACAAGAGACAACAGATAGATACAGACAGGCAGAGAAGAGTACAAGGAAACTATGCGACAACACTGGTCAGCATGAATAGGCAGTGGTCTCAGCACACTGGTGGGCTAACTGCTGTCAATTTTTTGTAAGCATCAAGGCAAAGGAGAGTAATACAGACTAATTTGAACAGGGATAATAAAGTAGCTTACCTGAGGGCCTGACAGCCCAGTTATTCAAAAAGTGTCCTGCAGATGAGAGCGGGGTAATCTAAAAAGTCCTATTACACCATGAGAGATAGGAAGATATAAAGCTATAGGAATGGAGGCAGAGGGTTAAGCGTGCATACTAGTGAATGGGAGTGAAATCCTGGCCCCATTGAAGACAATGGCAAAAGTCCCATTGACTTCACTAAGGACAGGAATTCACCCCTAGTATGTGTACAAGTTCAGGGTTAGGCCCATAGCAGAAAATATTTCCTGTTCGTCTAGAACAGAACTGCAGCCTGAGGGATTCTGGGCTCTGCTGAGATACTGGCTAATGAACAACCTGCAGGAGATTTTTATTAAGTTCAAACTCTGACAAGACAAATCTTAGTGGCAAAGACACTGTGAGGGAGGATCCTACAATTGCTGTGGATACAGGATGTGAAGGTCACTAGCAGTCCCCAAATAAAACCAGGGTCTGCTTTATAACAATTCTCTGATAGGGGAGAAAAACAGACCTCTCTGAAATGTCAGAGGAGTCCTTGTTCTGGATGCAGGGATTTGCCCTGTCTATTGCATTGAAAAGATTCTTAATATCACAGGAGTCAGGTGTCCTATTCCTATTCCCTAGAGGATTCTCCCTCTGATAAACACGAGGAGTCACACTGATGGAAAACACCTACAATTTCCCTTCCAACAGCTGTTTTAGTGCCTCAGTACCACCATGCTACTGGCATCAGACACCCAGATACCAAGAGGTTTCCAAGATACTCCTAGTACAGTACTGATATGCTAGTAACTTCGTCAACACTTGCCATCAGAACCCACTACCCTATATCCATTGTCTCAATGGGTTTGCTTATACACTGGAGTTGATATGCTGGATCAGATTGTTGGTCCAGTGCTTTCAGCTGAATATCTTGCCTCCATCAGGGCCAGCACCTGATGCTTCACAAGAATGCCCACCCTCCCCTCATATTAGCCTATGCAGATGGAGGTGGTCCTGATAGAATGCTCCACATCTTGATGTCTCTCTGCTCCTCATCATACCATAAACAGGGTAACGAGTATAAAAGAAAATGCAGATTAGCAAAATAAGTAGACCACTGAGTTTGAATGTGTTAGTATCAACGGCCTAAAGAAGCAGATATCAAACTAGGTATGTACCATATGAGCAGGGGTCCTTTATTCCTGATACAATGCAATCTATAACATCATGTCTCACAGTTCCGTTAACATGGAGACTGGATTCAGAGGATGAGGCTTCAGGTGTAGTACCTGAAGGGCCAGACTGAGAATTTTTCACTGAAATATAAAAAAGAAATAGAACTTTGCTTCTTTACGAGAATCTGCTATTAACCTTTCTACTCTCCCTTTAGGCTTTGTAACCAGCTCCCACCATGGATGACAGCGCTTGGGTGGGGACCTGGAGGCCTCATCGTCCAAGGGGCCCAATAATGGCCCACTTTACCAGCCCAGGACCAAAGTACGCAATACAGGGAACAACAGGTAAAAGGACAGAAAGATACAGAGTTTCAAGAAACACAGTTGATATCACGAGTTAAACACACTAAATCCAGATCAGTTCAAACGATTCATTTAGTACAAACTCTCACATATTCTATTAAAATATAATTCCACTGTCTCTGATGTAAAAAGAAAAGGAGTACTTGTGGCACCTTAGAGACTAACCAATTTATTTGAGCATAAGCTTTCGTGAGCTACAGCTCACTTCATCGGATGCATACTGTGGAAAGTACAGAAGATCTTTTTATACACACAAAACATGAAAAAATGGGTGTTTACCACTACAAAAGGTTTTCTCTCCCCCCGCTCCACTCTCCCGCTGGTAATAGCTTATCTAAAGTGATCACTTTCCTTACAATGTGTATGATAATCAAGGTGGGCCATTTCCAGCACAAATCCAGGGTTTCACAAGAACGTCTGGGGGGGGGGGTAGGAAAAAACAAGGGGAAATAGGTTACCTTGCATAATGACTTAGCCACTCCCAGTCTCTATTCAAGCCTAAGTAGCTCACGAAAGCTCATGCTCAAATAAATTGGTTAGTCTCTAAGGTGCCACAAGTACTCCTTTTCTTTTTGCGAATACAGACTAACACGGCTGTTACTCTGAAACCTGTCTCTGATGTGACAGTTAATAAAACCCTCCTATGTGTAAGGGGACTGTTCCCCCTTACTAACATTCAGTGGGGGTGTTTTGGTTGGCTAGCTCCCAGTACTAAAAGAAAGGGGAAGGGTCAATGAGAAATCAGGACCCTGAGACTGACAGTCCCCAGGAGCAATGGGGAGAGGCCAAGGCTCCAGGTCAGTCTGATTGACAGGGTGGGCAGGCTAATCAAGGAGTCAGGAGGCCAGGGTGGGGCCAGTCCTGTGTGTGAGCTGGATTTGCCTGGGTCAGACAGAGTGGGGCTGAGTTAAGGAGGAAGCAGGGGCGCAAGCTGAGCTGGGGAGCAGAGCTGTGCCAGATCCAGAGGGACCAGAAAAGCAGCCCAGAGAGAGCAAACCCTGTCCTGGGAGCAGAGCTGCAGCCCCAAAGCCAGAGGCACAGCCCAGAGAGAGCAGACTTGCCCTGGGAGCAGAGCTGCAGCAACCAGAGCCAGAGGGGCCAGAAAAGCAGCCCAGGAAGCAGGTCAGTGCTGGGAGCGAGTCACAGAAGCAGCCAGCAGAGCAGACCAGACCTGTGCTGGGAGGAGAACTGCAGCAACCAGAGCCAGAGGCACAGCCCAGAGAGAGCAGACTTGCCCTGGAAGCAGAGCTGCAGCAACCAGAGCCAGAGGGGCCAGAAAAGCAGCCCAGGAAGCAGGTCAGTGCTGGGAGCAGAGTCACAGAAGCAGCCTGCAGAGCAGACCTGTCCTGGGAGCAGAGCTGCAGCAACCAGAGGCAGAGGGGCCAAAGAAGCAGCCCAGGGAGCTGGAGGCAGAGCAGCAGCAGCGGTGCAGAGACAGAGTGGTGGAGCTGGGGCTGGAGCAGTCCGGAGCTGGGTGCGGTGAGCAGCTGGGAAGAGTGAGGGGGACCCTGGGCAGTGGGCCCAGCACAGGGAGATGCCTCAGCCAGGAGGCTCTGCAGGCCAAACTTGGAGGGAGATCGTAACCGCGACGGGGCGGGGGCAACGCTGGGAAGAAGAGTCCTGCCACCTAGAGCCTGAGCGCGTGTGGCCACCGCCAGAGCAAGTGTCCAACCCACAGCATCCCTGCAGCGCAGCCAGGGCCTGAGGAGGAGGCCTGGGACTTACAAGGAACAGACCGTGAACTGCCCTGACGTTCCAGAGACACTGTTTGTGATGTTCCCTGCCACAGAGCAGGGTGATGTGTTTTCCTTTAGCCTTTCCCATTTTTCCTTGTTCCTTTTTAAACTAATTGCTGATTAAATAAATTGTATTTGCTTTAAATTGTATGTAATGATCAGTGGGTCAGGGAAGTGAACAGTGCAGAGAGAGCACCCTGGAGTAGGGACACCCTAGCCCCTGTCCTAGGTGACCACAGCAAGGTTGGGGGTTGAGCCCCCCAGGAATCCTGGGCCCAGCCTTGTCGGGGTTACGAGGACTCTACCAGACATGAGAGTGGAAGGGGAGTCCTCAAGGGCAGGGAGGCGTCCGGGTAAAGGAAGTGGGAGCAAGGACTCAGATCCTTTCGCTAGCCCATTTCATCGGGGTAGTGCAGAAGCCAGGAAAGTTCCCCACAACACCATTCCCTCACTTACATATGGGATGTCTGTATTAATTTCCATTATAACCTAGGAAATAGGACAGGGTGACTCTGCTTAGTACAGACTTATGCTGAACCGTTTCAGATGGTGTTTTCTTTACCATCAATCGTTATTTTCAATCTCTCTGTGGCGAGTAGATTTTGTCGGTAGGCTGGTAAATTTTCACGACAACCTCACAAAGCTGAACTAGAAACACATTTTCTTGGAGCAGAAATTACAAAAAGGGGAAGTTGGGAAATTCATAAAGAATATCCCTGCTGTGATTAACCTCACTGCCAACCACCTATGGCTGTAGCTCCACCGAAAGTTAGAGCAAGGTGTTAGATGTCTGACTGTGATGCAAATGACAGTCAGACATTTGTAAGAGGCAGCTTGACTCTTACATCACCTCTCACTTCTGCTGCTGCATACCTTTTATCTTCCTCATAATAAAGTGTCAATATTTGGCTTAGGAATTGTATCACTATCTAAACTATTTGTGTTATACACATTTTTAAGGCGTCGAACAATAAGAATCTAAATTCAGAAGGAATTTTCAATATAGATTTTTAGAAATAATGTCACTAAGGCCTGGTCTACACTAGGAGGGGATCGATCTAAGTTACGCAACTTCAGCTACGTGAATAACATAGCTGAAGTCGACATACTTAGATCAACTTACTGTGGTGTCTTCACCGTGGTGAGTCGACTGCTGCTGTTCCCCTGTTGACTCTGTGGCGCAGGAGTACAGGAGTCAATGGGAAAGGGCTCGGGGGGGGTGGGTGTCGATTTATCGCGTCTAGACTAGACGCGATAAATCAATCCCTGCTGGATCGGTCACTGTCCGCCGATCCGGTGGGTAGTGAAGACATACCCTAAGAGGTTGTTGTCACTCTCACTGGGAAGCTGCCATTTGAATAACGGTATTGTACTTCCCAGCAGCAGGACACATGGTAGGTAGCATCCCCATTAGAATGCATTGGAAAACAAGGTTTAAAATTAATGGTAAGTAATCAGTGTTCTTTACATTTAAGTTTGGGTGTTTATTATTATTTTGGTTATTTTAACAGCTGGTTGTTAAATAACCAAAGTATTTTGTAGTTCCAGGATTTGCTTTACAACAACTTTGGCATATTCTAATCACCAGTGTTTTCACATGGGAAAGTCAATGTTTTCAGTTGTACTAGGCATCACATTGTCAGGACTGAGTTTTCTTCTTTAATCCCAAATTATTTAAAACTAGTATTTCAAACAAATTTTGTTTAGGAGTTACTCTTCTGTGTAATTGGAAGTAATTTTTAGAATCTCTTATATTACAAGGGAGTTTCCAGGAAAATTCTCTTCGTTTTAGGGTATGTCTATGCTGAGAAACATACCAAAATAGCTATTCCAGAGTAATTATCCAGGGATAGTTATTTCAGTATAAGCTCCAGAATAAGAGCGTCCACATGAGGGCTTATACTGAAAGAACTATTGGAATAATTATAACCTGAATAGCTATTTTGGTAAGTTTTCTGAAGTAAACAAGCCTTAGTCTCTGTCATAAGAACAGGATAGTACAGCTCACTTTTGCAATCCTTGGGTGAAATTCTGGCCCTACTGAAATCAATGAGTTTTGCCATTTGTTAGTGATTCACCCCTTTTGTCCAGTGACAGAACTGCTCAGAAGGTGACAGTTTAGGCGTAGTTATAAGAGAGAAACCTCTGACATACCCATAAACTGAGACGAATGAGCAATAATAATGACCGTATGTCCATCCTACAAACCAAAACTAAAGCCAGCGTCAAAGGGTATGTCTACGCTATGAAATTAGGTCGAATTTATAGAAGTTGTATTTTTAGAAATCGTTTTTATATAATCGATTGTGTCCCCCCCCACACAAAATGCTCTAAGTGCATTAACTCGGCAGAGTGCTTCCACAGTACCAAGGCTAGAGTCGACTTCCGGAGTGTTGCACTGAGTACAGCTATCCCACAGTTCCTGCAGTCTCCGCCGCCCATTGGAATTCTGGGTTGAGATCCCAATGCCAAATGGGGCAAAAACATTGTCGCGGGTGGTTCTCGGTTCATGTCGTCAGGACCTCCCTCCCTCCGTGAAAGCAATGGCAGACAATCGTTTCATGCCTTTTTTCCTGGGTTACCTGTGCAGATGCCATACCACGGGAAGCATGGAGCCCACTCAGCTCACTATCACCGTATGTCTCCTGGGTGCTGGCAGACGTGGTACTGCATTGCTACACAGCAGTAGTTCATTGCCTTGCAGCAGCAGACGGTGCAATAGGCCTGATAACCATCATCATCGTGTCTGAGGTGCTCTTGGCCGCCTCGGTAAGGTCAGTCAGGAGCGCCTGGGCAGACATGGGCGCAAGGACTGAGAGAGGAGTGACTTGACTAGGTCATTCTCTTTAGTCCTGCTGGCAGTCTTATTGCACCATCTTCTGGCGAGCAGGCAGGAGATGAGGATGGCTAGAAGTCCTACTGCACTGTCTGCTGCTAGCCAAAGATGTAAAAGATAGATGGAGTGGATCAAAACAAGAAATAGACCAGATTTGTTTTGTATTCATTTGCTCCCCCCTCCCTCCCTCCCTCCGTGAAATCAACGGCTGACAGTCGTTTCAGTGAGGTCTGTCAGGGGCACCTTGAAAAGTTTAATGGAGATTCAGTCCTGTCTGGAATACCAGGGGGAGGGATAGCTCAGTGGGTTGAGCAGGCCTGCTAAACCCAGGGTTTTGAGTTCAGTCCTTGAGGGCGCCATTCTGTGTGACAGTTGCTTTTGTTTCTCCTTGATGTAAAGCCACCCCCTTTGTTGATTTTAATTCCCTGTAAGCCAACCCTGTAAGCCATTTCATCAGTCGCCCCTCCCTCCGTCAGAGCAACAGCAGACAATTGTTCCGCGCCTTTTTTCCATGCAGACGCCATACCACTGCAAGCATGGAGCCTGCTCAGATCACTTTGGCAATTAGGAGCATGTTAAACACCACACGCATTATCCAGCAGTATATGCAGCACCAGAACCTGGCAAAGTGAAACCGGGCAAGTAGGCGACGTCAGTGCGGTGACGAGAGTGATGAGGACATGGACACAGACTTCTCTCAAAGCACAGGCCCTGGCAATGTGGGCATGAAGGTGCTAATGGGGCAGGTTCACACGTTGGAACGCCGATTCTGGGCCCAGGAAACAAGCACAGACTGGTGGGACTGCATAGTGTTGCGGGTCTGGGACGATTCCCAGTAGCTGAGAAACTTTCGTATATGTAAGGGCACTTTCATAGAACTTTGTGACTTGCTTTTCCCTGCCCTGAAGCACAAGAATACCAAGATGAGAGCAGCTGTCACAGTTGAGAAGCGAGTGGCAATAGCCCTGTGGAAGCTTGCAATGCCAGACAGCTACCAATCAGTCAGGAATGAATTTGGAGTGGGCACATCTACTGTGGGGGCTGCTGTGATGCAAGTAACCAACACAATCACTGAGCTGCTGATATCAAGGGTAGTGACCCTGGGAAATGTGCAGGTCATAGTGGACGGCTTTGCTGCAATGGGACTCCCTAACTGTGGTGGGGCCATAGACGGAACCCATATCCCTATCTTGGCACCGGAGCACCAAGCCGGCAAGTACATAAACCACAAGGGATACTTTTCAATAGTGCTGCAAGCACTGGTGGATCACAAGGGACGTTTCACCAACATCAACGTGGGATGGCTGGGAAAGGTACAGACACTCACATCTTCAGGAACTCTGGTCTGTTTCAAAAGCTGCAGGAAGGGACTTTCTTCCCAGATCAGAAAATAACCATTGGGGATGTTGAAATGCCTATAGTTATCCTTGGGGAACCAGCCTACCCCTTAATGCCATGGCTCATGAAGCCATACACAGGCAGCCTGGACTGTAGTCAGGAGCTGTTCAACTATAGGCTGAGCAAGTGCAGAATGGTGGTAGAATATGCATTTGAATGTTTAAAAGCACACTGGTG
The DNA here is from genome assembly GCF_965152275.1 of Natator depressus. Classification (NCBI taxonomy): domain Eukaryota; kingdom Metazoa; phylum Chordata; order Testudines; family Cheloniidae; genus Natator; species Natator depressus. The sequence goes on from NC_134239.1 coordinate 17,542,262, forward strand.
CAGTTTACTTACTCGCTTAGACTTCAGCAAAACCAATATTCCCACTGTTATTACTGCTTGCTGTGTGCTCCACAATATCTGTGAGAGTAAGGGGGAGATGTTTATGGCGGGGTGGGAGGTTGAGGCAAATCGCCTGGCCGCTGGTTACGCACAGCCAGACACTAGGGCGGTTAGAAGAGCACAGGAGGGTGCGGTGCGCATCAGAGCAGCTTTGAAAACCAGTTTCAGGAATGGCGAGGCTACGGTGTGAAAGTTCTGTTTGTTTCTCCTTGATGAAACCCCCCTCACCCCTTGGTTCATTCTTCTTCCCTGTAAGCTAACCACCCTCCCCTCCTCCCTTCAATCACCACTTGCAGAGGCAATAAAGTCATTGTTGCTTCACATTCATGCATTCTTTATTAATTCATCACATAAATAGGGGGATAACTGCCCAGGTAGCCCAGGAAGGGTGGTGGAGGAGGGAAGCACTGGGAGGGGTGGTGGAGGAGGGAAGGACAAAGCCACACAGCACTTTAAAAGTTTAAAACTTATTGAATGCCAGCCTTCTGTTGCTTGGGCAATCCTCTGGGGTGGAGTGACTGGGTGGCTGGAGGCCCCCCCACCACGTTCTTGGCTGTCTGGGTGAGGAGGCTATGGAACTTGGGGAGGAGGGCGGTTGGTTACACAGGGGCTGTAGTAGCAATCTGTGCTCCTGCTGCCTTTCCTGCAGCTCAGCCATACGTTGGACTATATGAGTTCGATCCTCCAGCAGCCTCAGCATTGAATCCTGCCTCCTCTCATCATGCTGCCGCCACCTTTCAGCTTCAGCCCTCTCTTCAACCCGCCACCTCTCCTCCTGGTCATTTTGTGCTTTCCTGCACTCTGACATTGTTTGCCTCCACGCATTTGTCTGTGCTCTGTCAGTGTGGGAGGACAGCATGAGCTCAGAGAACATTTCATTGCGAGTGCGTTTTTTCCCCCTTCTAATCTTCGCTAGCCTCTGGGAAGGAGAAGATCCTGTGATCCTTGAAACACATGCAGCTGGTGGAGGAAAAAAAGGGACAGTGGTACTTAAAAAGACAGATTTTATAGAAAAGGGTACACTCTTTCAGGGTAAACCTTGCTGTTAACATTACATACACAGCACATGTGCTTTCGTTCCAAGGTCGCATTTTGCCTCCCCCCACCGAGTGGTTAACCCCTCACCCCTCCCCGTGGCTAACAGAGGGGAACATTTCTGTTCAGCCACAGGCAAACAGCCCAGCAGGAACGGGCACCTCTGAATGTCCCCTTAAGAAAAGCACCCTATTTCAACGAGATGACCATGAATGATATCACTCTCCTGAGGATAACACAGAGAGATAAAGAACAGATGTTGTTTGAACACCAGCAAACATCACTGCAATGTTTTGTTCTGCAATGATTCCCAACTACGTGCTACTGGCCTGGCGTGGTAAAGTGTCCTACCATGGTGGACGGAATAAGGCTGCCCTCCCCAGAAACCTTTTCTAAAGGCTTTGGGAGTACATCCAGGAGAGCTTTATGGAGATGTCCCTGGAGGATTTCCGCTCCATCCCCAGACATGTTAACAGACTTTTCCAGTAGCTGTACTGGCCGCGAATGCCAGGGCAAAATAATCATTAAACACGCTTGCTTTTAAACCATGTATACTGTTTAAGAAGGTACACTCACCAGAGGTCCCTTCTCTGCCTGGCGGGTCAGGGAGGCAGCCTTGGGTGGATTCGGGGGGTACTGGCTCCAGGTCCAGGGTGAGAAACAGTTCCTGGCTGTCGGAAAAACCGGTTTTTCCGCTTGCTTGCTGTGCACTATCTTCCTCGTCCCCAAAACCTGCTTTCGTGTTGCCTCTCTCTCCATTGGCAGAGTCAAAGCACACGGTTGGGGTAGTGGTGGCTGAACCCCCTAAAATGGCGTGCAGCTCATCATAGAAGCGGCATGTTTGAGGCTCTGACCCGGAGCAGCCATTTGCCTCTCTGGTTTTCTGGTAGGCTTGCCTCAGGTCCTTAAGTTTCACGCGGCACTGCTTCAGGTCCCTGTTATGGCCTCTGTCCTTCATGCCCTGGGAGATTTTGACAAATGTTTTGGCATTTCGAAAACTGGAACATAGTTCTGATTGAATGAGGAGAGGAATCCATGCTGTGATCAGATCCCATACCTCCCGTTCGGTCCATGCTGGAGCTCTTTTGCAATTCTGGGACGCCATCATGGTCACCTCTGCTGATGAGCTCTGCACTCACCTGCAGCTCGCCACGCTGGCCAAACAGGAAATGAGATTCAAAAGTTCGTGGGCCCTTTCCTGTCTACCTGGCCAGTGCATCTGAGTTGAGAGTGCTGTCCAGAGCGGTCACAATGGAGCACTCTGGGATAGCTCCCGGAGGCCAATACCATCGAATTGCGTCCACAGTACCCCAAATTCGACCCAGCAAGGCCGATTTCAGCGCTAATCCCGTTTTTGGGGGTGGAGTAAGGAAATTGATTTTAAGAGCCCTTTAAGTCAAAAAAAAGGGCTTCGTCGTGTGGATGGGTGCAAGGTTAAATTGATTTAACGCTGCTAAATTCGACCTCAACTCCTAGTGTCGACCAGGGCTTAGAAATGAATCTCATGGTCCAAAGGCTCTAAAACGACTTTAGCAACAAGACCCAAAGGGGAATTAAAATAAAACCTGACACATGCATATGAACTGTAGCCCTTCTTCCTAGGTTACCTGAAGCACAACCCCACCAAAAGGAAAGCCCCTGCCTACACTTTTAAGGGGGCAAGGCCCTCGCTCCGTGAAGCCTGTTCTCCGGGTCCTCGTTACTATGTGGAACCCGCAATGACCAGGAAGGGAAAGGAAGTTGCCCCAGCTTATACCATGTGTGGGCGCCCCAAGGTGAAAACTGAGGTCACACCTGGCCCAAGTGAGTAGTATTTCTTTCAACAGTTTTTTCAAGGTGAGGATAACGTACCTATGGGTGTCCTATGTTAGGGGAATATAAACCACACCAGAATGAGGTATGGAGGTTTTCAAATGGAAAGTAACAGTTCCAGCATTTGGGAGTAGGATGTGGGAGGAACAACAACATGGGTGGTAGGCTCAGGATTCAAGGAAGGGCAGTGCAGGGTCACAAGCTGGAAAGAGGGGAACAGCAGTGCAGGGTGTTGGGAGCAGGATGGAAGAGAACTGGCAAAACAGGACGATGGGGCTGGGATGTAGGGGGAAATGGCAGTGCAGCATGATGTGGTTGCACAGACTTGGTCTGTAGGTTCAGCCACCTGTTTGGCATGAAAGGATCATTGTTGTTGCTTTGCTCACCTCTTGTCTAGGCGACTATTCAACAGAGAAGTCAAAAAAGCATGTTTATGAATCTGCTCCTGTGCACTCCATGTCATTCAGGACTGGGAGCTTCAGAGTAGACAGCACTCCAGGTAAAATCCAACAACTAATAAATGAAACCCATCTATGAGTCCTGTAGTTGCCACCTGGCCTAAAAGCCAGAAAGAAAGTGAAATTCCTGAGTCTGACTCCACAGCCAAGTATTATAATGAAGGAAGAAAGCCTTGGTAATAGCATGTGTAGTTTGAACGTGGGGCTCTTAAAAGCCATGAACTAGAGATGGTCCTGAGTTTAACATGGTTGTCCTCTACACTGGTTACAATATAGTTCCAATTTGTAGTGCAAATGGAACCTTAACTGTGTTCTGCAACTGGGCTAAGACTTAGAATCATAGAATATCAGGGTTGGAAGGGACCTCAGGAGGTCATCTAGTCCAACCCCCTGCTCAAAGCAGGACCAATCCCCAATCAAATCATCCCAACCAAGGCTTTGTCAAGCCTGACCTTAAAAACTTCCAAGGAAGGAGATTCTACCACCTCCCTAGGTAACGCATTCCAGTGTTTCACCACCCTCCTAGTGAAAAAGTTTTTCCTAATATCCAACCTAAACCTCCCCCACTGCAACTTGAGACCATTACTCCTTGTCCTGTCCTCTTCTACCACTGAGAATAGTCTAGAACCATCCTCTCTGGAACCACCTCTCAGGTAGTTGAAAGCAGCTATCAAATCCCCCCTCATTCTTCTCTTCTGCAGACTAAACAATCCCAGTTCCCTAGCCTCTCCTCATAAGTCATGTGTTCCAGACCCCTAATCATTTTTGTTGCCCTCCGCTGGACTCTCTCCAATTTATCCACATCCTTCTTGTAGTGTGGGGCCCAAAACTGGACACAGTACTCCAGATGAGGCCTCACCAATGTCGAATAGAGGGGAACGATCACGTCCCTCGATCTGCTCGCTATGCCCCTACTTATACATCCCAAAATGCCATTGGCCTTCTTGGCAACAAGGGCACACTGTTGACTCATATCCAGCTTCTCGTCCACTGTAACCCCTAGGTCCTTTTCTGCAGAACTGCTGCCTAGCCATTCGGTCCCTAGTCTGTAGCTGTGCATTGGGTTCTTCCGTCCTAAGTGCAGGACCCTGCACTTATCCTTATTGAACCGCATCAGGTTTCTTTTGGCCCAATCCTCCAATTTGTCTAGGTCCCTCTGTATCCTATCCCTGCCCTCCAGCGTATCTACCACTCCTCCCAGTTTAGTATCATCTGCAAATTTGCTGAGAGTGCAATCCACACCATCCTCCAGATCATTTATGAAGATATTGAACAAAACCGGCCCCAGGACCGACCCCTGGGGCACTCCACTTGACACCAGCTGCCAACTAGACATGGAGCCATTGATCACTACCCGTTGAGCCCGACAATCTAGCCAACTTTCTACCCACCTTATAGTGCATTCATCCAGCCCATACTTCTTTAACTTGCTGACAAGAATACTGTGGGAGACCGTGTCAAAAGCTTTCCTAAAGTCAAGAAACAATACATCCACTGCTTTCCCTTCATCCACAGAATCAGTGATCTCATCATAGAAGGCTATTAGATTAGTCAGGCATGACCTACCCTTGGTGAATCCATGCTGACTGTTCCTGATCACTTTCCTCTTGTGTAAGTGCTTCAGGATTGATTCCTTGAGGACCTGCTCCATGATTTTTCCGGGGACTGAGGTGAGGCTGACTGGCCTGTAGTTCCCAGGATCCTCCTTCTTCCCTTTTTTAAAGATTGGCACTACATTAGCCTTTTTCCAGTCATCTGGGACTTCCCCCATTCGCCACGAGTTTTCAAAGATAATGGCCAATGGCTCTGCAATCACATCCGCCAATTCCTTTAGCACTCTCGGATGCAACTCGTCCGGCCCCATGGACTTGTGCACGTCCAGCTTTTCTAAATAGTCCCTAACCACCTCTATCTCCACAGAGGGCTGGCCATCTACTCCCCATGTTGTGATGCCCAGCGCAGCAGTCTGGGAGCTGTCCTTGTTAGTGAAGACAGAGGCAAAAAAAGCATTGAGCACATTAGCTTTTTCCACATCCTCTGTCACTAGGTTGCCTCCCTCATTCAGTAAGGGGCCCACACTTTCCTTGGCTTTCTTCTTGTTGCCAACATACCTGAAGAAACCCTTCTTGTTACTCTTGACATCTCTTGCTAGCTGCAGTTCCAGGTGCGATTTGGCCCTCCTGATTTCATTCCTACATGCCCGAGCAATATTTTTATACTCTTCCCTGGTCATATGTCCAACCTTCCACTTCTTGTAAGCTTCTTTTTTATGTTTAAGATCCGCTAGGATTTCACCGTTAAGCCAAGCTGGTCGCCTGCCATATTTACTATTCTTTCGACTCATCGGGATGGTTTGTCCCTGTAACCTCAACAGGGATTCCTTGAAATACAGCCAGCTCTCCTGGACTCCTTTCCCCTTCATGTTAGTCCCCCAGGGGATCCTACCCATCCGCTCCCTGAGGGAGTCGAAGTCTGCTTTCCTGAAGTCCAGGGTCCGTATCCTGCTGCTTACCTTTCTTCCCTGCGTCAGGATCCTGAACTCAACCAACTCATGGTCACTGCCTCCCAGATTCCCGTCCACTTTTGCTTCCCCCACTAATTCTTCCCTGTTTGTGAGCAGCAGGTCAAGAAAAGCTCCCCCCCTAGTTGGCTCGTCTAGCACTTGCACCAGGAAATTGTCCCCTACGCTTTCCAAAAACTTCCAGGATTGTCTATGCACCGCTGTATTGCTCTCCCAGCAAATATCAGGAAAATTAAAGTCACCCATGAGAACCAGGGCGTGCGATCTAGTAGCTTCTGCGAGTTGCCGTAAGAAAGCCTCATCCACCTCATCCCCCTGGTCCGGTGGTCTATAGCAGACTCCCACCACTACATCACTCTTGTTGCTCACACTTCTAAACTTAATCCATAGACACTCAGGTTTTTCTGCAGTTTCGTACCGGAGCTCTGAGCAGTCATACTGCTCCCTTACATACAGTGCTACTCCCCCACCTTTTCTGCCCTGCCTGTCCTTCCTGAACAGTTTATAACCATCCATGACAGTACTCCAGTCATGTGAGTTATCCCACCAAGTCTCTGTTATTCCAATCACGTCATAATTCCTTGACATCACCAGGACCTCCAGTTCTCCCTGCTTGTTTCCAAGGCTTTGTGCATTTGTATATAAGCACTTGAGATAACCTGCTGATCGCCCCTCCTTCTCAGTATGAGGCAGGAGCCCGCCCCTCACAGACGTTCCTGCCTGTGTTTCCTCCCGGTATCCCGCTTTCCCACTTACCTCAGGGCTTTGGTCTCCTTCCCCCGGTGAACCTAGTTTAAAGCTCACATCCAAAGCTTTTGCGCAGTTACAGTACATGGTTAAGGACAGCCCTGTCTACACTAAAACAGAAATCATGTCTTAAATGAGTCAGTGGACATCCATGTTATAAGAAGACTGTATCCCATTTGTATTTGTAGTGGAGATGGGCTCTTAGAGACAATTTAACTGATTCAGTGTCAAAAGAGGTAAAAGTTGAAGAAACCAAATTCTTCCTCTCATTTAACAAGGGGCAATGGGGGACAGAAACCAACAGGAATATTTCCAGGGGAGGAAAACAAAAATACTGAAAACACTCAATGCTCATGTGACAACACAGCCAGGCAGCTTATGTCTCAAAATTGAGAGGAACGCCTTTGGCACAGAGGTATAAAAGCTCACTGGAAGTCAGGAATATACCTAAGGCCTCGATAGAAGTCAGTGTTACACCCAGAGTTTGAGACATACTCTCATCAAGATTAGTAGGCCAAAATATGACCTAACTTTATCTTCCTATGTCTGTTTGAAATACATATGCAATTCCTTTTACCTACAGTTTGAATATCAGCAAATAATTAGCAGCATAACTATCAAAATCAATATGGGTCATCACACGACAAACTCCATAATATGTCTTGAAAAATGTCCCATTATATGAGTATAGTTTTAGAAAAATGTTTCAGTGTTCTTGTATGAAAAAATGTCTGGAAAACCCAGGTCACTACAGATGGGTTAGGTTTACTTCATCAGAAAGAAAAGTATCAAACATGCAGAGATGAGACAGAAGAGATACAGGTTGATCAAAAATAACTGCCATGGATCAATCATTTAGACAGATCCAAAACAACATAATGCTTATTGTTGTACCACATCTACATATCACCACTATGCAACTGTTTCTCTACTACTTTTGATTCTCTCAGACAGCTAACACCTTGTCTACAATCACAACAATGTTTGTGTGCCAACTGCAAAATGGATATGCCCAAACCTTGTATAATACAGTTTGGTTTTCTTTGCATAGACAGAACCCAAATGTTACTAGGATAGCACCTAGGAGCCCCAGTCATGGAACAGGACCCCCTTGTGCTGAGTGCTATTATGACAGAACAAAAAGGTTGTCACTTCCCCAAAAAGCTGACAATCTAGGTATAAGACGAGAGACAACAGGTGGACACAGACAGAATGAAGAGCACAAGGAAACATTAGTTGGCATGAGAGTTATCACCTCAGCACACCAGCTGCCCATCTGTTGTCACATTTTTGTGTGTGGACATAACAGTAAAGGAGAGTTTTAAGGATGGATTTGAAGAAGGACAAAGAGGTGGCTTGGGAGATACTTACAGGGATCTCCTCAGGCACGATGGGCAGACTGGTAGAAAACACACAAGTGCTTGTTTGAAAATGTAACAAGTGATCAATAAAGGCTGCTGTAATTGGCAGAGCAGAGGTGGGCATCGTTAGACATCTCAGTAGTGTATGAGAGATGATAGGTAGCACGGAGAAAAGCCACAAACAGCCTTAAAAGTGAAGACAAGTAGTTTGTGTTTCATGTGATGGAGAAGGGGGAGCAAGAGGACGGATGAAAAGAGAGAGGTGGCCTGGACAAAGCCAGGAAAGTGATCTGTGCAATAGCAAAACATTATGATCATGTTATGTGAACTATGTTACAACCTTGAAAAGATCAAAATAAGTCCTGTTCACAGAGGCAAAAAACAGACCACATTACAGCCCCATTAAGCCACAGCAGGTTTGTCATTTGCTGCACCAACATAGTTGGGATTGTTGTGTAGATGGGACCGGAGATTTATGGTAGAACCATTTGTAATGATTGCATAACATTTGTAATAACTTCTCTTTAAACTGTAAAACGTTTATTATTTTTCAATATTATGTGAAGTACGTCCTTTTATACCCAGAATAGTTATCGGGGGCAGCTTTAAAAGTGCCACTCTACTCTCAAAAGTCACTCTAATGTCCTAGGGACTCCAGTGTAAATTAGATCAGCCAACGATTAAAAGATGTGATGTTTTTGTTTTGTTTTAAACTGCCAGCCCCACAAACTCAGCCTGGGGTCTAAACTTCAAGCTGTATCCTTGGATGGAGCAGAAGGCTTTTTTCTTCCATTGTTCTTTGAGTGATTGTCCACATTGATTCTACTCTTGGTGCACATGCACCCTTTGTGTACGATCTCACATTATTGTGCCCAGCAGTATTTGTTGGAGCCGCACATGTGCCCTGAGTTCCCTTGTGCCCCTAACCCAAGGGCATAAGTCATAAGCAGTGGACCAAGTCCAGCAGTCTCTCATTTCCTTCTTAACATCTGTGGCAGTGAGAACGAACCCCCACTGTGTCCACCCGCTTCTCTGCGGCTTCGTGTTTGTTTTGTTGCTCATTGGCAACACACACAAAAGTTCTGATTTCAGTCAGATTCTGGTTTTTAGGCACCCCTGTACTGACTGTTAAGAGAGCACCAATGTTAGCCATTAAACCTGCAGATAGCATCTCTCTTAGTAATGATCCTTCAGCAACTGGTGCTTCTGTACAGGCAACCTTGAAACCATGTTCCTCAGTGCCCAGACTGGTCCCTAGTGTGTTGGTACTCAAGGCATATATAGTACTGAGTGATTTATCTGTGGCTCAGTACTAGTCTCCTCTCCTTGAGCGTTTGAGGATTCTGACACATCAGTACAGCAGGTAAAGGAGACAGCTCCAGTACCGACCTCACCCCCTATCCAGCTGAGGAGAGCACAACGGAGCCAGGATGCTCCTGACAGTCCCTCCCTTGAAAGAAATGTACTCTTTTACTTCATCCCCATCAGGGCATAACAGGGACTCCTCTCCTATGCACCTTACCCTGCTTAGGAAATGCCACAGGAGCCACAAAGTACTCTAAGGAAGTATGTGTAAGGGACAGCAGGAAATGTCATAGGGAAAATCCTTCCTGGTGCCACCTTCCCCAGTACCTATACTCATATCTGCCCTGGTTCTACTGGACACCTGGAAAGGGTGGGGTAGAATATATGCCTCAGTCTGCCAGACTTCCCTTGTGCTCCGTGAAAAAGTATCTATGCAGTAGACACCACATGATCCCACAAGAAGTCCTCTCCCCATTAAACTGGTGAAAAGACCCAATTCAGGTATGCAAGGGAGTACTCTGTTCTGCACCTCTACCTACCAAGAGATTAGCTATTAAAAACCTTCACTTGGGGATGGAGGACTCATCTAAATTAAACTCAAACTAAGGACCTATGAGCCCCCCAGGAAGCTCATCTTCACATAAACATCCTAGAGCTCAGAGCTATCTGCCTGGCATGCAAAGCACACCTACCGCTACTCCAGGAATCCATGATCCAAGCACTGACCGACAACCCCACAGCAATGTCAACAGACAGGGGGAGCAAGACTGTCTCCACTCTGGAGTTCGTGCATTCCAGATCGAATCACACCAGTAGCACTGCACCTTCCCTGGCCCTCAAAACAGCTTGGCAGATTGACTTAGCAGGTAGTTCTCAGACAACCAGGAGTGGTCTGTCAGACTCAGTTCTGCAGAACATCTTTCACACTTGGCGATTCCCAGAAATAGACGTGTTTGCTACAGACCAGAACAACAAAACATCAGGCATTTTGCTCCTGAGGCAGTTCAAGCCTAGGCTCCTTGACACTGAGACGAACATATACCTTTCTGCCAATTCCTAAGATACTAAGGGCTCTGAGAAAGTTCAGGCAAGATGCAGTTGATTATGACGACACATCTTGAAGAACTGCAGTTAGTGTAAGGTACGTAACTGTTCTTTTCTGTTTGTTTCATTCAGCATGCCAGCCTTACCAGCCATGAGCACCAGCAGTTCAGACTCCAGCTGCCTACCCTTATTCCAGGACAGAAAAGGGCCAGGGAATGTGAAAAAGAAATATCCCTCTTTCTCTCCAGCCTCTGTTGAAAGCCCCTCTCAAATACGATGCTCCCTCTAATCCACGGGGATTCACACTGTACACAACTGTCATGGTTTTTCTCCCCAGGTCCTGGTGCATACACTATCCCTCGGGTGATGGGACCCAACACAGTGGACAAAACTGCTAGCCCTTGTTATTCCATGAAATGGAAGAGTAAGCTTGGTCGCTTTGATGAGGATCTCCATAAGGTAAGCTGCTTTTCCATTTCCTCTCCAGCTGCTCTCATTGACAACCCGTGATCCGTCGCTGCCTCCAAGACTGAAGGCCTCTAAGCACTGGTGGGTTCTTTCCTAGTACTTGAAGAGATACAAGTGTTCTGCAGCATGAACAGATACAAATGCTGCAGGTGAAGACTGGCAGCAAACATGGCTGTTCTTAGTAACTGAATCATTGGCAAGTCAGGGCTCAAACTGTATCTGCAGCAAGTACCTGTCTAAGGGCTTGATCCAAAACCTATCAAAATCAATGGGAATCTTTCCAATGACTACCATAGTTTTCAGATTAGGCCTAGTTCTTGTGCTATGCCTAAGCACCATGTTGCCTGAACTGCATCTGGAAAAGGAAATGGGATGAGGACAAGAAATGTGTTAAGTGACAGAAGTTCAGATATGAAATTTCACATCAGGACACACATAGAATCATAGAATATCAGGGTTGGAAGGGACCTCAGGAGGTCATCTAGTCCAACCCCCTGCTCAAAGCTGCAATATATCGTTTATGTTCCAGAGGAAAAATCTTTTGCTCCAGTGTTATGGTTACTGAGTATTTTGACATCTTATTGCAGCATATTCAGTAGCAACATTTCAAACTCAAATTTCTCTGCCATCTCCAAAGAATTTTTCATACTGAAATACCTACTGTGATCCATGTTCCCAGACAATAAGTATGTGTAAAAAGTCTTTTTAAAATACCCAGTAGTCGTCATCATTAAAAGGTCGTCAGTTGCCTGCGGTAAACACAGCAGCATCTGAAGGCCCACAGCTTTCTTACAATAGGAAATAACTGTTGGGTCTCAGATGCTGCTGTGTGGTAAGAGTTGGAACCAGATTTTTTTTTAAATGATTAGCATTGCGTGTAACAATGAGGGGGGTGGGAAAGCAAAACGGACACCTTGCTCAAGCGTATTTTCTGGAGATAATGATCCCTCTAGGTAGAAGGCTGTAGCAACATTCCTAGTGCCACCTACCAAACTAATCGTCAGATTTCATGCCTATGATAACATCATACTAAGTGAAATAAGGCTGTGTAGCTGAATACCATGGAACGTTACATATTTACAAAATGATTATTTTTGTATTAGATGAAAAATGATCATGTGCCGATTCTTGCTAATTATCTAAAACCTGCTGAAAACATTGGGCTTTTAAACAAATCTTTTACTGTAAGCCACATATAAAAGCCAGTGAAGGTCACAGGTACCTAACACTTGCAGAGACAGAACAATGGCACTTTCATTTCAGTTTGAGCCACTGTCCCCCTGCAGTCTGTCAAAAGGGAAATGGCTCATGCTAATAAGACTTCAGACATCTAATGTAAACTTCTAAAGGACATGACACTGTTGAGAGGGAAACCTTCTGCAAAAAAAAAAAAAAAATTGTTGAAATTAATTGTTGCAGATAAACCTATGCAGCTCTCATAGGAAACCGGGGATATTGAATGTAGCCATTTTCAACGGAAGATTCCATTGACTCTCTTACAGACCCCAGGTCCAGCTGCATATAGAAAGACAGACATTGATGTGTACAAGAAGAGAGCCCCCAAGTACAGCATGAGCTCACGGACTAAGCCTGCAGGAACTGTTAGACATCCTGGACCAGGAGACTATTATCCTGGAAAGGTAAGGCAGAGAGATCTAGAGGGTAATTTACTTGAGCCAGAGGACAAACAGTTGCAGGCTACAGGGCTGATTTGTATTTAAACTCCTTGAATTGACAAGACTTGATTTAGAGCTATCACAAAAACTTGCTTTTTCCAGGAGAGTTCAGCATATAAAAATCCAGATTCATATAGCAAGGACAAAATCCTTCAATATATCAGTGCATTAAGATGAGTATTGGCAAGAAGGGACATCAATCTGCATGGAAGAGCTACAATTAATGTTTTACATTACTGCCCTGAAGAGGCCATGTTTGAACAAGTCAAAGTTAAATTTAAAAAAAAACCCAAAAACATTAATGCATTATTGAAACAGATTAATTGCAGAGGGTCAAGAAACTGGACAGGTTTCTTTGAGAAATCCTTGTGCGTATCAATTCCAGTGGGATCTTTCATTCTTTCTGTCTAGGTATGTATTCATCAGATATCTGAGCCTACATGAGAACATGTACAAAAGCACATACAAAAATACAAGATATTACATTTGTGCACCTGGGATTAAAGGAAAAAGATATTGTTTAAACAAATAGAACTCAATCATTTCACTATCAGCCGCTGTTGTAGGAGCATAAACTTGTATGATTGATATGTGGACGCAAAGACAAACCGTAATGATTCTATTGCTGATTGAGTGATATCCAAGCACACACTTTGATGTTTCCTTGGATAACTGTGACCCCACTTTCTCAGATCCTGAGTAATATGCTGTGTATCCATCCATTGTAATGGAACAGCCCCTACCATTTCATCACAGCTCTGAGATTCCACATATTTCTTATATCTTTCAATTCTTTGGTCTCCATGGAGAGATTCCCTTCACCCATACTCTTCACATTCCACGTGTCTACTCTGATCATTCCTTTACAAAGGTTCAAGTCACTCTTCCTTGGTGCAAACATCAGGTTCATCCTGAAGGATTTGGTACAGCACCATCATAGCTGCAACTGGTACTCTTAATGGCCAGAACCTCCTCCCCAGTATAGTTTGTTGTGCTTTCTAACCTGGGGGTCTTGCCATCCAGCACCACGTGGAGATTAATGTTTCGCCTTTGTTCTAGCATGGAAGTATAGAAGGTTGTTTCCTGTTGACTCCCCTCTGGTTTTTAGCTGCTGTTGATTAAATACTTGATTGAACTTTTCCACCTTTCGATGGCCCTTCCTCCATCAGGGTCCCATTACCCTCCCTAGGCCCTCATCCAGCCAAAACACTGACATGAAGTGTGCCAAGTTACTTGAATTCCACTCTGCACCCAGCATCAGCCAGTTGGACTACTTTTTGTCTGGTCCCTACCCTTTGACTTGTCCAGCTTGGGTGGCCCTATCAGAAGATAAAGCTCCTGCTAGCATAGCTATCAAGCTCATTGGAATATGTAAGCCTTCTAACTATGCCAAGGTGCAATGCCAAGGAAGAGTTCTATGAATGCTGAAGTTGGAAGTATAAGTTCTTCTGAAGCTTACTGAAACAATGGTTTTGGTTTACAAAATGAGAAAAAGGCGTTTAGTTGAATTCTGCTGCTTTCATCACCTGGGTCTTTACAAACACCATCTTCACCCATCACCCTAAACATTTAAACACATAGAAGTCACCTGATAGTATGTCAAAGAACCAAATTGTCTATGTAATGATATAGCAATGTTGGAGATCGAGCATCCAGTGGATACAGAGACTTTCCCAAGCGCAGACTGTGGGTCAGACCACCAATGGTTAGCCTCAAAAATAAACTGAAAACGGAAAAAGGTAAGATGTTCGGCAGGTCCGCTACATTTGGATCGGTCCAGAATCAACAAAAACTACATGACTTCTGTCCCAAATGGGTTTGAGGCATTGTCACAGGTAAAAGAACAACCTGAATGAACTTTGGAATAAAATGAAAACTATCATGCTCAAAGCTGCCAAATTATACATTCTGAAAAGTCAGTGTCGCAGTGCACCACACATGACTGAGAAAGGGCTTGAGCAGGTGGAACAATAATGCAGAATGGAAAAGAATGGCTTAGAGACTTAAGAATGAAAGAGAGAGTACAAGGAACTAAACTGACCCAAAGGCAGATTAGATGAGACAACAGCAAATACATCAGGGCAAAATGCATGGAACTTGCGAACCACAAGAGTAATAATACAAAAAGTTTGTTCACAGTAGTTAGACTTCTTAACAAAAAGTTTTCCCTGCAATTGAACATAACAAAAGATCATGATGGCAGAATCCTCACTGAAAGTGATATCAAATGCTGAAGGAGAGATTACTCTGCCAATCTTTATGCTTCATTAGAGCCACTCAGAATATAGGGCAACAGAAAGGAGAGTACAGAACCAGAGCCATCAATCCCTCAAGAGGAAGTAGTGTGTACTATTATGAAAATGAAGCCATGGAAAACAGCATGGGAAGGTAAAGTACCAGCAGAACTATTTAAAGTGACTCATGCCTGCAGAATTGATCTCATGGGGAAATTTTCCAACCATGTATGGACTAGAAATTGGCCAGACAACCAGATGAAAGGTAGCCTTTCTGCCATTACCAAAGAAAGGAGACATAACAGAGAATAACAATTGTATCCTCTGCCTGATATCACAATTGACCAACTTTTGCCCCACATAATCCAGGATTGAATGAAGAAAATGACAGAAGCAGAACTACTGCCACCACCAGTTGTTTTCAGAGAGGAACAAGACAAACTGTGAACATCAGTCAGTCACATCATTGAAAAATGCAGGGAGTACAACCACCCGTTGATCATGTGTTTCATGGACTACTCAGAAGCGTTCAATACTGTCCAACTTGATCATCTTTGGAGGATAATGGCAGCTTTGCAAGTTTCTACCCTCAACAACAGACCACAGTGCACACTGCTGCAGGCAATAGCTAGTGGTTTTCCACTGGGCTGTGCGTGAGACAAGGGTGTATTCTGTCCCAAACTTTTTCAAGAGGTATGCAGAATGGAACAAGCCCCAGAAGATTTTGATAAAGTGGAAGGAGCTGGGATTTCCATTGGTGGACCCCCTCTTAACTGACCTTAGACATGCCAGTGACAACACCTGTTGCTACAACCACTGGTGGAATGCAATGAATGTTGGAATCTGTAAAAAGTGAGTGAGGAATATGGACTATCCCTGAATACTGTAAAAATGAAGTGCATGTATGTTGACATGATTAACAAAAACAGGATGAAAGTGGACATCACGATTAATAGTCAAATTGTAGAGGTAATAGATGAATTCGGTTATCTGGGATCATACATATCCAACCAAGAAGGCTGTTCAAAAGAAAGTGGAAGAAGATTAGGAATGGATTGCTCAGCCATGGCCTCCCTCACTAAAGTTTAGAAAAAACATGATATCTCAAAATGTGTGAAGGTTTGATTGGTGAAAAGCTTAATTTTCTCAAGAGCAACCTATAGATGTGAATTATGGGTAATGAATGTTGCTAAGTAGATGAAGACTGAAGCCTTTAAGATGTGATGCTGGCAAAGATTCCTGCATATCTCCTGGATGGAAAATACGACAAATGCTTAAATTAGCAGCATTATTGGAGAGAAGCAGACCATGTTGTTGGAAATCAACAGGTGTAAATTTATGTCCTTTGGTCACATCAGGCACAGAGATGGAAATAATCTTGATAAAGTTATCCTGGAAGGAATGGTGGCAGGTCTTCATAATAGGGGATGACTGGGAAGGAGATGGAGGAACGGTATGTGGCAGATCAGTGAGAAGACACCTACTAAGTGTTCAAAGCTAGTGATGGATTGAGAAGGCTTCTGAAAAGTCTGCTGTGATATCACCAATATTCAGACATGAATAAATAGATTTGATTTACTTAAACAAATGCACAAGTTTATTTACACAAACACATTTGAAGAGCAGCATCAAAATGAGTGTAGCCTCTTTCACCTGTATTGATTTTTTACAATTATAAATCACATTTGCTTATATATAGAAGTACCTGAAGTATCCTAAAGTGGCAGCTTTAGAAATTTACAAACTAGTTTGGGGATCATTTTAATCTGCCACTGCTGTCCCCTCAATGATGAAATGTGGCAACTATTTTTACAGCATATAATATTGTAAGAATGCACAGTTTAGAAAAGGAAGTCAGAGATACTGTACCCCATTGAAACTGCAAGGAGGAAGGCAGAATTATCCCAGTTGGAAATGTGGCCAAGATACTGCAAATTACGAACTGTTTCATAAAGTGCCAGTGGGATTTTAAATAACCACACAGAGAAAAGCCCTAGTTTAAGTTTCACATGAAAGACGCACTTGGCAATTACTATGTCACTCTGCACTGTGCTGTGTCATCATCATCATACACACACACACACACACACACACCCCTTTCTTTCAGTAATGCAATTTATATGTACAAGGGGACATAATTAAGAATACTTACAAATATTTCAGTTAGAAGCCAGCTCAAGCTGGAATATAGGATTGAAAGCATTTTGAAATTTGGGTAAGTACCGATACAGACAACTTCACAGCTCATCCCTAACGCTAATTGTGTGGCGGGTGTTAAATAAAAAATAAAACTGTTTTTAAAGGGACCATTGAAATAAGAGAGATTGAATAGATTTTACACCAATATTCCTAAAATACTCCTCTCTGGTCTAAGAAAAAAGCCCAGGAACTCTCAACCCAAATGGCTGCACTCTCAAAAGTTATTATAGAAACAACTGATTAGAGGGGGTTGGAATAAAAATACCAACGTAATGGGAACAGTTAAATGCATTCTAGCAACCATAAAAGGAGAGAGGCATAAACTGGACAAGGTGGGATATATAGGAGTATCTGTGTAAGTAAACCTATAGAATCATAGAATATCAGAGTTGGAAGGGAAATCAGGAGGTCATCTAGTCCAACCCCCTGCTCAAAGCAGGACCAACCCCAGCTAAATCATCCCAGCCAGGGCTTTGTCAAGCCTGACCTTAAAAACTTCTAAGGAAGGAAATTCCACCACCTCCCTAGATAACGCATTCCAGTGTTTCACCACCCTCCTAGTGAAAAAGTTTTTCCTAATATCCAACCTAAACCTCCCCCACTGCAACTTGAGACCATTAGTCCTCGTTCTGTCATCTGCTACCACTGAGAACAGTCTAGATCCATCCTCTTTGGAACCCCCTTTCAGGCAGTTGAAAACAGCTATCAAATCCCCCCTCATTCTTCTCTTCTGCAGACTAAACAATCCCAGTTCCCTCAGCCTCTCCTCCTAAGTCACATGTTCCAGACCCCTAATCATTTTTGTTGCCCTCCGCTGGATGCTTTCCAATTTTTCCACATCCTTCTTGTAGTGTGGGGCCCAAAACTGGACACAGTACTCCAGATGAGGCCTCACCAATGTCGAATAGAGGGGAACGATCATGTCCCTCGATCTGCTGGCAATGCCCCTACTTATACATCCCAAAATGCCATTGGACTTCTTGGCAACAAGGGCACACTGTTGACTCATATCCAGCTTCTCGTCCACTGTAACCCCTAGGTCCTTTTCTGCAGAACTGCTGCCGAGCCATTCGGTCCCTAGTCTGTAGCGGTGCATGGGATTCTTCCGTCCTAAGTGCAGGACTCTGCACTTGTCCTTGTTGAATCTCATCAGATTTCTTTTGGCCCAATCCTCCAATTTGTCTAGGTCCCTCTGTATCCTATCCCTACCCTCCAGTCTATCTACCTCTTCTCCCAGTTTAGTGTCATCTGCAAACTTGCTGAGGGTGCAATCCACACCATCCTCCAGATCATTAATGAAGATACTGAACAAAACCGGCCCCAGGACCGACCCTTGGGTCACTCCGCTTGATACTGGCTGCCAACTAGACATGGAGCCATTGATCACTACCTGTTGAGCCAGACAATCTAGCCAGCTTTCTAGCCACCTTATAGTCCATTCATCCAGCCCATACTTCTTTAACTTACTGTCTCCCACAGTATTCTTGCCAGCATCAAAAGCTTTGCTAAAGTCAAGGAATAACACGTCCACTGCTTTCCCCTCATCCACAGAGCCAGTTATCTCGTCGTAGAAGGCAATTAGATTAGTCAGGCATGACTTGCCCTTGGTGAATCCATGCTGACTGTTCCTGATCACTTTCCTCTCCTTTAAATGCTTCAGAATTGATTCCTTGAGGACCTGCTCCATGATTTTTCCAGGGACTGAGGTGAGGCTGACTGGCCTGTAGTTCCCAGGATCCTCCTCCTTCCCTTTTTTAGAGATGGGCACTACATTAGCCTTTCTCCAGTCGTCTGGGACCTCCCCCGATTGCCATGAGTTTTCAAAGATAATGGCCAATGGCTCTGCAATCACATCCACCAACTCCTTTAGCACTCTCGGATGCAGCGCATCCGGCCCCATCGACTTGTGCTCATCCAGCTTTTCTAAATAGTCCTGAACCACTTCTTTCTTCACAGAGGACTGGTCACCTCCTCTCGATGCTGTGGTGCCCAGTGCAGCAGTCTGGGAGCTGACCTTGTTCGTGAAGACAGAACTCGTGAAGACAGTCTCACAAACTATTATCATTTATGAGAAATCTATTTAATCAAGGAACTGACGCTGGGTGTGGTGCATCCAGAAGCAACAAGGCTACTTATCTAAGGGAAGAAGCTGCACTTTCAGACAGCCAACATCAAAGGTTAAACAACACCAGACACCCCTCATCTTATTAGGAAATTTTGCAACATTTCACCCGGAATTCAGAGAATCTGATTGCTCTTCCACCATTCTAATCTGGCTGTGTGATCTAGACTGTCTGTGCACCAACCTGCTCCTTCAGTTACAAACTTTCTTTTCGCTGACAGGAATCTAGTAAAAGGGGCACATGTGTGACTGTCCAGATCTTGTACTTGATTGGGGAGGGCATGTAGCGTAGAAAATAGAAACTAATTAACCTGATGCTAGTTAATGGTGAATATCCTGATTTGTTGTATTTACTTTTCTATCTCCAGATAACACTGACCAAGCCTTGTGCCCCAGTTGTTACCTTCGGAATCCGACACTCTGAGTATACAATGCCTTTGACAGTGGATGTCTATTGACCTTCACACAAGCCGCCTTACAGAAACTAAACTTATTTTTCTATATCATGTTGCTTTATATTTTAAAGCTGCCAGTTTTTATACAAGTTATCTTATAATTAACAATCATCTATCTTCAAACAATAAGTTTCTACAAGGTCTAGCACTAAAGGATGACAAATATTCAGAAAACAATCACTTGCAATATTTTAACTTGCCTCTGGCTATGAAGGAATTTTCCATATCCCCCCTTAATGAAGGGGACATGCTGAAGCTAGCAGTATTACCTTGGCGTGTGGATCTTGCTGTATCTACCTGCTGAGAGTCTGAACCATGGCACTAGTGCATTGCAGCATCTGGATCCTGTGTTCCAGAACCGGAAATTCACAACTGTATACATAAAGAGTCACTCAATTTTGTACTACTGAGCTATTTTGTTGTTTGTTTACTCCTGTGATGACCCTCACTGTATGTGTCATTTATCCCTTTTATTGTGTTCTATTGCAGTATCAGCATGTAAAGAAAATAAATCAGGGAGTCAGTATTTATCATGTCAAAGTAGCTGAATACCTCAATCTACCTTTAGATTGGGGCTACAGACTAAAGTTTAAAGGGATACTGTGTGGTTAAAACAAGTTCTTACATGTGTTACATCTTTAAATTATTAAACAAAACTTTAAAAAATTAAATGGGCTTTTCACCACTCATTCCTAGTTTACATTTTCCTCTTCACTAATCTTGGATAATGGGGAGGGGGGCGGGGGGGGAGAAGGGGAATGATGATTAGTGAATTTCCACTTCTGGCTGTCATGCCTTTGCAAAATATTGCCAGTTTAGAATTGCTAGAAAATGTTAAAATCCTAAATTCAAAAAACCTTTTCATTAAATTTAAGAAAAAAGTTTCATTAGAATTTTTAAAAACAAAGTAAGCCTAGATTGCCAAACAACATCCCCTTAACCTAGGAGAAGCACTGTTCTTGCTCTCTCAGCTGCTGTATGCCGGATGGCTGTGAATACGCAGCGCCTTGCAAGGTCCCCATGCAGGCCAACCAGGACTGCAGGCTGCACTCGGGAACTATTCCCTTCATACTTCCCCAGAGCAGCATACTGCCTAAAGAGGAGGAGGTGGAGCTGTGGACACACTGCAGCCGCACATCACCATTTGGAGCAGGCCTGACACAGCAAGGGAGGGAAGCTGCTCCTGTTGAAGTGGTACAGAAGTAGCTATTCTCCTCCTGAATTACAGGGGAAAATTCTGTCTCTGTGAGGCTTCCTCCCCAAGCTCCATGCAGAAATGGTGCAACTCTGCACCATCCCTTGCTATGAGCAGTGCTTAAGTGCCACAGCTGAGCCCAAAGAAGGTTAACAAAATTATTGCTAAGGACAAATGGTCTCCCCCACTTAACCAAGCTGGGAACATCAACAGTCCCTCCCCCGCATTTATTGGTCTCTCAAAGTTTTACTTAGCCTTTCAAGGCAAGGTTAGTGTGAAGGTGGTGATGGGGGAGCGAACTGTTGGACTCCAGAGGACACTGTTGACCTTTATTTTAAAAATATTTTTAAAATAAATTTTCAAAACAAGAAGTCATTTTGAATCAAAAAATCAAAGTACTTCATTCCAAAAATGAAAACAATTGGGACAAGTGTCAAACAATCCGTTGAAACCCATGGGAAGTTTTGGTTTTGACAAATCAGCATTTTCCAACAAAAATGGTTTAAAAGTTCCTGACCAGCTCTATTATTGATGCCTGAACAAGATGGGTGACTTGTACTTTAGTGATCATTTTTCCTCTTCATCCCAAAGTCAGTGGGGGACAATTTATCTTCTTCTTTATGGATACATGCAGATCCCATAGGGTGCTATCTTGTCACACCTTCTGGTCTAATGCATCTTAGAGCTTGGATGTAATCTTCACTGTCCACTGTAGTGAGTATGGTATTATTGATGTATTTAATGTTGTGCATCAATGCAGGTTCCAAGGCAATAGGTCCTATAAAAAGTGAACCATGTACATGTTTGGAAACTGGTTAGTATAATACAGCTTTGGACCACGATAAGAATATACACATATAATTACTGGTGCAGCATCTTAAGGCAGTACAACTTTATTCACACCATAAAAAGCAAAATAAAGAGATAATTGCTCTGGCAAGAATTAGAGTGCTTTGGAGTTCTTTGGTCAGGAAAGATTTGCTTGAGGGAAGCAGACGGAACACTCAAGTGAGCCACCCAAATTTTTTAGGCATGTAAAATGAGCTCAGAACAGCCAAGTCTTACCAAAAACAAGATTCAAACAGGACTGAGTCAACTGAGCCAAGAGCCAGAGTGGATCATCGCTGCATCCTTCTCCCTCCATCCCTATTGCACATTCTATCTTTGGAACAGGATAAGGACACAAGTTACAGTACATCAACTAATACATGAGAAGATCAATATTCAAGGTAAGAAGCAGATTAAGAAAACTGGATCTAAACCTGCAGAAGGATCAACGTTCTGTGGCTTGTAAGAGGGAAATTCCTCAATGTCACACAGTGTCATTTGTCAGGGTGAGGCAATATACACAGGGATTAGGGGATATGGGTTTGTTTGGGGAGAAAAATAAACTGTATAGAGGATATATTCTTTGGTCCTAGAGAGGTGGTTATATCAAGAGGAATAAGAGATAGCCAATCATCAAGCAAGGAATACTTACAGGAAAATCCAGAGGAGCCCTTGGAACAAATATACACACACTACAAAATAATTATGGTAGAGTTGTTTTGTACCATAAAAGCCTTTTAAAATAATGTATAGCGTTTTGGGTGTTTTTTTAAAATAGTAGTAGTATTTTTAGAATGGTTTATTATAACTGGAGGCAGATATAAATAATTCAGATGGGAGAACATACATGGGTTGGAATGAGAGGGGAAGCGACAAGGTCAATGAAAGGGAGAGAAGGGTGATTTGGGATGAGCATTCTGAACCAGGGTACAATACAGAATAAAGATGTAGTGCTGAAAGATCATAAGCATCCTTCATCCACACAGCATTCTAACGCACGGAATTATGTAGAATCATCATAGAACAGGGTGCATACTGTATCTCAAAGTGCTGCAAGCTCTGGAGTGATGGCTTCACAAACAATAGACAATACTTGCTCAGGTATGTATTCCAGACAGTCGCACAGTGACATGCAGCGTACCTACCAGGTGATGTACTGTGGGGGGGGCACAAAGAATTGAGAATTCTAAGGTTACCTCCTATTTTAAATCATCCCTCTGATCAGCCCACTTAAGACGACAGATCTAAACTCCATCTTTACCTATGGAGTGGAAACGTCTTCCCAACAATACCAAAGTGTCGTATTATGGGAATGCTAGTACCAACTATACGAACAACTTCCCCTTCTAGATTATTTAAACAATAGTTTCCAAGCCTTTTGTAAAGTAATGTTTTTTCTCCTCTTCAGTTTTTCAACTCTCTCGTGTCTTCTGTGGTTGCAACTGAGCACGTATGTACTTGTCACAAGAGCCATGATATTTGTGCTACAGAAAAATTACTGCCACCAGCCATCTCTTTACTGCCTTTCCCCATCCTCGGCTATGAGACAAGCAGGTCAGTAGAACCAAGCTATCATGGTGGTAAAATCCTGCTCTGATACAAAACTCCATCAACCATTCATGGTAACAAGTAGTAATTACTCAACTCAGTACCTACCACACGATTTAGTTCTTCAGAGCATTGTACAACAATTCTAGCCTAGTGAGAAGCTGTTGGTATTAATGTATTTCAAAACATAAAATGAGATTAACTGACTTCCCAAGAGCACAAAGCAAGCCACTGACAGAGCTGGATTAGAACTCAACAGCTCCTGCCTCCCAGGCCCACATTCAGACTTCTAAACCACGCAGACTCCCCAACTCTGCTCATTTATGAATGGAGTACAGGCACATTGCTACTATGGGTTGAGTCAGACACTTTCACATTAACAACACTGCACGTCCCTAAGGTGGGCATGACATGGTTATGAGCCAGGTAACAGATGAAGGCTAAAGATCATGGACAAAGCAATAAATGAAGGCTAAGTGCCAACAAGGAGATCAAGTTGTGCTATACATACATTTAAAAAGATCAGAACGAACTATATTCATTTTATGAAAAAATCTGATGAATATGTCCAAGACTGATTAGAAAAATGACAGTAACTTGGAGTCCAGAGACGTTATGGTCCTCCAGGAATATCCCAACAATCCTTGACAGGGTAGACTGAGGATAGCTTTGAGCAAGTCTGTCTATCATGGCCACAGTTTTTCTTTCCATAAAAATTCCAGGATGAGGACCCTACTCAAGTCCGTGCTTTTGACACGAGATAATAGAGGATGAAAAACACAACCACCAGTCCAGCAGAAACGTAACAAAGCAGTTTGCGATTATCCCTTCCTGAGCGTGTCATGGTGGAGAAACGCTTCACACTTCCCGTCAGCAGGCCTGTCACACTCATGAAATCGGAGTCCTGAGGGAGACAGAATGGTGAAATGGAGAAATTATAAAACAAATGGGGCTCTCTCTAGAGAGTGCTACTTTTTAAAGCAAAACCATTTCAGTTTCTAGCTGCCTATGGAACTGACTAACTCCTAAGTCTAAAATCAAAAAAGGAAAAGGAAAATACAAGCAGCAATCAGTCTTTAGAAATCAGTGTCCGGTACTCACACTCAGGCTCCACGGACAAAATATTGCCTTCATTTCATTCAATGCAGTTAGATATTTGAAGGTCAAATAAAGTTCTATTAAATGCAATGCACACCCCCAAAATATAACACCAACCTATGTCAATGCAATTTTAGGTATCTTAATTGCACACAAACCAGAAAATGCAGAATTAAAGGTCCTCAGAGCAACCTTAGTTTTGTCCTATTCTACGTATGCATTACGACAGGGTCCTCAATTATGTCATACTACACACCACATACAGTATAGCTAGTAATACAGAATGCTACTTATCTATCTTTAAGGGCTTGTCTATACATGGAGTTATTCCTGATTCCAGGTGTGGAAACTCTTACTCTGGATTAAGACTTCCCATACATGCAGTTAATAGGGGAAAACTCCATGCATAGACAAGCCCAAAGGTTTAGAAAAAGGTGCAGTTTCTTGCCATTAGATTATAATGTTATTTGCAGACTAGAACACCATATTGCTCAGTGCTGTGTCATCAGACCATACTGTAATGCAAATTCTCTCCTCTCGAGCCCCCCTTTTCTTCTCCCGTCTTTTGTTTCAGTCTTCTCACATAATTACCATTGTCAGCAGTTCCTTTTCCTTCCTAAAAGCTCTAAAATCTACTGCTGTTCAGTCTTCTAATTAAAGCTTCTCCTAACCTCCAACCTTCCCTTTCTCCAAGTGCTTGGAGAGAAGGCGATTTTCTCAGTCACCTCTCAGAGAACCATATTCTTGAAGTCCGGCAGTCTAAAGTGCGACTCTGGATATAGCACAGAACGTACTTTCCCTTGATTAGTTCAATGACAGTCTCCTTTCTCATGATAGCTACTTCTTTTTTCCTCTTCACCTTTGACTTCAATGCAGACTTTGGACCGTTCTTTACTGTTACGCTACCTCCATAGACGCGTAGGCATCTCCAGTTCCCTTGTTTACCAAAATTGCTGTTCATCTCTAGTAGTGGTTTCTCTTCTGTATCAAGAACCCTCCTATACAGAGCTTACCAGGGCTCAGTTATTGGCCATATGCTTTCTTATATCTACTTTCTCCCTCTCCATTATGATCTTATCGCTCCCATTTTTATCCTCTGCTATAGTTTTTCAGCCACACTCAGGTGAACATGTTATGCAATAACTTTAATGCTGCATCCTTCCCTCGAGTCTTCCTTAATTATACGTAATTTGTGGCTTCCGCTCAACTTTCCTCCAAGACATTTATTTGAAATGTTTCTCAGATAAAAACACAAATTAATCTCCTGAACATACCTTGTTAATTTAAGAGTCAGATGAAGGCCTTTTGCCCATAATCTTGCTGCTAACCTTCACCATCAACCTCCATTCTCCTCTCCTTCCCAATTCTGACTTTGTATGTGACTGTACAGATCCCATCCCTCTTGAAGACTTCATATACATCTTCATCCCATCTTGCTTTCAATCCTGCAGTTACCTTCTCTATGGCCTCCATGTCGCAGCTTCTCCAGACTCCAACATGTACAGAAAAGCAACTGCCTGATCTTGCTCATCAAGTAACAGCATGACCACCTTAGTCCCATCCTCAAACATCTGCACTGGATTCCCTTCCTTTCAGAATTCTTCCAAAACCCTCAGTGGGTAAGCTCTATGTTACAGATCTTCTCTCTCTGTTGCTACTATACAATTTGTATATATCAATTTAAGACTGCAGTGGGGGATGAAATTAAGGGGAAATAAATTGAAATTAAAAATATGGAGGTTAAAAAGTAAGGTCTTTTCCCCTAGAATGCTAAATTAGGGCATCTGCTAGCCCACACAATGTACAGCAATTTCTGACTTTCCTGAAGTTCCTGGATCTTCCATCAGCAGCCAGTGTTTAGAATACATAACCAGATTTTATTTTTGTTTTATAAGTTATATTTGTTTTTCATAATACCTGTAGAAGTTAAGGTGGTAAGTGGAAGGAATAAGATACTTGATAACATGAGCAGATACCCATTTGCACAGAGTCCCAGCCTCAGCACTTCCAAAAAGAGTAGTGAATACAAAGCCCTGATTAATTCTATGGGTTTCAGAGATTATGGGAAGTAATCCTGACATATTTATAAACACTTCCAAAGTTACAAACAAAAATGACCAAGAAAGGCCTATATCTGAATATTAGCTTGAGGCAGAGGTTTTAATCCCAATAAATAGATAATCTCCATCTGTATTTCTAAAATACACTGTCCTATTCCAATGGTTCCTGTTACTAGTTGCTAGCTGTGTTAGTCTGATCAGACACAATGATATTAGCAACTGGTAGGTATCTGTTGGACTATGTACCAAAAAGCCCATACAAAATAGCTTCACGTTTATCACCCAGCATTTGAGACGCTGCCAATTCCAATTGCTAGAATTTAATTTGGTGCCGTTTATGGGGGTTCTATGAAGCAAACAATTAAGACAACTCTTGAGATTCAGCACAGAGGTTTTCACCCCTTATGGACTTCTATCAGTTTCTTACCGTGCCATCCAGATAGCGGTTTTGATCCTCAGCATCTTTGTCGATGTCCAGTGCCAGCTACTCAAGACAGAAGAAAGTGTCAGCATCTCCAAGTGAAACAATCAACTCCTAACATACTAAAAGCTGGTGAAATTCCAAGCACACAAACAAGAGTGGCTCATCACTCCTACCACCTCCCACACATACACACAATGTGTTTGTTGAGTCCCATGTACACACCAATAGTTGCAGTAGAATTCCTGAGATCTCCAGAATCAGAAATTCAGCTCTACAACCAACCACAGACAGAAACTTTTTTATATGAAGTCACCATGCAAATACTGGGAAAGTGAAAATGGAAAACAGACTCCAGTATTCTGCTAACACTGTGGTCTCTGCATTAAGAAGTGTACGTAAATCAAGGTTTTTCAAGCCAACGGAACTGATTTAGTCCCAGAATTATTATCCTGAGGGAACACTACACATACACATCTTTTTCATGAATACTTTTAATATGGCTTTATTGAGATCTTCCAAAGAAGGCATTCTTAACAATATATCTTTGTATATCTTGCTCCCACCCCCTAATCACTTACCAAACCTAATTCCTTCTCTGGATGCCACTAAAACCAGAAAATTTTGTACCCTGGAACATAGTTAAATCCCAAAGAAGGGATGAGGATTTCAATAAAATTCCCCAGGACATTCCAATAGCAAAAGTTAGCTACCTGACCGGTCATAGACAGTGATATACTTAAAAGCTTCACAAATAAGACAGCCCCACGTAACCTACTATGTGCTCTCAACATTCACGACGTAAGACAGTAAAGAAAATGTATGATGTGAAGTTAGCAACTAACCGATTTCAGCCTGGTGACCTTGGTGGCTAGATTGTCCGCCATGCGCTTGTTCTCCACATCTAGCATATCATCCACAGCACTTGGACTCTGACCTGAAAAAATCCTATCGGTTATGATACAACAAATGGCAGTGTATTTACTGGTTAAAATGGAGGAATGGCGTCAGGATTTCAGATTTCTATTTTCAGTTCTACCACAGACTTGCTGTGACACCTTGGGCAAGTCACTTAACTTTTCTATGCCTCCATTTCAACAGTCGTAAAATGGGGATCATAATGCTTACCTACTTTGTGTAGGTATTGTAAAGATCAATGCCCATGAAGAACTTTGAAATCCTATGATGAAAAGGTACTACAAAATTGCAAAGCATTACTACTAAAACCTTATGGAGCTTGTAAGAGTCATTTACAAGGAACTACGGAAAACACAACACCAAAGCTTTTGAGAAAATGCCTTCTTTTTAAGGCTGCTTTTCAGACAAGTGCTAAACGGAAGGTTATGCAACTATGAGCAATAATATTTCAGGAAACTGTTTCAGCCCTGAACTACTGTGCCAGGTATCATTGGTCTGAAGTGAATAGCAAATTCACCAGGCATTTGACAGACAAACAAAGACACTTGCTACATCTGAGTCCCTGCTCTTAAAAAATGCCTAATTCCTCCCTTAGCTGCAGAGGTGCATATTTTGGAAAAGCTTGGGCTTAACAGTTTGCGTGTGTATATGTAATAATAAATAATAGTGGTTTGTTCTTCTGTAACAACTTCCATCTGAGGATGTCTAAGAACTTTGATGATTTGCGCCTCACAACCTGTATATAAGAAACTGTACACTAGCTTACCTAACAAGATACCTGTACAAGCAGCTTCTGAGCCACTGCAGATATTGGTGCCAACTAAACCATGCCTTAAAAGGAGTACTACTTAAATGGAGGACCCACTGCTGAACTCTTGGGGCAGCAGAGGAGCCTGCAGTTCATAATGAGCATGCACACACGAGTCCAAAACATCCCCCACCAATCCTCAGTCCATCAAACAGCTACACTTCAAACTATGGGGATGCAGGCAGTATCTGTTTAGCATTAAATACTCTGAACCCCTACTGCCCAAATGGAGGCAAGCAAAGTGACTAACAGGCACCTGCAGTCACATGAGACAGAGGGAGCATTGTGTGTCCTCACATGAGGGCAATGACTAGGGAGAAGAGGAATCTAGAACAGGGGTTCTCAACTTTGTTGTTTCTGAGCTCCTCCCCGCCCCCCAACATGCTATAAAAACTCCATGGCCCAGCTGTGCCACAACTGGTTTTCTCCGTATGAAAGTCAGGGCCGGCATTAAGGGGTAGCAAGCAGGGCAATTGCCTGGGGCCCGATGCCACAGGGACCCCAGCAAAGCTAAGTTGCTCAAGCTTCAGCTTCATCCCCGGAGTGTTGGGGCTCAGGGTCCCGGGCCGCAGTCCTGCATGACAGGGCTTTGGCTTTCTGCCCTGGGCCCTAACAAGTCTAACGCTGACCATGCTTGGGGGACACCCTGAAACCTGCTCACGGCCTCCACTGATCTAGAAGAGACCGCCCCATTGGAGAAACCTCCATGGCAGTGGTTGCAGGAGGGAGGGAGGTGGAGGAGTAACCCACCTTCCAGAAGGTTAACTTTAAATTTAAAAAAGAACAAGAGTACTTGTAAAAAGAAAAGGAGTACTTGTGGCACCTTAGAGACTAACCAATTTATTTGAGCATAAGCTTTCGTGAGCTACAGCTCACTTCATTGGATGCACAGAATGGAACATAGAGTAAGATTGTGTGTGTGTGTATATCTATACACAGATAAGTTGGAAGTTACCATACAAACTGTGAGAAGCTAATTAGTTAAGATGAGCTATTATCAGCAGGAGAAAAAAACGCGTGTAGTGATAATCAAGATAGCCCACTTAGTTGACAAGAAGGTGTGAGGATACTTCGCTTAAGGAAATAGATTCAATATGTGTAAGGACCCAGCCACTCCCAGTCTCTATTCAAACCCAAGTTAATGGTATCGAGTTTGCATATTAATTCAAGCTCAAAACTTTAAATTTGTTTTACGAAATTACTATTTAGAAAACCCCACATTCACAAGGTGCTTAAACAACAAACCAAAGTGACTGCCTGATCGTAAATTCAAAACTACCAGCAAACCAAGCCAACCCCATCCGCACCGATTCTGCACTGACATGCTCCTCGCTGCCCCACAGACCCACACCTAACCAACTACCCACCCCATATCTTACCAACACGGGCCCCATTGTCCTCCCATCCCAATATCTTACTGACAGGCACCTCCCCACACCGACCCCAAACCAAGCCCACCCTCCACCCCATACCTTACTGCCACCGTGCCATGGGCCTCATTGTCCCCTCAGCCTCCCCCAAACCACAGCAACTCCCTTCTCCCATCTCTTAGCGCCAGGCCCCCCACCCCACTGCCAGGCCCCTACCCAATAGCCAGGCCCCGCACCGCACTGCCAGGCCCCGCCCCGCCGTTCCCTCTCCCCGGGCGGGCGCCCGGGCCCGGACAAATGGCGGCGGCGGCCCGGAGTTGGGCCCGGGGCTGCCGGTCGCCCCGGGGGAGGAGGCGGCAGCGCGCGAAGCCCGGCCCGGGCTCACCTCGGCCCCAGTCCGCCATGGCCGCGTCAGGCCTCGGCGCCTCCGTATCCGGCTTCGGCCGCGGGCGGGCGGGCGGACGGCTCCGGTTGGCGGGGGCGGGGAGCCGCAGTGACTCCGCCTCCCGGGGCGGGGCCTCCCCTGCCACCGAGCCCTGGCGGCTGCTGCGGGGGAGACACCGGCCCGGGGGCGTCCCACCCAGCAGCCTGGCCCCCACCCGGACAACTGGGCCCTCCCCCCGCCCATTGCCCCGCTGCCCGGACAGTCCCGTTCGCAGCCGGCCCTGGACACTCGGTTCCGATCCAGCCCCCCCGCTGCTGCCCCTCGGCTGGCCGGGCAGGGTGGCCAGGCTTGCCCATGCTGGACAGGGTAGGGGGCCGTGCCCCACCGGCTGGGGACCCACGGGCAAGAAGGCGGAGTAGCCTAGGGTGACCAGATGTCCCGATATTATAGGGAAAGTCCTGATATTTGGGGCTTTTTCTTATATAGGCACCGATTACCTCCCCCCAACCCCTGTCCTGATTTTTCACATTTGCCATCCGGTCACCCTAGATGCGCCCCTTCTGTCTGGTGGCTGAATACTAGTTGTGTTAGACCCATTGCAGTGGGGCCCCACGCCGGACTGGGTGCGGGTCTACAGCAGTAATACACCTGTGTGAGGTGTGGGTCTCTGTAGGGCTATAACCCACCCCAGCCTCTCACCCCTTTTGGGTCAGTCAAGCTTAGGGTTGCCAGGTTTGGTGCCAGGTGTTCCTGGAAGTTTCATCACATGACATGATAGGCTTTGATTTCAGATTAATCTTTACCTCTTGGAGACTCCAGGACAGTCCTGGAGGGATTCCGACATCCCGATTGGCTGCTCCCCTTTGTTTAGGGTTTGGAGATTAGACAGTGCCACTCCTGGTGGTAGGCCTCAGTCCTGCAAACCATCCCCCCCGGGCTCCGTTTTTAAACCTGAGTGCTCGTACCGCAGTGCTGTTTTGTTTCGGCTTGTTGTAACATGGGAAACGTAGGAATATTTACATGTACAAAAATAAGCTTTGAGCGGCGTGGAAAAGATTTCTATAGTTTATTTTAATTAACAACGCCTAATATCCTGGCCTAAACTTCCTCTGTCTCCTTCTCACACTGACAAAATGTTGTTATTTATTTAATGCCCGAGCCTGCAATGTGATCCATGTGAGCAGAGGCGTGCGCCTGCCCAGAGCCCCCGAGAGGTGCAGGATTCCAGCGACGGGGAACAGCGGGTAGGACCGCGGCTTTAGAGAGCTGCGTCCGCGGCACCACGCAGGGAGGGAGCCACTCTGCCTGGCAGTAAGTCTTTCCACCATTGGGACACCGAGGACGAAGGGAGATGGGATGGAACAGAAAAACAGCGACTGGGCAGTGATATTTAGCACATGCCTTGTTAGTTTCATAATGTTTGCTATTTTATATTCCATAGCTTTAAATATTGCATCATAAATATTTTAAAAAGAAAACAACGAATAGGAGAAAAACAGAGAAAGAACAGGTTTGCCCAGCCCTTGCTTGATTATTTTACTTTAGGGTTTTTTTTTTCCATCTGACTCTCCGTCTCAAACACAATGGAAGAGAGGATTTTTCATTGTTTGTCATTAATCCTCCCAGGAAAAGGTGTTCAGCACCTACAGTATTCCCAGATTGCATCCATTGCATCCCGGATCCCGGGAAGTTAACTCTGCCCCTCCCCCGATCCCAGACTTCCAGTAATGCAGCGTTTCTTTTGTCTGTTTCTTCTTCCCTACCCGAGCTGCTGCCACCCACCCCTTCCGAATCGGTTATCGGATGCTGCGTTACCCGCACGGGTCGCAACTTCCGTATGAGTCACACACACACCCACACACCCCCTCGCTCTCCCGCTCGCCTTGGACAGCGGGGAGGGGGAAGAGAGAAAGATCTTCTCTTCCCCGCTACCCTGCCCTAGGATCAGCAGCCCAGCCGGGCGGATGACCCCACATTCCAGCCTGCCGCCGGTGTTCGAGCTTGAAAAAACAAGTTTTTCTTTAAAACAAAGCAGGTGCCCTCACTAAACGCAGCTTTGGAGGGACAGCTGCTGTGTTCAGGAAATAAGGCAGGAAACCTGAGCAAGTAAAGGTAATGTGCTTTATATGTATATTGTTTAACATAGAGTAGCTCCTAATGTTTGTTTATACTCTTTTTCATTGATCTGGAAGGTGGAGTTGTTTTAACTGATTTAGCAGCATTTTATCTTTTAAAATAAAGCTAACCCAATAATTATTATAATGGTTATTGTTAATTGTTGCAGACATTTTGCTTCTCTGCCCTCTGTCTCTACTAAGGAGTCCCAGTCCCTACTTTTAGTAAAATAGTTACCATTGTTCCCATTCTGTCCCTCCAAAGTGATCAGGATTTCTTAAAAGATTGATTTATTATGAAAGATTAAAAGATAGGTACATGTGTAGTTCGGCTAAACAAAGACTAAGATTCTGCAAAGACCTTACACACATGCTGAACTTTACTACCAGGAGTAGTTTCACTGATTTCAAGGGACTGCTCACAGAACTAAAGTTAAGCACATGTGTAAATGTTTGCAGAACCAGGGGGAGGAGCACAAAGACCAGCTTCTATACATATTTGATGGGTGTGGGCATCAAAGAGAGAATGGTACTGGGTGTGGAATTAAGACTAATGGGATGAGTTCCTCATGAGTTAAACAGAAAAATGCAAGATGAAAAACAGGATGAAAATTCCAAATAGTGAGGTCTAAATGGGAAGTGGTGGAAGCTCCATCATGCTAGCCTGGACAAAAAGCTGGAGAATACACTGTAGGGAACAATTCTGTACTGGCCCAAAGGGGGTGGATTAGATGAGCTGCCTTTTCCAGTTTTAATGTCTCCAACAGTATGGAATTTTTTAATTTTTTGGGGGGGGCAGTTGGTGCATCTTGAGAGCTGTGTTCCTCTCTGTCTTCCTAAATGGCCCTATTAGTAGCTCTCAAACTTCAGGGTGTGCATCATGGTGGGCGGTCAGCAGGCACCCTTCAACTTTATTGTGGTAATGCCATAGAATTGGTGCACACCCTTGCAATGAGCTCTGGATGGAGCCCCACTGAAGTCGGGGGTGGGGAGCCAGAGGTTTGCAGGAGACTCATCGCAGGATCATGACCTTACTGTGTAATTTTACACTACCAATATTTAGTGCCGAATTGACATCTAGCTATAGAAAAAGATAAACGTCCATAAATGTATGGAATCATACTCAGTAATTTATTATATTCATTATTTATTAACTATCCCTCTCAGCGCTATACATCAACACAGTGCTTTACAAACAACCTTAAACACAGGCCTAGCCCCAAAGAATCTATGAGTATTATTTGCATATAAATACACATCTAATTATTTAATATACTTGTAAAACACATTGGTTTCCTGGATGATACAAGCCTACTGTCGCTTTGGCCTATAGAGGCCTTTTATCCGTCATCAAGACAGGCGTTTTTATAGTGCGTTCGGTATATCCTCCCATCTTCCCCAATTACAGAGCTACACAGGCACCTCAGTATTCTAGATTCGTCAGTATTCTAGATTCTTTGTTGAACCAACAAAGCAAAATCCCAGTGCTTTTAATTGAGGAACTTCTTCATGCCACCTTAAAGGACAGCGCCACCTTAACCCAGCCTGGATGGTGCTTGTCTGTCTATTGTGCATCTCTTTTACTCCACAGGGTCATTTCTGGGATTTTGCTATGTGGTAACAGAAATCAGGACAGTGGGTGGAGGAGGAGGGCTGCAGGGAGCTGCAGTTGTCTGTTCTGTGTTAATCTTCCGGCTGGGAAAGGGAGGGAGGTTTCCTAAGTGCGTTGGTGGGAGGGCATTTATTAAACATTGGAAAGCAGAGAGAGGAGGAAGAGGATTAAAGGGCGAGAGAAAGAGAGGGAGTTAGCGCCTGGTTTTATGGGGGTCATCCATCTGCTCTTCCCTTTGGATGTAACAGAGTGAGCCATTTCACTTGCTTTTCTCTCTCTGTTCCTCCCTGCTCCCTCCCAGTTGTCTGTGTATCAAGGTCCCTGTGCATCTGTAATTATCCGGGTAATTATCTGGCAACGCTGCAAGGCCGCCCACCCCACCCCATAGCGTTCCAATCCATATCCAAGCTGCTGGGGCAATGGATCTCAAGAATGTGGTGGAGACTGTGGAAAGCGGGGAACAAGACGCTATCCTCAAGGTGCTGCAGATCTACAATCAGGAGGTGAGTGTTGTGTTTGTGCTTGGCCTGTGCCAGTCCTCAGCTTTCCCTGTTTACGTGTCTGGGAGCAGGTTGGCTGGAGAAGCCGTGCTGTGGGATTTCTGTGCCACCCAGCTGGCCCCGTTTGTCTCCTCTACCTACATCTGTCTGTGCGTCACTTCAATAAAACTGCCATTAACCTGCTTAGCGGGTAAATCTTTTGTTTGTAGCATCAGTGGTTCCTGCATGTATGTTTTGACAGTGACTGTTCCCGAGCATCTAGTAAACATCTCCCCTTCCTGCTTCCCTTATGTACTGGAAGTAAAGCACTCAGGCTGGATTTTTAGAATCAAGGGTGCAAGGGAAACATGGCAGGGAAATGAATGCCCATGTGGGGGCTAAATAGTGAGGTAGAAAGGAGGAGCCCTTTATGGCAAAGGAAGGTTTGGAGGTAACATATGAGGCCTAAGGAGGAAGCTATGGATGGAGTAGAATTATTATGGTTCACAATTAAAGATAATTAAGGAAGCACATTAACAGTAGGGATTTGCCACATATGCTTCATCTGAAAGTTGATAAGAGAAATCAAAAATAGCACGTGAAAACAACAAACTGGTAGGAATGAGCGATTGCCGCTACCAGCTTGGAAATGTTTCAAAACATTACACGAAGGGGTTGCCCCTTCAGAATAGGCACACATGACGTTTTCAACTCAGGAACCAATATGCAAGTGCAGGTGAAATTCACTTCAAAGGAGTCACCTTAGGAATGAATGTGGCCCGTCAGATCCTACATGACTCATGCTGCATCACGCTGAAGTAGGTGGAAAGCGAGCAGAGAAAGCTGCAAATATTGTTGCACAAGTGTCATTTTCCAGGGAAAAATTGTGCATGCTACATCTGTTCCAACCGGGCAATTTTAATCCAGTGAAAGTCTCAACTAAGAAACAGTAGGACCCCATAAAAGTGACATACAGCAGAAATAACACAAACCGTGGCAGATGAAATATAAGAGGAATTAAGATGCTAAGAGGAAATTTGAAGAGCAAATAGCTAAACATAGCAGAACAAACACCAAGATGTTTTCTGAGAGTATATCGGACACAGGAAGCCTGGGAGAGAGTTAACAAGTCAGCTAGACTGTCGGGGAGTAAAGGGAGCAATAAAGGAGGATAAGACATTGCAGAGAACCTAAGGCAATGTCTTTGTGTCAGTCTTCACCACAGAAGATGATGGGAGATTCCTGCCCCAGATATATTCTTTTCAACAGTGGGCGTGAAAGGAAGTTAACGTTAGGGTGCCTGAAGAATTCATGTCAGGCTGTTTAATACTTTTATAAAGGATCTGGAAGACATTGTGAACAGTGGAGGAGGCCAAATTTGCAGTTGACAGAAAATTGTGTAAATCTCTCAAGACTGCAAAAGAACATCAAGAGTTCCTGAGGGACCCTACAACAGACCGGATCCCCAAAGCCCATTGAAGTAAATGGCAAGACTATCACGGACTTCAGTGGGTGCTGGATCAGATGCCAATAGGCAATTGAGCAACACGGGGCAATAAAAATTCACTGTGGATTGGTGCAAAGTGAGGTACATTGGAAGGAACCATTTGAACTATTCATACATGTTGATAGGGTCTAAATTTAAGTATAATCACACTGGAAAAAAATCCTAGGTCCCATTTGCAGGCAGCACAATAGAACCATCTGGGCAATACACAATGTTGGTCAAAAAAGATGTTAGGGAGTATTAACAATGTGGTGGAGATTAATAACAAAAATATGATAATACTGTTATGTAAATTGATGAGACATCCTTGCCTTAAGCAGTGGATCAAATTCTCTGTTGGTGTAAATTGGGATAGTTCCACTAATTGCAATGGAGCTGTGCAGAGAATTCAGGGCCTATTATAACCCCGGCAGAGAATTCAGGGCCCATTATAATCTGTGCTGGTTACTGCATCGCCAAAGGATATAACAGAAATGACAAAGGTCCAGAGAAGGACGACAAAAGTGATTAGGAGCATGGAAGTGGTTCCATATGAAGAGAGGATAGGACTATTTAGTTTGGAAAGGGGACGGGAGAGTGGTCCTGTATATAAAATAATGAGTGATATAGGAAAGATTAGTCAGGAGCACATCCTTACCTTTTCTTGTCATAAAGGCACAAGGGGTGAAGTTCTCTGGCCTGTTTTATGCAGGTTAGACTGGATGATCATAATAGTCCCTTCTGGCCTTACAATCTATGACTTTTTGATCCAGTGAAATTAAAAAGGTAATACCTTTAAAACCGGTGAAAGGAAATGCTTTTTACACACACACACACACACACACACACACACACACACACACACACACACACACACACACACTGCATAATTAACCTGTGGAACTCACTGCCACAAGGTATAATTCAGACAAGTAGCTGAAGAGGGTACAAGGATTGGACATTTACATACCTAACAAGGATATCTGCAGTTACATTAGATAGGATAAAACATTTATAAAGGTCTTTAAACCCTCTTCTGTTGGGGCATAAATCATAACTTCCCCCATGGAAATGTTAGTTTATAATTGTCCATTTACCCCTTCCTCTGAAACATCTGGTATTGGCCACTGTTGGAAGCAGGCGCTTCCAGAGTGCTGGTCTGATCCAGTGTGGCAAAGGTGGTGGGGAACGAGGAAAGGCTACTCGCACCCTCCACCCCTTGCCCATTTGCACAGGGTGCAGCCACAGTTGGGTGCTGTGGTATTTTCCTTTAGCTGCTTCAGCAACCTCTGCCTGATTTTAATAGGATAATATGTTTTGAGACCTTGAAGTTACATAGATTGATACCTGGCTCAAACCTTTGAAAGACGCATCATGTTGAGGTATGAAAATTGTTTAGTGCTTTAAAAGATTGGATTTGAAATGCCATGCTTTGGATGTTGGAGAGGGATTCCACTAATCCGTCTGCCATGGTGAGCAATGGGCCAAGCCCTCTGATCCTTCCTCACTGTTATTCCTTCCTTACTCGCTTAACCCTCCTTTTGATTTCAGCAGAACTTCACTGGAAAATGACTGAGTAAAATCTGAATAAGACCCTTAGATTTGGCCCTGTATTATTGAGACTACGTGAAAGGTGCCAAAGACTAGATGAAAACATTTTCTAGACAATGCACCTCGAAAGTCTGCAGTAAATCATAAAGTTGACATGATCTACTAGTTGATAGTTGTTACGTAATTTAAAATGATCTGTATTACAAAGTGACTCAACGGTAGCAAATACAGGCTGCAATAAGCTATAGGGAGGGTGTGATTACATATGCTAATCAACTGTTTTTAAAGAACACGTGGTAAATAACTGACAAGCTCAGATACTATGATAACGAGGACCTCATAATACCTAGACAGATAGACTAGAGGGAATGAATGGATGAAATAGTGCACTAGTGAGCACTACATATCAAGAAGAAAAAATGCATGATTTGGGGCATAACGGAGTACTGATATGCATGGACATACCGTATACCTGGATCACGAATATCGACTTCTCTGCTACTGCACTGTAGTCTTCTAAAATAAGTCAGCTGGTCAGACAGGCAGTTAGGTGTGTGTTATACACAGTACTAGGCTAAAATGACTTACCCATAGTTTGAAAATCAAGTCTATATACATATGTAGACAACAAGCAAAAAGAGTAAATCAGAATTTTATGGACATTATTATTATTCCTTATTATCATGCAGCACCATACCTTTACATTGTCCTTTACGGACAATTAGAAGAAGGCCCAATTCTCAGCCCCTGCTTCATCCCCTCTGTACCTCCTGGAGTGCAAAGGGAACACAGAGCTGTGCTAACAGGGTAGCTGAGGATTCCCTTTGCATAGGGGAATCCTTGGGTGGCATAAAGTCAGCGTTGGCAGCTCTACCGCATCACGTGTTCCTGGTACCACCTTCCGGATGCAGTGGGTGTGCCGGGGGGAGGAGGCATGGCAATTTTGGACTGACTGAAATGGCTTTAAAGCAGCTCTGGAGCTGTTCTAATTTGCCCTGGAGACCAAAGCAGTCCCCTTCTACCTCCAGGAGTAGAGGTAGAGGTGGAAAGCCACTTGTGTCATCACCCCATTTCATGACACCTAAGGATCTGGCCCAGTGCCCCAGCTTCAAAGAGATGAAATGTAAATACATGGCTTCCTTGCACGCTTTATAAAAGAGTGAGCTGAGAAGAAAGGAATGTCTTGACTTAGTTTTGAGTAGCGTAGAGGACTTGACTGGAGCCATAGAGGTGGGGAAACATCAAAGCAACATTGCCAGTAATTCTAGTTTGGTGTGTAAATGAAGTTAATCTGATTGTGAAGGACTGTAGGGACAATGAATTTCACAGAGCCAGATATGGAAGAGAGTGTAAAACTGGGGTTAGCTGATAAGGTTGAAGCAATGGAGGAGCAAGACAACTTGAATGTGATGGAAAGGATCCTGATGGAGAATAAAAGGGACAAATTCTGTGCGCCTGCCACGCAAAAGTAAAATAAATAAATAAATAAGGTCCCGTTTGATTGTTCAGGAAAAAAGAGACTCCTCAGGGGTAAGAAGGAGGAGGCACTTTTGAGAGATAACATATCAGGGTTAGGAGAGGAATGGAAAGGTGGTAGAATGGAATCAGCTGCTTCAGTGCTGCCTGACGTACCTGGTGACCATGCGCCTCCAGGGATGCCGCGGAGGCGGCAGCAGGTGTGCCATCGCTGAAATTCTGATGTTCCAGTGCCCGTTCAGCACTTAAAATAATGCTGCTGCATTCAGCTGCCATACAGAAGTGGCACCAGAGTTCAACCGTGAAGGGGTTAATTGTGCATTAAAATTGCCATGAAAACGGAAACCAGAGGGATGAAAAGCAGAGGCAAGCTCAATCACAGATGTTTTCGGAGTGAAGGATGAGAGGCAGATGAAGGAGACTGGGGGGCCTCAGGGGTGGCTCTTTGTGTTCCAGAAGAATGGGGAGTTCCCTAAATCATATCATTGAGAACCAAGAGCAAGACACAGACCTATACGCTTTATTGATCGTATCTGAATTGCCTGGGATCCAAGGGAAGAAGATGGCATGCTGAAGGAATGGCTCAGTGATCTAAGGAATCCCATTTTGAAGTCCTTAGACATCACCCAGCCTCCTCCCACTTTCGTGCAGTGTGCTGATTGTTTGCCTGGCATTCTTCTTTTACCCTGCTGTGATGCTGCATCTTTTGTTAAGACTTTGGGATGAAGGATACATATAAAATTATATTGAAAATCAAGATCATGTCCAGAATAGCTAATCAGAAATTAGAAGATCTGAAAGCTGAGCAAACCAAAGGGTGCGGACAGGATCAATATGAGGATAACGAAGGAAATGAGACAGGCCAATTTATGCTTCTATATTTTAAACCTTTTGAAAATAAAGGGGCTGGAGAGAGGCTAGTGTAACAGCTATATTAAGGAATCCAGAGCAGATCGGGGAAACTATAGGACATGGCTGTGGAGAAGATAATAGAAATAGTTACCAAGGAGAGGGAGTAGGACCAATACCTAGAATATTTAAGATGCAAGAGGGTGTGTACATTCCTAAGTGACTGGTGTCCACCTTGGGTGCCTTAAGACCAAAAGCCTTCACCTAGCTGCCAAGAAGTCTTCTGTATTAGTTGTGAGATGTATCTCTTGCCTTCCCAGTTGGGGGAGATGATCCTTCACATCTTTTTAAAAATTGTAGAAATAGGATCTTTCTTGGGAGAGGTCTCTTCAAAGAAAGATGTGCAAAATCGAAGCCTGCTCAGCTCCTGGCATGTTTTGCAGCCAGTCCACGTGCATCAATGGGGCCTATAGAGCTGGATAAAGAGAGCAGAGTAAGATTATGTCTACATTACAGTCTTCAGCTGGCATAGCTACGTTGGTCGGGCACATGAAGAGGTTTGATCCCTCACTGACATAGCAGAAGCCCCTCATGTAGATGCAGCTATGCCAACAAAACTGCACTTTTACTGGTGGTTTTCTCGTGGGGAGCGTTTTTACTGTATTGGTACAAAGTGGAGCTTTGCCAGTATAAGTTGCGTCCACACTAGCAGCACTTTGCCAGTGTAGTGTGCTGGCCTTCCTGTACTGGTAAAGCACTTCTAGTGCAGCCACCGTCTAAATGCCCATGTCACTTGCAATTGTTAAAATACCCTTTTAGACAGATCTCAGACATTTCTGATCCAGTGTGAAGCGGCCTCGTGAAGCGGGAAGGTGCTGTACAGTCTGGGTGTGGTCTTTGTTCAGGGTTGCAAATAACAAGGTAACTTATCAAAGTCCTGGGCTAGTTGTTTGCTTGGGTATTGGAAGCATGGAGCAGTCCTTGTCAGCTGATGCCCTGTGGGATGGAGGGAACTGGGCTACAGAGTAGCAGAAGCTTTGCTGTTAGACTAAGAAACTGGAGCATGTAGTCAATCCTGAGAATCTCTTGGACACTGGCAAATTCCTAAACTTGCTTATTAAAACCCGAACCAACTGAGAGGCCCAGGAGGAGAAGAACTAGCACTAGTGCTAAGCACTTCCTGATTATGACTATAGATATTAGCACTGACATACCATGATCCACTCTGGATCACTATGGTTCTCGGATAGCCTAGGATGGAAGAAGCAAGAAGAAACCCAGGCAAGTGGTGGAAAATGTGTTCTGAAACAGCCAGCTTCCAGTACCAACTTCTGCCACTGCTATGAGGGAGATAGAGAGCCTGCCTTTCCCTGGCTATGGAGGTAGCAAGGCAATGCCCTGCAGAATTTTTTCTAGACTGCAAACTCAGATTGTCATCACTCAACCCCAGAACACAGCCGCTCTCACTGCAAGGAATTATCCTCTTAGTTCACCAAGACGATCACTCACATCCAGGATGGCCTCATAGACCACAGAATAAAGAGCCAGAAGCAGCTTATTCTCACAAGAAATAACATTTCTCTACTTTAATCAAGGCACTAGACACTCAACACACCCACTCACACAAGCAAATAAAAAACAAACAAACAATCAGGGAATCAAGCTGTGTTTCACCCAGGCCTGGAAAGAAGAAAAGGTGAGAAAGAGTTTATTGTTGTTTCTATATTTAAGTGCTTGGGAGGTGCTCATAAACAACCATACAGCAGTGGGAGACATATAGGTATCACAGTAGACTTTAGAAAAGAATGGATTTATGGGCAAAGCTGGACACAAGCCTCTCCTACATGACAGCTCTCATCCCTACTCATCTGTTCTTTCCATAACTCTTCATGTTGTTTTATAGAGTCATACGTTTTAAGGCCAGAAGGGATCATTGTGATCATCTGCCTGATCTCCTATGTAACACAAACCACAGAATTTCACACAGTGATTCCTACATCAAATTTAGCAATGTGTGGAAATATTTGTACCCAATACAAGTCAGAAACCCATGGCCTTCAACCTAAGAATCCATGCTGTAAGTTAGCAAGCTAAATGGGGAGCTGCGGGTTACACAGAGGATCAAGCCCAGTACCTTGTAAAGCAGACATGATACAGGAACCACCTGCATATACAGATTGCTAAGGGATCTTAAAACTCCAGAGAACAAAAGAAAAATCCATTTCTGAGGTATCATCCTAAAAAGGTATTTCCATCGCAGTGACCTAAAAGAAGGAACATGCAGTGAAGGGATGAAACTTGTTAATGAACTGTAGGAGATCGGGGGCTGATCGGTACAAAGATGCCTGTTAATAAATCTCTGAATGGCTTGGACAGACAAGGAGTGAGATCAGGGCACAGGGCAATGGAGAGAAATGTGATATAATGAGGCTTAGATTTAAGAAGAAGAAGGAAGTCACACAAAACCTGTCAAGATTCCTTCCCCACTCTGAACGCTAGGGTACAGATGTGGGGACCTGCGTGAAAACCTCCTAAGCTTACTTTTACCAGCTTAAAACCTCCCCAAGGTACAAACTATTTTACCCTTTGCCCTTGGACTTCCGCTGCCACCACCAAACTTTATCTGGATTCCTGAAAAAACATAGTTTGGAAACGTCTTTCCCCCCAAAATCCTCCCAAACCTTGCACCCCACTTCCTGGGGAAGGTTTGGTAAAAATCCTCACCAATTTGCATAGGTGACCACAGACCCAAACCCTTGGATCTTAGGGCAATGAAAAAGCATTCAGTTTCCTTACAAGAAGATTTTTAATATAAGTCAAAAAGAATCACCTCTGTAAAATCAGGATGGTGAATACCTTACAGGGTAATTAGATTCAAAACATAGAGAATCCCTCTAGGCAAAACCTTAAGTTACAAAAGAGACACACAGACAGAAATATTCATTCTGTTCAGCACAGCTATTTTCTCAGCCATTTAAAGAAATCATAATCTAACACATAGCTAGCTAGATTACTTACTAAGTTCTAAGACTCCATTCCTGTTCTGTCCCCAGCAAAAGCATCACACAGACAGACACAGACCCTTTGTTTTTCTCCCTCCTCCCAGCTTTTGAAAGTATCTTGTCTCCTCATTGGTCATTTTGGTCAGGTGCCAGTGAGGTTACCTTTAGCTTCTTACCCCTTTACAGGAGGGATTTTAAAGGGGTTTACCCTTCCCTTTATATTTATGACAAAACCGTTGAAGGAATGGCGGGAACATGGAGTGGGAGGAGGCTTAATGGGGTGGATGGCAGGAAGCAGAAGGAGGACAGATGACGAGGAGCAGAGGAGTGTCTGGAGAACAGTCTGGGTGTGTAAGTGGTCATTTAAAA
Organism: Natator depressus; assembly: GCF_965152275.1. Lineage (NCBI taxonomy): Eukaryota > Metazoa > Chordata > Testudines > Cheloniidae > Natator > Natator depressus. The sequence continues at coordinate 17,585,328 of NC_134239.1, forward strand.
CGTAATGCAAACTCCAGAAAGTAGGAGCCTGATCCAAAGTGCATTGAAGTCAGTGGGAGTCTTTCCATTTACTTCAGCAGCTTTTGGATCAGACCCTAATTGCAACCACGTATAAAGGATGTAATGGTATATCCAGTTCATGTGACTCCTGCTCTTCCTCTGTTGTTTTTTAACTTGGGTGGAAACATGCCTTGTGGAGTGCCTGCGGGTTGGCTCCTTGAACTTATATAACACTGGGTAACTGTTTTGCAACAGAGTGCTAGCAGAATTGTCTCCTGGGCATATAAGAACAAGGGATCCACCATACTGGATCAGACCATTGACCCATCTAGGTCAGTATCTTGCCTCTTTCAGTGGCTCTTATGTGATACTTCAGAGGAAGGTGAAACTCTCCATAATGAGTCTAGTCAACTGTGCTATACCGTGGGGGGAAATAGATTTCTGAACTTTGCAAGCAATCCTGATTTCTCTGTTAACTTTTTGCCTGGTTTCTTAGTGACTTCAGCTACTTATGTTGTACTTGTTTATGTAAATATCCTAACTCCCTTTAATATCCTCCGATAAACATTGCCATACTGATTTCCTGCAGCAGTGAGTTCCATGGATTGGCTCTACTCTGCAAGAAGAACTATTTCCTTTTTCATTGCTGCCTTTCAGTTCAATGACTGGCTCGTAGCTCTCTCATTATGTGGCTTGCTGGGTAGAAGCTGCCCAATGGCTGTCCCTGAACCATTTATTATTGTATACTATAGAGCAAATTTATTTTCTCTGGTTTTTTTTGCCTCTTGAGGCTGATAGTTTCTGGTTTGTTTTCACAGAAGTCTCAGTGTTTCACCTTTGAAGATGAAGAGCGGGAGGAGAGGAAGGTATGTCCTTTGTTTTTTACTGTGGCCATGCAGAGGTACTTGAATGCAGAGTAGTGAATGCCAAAAGGCTTGGTGAGAGATGGCAAATCCCAGAGAGAAGCTAGTGCTCTCTCACTGGGACTGGGTCACCGATGGAGGAGGATTGGGTTAGAACAGTGGTCTCCTGAGTCGGTTTGTCAGCATATCCATTTCTGATCCAGGGGCAGGTTCTACATGGCATGATGCCACGTCTGCTGTCGCTCTCCTTGCTCCCCAAGGCCAGGCACGTTATTCCTCAATGCGAGCTGTAGTAAGGTCTTCTCTTGCTGTGGCATCATTACTTATGCAACATATGCAGAATATTTACTAGTGTCATATGAAGTGTTGTTATACATTGAAACAAAACTGTGCAGGGTTGTGAGATGCATTACCTTTGCTCTTATTGCTGTTTTGTTTTCTTATTCACTGATCTGCAAGATATCAGCAGATCACAATGGGACAGATCCTCAGCCGGTGTAAATCAGTATTCATGGAACTATCCCAATTTACCCCAGCAGGGAGTCTGGGCCAATGAGTCTCCTATTTATTAGTGAGAATTAGTGACATTCTACTATATCTAAACCTTCTGAGATCATTTCCCTTCTTCCCACCCTGTTCTCAACCCAGCAAGATCCTCCATCCTTCCCTTAACCTTGTCTTATCTTCCCCTCAGTTCCTTCAGCCTGCTCCCCCATCCCCAGTATCACCTTCTCTCTGACCTTGGGACTCCCATTACATCTCTCCCCCCCGCATTCTGTACTCTGTATTTGATTTAGTTGGGGATTGGTCCTGCTTTGAGCAGGGGGTTGGACTAGATGACCTCCTGAGGTCCCTTCCAACCCTGAGATTCTATGATACTCCTTTCCATGCATTATTGCTAGATGTGGGTCAGAACCCACACTCTGGAGACAAACGCCCTTGAGCTTTGGAAAGTTCACGTCTTGATCTGAACTTTATGGTAGGCCCATCTCTAGATACTGCTTATCTGTCTCAGCGCGGTGCATTACACAGTGCCCACGCGTGAGAACAGCTGTTGAAATGTCCGAGCTAAGGCACTGTTTGCCGTGTCTTCATTTTTCCCTTCTAACTCCCCAGAAAATGGCCCAGCTGCTGATCAAGTTCCTGGAGAGAGAGCTCCAGCCCTCCTGCCAAGTCACATGTTTGGAAAGCATCCGCATCCTGTCCCGGGACAAAAGCTGCCTTGACCCCTTTGCCACCAGGGAAGGCCTGCAGACCTTGGCCAGACACGCTGGAATTGATTACTCAGAGGAGCTCATTCGGGAAGTCCCAGACCTAGATGTGATCCTGGAGGCCCTCAAATGCCTCTGCAACATCGTCTTCAGCAGTCCCCGGGCACAAGAGCTGACAGCTGAGGCCCGGCTCGTGGTGGGTCTTACGGAGCGCATCAAACTCTACAATGAGAAGAATCTCCCCCATGAGGTCAAGTTTTTTGACCTGCGTCTTCTGTTCCTGCTGACAGCACTGAGGGTGGACATCCGGCAGCAGCTGGCCCAGGAGCTCAGGGGCATCAGCCTGATGACAGACACCCTGGAGCTGACGCTAGGGGTGAAATGGCTGGACCCCCATGAGGTAGCCACTGAGGGGAGCCCTCCCCTACCCCTGCCACGCCAGGAGACAGAGCGTGCCATGGAGATCCTTAAGGTGCTCTTCAACATCACATTTGACTCCAGCAGGAGGGAGGTGGATGAGGTAAGTTTCCCAGAAGTCACTGCCCATGCCTTGATCCGATAGTGGTTTTCCACCTCCGCTGAGCAATTCCTCCCTGTTGCGTGTGATGTTGATGCATCCTCCAGTCTGTGGACTCACGGTTACATACGCACATGTAGGAACAGAAGCAACCCATGGGGACTTCACTTCTAGAACAGTTTGATGACAACTCTGCTGTCTCTGCCCTATACACTGTTAACACTTAACAAATTGTAGCATTTTGTAAACTTTCTTATGACTTTAAAAATAATTTTTGTGCCAGACGAGGGCAAAACGTTCATGTAACTTGCCATTGAAATGGCCAAAGCATAGCCCTTTTCCACCTTCTATATTAGTGATGGAGGTTGCAGATGGCTAACTTTTGGGAATGTCTGTGGCCTCTGCTGGTCCTTGGATTAACCATGTGGTGTGTTGGAGGACTCGGAAGGGATATGGAGCAGGATAAAGGACGAGCAAGTGCGTGGGCGGGGCAGGAAGCAGAAAGAGAGTTCTGGGGACATTGCCATGTTTTGTATGTTACTCCTCTTACTCCACTTTACCAAGATTTGGTTGTTCTTGGTATCCATGTACAGAAGTGTTCTGTTCCCAGAACAGCAGTAGAGAGGCAGAAGGGCAAACAGACTCTGGGATTTCAGGGACTGCAGAGATGTGCTTCCCTTTCATAATCAGGTTTTTTGTTTTCTGTTTTGGGGCCAGGAAGATGCTGCTCTGTACCGACGCCTGGGCGCTCTCCTGCGTCACTGCCTGATGATTTCAGCTGATGGAGAGGACCGGACAGAAGAATTTCATAGGTGAAGATCATTGTCCTGCCATAAGACTTGAACCCACATTATCTTCTTACCCAGATCAGAAGGTGCTACTATATAAGCCATCCTGACACTAAGGATCAGATTCTGATACCCTGATTCATGCTGAATGGTACCTTTCTCTACAAGTAGTCCTGCTGAAGGGAATGGGACTGCTTGCCAGAGCAAGAATCGCTCACCAACTTGAAAAAGGTCTTCACAATCTGGCCTTAAATATCTAACCATATCCTGAGTCATACAGAGCAGTCGCCATATGTTGTGCAATTGACATTGACAGGTGTCATTCGAGAGAGAGCTGAGACCTCCCAAAATCAGGTCATGTTTGACCTTTGTGTGCACACCCTTTGATTAGTTTGGTTGTAGAGGAGTCCACTTGCAGGTCCCAGCAAACGATGGTTTTTGATCCTACCCTCCGGCTCCTCATATTGCTAGAATTTAGAAATTAACTTGCTCCTTGGGGAGTAAAAGAATCTACATTAACACAGAGCCTTGGATGTCTCTTTGTTCCTCCTCTCCCTGTATGTTCAGCCACACAGTTAACCTCTTGGGCAACCTGCCTCTCATGTGTCTGGATGTCCTGTTGACCCCGAAGGTGCGGCCAGGCTCACTTGAGTACATGGGCGTCAACATGGATGCAGTCAGTGTCCTGCTGGATTTCTTAGAGCGACGACTTGACAGGGTAGGTAGAGGAGATGCTGTGCAGTTTTTCATTATGCCATCTTTCCATGCAGTACCTTCCCTTCTCACTGTAGGGCAGATTTGGCCCTCCATCCCTGCCCAGCAGTGCTACTTTCTCCATTAAAAAAAACCCAAATCACCTCACGAGGAGACCACAGGAATGTCAGCAAATGATGGCTGGTTTAGAATTCACCAGAGTAGTTTGTAGCTATACCTTTAATAGAAGTGAATATTTTCCAGACAGAGGCAAAAAATTATGGTTGGTGTTTGAGTAGGTTCACTGGTTGACTGGACAGTAGGGTGATTAACTTGTTGATTAAAAAGTAATAGATTTATTGGCTGTTTGCATGGCAAGATTGGTTGGATGGGAGTTGGTTAACTGACTGACTGACTGACTGAATCGGAAACCCTGGAACTGGTTAGTTACCGGGTGTGTTGGTCAGCTGTTTGGATATGACAGTGTAAATTGCTGTACAGTAGGCAGTTGATTGATTGGTTAGCTGTTCCTTTCCCGTGACTAACTCAGGAGGTCTGAGGACTGATTGTCACCAATCCCACTTTGAGGTGAAGGGCCGGTGGAGTTTTTGTGGGCTTCATTAAGGCAGATCATGGGGATTAACACCCACCCCCACCCCTCAAATTCCTGGATTTACTACTCCAGCAACTTAATCTGAGTTTTTCCTGAATCCAAAAATAAAATTGTTTTTAAGTTCTCCGTTCATTTTTGACAGAAAGGTGTTATATGAAGCAAACCTGTTAAAAATGTCACCAACTCAGCAGAACATTGGGTGTGGTCTTCAGTCTCTAGAAATACTCTGAGAGCTTTTCTGTGCGTGGCTGCGTGACTTCCCAGCGCTCTCTGCTGTCACTCCTGTGTTCCAGTGTGTTTCTGGCAGCCCTGTGCCATACAGCGAATGCAGAGAGGCTGCCAGCTCTGAGCACTGACACAGTGGGAAAGCTGCCGTGGTACAGAACTGGAATCGTCCGTCCTCATCTCTGGCCTGCGCTCTCGGGATCTGTCTCTGCTAGGAACTGGACAATGAGAACTACGTGAGCTTGTGATGATCTGTTGTTGTTTCTTCTGGGCTCTTTCACAGGGTCACAAACTGAAGGAGACCCTAACCCCTGTGCTGAACCTGCTGACAGAGAGTGCCCGTGTTCACCGCCAGACGAGGAAGTTCCTCAAAGCTAAGGTACCGTGTTGGTGTAGGGAGAATCCAACGCTCATTCCTGATTCCTCTGAGGTGGGAGAAGAATAACACAAACTTTATGGATACCACCAGCCTCCAAACAGATACCCCTCTCCCTCCGTATACAGATTCTGCTATCCAAGACTCTGAGCCCCACAATACCTGCCACGTTTGCCGCGCTCCCAGTAGTTTATTCATTTAATTGATCTGTAAATTGCATTGTGGCACAAAGGTTTTCTGGAAATCCCAGTGCTGTTCCCGCCTCATCTGTCTTGCTGTGGCTTTGCAGGTGCTGCCTCCGCTGCGGGACGTGAAGAATCGCCCCGAGGTGGGGAACTTGCTGCGGAACAAGCTTGTGCGCCTGATGACGCACATTGATACCGACGTGAAGCACTGCGCGGCCGAGTTCCTCTTTGTGCTCTGCAAGGAGAGCGGTGAGTAATGAAAACGTCACGGGATGGATGAGATCCTCTGGGACCTTAGTGCCAGGGAGGCAGGGCATGGAATCCACTTTCTGGTCAAAGCCAATTAGAGCTTACACCACATCAGACCTTCCGAGGCTAGAGGACACACCTTGCCACCCCTCAGACACGCTGTCCAGGCAGTCGGTGCTTGGGGCAGGTAGTACAGGAGTGCACTGTGGGAAGGCAGAGTTGCCTTCCCACCTCACAGACACACCATGTAGATGAGCAGTGCCAGTGGTCAGTGAAACACTCTGCGAGGAGACAGCTCCTTCCTACCTCACAGACACACTGGGCAACATTCAGACCTGCTGTCAGCGGATGCAGCTCCACTGATCCATTGTCCAGCCCCCGCAGTGTGGGGAGTCAGATGATAAATCTGATATTGTTTGCTTTACCCTCCGCTCTGCTGTCTCAAAGTCCAGGGGAAGAACTGGTTCTTGGGGATTTTGTCTGAGGGAGGAGGACCCGGAGCTGAACTTGCTGCTTGAGCACTCAGGAGCGGTGTATTGACTATCAGTGCCACAGTCTGCATTTCCCACCTGCCTCTTCCACATGAGGATTTATCCAGTGGATGTCCATGCTGGCTGGTGCCTCTTGTTTAAAAGTGGTCACTTTCTCTCAGGCAGCCCAGCCTGTCCCCAGGAGGGCCGCTGGGCAGCATGGGGATGTGCTGACTCTTGTGTCTCTCTCCCTGTCAGTGTCGCGATTTGTGAAGTACACAGGGTATGGCAATGCAGCCGGGCTCCTGGCAGCACGAGGCCTCATGGCAGGAGGGCGGGCAGAGGGAGAGTATTCTGAGGATGAAGACACGGACACAGAGGAATACAAGGAAGCTAAGCCCAAGTAAGGACCCCTTTCCCTCCACCACTTCCCACCACAGTCCCTCTGTCCCTACATACTCACAAATCCCTTTCTCCATGCCCGGCCTGTGCTCACGAGCTCCCTTCCCCATCCTGTCCCTGCGCCCTCACCTACCCCATTACCCACTTTTCTCACCCTGTTCCTGTTCTTCCCCATCCTCTCCCTGCATCCCCCTGCCCAGGGCTTTGCCCACTTTCTCCTCCTCACTACTCATTTCATTTGATGGCATTTCATCCAAAAATTACCTACTTCCTACTCCAGTGCCCCACCCATCCCCACCGGGGGAATGGCTCCCCTTGTGTGACAGCTGCTAGTGTGCCTGTATCCACTCACTGGCAGTAGGGCACATCATCTGCAGTGGAACAGATTCCCTTATTGTGCCTCTCCGGAGAGGCGTGGAGATGGGGCAGCGTGTGTGATGAGGGTTGGGTCCTACCCACCTGCAGCTGCTAGGTTCCTGTCTGCAGCCAAAGTGAACGTGTTCCTCTCTCTCCTCGGCAGTGCTGAGCCGTGACCCTGTGATGGGGTGGACAAAGGGGACTCTCCAGTCCTACCGAGCTCTGATTGAACGTAGGATTGGCCATGTCAAATCAGGCCGTTAGTCCACCAATTCTGGAATCACATGGACCACATGTATATGGAAGAGGAGGGAGGTGAAGCCTCTACAGATGGAGGCCACTAGAAGGAAGTGACGGGGAGAGGGTGTATTCCCACTCCGGTGGCCAGGGAAGGAGGGGAAGGCTTGGCAGGACTCTCCTACCTAAGGAGAGTGGGGGGTGATGCAGTGGAGCATGGGCAAGTGCCAGAAGCACCTGGCTGTCCCCTGTGATGCCACCAGCGCTAGTATCCCAAGGAGAGGAGAGAGCATGTGCTCTGTGGCCAGCTGTGCTCTCATGCTATTGTAGACTCGTAGACGCAGCCTGCTTTTCAATGAACCTGTTTCTCTCTTCTATCTCCCTCTTTTTCTCTTTCTACTTCCTGTTCCCATCATTGCATTCAGCATTAACCCAGTGACAGGTCGTGTGGAGGAGAAGCTCCCCAACCCCATGGAAGGGATGACCGAGGAGCAGAAGGAGTATGAAGCCATGAAGCTGGTTAACATGTTTGACAAGCTGTCCAGGTATCAGAAGAGAGAACGAAGCGTGCGCAGTTGTGGTTTGGGGATGCAGTGGGAATGCACTAGGAGAAAGAGTCCTGTCTAATATAGGTCAGACACTGAGACTGGGGGGACCCAGGTTTGTCACAGAATCATGACTATGGCAGGTCAGTACTGTAGGAGAGTCTTAATGGGCACACAACTACGTATGTGCCTTGAGGAGGAGGGGAATCCCAGCTCAGTGCAGTGAGTGTTTGGTAGCAGTCCAGGGCCCTGGAAGATCATAGGGGATGGACTCAGGGTGATTGCTGGGAAGATTTAACATAGGAATAAATTAACAGAGCTGGATTCTGTTACCCCAGCAAAAGGAGTTCAGGGGCCTTAGCCAAGCCTCGTTGAGACAGCAGCAGACTACCACATAGATGTGTTCTCCACCTCCCAGTGCATCGGGAGTTGTCACCTCACCAGAGTTCAGCCTGGGAGTTCTCTAGCAGATGGTGGCATTGCCCCTGGGTGGCTGCTGGTAGGAAGTAGCATTTCAGACACAGATGGCAGCCAATGGCACCAATTCTCCTTCCCCACAGGAGAGCCTTCTCCAGTAGGCGCTCATCCATCATTCAGGGGCACTGCAGACAGGGGTCCGGGATCTACCTAGAGAGTTCAGAAGGCACCGAGATGGGAAGGAAAAGGGCAGCAGGGCAGCTCATTTAATGCTGTTAGCCCGTGTGTGTCAGAGAGAGAGAAACTCATCCTGGTGCCAGTCCTAAAGTTACACTACGGTGGTTCAGCTAGCACTGCCTGCCTCTGACCAGTGCTACTCCGGACTGTGCCAGGAATGCCCAGGAGATTCTAGTATCCAACCAACGTAGCAGGAGCTTAGAGTGGCTCCTGGGACCTCCAACGCTAATTCCAACATGACGGGGGTTCTGGGCCCCTAGCCCACCCTGCCGCAGGGGCTGCCCTCTTTGGGTTGCTTGAGAAGAGGCATCAATCCGTTCCTCGGACTTGATTTGTGGGCTGTGGGATTCTCTCTGCTGCCTTTTGGAGCTTTGCAAGTGGAAGTGCAGAGCCCAATATTCAGAGGTGGGGAGTTCAGTGTGAGTTGTGAATGCCCAGAACTTCTGAAAATCAGCACCTCGTTCTTTTCACAGGTTTATTCCTTCCTTAGGTGCATGGGAATGTTGTTGCTGGAACCAAACCTGTTGCTTTAACTGGGGGGCCTCTACTGTGCTGGTATTCCGCAAAGCATTCTCCCTGGCTGCCATCTGGAGGTGTCCACAGGTCCCTCAGGGGTTGGACCTGAGTGCTCAGCGATCTGAGCATTCCCCCGTCTCCCAGTTCTGTAACCCCTCCAGTGATATTATGTGCTTTCTCCTGAGAACTCACTTTGCCAAACTAACTCTGCTCTTTCCCTCTGTATTGCAGACAGCAAGTCATCCAGCCGATGGGGATGACTCCAGGGGGCAATCTCACCTCTCTGGAGAACGCTGTGCATGAGCTGGTGGAGGAGAGGTCATCGTCTGACTCTGACTTGGGGTTGGACTGATTCACACCTCTCCACCCGCCCCCCCAACGACTGTGGGCTCTCCACTCTCCCTCCAGAACTGGTGCTGCATCCAGAGGATAGTACTGGGTGAGGACTCTCCCAGTGGGATCTGAATCAGGGCTGGAGTCCACTGACCAGACGGATAACAACCACCTCCTCTCCGGTCCCATAACCACCTCTCCTTTCCCAAAGAGCTCGCCACAGCTTGGTTTCATCTTGGTCTCTTTCCCTCAGTGTCCCTGAGGACCTCACACTCCATCCCAAACCCAGGATTGTCCAGTAGGATTTTTATAAGGAAAGATTGGGAAGGGGGACGAGGGAATATCTTCTTACACCACCGGGGTCCAGTAGCACGTGGAGCATTGTGTGTGCTGACTGCTGTGTGGGCACATGACTGTGTGCGCATCTGTGTGTTTTTATGGGGTGTGGGTGTGTTCATGGGATGTGAGGCACTTGTGCAGCATGCATGCATTTGTAAGGGCACACAAAGGTGTGCCTATGACAGAGAACATATGTGGGAATTTGGGAACATGAGATGTGTGTGAATGTGTATGTACAAGTGGAGTACATGCCTTGGACATATGTGTAGTGATTAGAAGAGTGTGGGCGTTACATGTCTGCATACTGATGGTACGTGCTTGTATGGGTGAGCCTGGTTATATGGGGTGTATGCAATTGTATATGTACAGATGGGCGCATGTCAACGTGTAATATTTAGGTACACATATAGATGTTTGTGGGCATGTAAGGAGTGTATACATGAATGGCTGTGGAGTGTACAGGTGGGGATGCGAGTGTAATGTTTTAAGCACATGTGCCTGTCGGGACTCATGTTAGGATACATGTGCTCATTCTGTGTGGGAACACATGTGGAGGTATGGGAGTATAGCTCTTTCAGCACTCACACTGACTGCAGGGTTGACATTTGCAGGTGACCGTTTGCTAGCAATGCTCTGATTTGTAGTCTCTAGTACTGTGCAGTCTTCCTGTTTCCACCACATTCAGTTTTCTGGACTAACTTCTCCCATTCTGCTTTCTGAATGAAAGGCAGGGACCCCTTGCGTAGTTTCTTGCGGAATCATCTGCTTCAGCTCCTACAAATCCCCAGCTCTTTGCACTCCCAGGCTGGTATCAAATCCCCTCCTGCGTAGACTTTTCTGTTTAAAGAAGAGAAACTATCTTCCAATTTGTCTCCTGTACCAAGAGTTTCAGAACATATTACCACAAATAGAAAGAAATACACTAGAATAAAGGAAACCTTCTGACAGATGATTTTGTGTCAATGATTCGTCTGAGTGGTGTCACAACTCTAAGCAAATTAGAAAACGGCCAGTGTTTCTGGGTGTCTGTCATATAGCCATGATCATTCCAAACATTAGTTTTATTCCCAAATAATAGGCTATATTAAGAGACAGTTAAGGCTGAAACTATCTCTAGACCTTAACCAAAAAAACCAAACACATCACTGAATGTTTGAATTTGAAACATCTAAGCACCTGAGATTCAGGAAATTTTAAGTTAAGATTCCACTAACACCCTTAACTCTGCCCCCTGTACCTCGTCACGTGTACTGTAGCTATAGGAGCATGATAAGTATTCCAATTACTTTTTAAATGGTTGTAATTATTAAAAATAAGTAATACAGTCCAAGCATATTAGTCCTCTTTTCTGCTCTGTGTAGAATATCTACGGGCATATCCAGAATTGCAGAATGAGGTTTTCAGCTAGTGTTTGTAGAGTGGATCTGGGCTAAATAGTTACCTGCTTGTATGTAGATAGTGGGGTTTCTGACCCGTATTGAACGAAAGAGTAGGTTAAGCACAGCGGTGTTTCTCTTCTGTACAGACAGGATGGACAGGAAGGGTTGGGCCTTGTGGCTTATCACTGAACAGTTGTGGTCCAGGAAATCAAGGTGTGGTGGGAGCCCTGGTGGCCAGAAGTGCAGTTGCTGGGGGCGGTTGGGGGGATTGGAGAATCGGGGATTGTTCCTAAAAATGTCTCCCACTGTGAATTTTTAAGGGGAGAACATTCTAAATATACTTTGCAATTGGTTTACATTTTAAAGGCTGTCTCTGCAAGAGAAAAAGGCTAGAGATTTACTTCTTTAAAAATGCAAGTTTAGTTCTTCACTTAGTGAAGAACTTTGTGGACGTTTTTAAACTCCAAGAAGTTTAAAAAGAGGGGGAAAAAATTGAATAACTCAAAAATTAACCCACTCAACTTCACAAATAGACAGCAAGCTCCCTGAGGAGAACAGGAGAAATCAAGTGTGGAGATTCTGGGTCAAGCCATTTTATTTTATTTTTCTAAGATAGAAGTTGGCAAAAAATAATAGTAAACTTTCAGTGCAAACCTCTGATCTTTTTCAAAGTGTTAGATCTGGCAGAAACCTCGCCCGCTCAAGAAATTAAAGAAAAACATGGTGTATTTTACTCACCCCTCGCCCATTTCCTTGTGTTCAAGTTCTTCAGAAATAGGCCATGTTTAAAACTCAACCTTGCAATGGCTTAGGCACTGATCCAACAAAAGCTCCACACGTGCTTAACATTAAACATATGAACGATCCCACTGATTTTAATAGGGCTGCCTATATGTGTAAATCTTGTGCATAAGGGTTTGCAGAATTGAGGCTCAAGTCAGGACAAGCACCTTTGACGTGTATAACGAAATATGGTTGAGAAGCAACATATGCTGTTTTGTAGTAAAATGTTAACTGTGTAGAAATGGGCAGAACTCCAGCTGGGCTACATGTCTGGTGCGCTGCAAAGTGAAAGAAACACTTCTGCTTTTATTTAGGCTATACATTCAAATGACATTTATTTCAATGGCTGATCCCACAGCCGTGTAAGAACATTCAAATATATTTGAATCACACATTCAGATAAACAAGTCTGTTCATCTGAATGTGAGCTCAATCACAGAGCTCATTCAAAAGAAGTCCAAGGGCAAAAAACTGTTACTGCAATGGTAGGAATGACAGGGACAGATCCTCAGCTAGCGTAAATCAGCATACATCCATCGAAGTCAATGGAGTGCTGTTGAGTTACACCAGCTGAGGATTTGGCTTGAAGTTTCTAAATGCACAGAAGACAGATAATCCAAAGCTAGGTTTCATACCGCAACTGTAAGTTAGCCACATTGCACATACATATTAAGGCAAAAAAGTTAACACAATATACAGGAATACAAATGTACAAAGACTCAGAGTTACAGTAGCTATGGAAGCCTTAACATTCAAATTCCTTGACTTTTGTGCATTTCAAAATATTAACCAGAACCACACTGATGCAAGGTGTTTTGCATCTCCTATTTATTGTGCTTCTTTTGACATAGTATTGGTCAAAGGTCACATCCAGAAAAATCATTGTAATAGACTAGCTAATTATTGCTGCATTTGCCTCTAGGCCAGAAGGGTAGTGAGTTCAAATCTTGCACTGGGCCTTGGGCTCAGCCGCAATGATAGCTCTCTAGTGTGAGAGGGGAAGGGGCCTCTCACTGTTAGTAGTGCTCTCTGATGAGACATTAAACATGGATCCCTTCTGTCCATCCGAGATGTGCAAATTAAATATCCCATGGCACTTTTTGAAAAGAGGAGGAAATAATCCTGGTGTCCAGGCCAACATTCCCTCCCTAGAAGGCTCAGTGAATAAACAGTAGACCCTTTACTGCTCCACATGACTGGAGCATTCGGTGAGCTGTAAATCTGTGCAAGGAACTGAGCCAGCATTTAAAGGGTGAATAGCTGCTAAGTGAATAATTAAGAGAAATGAAGGATAACAAAGGGCATATGAACCAAATTGGGGGAAGTGCAATCAAAGCATTGACCCTGGGAAATGTGTGAAACAGACATTGAAATACCATGTGTAGACATCCACAAAGGCATTAACACTTATTAGTGTTAATAATTATTATTGCTGTGCAGATATCAACCCACGTTCCATTCAAACAGCAGCTTAAACTGGCCCATAGGGTTATTTGCTCAACAGGAGTGGGGTTTCCAGGCATCATCTCTAGACACATTGACACCTTTTACCTCCTGATTAGCAGTGATTTCACCCATATAATAAACGCTACAAATTGGCAACAAATAAATAATTGAAAAAAGCCTGCTTGCATCCAAAACCTGCTCTTTTGAAGAGCTGGTTCAGGGAGCTGACAATTTCTATGAACCTGTCTGCTGAAGCTGGGTACTTGTCCCAGCAGCATTAGAATTAGACAGATCAACTAGCATTTTCAAAAGTGGACTAGTGACTTTTGGGTGCCCAACTTGAAATACTATAAATGATCCTGATTTTCAGGACATTCTGAGCGCTCACCCTCTGACAGTCAGGCCGTTCCAGGGTATTTCAGGTGGGGCACCGAAAAATTTGGGACACCCAGACTCACAAGACACGTATGAAAAATTTGATCCTGAATTTCTGGGGAGAGTCCAGAATGCCTGGTGGGAGGGAAATGAGACTCTGGCCCAGTCTAATAGTGAACATCACAAAGTTGGATGATAGTTTATAAGGATCTACGTGACAGAAAAGGAGAGGCAAAGTCTCTCCAAATGCGTGATCTGGGAGAATGGAAGACAGGAAAAGGTAGAGGTCACAGCGTTCAGTGGGCACATGTGCCAGGCTGAGGTGTCAGATTGGGAAAGTCTCCTGCAATAGCCAGCCCACAGCCTGTCATTCGGTCTTCACTTGCTAAGAGTCTTGTGTGATGGTCTTTCCTGTATTGCAGCAGGGCACCCTGATACAGCCAAAAGGATCCTCAGTAGCCACTGCAAAGCTGGAGAGCATTTTCCCCAGCTCTCTTCTGTAACCTCTCCACAGCTCACTGGGGATGACACCTACCCCTTTTCAAGGTGAACATCATTCTCCAGTAGCAGGAGGGCAGCTGTCCTAGTTGTCTTTTGCATCCAGCTAAAAATAGAAAGAACGTTCATGGCTCGTCAATGTGATTCACGTGTTCCAGCGTTCATCAGCTCAGCTGGTGACACTCAGGCCAAAAGCCCAGGGTGAAGAGAAAGAGCGTGCATGCCACAATTAACTGGATTTGCTTCAGTGAGTTACAGCAGCTGTGGCTGTGCGCTCTCATGTTACCCTCAAATGGCTTACCGTGAAAAAAATCCTGACAAATGACTAATCATCCTTTCTGTAGACAACCCATAATCTGATAATGATTGTTAGCAATGTTAAAATCGGGTCTGGGATCTCCATACTACATCATGCCCTCTCACTGCACTTTGTTTAAAAATACAGGGCCAAATTCTCTGCTGGTGCAAATGGGCAAAACTGTACTGACACCAATGAAGCTGCACCCATTTATACCAGCAGAGTTTGATCCATGGAGTTAAATGCTCCACTAGATTAAAATAAACGACTACTCCTAATGGTCCCTAATTACTGTTAGTGTAAAATAAAATAATTAATAGTTTGCTCTTTTATAATCTCTCTTCTGAAGGTCTCAAAGGATCACCTGTGTCAATGGGACTTCTCAGAGGAGTAAGGGTTTGCAGGATTAAGCGCTTAAAACATTTCATTACTACCAGACTAGAAGAATGCTTTTACTTCTGTTAGTAATAGGGATGACTGGGAGAGCCATTGTGAATGAACTGATTCTGTAAAGCAGCAAATAAGAGAACAAACCCACAAAAAAGCAAAGAGAATACGTTTTGGCATTTATAGGTTAATTTTATTTATGGTAACACTTCAGAAGGAATCAATACAATTACAGAGCCAGATCCTCTGCTGGCACAAAGTAGCTTAGCTCTACTGAATCTCCATTGAAATCAAGAAAGCAATGTCAATTCACACCAGCTGAGGATCTGACCCACAGTGAATATTCTGTAAAATGAATGAAGTTTAATACTGTGAGACTTCACGACAGCCTCTGCTCTGAAAACTGAGAGGAGGAAAAAAGCCACCACTTTTGTGTGTTTATAATGTGCGCAAATTAGTTTGGCACACGTCAGGGGTATTTCTCTTGGCATGGGGAGTCATACTGGTAACTTTCCAGTCCTTCAGAATCACTATGGAACTTTTGCAGTCTGCGCCCCGGAGTGCATGTTATCCTGGACTTGGCATCTGATCAAAAGTCTGTTGAAGTCAATGGGAGTCTTCGCATTGATTTCACTAGGCTTTGGATCAGGCTTTTGATGATTTGACTTTTAAATGCATCTAACCCTAACCCTTTCTGGTTTTTGTACGCTTCCTGGCTGCACAGCTGTTGTCTCTGGTAAACTGATTTCTGGCTTAGGCAAGTCTCCATCACCCTATTCACTTCTTTAGGGGTTGAAAAGTCTATTTGGATATGCATCAGTAAATAAGTAGAACAGGCTTCCCTTAAAACAGCTTGTACTTTTTAAATATCAACATAATTCTAGATCAGGATGACCCAGATATTCAGTTAAATAACATTAAACCATTCCATCATTAGGGAACTATACTTCACAGTCTTGGTCTTCTCTTTGCATGGTTGAGACAAGTCTGATGTTGGCTGAAAATGTATTTAACAACCCCGGCTACTTCCTTATCTTCCGATATAAACCTCTGCGTTCGTTGCTAAATGCCCTAGTGGTTTCTTTTATCCTTTGGAATGTGTTCTCCCTTCCTCCCTCCCGGGTACAGAGTGTAGACATGAAGATGGCTTCTATGTAACTTTCTGGTCACCACAATTCCTAGTATTGTTGGCACTGGAATATTTTTTTGACACAAAGCATGACGAGGTTGAGGGAGGCCTCCATGAGCCATTCATACCTTTTCTGTTTCCCTCCGGATTAGCTCCTGCATCTCCTCCTTCCAGCCCATCAGCTCCACAAACATCTCCACCCCACTGATCACATCTCCCAGCAGGGCCACATCATTGTACTGCGGCTGGTAGGCAAATGGTCCCACCAGGTCTCGATTGATCAGCACACGAGGAATAGAGCTGCGGACTGCATCTGCCAGACTGGCAAAGGGCTGCACCTAAAAAATCCCCCCCCCAAGGAGCAAAGAAACAGAGAGCTTCATCCCAGGAGTGGAAGCAGCAGGGGAGTCCATACCCCACACAAAATGAATTCACTGCACTCCACAAACTGAACCTCAGGGACTCAAAATGCAGGGTCTCAGAAGGCTCTACCACACTGGGGGGCCCAAAACCTCACAGCCTGACTCTTCCGTACTACACAGACCCTCCATTTAATAACAAAGTTTACACTGCATCTCATAACCTGGACAAGCTGACTGAGAGGAATATCCCAGACAAAAGCTATTATCTACTGTACCCCCTGCTGGCACATCACTGTATTGGCAGGGGGCATCTCTCCAGCAGAGTCCACCCCAGTTATTACTGTTACCTCCTCAAGTATCCACAAAACTCATCTCTTCCACCCACAGAGGTCCATCCCCACATCCTTACCCTGAGCTCCATGGACCTTGTCTAGCTGCCTTCTGTTTCCATAAACCCACACACAGAGTCTGAGCACTCTGCTTCTCACCCTGTGTCCTCAAATTCCTCTCTTCATTTTCCTGATGCCTGAATCGCCCCCCCCTCCATTCCCCCCAACGCCCTATTCAATTTTGCACTATTTCCCCAAGTCCCGAAGTGCTGAATCCCTGTAGCCCTCTCATGATCTATGTCACAGACCTCGAGGGAGGTTCCAATGATAAAGAGCACGTCTGCCATGGGGAAATCTGTCACGTGCAGGAAGAACCGGTGTGGGAGCTCCTCTCCAAAAAACACAATGTCAGGTTTGATGAGTCCAGTGCAGATTGGGCAGCGGGGGATTTTGTCTGCCATCACATCTCCCTGAAAGAAGAAAACCCATCAGCAGCCACATGCTTTACCAGGCAACACACCAACTCCACCATCACATCTTCCATCCATCCCACAAGCACACATGGGTTTGCCATCATATCACATTGTAACAAAACAAAATTTGTTCTGGAACAGGAACCTTGTCTCTTGGCCATGAGGACAAGGTAACTGGCCTGCAAGCCCCCTTTGAATTTGCTTCTGTTGTCTCTGTGTTGATGCCCCCATAATTGCTACTCACCCTGAAGTCCTCACCCGGGTAGGATCTCCGACAGACAGTACATGTCGCAGTGGCGAAGGTGCCATGAGCTTCCACCAACTTATCAAGAGGGATCCCAGCAACTTGAACACAAGATGGAGAGAAGATCAACTCAGTACAAGGAAATTGAACCTACTGGCCCCAAATTCATCTCATGTTTCAACAGCCCCATTCTCGTATTCCACCCCCCCTTGTCTTTTCCCTGCACTCACCTCTTTCCAGCCCGTCGATGTTCTGGGTGTACAGACGCAGAAGGAGCCCCTTGTCATGCAGGAGTCGCAAGAAGTAATGGGAGTAGTTGGGCCTGTAATTGCCAGGGTACAACTCCTTGGCCAACGTGAAAAAGGGCTTAGGATTGTGGAAGAAGTAGGCAATTTCAAAGATGGCTTCTGGATAGGGAATGTTGTACTGCTGAAGGTTACTGTACAGGCCACTCCCAGGAGACCTGCAGAGGGGACAAAGGGGCCTATCAGTCAGAATGCCACAGAAAACAAACCCAGCACAGATGTTTCTAAAGACACCTACCCCTAGCGCGTGACATATGACACCTCTCAGAGAGAGAATGCCCAGATTCTTGAGCCCTATCTAGTTGCTTTCTGCAGCTGAGGCAGGGCAAAGGAGCCTTAAGTGGGCAGCTGAGGATTTCCCTTGCATGTAAGAGGAGCCCCTCAGGTGATGTCAAACTGGCATCGCTGGCTCTACACAACCCAACTCCAGACCCCCTGATGTATGAGGCATGTTCAGGATCTGCTGAGGATGGAAGGGCCACAGCAAGTGCACTGTGCTCCAGTGATCCTGGGCTGCTGGAGTGGCCCCTGTTTCAACTCTAGCTTACGCCATGGCCAGACTGGCTCCTGGACAGCCTCAGAACTGGGGAAGTGCAGAGCGAAACCAAGCAATAAGCACAGCTCAGCTGGGCCTGAGGATCTGGATCAAGGTGTCATATGGAGTCAGAGCTGCTGAAGGGAGCACTAATCTTAACTGTGGCATTGTCCAAGCGGCCAGGGAAGGAGAAGCAGCAGACATGGTGATTTTTGAATGAAGTCTGGAATGCTGCTGGCATGCCACAAACTAGAACTAATGAGAGGGCGGTGGTGATGGCTGGAGCTGGGATCAGTATCCCCAGTACTAGTGAGAGGGAGAGGAACGGTGAGTGGCAGACCCCTGGTGTTGCCTAGGTTTGGAATATCATCAATTCCAGCTCTCGCATGGCTCCACTAAGCATCTGTGAGAGGGGTGAGGTGTTACCTAAAATCTGGGATGCCACTGGGGGTACTGATCCCAGCTCCAGCCATCACTACCATCCGGTGACAGTCCTTCTTCTGAATTAATTCTGCCACGTCCTGCAGAGTGAGCTTCCGGTTCCCACTGCCGTCTCCTCCTCTGCCGATCCCAAAAAAGCCTGTGGCAGCAGTGGATAAGGAGACCGGTCTGGCCCCCTGGATCCTTCTAGGAGCAGAAAGGAAATGCAGCAGGTAACAAAAGGACTCAAGCTGCTCAGATGGAGAAAAACATCCCAAGTGTTTCCTGGGAAGCCAGGAGCTGATCTTTCAGTTGCAGGTTCATGTGCTATTGTTTGGTAATTGAGGGGAGAAAACATAGAACCAGTTAGTATGAAGCCCCCAGGAGCACAATATATTCCTTTGCACTTACAGCCCCTTTCATACGAGGATATCAAGGCACTTAACAGACATTTATTATCTATTGTTTTATTGTGCTAGCACCCAGTCCTGGACCAGGACCCCATTGTGCTAGGTGCTGTACAAATGCGGACTAAAACGTCAGTCTCTACCCCAAAGATGTTTTCAACATAAATAAGACATTAAGCATCACAGCACCACCATTGGTGTATTTGGGTGGATTATAGACAAGGCACTGGGGTTAAAGGATCTTTGAATCTCCAAATTAGTATACAATTCCCCTTGGCTAATGCACACGGGAGCCCCTTTGGATCCTGGTTGGCAACCAGAAAGCACTTAGGATTGTGTTTTCATGCTGCTCTGACAGGGCTGCCCACTTTAAGGACTGAAGAAACCTCGGCCCTCCCTGAATCCCATCCAGGATCCCCCGCTTAGTAGAGTCCATGTGCGGATGGCAGACACCTAACTGAATCACTGCTCAGCCTTAAGTGCGGAAGAGGAAATGAGAATCTACAATCCATCACATGAGAAGACTATTACCCCAAACAACCTAAGCGATGTTTGCTCATCCAGGGTGTGACGCTGCAGTCCATATGATTTTATGAAAATATGTTAATGATCTACTGAGTGTGGTCATCCTATTTGTATGAATGTATCATTCTTGTATCTGAAACTAGAAATATGAAATATAACTCTGAGGTCCTATTATAATTATGCAAAGTGTGGACCATTAATGGTGGTTTGGAATCTTGATGGCTCCCATTAACCAGGACAATTGACTGTGGATGGCTCTGTTTACTTGCAAGCCTTCCTGTGAGTCAGGCCAGGAAGAATGAAGGCGCGGGGTCTCACAGGACATGTGACCATGTCACCTGGTACTGGAATCCATCTTAAATTTGGTGCTTTTCCATTTAGAAGGAGGGGTGGGGACTCAGAGAGACAAAAGATTCCCGCCTTGTGCCAAAGCTATAAAAGGGGGTGGAAGAGAAGAAAGGGAGCTGTAATGATAAAAAATCCCCTAGCTACCACCTGAGCAGGAACAAGGACTGTACCAAGGGAAAGGATTGGGCCCAGACTAGGAAGGAGTCCAGTCTGTGAAAAAAAGCTTATTGGAACATCTCTGAGGGTGAGATTTCATCTGTAACCAGTTTCTTAAATGTATTAGGCTTAGCCTTGCGTGTTTTGCTTTATTTTGCTTGATAACTTACTTTGTTCTGTCTGTTATTACTTGGAACCACTTAAATCTTACTTTTTACACTTAATACAAACACTTTTGCTTATTATTGAACCCAGAGTTAGTGACTAATACCTGGGGGAGCAAACAGCTGTGCATATCTCTCTATCAGTGTTATAGAGGGCAGACAATTATGAGTTTACCCTGTATACGCTTTATACAGAGTAAAACGGATTTATTTGGGGTTTGGATCCCACTGGGAGCTGGGTGTCTGAGTGCTAGAGACAGGAGCGCTTCTTAAGCTGTTTTCAGTTAAGTCAGCAGCTTTTGGGGGACGTGGTTCAGGTCTGGGTCTGGGTTTGCAGCAGGCTGGCATGTCCGGCTCACCAAGACAGGGTTCTGGAGTCCCACGCTGGCAGGGAAAACGGGCTCAGAGATAGTCTCAGCACATCAGGTGGCAGTCCCAAGAGGTACTCTGTGACCCAACCCGTCACTCAGGGCACTGACTCTGATCAGGGCAAAATCCAGACATGAGACCAGAGGCCAGAAGTTCTTGGTGACTCCTAGTGGTGGTAATTATTAGGTCACAGAATCACTGAATGTGGCCTCCATGGGTTGGACACTGTCTTCAAAAGAGCATGGGCTTTTCAGCACAAGACTACATGTCCCATCTCTAGCAGTGGCTGATATTTCTCTTCAAAGCCTCTTTGCTGTTTGATCCACTCACAAAGAGTTCCCAGGCAGCAGATACTACACCAGTATGGCTCGCAGAGACAGAGAGCCTGTGCATTTAGATGGTAAACACTGTTCTCATCTCCAAGCTCTCAGCATTCTCTACAGTATCTGGTGAATTTAATTATAACAGCCTCATCTCCTCCTTCCTGGGAGTGGGTATTTCTGAGACAGTGAGAGAGTTTGATGAGTCCCTAAGATAACAGAGCCTTGGTTTGCGGAGAATTATCAGGATTGTGCTCGAGAGTAACAGGAAACAGCATGAAATGAGAAAACAGCCGTACCTCGCTCCACAGGCAATTGCCATCTCTCCATGGCATTCCAGAGGCTCCCTCTGCAGGGAAGTTCCACTTGTGGGGATGAAGCCAGATCCCAAGGAAGCTAAGGGAAGATTTCTGCCCCCCATGGAGCCAAAGGGCCTCCTGGGATGATTTCTCTGACTGCATATCCAGAGATTCCTCCAGGCTAAAACAAAAGATAACAACCTGGACCAGCTGACAATGGTCCCTTAGAAAGGCAGAGCCAGGGGTGACCGATTTAAAGAAATCTATCCAGAGTTATAGAAAGAACAGTCAGCTCTGTGCATTTACCAGGCATTATGGCATTACGAGTAACATCCCTCTTACATGCAGTGTAACTGTCGCCATGTTGGTTTCAGGATATTAAAGAGACATGGTGGGTGAGGTGATACCAACTTCTGTTGGTGAGAGAGACCTGAAGAGGAGCTCAATGTGGCTCAAAAGTTTGTCTCTTTCACCAACAGAAGTTGGTCCAGTAAAAGATATTACCTCCCCCACCTTGTCTCTCTATCACTCTTACATCTCATCTAAAAGAGGGCACCTCCAACACCGCTCCTAACACCATACTTGGTACAAGCAAAGCTGGTAGCTTGGCATGCCATGCAAACTCAGCGCCTGGCTCTATCACTGAGAACCCCCTGAAAAGCCTGAGTCTCAGGTGAAAAGCCTGAGACCAGCCAGGTACGGATACAGATTTAACATCCACTCTGCCATACACAGGATGTCACTGACACTGATCTCCCCCAAACTGCCAGCAAGCTCCCCGCCCCACACACTCCAAGCTCCTTTACTGCACTTGGCTCTCCCCAGTCCCCTCCACTCCGCTCTCCCCCACGCACCTCTGAACTTTGCCAGCCAACTTACCCTGCCCTTCCCCTCCCCCTCCTCGGAAGTCTTCCCAAATCCGCCTGCCCCCCTCCCGCTGATCATTTTCGACCCCCCGCCCCGGAATATGCTGCTTACCTGTGAATCCCTGAGGACTCGCCGCAGGAAACACATTTCTACGAGCCGCGACTCTGAACCGTAACCCCGTCCCCAGGCTCATGCCCCTGCCCGGGCCCTGTCGCAGAAAGTGGAGGCTTGGGCGATGTGGATGCGAAGGAGGGAGGCTGCTGTGGCTGCTTCCCTGCTTTTCCCTTTACAGCCCCCGGCGACTGGATAAGCGACTGTCGCAGGGCCGCCCGGTCACTGTCCCCTGTGTCGCCCTGGGACTCGCTGCACTGGTGACCTGGAGGCTGGAGAAGGGGATCTGGGGCACAGGGCAGAGCACCAGCCTGTTTGCTTAAGGTGGTCCGGAGCCAGGCAAAACAGCTGCAAGGCTTTACCACAATGTCCGTAATAGAAGAGCACGCCGCAGCTCACAGGAGCATAACCATAGCTTGTATTTTCATTGTTGCTGTCACTTAGCTGTCCCTTGTACAAACTGTGTATAGAGGGATCATCCACTGAAATGGAGTAGAGCGCAGCAAGCTTCATCTCTAGCTACACTATACAACAGTGTTTTTAGGTCAAGGAATGACTATGATTTTATTGACAGGTTTCAGAGTAACAGCCGTGTTAGTCTGTATTCGTAAAAAGAAAAGGAGTACTTGTGGCACCTTAGAGACTAACCAGTTTATTTGAGCATGAGCTTTCGTGAGCTACAGCTCACTTCATCGGATGCACTCCGATGAAGTGAGCTGTAGCTCACGAAAGCTCATGCTCAAATAAACTGGTTAGTCTCTAAGGTGCCACAAGTACTCCTTTTCTTTTTATGATTTTATTGCGAGTCTTGGGGTATTTCAGCAGTCCCAGCTGCTGGAGACAAGTGATGAGGGGAGAATTCAGCTTTAAAATCAATCAAACAAAGAAACACATTTCTAGCCCTCATGGTAGTGGAGAAAGGCTTGAAAATCTGACCTGAGAGCACCCTAAAGGCCCCAAAAGCAGAAGGCAACTAAAAAGAAACCAAAATGGTGTGTTTTCAATCTCATGATTTTGGGGGCCCAGCTTATGATTTTCGAACATGTACCGTTGGCAATACCGAATATAGGTCCAGCAAGAGGCGATATCCTGGATGGGAAAGTGTCCAGGACATTGTAATTCACACCAAATCTTTCAAAATGTGCCATGGATCTTTCACGATAATGCGTGCGCTGAACCTTGATGTTATCTAATCTAAAAGGTGACAGCTCCAGCAATTGGGCACTGTTCCTACCATTCAGATATCAGTGTTACCATTCCTAATTTAGGCCTGAAATTAGCCAGCCTATTGATCCATTTATCAGTGCCCCAATAGCTCCCCTTGCATTGGTTCCCATCTATTTTATCATCTACTGAAATTAGTCAGAGATCCCCACCTGCAATTCTACTGCTGAGCCATCATTTTCCCACTGTAAACCTGTGTATTTGATTATTCCTATGTGAAATTGCTGCACCTCATTTTACTGATTTTATGCCATTTTTAAAATTTATTTAGCTCTTACTCTATTTTAATTCTGTCATACAACAGTATTTGCTGCCCTTTCAAGCATCTTTGTATTTGTCCACGGCTGTCATTAGTGTATTCTCGCCTTCGTCCATTGAGTTGTTAATAAACACACTAGGATTTCCTCCTTTTTAGCAAAGGAAGGGACAGAGGATAAATCAACTAACTGTCTCTGTGTGGTCAGCTCCCCAAAAGCTGGGGGAAATTGGAATTTCAAGTAAAACAGTGTAATTTATTTATTTTAGTATGACTTTCAATTATCTTCATGGTAATGGTTGGCCTTCACAGCAGGGTACCCACTGGGCAGGGATAGAAGATGAGAATGTGGTCCTTTAGTGACGTGCTTAAAGTGGTCTGAAAAAAGTGGGTCTCTAGCATTATCTGGAAGCAGCAGCTTTGGTAAGGCTGCACGTACAGGGCCGCCCTCAGCAGCTCAGCTTTATTTTTTTTAGGGGGCCAGGTCTGTGACCCCTTGTCTGTTTGCACTGGTGGGTGCTCCGTCCTTCAGGGGCTTCTGAGAAACACTGCTACCCTAAACAGAACCAATGGGGGCTCCAAACCGATACAGTGCCGAGAGCCCCAAAGCCGCGCAGTGAGATGGTCCCGGCTGGTCTGGAGATCTCCGAAAGGTCGGGGCGCTGGGACACACACGTCCCCATGCCATGGCGCCCCGATGCACCGCGCTGGGCGGACGGGCCACGAGTTAGTGTTGGCCAAGGGCAGTTGGCGCAAGGCCCTGCCATGGCGGCATGTGGGGGAGCTGCTGACCGTGATGGTGCTGGGAGGGGAGATGGGCTGGGGGGATGGAAACACCCACCCCGTTGGCTTGGGCTGCCCGTGTCCCCCCGAGCCCGTGGTACGTTCCCTGGGGCTGAGGGGCGAGGGGGGGGGTCAGAGCCGCCGCAAGCAGCTCCATCACGGCTCCGCGCTGCAGGGCCTAGGCCTAGGCCGCGCCTGTTGCCATGGCTACCGGCCAGCACCCCGGCGCTCGCGTCGCGCCATCAGGCCCAGGCCGCGCAGCGGCTCCTCCCCGTGGGGGCGGGGTTTCGAGGCTGCACTACGCGAGGCCATACGGTACCCACCATGCCGCGCGCGCGCGCACGGGACGGGGGTTCGTTACCGGAAGTGAGTGTGCATTTCCGGCGGTAGCGGCGGGGTGGCCTGGACTCCTGCTTCTTGGGGTCCTTTCGTCTCGCTCCCCCCCCCCCCGCCCCGGTCTCACCCCCGCCCCGCCCGCCGCCGCCATCATGAAGGACGTGCCGGGCTTCCTGCAGCAGAGCCAGAGCTCCGGGCCGGGCCAGGCCGCCGTGTGGCACCGCCTGGAGGAGCTCTACACCAAGAAGTGAGCGGGCCGGGGGGCCCCGGCACTGGGCGGGCTGGGGCGGGCGGGCTGCGGGGGCTGCTCCCTGGTGTAGGGTGGTCGCCTGGGGTGGGATGGGACCTGGCGGCCGCTGGGTGCAGGGATCACGCTCTGCCCCGGTGCTGGGAGGCTGGAGCGCTGCTCCCATGAGCTGGTGTTGCGGGGGGGGGGGGGTGTCTGACCCCCCCCCGGGGGAGCAAATCCTACACCTCTGTGCAGACCCACCCCACGCCCCTGTGCACATACTTGGGGGGTTGAGTGCAGCATCAGACGTGCACCTTTGCTCCGACATCTCCACTGGAAATGGGTTACGCTGTGGGGGTTCCCAGACTGAGGATTGGGACCCCAAAGTGGGTCGTGACCCCAATTTAATGGGGTCGCTAGGGCTGGTGTTAGACTTGCTGAGGACTCGGGCTCCAGTCCCCCCTCCTGGGATCGTGTAATAACTTTTGTTGTCAGAAGGGGGTCACGGTGCAATGAAGTTTGAGAACCGCTGGGTTACAAGAAATGGTGGTACTCAAGAAATACAGTCCCCCTCGTAGTAATGCCATCCAGTACTCTTTAGTTAATGTCCTATTGAAGAGACACCTTTAACTTAAAAGCCACACTTATCTGATACCTTTTAACCTATAGTAGCTACAAAAAACACCTAGGATAATTATAGCCAATTTGAGATGCTTTTTCAGTTTTATTTTGTTTGACCGCACTTTATGCATAGTCAGTTTCATTGTTTCTCTGTTAGTGATTTGTTTCTCTGTCGGCCTTGCTCACAGCAACAACAGAAACCAATTTTAAAATATAGGAAAATATGATTGTTGAAATTACAAATATTGTCACAGATTGAGAAATGCATGTAGAACATGAAACCATACTTGAACTTTTTAAAAATAATTGACAGGGTTTTGAAATAGGCAAGAGATTGGTGTTTCCCTGTGACTTCTTGCTGCCTGTTTCTTCATGTGTAAGATGAGGAAAGTAATATTTTCCCTTGGAGGATGTTTTGAGGGTTGATCTATACTACTTATGTGCTGTGAGAACTTTTGAAGAAAGCTGCACTCAATTTTTACTATCCCTCTGAACTATACATGAGGAAAAGGTTGAACACACATTTTTTAACTGAAGTCTAGTCTAGAATAGTTATTAGCACCAGGCTGCTGGTCCTGGCCAGTTGAGGTCTTTAACTTTTTCAGAACTAGTGCTGAATTGAGTCATAAATGATCCTTTATATTGGTCCTTATGGATTAATTGAAATTAGTTTTATAATGTTTGCTTCTGTATTTCAGTAGGTGGCCGTCTGATAGTTTTGCTTATTGTACTGATGTTTGCTGATGCCAGGGGCCTCTTTGTTTTTGTATTTTCAGACTCTGGCACCAGCTGACTCTGCAGGTGTTGGACTTTGTGCAAGACCCCTGCTTTGCTAAAGGAGATGGACTCATCAAGGTGAATAGGTTGATTCTTAAGCAAGTGTCAGTGCAAAGATGACAGTGTGAGCATTCTTGGGCTGATATAAAATAGGTGTGCAAAGGCCTGCCTAAATATTGTGGAATCGGAAAATATGCTTTAAAACTTCCTAACCGCACCCCATCTATTTGGAAGGGTCTGAATATGTATTAAAAATGTCAACAAATAGATACAGTTTATTAGTATTAGAAGTTTATGGATTGGATCTTATATGCAGGCTTTGGGCATAATTTGACCATGTTTTACAAACATTCTAAAGCTTGAAATGGGTTAGATTAAAATAATGGCGCTGTAACATGAGGAATGGAATGAGATGAGTTTCAGGTCTTCACAGGTCTTAGTTTGGTTCACCTGTGTTTTTTTAAAAAGGCTTTTCTTCAGTCTTGGGAACAAAGGGATTAACAGTGTGTGTGTGCGCAGAGTGGTTTTCCTGAGAGTTCACAAACTCAGGTATCAGTGCAGATTTCATTCCTCTCTTCCAATTTAGGCATGTCATCTTTAAGAATGCAACACACAAATATCTGAACTTACATGAACCTAGGTACTCCTGTGATTCATTTCTGCTCATTTCCCTCTTCTTTGCATTTTTATAACAAATTATGATTCACCAAAAAGACATTGACATCAGCAAGGAAAGCCCAGAGAGTTTGGACATGCTCTGCATGTTTCAAGTGGGGTGTGTAGAGAAGCCTGAAATAGCTAGGCTTTTATTGACTATATGGATACTTAGTGGATAGCGACCCCTCACACCAAAGAGGAGTAAACAGACCTAGGTAACCCCCTCTTGGTAGAGACTAGTCTTGTCTCATGAATCTATTAACTGGTGAATCACTCTCCACAGTTGGGAGGAGATCCCGGAGACTGCTCTTCATAAGATGAGCAATTTTTGGCTTCTGTAATCTATTGTCAGTACATTTTAAATTTCTCCACTTATGGGTACAAAACTACTTTGAGGGAGGAGTTTATATGCAATAATGGGCAAGTTGCCTATTTCACTAGAATGAAATATTCTGTCACTAACTGGCTGTCACAATTTTTTTTTAACCGCCTACAGCTTTATGAGAACTTCATCAGTGAGTTTGAACACAGGTGAGATTGACTACTTGTACATATGTTTGTAGCGTGTGCACTCTTAATTTTAACTGTTCTGATGCTGTGTTGTTCATTTCAGGGTGAATCCTTTGTCCTTGGTAGAGATCATTCTTCATGTAGTTAGACAGATGACAGGTGAGTAACTTTTCTAGTATTAATGGTGACTTTTTAGGACTATTAGGCCTACAATTTAACTGGCTGATGGCAACAGCCAAAGCTTCAATGTGAAAATGAGGCAACCGGTTTGCACAATATTGAAAGTAAAAAGCATAAACTCATAGAATTTTACAACTAATGTTGAAATTACTGCTGCAGAAGGGACCTTGCTGGAGAGAGGGCTGATGCATATGGAGCCAGATCCTCAGCTGGTGTGAATCAGCATAGTTCGTTTACTTCAGTGGAGGTATGATGGCTTTCACTGGCTGAGAATCTGGCTCTGAGTTCTGTGCAGCCAGGCAAGGTACTTTCTTGTGGTAGGTTAAAATATTCTGCTGTTTGGATCCTTAATATGGTTTCCTCCTTCCTCCATGTTAGATCCTAATGTGGCCCTTACTTTCCTGGAAAAGACTCGAGAAAAGGTATTTGTGAAATCCAAGTTTTTTCCTATTTGGCACAGTTAAGTAAAATAGCTGCTGCATTTTGCATGTATATGTAGGTCTGTGCTGGTAGATATGTTTACATCTGTGTATATATTGGAGAAGGCATATTCTTCAGTTCATACAATTCACTGTGAACAAGCCAACATGGATTTGGATTTGGGAACACAGCAAGAAACACAACCTAACTAAATTAGCACTTGTTATGCTTTAACTGTCCGTAGTTGCCTGTGTGGCTGGAACAGTTATGTTTTTCTGATGTGTAACTGTGTTGTGGTTGCAGGTGAAAAGCAGTGATGAGGCTGTGATTTTATGTAAAACAGCCATCGGGGCTCTGAAGTTAAACATTGGCGACCTACAGGTCACAAAGGTGAGATTATGTTGGCATTTAGGTTCTGTCCATTTGAGTGTACTCAGTTCCTCTGGATGCCCATTATTTCAGCACTTGCTTAGCCTTTAGAGGCAGCCCCTCTCTTTCTGTATCTGTTGTTGAATTTTGTGAATTTAAATTTATCTGTAACCTCTCTTAGGCAGCATGGGCAGGTGTTTTGGAAATCCAGCTCTATTTGGAAGACTGGAAAGCGTTTGTGTAGTTCTGATAACACTAAAAGTAATAGCCAGTGTTATTCCTTTAGCTGAGTTGCTAGTGGCATATACTTCTAGTGTATGACTATCACCACTAATGACCTGTATGGAGCCAGATCCTCAGCTGGTGTGAATCAGCAACTGCCTCTGCGAAGGGCTAGAAAAACCCTTGAATTAACCCTTCTGTGTCTCCGAGTGCAACTTAGGGCTGGTTCTACGAATTTAGCATCATGAATGTGGTTTGGCAAATAGCTAAGAAGTATGGTATATCTCTATTTAGCTTCTTGGTTGAACTTTTTTGGGGGCCTTACTGACCTTATTATAAGTGGGGATTGGAGTATTTGGGTAAGAGGGAACCCACTTGAACAGATGGTTTTTCCAAGGGAAGTTGTGGAATCCCTATCATTGGAGGTGTTTAAGAACAGGTTGCACAAACGCTGTCAGGGATGGTCTAAGTTTACTTGATCCTGTCAGCGTGGAGGGCTGGACTTGATGACTTCTCGAGGACCCTTCCAGCCCTACATTTCTATGATTATTAGGCAAAGTTACGATGCATTATTTTCACCAACATGAGCTGAATGGGGATCCCTCAGTTGTTCGTGCTTTAGTATCAATAGAAATATGAAGTTTCAAGAGTCAGGAAGTGCACTCACTGACCAGTGTTTGTAAATATGAATGAGACTTTTTGGGAGAAAGGGAGTTGTTTGCTTTGTTCCAAGTGCTGTTACTAATGTTCTCAGCTGCACTCTCATCTTATTCACTCTGGATGGGATTTCTGTACCAAACATGTGAATATAATTTGTGATAAGCTGTAAATTTCAAGACTAACTAAAATAGTGAGTGGTGGAGGTGAAAGATACAGGTGTGTATAAAATGTCTGTGTGTCAAGAGTTGGACTTTCTCCTTTCTTTAGGAGACCATAGAGGATGTTGAGGAGATGCTGAACAATCTCCCTGGGGTGACATCTGTTCACAGCCGTTTCTACGACCTTTCCAGCAAATACTACCAGACAATTGGGAATCATGCTTCTTACTATAAGGATGCACTGCGGTTCCTGGGCTGTATTGATGTCAAGGATCTGCCAGGTAATTCTGCCTCCTTGTGCCAGATATAGGGAACTGTAGTTTCCATGTTCATTCAGTCCTGGCCTATTTCACCAGTGTAGTCCAGCTGTAGGCATGCAGGGAAGTCCAGCTTTCCTCAACATTGCTGTATTATATAATTCCATCATTAACCTACTAGAGTCCACCCAGAGAGATGAATTCTGCTTGCTCATTCATCTCAGGGCTACTGTACCCAAGATGTATGGGGGGTGGGGAGACTGTCAGTAAGGTAGGGGAGAGTAAATGACCGTTTCCCAACTCTTCTGATCTCCTTTGCGTCACTGATATGGTACGTGATGGTATTCCTCTGAATTTCCAACCGGGGGGGGCCTTTACTGCAAGCAGATCACTGAAGTGGTCACTGACCTCAAGTAGTTCAGACCCTCAGGCTGCACTGGAGTGGATTTCTGTCACACACTAATTCCTGCAGCCTCCAGTATTGGCATGGAACTGCATTTCACATGGATTAAGATTAGATTTGATCATGTTTGCAGTCTTGAGTAAATGTGGAGTTGATGATGACTAAAAAATCTGAAAGAGATCATATACACATACTGAAAGAGGAAGGAGCAATAGGGTTGAAGCTGTCGCTTTACACACACTATTCTTCCTTGCAGTGTCAGAGCAGCAGGAGAGAGCCTTTACCTTGGGGCTGGCAGGACTCCTAGGAGAAGGAGTTTATAACTTTGGGGAGCTGGTAAGTAGACTCTGGGTTGTCTCAGCTGTTGAATGGTGGAAATTGGTTATAGTCTGTCAATAACGCTGTCCTGCCTTATTTATCACAGCTCATGCACCCTGTACTGGAGTCCTTGAGAACCACTGACAGACAGTGGCTGATTGACACACTTTATGCCTTCAATAGTGGTAATGTAGAGAAATTCCAGGCTCAGAAGACAGCCTGGGGCCAGCAGGTGAGTGAGTGATGTGGGAAACAACACAACTTCATAGTGCCCTGATAAATGCATAGACATCTGCTAGAATAATAAAATAATGTGGGAGTACAAAGGGACAGATAAGGATTATATACAACCCAAAACTCTAGTTTTCCTGACTTCCGTCCATGTAAAATCTCCACCATAACGTTTCTAACAGCACCTTCCCACCATAACTAGATTGATTAGAATAAATATATGAAGGTAGATATAAAGGATGGAAGAAAGAGAAGTGTCTTTCGTAACCAAGGAAACGAGCAGATTTCATGGGGTCTCCTGGGGCTCTTGCTGTGCCAATCTAACTTACCTGGGACACTTAAATATCATTACGAAGGTACTATGGAAAACACTAAAGAGTGCCTCTCACATTCCCGGAACACCTGCAAAATAATGATTGTCAAATACTAATATTTCAGTGATTATGGAGGAAGCTGTCAATATGGCAATAGCTCCCAGAGATCTTTATTGTCCATCTAGACAGCCCTTAGTTAAGGACCATGATTTTGCGTATCATGCAGAGGATAGCATTTAACAGTACACCATCTCCTTGTTACCACTATATGGAATGGTCAGCCAGTACTGAGTTTGAATCCGGGGCTTTTTAGCACAGAAGCAAGACAGAGGAGAGGGTATTTACCTTCTGTGTGATTCGTTTATAGTACATAGGATGTAACTTAAAAAGAAAAAGAAGAAACAAGAAGAAAAATTAACTTTATTCATAGACAGCTGCTTAATGTTTTTGTTATCTCACAGCCAGACCTGGCTGCAAATGAAGCACTTCTCCTGAAGAAGATCCAGCTGCTGTGCCTCATGGAGGTAAGCTGCAAGCTGAGACCCTGATAGGGCACCCCCCTTGTCAGTTGGATGGGTCTGGAAGGCAGCCCCATGATTAACTTCCCTGTAGTGTCCAAGTAGATTGTTTGTGAGTTGAGAGCTGTGTGCATGGTGCTTTCAGTCTACTGCTCTCTTATATGTTGCTCTTTAGATGTAAATCAGTAATGGCAGCATTACATGATTTTGCCTATTGGTGGTGCTCAAAGACAAGTGCTGTTGGAAGAAAGTGCCAGTGAATACTAGTAAGAGACAGCAAGAGCCAAAAAGATTGTTTTCAAAGACAGCATCTGAAGGGATGGTTCTTAAAGCATGTCCCAACATAACTTTAGAGCTGCCTAAAGAACAGCCCAAATTCTCGCCTGAAATGGATAAGGGTTGAAAACCCGCCTCATGCAAGGAAAGCCTTTAACATCTAAGACACAGAAATTTTTGTCCTGGCATTCCGTCCATGTACAAGGCCTGATTTCATTGTCACCAATGGGTATGCGGAGTCTTATGACACTAACAATCTCTGACTCACTCTCAAAAGCTGCAGTTTTGACAGGCTGACTTATACTTCAGACAGATGGAGCTTAGTTAATTGTTTTACACATGAAGTGCTTCATTATGAGAGAGTCTAGTGCAGTGTTTTTCAAACCGTGGGTTGCGACATGCAAGGCACTGGGTCGCCTTGCTCTGCTCAGCACCGCCGACCGGGCCGTTAAACGTCCCGTCGGCGGTGCTGCCCAGCTAAGGCAGGCTAGTCCCTACCTGTTCCAACACCACACTGTGCACTGGAAGCAGCCAGCAGCTGGTCTGGCTTCTAGGCATGGGGCTCCATGCGCTCCTCCTTCCCCGATCATCGGCTCCGCACTCCCAGCCAATGGGAACTGGTTGGTGGGGGAGATGTGCCTGCAGGCGAGAGTCCCACGGAGCCAGACCTACTGCTGGCCACTTCCAGGGCGCAGCGCAGTCTGCGGTGCCAGGACAGGCGGGAAGCCTGCCTCTGCACCCCGGCGGCACTGCTGACTGGGAGCCACTGGCGGTAAGTCTGTGCCCCAATCCCCTGCCCCAGCCTTGAGCGCCCCCCAAACCTGGAACCCCTTTCTGCACCCCAAACCCCTCATTCCCCAGTCCCACCCCAGAGCCTGCACATCCCAGCCCAGAGCCCTCACCCGCTCCAGCACCCCTGCACCAGCCCTGAGGCCCTCCCACACCGCAAACCTCTCATCCCCAGCTCCATTGGGTTGCGGGCATCCACAATTTTCTTCAACTGGGTCCACAGAAAGAGTTTGAAAACCACTGGTCTAGCGGTCCTTAAGCACTTGCAGTTGGGCCAATAACGTGATGTGGATGGAGAATTTCCATCTTCAGGATTAGAATCTTTCTTTGAGCAATTGTTTCCTAGGGAGCCTACTGTTTGGAGAGGTAGATGTGGGAAACTGACTGCTACTTACTTTAGCGTCTTTAATAAAGCAGTCTTTTTCTAAAAATAGAGGGAGAGCTAGCTGCTGTTGGCCCTTTGTTATCAGAGCCTCTGATTTTCACAGGTAGAGATGAGGTTTGAGTCTGCAGGTACATCTACACTGGAATAAAAGACCTGCGGTATGACTGCGGCCAGCCCAGATCAGCTAGCTTGGGCTTCGAGGCTAAAAACAGCTGTGTAGATGTTTAGGCTTGGGATGGAGTCTGGGCTCTAGGACCCTCCTTGCAGGGTCCCAGAGCTCGGACCCCAGCCCGAACATCTGCAGAGCAATTTTACGCCTCTGCAACCTGAGCCCCCGGAGCTAAAGTCAGCTGACCTGGGCCCGCCGTGGGTGTTTAATTGCTGTGTTGGCATACCCTGTGGCTTCTGGAGGACAGTACTAGGGAGACTCCATACATCTTCGGAGAAGAAATCTGAAGAGTGCTGAATTTCTGCTTGCCTTTAGATGACTTTCACCCGACCAGCCAATCACAGACAGCTCACTTTTGAAGAGATTGCTAAAAGTGCCAAAGTCACCGTGAATGAGGTGAGTTGTGTTAATGCTAATGATGACAATAAGTAACTTGCATGTGAAATTCCTAACAGTATCCGCTGAACAGGTTCATTTCTATATGTTGTAAAATAGTGGGGAAAAGAAATTCACCGCATTAATGTTCACAAATTAACTGCGAAGAATCCTCTGGTTGTAGAGGAAGAATGAATTGCCATCTACTGCCCTCTGTCTCAGATACAGGTGGCCCTCGCGTTCCTTAGTAGAACAAGCTTGCACAGTTTTAATTCCTGTGGTTCCAGATGTTTGTATAGAATGCTGCCCAGCTTGGTCAGAGTGATCTGTCGTGGAGATAGTTGCCTTGCGCCACTCTTCAGTTTAGTTTTGTCGTGTGGCGAACAGTAGTCTAATGACTGTTTATAAGATAACTCAATTTAAAAGAATTGGGAGTCTGTGGGAAAAGTGGCTGGTTCTTAATCCCTTTTTCTTCTCTTCAGGTGGAACTGCTGGTGATGAAGGCTCTCTCAGTAGGGTTAGTAAAGGGCAGTATTGATGAAGTGGATAAGAAAGTGCACATGACTTGGGTCCAACCGCGTGTGCTGGATTTACAGCAGGTAATGTCAGCTGAAATACTTAACCAATGGTAACTCACCTTCCTTTCGATCTGTGATTGGCCTGAATACTGACATGAGAGCTGTTAATAAGATTGTAGTTCTCAGACCTTGACTCTGCCCATTTCTTGCAGTGGTTTGGAGAAGAGAGTTAGCAAAGGTTCCCCCTCCAGAGGAAAACACTATTTGAAAAGTTCTCCTGTAGTGCTTAACCTTCACAAAATAACAAGACCTTGATTTCAACCCAGATATCCATAACTAAGCTTTGCAGTTGTACTCGCAAGCCTTCCTTGGGAACATGATGGATGGAATAAGTGTCTTTGAGATTCTGAGAATAGGGCCATGCAGACAATAAGTACATCACACATGCGCACTTGTGTATATAAATTGACAGAAACTTGGGTTAATGTAACAAGTTTTTGCTTCATTAAATTTAAATTTAAGGTTTCAGATTAATAACTATGCCATTGTTGCACATCCTCTATACCTGAGACCTTACATCTAACAGGGAATGACTTTGGAAGAAAGATTAAGAGCTAAATAGTCTCCCAGGGTTGGTACCTCATCATTTGGGGCCTATGACCTATTAGTAAATGCTATAGATAACAACACTGCCTGAAGAGGGGGATGGGCTAGAAGACCTTATGTCTGTACCATCCCTCACTCCCATGATTAATTAGTTTTTTCCCATAACAAACATGTAACAAGAAGGTGTTAAGAACTCTTTGAATAGCTTCTCCCAGATATTAAAAACCTTTAAACCATGAAAAACACTGGGTTGGGGAGAGGGAAATAATGTTGGACTTTGCTTTGAGTGAAACTGAAATGCACACTGCTGTCCTAATGACACACTATCACAGCTGATGGACTGCTTCATTTTACAAAACTTAAAATTATTCTCCCTTAAAATTTCCTCCCTTCATTTTCTAAAAGCTTTCTCAGAAACCCACATACTTAGAATCTTGGGGTCCTGTCACACCATATCTTGAAGTCAAGTTTGGGATCTTAATGTCCCGTGTTTAGGGCCCTACCAAATTCACAGTCCATTTTGTTGAATTGGTAATTTTGTTGAATTACCCATGTTGAATTGGTTTCACTCTTGATAATGCTTTTCCTGGGGCCCTGCCTGTAATCAGCCCCCTTGGCTTTCATGTTCCATCTTTAAATGCAGTGGATGTGGTGAGAAATCTTCTGCTCCAAATTAGTTGAATTCAGTGTGCAGCATGCCTGGTCTCACTCTAGTGCCCATTCCTGGGCAGGTGCAATTGCTTTTCCCCTTCTATGTCCAGGCTCCTAAAGCTGTTGTGGATTTGCTTTCCAGATCAAGGGGATGAAGGACCGTCTGGAGTTCTGGTGCACAGATGTGAGGAGCATGGAAATGCTGGTGGAGCACCAAGCCCACGATATCCTAACATAGAAGACTTTGCACTGCCTGAGCGAATAACTCTTGCTGCTGCTGAAACTGGTGGTGCTCAGACCACTGACTCTGTACAGAATTATATTAAAGGGGGGGCTAGGGGAGGTCGGGAAGAACTACTTTTTGATGCTTGTACAGAGGAGTAAGTGGCCTTTACTGTGTAACCCTTTGGTGCTTAAGTCAGGAATTCCCTGTGCGCCAACGGTCTGCTGGCACTGACCATAGGAGCTCCTGTCCTACTGTCACCAAGGGGGATAAGGGCTCCATAATGGTGGTTGAATCAGTCTTAGTGTCAAACTGTTGCATTGGAGGGTGCTGGTGGTAGCTACATGGTAGAGTCATTAGCCCAGTAGATGGGTGCTTCTGTCCTAAACTGTGCTAGAGAGAGAGATGCCATATTCCCACTATCAGGCATTGCTGATGTGGTGATTGGACTTGGGGGAGCAAGACTTTCTCACCAGTAGCCCCTCCTCCCAGCAGCCCAAAGGCAGCATTACCAAGACACCCCACCTGCACAGTTGGCAGTAAAGGGAGCTGCTCACCCCATCAGTGGGTTTGCCAGGAATAAAATCATTCATTTAGTGCATTTGGTTTTATATCCTTTTTGGGTTTATTCTCGTCTTTCATGAACACTTTATTGTGAAGTGTGGTGCAGCAGTATTGCTGGAATAAACTTCTCTGCCTTCCCTCTTCTACAGTTCTGTTCACATGCTCTTGTGCTAACTCTTGGGTTGTGTCCTGTTTAAGGGGGAACTTTACAATCTAACTGAATAACGTAAGATCTTACACAGCATGCCAGGTGTAGTCTTCATTACAGATCAATACATCTTAACAATAAATTGAAACATTGGTGACTGCCAAGAGCAGCATCCAAGGTCCTGTCTTGTTAGGAGCTGTGTTTCTGACACATTTCTCAACATCTCTGACTCTGTCACCCGTACTCACGTGGAGTAGCAACTTTCTGTGAGGAAAGGTGACAGAACCAGGCTGCAGGTAATGAACGTTTTTCTAATACAGCTTTAAGCTTCATTGCTTTGGTTTAGTCTGCCTGTGTATTCTGGCACTGTCCATGGCTATTATACCAGTGTTTAGTGAGTCACTTTTCCATAGTATTCCTAGTAGTATGGCAGGCTTGGGTCTTTCATGAGGGTGGTGGATTTTTCATACAGCCAGGAGAGAGAGCTGGTAAAGGGGCCCATGACCAGTCTATTTGAAAAAACACCTTTCTTGGGAGGAGTTGGAGAAGACCAAGAGTCAGCTACTTCAGCTGGGGGAATGAACAGCGCAATTGTGGGGGTGGGGTACAGGTTCCACATCAAGGAGATGGTTGCCTGCTGCCCTTGGCTATGATAGTACAAGCGCCAAAGGAAATGTGGCATGTGAGCATAAACACTAGTCAGGCTGATACCCAAGCAGGTCTTTAATCTCCGCTAGGTGGCTGGTGCTCTTCTGGGTGCGGCACTGACATCAGTGGTTGCCGCTGCAGACAGCAGCTGAGCCCCTTTTCCACCCATCAGTTGAACAGATGGTGTCAAATGAAACATAAATGGTAGTGACAAACTTCCAGAAAGCTTTAAACGGTAAGATCCAATACTTATATTCTTGCACCAGGTGCTTGGGACAGTATCCTAGGACTGACTTATTCTGAAAGCTGGCATGCTATTCACCAGTGCTTGCGCCTGTATTTCATCAAAGTATATACGTCAGATTTCTTCACCAGGCAAAGGCTCCAGCCAACACAGTGGGATTTCCCATGGTTGTAGCTCTGCATATGGTCTTCAAGTCTTTCCTCACACTCGTGACAAGCACACCACAATATAGGGTGCATGTCAGTGCAGCAATGGTGAACAGAGGTAGAGAAGATCTGACGGTGTGAGACTTGATTAGATGTCAACCTACACCAGTTTCTCCTGTGGAGTTTGTAGTTTGGTCATAAAATGACTTAATCCTTTTTACTCTGACCTCCGTGTTTAGTTCAATGACCTTGCCTGGCAGGGAATTCCTGCATAAATAGCATTTCCTTCGTTATAGGTTCTAAATTATTTAATTTCAGCATGTGGCCCCTTGTTTTCACATCTACCATCATGTTCCCTAGCCACCCCATTCTGTCAAACTCTATTTGGAGAGTCTCTGAATCCTCCCTTGTTTTAGCAACTGAAATAATTCTGTGATGTTTGCAAGTATCACAGTCCATTTCCTCCTCGCAACGTTGTGCAATCTGAGAATTTCCCCTATTTATGCTCCAAGTCATTAATGTACCTAAGACTGCTCCCAAACCTCATTCCGAAGAAACCCTCACTATGTACTGCCACTTCTCATGATTTAGTCTGTGATGTACAGGTAAGGAGCAAATAACCATGCTTAGGAATATATTTTCTGTCATATTTCAGGGTTGGGCTAAGTAGAGGGCTTTTAAAAATAAGGTAGAACCTCACTAGTTGATGCTGACAAAGAGCCACTGCAAAGTAGAATAATGGAGCAACCATCATAAAGCAGGGTTAATGTGTCACTTGGCAGTTTAGATTTAATTGCAATACTTCATTGCTTCAAGAGAGAATTAGGAACCTATTGAGCTTAGGAGACCTCATTACAGCCCTTTCAATGGTGTGGAGAGAGGGCTAGGTTTGGTGTGAGATGGGGATGCGTGGGAAGCCACAGAAGTGGATTAGGGAGTTTCCCCTATCCTAGTGAGCCATGGGCTTTTATTGTATTAACCTTTTCAAATAACTGGTAGGCTCCGTAGACATGATATTCACTAAAGAAACTAATCCCTGTTTGACTGTGATCAGGTTGTAATGATAGAAGTGTTACTGCCCCCTTTTTGAATTACCCTTGCAATCGGCTTCCCTGGAACAGCCTTGGCCGTGTTTGCTTGACACTAATTCTACCAGTTCCCTGTTAGCTATTTTGGGGGAGTGGGGGATAAACGACATGTGGCTTACATCCACAAAAGTATTTAGGCTCCTAACTTCCACTGATATCAGTGCAAGTTAGGATCCTACATAACGTTGTGGATCTGGGCCAATGGGCCTGATTTTTCAGGTATGCAGAGCATCTACAACAGCTAAAGTCTGTGAACTATGGATGTGCAGCACCCCTGAGAAGCAGCCCCTGCTTAACAGCTTTCCAGTCCCCCTGAACCGTGAGTGGCCATGTAGCATATTCTTGCCAGTATCTCTGCTCTATTGCACTTCCGTGACTGGGCCTGCACCTTGAGTGCACTTGAGCGTAGTAAGTTGCTTCCTAACCTTGTTCATCATGGACTTGACTTAAGACTACACTGTAAAGTTGGTGAGTGGGGATGCATGAAATGTCCAGCTTAAGAGGAAAATCAAAAGCTCCCTAGTCAGAGTTTGCTGTAAGAGGAGAAAGTTTGTATTGCAATAGCACCTATAGGCCCCCATCAGGACTGGGTCCCTAGACAGATTAGGGTCTATCCTAACCAGCAGATACAATCCAATTCTTCTACCCAAACAAAGACCTGCTCAGCCCATTGTGTTTTTTCATGGTGTTTTAATTATAAAATCCTCAAAAGTCAGATTGCCATGAAGGGGTTTGTTCAATAGTCTCCTCTTCCCATTCTCCTAAACTAGGCTGGATGCAGCTTCTTCCTGTCTCTCACTCACTAGGCTTGTGCTTGTAGTCCTCCATGTGTGCCAGAACCCAGCCCGATGGGATCAGGACGGTTGCAAACATCACAATCAGCGCAATGGCTTGATCCTGCCAATAGGAGAGAAACCAGAGGTCATATAGGGTCTTCTGCAGCCTCCCATGTGTCATGGATCAGTATAGAGATGGGACATCATCTTATTGGGATTTAGGGGTTCAAACTGTAACAAGCCTGTGTAGCTGGTTCTAGTGGGTCTACATTCTGTGTGCACCCCAAACTCCTACTGACTTCAGTCAGAAGTTTGGGTGTGCAGGGAACATGGGAACAGGTTCGCAGCCTTGGCCTACTAGAGAGATGGGGAGGGGAGGAGGAGCTATGGGTAAATGCACTCATTCCTACTAGCTCTAGACTAAATGTGGTTTGATATGTCAATTTATTTCTGTCACTGCATGTTTGTGTATTTCTGCATCTCGGTTTGGGCACGAAAATCAAAGTAACCCAGCTCCCTAGTCCAGATCCTGCCATTAGCTGGGACCTGGTTTGGAACAACATGGCTCGTAAGCACCTGCTTTGAAAAACAGGGCTCCTTCCATCTCCCCCTGCTGGCACAGAGCCGAGCTTCCCTGTTCTGGTTTGGTTAGTTCCCATAGTCCCAAAATTCATCCCACGCAGGCAGGGCTCGGTCTAACGTCTCCGCAAGGTTCCAGGTGTAGGACGTATGCAAAACAACCCAGCAATAACTGCTCACTCTCAGCCTTCCAAGGTCACTGATCAGTGCCATGAGCCCGCCAGCTCCTCAAATTCAGCAAGAAGGTCGCGGCCTGCGCATAATGCATTCCCGAAGGGCACAGTGACAATCAGTCTGACTTTCAAATCACTTTGAGGTGCCCAGAACAGTAGCAATGGCCTGGACAAAGTTTCACCTAGTAACAAGTTATCTGCGCTGGCTGCAAACAGTCTTAAGTTAACTGTACATACAGCTGTCATACATTAACCCCTTGTGCTCTGTTCCTGAAAGCAAAGCATATTAATAAACTAAAACTTCGGATCAAAGTCTGAGGCTCTTATTTGATTTTTATTTAGACCTTACTCTGGCAAAGCTTCTCGGAGGCTCCTGAGTAAGGAATGGGGAACTGAGTAGCAAGTCAGCGCCTCAGGACTGGACTCTCTTGAGTTTAGTATAGGCCCGTGCCCCCCTGCTCACACATAATCTCTTGGAAAAGGAGAAGAAAGCAGGAAAACAACAGGGGATTCTGCACAGCTACACGTTGACGGTAGCAGATTCAATTTCAACTGGGGAAATTCCGATTTTAAAGGCTTGACTAAAATGGGGGTTGGTTTGGAGGCAAGGAGAGGCAATCTGACAGAGAGAGGGAGGGGTTAGACGGTATCTATACAAATACAAACAAAACAAGAGTAGAGTGAAGCAAACTGCGACACAACCTCTTATGAGACACCCAGATGCCCTGTCACTAGATCTCAGTAGCCGGTTGCAGTATGCCCCCCCTTGCCCCGCCCCCAACAAGGGGAATGTTTTTTATAGCCAGAACGAGACAGCGTCTTTCCATACGACTTTTTTTTTTTTAAACTTTCTTTTTATTATTGGCCCGTCGAGAAAGAGGCGCCCACGTTCACCTCTGAACATGGCACTCCTGGCAGGCTCCGCAAACCAGGGAGCTGGGTTATTTTAATGGAAGGAACGGAG
The DNA here is from genome assembly GCF_965152275.1 of Natator depressus. Classification (NCBI taxonomy): domain Eukaryota; kingdom Metazoa; phylum Chordata; order Testudines; family Cheloniidae; genus Natator; species Natator depressus. The sequence continues at coordinate 17,626,195 of NC_134239.1, forward strand.
TTTAGTTTCTGCCACTGTCTGTTTAAAGTGACGCCATAAGTCTGCCTGCAGGTGACTGATCTCCCCTGTTTCCTGGTACGTGTAACCGATCTGACCAACAATGGATTCTGACTTCACCACTGTCACAGCCTCCAAAGAGGGTTCTTTTTTTAACCCGGTAGATGCCAGACAGGTTCAAGTTGAGTAAAAAGTAGAGAGAGATTTTTGTGTCCGTTCACACAGTTTGTCCCCGATCCCTCAGTGAGCTCCATGTAGGCAGATCCCTGCATCTGTGCAATGTTCCATTGATTCCAGTATCACACATGGAGATCTCTGCAGGATCAGAGGCCTTTGTTTGGGGCCTTCGCCTTACCAACTATGCAAAGCAGTTCACAAAGCAGTGAATTGCCTCTGCAGGGAAAGAACATTTCCTATCAAAATCAGGAGCAGCACTAGCTTCTGTGATGGCCGTGAGTGGAGCAGAGATGGGCCCAAGCCACACAGTGCAGGTCTGGACCCCACTCTCCCTGCGATTAGAAGTGGGATTGTGGTTTGGCCTGTTATAGGCTCAGGCCTGCTGGGCATTCGCACCCAAAGCTGAACGTCTCTGCCCTGCCCACTGGTGTAAGCACAAGATGAAAAGAGGCCTTTTCTGTCATTTGACCGATGAGAGAAGAAAGTAGAGTATAAAGAAAAATAACCCCTGGGAATCAAAGTGAGTCAACCTCAGTTACAGCCATGCAGCCCCATTGACTTCAGAGCGGTCACTGAGAGCAGAATTTGATCCATCATGTGACTTGATTGGCCATTTGTAAGAAAAGGATTGGTTTTATTCCTGAGTGAAACTCATCATTTCCCTCTTTCTTTATACTTTTACTTTCACATCCAAATGAAATTTAACAAATGGAAAAACATGAGTTGCAGCTTCTCCTATCCCCACCCCAAGGAAAACTCACTTAAGTTTCTCCTTTTCTTAAAAAAATGTGTCAGTATTTAACTTTCTCTCTGCATTATTTATATTTTCTTTTCCAGCAGAGCCCCTTTTTGCTATCACACACGGGAGATACTTGTCATTTTAGGAGATCCCAATGCTATCAGCTATATTTGTAATCAGTTTTGAGTCCGCAGAACACAATAAACTGCTACATTTACTATAATAGATTATCACTATTCCCCTAAACAAAAGGTTACTCACAGCTGGAGTGACAATCTCCTCTGGTGGTCCAGAAACAATATTTGCTCTGGGAACAATCTGCTTCCTCACTGTTGCATTAAGCAACCTGAATGCACGTTGAAAACCCAACATGGCCCTTCTACTGTGTTCTCTTCCAATCCAGGCTCCGTACCCTTTGTAGGGAGAGTAGATAGTCCCAGCCTGTGGGCTGTGAGGCTGCAGCTGTCTGTGTCACAAGTTCCTTGTGTGAAGGCAGTTTAAGATTTGCAAGTTTTTGCTCTGGTGCCAGATGTCAAAGTGATAAACAAGTTCAGTTGCTTCATGCCTGCAGAATTAATTTGGCTCTGATTGGCTGGGGAGTTGCTTGGTCACACCCTCCGATAAGAACAGGCAGCCACTTATGGTTTCCTAATTTTAGTACAGGGGGACTTCTGGATGACAGTGTCTGAACTTGCTTGGTTTGTGAGTTTGCTTAGGTGAGATTAGTGCTATTTCACAGCTGAAAGGGGGACAATAAAGGCTGCATGATGGAAACATTCAAGTGCATCGGAGCGGACTTTTGAAAAGCAGCTCTCTGAGGGAGAGATCTGCTTAAGGAATTTAATCTAGAGCAACAGAATAAAGCCCTTTTAAATTAGCATCAGAAAACAGAATTAATGTTTCTGAAGAAAGAGAGTGTAGTCTAGTGATTAAAGTGCGGAGACGAGGAGTCAGGAAACCTGAGTTCTCTTCCTGGCTTTGCCATTGGTGTGTTGTGTGACTCTGGGTAACCGAGCCTCAGTTTTCCCCTTTGTAAAATGGGGATAATCCTACCTGCCTTACAGGGGTGGTGTGATGTTTGACCAATGTTTGTAAGGTGCTTGGAGCTCCTCAGAGGAACGGCACCAGAGTTAGCATGGTTCAGATGGGAAAAAGCAATAGAAAACTGGCCTGATCTACGGATGAAATATATTGCTTGTGTGCCAAACCCAAAGATGGTCCACAACACAGTGGAGCTCTCTGAAACAAACCCCTCTGTTAGGAGCACATCGTACTGGGTTGTGTCTGAATCCTGACTTCCGTAAATGAGTCAACAGGAGGGAGTTAACTGAGCATACGCTGCAGGTACTGTTTTTAGGAGGGGCGAGTGGATCCAGGGAAATGAGTGCTTCGCTGTCGACACAGAGCACGCTGAACCTGAACCCATCCTCTTCCAGCCTGCGCTGCTGGGCTAGGCCCCAGAGGGCAGGGGCTTTGGAGCCTTCAGCGAGGCCGTTGCCGAGCCTCTTCTCGTGTGGCGCTGTGGGAAGATGGTTGTAGTATAACCTGGTGACACAATAATCTCCCCGATGGTCCTGCAGCCCTGGACGTGCTGTAGTGAATGTGCACTGTTGGGGGTCAGTCAGCAGCTTTTAACGTGGCTGGTGGGGAGGGCTTGGATTTCTGCCCAGCCCCAGTTTTTATGGCCAGGAGCACATAGTGACCCAGGCTTTGGGAGATGGAGTCCCCCACCATTTTCCTTCCCGCCCTGCTGCAGATCAGAACCGTTTGCTTTAACGACCTGAGCTGCTGCCAGGGGAGCTGCAGGACCGCCCTTCCTCTCGCATTCCCTGCAGCTGAACTTTGCTTCCCCTCGGCCTTGCCAGCACTCTCGATGTTTGTACGATGAACAGGCACTTTCAGAACTGGAGCTGGGTAAACAAGGACTAGTCGGAAATCCAAAGTCCAAGGCTGATCCTTTACTCACAGGAAAGCCTGCGTCCAAGATGCTGCTGTCACTCCCTCTGGCTTACCCTGAATTTCTTCTCCTTTTCCATGTTTTGTGGTTAAAAAGTGGGTTTTGTGCTGGACTTGAGAAATCGTGTGCTCACGGAAAGGGCACAGCCTAGAGGCAGTGGCAATCGAAGCTTCTCCCCTCACTGCTCCAGAACCGTGCTGAGCTGCTTGGTGGGCTGAGAGAGTTGTTCAGTTTCCAGGCCGGTTGTATCCTCGCGTGCGAGTGCCAGCCGTGCTGGGTATTACGGAGCCACATGAACAGCGCTCCATTAGGAAACACTGAGCCCATGAACTCATTCCTGTTGGCCCAAACCCAACCACTGGCTGGTTACCGCTACTGGTCATTAGTGACCTAGAGGTTTTCCTCTCTTTCAGACCCTTCTTTCCCTGAATTGCCTCTGAGCAGGGACAGGATCCCCGGAGCCATAATGATGGTCACCACTAGCCATTCCATGTATCGGGGTCCTACCCTTATGTGTGTTGGGTTTGCATTTCACAGTAGTGAAACAGTCAGGCTTGAAACTAGGTGATGTTCTCTGCCCAGATTCAGTGATGGCTCCCTGAGTGTATGGGGCATTGCTCACTGTCCGTGCTATCCCCTTCCCCGCTGGCACCCTCCCCATCAAACTCCTGTGTAATGGGAGGTCAGACTGGAATGGAACTCTGGTTACTGATCTGGAAAAGCACTGCTTCGTTAATCACATTGAGCCAGGCTGTGCTAGTGATCTCAGGGTCGATCCCACACTGGCCCCCCAACCTACCTGCAGAAGTCACTGCAAGGGGAGGTAAGTTCCCCAGGCTCTAGCCTAGCCCCTGCACAATTTTAGGATTAAGAAAGGAAGCTATAAACTCAAAGATCATCTCTGAGAAAGGAGAACAGTGCCCCTGTAACTTTCAAAGGCCAGAAGTGCATATGATTATTAGACAATCCAGTCTTCTCCTCCCCGCTCCAAACAGCCAGGTGTTAAAACATGTCAGGGTAAAAAACAGCCCTGTCTGTTAGGTGCTGACAATCCACAGAGCTCTCCCCTCTGGGCTCAAGAATGCAGTGTGTTTTCAATGACCTTTCCTTACCCTCTGCTCTGCACAGCTCCTCCATTAATAGCTACTAGGAGTCCAGTTATGATTTCATGGTATCTCTGTCTCTGCAGTTTGTGGGACGTGTTTGTACATTGTCTTTGGAGGGAGGGGGAGAGATGCTGCTTTCATAGAGTGGTCACTGGAAGGCTCAGCTTGACACCCTATAAATAGTACGCACAGATAGATTAGAATAGAGAGCTGGTTAAAATGATTTTGCATTGAAGAATGCAGTTTCATTGAAATGTTTGGTAAAAACAGTTCAATTTCAACTATATTTTCAGTATTTCAGTGAAAAATACTCAAACCGAAACTAAACAAAATCTGTAATTTAGTTTTTCATGTAAATTTTCATTTCAATTTATTTTTTGAAAAACAAAACAACAAACAAACATTTCAATTTGAAATGAGATGAAAATTTTCATTTAATTTTTTTGTTGAAAAATCAAGATTGTCTGAAAGATTTTATTAACAAAATTGTTTCGTTTCAAAATTTTCTCTGCAATAAAATAGGATTTTTTTAAAACCAACACTAACAGATGAGTGTATTGTCCTTGAGCTAGCAATGTTGTTGGAATGAGAGCTCTTTGGTTCCCTCTACAGGTGAAAACGATGAGGAGTGCTTGTGGCACCTTAGAGACTAACACATTTATTTGGGCATAAGCTTTTGTAGGCTAAAACCCACTTCATCAGACGCATGGAGTGAAAAATACAGAATGCAGTATAAATATTGCAGCACATGAAAAGATGGGAGTTGCCTTACCAAGTGGGGGGGGTCTGTGCTAACAAGGCCAATTCAATTAAGGTGGAAGTGGCCTATTCTCAACAGTTGACAAGAAGGTGTGAGTATCAGCAGAGGGGAAAATTACTTTTTGTAGTGACCCATCCACTCCCAGTCTTTATTCAGGCCTAATTTGATGGTGTCCAGTTTGCAAATTAATTCCAGTTCTGCAGTTTCTCATTGGACTCCTCGTTGTTTTTGTTGATACAGACTAACATGGCTACCACTCTGAAACCTGCCTGCTGGTGAAGGTGAAGTGAATTGAGACTTTGTTCCTACGTGTTGGTGGATATAATTGCATATCTTAGAGGAGTTCCAGAGATTCCCCAAAGCTGTACCATCCAGAGTTTCCCTCTGTTCCACACTCATAAACAGCATTACAGAATGCTAGTTAACTGGAGATGAGTGAAAGGGGGTGCAAGTGTGAGACTTCATGGATGTTATTCAAGGGGGAAAGTGAGCCACTCTAATCTAGAAGTTAGTGGTCTCAGACTAGGTAACCGGGCCCAAAGCAGACAACCAGGTTCTAATTAAAATCTAATTGTTTGGATTCTGGTCATGTGTCTTTGGTGGCCCATTTGGTATTTGCTTTAGGCTGGTGGAGTGGTGGTAGAGAACCAGAAAAGAGCTGGTAACTGAGGTCTGTGTAAGAGCAAACTGGAAGAAACCAACATCAGTGGGCTGGAGTAAATCCACAGCAAAGGGGATCTGCTGCATCCATTTGAGTTAGATGGGGATGGATTTAAGGATAAGGCATTGCTGGTGCTTTGCTGTGAACTAGAATTGTGGCTAGTTGGGCACAACCCAGATGATCAATTAGTTTGGTGATTGATTTGTTTGGTTACCCAAAATAACACTGGTTGTGTTCCCCATTTACCAAGACTCCATGTGTGGATGCGAAGGGAAGAAAAACAGCATTGATGGTGACTAGGGTAATTATATTTGAACTTCCAAGAGCGGTACATGTGAGTACGGTTGTAGATGGGGCTCAAATGTTTTATTTATTTAAAAGGAACTTTTAAATCTGACCCTTGCTACTGAGATTAGGATTCCAATACTGGATTGTCCATTCACAGGGAGCTGATCTGAATTCTCACTATTCACTCCTACCTGCAATTAACCTCTCTAAACCCACCCATGTTGATAATTCATCTCCATTCTGGCCTCCCAGCACCTTTGGCTAATCTATTCCTAGCCACCCTCCTTCCCTGGACATGCAATTCTCCTACATGTCTTTCAATACAATTCGTCAAAAAACCCTTTCATACAATAGTAGTAGAAGGGGCTAATAATCCAATTTTACCATTTATGTCATGAGGCGCTGTATATTTGATTCGTTCAGATATTCTATAATGTGTATTTTTGGCCTGATCCTGAAGCACATTGAGTCCTCTCTACTCCCACTGACCTCATTTGGAGTTGAGGATACATCTCACAGCATTGGGCCCTTGTAAATGGGAATGTATGGATCTGTCTGTGGGTTTTGTTAGCAGCAGCTCAGTCACTGGAGGTGGAGTTCCCAGAAGAGCAGACAAAAGCCAGAGCCCTTCCTGCCAATAGATAAGAGCCTAAATTTTCCATTCAGGTTCTTCCTGTCTGTCTAGTCCACCTAGACTGAGCTCATCTCTGTGGCATGTGAGTTAGTACAGTGGGGGTCTTTCCATTGACTTCACTGGGTTTTAGATTCATTCTACTTTGGGGGGGAAAAATGGGTTCTCTAACAGTGGCAAAGATGGGTGGGGAGATTGACAATCATCCAATGATTCCTCTGTGGATGGTGGTTACAGCGGCTGCGTTCAGTCCTGACCCCTGGCGATGAAAGGGGTATGGCGTACGGTGGCTCAGTTACGGACTGTTACAGTGGGATGGGTGATCAGCAGCATACATGGTTGGGTCGTGTTGCAGTGGCCAGCAGACTGATGCCCGTGCCACAGAAACCACTATTACAACTGGCATTAACCACCCCGCTTTTTAACATTCTCCACACAAAGAGCAGAGATGGGATGGGATGGAGGTGCATAATGAGCTGTTCTTTAACTCCTTTAATGTCCAGGTCATTGCTGGGGAAAACACATGGTGTCGTGGAGAAATTGTATGGTCCGTTCTGGTGTGGGACTAATTCTGTAGATGAACAATAGGTCTTCGGTCACTCATCTTGTTAATCTGGCACTTTTCACCACCGCTAAAGTCACTTACACACATGGCTCGTGGTCCTCATCCCCAGTAATTAGAACTCAGGTGATAATATGCTCATGTCTCAAGCCATAGTCCTTATCTGTGAGGGGCAGGGACTTTCATTTACTATATGTTTGCATTGTGCTCAGCACGATGGGGCCAAAACCTGTCTGGTTTCTAGGCACTACCACACCATAAATGTAAAATAATAAAAGCAGGCGTGACGTTGCACTCCATATTCTTTGTGGAAATATGCTTATGAATATGACATAACTGGAATATGCTTTATGCAAAATGCTTCAAGTAACATATAAGTGGAAAGGTTATAATTTATTGAATGTGTTTATCCTATTTATATGCATGTATCATTTCTGTATCTGAAATTAGGAATATTGACCTGTGTATCTGTATTTCATATTTGCTTCTTTGGGTCTCTCCCACTGCTCACACTTCAGGTACAATAATGGAAAAGCCAGGCAGTGCTAATGACTCATCGGCTAGTACAACAGGTTGCGAAACCATTTTGGCTTGCCTTCCTGCCGATGCTCCATACTGCTCACTCCCGGATACTACGTCAGTTGGCCTCGTCACCTGATACTGAACATCACCTGGGACTTATAGTAACTTTTGGAGTGAAGGGAGGGGGTCATGTTTGGGAGACAAAGCATTACTGCCTTATGCTAATCTTATTTAAGGGAGAGGAATGAGGTATCCTGCTCATCAGTGCTCCCTGGCTACCCCACCCAAGATGACTGCGGGAAACAACTAAAGACTGAACTGGAGACAAGCACTGGACCCACACTGGAAGGGTATCCAGTCTGTGCAAAGATTCTTGGAACAACTGTGAGGGTGAGATACTACATGTAACAAGTTTCCTTAGTGTATTAAGCTTAGTTTGCATGGTCTGTTTTATTTTGCTTAGTAACCTACTTTATTCTGTCACTTAAATCCTACCTTTTATACTTTGTTTATTAATAAACCCAGTGTAAGTAATTGTTACCTGGGGGGGGGAGGGCAGTGGCAAGGAGTCTGTGCATATATCTGTTTACTTTGAGAAAGAGGGTGTATTCTTATGAGTTTATACTGCATAGTTTTCTATGCAGCATAAGACACATTCATCTGGGGTTCAGGCTCCCAGAAGGGCTGTGCCCTTGGGTGCTGAGGCAAGTCCCTTTAGCTGAGTTTTTTCAGAGCTGATCTGATCTCAGTATCTGTATTCTGCAGAAGGGTGTGGCCCTATCTCTGAGTCTGTGCTGGGGGGCCTAGCTCAGCAAGACAGAGTTAAGGGGTGCCCATACAGGCAGAGGTATCTCAGCACATCAAGTGACAGTCCCTAAGGGGTCCCTGACAGAACCCATCACAGCAGGTTCCTCAGGATTTAGTCATAGGATATTTCTTTGGTTGTTAATCAGCTGCTTGTTCAGTATGAGATGGAGTGTAAAAGGAAAATTACACAAGGAAGGAGAGCAGAGCAGGTGTACACATATTCATCAGTCTCTAGTAAGCTGCTGTGATCTGTTTTTGCCTCTGTTCCTCTATAGAAAGACTCTGTAAAATGATGTTATTCCATGGCAATGCTAAGACTTCAGTGGGGACTTAGAGCACCAGGCACACTTGAGAGCGCTCCAGGCAGTGTTTGTCCTATGTATGTGCCTGGCCCCTTAGGCAACAGAAGGAGCTCGCTGGATGAACTCTGGATAACTATTTTTCTGTTAATGCTGGGTGTAACAGGATGGCTTGACCCTTAAGGCCTGGAGGGTTGGGGATAGCTAACCTTGATTACTAAAGAGGCACACATGGGTTGGATCAAGTAATTCCCTATAAAAGGCAGCAGGTGGCTGTAATGAAAAGTTTCAGAGTAACAGAAGAGCCAGAAGAGTTCCCAGAAGTCACCTACTACAGGACAGGCCTAACGAAGAAAATAACAGAACGCCACTAGCCGTCACCTTCAGCCCCCAACTAAAACCCCTCCAACGCATTATTAAGGATCTACAACCTATCCTGAAGGATGACCCAACTCTCTCACAAATCTTGGGAGACAGGCCAGTCCTTGCCTACAGACAGCCCCCCAACCTGAAGCGAATACTCACCAACAATCACATACCACACAACAGAACCACTAACCCAGGAACCTATCCTTGCAACAAAGCCCGTTGCCAACTGTGCCCACATATCTATTCAGGAGACACCATCACAGGGCCTAACAACATCAGCCACACTATCAGAGGCTCGTTCACCTGCACATCCACCAATGTGATATATGCCATCATGTGCCAGCAATGCCCCTCTGCCATGTACATTGGTCAAACTGGACAGTCTCTACGTAAAAGAAGAAATGGACACAAATCAGATGTCAAGAATTATAACATTCATAAACCAGTCGGAGAACACTTCAATCTCTCTGGTCACGCAATCACAGACATGAAGGTCGCTATCTTACAGCAAAAAAACTTCAAATCCAGACTCCAGCGAGAAACTGCTGAATTGGAATTCATTTACAAATTGGATACTATTAATTTAGGCTTAAATAGAGACTGCAAGTGGCTAAGCCATTATGCAAGGTAGCCTATTTCCCCTTGTTTTTTCCTACCCCCCCCCACCCCGACGTTCTGGTTAAACTTGGATTTGTGCTGGAAATGGCCCACCTTGATTGTCGTGCACATTGTAGGGAGAGTGGTCAGTTTGGATGAGCTATTGCCAGCAGGAGAGTGAGTTTGTGTGTGGGGGGGGGGTGAGAAAACCTGGATTTGTGCTGGAAATGGCCCACCTTGATTATCATGCACATTGTAAACAGAGTGGTCACTTTGGATGGGCTATTACCAGCAGGAGAATGAGTTTGTGTGTGGGGGGGGCAGAGGGTGAGAAAACCTGGATTTGTGCTGGAAATGGCCCACCTTGATTATCATGCACATTGTAGGGAGGGTAGTCACTTTGGATAAGCTATTACCAGCAGGAGAGTGAGTTTGTGTGTGTGGTTTTTGGAGGGGGGTGGGGGGTGAGAAAACCTGGATCTGTGCTGGAAATGGCCCACCTTGATTATCATGCAAATTGTAAAGAGAGATTACCAGCAGGAGACTGAGTCTGTGTGTGTTGGGGAGGGGGGGGGGGGGCGAAGGGTGAGAAAACCTGGATTTGTGCTGGAAATTGCCCAACTTGATGATCACTTTAGATAAGCTATTGCCAGCAGGAGAGTGGGGTGGGAGGAGGTATTGTTTCATGGTCTCTGTGTATATAATGTCTTGTGCAGTTTTCCACAGTATGCATCCGATGAAGTGAGCTGTAGCTCACGAAAGCTCATGCTCAAATAAATTGGTTAGTCTCTAAGGTGCCACAAGTACTCCTTTTCTTTTTGTAATGAAAAGGGAACCGAAGGAAATTGTAGAAAGTAAGAAAGACCTTTGTAGGGAAGACTCTGAAGCCAGGGGGTTTAGAAGTCAGAGCCAGAAACCCAAGACTCCGGCTAGATAGAACCTGCCAAAGCAGGATAGGCCTTAGGCAGTAAGGCCTGGGGATAGGGTGTGGCTGACAGGAGAAGGAAGCCAGGGCCAGAAAGCAGAGTTTTAGCCAAAAAAAGGGGCTGGGAGGGGACTGGTGGCTTTGGGTGGGTCTGTGGTAGAAGAGCTGTGGCTAAATATGAACTTCTGTGTTGTGATTATGGACTTTATTTTGGGGAACCTGAGGATTGTTTGAACTATGTTATTAAACCAGCCCTGGGTGAGGGGGCTGTTAGCCACAAGAGAGGAGTACTTTAGAGGCCTGTAAGAGGAGGCTAATGGGGGCAGGATGCCTACAAAGCATCCCCTGGCCACAGGAGGCTGCTCAGTAAACAGCAACCCTGTGACGCTGGGTTACCTGTTCTCTGAAGATGTCCTGGGGTTGAAGGAATGGCCCAGTTGGTTGTTTTTCATAGTTTACAAACAATATGCTACTATCTTAACGGTGTGGTTATTTTATTACAATCAATACTATGGTGCATGGTTCAGGATAAATACAAACGTGGACAGCAAAATGACCTTTAATATGTGACCATAACATTTGAATGAATAATTTATAGAAATGCAACATTCAGTCGTTGAGTTAATATTTGTCATCCTGAATTCTGAGTGTCTTTTAACCTGTTCATCTCAAAGGTTTCTCAGTCACTGGAACAGTTTACCATGGGACTCATCAGCACCTGAGGTCCTTAAATCGAAGCTGGATTGTTGGTTGACATTTTATGACCTGTGTAATGCAGGAGATCAGAATGGATAACCAGTGGTCCCTTCCAGCTTTAAAAATGTACTGGTCAAGTTCAAAATTAATTTGCTTATTATATCACTCTCCAAAGAAAAACATCTGCTTCTCTCTTCTCAAGCTACTAGAAAATAAAGACCAAGAATAGAGTTTATCGTATTATGGCAGTAATAGAACTAGCTCAAAGAAAAGGAGTACTTGTGGCACCTTAGAGACTACAGCTCACTTCATCGGATGTAGCTCATGAAAGCTTATGCTCAGATAAATTTGTTAGTCTCTAAGGTGCTACAAGTACTCCTTTTCTTTTTGCGAATACAGACTAACACGGCTGCTACTCTAGAACTAGCTCAGAGATTTTTCACCTGAACCCATACTAGGGAAACATCCCTATTCATGGAATAGCTTAACGTTCACTTAAGTTATTGAACTAATTATTTTGCCAGCTCTGTGTTTCGTGTGATGAGCTCTCTCTCTTTGACGTCCCCTCACCTGTGGCTATTGTAAGAGGCAGACAATTGATGAAAATGAACAGCTGTGGTCAATATTATGACACTGCTTCTATATTCACCCCTAGTTCAGAGTCTTGTAAAAAAGTATGTCTTGTGAGTTATTATTTGAAAACTCATAATTTGCTGATCATTATTGTCCTGGTAAAATATGTATAGCAACACTTTATATAAAGTTATGAAATTCCACTGTATGACACTACTGAGACATGTTCCAGGTTTAGAAAAGCAGCCACAAACTGTTTCTTCAGAGACAAAGGGCAAACTGACACCTCAACCAGGTATTAACAAAATCAAATGGACTATCACCTGGTTAAGTGGCCGTTCTTTGGCAGGAAAAAGGGGGTGACTACGAAATTTACATCATGGCAAAGAAACAGCTGGAGGTTCTGCCAACTTAGTGCTGGTCTAGGTTGGTTTAGCTATGTGTCTCAGAGGAGTGGATTTTTCACACCCCTGTGAGATGTAGCTATACTGAAATAAATTACTTATATAGACCAGCCCTTGTAGATAATAAATGCTACCCAAACATCTATTTGTTGCTGCTATTAAAAATCACAGGATGTGGGGCAAGATCTGTTGACCCCAAATTCAACATTCCCTAAAAGCTTTAGTTTCACTCTGGTGGTGGGGGTAGTAGAGGAGAGTTTTCTCTCTCTGAAACCAGGACTGCCATGCTTAACAATGTACTGCAACAGGGTGTACTAGGTAGGCCCTTTGATGCCTCCCTGCTGGAGGCTTCGTTGTCCTACCGCACCCTGTGCTAGGGAAGAAGCAGTGAAGGTGGGTCCTCCCCAGGCCTGCCTAGCAAGACTACAGGAAAGCAGCCAATCAGAGTGTAGCAGGCTCAGGTATAAAAGCAGCTGCAGGGCCTGAGCCTGTCAGTTCCTGGTGGGGACCAGGAAGGGTGGGAGACACTGAAACTCACCAGGCAACGAGGTCTGGGGGTGAGAGACCAGGGAACAGAAAGAGAGAGCCCAAGGACTGAAACCTTAAGGTAGTAGGTGCCGGGTAAAGGTGATGGGACTGAGCAGGAAGCAGCCCAGGGAATGCAGCAGCAGTAGCAACTATTAAGGGAAGCCGCACGTGGCTGCTGTTTACAGAGTCCCTGGGTTGGGACTTGGAGTAGTGGGTGGGCCTGGGTCCCGAAAAGGGGACTCTCCAATTGCAGCCACTTTCGGGGGCTTTTAGTAAAAGTGGTCCCAGAGATGGGGCTGAAGACCCTAAATGAGGGCTAACCATTTGCTGAGCTTTGTTACCCCAGAAGGGGTTCATCCATTCACCTACGGAGTGACTTAGATGGAGGGCTGAGCCACTGAAGACCTGCCCAGGAAGGGCAACAGCCGACAGGGGCACTGGGAGCAGAGAAAGAGAGTGCAGGATTGCACTCTGCCAACAAGAGATGCTCAGGAGAGGTGAGTGTCCCCTGTTACATCCAGTCACTCGCGTGGTGCTGGGCTTGTGAATCTTAGCAATAAACAAGAACACAAAGGCAATGTGTGGGACTGGTACAATGTGCACGAATATTGATATTTGTTAAGCAAAGCATAGTTGATAGGTCTCATCTCAGGCTTACCAGAGAGTGCCATTGTGCAGAATATTGAAGCATTGTCTCTACAATTAATCTCTGTAAACTCTAACTTTCTGCAGTAGGGGGATGTAGGTGACAACTCTGAGGTTTACTCGTGTTTTTGATCCTGACCTCCACTTTGTATTTGGCTTATTTGAATGCAAAGATTACCATTACAAAAAATACTGTAAATGTAGCCTTTACTGTATCTTTAAAATCATGCTATGTACTGTCTTCCATTAAATAAGCAGTTTCTCTAATTACATCAATGCGTCACAGATGTATCAAGTTATGCAATTGTTTCCTTATGTTGTAATGCATTAAAAAATGCATCTGCAGAACAAGTATTAAACTAATATCTAGATAAATGACCCACAGATTATCTAACAAAGTTAAGTCAAGACCTGAGGTTATTTAACTTAACTTTTAGGACATAGTTCAAAGTGTGAATCAATGATCTAACTAGGAGGCATGTTTGATAAAACTACTCCTCTTATTTTTCTTAACTTGATAGTTTCCCCAATTATAATAAAAAACCTCTTGGACCAGATCCTTGTGTGTACTGTTAAACACTTCCGTTTCTTTTATTGGACCAACTTCTGTTGGTGAAAGAGACAAGTTTTGAGCGTACAGAGCTCTTCTTCAGGTCTGAGGCCTTGCCTGCACTAGGAAACTAGGCTGCTATAACTTCATCACTCGAGAGTGGAAAAATCCACATCCCTGAGTGACAGTTACACCAACCTAACATCCTATGCAATGTTCCCTCTAATTTTTTCCATCCATGTGTGGAATAAATGTGATGTGCACCAAGGTGATGTGCACCATCAGTAAAAACAACAACAACAAAAAATCCATCTATCAATCTAATTTTTAAAAGTTACCGTAGGGATAATTACTCCAGCCAGGGCAGGTTAGGCATTTTAGAACTCACTACTCAAAGAATTAAATTTAAGTGTAAGAGAAATAAAAATTACGAAATGCATAGACTAGTCAAAAAACTAAAATAACATACTTTGAAAGAATAAATTACAGAAAATATATGTGCATTGCAGGAACTACCTAGGAGTAACAACAAAATACAAGTATGTGTTGAGGTAGGTGTGTGTGTGACACAGAGACTGCGTGAGTGAGTGACTGAGATTGTGTGTGCTGGCTGCTGGGGAAGTCTCTGAGAGACCGTGCGCTGTCTCTTTAAGGCACTCACTGCCCAGTGGGAAGGCTTGTTCAGACCTCAGAGCTGCTGCGAATCCTGAGCCCTGTCCCCTCTCCCTGGCTCTGTGGAGATGGGATACAGAGGTGGGGGACACCCTGACATCAGCACCCCCTTTCCCCTCAGCTCTGCACAGCCAGCAGGAGGGTCCCTGGGAACAGCTGCAGGAGCGGGAGCAGCCTGGCTGCAAAGCAGCAGTGGGGAGGGGCACCTGAACTCACGCTGCAGGAGATGCTCATGCAGCATTTTAAGTGTAAATGTGCCCTGAGTGACTCAGTTAAACTGATCAGGAAAAACTTCCTAACTCTGGGAACAGTAGGACAATTGAACAGCCTGCCTAGGGAGGATCTTCACTGGGAGTTTTCAAAAGGAGACTGGATAGCCACCTGTCTTAGATGGTTTAGACAAAACAAATCCTGCAGCTTGGCAGGGGGTTTGTCAAGGTTCCTTCCCCACTCTGAACTCTAGGGTACAGATATGGGGACCTGCATGAAAACCTCCTAAGCTTACTTTAACCAGCTTAGGTTAAACTTCCCCAAGGTACAAAATTATTTTACTCTTGGATTTCCACTGCCACCACCAAACTTTATCTGGGTTTCCTGGGAAACGTGGTTTGGACACGTCTTTCCCCCCAAAATCCTCCCAACCCTTGCACCCCACTTCCTGGGGAAGGTTTGGTAAAAATCCTCGCCAATTTGCAAAGGTGACCAGAGACCCAAACCCTTGGATCTTAGAACAATGAAAAAGCATTCTGTTTTCTTACAAGAAGACTTTTAATAGAAGTAAACGAATCACCTCTGTAAAATCAGGATAGTAGATACCTTACAGGGTAATTAGATTCAAAACACAGAGAATCCCTCTAGGCAAAATCTTAAGTTACAAAAAAGACACACAGACAGGAATAGTCATTCTATTCAGCACAGCTCTTCTCTCAGCCATTTAAAGAAATCATAATCTAACACATAGCTAGCTAAATTACTTACTAAGTTCTAAGACTCCATTCCTGTTCTGTCCCCGGCAAAAGCATCATACATACAGACACAGACCCTTTGTTTTTCTCCCTCCTCCCAGCTTTTGAAAGTATCTTGTCTCCTCATTGGTCATTTTGGTCAGGTGCCAGCGAGGTTACCTTTAGCTTCTTAACCCTTTACAGGTAAGAGGATTTTTCCTCTGGCCAGGAGGGATTTTAAAGGGGTTTACCCTTCCCTTTATATTTATGACAGGGTTAGACTAGTTTACCCTGCAGGCCCCTCTAACTCAATTATTCTATGACCTAACCCCCAGTGTAGACAGTGCTAAGTTGATGGGAGAATTCACCTGTTGACCTAGCTACTGCCTCTTGGGGTTCATTATAGATTGTGGTGGTGAACCATAAATCCAGTGGTCCTTATTGAGTCCATGATCTTTTTGGTGTCTAGCACAGTTATGAATTTAAGCTCCCAGGCTCATCTTTGAAGGTATTGTGCAGGTTTCCTTTGAGGATGAGGACTGAGAGGTCAGCTACAGAGTGATCGCT
Source organism: Natator depressus (assembly GCF_965152275.1). NCBI lineage: Eukaryota > Metazoa > Chordata > Testudines > Cheloniidae > Natator > Natator depressus. Next base: position 17,642,171 of record NC_134239.1, read on the forward strand.
TGGGCTCATTTCAACAGTTTGTAACCCACTAGGGTGACCAGATAGAAAGTGTGAAAAATCAGGATGGGGGGGCGGGAATAGGCGCCAATATAAGAAAAAGCCTTGAATATCAGGACTGTCCCTATAAAATCAGGACATCTGGTTACTCTACAACCCACTAATCCTCCTTTGTCCTAGGACTGCAGAAGTGTTAACTGCCCATTGCACCTTGAGAGAGCTCTTGCAACGTGTTAACTCCTTATGTTTCCACCTTGTATTTAGCTGCGATACCTTTCTCAGAGCTGAAGAGCAGCTCCGTGTAAGCTCAAAAGCTTGTCTTTTACCAATAAAAGATATTACCTCACCCACCTTGTCTCTCTGATATCCTAGGACCAACACAGCCATGTCACTGCAAACACCTATTTCTTTTCACACTTCAGTTTTTCCCATTATTTTAGCTGCAGTTCTTTATCATTTCTAGGGCAGTGCTACTTATCAGTCACTAGTGTAGAGATTGTGAGCCACACATCAAATCCTATTTGTTCCCCTTCTTAAATAAGGTGGATCTTAGGGGCTGGCAGGGCTTTGGTCAGGTCCTTCTCCAATTAAAGTACCATGGGGCTGTGCTATAGAGTAAGTCCTCCAGACGTGTAGAGGTGCCCCGCTTCCTGCATACATGCAGTCTCTGTGATGCTTCCTGCAGGCTTGATTCTCAGCTGATGCATTTCCTTCCGTGCAGTAAACAAAAAGAAACCCTCCGAGGACACGGCTGTGGCTGGCTTTGCAGGGGTGGGCAAACTTTTTGGCCCGAGGGTGGGGAATTTGCATGCAGGGTCATGAATGTAGGGCTGGGGCAGGGGGTTGGGTGTGGGAGGGGGTGCGGTGTGCAGGAAGGGGGGTGGGGTAGGGGGTTGGGTTGTGGGAGGGGGTGCGGTGTGCAGGGAGGGGGCTCAGGGCAGGGGGTTAGGATGCAGGAGGGGGCCCAGCTCCGCTTACCTGGAGCGGCTCCGGGGTGGCAGTGGCGCGCACCGGGGCTAGGGCAGGCCCCACGCCGCTCCCAGAAACGGCCAGCACCATGTCCCTGAGGCCCCTGGGGGAGGGGGGTTGGCAGAGGGCTCCATACACTGCCCTCCCCTGCCGGTACCTCCCCCGAAGCTCCCATTGGCTGCGGTTCCCTGTTCCTGGCCAATGGGAGCTGCAGGGGGCAGTGCCTGCAGGTGAGGGTAGCGCATGGAGCCCTCTGCCCACCCCCCTCCCCCAGGGGCCGCAGGGACATGGTGACAGCCGCTTCCAGCAGTGGTGTGGGGCCCAAGGTGCCATGGGGGTGGCAGTCTAAGGGAGGGATAGCTCAGTGGTTTGAGCATTGGCCTGCTAAACTCAGGGTTGTGAGTTCAATCCTTGAGGGGGCCATTTAGGGATCTGGGCAAAAAAATTGGGGATTGGTCCTGCTTTGAGCAGGGGGTTGGACTAGATGACCTCCTGAGGTCCCTTCCAACCCTGATATCCTATGATCTATCTCGTGGGCCAGATCCAAAGCCCTGCTGGGCTGGATCCGGCCTGCGGGCCGTAGTTTGCACCCCAGCGCTACAGAGTAGTAGAAAGTTTGTTGCCTCATTTCTGTACGTAGCTCCTGTTCTTAATCCAGGGTTTACCTTGACATCACTCTGCTCGTCAGTAAGATATGACCTGGTACCATGAGTTGTCGGCACAGCGTACTGGACCAGAGAGAGGTAACGTAGCAATGGCAGCAAACGGCATGTGCAACTGCAAGTAATGTCCCCACCCACCCTGAGAATCAGGGGAAATGCTGAATGTACCTGGAAAAGGTTCAAACAGCATTTCAAACTGAGGAGGGGTTGAGAGAGGTGGGGCCACAGTCCGGACACCGGGACCCCTTCTGAGTGTGGGCCTGGTGCCATGGAGCCACTGGCGCCGGGGTAAACCCGGTACTGCTTAACGCCACACCTCCCTTTCTTTGTCATTTTAAAGCTTTCTCATACCCCAAAATACAAGCCAGTAATCAACAACTGAAAATAAAATTCATCTCCTTCAGAACTATTTAGATTAATCTTAACCCTTGAGTCAAACTTTCTGCCCTAGGTCAGCTGTGTTAATGCTTGGTTTTGGTGACAGACATTATTTGGTTGCTACTTAATTTTTTAATTTCAGCATTTTCCTTTGTCCCTCCCTAACTCTGGCCAATGCGCCCTGCTCCCAGCTGGGACCCCCATCCTACTGCTCTTGCCGGAACCCTATTGATTTGGGGAGAAATTTGAAAACTGGGAAAGCCTGATTTTAGTGGAAATCAGGATTTTCAGATTACTCCTTCCCCAAAATCAATAGAGTTCTGACCAGCATGGGTGGGCGAGGGGTCCAGCTATAGTGGGGCTGACTTCCTGGCTGGGTGTACAGGTTGGCCTATGTGAACAACAAAGTGTGTGACCTTCAAGTAATTTAATTATCATCCTCTATCTATGGTTTCAGATTATTTCTAGAGTCCTCAACCCAAGCAAAGAAAATGGATGAACTCCTTCTAAATGCTCTGGAGAATCTCTCAGAGGAAGACCTTAAAAAATTAAAATTAAAATTATGCTATACTGACTATGAAGGCAAAGGGACTATCTCCAAAAATCAGCTGGACAAGGCTGCTCATGTCACAGATCTTGTGCAACTCTTGATAGAATTCTATAGTGAAGATGCAGTGGATGCAACTTTATATTTTTTTGACAAAATGTGTGTGAGAGATTCTGCTGCTCGACTCAGAAAGGCTATAGAGAAAGGTAAGCAAACTGAAAGTTATTGCAACTTTTGAATCTTTCCCTTTTGGCTGATGTGTATGCACAAACCAAGGAAGCAGAAACCTATGTGGGAGAGATGTGAGCCTAAATTCTGCTCAGTTGCACCAATGTAAACAGACTAAATCCACTTTCTTTATTATGACTTTTAATCCCTATGGAGCTGGGCAAGACCTAAACGGGTGCCCTAAAGGTGAAAGGCTCTGTAGTTGATCGGCAATGCCCTAGAGCATCCAGTCTTCTAGATAAGTTAATGTTACACCTTTGAGAATAAAAGCTTGTTTTCTAGAAATATACATTTATTAAGTCAAATCTGGATTCTTTTGGAGCGTACACAGTCAACGTCTTCCATTCTCTGGACACACAAGCAAAATCTCCTATGCACAGCTCTCTATCTCCTGAAAACAGAGTCTATAATCAACAGTCACAGCCTATTTGTAATAGGACTGCTTCCATTAACCAAAATGCAAGCACTAAAAATACATCACCATGAATATTAAAACATTAAACTTTACTTTTAAATACAATGTTTTTCAATATATGATCTTTCCAGCAATTGTTCCAAGCCCCTTGCTCTTTTTTAAAAACTACATATTTATTGTTATGGCAAGTGCCACTGTTCCTGGAAGAAGGGATTGCCCTGCATGCTGTGTGACCACCTCTGTTCCAGGGCTGGTGCTTTATTTACACACACATGTTACACTTATAGTTTACCCAGACTCCATATCACTGATTTCTTCTCCTTATGGGAAGCCACCTTGCAAGGCCCTGAACATCTGCTACTGCTCAGTAGAAGGGCAATGCTGGTGTCAGAAAAAAGAGCAACAATTTTCATATGTATTCCACTTACCCCACCTCACATCATCATCAGGCTTTTACATCCTCAATCTTTGAATCTGCAGCCCAGACCTCTTCCATGTTTCATAGAATAACAGGGTTAGAAGGGACCTCAGGAGGTCATCTAGGCCAACCCCCTGCTCAAAGCAGGACCAATCCCCAATCAAATCATCACTAGGAGTTTGCCCTAGGAGTAACTGGCAGTGGAAAAACATGCTGTTATCCTCTGTGTGTACAAGCCAAACAGGGAGAAAACGCACACGCTGTCACTGGGTTACATGAGTATTTGTGAGACAGCATTGGAGTGATGGGCATCTGTGTTCCTGGTTTCTTTTCCTGGCTCTGTGAGCAGTGTTGTCTAATAGTTACAGACAGCATCACCAAGTGTAATACCCTGGTAGTCATCTGTGGGGATTGAACACCAGACCTCTGGATATAAATGTATGAACCTTCACCACTTCAGCTAAAGGGTCTGTCTTTTTTGGATGAAGGCGGTAGCATCATATATCTCTACATGTGGTCTCACCACTAGGAGGGTGATACAGAGCTACTCTGTTACACAAACACATAACTTGGCTAAATTCTTCTGGAAGTCACTCTGACAAAGTGGATGAGACTTGGGTCTATTGGATACCTGGTTTCTGTGCCTAGTCCTTCCTGAAGTGGCCTTGTGCAAGCTCTTGGGTGTCTTATCTGTAAAGTCTGGGAATGATTATTACCTCCCCTAAGTAGCTGTATGAGGCCATAGACCTACTAACAGCAGTTGGGGAAGGGCTAGGACTAGAACTCAGAGTGGCTTGACTTGCACCTCCATGGGCCTTCCCTTATGCTTGCTTGTGTGAGACTTTCCCTTCCCTATCCCCTTACGTTTTTATGAATTTCTGGAGGAATCCTAATCCCATGACTTTCAATATCTGTGCTGCAGTGCTCAAGAGTCAGGTTTCAAAGCCTGATGATGGTACATGATGCGGGGGGGGGGGGTGTGTTACAATAGTTACATACTACATTTGTGTAATGTGGGTAATCACTTGTGATTGACGGGTTTCACTTTACAGGTGGCTGCATTTCAGTGGTAGCTGAAAGGGTTAATTCCTGTATATTTCCCCCAATTCAGCAAAACACTTGTATATGCACATGTATAACTTTAAGCTAGGGCTGCAGAATCTGGAACATAGGTAAATGATTTGAGATCCTCTAGGATAAAAGGTACTGTATACATTTTATGTACTCTTAGTATGGTTTAAATAGAAAAATATTAATGTGTTAAAATTAAGCTCTCAGCTTCTAGTTCATTGTTTGTAATGCTTCTTGTCACTGATTTAGATTACAGGGTGAAGTATGAAGAACATATTAAAAAGCAGTACCAGTTAATAAAAGAAAGGAACTCTCGCCTTGGTGAGAATGTGAATCTAAGCAAAATATATACAAAATTGACTATTATAAGCAAGCTTCGTTGCAAAAAGGAGAGAGAACATGAAATAATGGCCTCCGGATGGAAACATGCAAAAATCATGACTGAACGAGCTCGCTCTTCTGTTACCATGAACTCCTTATTTAATCCTGATGAAAATGGGCAAACACCACAAATTGTTGTTCTGCAGGGAGCTGCAGGTATTGGAAAAACAATGACTGCAAAAAAGATCATGTTAGACTGGGCTTCTGGAGAAGTGTATGAGAACAGATTTGCGTACATTTTCTACATAAATTGTAGAGAAATAAACTATGGAAGTAAGTCAGGAACTGTGATTGACTTAATTACTAAAAATTGTCCTGACAGAAATGTACCAATTAAAGAGATTTTGTTCAATCAAGAAAAACTTCTCTTCATAATTGATGGTTTTGATGAGCTGAGGTTTTCCTTTGATCAAAAGGAAGATAGTCTGGGCACAGATCCCAGGAAGGAGATGCCAGTAGAAGATACGTTGAGCAGTTTATTTAGGAAAAAGTTGCTTCCTAAATCCTACTTAATTATCACTACGAGACCCACTGCTCTGGAGAAACTCCAACAATGTATGGCGTGTTCACGCTATGCAGAGATACTGGGATTTTCTGAAGACGACAGGAAGGAATATTTCCACAAGTTCTTTGGGAATAATATTGATGCAACAAAAGCCTTTGATTTTGTGAAACAAAACGAGATGCTTTTCACCATGTGCTTTGTCCCCATTGTGTGTTGGATCACCTGCACGGTTATGAAACAACAACTGGAGGCAGGTATAGATTTTGCACAAAATTCGAAAACACTCACCGCTGTGTATATGCTTTTCTTATACAGTTTATTAGAGCCACACAGCCACAGTCGAAACCAAAACATGCAAGATAATCTGAAGAAACTTTGTTCCTTGGCTGCAGATGGAATTTGGAAACAGAAAATACTGTTTGGGGAGGAAGAAATAAAGGAGTACGGTTTAGATAAATTCTACTCTCTCCCCCTCTTTCTGAATGAGAGTGTTTTTAAAAGGGACATTGATTGTCTATGTGTCTACAGCTTCATTCACTTAAGCTTTCAAGAGTTTTTTGCTGCTTTGTTTTATGTACTGGAGGAAGATGAACAAATGAAATATTCAGTGACTCCCAACAGAGATGCAAAACTGTTGTTAGAAAACTATGGAAAATCTGGAAATTATTTAATGTTAACAGTGCGATTTCTGTTTGGTCTCTTAAATGAAGAGATAATGAAGGACATCAAGAAAAAAATTGGCTTGAAGATTTCACCTAAAATAAAGCCAGATTTACTGAAATGGGTAAAAACAAAAAAACCAAAAAAATTGTCATTTTCCTCATCGCACGATGAGCTGATTTACAAGCTTGAAGAGTTTCACTGTTTGTACGAGATCCAAGAAGAAAGTTTTGTGAAAAGTGCTTTGGATCATTTCACTGAAATAGATATACATAATTACCCTTTAACCCAAATGGATCAAATGGTTATTTCATTCTTTGTAAAGAGTTGTCCTACACTGAAGTCACTTTGGCTGTCTGTATGTAAATTTGGAGTTGAAGACAAGAATGAAGAATTAACCGCACCACCAGCTAAGCGGTTATGTCTGTAAGTATTAGCTGACTGCCACCAATTGTTTGTAAAATTTCTTTAATAGTGAAATCTGTTTCTTTCTTGTTTTAATAACTCTCAAATGGCTTACGTGACCCACAAACAAAACACCAATTCTAATTTCAGAAAGTTAGTGACATGATTGTGGAGGCTTCCCTGGGTGTTAGTATCAACAAAAGCGCACTGATCCTATAAGCAGACCCCAATACTCGTAGAGCATCCTTTAAACCCACTGGAGGGTGGAAGGGGGAGGAAGGGGTAACTACTCTGTGTAAGAGTCCATTTCTATGGACCAGTCTGCAGCATTGGGGCCAAAGTTACCTTACTCTTTTGCCTGACACATTTTTTTGTCTTTGCCCTCTTAGTAACTATTTCATTTTCCATATACATACCACGTACCTGATAAAATAAGATAGCTAGCAATGGGCAGGTTGTACTAGTCTAAAGAAATATGACTGTTAACCCTGAGATTGATTTATTGAGCCTGATTCTTATTTACATTAAGGCCACTTTACATCACTGTGGTAAAGGATATACTACCCTTACACTCAAAGTGAGGGGAATAAGTGGACTTAGTTTAAATGGGAATGGGGCCTATTCTCTATGCTTTAATATTGACGGTAGTGTTACTTTTGCTAGCTGAAAGGCATAAACTAGTCCTCCGCTTTTGTTTCAGGTACACTGTGTGCTTGATATATAATTCTGTACAATAAAAGTAGAACAGGTTTAGAATACTTTTCTGAAATGTGGCATGCTGGCTGACACCACAAACTTTTATGGCCAGAAAAGATTTTTTTTTAAAAGCTATAAAGATGCCTGAAAATGTCTAAGAATTAGTTTCTTCCATGTATAAATCTAATAACTGATACAAAGCTATGACATTAAATGTACATATAGCATTTTATATTTTCAGACCAAAAACTTCAAGATGCATGAGTATATTTTCTTACAACACAAACGAAAACCCAGATCTGACTAAGTCAGGGCATGGGGGTGGTGGCAACAGAAGTATTACTCCCCGCCAAAACATACCAATTTCCCAAGGCTACAGAGGTCTAAAAAACAATTAACAATGCTTTAGAGTGTGGGTAAACATGTGTTGTTTCTTTAAATCTGTAATAGGACGCCAGTCGCAGGAAGCTGGGAGAAGTTCCAGGCGAACATCTACAGTGAAGCAGAAAAAGACAGTAGCTGTGGGAATAATGTTTTGTTTTGTTCTTTTTTCAATGTGAAAAGAGTCATTCTTTCTGTGATTCTCTAGCTCTGTCATATGACATGGTGTCATTGACTATCCAATCAAAGCCTACCTTTTATGGACTATGTAAAGGTGTTTCTCATTAGTGAGGTATATTTTCTTGCCTTGTATCAATTTTCAGCTCCCAGCTGTTTCAGTGCTATAAAGCTAGCTTAAAAACACTGTCAATGCATTTTTAAATATTGGGATGTAAAAGATCGGCAGTGTTTGCCTGAGAACCCTATCTTTTAACAGGAGTTGATCCTAGTGGAAGTTTTTAAGTATTGACTCAGCGTTGCAAGTATCTGACTAATAATATTATTGTTCTCTTCCATCACCATATATATATATTTTTACAAGTGTCCTCACCCTTTCAATATCGCACCAACTAGACTGCCTTATTCCCCACCTCCTTTTTGTCCAATGACATGGTCATATGAATCCGAAGTCCCTCCTACTCTTTCCTCCCTTTCTGGACCCCCTAGGTATCACTTACTGGCTGGTGTGCATTTTTGGCACCATTCAGACATTGTGAAAGATGCTATCTTTTTCTTCTATTTAATTAAACCTTACAGGAATCATTACGAATATATTTTATGCATTTTCCTCTTCAGAGGGAAATAGTCTAATGCATTTAGCACACATTCTAAACAAAATTTAATTGTACAAAGCTGCTAATGTACTTCTAAATACGTTAAATAAATGCAAAAAGGCAGAACGCTGGACTGAAATAAAGGCAATAAGACAAAGTATTAGGGTGAGAAAATAACTTGTATATTTCACTTATGTATGTCTGGGAGGGGGTTATTGTTCCACATACTTTGAGAAATATATTTTTCAAAATTTGTCTCACTGTACTACTTATATACGTGTGCTGTCATAAAATGTCCTTGACCTATGCTGCTCTCTGGTGTCAGGACCTAAATAGCTGCCCTTTCTGATAACTGAAATGATGCTAAACTCAGTACAGTGTAATTGGAGTTATGCTTTCTGAAGTTAAATCACTATAAGACTTTAAGCAAAATTCCTCTGATTTTTTTTTATTGCCTCTTTAAAAGTGATAAGCAATTAGGGCTTGAGTTTCAGAAGTGCTAAGTGCCAGCATCTCCCGTTGATGTCAATAGAAGTTATGGCTGCTCAGCGTCAGTGAAAACCAGACCCTTATTCAGGAACCCAAAAGCAAATAATCTTTGCAGAGACCACAACTTGCATGAATGCCTAATACAGCATAACACGGCTGTTACTCTGAAACCTGTCAAATAATCACTGTACTGCAGGTACAGAAAATGAACTGGTTGCACTTAGAACAGGGTGTACAATTTGACTGTGATATTGAAAGTGCATCTTTCTGAGCTCAATATATTTTTCTTTAGGGGAACTTACAATGAACTGCAAATGTAGCAAAATCCATATACTTCATACAGAAGCCCCATTCAAAGTGCCATGTTCAGGAAAGAAATTTAAAAATCTATTTTCCATTTTTTTTTTTCTAGGCAAGAACAGGCTGAACCAAATAATTCACCTGTCTACCTGCTGTGTCAAGCACTGAAGGATCCAAACTGCAAATTAAAGAAATTGAAGTAAGAAACTTTCATAGAATATCAGGGTTGGAAGGGACCTCAGGAGGTCATCTAGTCCAGCCCCCTGCTCAAAGCAGGACCAATTCCCAACTAAATCATCCCAGCCAGGGCTTTGTCAAATCTGACCTTAAAAATGTCTAAGGAAGGAGATTCCACCACCTCCTTAGGTAACGCATTCCAGTGTTTCACCACCCTCCTAGTGAAAACGTTTTTCCTAATATCCAACCTAAACCTCCCCCCACTTTCTCCTTTCCCTGTTTTAAAATCTTCTTTTTACTTATATTTTCCCAGAAATTAAGTAACTGTGTAGATGCTAATTAGTCAGTGAGTTGGGGCTACCAGGGAAGGCCACTTATTAGAACAGCCATAACATATGTTCTCTCTGTGCTCCATTCTTCTGCAGGTTAGAGAAGTGCAGTCTCACAGTTGCTTGTTATAGGGATCTGTCCTCTGCTCTCAGCATTAATCAGACCCTGAGGGAGCTGGACTTGAGCTATAATGACCAGGGAAACCAAGGAGTGCAGGACCTATGTAAGGGACTAAAACATCCAAACTGCGAACTGCAAACGCTCAGGTAAGTAGCCACAAGTATGTACATAGCCCACCAGGGGGTGTGGCTAGCTGATTTTAGGTATATGAGGAGACTGAAAACCAAGTGTGTCTCTAGGACTTAACATGTCAGTTGTTCACATTGTGTGTGCAGCCAGGAAGGTTTATAACAGAGAGATTTTAGATAAGAGTGAGTTTAAACAAGAGCACTGTGTCTGAACCCCTCTGAACTCAGGGGAAAACAGTTTAAACTTTTTAATAAAGAAAATCAAACACAATGCATTTTTCAAGAAAAATTGGAACATCATATTACTCTTTTTGATAATAGCCTAGTTTAAGTACTTGTTATTTTAAAAGTTATTTTACATTAATTTTCATTTAAAACATAGTACAGAGCCCCATGGTACCCGAGAATCCTAAATATCCCAATAGGCTTAATTTCTGTCTGACAGGCATCATCCCATGGTGATAGCCTGGTGCATGATAAAACCTTTGAACAAAGACTGGTACGTTTACAAATGGTCTGTGATAAGCTGAAGGGCTGCCATTCTGGAACTGAAGCCAAAGAAATGTGAGTTGTTCCAAAAAGAGAGACTCAATCTGTGATGGGGTTGGGAATTTCCACTGACAGAAAACTCAAGCTTTGCAGAGCTAGCAGACACTCACAGATGTGCAGAGGTCTGTAGGGCTCTGGTTCAATTACAGAAGGGTCCTCTTTGGGTTTACCAAAGGATTTCAATGGTGAGGTGAGAGAAGGAAACGGTTTGACTGCTCAGCAGTGTGAGATTTAGCATATTTAGAGTTGAAATGCTTGTGATTGCTCCTATCTTGGCCTACCCATGTTGTAAAACCCCTTTCATACTGCAAACAGATGCTAGTGCTTATGATTTGGGGGCAGCGTTGACACAAGAACACAATGGATTTGAAAAGGTGGTGGCTTATTACAGCAAAAATCTAAATTCTCAGGAGAGAAATTATTGCTCCATGCAAAAGGATTTCCTGGCAACGTTTACATCTATAGAATATTTTCATCACTATTTGCATGGGAGGAAGATTATGGTTGGGACAGACCATGCAATCATGAAATGAATGGGCTTTTCAGTTTCAGGAAGCCTGAAAGGCAACTTGCCAGGTGGTTGGAAAAACTGCAGTGCTGTGATTTCAAAGTTACGTAGAAGCCTGGGCACAAACGTGGTAAAGCTGACGCCTGTTGACGCCTTGTCCAGTTGGCTGTGTTGAGAGGCTTATTGCAAGCAGTGCCCTAAGCAGGAGAGCAAGGAATTGGTAACTCACATGCATGAGGGTGCTCAGGAAGAGGTGGCTGTCTCCTCTCTTCCTATAATTTACAGGAGAGCAAATGTACCTTGTTTATCTCCTGGAACCAGTGATACGGGGTTGCAGGTATGAACTTCAGAGCAACAGAAAGCTTCCCAAAGAGAGGATCCTGATATCAGAATGGTGCATGATAGAAAAATCCATTGCTAATCTCGGGCTACCTTCCAAGGTGCATCCCCTCACTGTTATACCAATAAAATAAAAACCAGCAGGATCTTATTAAAGGGGAAAAGGCAAAATGCCACATTTATTATGAATGCAGTAAGAATCTTAGTAAGCAGTTAGTTATAGCTATAACATTCCATTCAATCTCACATTGATTCTCACACACACACACACACACACGTTCTGCAAGGTTGTTATCATAGTTACCAGCCTTAGAGTTGCTCGTGCCAAGCCACTGGCCAGGTGGCCTGGACATGAGGAGGGAGCAGGGCCTTGTCAGACGCTCATCTGATGCTTCTGGAAGTTGGTTTGCAGAATCAGACCCCAAAGTTTTCACTTTCTAGAGTCCATTTTTATAGGAATTTCTTCCTATGCCAGTCTATGGGAATTGCTTCATCGTGCTGTTGCTGAATCAATCAGCAGATGGCACATTCCTGACGGCTCCGTGCTGCCAGATGTTATCTTGTTCTTTGGTTCTCCCATTCTTGAGGCTGTTGGGTGGATTCCAGTCTGCCCTCCGGGGGTCCTCTGGTTATTTCCACTTGACGCCTTCTTCAGCCGATGGACACTGGATTCTTAGGCTGGCACCTCCCTGATCATTCAGTTATTATCCACACCAAGCATCCATCAACATACATCCTCTATCTCTATTTTAATCACAATTGTTAAAGTGAGATGAATACAACAAAAGGGCGGGGAGTCTCTGGGTGCTGTTTCTGTTGTTAGAGTATTGCTTTGAGGCTCTCTCTGTGTGAGGAGTTGTTGTTACAAAGAATTGCTTTGAGAACAGACTCTGTTTTAGGATGTACTAACACAATTAGCAGCTTGCAAGTTTCACACAGAGAGGGAGAGAAACAGTGCCAAAAACAAAGAGACCTCTTAATTAGTAATACCCTGGAATTTAAACTATGGGGAATCAAACTCATTTGTGATTTTAATACAGAACTTCTTTAATATGATCCAACATCACCACAGCACAGTTGAAAGCTAAGTGGTAAAACTTGGAGATTAAAGATGCAATACTGTATGGGAGATGGGAAAAAGACAGGTGAGGGTACAGGTACCAGATCCATTGAAAATTGAGGTTCTGTCATGATTTTAAAACTCCTGGGCATTTTGGGGATGTAAAAAACCTTAGCCAAGCTAAGAGAGAATTTCTGTTGGGTAAAATGTAGAAAGGATGCAGAAAATAGGGGCAGGAAATGTGATGCTTATATTGCAAAGAAAGGCCCCAGGAGAGCCCCAAAGCAGCAGTATCTGGTGCAGGAGCCAGTGTAGCGTGTTGCTGTTGATGGGCTTGGGCCTTCGTGCCTCGGACAGACTGGTAATCAATATTTGCTTGTAGTGATTTTGTGAATTAATACATGTGCTGAAGCTTCTCCAATAAGAAATCAAGAGGCTGTGACACTAACTGGGGTCCTAGTGAATGAATTCTTCACTGAAATTGGGGTCCCGGGTGAATTGCACAAAGATCAAGAGAGAAACTTTGAATCCAAAGTAGTTCAGCAAATGTATGGGATTCAAAGGATTCACAAAACTCCTCCCACCCCAGCCCACCTACACTCTAATGGGATGGTAGAAAAGCTCAGAAGGACTCTGGGGTTCAGCTGGGTACCCTTGTAAAACATATCCCATTCCTTTTGATGGCTTATGGAACAGCAGTCAATGAGAATATTGAATGTACCTCAGGACTCCTTGTGGTTGGGCATGAGCTGCAGACCCCAGCAAACCTCTTGTAGGGAGTTCCTGAAGAGGAAGAAAGGGACTTTCACTGTGTAGAAACCCTACAGCCCAAGACTGAGAAGTTCACACCCTTTGCTAGAGAGAATTTGAGGATAGCCTCTGTAAAAAGAAAAGACTATGTTGGAAAGTCATATCGGGACACCTTTTAAAAGCAGGGACTGTGTCTGGCGAACAGAGGACCTACATTCAGAATAAATGTAGAAAGCAATTGAGCTCTGTTAGGAAATAGGTGGCTGAAACAATGGGAATATCACCCAAAATGTAGGCAGAGGGCAAGTTGTCATAAATATAAAGGGAAGGGTAACAACCTTTATGTGTGCAGTAATATAAAATCCCTCCTGGCCAGAGGTTTACCTGAAGGGGATTAAGAAGCTCAAATAACCTATTTGGCACCTGACCAGAAGGACCAGTGGGGAAAGAAGATACTTTCAAATCTGTGGGGGAAGGCTGTGTTTGTCCTCTTTGTTTGTGTGTTCTCTTGAGCCAGAGAGGGACCAGGGCAGAAAAATGTATCTCTTATAGACAATCAGAAATAAGCATCTAGGATTACAAAAATAGTAAGTAAACCAAGGAAAGGCATTAGATTATCTTTTGTTTTGGCTTGTGAATTTTTCCTATGCTAGAGGGAGGTATGTTCCTGTTTTTTGTAACTTTGAAGTTAAACCTAGAGGGGAATTCTCTGTGTTTTAAATCTTTTTATTTCCCTGTAAAATTACCTTCCATCCTGATTTTACAGAGGTGATTCTTTTACTTTTTTAAAATAAAATTCTTCTTTTAAGAAGCTGATTGATTTTCAGTGTCCTAAAGACCCAGGGGTTTGGTCTGTGCTCATCTGTATCAATTGGTGAGGATAGTATTCTCAAGCCTCCCCAGGAAAGGGGGTGTAGGAGCTTGGAGGGATATTTTGGGGGGGAAATAGGACTCCAAGTGGTCCTTTCCCTGAATCTTTGTCTAAATCACTTGGTGGTGGCAGCGATACTGTCCAAGGACAAGGGAAGGATTTGTGCCTTGGGGAAGTTTTTAACCTAAGCTGGTAGAAATAAGCTTAGGGGGTCTTTCATGTGGGTCCCCACATCTGTCAACCCCAGAGTTCAGAGTGGGGAGGGAACCTTGACACAAGTCTTGAGTAAAAGCTGAGCCATGTGGCTGAAGGAACCAAATAGTTTCCCTGAAGACTGCTAAAGTGAACATGGGGCTGGGCTATTGATTGGTGGAGCTGTGTGCCGCTGTCTGGGGGAGAAGCAGCAGAAAGTTAGACACACCCAGAGAGATACCTATAGTGTGAGCCTGAGAAAAGCAAAGACAGAACTTTAGGGCTCAGTGCTAGAGCAAGGGTTCTCACACTCCATTACACCACGACCCCCCCTTACCTCCTCCCCCCGACAACAAAAATTACTTCATCACCCCGGGAAAGGGGACCAAAGCTGAAGCCTGAGCCCTGCTGGCCTAGGCTGTGAGGGAACAGAAAATCTTGAGGGTTTCAGCCCTGGGGGGGTGGGGGGGGGAGCCTGCAAAGCCAAAGCCTGAGCCCCACCACCCAGGGCTGAAGCTCTTGGGCTGAAGCTTCAGCCCTGGACCCCAGCAAGTCTAATGCCAGCCCCGGCGACCCCATTAAAACAGGGTCATGACCCACTTTGGGGTCCCGACCCACAGTTTGAGAACCCCTGTGCTAGATGAAAGAGGCAAACAACACACTGATGAAATCCTGTTTATTTACAAAGAAATACCTGACTCCTTCATCAATTTCCTCTCCTAACAGAAATGACCCACAGGACTCCAAAAGCCAGCTAACTGCTTGGGTTAAAAGGGGGTAACAATACTATAAGGGAAGCTGGTTGCAACCCCTGTGTTGAGGTATCCTAACCTCTTCCAGTAGAAAAGATTCTTGTGCCTTTTTTCTTTTTTTTGTGAAGCTCTAACTGCTCTATTGTTTACAGCAGGCCTGAAAGAGTTGCCCAGAGCGTGGTGTGGGAGGCAGAGGTGAAAGTGGGCCAGTAAGGGCCAGTACGGCGGACTGGTCAGAACCGGCTGCCACTACCGGCCCGTAAATGGCCGACGTTAAAGTGCTGCAGCAGCGCTGCTGAACCCTACCGGCAGGGCTGCCGACGGTGGGGAGCAAAAGGAGCGGTGGGCCTGGGGCTCCTGGCTGCTGCTACTGCTGCGGCAGTGGCCGGGATCCTCGGGTCCTTTAAATTGCCTCCAGAGCCCTTGGGCCCTTCAAATCACTGCTGCAGCCCCTGGGCTCCTGGCTGCCGCGGCAGCAGGAGCCATGAAGGGCTGGCTGGTGGAGTCTGGTCCCCAGCCCCGCCCTTTGTACCCAAGGCCACGCCCCTTCTGGGGGCCCAGAGCTGCTCCCCCACCTTGCCCAGCACCCTGGCGTTCCGGTAAATCTGGGCACTTACTTTCACCCCTGGTTGGATTAGAAGTGGATGAGAACCAGATTGCATGTTGGCTCTAGCAACTCATCAACTCTCCCACTGTGGTCGTTGCATGAAGCAGGATCTCCCACAGTTCCTTGGAAATGTGCAGGTGCGGGAGGGAGAAAGGGCTGAGCTTTCCCATCATGCTCCAACCACCCCTTGGATCCAGCACATGTTGCCTGTGGCCCATACAATCCCCTTCTTTCCCACCCCAAGATAACAGCCACCTTCTGCTGCAAGCTAACATGGCTAGTACAGTGGCTCAGATGGTAGAAGTCTGTGGTGAAGGTTCAGGTCCTGCTGATGCAGTGATTGTTACAGAGGTACAGCGTACAACTGGTTTTTCCCTTTGCCCTTTTAAAGAATAACTTTGGCAGTTACATACCAAAACTGTGTTATAAAAAAACATTATTGAAGTTGCAAAATTAAGTAGTTGATAGTTAGGAAACACCAGAATGAAGGTTGCCTTTGCATCCTTAATTTGGCTCCCTTGCGTTTGTGCATTATGAAAAATTAGGGCTGTCAAACAATTAAAAAAATGGATTGTGATTAATCGTTTCAATTGCACTGTTAAACAACAATAGAATACCATTTATTTAAATATTTTTGGATGTTTTCTACATTTTTATATATTGATTTCAATTACAAGGCAGAATAAAAAGTGTATGGTGCTCACTTTACATTATTATTTTTGATTACAAATATTTGCACTGTAAAAAAGGAAACAAAAGTATTTTTCAATTCACCTCATACAAGTACTGTAGTGCAGTCTCTACCATGAAAGTGCAATTTACAAATATAGAATAATTTTTTCAGGCAACTGCACTCAAAAATAAAACCACGTAAAATTTTAGAACTTACAAGTCCACTCAGTCCTATTTCTTGTTCAGCCAATCACTAAGACAAACAAGTTTGTTTGCATTTATGGGAGATAATTCTGCCCGCTTCTTATTTACAATGTCACCTAAAAGTGAGAACAGGGGTTCACATGGCACTATTGTAGACAGCATTGCAAGATATTTACGTGCCAGATCTGCTCAACATTCATACGCCTCTTCATGCTTTGACCACCATTCCAGAGGACCTCTGGTCCTATTCACTTATTACCATTTAATTTATTGGTTTGTTCCAAAACCACCTCTAGTGACACCTCCGTCTAGGACAATTCCTCAGATATGTCACTTAAAAAGAATGGCTACAGGTGTGGGAATCTCCCTCACATCCTCTGCAGCGAAGACCAATGTAAAGGATTCTCCACAACAGCCTGTAGTTTACCTGTACGTTATCAACTTCTGTCCTCTCCTCTTTACTAGGAAATAGAATATCCCCTTTAATAAATCCTCCCTTAAGAGGTGTCTCTGTCCAAACCATGTGCTCCACTGCACCTGTCGGCTTTCCCTCCAACCCTTAGTTTAAAATCTCCTCTATGATCTTTTAAATTTTATATGCCAAAAATCTGGTTCTGTTTTGGTTTAGGTGGAGCCCATCCTTCCTGTGCAGGCTCCTCCTTTCCTAAAAGGTTGCACAGTTCGTAAATACACCAGAATCTCTTCTCTGAACATCATTGTCTCATCCACGCATTGAGACCTTGTGGTTCTGTCTGTCTTGTCTGTCTCTGCATGTGGAACTGGAAGCATTTAAAAGAATCCTCCCAAAGAGGTCCTGGACTTTAGTCTCTTTCTTACTTAGCAGCCTAAATTTGTCCTCTGGGACCTCTCTACTACCTTTCCCTATGTCCTCCGTGTGACGGGTCGGATCACAGAGACCCCCTTGGGAACTGCCAACTGATGTGCTGAGACAACTCCTGAGCCTGTTTCCCCTGCCAGCTTGGGACTTCAGTGCCCTGCCTGGTTTGAGCCCGACATGCTAGCCTGCTGCAAACCCAGACCCAGGTCTGAACCACGTCCCCTAAAACTGCAGGCTTAACTGAAAACAGCTTAAGATGGGTTCCTGTCTCCAGCACTCAGATACCCAACTCCCAATGGGGTCCAAACCCCAAATAAATCCGTTTTACCCTGTATAAAGCTTATACAGGGTAAATTCATAAATTGTTTGCCCTCTATAACACTGATAGAGAGATATGCACAGCTGTTCCCCCCCCCCCACCCAGGTATTAATACATACTCTGGGTTAATTAATAAGTAAAAAGTGATTTTATTAAATACAAAAAGTAGGATTTAAGTGGTTCCAAGTAATAACAGACAGAACAAAGTGAATTACCAAGGAAAATAAAACAAAACATGCAAGTCTAAGCCTCATACAGTAAGAAAACTGAATACTGATAAAACCTCACCCTCAGATGTTTCAATAAGCTTCTATCACAGACTGGACACCTTCCTAGTCTGGGCACAATCCTTTCCCCTGGTACAGCCCTTGTTCCAGCTCAGGTGGTAGCTAGGGGATTTCTCATGATTGCAGCCCCCTTTGTTCTGTTCCACCCCCTTATATATCTTTTGCATAAGGCGGGAATCCTTTGTGCCTCTCTGGGTTCCCACCCCTCCTTCTAAATGGAAAAGCGCCAGGTTAAAGATGGATTCCAGTTCAGGTGACGTGATCACATGTCACTGTAAGATTTCAAGCCCTCATTCTTCCCAGCCTGACTCACAGGAAGGCCTGCAAGCAAACAGAGCCATCCACAGTCAATTGTCCTGGTTGATGGGAGCCATCAAGATTCCAAACCCCCATTAATGGCCCACACTTTGTATAACTATAATAGGACCTCAGAGTTATATTTCATATTTCTAGTTTCAGATACAAGAGTGATACATTTATACAAATTGGAGGACCACACTCAGTAGATTATAAGCTTTGTAATGATACCTTACAAAAGACCTTTTGCACAAAGCATATGCCAGTTACATTACATTCACACTCATTAGCATATTTTCATAAAATCATATAGAGTGCAACGTCAGAATCTGTGCATCTACCACTGCCACCGGCTCCTCCTCAGTACTGTACATAAGTCTATTGAGATGTCTTGAAGTCTGCGATCTTCACACCTGGCAGGCAATTGACCATGCGGTTCTCCTTGATGATCACAAACCCCAAACTATCTATTTTTCTAATAACTGAATCCCCCGTTACTGGTACCTGTCTATACTTAATAATTGGGGTTCCTTAGTGCAAGAGGATACCATGACATCATGTGAAAGGAGAGTCCCAACTACTGGTTTGTTTCACAGAGAGGAGAGGACTCTGATGTTCTCTTCCCCAAGACTTTCATCCTCCTAAGCAACACAACTCTAACCTTACAGAATAAAGAAAAAAATCTTTCTAGATGCTTTTTGACCTTAGTGAGTGAAACACAATGAATTGAGCAGAAATAAGTGATTTTCTTCTGTTTATCTCCGGCTGTTGCAGGTTGGAGAGGTGTGGTCTCACAACTGGTTGTTGTGGGTCTCTCTCCCACATGCTCCGTACCAACCAGACCCTCTCAGAACTGGAGCTGAAGTGGAATCGACTGGGAGATTCAGGAGTGAAACTGCTGTGTGAAGGGCTAAAATGTCAAAATAGCGGATTGCAAAAAATAGTGTAAGTACCAGCTGGTTTTCTGCAGTCTGAGGCTGCTATACCAAATTACCTGGGAAGGTTGTGCTATGCTTGTCATGGAAGGGTTTTAAGAGCAGGTTACACAAACACTTGCCAGGGATTGTCTAGGTTGACTTAACCCTGCCTCAGCACAGGGGGATGGAATCCCCTGAGGTCCCTTCCAGCCCTACCTTTCTGTGACTCTCAGTGTCGTATTGGTATTGCGCTTAACTTTTTTTTTAAATTTGTGTGACAAGAGTACTCAGAGGGCCCAGTGGAGCCTCACTGTGCTGGGCACTGTATGAACACCAAGGAAGACAGTCTCTTCACTGAAAACTAGATGCTTTTGGGGCACATGTCATCTCTCTTGGAGCCTTCTCCTCATGTGATACCACCACAGTTGCAGTCGGTGGAGGAACTTCAGCTAAGCTGGTTTAAAAGGAAGGGATCTAGTGTCTTTTGTGAAGTGCCCTTTATTCTTGAACACGCTGTCCTGAAACCTTAGGTCTGATAACTCAGCTTTGGTGATTTTCAGACCATGCTGTAAGACTCAATTTTCTTGGGCTTTCCCTCATTGGTATTAGTAGTACCATAGCACCTAGGAGTCCTGGTTTTGGACTGAGACTCCATTGTGCTAGGTGCTGTACAAACAGAACACTCAGGGATAGGGGGCTTTAGGAAAATTGGTTAGGACAGTGGCTCTCAACCTTTCCAGACCACTGAACCCCTTTCAGGAGTCTGATGTGTCTTGTTTTTAAGTTTCACCTCACTTAAAAACTACTTGCTTACAGAAATCAGACATAACAATGCAAAAATGTCACAACACGCTATTACTGCAAAATTGCTGATTTTCTCATTTTTACCATATAATTACAAAATCAACTGGAATATAAATATTGTATTTGCATTTCAGTGTATAGTATATCGAGCAGTATAAACAGGTCATTGTTTGTATGAAACTGAGGGTACGTCTTCACTACCCGCCGGCTCGGCGGGTAATGATCAATCTATCGGGGATCGATTTATCACATCTTGTCTAGACGCGATAAATCAATGCCTGTACTCCACCTCGGCAGGAGGAGTAAGTGGAGTGGAGTCGACGGGGGAGCCGCCGCGGTCGACTCGCTGCTGTGAGGACGGCCAGGTAACTTGAACTAAGATACTCCGACTTCAGCTACGCGAATAGCGTAGCGGAAGTTGCGTATCTTAGTTCGAACCTCCCCCCCAAGTGTAGCCAAGGCCTGACTTTGCTAGTGCTTTTTATGTAGCCTGTTGTAAAAACTAGGCAAATATCTCGACGAGTTGATGTACTCTGGAAGACCTCTGTGTACGCTCAGGGGTACACGTACTCCTGGTTGAGAACCACTGGGTTAGGAAGTAGTTGTTTTCTGATGGATGGATTACATGGATAATTTATGCAGAGAAGTGAGTGAATTAGAGGATGGATAGGTCTATATACTATGTTGACATATACCAAGCCTATGTACTCGGGTGGCTAGCCTGTGCCTCTGCTGACTGTACCACCACAGCTGCATTAATTTGAGTGTCCTAGCTCTGCTTGAGTTACTATGGGTACAACTGCACAAGCAGGGAATCACACCTCCAGTCCCACAGTGCAGACATAGCCTATGATTCTCCCAGTACCACAGCACCGGCATGTTATTGCCTGAGAAAAGTTCCTCTCTAGAAGTCCAGTGAGATGTTGACAGGAAAGACAGAGTTAGTTATTTTCCATCTCTCTCTCTCTCTCTCTCGCAGATTGTGGGGTTGCGAACTTACAGCTGATTGCTGTGGGGAGCTCTCCTCTGTTCTCACTACCAGAAAGACCCTGACTGAGGTTAACCTGAATTTAAATGAACTGGGCGATTCTGGTGTGAGGCGGCTGTGTACGGGGCTGAAACATCCAGACTGCAAACTGCAGAAACTGTGGTAAGAATTTTCATGCGCCCTTTAAGAATCTGACAGGATGTGTAGCTGGTGTGTGTTGCCAGATCCCTTCAGGTACCTGATATGAAGGACACCCTTCAGGCACGGGTATGTGTAGCTATGAGCCATCTGCCAATAACCTTCTGTCCACCCTTGTGCATGGGTCATGGCACTGTCCGCTTTCCTACTCTCTTCCCTGTTGGAGGAGCCAGTGAGCTTCAGATTCTCTCTGTCAGTGCGCACTCACCTTCCTGAACCCTCGTGAGGAGGGAGGTCGCTGGGGCCTCACTGAGCAGGGTGGGAGGAGATGCAGCAGCTCCTTTCCCCTTCTGAAATGATCAGTTGCTGATGGCTCCACTTCTCCCCCTCCGCACTGCCCGGCAGGGAGTCGGCCTTGTCCCATTCAGAGTGGGAAGGGTGGGGAGAGAGAATGAGTAAATCATGCATGAAGGCACGAGGTGGGGGAGGCATATCTGACTGAAGGGTGTTTGCTTTAGATCAGTGATGCGCCTGAAATATCCAGTTAGCCCATGGAAGAGTCTCCTCACCGATATGTTAGTAGCTCTATTACTTGGGACATTAAAAAATTGTCCAGACAAAACAAGTGTCTTGTAGGCAAAAATCCCTCATTGGCAGGGGGTAACCAGGTTAGCTAATGGAGGCTGTTGATTTACGAGCCAGGGGCGACACATGGGAGGGCGAAGTGGGTCATGTGACTGCCCGCGCGTTGGCATGGCCCACACTGGCCCCTCCCCTAGGTTCCGAATCTAATGTGCTGGGGAGAAGAGGAAGGGGTGATGACAAATCACTCTTCCTTCCACACAAAACTTTGATGTGAAACAGCCACAACTAGAGGCAGCCTCTGACATTTGCTGGGATGGACCTGCTATACCCAACTTCTTTGAAGTGCGTGGGAGATATCTGTATTAATTTTGTCTGTGTGAGAGTTTGGTTATTGTATTGCTTGCTAAATGGTAACCAAGACCATGACTGTAGATGGCCCCAATTGCTGGTACTCATATGGAGGATGGAGGTGTTAATTCCTTTGAAGTTCACCTCCACCAGTGTGGAATCAGGGGATTTGGCTGGGTGAGTGAGGTCCCATCTTGTGAACTCCATGGGGTCCAGCAGGAAGACTTGCATGAAGAGCTTGAAAGTGTATAAACGCTGAGCCTCTGAGACAGAGGATGCAGAAGGTCTGCAGAGTAGCAGGCTGTAAGGCCCCCAGGAGAACAAGATGTGGGGAGGGGTAATCAAGGCTATGTCAGGCCTACATCAGTCATGAGGGAGATGCTAAGCCTAGGTAAGACGTGTATAGGGTTTTATAGTTTTAACTCTTTTCCTCCCAGTTTATGTTCCTATGGATGGATAAATAATACTTTGTTTCAGACAAGCTGTTCAGAGGCACTATGTTTTCATAATGATCTATACTCCCGAAGGAGTCTAAAACCCAAAACCTAAAACCCAGTTAGATGTGTTGAGGAAACACAGCTGGTGAACAGGAGTTGGTGGTTGACTTTTTCTGACCATGAAATGACATCTCTCAGAGGAAATGATTGTGGGGCGGAGAGAGAGGGGCGAATGGGAGGAACCACGGGGTGGCCATCAATCCATCCTAAATTTTGGCTGTCTGTGGAAAGGGCTAGGGTCCGTGCTGCTTAGACAGGAAGTCAAACTCCAAAGTTTTTTGTTAACTGGCCAATGGCAGAATTTTGAGGTCTAGACAGCTGGACCATTCTTAATGCTGACTGGACAACAGTGAAGGGTGAGTGATGTGGCTTAAGTGGGAAGCCACAATCAAGCTGGCTTCTTATTAGTCTCAGTGCTCATTGGCTAGGGAGATGGGCTAGAAGGCAATTTTACTTCTTAAAACAAAAGCTGTGATCATGTCCTCTCTGTGCTACTCTCTCCTGCAGGTTAGATAAGTGCGGTCTCACAGCCAACTGTTGTGGGGTGCTCTCCTCTGTTCTCAGCACCAGCCAGACCTTGATAGAACTGAGCCTGAACTTGAATAAACTGGGCGATGCAGGGGTGAAGCAATTGTGTAAGGGACTGAGACATCCAGACTGTAAACTGCAGACACTGGGGTAAGCGTTTACAGGCTTTACTTTATGTGAAGAGTTTGCAGGTCATGTGTGATGCCATCTCCTTTCAGGTACACAGAGATTCTGAAAGCTGAGAATGTCTCCAGCACTTGACATATCACTGCCCCGCAACATGGGTGCAGCCTGTAAGATGTTGTTCTGTTTGGAAATGATGAATTTTAAAAAGATGGTCCTGAATTGAAGAATTGGATCTGACACTTCTCAATCTTGGGTTTAAATATTATTATCTCATGCACTGAAGGAATCCTCTAGCCTGGGTATGAGACTGATGGACTGGGGATAACGCTGCTTATAAAAGCCATCGAGGGCAGTGAAACTCTTAGAATTGTGTCACCCAAACTCTTTACCCCCTGAACTCCATCACAGTCCTCGTTACCTACCTCTGTGTTATAGCCAGTAGTTCTCTGTCTCTCTCAGCTTGTGGGGGGAGGGGATAGGGTGACCAGATAGCAACTGTGAAAAATCGGGACAGGGGTGAGGGGCAATAGGAGCCCATATAAAAAAAAAAAGCCCCAAATATCGGGACTATCCCTATAAAATCGGGACATCTGGTCACCCTAGGAGGGGAGAACCTGCTAATTTGGAGGGTTTCATTGGTAATCCTTCTTTCTGTACTGAACTGCTTGTTCCTTGCCCCCCCCCCCACACCCTACACACACATCAGCAGTTCATACCTGTCCCTTAGGGTTAATGGTGCAGTTGGAATCCTGCACTCCAGGTGCAGATGAGGCACGCTACCTAAAAATGTTAAAGATCTGGTTCCCACCCTATCAGAAAGCATTGTGGACCAATGGACACCTCTCAATGGGCACTGAGTAGATGGGCTGAAGTCCCAGCAGTTATCAGGGTCAAGTGGCTGGACTTGACTCTCCCGCTACCCTCAGCCCCAAGTCTCACAACACTATATTCTGTGCTCAGACCTATGCTTCTGTTTTATGTAGCAATTTAATACAGTGTTTGCATCTTTACAGCATCCTACAAGAGCAATATCATTTAATCTACACTTCCAGAATGAATAAACTCTTTCTAGACTCCCATTGACATCAGTAGATAAAAACTGAGCAGGGAAGAAATGAGAAGTAATTTTCCTCTTTGTTTTTGGTTCCTGCAGTTTGTTTAGGTGTGATCTCACAGCTGATTGTTGTGGGGATCTCTCTTCTGCTCTGGGTATGAATCAGGTCCTGACAGAGCTGGACCTGAAGTGGAATCGCCAACTGGGAGATTCAGGAGTGAAGGTGCTTTGTGAAAGACTGAAACATCCAGGCTGCAGACTTAAGAAAATAAGGTAACAGCGGTGTCTGTTAGTTAGTCTGTGCCTGTTAAAATAATACCATCATAATTTTAGCTCATGCAATTAGCATTACAGTACCACACTGCATGCACTGCCAGTACTGGACTAGCACCACTACCCTTCCTGTGGAAGGGAGAGAGACCCACTGCCGCACGGTTTGGCCATATTTTACTAGATTAAAAAATGGCTAGAGAACCAGTGGTGAGTGTCTCATACCAACTCTGGCTGCAGCATCAAGATTTTTTTTATAAAAACTCCTAACCTTGGTTGTGTGGGATGCCATGAAAAGTTTTTTATCTCTGCCATAGCATCCGCAAAATCTCAGACAGGTTAGTTCCCAGTGGTAGATAGTCTGATAAATCCAGCCTGTCTCATTTTAGTAGCAGATCTGAGTCCTTCTTGTTGTGAGGAAACTACTTTGCACACAAGATTGATCAAATTAAGGACTGGCCCTCTGCTTCAGTGGTGGCAGAACAAGGTCTTGAGGGAACAAATGGTCTTCTGCTAGAGTTTCAGCCAGTGATGCTCTCTCAGGTATTGGAGGTATTGAGTGAGTGATGTTTCAGCCTGTACTTTGGATCTATGGCCTTCCAGGCTGGTGAAGGCCTCTGAGGAAGTACTTGGGTCCCTCACTTATGGAGATTGTCAATACCTCTCTGCCTGTTGCTTTGAAGGAGGCATTACTCAATACAGACAATCTTGCTAATTATTGACCAGTATCGTAGAATCATTGAAGATTAGGGTTGGAAGAGACCTCAGGAGGCCATCCAGTCCAACCCCCTGCTCAAAGCAGGACAAACACCAACTAAATCATCCCAGCCAGGGCTTTGTCAAGCTGGGCCTTAAAAACTTCTAAGGATGGAGATTCCACCACCTCCCTTGGTAACCCATTCCAGTGCTTCACCACCCTCTTAGTGAAATAGTCTTTCCTAATATCCAACCTAGACCTCCCGCACAGTAACTTGAGACCATTGCTCCTCGTTCTGTCATCTGCGACCGCTGAGAACAGCCTAGCTCCATCCTCTTTGGAACCCCCCTTCAGGTAGAATCATAGAATACCAGGGTTGGAAGGGACCTCAGGAGGTCATCTAGTCCAACTCCCTGCTCAAAGCAGGACCAATCCCCAATCAAATCATCCCAGGTAGCTGAAGGCTGCTATCAAATCCCCCCTTACTTTTCTCTTCTGCAGACTAAACAAGCCCAGTTCCCTCAGCCCCTCCTCGTAAATCATGTGCCCCAGCCCCCTAATAATTTCCATTGCCCTACACTGGACTCTCTCCAATTGGTCCACATCTGTTCTGTAGTGGGGGGCCCAAAACTGGATGCAATACTCCAGATGTGGCCTCACAAGTGTCAAGTAGAGGGGAATAATCACTTCCCTCGATCTGCTGGCAATGCTCCTATGCAGCCCAATATACCGTAAGCCTTCTTGGCAACAAGGGCACACTGCTTACTCATGTCCACCTTCTCATCCACTGTAATCCTCAGGTCCTTTTCTGAAGAACTGCTGCCGAGCCATTCGGTCCCTAGTCTGTAGCATAGCATGGGATTCTTCCGTCCTAAGTGCAGGACTCTGCACTTGTCCTTATTGAACCTCATCAGATTTCTTTTGGCCCAATCCTCTAATTTGTCTAGGTCCCTCTCTGTATCCTATCCCTACCCTCCAGCGTATCTACCTCTCCTCCCAGTTTAGTGTCATCTGCAAACTTGCTGAGGGTGCAGTCCACACCATCCTCCAGATCATTAATGAAGATATTGAACAAAACTGGCCCCAGGACCGATCCTTGGGGCACTCCGCTTGATACTGGCTGCCAACTAGATATCGAACCGTTGATCACTACCCGCCGAGCCCGACAATCTAGCCAGCTTTCTATCCACCTTATAGTCCATTCATCCAGCCCATGCTTTTTTAACTTGCTGGCAAGAATACTGTGGGAGATTGTAACAAAAGCTTTGCTAAAGTCAAGGAATAATACGTCCACTGCTTTCCCCTCATCCACAGAGCCAGTTATCTCGTCATAGAAGGCAATTAGATTAGTCAGGCATGACTTGCCCTTGGTGAATCCATGCTCACGGTTCCTGATCACTTTCCTCTCCCCTAAGTGCTTCAAAATTGATTTCTTGAAGACCTGCTCCATGATTTTTCCAGGGACTGAGGTGGTGCTGATTGGCCTGTAGTTCCCAGGATCCTCCTCCTTCCCTTTTTTAAAGATGGACACTACATTAGCCTTTTTCCAGTCGTCCAGGACCTCCCCCGATCACCATGAGTTTTCCAAGATAATGGCCAATGGCTCTGCAATCACATCCACCAACTCCTTTATCACCATCAGATGCAGTGCATCCAGCCCCATGGACTTGTGCTCGTCCAGCTTTTCTAAATAGTCCTGAACCACTTCTTTCTCCACAGAGGGCTAGTCACCTCCTCCTGCTGCCCAGTGTAGTAGTCTGGGAGCTGACCTTGTTCGTGAAGACAGAGGCAAAAAAAGCATTGAGTACATTAGCTTTTTCCACATCCTCTATCACTAGGTTGCCTCCCACATTCAGTAAGGGGCCCACACTTTGCTTGACCTTCTTCTTGTTGCTAACATACCTGAAGAAGCCCTTCTTGTTACTCTTAATGTCCCTTGCTAGCTGCAACTCCAGGTGTGATTTGGCCTTCCTGATTTCACTCCTGCATGCCTGAGCAGTATTTTTATACTCCTCCCTGGTCATTTGTCCAGTCTTCCACTTCTTGTAATCTTCTTTTTTGTGTTTAAGATCAGCAAGGATTTCACTGTTAAGCCAAGCTGGTCGCCTGCCATATTTACTATTCTTTCTCTTCAGTGGTTTCATTCTTTTCTCTCAGATCTCAACGAGTAGTTGTGGTCTATTGCTCCTCTTCTGTTACCCGCACAAATTTTCTGTCACTCACACACTGTAGGGGCACCCACTTTTACCTGTTTTTAGGGTTCAGGCATAACCCTGTTAATTTGAATACCCACCCGTACCCAATTCCTAGGCCTCAGGGCGTAACTTCCTGTGGGTTTGCAGGACCTTTTACCAGTGAAGGAGCCTTACACAGTAATATCCTTACTCTATTTATTAACAATTACCAAGCAAGCCGAATACACACGCTAAGCATACAATGCTATGCTCACCAATCCTGATCAGGCAGGTGAACTTTCCCTGTTGGCCAGGCAAGGTCAGTCTCGTCTGGGTACTGGTTGCTGCACGTCACGGTTGTGCGGAGGATTCTTGTCAGCTCTGGTCTTAGGCTGTATTTTGGGGGTGAGTTCTTCTTCCAGGTCTTTCCTTCTTCTTATTCTTCTTTTCCTTCTTTTCCCCTCTGCTGGTCTCCTTCTTGGACCCCAGTTTATATAGTGAAACTTGGGTCCTGCTTAGCTATACCTTAACCAATTACTTTACTAAAATTTTACTAACCAATTCTGACATATTGTAACATAATTCTCTAACCAATTATATCCCACCACCTTCATTGATTTACATCTAGAAAAATTAATTATACAGCAGACAGAAACAATTAAATAACCAGACACAGATCATACAGACAAACAATAGGGAAGTGGGGACCATAATGACAAAACAATAAAAAAATGGGGATTTCACAGCCCCCACTATTGATAAGTGATTTCTTGTCAGACAGAATGCATCAAATCAAGTTTTTCTTTAACCATCTTAAGATCTGTTTCTTTATCTGGTGATAGTGGGTGCCATTAGAACTGGGTCTCTTTTTCTTAACAGCCTGATATTACACTATTTTAATGTAACTTAGATTGAATGAGAGGATGTGACTTTCTGCTACTCAGCTAATAGCTGCGGCTCTTTCAATCTGGCTGCAGACAAAGGCTGTAGGCTTTTAGGACTTACAATATGGCTACAGGCCTTATAATATGCTACAGGAAAAGGGCCTGATCCTTACAGTTTCCTGAAGAGCTCTTAGGTATGGGGTGCCATGTGGGGCCATTCTGTCACCCATCTTGTTTAGTGTGTCAGTGGGGCAGTGAGGAGAGTCCAGTGAAGAGGCATGGGGTTTGGTGTTTTCAGTATTCTGATGACATCCAGCTACAAGTCTTTCTTCCATCTAACTCAGATGATACAATTCAGTGCTTCAGCCAGAGTCTAGACTAGATTGTGGCATGAATGGGAGCAAGCTGGCAGAAGCTTAACCCAGACAAGACTGAGGCGATGATGGTAGGTTGGGGGAAGAAGATGGAGGACGCATTTGAGATAATATCAATTCCTTTGATTGGAGGAGAACATCTGCTGTTAGTTTCTAGGGTTTGTAACTTAGGGATAGTTCTAGACCCCAGCTGCTGTTTGATGATCATGTTACAGCAGTGACTCAGTAAGCTTTCTATCATCTGTGTCTGGCTAGCAGGTTACAACCCTTCCTTTTGGATGTAGGCCTTGCCATTGCTATCCATACTTCTGTTCTTTCAAAATCAGACTATTACAATATGCTCTGTAGAGTTACACCTTAACCCATTGAGAGTCTAAAGCTGGTGTAGAACGGTATCTCGATTGGGAGCACATGACACCAGGGCTCCGGGATCTCCACTGGCTGCTCTTTGGTCTCCAGATGGAGTTTCAAAGTATGGATTATGACCTGTAAAGCCCTACAAGGCCTAGGACTGGTCTGCCTGAGGGATCACCTCTATCCCCAGGCCAGACTGCCACAGCCATGCTCAGCAGAGGCACCTCAGCTGGATCCCCCTTTATAAAAGGATGGGGGGGGGGTGGCTGGCAGGCAGTTCTCTGGTGGGCTCTGGGACTTGCTGCCCCTGCTTGGTTAGAAATAGCTTGAATTGGGTGACTTTCTGGGTATGCTTCAAAAAACATCTGTAGGGTTTTTGCAGAGGGCTGAAGATACGCTTCCCAGAATGATAAAGGGGTGGAAAGGAGCTTTTGTAAGTGGCTGAGTTCCTGTTGAAATGATTACTTGACAACTGCTGCTGCTGGTTTGTTAAGGCATATCAAGCCTTGGACAGGTGCCTTTTTTCAGTTATTAATTAAATTGAAATAAAGGAAATTAGCAATACATGATCAGGAATCAAAATATGCACGTTGAGAGAGATGCTGAAAAGGACCGATGCACTTTACTAGCACTTCCCTGATTTTTCATTTGGACGTAATAACATTTTCTCCAAGTGTGGAAAGATAACAAAGATATTGTGGGTCCCAAAAGAAAACAAAGAATACTGCAGTAGAACAACCAAGGCACGTGCATCATTGCTGCACTCAGTTGGGCTTCTTTATACTTAGATTTGCTTTGATACAATTCATTTCAGTAGGCATTGTGTCAAGTCTCACTTACACCAATCTAGAATCTTCACATAGAGGTAACTGGATGTAGCATACACAGAGGAAACAAGATGTAAGCTAAAGTAGTGTTGAAATACGTTTCTCTCATTAAAACAAGGAGTGCTGGTTTTCAACAATTATTCACTGCCACAAAACTTCGGTAATGTAGTGTTAAGGGTCACTGCTCGTGTTTTTGTACCTTTCCAAAATGTCAAATGCACCTTTGAAAACCAGGAGATAAAGAGTGAGGTGCATAGTCATCAGGTAGCTTGTCTCTGGGTGTGAGGGATGTTGACTCCTGCAACATAAGGCTCACAGTTTTAGCACTATGACAGGTTTCAGAGTAGCAGCCGTGTTAGTCTGTATTCGCAAAAAGAAAAGGAGTACTTGTGGCACCTTAGAGACTAACCAATTTTCATGGTCTGTGTGTATAAAACATCCTCACTGCATTTTCCACTTTATGCATGTGATGAAGTGAGCTGTAGCTCACGAAAGCTTATGCTCAAATAAATTGGTTAGTCTCGAAGGTGCCACAAGTACTCCTTTAGTTTTGGCAATGAGGAACATTTCTGGAGAAAGAGAGCTGATACAGAAGCTGTGACTCCATCTTCTTAGCCAGAAGGGAACAAGAGTTCTGTGCAGCAATGAGAGAGGTTTAAGCCAGTTTTCCAGCCACATCCTTCTGCAGGTTGATTCCCCAGCCCTTTTCTCATGACCTACAGTCAACACCTCATTCACAGAATTTCACTTGTGGAATACATGGAAAATGACTTAACAGGTGCATGTGGCAAGGAATCCACTGAGAGGACTTTTATTGCTTACTGTCACATGGCTTCCTGCTGGAGCCCTGTGACTTATCTTTACATCCAGGAATAAGAATCTGTCTAGACACCTATTGATGTCAGTGGGAGAAAGAAATAAGGAGTAACTTCCCTCTCAATATTTTTGCCTCTTCTAGATTTTCTTGGTGCGATCTTACAGCTGATTGTTGTAGCGATCTCTCCACTGTTCTCAGTACAAATCAGATCCTGACAGAGCTGGACCTTGGGGAGAACAACCTGGGATATTCAGGTTTGAAGCTGCTGTGTGAAAAACTGAAAGACCAAAATTGCAAGCTCAGGAAAATAAGGTAAGTAACGATCGGCTTCCTTTTAGTGTCTTTTAAAATAATACAATCCTGATTCTCACTTTTGCTACTAGGATTGCAATATTACAACGGATGCAGTACCAACCCTTGATCAGCACCACTAACCTGCATGGGGAAGAGAAGAGAGAGACGGGGCTGTGTTGATCGGCCATCTTTAGACAGACCAAAAGTGTGATCATATACTAGATGTTATATATACTAGATGTCATATACTGGAACATGAGGTTCTAACATCAAAATCTGCTCCATTTATATTTTCCTCAGAAAGGCAGATGCAGAATGCAAGTCTGGGATCCTGTCATCATTTAAAATAACCCTCTTCCTTCATTCCTCTCATTTACCGCCATGAGGATAATTAATCCTGGGACAAAGTTGGAAGGGAAAAAGAAAGACTCAAAGAAAGAGAGAAAGCAGGGACAAATAGGTCAGGATTGTCTGTCAGGTAGCCCAGTTTCTTCATGCTTTAGTGCAAGCCTGCCCTTCTCTCTAGGCAGCAGCCCTCACAGGTGTTAGCAGCACTGGCAAGTGTAGTTAAGACAGACATCAGGAACATGAAGAGCTTGGTTCAGCATACATGCCAGGCAGTTATAAATTGTTGTAATGTTCCTTTGTTCACAAAATTTCAGACAACTAGCTTAGTTCCCTGTAAATCCAGCATGACACTCAGCTACGTGTTCTAAATCTACAAATACAAGAGGACGTTATGAAACAAAATGATGAAAGATGGACTCAGATAAAGGGAGATAAATTCTGTGGAGACTTTGGGCTAGTACAATTATTGATACATTAAAAAACACCCCACGAGGCAAAAATGGAATATTAAAGCTGAAAAGTTAAGCTCTTAAAGTTTAGGAAATGCCAGAATTGAAGTTGCTTTTACAATGTTAATTCAGCCTCCTGGTGTGTAGGCATCGTGATAAAACCTTTAATTATGTGATCACAAATTCTTTTTATTTTCTACAGGCTCCTTGCCTCATTAAGTACACAGGATAGATAGTGTTACTGAATGGACAGTCATTCAATGTTCCTTGTTAGCGTTTTAATAGACATGTTCAAAGTACATAATCTTTTTTTAAGATATGGTTTTTTTTGAGACTTCTTTGAGGAAAAGAGAACAACTTGTAATGTGTGTTCCTCTTGTACATATGTCAGAGTTAAGGCTGTATAATAGTTTATAAAGCCTTGTGTGTAGTGGAAGGAGGATAGCAATAGGTAAGAATTAATACATTTTTATACTGATGTTGTTAGAGAAACAAAAGTGTTTTATTTTGTTTTTATTTCCTAGCTTTTCAGCACTGGAGAAAAACGTTGTTAAAGCAGAACAGAGCAACCTCAACTAACAGCACACACAGATTTTTTTTTTAAAATCTGTGAATTTCCCTAGTTTTTACGAAGACATGCGCAGGGCCCACGATCTGGTGATGTGGCAAGAGTGGGGTTATTCAGTTGAGCAATGCACTTCCTTCACTTGCAGGGACTGCCCCCACGATCTCAAGGCTCTAAAAGAAATGGCAGGTAAAGAAAGCTAAGGACTCCAGGCAGAAGAATTACTAGCCTATAGTTTCTTCTGTATAAAAGCACATCACGGGAATACAGTACGGTGACGGCCCATTGAAACCTTCATGCAAGATAGAGGGTTGGATTTTCCCCTCTGTCTGGGAAGTTAAAGCTTTATAAAGATGTTCATAGCAAATGACTAGTACTATTAAATTCCACTGAAAAAAGCCAAGAGTAAGCAAATAACTCATCAAAATAAAAAACTTATGGACTCTGAGGAACAACTCCATTCAGAACACACCACACCAGAGCAGAGACAGCAGCAGCCTGCAAAGGAGTCATGGGGTGACAGCCTGAACCTAGGTCTTTAGGTTTTGGACAAACTTAGCACGCGAACCAAAACCTAAAGACCTAGGTTCAGGCTGTCACCCCATGCCTCCTTTGCAGGCTGCTGCTGTCTCTGCTCTGGTGTGGTGTTGTGTGGTGTGTTCTGAATGGAGTTGTCCCTCAGAGTCCATAAGTTTTTTATTTTGATGAGTTATTTGCTTACTCTTGGCTTTTTTCAGTGGAATTTAATAGTACTAGTCATTTGCTATGAACATCTTTATAAAGCTTTAACTTCACAGACAGAGGGGAAAAGCCAGCCCTCTATCCTGCATGAAGGTTTCAATGGGCCATCACCGTACTGTATCCCCGTGATGTGCTTTTATACAGAAGAAACTATAGGCTAGTAATTCTCCTGCCTGGAGTCCTTAGCTTTCTTTACCTGCCATTTCTTTTAGAGCCTTGAGACCATGGAGGCAGTCCCTGCAAGTGAAGGAAGTGCATTGCTCAACTGAATAACCCCACTCTTGCCACATCACCAGATCGTGGGCCCTGCGCATATCTTCTGAGCTGCTGTTCTAGTTTGTGGATTGTTTCTTGTCCTCTTGTGCAGTGTGATTTGTTTACGCTCCTAGTTTTTAAGGTGACTGTATAAATTGGAGATGAAAAATGGAATCCAAATAATATACTGCTTGGTAAAGAATGTTGGCAATACAGCAAACATGGCAGCAGCAGTCTGTGTTCAACAATGGAAAATCTTGACATCTGATTAAGTGTGGCCAGTGTGACTCCTGTAATAGCCATCCAAACATGCCATAAAAGGCACCATGTCATCCATGGAAGGGAGCTCTAAAGCCTTGCCAATGGGTATACATTGACTTTGCAGGAAAAAAAAAACAAGCAAATGATCCGTATTCTTGCTAGCCAGAGGTAGTGCACATGAGAACAACCTCTTCTGGAAAACACCT
Organism: Natator depressus; assembly: GCF_965152275.1. NCBI lineage: Eukaryota > Metazoa > Chordata > Testudines > Cheloniidae > Natator > Natator depressus. The sequence goes on from NC_134239.1 coordinate 17,675,947, forward strand.
GAAAGTGGTTTGCAACATGTTTGCCACCTGCTTGAGGAGTTCATTTCAGATAATGGTTCACAATTTATTTCTGAGGATTTCCAGACATTTCTATGGCAAAAGTCTGTGAAACGTGCTAGGTCAGCTACCTGTCACCCAGCTTCAAATGGATTGGCAGAGTGTTTTGTGCAGTCACTGAAATAAGGATTACCCAAAAATGGTAGGAAATTTGCAAAGCCCAAGTGGCAAGGATCTCCTGTTCTCATATAGGTCAACCCCCCAGTCTACCACTCAGAAAACTCCCAGTGGAGTTGTTTTTAAGATGTCGGTTATGTATTAGACCAGACTCATTGAGAGCACTCCATGAAAGAGCGCAAACAGGGAAAAACCCACAGCATTAACCTCCCAGGTTTGTCTGCCTAGGGCAGACAATGTTGGTACAAAATTACAGGGGCAGGATGTGGTGGGGGAAAAGGTGTGGAAAAGCAAATACTGGGAGCAGTGAGATGTAAAAGGAGAGATAATGTAGAGGCACATTGACCAACGATTATCAGACAGAAGCCCAGCACAGTTACAGCCTCTGAAGTTAGAAAAAAATATTACAGGTGTTGTTAGCCAGAGGAGGAGAGAGGAGTTGGTACCAGACAATGTTAGGAGAGGGGGACAGCAAAAGGTGCTCCTGCTGGGGGTGAGCCAAACTTGCTCTTCCTGATTAGCACCAACAGCTGAAGGGAAATCACAGACCTCCCATAAAGGTAAACTTGTGATTTTTTTTTTTATTGTGTTTGTTATTTAGGAAATGATGTGGGGTAGTGAAAACTGTGGTAACATTGCAAGCTATCGCTAAGGTTGTAAAGGGTTTCCTTGTCGAGCTTGCAGCCTAGAGGGGCTCTGTAGGGAAGCATGTGATCTGGGCCTTGAGCAGCTGATCTGTAAAGAGCCAGCCTAGAGCATGGTGGGATGAGTTGTGCCTCTCTGCCTTAGGGAGCAGCCTGGCTTTTCTCTCTCTCTCTCTGTGTTGGTTCTTCTGCGTTAGGGTTCTGGATTTTAAGAAATGTTATGTTGCCCAATGCTCCAGAAAGAGAATTTTGTTTTTATTTAACTTCTGTTTGCATGCCATGAACAGAACACTCTTGTAGGGGAAGTTTAGTTGAACTTTGCTGGGGACCCTCTGTGGAGGGTCTTATGACCTCAGGAAAATGAAGTTTCCCTTACCCATATAGAAGGAGCTTCACTGGCATGGTCCATCTTTTTTAGTCTTACTCTATGCTCAATAAAGACTGAGGTGTGTGTGTGTGTGATGAAGTCCTGGGAGGGCTACAATTACTTTGGGGAAACACTTTCTTGAGTCTGGCCTATTTCTCAGCTGAATAAGTCTATTTCTGAGTCTTTGTTCTCAGAACTTTGTTGATGGGGGCAGAGTTGTGTTATATGGATAGGCTTATCTGTGCATCTCCACACTTAAAAACGCTTTGGTTTCTTTTAAATTTAATCATAACTGAATTTCCTGGGTTTTTAGTTATTTTGTTAGCAAAGTTCTCAGAAGTAACTAAAAGGTAAAAACGTATCTTTTCTTTCAACCTTAACTCCAGATTAAGGAAATTGTTAGGTTTTAAACACTTTTAAAAATTCTTAACATGCATTGGAAGCCAAATATGCTGTAAAACTCTTTAAACTCCACAGGGCTTTGGGAATGGGAGAGCAAGGAGCATGTGAGGCAGGAAAAGGGGGAACCCTTGGGAGTTCAGTGCTGTAGCTGACTCCTCAGCCGGCCTTTGAGAGCCAACCTTCCCCCGCCCACCCCCATTAACCTCTTCCTGCTCCATTCTAATATTTTCAGGACCTTCTTCAGACTGTAGAAGGTCAGTGGGATGCTGATGTAGAAATGTATGAGAGAGGTGACTTGAAAGAGTCAGGTGAAGGGTTGCAGAAGTTGCTGGGGCTAGGAGAAGATAGAGCCATCTGATGTGCTGCACGTGCAGGCTCAGGTACCAGATGAAGGGGTATTACATACCTTTTAAGGAGGAAGGTGCAGAGATTTTTGCAGAATTTGTGCAATGACTAAATGCCCTCACTTGCATAGTTGCTGAATACGCATTGCCTTTCTTACTGAATGAAAGTGTGTGTGGTAGGTTGCCCTTCAAAGAGACTGTGGACTCAGGGAGCATTTGAATTGGGAGCTGGATCGCTCCTTTTGTATCTGATAAAATTAATACTTTTTTCATCCCCATCCCATAGGTTGCGGTGTAGCAATATGAGTGAAGAAATGAGGAGAGAGCTGAGCGCTGTGGAAACAATGAACCCTCATCTGGTCATACAGCTATAATGTTGTGCAGCCCAAGAAGGGCAACAGTTAACTTACCTTCAGGGTGTTAATGATTGTTTCTACTGGAGCAATTGATAATATGGCAAGTATACTGCAATCACGTTTTGTTTTAAAAAAAAAAAAAAGGCAGAATTTTGTTTGCCTGATCATGCTAGGAGAAAAACAGCAGGCGGTTCCTTGCTAGGAAACCCCCAAGTCTGCTATGTAGGGACCTGTGCCCAAGAAGCCCTGTCTCTTTGATTCCTCTCAGGTCATGTTCACAACTTCTGCTGGCTTGCTCACTCCAACACACACAACCTGCGGGCAGTATCCTGGTCCCTGTATTTGTATGGTTTTTTTCCCCATACGTTTTATTTTTTTTGCCTTATTTTTAAAATAGAAATTCCGGTCTTGGCAGACTGTGCAGCTGCATCTACACTAAGATGTTACATGATACTTCTGTAACGTGATGCTCAAAGCACTGCCTCTGTGTCACTGGTAGCAATGGTGGGAGTGGGCACAGCCATGATTACCAACGTGTGGTAAAACTTCACATTAGTTAAGCATTGATTTGGACAAAGTGTGGTCTACTATGCCTTCCTTCACTATTACTGCCCCAAGGTACTGAGAGATATACCGGCTGCTCCAATCTCCCGAAGAGTACGTAGCACGCCACTGGATCAGTGTATGAGCGGCTCAGTCTGCTGTGGAGGACGACGACGACTTCCCTGATAACTTTTAGCCCAGTGGTTAGGATACCCACCTGGGATGGGGGAGACCTCCAGTGAGGGGGAGAAGGTATTTAAACAAGGATCTTCCACCTTTCCGGACTATGGGACAGTCTCAGAAGGGGTTTCCTCAGTCTTTCCTGTTGAAGTTGTTCCATGTTAAGTAAATAATTAAATATTAAGTGAGCCCAGAGAAAGAGTTAGAATATTTCTATGCCTACTGGTTAGGGGCACTCACCTGAGAAAGGGCTGATACCTTTTCAAATGCCTTCTGCCTGTCAGGTGGAAGGGGGACTTGAACTGGAGGTCTCCCACATGCGGGTGAGTATCCTATCCTCTAGGTTAATGGCTTTGGGGAGGGGCGCGCCTCGTCCTGGTTTTGTTTCAGCCTCCAAATGTGACAGTGGCCAAACACCTAGCTTCTCCCAGTTCACAGATCACAAGCAGAGAAGTCCAGACTACAGGGAGACACCTAAGTGCCTATCTCCGAGAGAGAGGCAAGTCTTAGCTCACACCCCTCTTGTCAGCATCTCCCATTGGCTAGTGGAAGTGGCTTCCCCCCTGGCAATGCTGGTTTTGTGGAATGCAATCTAAGGCACCTCTCTCCCCCCATTCATTGTATAGGGAGTCTAGGTGCCTAACTCAGGCTTTGTGGATCACAGTGTTGTTCCTGTGATTTTTCTAGGCACCATGGTGCTCAGAGTCTGTGTCCATTCGTGGATCCCACCCCTGGCTACTAAAAATAAATGAATAACAAAAACCAGTCCAAATGATCAAAGTAGCCAGTTGGAGTAGGTCCGGGCTCACAGGAAGCCTGATGCTGAGAAAAGCCGATCGTGTGCAATTCCAGTTAAAGTCAAGATTAATCCCAGGTTGGGGGCCTAATTTACTGGCATTTCTCACTTACTAGCATTAAATGATTTAGGGCTAGATTTTTAAAAAATATCAGCTCCCTGCAGCAGTTCCTGTTATTCTTAACAGGAACTAGAAACTAAACACCTTGAAAATCTGGCCGGGTAGGTGTTTAAGAGGGAGCTGTTGGGTGCTGAGCTAGCCCGAAATCTTTAGTGAGATTGAATGTAGACAACCCCAGTGTAGCAAATTTTTTTGGTTCTATGTTTTCTCTTAGTTTACTCTGAATCAATAGAAACAGATTTATTCACAAAGCTTTATCATTTGCAAAGCAATGTATTACTTAGTTGAAGGCTATTCTGTTCATCCCCTGTTGCACTAAACCAATGTTAAAACAAAGAGGTCCTCAAGATTTAAAATTAATTTTGACACTGGTTATTTATATATCACCTGATTCAACTTTCACTGGGAAAGTTGATGGGAGTTGGATCAGGCCCTCTGTGAAGAAATATGGTCCTGCTGCTATTATTGTCCCTACCTAATAACAAAGTGAACTATGCACACTGGATGGAAATGCAGAGACCTTCATTTATTTTAATAGGGTAGCTAGCTACTGTTGCTTTGCAATCTTAAGGGAAGAGATGATAGTGATCATCTCTATAGCTTACACTGTCCTGAGTTTAATTTTGGAAACATCTTCCTCTGTCATTGTTTTTCTTTCCTGTGCTATTTTGTTTACTTTGTTTATTTTGTATTATTAATAAAGTCATTTTAAAAAAGTTTAACTACACTTGTAACAAGATGAATACATTATGATTGATTGTCACCATATCTGGTGCCATATCTTTCACAGTGGTTGGCTCTCCTCATGCTCACAATGACCCTCACCCGTCTTTCTGTGGCACTGTCAGGGAGGAGTAGCACAGTCCCGTCTGTGCCCTCATATTCAAGCTGTACCATATTAGCTTGCCAGAGTTCAGAGCTCGGTTTCTCTCTCCAAGGCACCTTTCCAATGACTGCATCAGTAAACCACATCCAAAACCTATTGTCTTACATAAAAGCAAGTTTTATTGGCAATTTCACAGAAAGTTTTTACTCAGTGATTTTTCTCTAAGTGTAAAGATAAGCAGTGCTAGCCAAATATAACACAAAGCATTGCTGACATGGCACTGGACTCAGTAACAAAATACTGAACATTACCTGGGGCAGCAGCAGCGTCTCTTGTTCTCTGACCCTTGTCAGGGATTAGGGCTGGTTTCGTTTACCACACAATTTACCACTTAATTTACCACACAATTCCTAACAGGCCCCAAAACTTCAGGGGCAGGGAGAGTACAGGCCACCATACCACATACTGTGACTGACTGTTAAAGTGGTCTGTCACAGCCTCCCTCAGCTGCATAGCTCCACGTTGAACTCTTGTAATAGCCCTTTTGTCTGGCTGTTCAAACTCAGCAGATGGCTCTTCCATGTCCACCCTGGTGGCAACCTTTGATTCACAGATATTATGCAGCACACAACAGGCAGCTATAACCATTAGGATATTTTTCTCACTGAGATCCAATCTTGTGAGCAAACACCACCAGCGTCCCTTTAATCTACCAAAAGCACATTCAATTGTCATTGTGCATCTGCTGAGCCAGTAGTTGAATCTTTTCTCGGTGTTGTCAAGGTGGCTGGTGCATGGCTTCAAGAGCCAGGGGAACAAGGGGTAGGCTGGGTCCCCCAGGATCACTATTGGCATTTCACATAGCCAGTGGTAATCCACTGGTTGAGAAAGCATGTCCCTGCTTGCAGCTTTCTGAATAGTCCCGTGTTCTTAAAGTGTCATGCACTTTCTCTATCCAGCCAAAATGGATGTCGGTGAAGCATCCCCAGTGATCCACCAACGCTTGCATAACCTAGAAAAGTTGCCCTTTTTGTTGATGTACTCTGTGACAAGGCGGGCTGGTGCCAAACAGGGATATGCATGTCATCTATCACCTCATGGCAGTTTGGGAACCCCACTGCTGCAAATCCATCCACTATGTTCTGCATGTTACCAAGAATCACCATCCTGCAAAGCAGGAGACTATTAATGGCCCTGCCCACTTGCATGACAATAGCCCGCACTGTGCATTTTCCAGCTCCAAAATGGTTTCCCACTGACCAGGAGAAATCTGGTATGGCAAGCTCCACAGTGCAATCACTACTCACTTCTCATCCGTCAGAACAGTTCTCATTCTGGTGTCCTTGCACTGGAGGGCTGGGTGAGCTCGACATACAGATCCAGCAATGTGGCCTTTCACATCTGAAAGTTCTGCAGCCATTGCTCTTTGTCCCAAGTCTGCATTACGATGCAATCCCACCAGTCAGTACTCATTTCTTGGGCCCAGAACCGGCACTCCACAATCTCCAGCTGTTCTATGAATGCTTTCAGCAAGCTTGAATTGGTTTTTGCTACGTCCCACAGCACTCTGTCCTCCACTAATTTGTCATGTCCCCCGTTGCTGTGGTGGTTCTTTTGGTTCTGCAACTACCGGAGCATTGTTCATCCTGTTTGGAATGCTCATGACAATAGTGCAGAGCTGTGTGGGTGCCCTGCTTCTGTCAGAGATGGCAGGCAGTGAAACGTGCCTCATGGGTTTGTGGGATTTTTTAAAAAGGCATGAAAATTATGAGATATGGATGGAATTGAAGTTGCATGATGGGAACTTGACCCCCTTGCTCCCAGTCACCCCTGCGTGATTCCTTTCTGCCCCACCATGGATTGCCAAAATTTCACCAAAAGTGTGCTGCATGATGGTGAGTTGCACACTGGGATACCTAGCCATGGTGTATCAACACAAACACTCTTGGTGAGTGCACGCAGCACCAGCACACAGAGCCAAGTATGCATTGCAGCACCCTTATGTCAACATAACTTACGTTGACCAAAGTTTGCAGTGTGCACATAGTGTAGGTCTTGAAACACCAGGGAAGTTCTAGAAGAGTGGAAGAAAGGTAATGTTGTGCCAATATTGAAACAGGGTAAATGGGATTACATGGGTAATTATAAACCTATCAGCTGGACATCGATTCTGGGCAGGATAATGGAGTAGCTGATACAGGACTTGATTTAACTAGATGATTTAGTTGGGGCTGGTTCTAATTTGAGCAGGGGATTGGACTAGGTGACCTCCTGAGGCCTCTTCCAACCCTAATCTTCTATGATTCTAAAGGAGGACTATAATTAATGCAAATCAGCATGGTCTTATGGAAAATAGATCCTGACAAGGTAACTTTTATATATTTTTTTGATGAATTACAAGTTTGGTTGAAAAAGGTAATGTTGATGTAATATGCTTAGGCTTCTGTGAGGCATTTGACCACATGGTACCGCACAACATTTTGTTTAAAAATCTAGAATGACAGCAAATTAACATGGCACATTTTAAGTGGATTAAGAGATGGCTGACTGATAGGTCTCAAAATGTAATTATAAATGGGAAAGTCATCTTAGAACAGGTGTGTTTCTAAGAGGTCCCACTGAGATGGGTTCTTTGCCTATGTTGTTTAACATTTGTATTAATGACCTGGAAGAAAAAACAAAATTATCAGAAATAAAGTTTGCAAATGACTGTGATGTTATCTGATTAAAATATGACCATGTAGATCATTGTTGCAACCACTGTTATATATTTGTGACAAATCTTGTACAAAATGTGGCATGTAAGATGTCTATGAAAAGGTTATAATTTGCTGGTTATGATTATGCTATCTGTGGGCATATATCACTTTTGCTTTTTAAGTTATGAGTATTGGCTCTATACCTGGATTTCAAATGTTTGCTCCTGGGGTAATGGCCACAAGGTAGTTAGCCAGCACATCTTGGAGGGACTATTCAAATTAAGTGGCTTATCAAGAAACACTTAACTGACAATGAACCATGGGAGATTCCCATCTACACTGAATGGACTGTCCTGAAAACATTCCATCTGAAGTATAGGTAATGGCCTTCTGAATGACTAGGCGAAATGCATAGACATGTGACTCCAACCAGCATCTTGTTACTGTACTTTCTCACAGTAAGAACAATGGGATTCCCTCCACATGCAGAAGGGATAAAATGGAAACCCCTCCATTTTGCCTCTTTCCTGCCCAAACCGCTGGACTATACTAATGGGAGCATTCTAACCAAGGGACTGAGGACCTTCCAATGATTTGGAAGCAACCAGAGACTTGACGTAAGCCAGCAGTTTATTCTATCACTGCTACAAGCCTGAACCAAGAACTTTTCATTTATTGTATGTATTTGATTCCTTTAACCAATTTTAACTCTCACCTTTCTTTTTATGAATAAACCTTTAGATTTTAGATACTAAAAGACTGGCATCAGTGTGATTTTTGGGTAAGATCTAAGTTATATATTGACCTGGGTGTGTGGCTGGTCCTTTTGGATCAGAAGAACCTTTTATTTGATGAGGCTGGTTGCAAAGAACCACTCACCTCTAAATCCAGTGTTTTTGGTGGTGATATAAAAACTGGAATGCCTAAGGAAACTGCTTTTATGACTTCTTGTTAGCCAGTGTGGTGAGACAGAAGTTTACTTTTATTGCTGGTTTGGTATATCTTATGGAAGAATAGCCACCAGTTTTGCGTTGTTTGCCCTATTCTCAGCAGTTTGTCCTGAATTTGGCATCCTCAGTTGTGAGCCACTGAGGCACAGTTACAATGACACAATAATTAAGGAAGTGGTAAATAATGAAAAGGGCAGGTCACTGATACAGAGCGATCTGGATTGCTTGGTAAGCTGGGTGTAAGCAAACAGTATGTGTTTTCATATGATTCAATGTGAATGTATACAGCTAGGAACAAAGAAGACAGGCCGTACTTACACAATGAAGGATTCTACCAGGGAAGTAGTGACTCTGAAAGAGATTTGGGGGTCACAGTGGATAATCCAGCTGAACCTGAGCTTCCCAGTGTGATGATGTGAAAAAAAAAAGACTAATGCAATCCTTGTATGCATAAGCAGGGGAATCTGGAATAGGCATAGAAGGGTTATTTTACCTGTTATTTGGCACTGGTGAGACAGGGGCTGTAATGCCATGGCCAGTTCTGGTATCTGCAATTCAAGGATTCTGATGATTTGGAGAGGATTCAGAGAAGAGCCACAAGAATGATTAAACCAGGCCTCATAATGATAAACTCATGGAGTGGAACCTATATAGATTAACAGAGAGGAGGTTAAGGGGTGACTTGATATCAGTCTATAAGTAGCTACACAAGGAACAAATATTTGATAATGGGCTCTTCAACCTAGCAGAGAAAGGTATAACACAATCGAGTGGCTGGAAGTTGAAGCTAGACAAATTCAGCCTGGAAATAAAGCTTACATTTTTAACAGTGAGGGCAGTTAAACTTGGAACGACTTACAAAGAGTCATGGTGAATTCTCCATCCCCGACCATTTTAAAATCAAGATGGGATTTTTTTCTAAATGATCTGCTCTAGGAATTATTTTGGGAAAGTTCTCTGGCCTGTGTTATACAGGAAGTCAGACTGGATGATCATAGTGGTCCCTTGGAGTCTATGAAACCACATTATTGGGTTGTGCTTCCTCTCTGTGTTTTGAAAGAGAGATTTGTGTAGCCTAACAGATATACAGATCTGGGCTTTAGAATAAAGTTCTAAATTGCTAACAACCAGATACACAATCAATGAAGAAGAAAAATAAAATGCCGCTGGCCTCTTCTGCTGCTATGTTTGTATGCAAAGTAATTCCATTTCTAAGTGGAAAGCATATTTTATTGCTAGCAGAACTTTTTTCTAAAGCCAAAAACTATTAAAAAAATTGTTCTCCCTAAATGGCCAAAAGTTAAGGAGTCTGAATATGCAGAGTCCCAAAGGATATTTTGGGCAGGAGTTGTATTTTGGGATACCAGAATTAGTGTACACTATTTAACAAAGAATAGTTAAATTCAGGTAATTATTTTCTATACAAAAGTTCATCAGAAACTGGTCCGTGCTGCCAAGTGTGTTATGCATAAGCAGGGTCCTGTGCATTGCTATGAATTTGTGGGTGCAGAATTTGCTATGGAATTTACCCGACACAGAATTGTGTTTCAGAAGCTGAAATTTCATTTAAAAAATTGTTTCTAGTCCTTATGACTGTCAAAATAGCCTTGAAAACGTGACTCATCTCAAACTGGTACAGTGATGCCTGCCTGAGTCTGCTGAGAGTCTGAAAAAAATTAGCTCTGATAGATTGATCTCAATTAGGGCCCCATTGAGTTTGATTCCAGGGCCTGAAAATGGAGCATTTTTGCCGTGCATTTAGCTGCTGCCAAGTGCCCAATATTTTGTTTTCTGTCTCCATGCCCTGCTGGGGTATGCCTGCAATTGTCTTTCTCTACAGCTTTCTCCACAAGGAGGTGTTAATTGCATTGTACAGTGCTCGCTCTGTGCTCTGTTTCTTGAAGCCAGGCAATGGGGCTTGGGGAGCGAGAGCTGGAATCCAGCTGGCAGACAGGGAGCGAGTGATGGGGGAACCAGAAGTACACGCTGGTGATCTGGGGCTTTGTGAAGAACAGTGCAGCAGCCAAGGCCACAGGAGCTGAGGAGATGAGCCACTGAAGATGGCTACAAACTCGCCTCTCCACCCGTGCCCTTCCCTGGCACACAAGGGGGTGTGAAGTTTTGAGCTGGGTCACCTGGACAACATTATGGGGACTGAGGTGAATTTGATAGGTATTTTAACCTAAGGGCCTTAGTTCTGTGCGTGTGAGCCCGGGGATGGTATTTCGCAGTGCTAGAATAAACTAACATTGCTGCTGAATTTAGGGGGAGCTGCCACAGAACTTGGCCCCATTGTGCCACGGAATGCACAGGTCCTGTACATAAGTAAAGCAATCTTTGATCCTGAGCAGCAGGCGTGAATTTAAAGTTTTAGACAGAGATCACCTCCTTCTGTTGCTATAGCAATGTTTCATTTTCCAAGGCTCTTAATTTTCTTGGCATATCTGGATTTAAGCTCTCCTTAGACTGTAAAAAGAAAACAAAACAAAAGGAGCAATCATGTTACCGCACTTGGTTCAGTCCATGCAGCCTCATACTTGAAAAACATTTATGAAACAGATGTAACATCTTGATGTTAGTTAAGTTTGTAATACACTGTGTCAGTGGCTTACTCAAAACATTATTCAAATTGGCTTGGACATGTGCACTGTCAAACAGAATGAACAGGGGCTAAAGGTTAATGATAACTGGCAATGTGGTGTGTAGGTGTGGTACAGGAGATTGAAGGTTGGCAGGATTCGATTTCAATCAGCAGATGTCAGTAAATGTTGATTTCAGCTGACACATTGCTTCCCAAATCTAGCTGTTTCAGGTTCTGGTTTGTTTGGAGAGCAAGAGAAATACATGTCCAGGTGGAAGGTGGAGAGAGTAGTTGGACAACTTGAAAGGATAGAGAGAGAAAAGGTGAAAGTTGTTTTAATTGTATTATAAAGTTATTGCTGTTACTAATAGAGCTGTCTCTTCTCCAGTTAATGGTGAAATCATAGAATCATAGAATATCAGGGTTGGAAGGGACCTCAGGAGGTCATCTAGTCCAACCCCTTGCTCAAAGCAGAACCAATCCCCAACTAAATCATCCCAGCCAGGGCTTTGTCAAGCCTGACCTTAAAAACTTCTAAGGAATGAGATTCCACCACCTCCCTGGGTAACACATTCCAGTGTTTCACCACCCTCCTAGTGAAAAAGTTTTTCCTAATATCCAACCTAAACCTCCCCCACTGCAACTCGAGACCATTACTCCTCGTTCTGTCATCTGCTACCACTGAAAACAGTCTAGATCCATCCTCTTTGGAACCGCCTTTCAGGTAGTTGAAAGCAGCTATCAAATCCCCCCTCATTCTTCTCTTCTGCAGACTAAACAATCCCAGTTTCCTCAACCTCTCCTCATAAGTCATGTGTTCCAGTCCCCTAATCATTTTTGTTGCCCTCTGCTGGACGTTTTTCAATTTTTCCACATCCTTCTTGCAGTGTGGGGCCCAAAACTGGACACAGTACTCCAGATGAGGCCTCACCAATGTTGAATAGAGGGGAACGATCACGTCCCTCGATCTGCTGGCAATACCCCTACATATACAACCCAAAATGCCATTGGCCTTCTTGGCAACAAGGGCACACTGTTGACTCATATCCAGCTTCTCGTCCACTGTAACCCCTAGGTCCTTTTCTGCAGAACTGCTGCCTAGCCATTCGGTCCCTAGTCTGTAGCGGTGCATGGGATTCTTCCATCCTAAGTGCAGGACTCTGCACTTGTCCTTGTTGAACCTCATCAGATTTCTTTTGGCCCAATCCTCTAATTTGTCTAGGGCCCTCTGTATCCTATCCCTACACTCCAGCGTATCTACCTCTCCTCCCAGTTTAGTGTCATCTGCAAACTTGCTGAGGGTGCAATCCACACAATCCTCCAGATCATTTATGAAGATATTGAACAAAACTGGCCCCAGGACTGACCCTTGGGGCACTCCGCTTGATACTGGCTGCCAACTAGACATGGAGCCATTGATCACTACCCGTTGAGCCCGACAATCTAGCCAGCTTTCTATCCACCTTATAGTCCATTCATCCAGCCCATACTTCTTTAACTTGCTGGCAAGAATACTGTGGGAGACAGTGTCAAAAGCTTTGCTGAAGTCAAAGAATAACACGTCCACTGCTTTCCCTTCATCCACAGAACCAGTTATCTCGTCATAGAAGGCAATTAGATTAGTCAGGCATGACTTGCCCTTGGTGAATCCATGCTGATTGTTCCTGATCACTTTCCTCTCCTCTAAGTGCTTCAGAATGGATTCCTTGAGGACCTGCTCCATGATTTTTCCAGGGGCTGAGCTGAGGCTGACTGGCCTGTAGTTCCCAGGATCCTCCTTCTTCCCTTTTTTAAAGATGGGCACTACATTAGCCTTTTTCCAGTTGTCCAGGACCTCCCCCGATCGCCATGAGTTTTCAAAGAAATATTAACCCCCTACTGCTATTGAGGTTTTTTTACTAGTTCCCTTTGCAAACGTTCAAGATGATGATTAAAAGAAAATTCTAGATCCATTTTTTTTGTATGTTTTATGATTAAGTATCACATGCCACATATTGGCTCTTAGTTTGTGGAGACTGGGCACTGATATATAACTGGTTAGTGACAGAAACTATTTATTTCTTGAACCAATGTGATTAGTGCAGCTTACCTAATTTTGTCTCCATTTTCTAGTCAAGACAGCATCTGTTTCAGGGCATGCTTGTCTCGTACTTTACTCCCGCTGGTGAGTAAGTTGGACTTAATGCTGTTTGTACAGTTGTGCATGTCTGACTCAGAAGACTGATGTAAACTCTTGCCACATAAGAAGTGAAAATGTAACATATTGAGTTCAAACATTTGACCCCTCTGTATGATGTCATATGCATTGTGGGCGAATCTATTAACCTCTATTGGGAAAGTATCTGTACAGCAGCACTGTTATTGAGGCCGTTACTCCATTCAGGATAGTTACGCTATGGCACAAGCACACTGCAATTATTTCAGCAAAGTTCATCATGTCATAAATGAACAGAATATACATTGATGGGTAGATCCACAAAGGGGACTTAGGCTCAGTATTGCACCACCTAATGCTTCTTTAGGCCTGGTCTACACTAAAAAATTAGGTCAGTTTAACAACAACAGCCCTGAGTTAGGTGTCAAGGCTCCCCACTACAATGCATGCATTGCTTAATTTGTGCCCGGGCATGCCAGGGCTGAGCCCTGGCACTTTTAGGCTTGACCGTTCATAGCCCTGGCACCTCTGGGCTTGCCATGTCAGTTACGAAAGTAAAAAAATTGCTTGAGCCCTGGCACTTCTTTCATTACAAATTAAGCACTGAATGCATGGAAGAGTTAGGTGCCTAAAAATGGGGTCCATGGAAGCTATCAAGCTGAGTGGGAAGCCAAATAAACTAGCCAATAGGAAAGGCTGCAGAGAGGGGTGTGGTCTAAGCCATGCCCCTGAAAGGCATTTAGGTGGCTAACTCTAGATTAGGGAGTGGTGCATCTCTCCACTCAGGATTCAGTCATGAACCCTCTCCCGGAGTTAGGTGCCCAAGTCAGGTCAGCCCTTTCTTATAAGATGATGGGGAAGCACAGTAGTTTAGAGCATCCACCTGGGATGTGGGAGACCTGGGTTCAAACCCCACTCTGTCTGATTTGGAGTAGGAATTTGAACCTGGGTCTCCCTCCTCCCACAGAGACTACTGGCTATTCTGGAGTAGGGGGCTCTCAGTCTCTCTTGCTGAAGCTGTTCCACTTTGTATAAATAATTAGACACAGGTGCAGGGCCTGGAACCCCAAGATATCCCCTCCAGGTGAGTGCCGAAGCCAACAGGCTGTGGTGTCATTCTCAGTCTCTCTCTCTCTCGTTAGCCCAATGAACTATTTAAGTATTTTATAAAAAGTGGGCCAGCTTCAGCAGGAGAGGCTGAATTGGTGTTTAATTTCTTTGTCAGCATCTTGAGGTGTTGGTCTGTTTAGCATCTCATGAAAGTGCTCCCACCTCTTGCTCTGGAGTATTCTTTTTTGGTAAAAGTCTTTCCTTGTTTATCCTTGACAGGCTCCCCAGCTGGTGTGAACTGGCCAGTTAGGACCTGGTGAGCTGATAAAATGTTTTTCCATCACCTCTTTCAGCAACCACTTCAGCTTCGTTAGCAATGTTATCCATGCACTTCCTCTTCTCTTGCTGCTTTATACTGCATTAGCCTTCTCTTTTATACAGATATATATTTTTTTGCTGCTGCTTTTTCTGGAGGGATTTTGAAGAGTTGTTGATTGCTTTGGCCTGTTTCCTTTTTTTCACACATTTTCACATATCCAGACTTTAGGTTTGCTTGTCAGGAAACCAGTTACAGTTGTTGCAGTGTCTAGTGTCACACAGAAAAGCCCACAACATATCAATGTCGACTTCTTTAGGCCTGGTCTACACTAGAAAGTTAGGTCAGTTTAACTACATCGGTCAGGGGTGTGAAAAATCCATATCCCTGAGCAGTGTAGTTAAACTGAACTAAGTCCCTGAGTAGACAGTGCTAGGTCGACAAAGGAATTCTTCTGTCGTCCTAGCTACTGCCTTTCAGTGAGATGAATTACCTAGGCTGATGGGAGAATCCTTCCCGTTGGCCTAGGTGCTATCTAACCTGAAGCCCTGCAGTGGTGCAGCTGTGCTGCTGTAGCGTTTTAAGTGTAGACAAGCCCTGACTCACAATGCACTGAGGAGAGTTAGCAACTCTGTACTTGCTTTCTCCCTTTCAGCCCTTTATTGTGAAGTGTCCCAGTTTCTCATTCTGAAGGGGCAGAGGTTTGGAGAACATACTCTGTTCTATTACCCCTTCCTCACCAACCTCCATTATCTCCCAACAAAAGTATTCCTGGGACACCCCCTGACATAGTGTCTCCCAGTTTTTCACTTTATAAAATGACCAATGAGGATGGATGTTTGTAGGGGGTGGGTGGTACTTGGTACCTGCAGCTCCCCCCGTTTATTCTGGGCACCAGCTACCACTGCATAATTAAAGTCTTAACTTCATTTTAAGAAAGTGTCTCTCCCCCACGCCCCTTCCTGTCCACCATCGGGGAAAGTGGGAGGACTAGTTCTAACTAACAGTGACTGCTTTCGAAGAAACAGGAAATGCAGCAGTCGTGTGGAAGTGAAACTGTTCTCTGATCATAGCAGATTGCAGAAGACAGCTTTCGTGCCTCTTAGGATAAAGAAACATTCTCAAAATTCAATGTAAAGAAGCTCTGTTTAGAGCCTCAAGGTGAGTCCTCTATGTGTAATTATGTGTATTATTATTATTTTAATCATAATTATTACAGTCAATCAAGTTCTATGAAGAAAGCTAGGCTCTGCAGTGCAGATAGAAAAAGCAATATAAAGCTATGGCAAGCTCTATGATCCCTCCTGGAAATGGAAGGAGTATGTTCTCAGGGTCATATATTTGTATAGTTTATATGTTTGTATTAAAACCGGAAGGGAGAGTAACATTTGCTGTTTGCTCTGGTTTCAAAATGTCTTGAAGATCTCTGGATCTGCAAGGCGAAAAGTGAAAGTAAGTAACTGGGTCAGTTTGTCCCTGTAATAGCATTAAGGGCCAAGAAGGGATGACTGAACTGGACTGTGCCAACCCTAGGAGTAAAAAAGAGAGAAACACTTGAACCACAGTATATTCCATCTTCTTCTGCCTTCCCTTCCAACTCCATAAAAGCTTTTCCATGCAGTTCTGGGTCCAGGGACCTGGAGCAGGAGCAGTCTGAGTGGGGAGGGAAATAGTCTGTGATATTCTCCAAACCTATTTTGATTTTTTTTGATAGAAAATGCAGTTTCCACAAAACTAAAATTTTTGGCAGGAAAAGTTTGATCTTTCTATGTAGAAAACTGAATCAAAATATTTTGTTTTAGGTCAGTTCAGCATTAAACTTATCTGCCTGTGGTGCCCCATTGCCTCATGGGAACTGTAGTTCTGGTGATTCACCCTCCCTTTCTCCCTGATGGCTGTGTTCTTTGGCTATATTACATCTCCCATGCTGCATGGTGCTCTCCCCTCTGACCAACATCTGTGGTTATCCCGGGAGTCATGTGACTAGCATGCATCATGGAAGATGTAGACTGACCGGGGAACCCAGCCCATAGGGGAGGGGGAGTATATGTGGCACCATGGTACCACAGGGAGATGCAATTTAACCACAAACTGACTTAAAACAAAATGTTTTCATTTGGATCAACCAAATGAAACAAAGTATTCCCTTTTGGATTTGTCAGTGTTTTGCATTGATTGAAAATGTAAAAAAAAAAAAAAAGTTTTGACATGTCTCAATTGAATTTTTTCAGACCCTTTCATTGCATAAAAATTTTCGGTATTTCAACTTCTTGTCCCAATTTTGGATGGGAGGAGAAAAAGTCAAAATATCTGAATTTCCCAGGGGGTGGAAATTCCAGGTTTAGGCCAGCTCTATTTTATGACCCCTAGATCTAGGGGTTGGTTCAGCCCCCCAGCACAATTTTACACCAGCCTCTGGACGGCTCTAACTTGCGTCTGGTTGCCAGTAGCCCCAAAGGGCTTTTCCAACAGCCAAGGATTGCCTGAGCCTAGCGTCATTCCAGCCACCCTGACTTCTGCCTGGCCACGTCTCTCACTGTAGGACAGGGGTGATTTCACACAGCTCCCACCTGGAGACACCCCAGGCCGGGGGCGGGGGGGGGGTGTCAGCTACAATGACTTTATCCCATTTTTGCATCACTGGAGCTGTGCAGAGGCGCAGTATTGGAGCTGAGGAATTGGCCCTGCATATTTAGCTCTTTTATTTTATCTTTATCAGCCTCTTAGGAACTGTTTCAAGTGTAGCTTTCTTTTTCTGATGTTGAGGCTTCCAGAAATGAACACGTGGGTATGATTCTCTGTGGCCCTGCAGTCACTTAAGTCTGTATGAAGTGGGTGCAAATGGGTCTAAAATGTGACCAAATTGGGCTGGTGGGTGTTTTATACCCACTTTACACAGGGATAAGTAACGACAAAAGGTGCAAGGAAGGAGAGAATTAAGTCCAACATTCCTGTTGTTAACACAGCAATTCCTAAATTCCACTGGGGGCAGAGAAGCCTGTGTTCCAATCAGGGGATCCATCACTCTGTTCAGGTCAGAGAGGATGACAAGCAGCTAGAGAAGCATTTCTGTATTCATTTCAACCACACAAACCACTAAAAGAATCCAAAGACCATACAGGTTGGCCATAATTACAGGAACTGAACTGTTACCAAACTTGTTCTAATTGAGTTAAATCATGTTAACAGTATACATGTTTCTATACCACTTTAGTTGTGTTTGTAAAGAACTTTGAACATGTAACGGATCATTGCAATCGCCTCTTTGGGATAGGTAGGTCTCATCCCCACCTAACAAATGGAGCCATGTGCTACAGGTGTGTTCATATCCCTGTCTACTGGGCGTACACATGGCTAATAGCTAAAGCAAGGGAAGGCTGAAGAGTGTAGCTGCTATGTCACATACAGTACATGCTTGGCTGAAAGACATAGGTGCAGCACCTTTTAAACCTGTCCATTTACTGATATAGACTCATAGGACTGGAAGGGACCTTAAGAGGTCTTCTAGTCCCTAGGGTGGCAGGTTGGTATAATTTTTGGCGGTGCCCAGAATGGGTCCAAGTCCCACTCCCCACACACCTGCCTTGTAAGCTGATATATATTTTTAAAAATAATGTAAAAATGTGAGGGCTCTGGGGTGGGGCTGGGGATGAGGGGTTTGGGGTGTGGGAGGGATGCAGGCAGAGGGTTGAGGTGCGAGGGTGAGGGCTGCGGGGTGGGGCAGGGGATGAGGGGTTCACGGTGCTGGAGGGGGCTCAGGGCTGGGGCAGAGGGTTGGAGAAGGGAACGGTCCATCCATCCAAGGCGGAAGGGTAAGGGCAGGGTCAGCCTGGGTCAGCCTGCCCTGGCACTAGGGGTCGGGGGCACTAGGACCCTGCGGCAGCAGTTGATGTCGGGAGACAACAGAGTGGAGTGCAGTATGGAGCTGCAGGGGGCAGCCGCCTGCTGCCCAGGGCACAGGCAGGGACGCTCGGGGGAGGCGCGCGGGGGAGGCAGGTGAGGCTGGGGGATACCCAGCCCCGAACATTGGTAGAGCCAGGTCCCCAGGCCCTGAATATTGCTGGAGCACGGGCACCATGGGCCCATGTAACTCGCTGCCCCGTCTAGTCCAGTCCCCTGCACTCAAGGCAGGACTAAGTATTATCTAGAGGCAAGACTGTCCCTTGCATGAGGACAGTTACCTGTGAGTGGAAAACTCACCCACAGGTCTTGGCACATGGGGAGAGCAGCCTCTGCAGAGCTGCTGTTCCCTCACCTGAGTAGTTGGATGGGGAATGGAGGGCGCTGTACCTCCATCCCCTTAATGCAGCTTGGAAGTAATTTCTTACTTGTACAGACCAGTAAGAGATTGCTTACCCCCTGGAGCAAGGGGAGAGCCAGAGAGAGAACTGTGACTAAACCGCCCTTGCTGCAATTTAAGCCCATTGCTTCTTGTCCTATTCTCAGAGGTTAAGAAGAACAATTCTTCTCCATCCTCCTTGTAACAACCTTTTGTGTGTTTGAAAACTGTTATCATGTCCCCTCTCTGTCTTCTCTTCTCCAGACTAAACAAACCCAATTTTTTCAGTCTTCCCTCATAGGTCATGTTTTCTAGACCTTCAATCATTTTTGTTGCTCTTCTCTGGACTTTCTCCAATTTGTCCACATCTTTCCTGAAATGTAGCGCCCAGAACTGGACACAATACTCCAGCTGAGGCCTAATCAGCACGGAGTAGAGCGGAAGAACTACTTCTCATGTCTTGCTTTCAACACTTGTGCTAATACATCCCAGAATGATGTTCACTTTTTTTGCAACAGTGTTACACTGTTGACTCATATTAAGCTTCTGGTTCACTATGACCCTTAGATCCCTTTCTGCAGTACTCCTTCCTAGGCAGTCATTTCCCATTTTGTATGTGTTCAACTGATTGTTCCTTCTTAAATGAAGTACTTTGCCTTTGCCCTTATTGTATTTCATCCTATTTACCTCAGACCATTTCTCGAGTCTGTCCAGATCATTTTGAATTTTAATCCTATCCTCCAAAGCACTTGCAGCCAGTGTGGTATTGTACGCAAACTTTATAAGTGTACTCTCTATGCCATTATCTAAATCACTGATGAAGATATTGAACAGAACCGGAACCAGAACTGATCCCTGCGGGATCCCACTCCTTATGCCCTGTCAGCATGACTGTGAACCATTGATAACTATTCTCTGGGAATGGTTTTCCAACCAGTTTTGCACCCACCTTATAGTAGCTCCAGAGAGGTTGCATTTCCCTAGTTTGTTTATGAGACAGCCATGCAAGACAGTATCAAAAGCCTTACTAAAGTCCTGTTTGAACTAGAACATATCTTCAAATAACAAACAAACAAAAACATAGTATTGATTTAAATATTGCCAGGGATGGAGAATCCACCCCAACACTTGGTAAGTTGTTCCAATGATTAATTGCCCTCAGTGTTAAAAATGTACACCTTATTTCCAGTGTGAATTTGCCTAGCTTCAACTTCCAGACACTGGAGCTCATAATACCTTTCTCTGCCAGATTGAAGAGTACATTATTAAATATTTGATCCCCACATAGATACTTGTGATCATGTCACCGCTTAACCTTCTATTTGCTAAGCTAAATAGATTGAGCTTATCACTATAAGGAAGGTTTTCTAATCCTTTACTCACTCTTGTGGCTCTTCTCTGATCCTGCTCCAATTTATCAATATATTTCTTGAATTGTGGACACAGAATTCCAGTAGAGGTTGAGTGCCAAATGAAGAGATAATGTAACCTCCCTACTCCTCCTGTGTAAGATTCCCCTGTTTATGCATCCGAGGATCACATTTGCCCTTTTGGTTACGGCATTGCACTGGGAGCTCATATTCAGCTGATTATCCATGACCTCCAAATCCTTGTCAGTGTCATAGATATCATAGAATCATAGGGTTGGAAGGGACCTCAGGAGGTAGTCTAGTCCAACCCCCTGCTCAAAGCAGGACCAATCCCCAATTTTTGCCCCAGATCCCAAACGGCCCCCTCAAGGATTGAACTCACAACCCTGGGTTTAGCAGGCCAATGCTCAAACCACTGAGCTATCCCTCCCCCCACTGCTTCCCAGGATAGAGTTTCCCATTGTGTAAGTATGGCCTACATTCTTTCTTCTTAGACGTATACATTTACATTTAGCTGTATTAAATGCATATTGTTCACTTGCGCACAGTTTAACAAGTGATCCAGATTGTTCTGAATCAGTGACCTGTTCCCTTCATTATTTACCATGCCCCCCAATTTTTGTGTCATCTGCAAATGTTATCAGTGATGATTTTATGTTTTCTTCCAGATCATTGCTAAATATTTTAAATAGCATAGGGCCAAGAACTGATCCCTGCAGGACCTCACTAGAAAAACAACTGCCTGATGTTGATTCCCAATTAACAATTACGTTTTGAGACCCATCAGCCAGTTTTTAATACATTTAACGTGTGCCATGTTAATTTTGTATAATTCTTATTTCTTAAAGGTGTCATAGGGTACCAAGTCAAAGGCATTATAGAAGTCTAAGGAATCTCATCAAAAAAAGACATCAAGTTAGTTTGACCGGATCTATTTTCTATAAACTCATGTTGACTGGCCTTAATTATATTATCCTCCTTTAATTCTTTATTAATCAAGTCCCTTATCAGCCACTCCATTATTTGCCCAGGATTGACATCAGGCTGACAGGCCTATAATTACCTAGGTCATCCCATGAAATCAGAAGTTTTGACCCATAGAAGTGAAAATACTTGTTGGGTCTCCCCAAGGGACATGAGTCTCTAACTGTTAGATAGTTCTGAAAAGCCCAGGACATCCCACCCCCCAAGCTTATTTCTGCTCACAAAGTGCTGTCCCATGTCACAGCCTCCATTTTGCAAGCGCTAATCAAAGAAGGAAATAGGGTTTGAAGACTTTTAACATTTTTAATGGTTCAATAACAAGCACACCAATAAAGGCATGTTTGCTACTTAAAATAAAATAATAAAATAAAGAAGATATGGGAGAGACAGGACTCCACAATCATAACAGAAGAAAACATGCAGTCATGGATATAAAACAGAATATGAGGAGCAGGTAGCAGAAACAAAAAGGAAGCTGAAGTTACATCTTCAGGAGAAGATAAAACCATACATAAAGAAAAGGAGTTAAACTTATTTGTTTCTTTGGTGGGTGGGGTTTTGAGGGATTGTTTTATTCAGATTCTAAAGAATGGGAGCCAAATTGTCGAGAAATCATTAGACCCCATTCTCCTGTTAATAACTTTTTCTATATAATGTGTCATAGAATCATAGAATATCAGGGTTGGAAGGGACCTCAGGAGGTCATCTAGTCCAACCCCCTGTTCAAAGCAGGACCAATCCCCAACTAAATCATCCCAGCCAGGGCTTCGTCAAGCCTGACCTTAAAAACTTCTAAGGCTCTAATATTAAATATCTGTGTCCCAGGCTCTAATATTAAATATCTGTGTCTAGAGCTTGTTCTTTTACTAACATGCAGCTAAGGAGAACTTTGTTGCTAATGGGAAATTAGGCACAAGCCTGACATTTTCTAGGATGATGTCCTGGCCCCATTCAAGTCAATGGAAGTTTTGCCCTTTAGTTCTATGGGGCCATGTGTTCATCCTTAGTACATACTCTCTTTTCACAGGGTGATCCAGTGATATCACTGAAAGGTCCAACGGCAGTCTGGATCCATTAATTTCAAAGATCATATCCAGGGTAGATGTCCAAAAATTGGCCACATTCAGACATTCCCATTAGATGTGGTGAATGGCACCTTCCCCGCACTGTCTCCAGAGAGCTTTAAAACTGTTTTAATTTTTTTAGGCGGTAGTAAGGTATCATTGGAATAGCACCTTATCATGAGTTACGTTAATGGAAACTCATACAGAGGCAGGAACGGCTCCTTTCCAAGCTGGAACCACCACTCAAAAGAAATTTCTCTAAAGTTTTTCCTATTTTAAATTGCAGCCACATTTTCCTGCCATATCAATGCTCACGATTTTTATATAGAAACTGAAAATTAAACATTTAAGCTAAGATTTTCAAAAGCGCCTAGCAATTTTGTGTGCCCACCTTGAGACATCATAGTTTTCAGAAATTACTAAACACCCATCCTCTGAAAATCAGGCCCCTTTAAGCTGTCTCAATTTAGTCAGCCAAAATCACTGGTCACCGTGAAAATCTTGGCCTCAGAGCCTAAAAACTAGGATATTACAATTTTCCACTTGTAGAGGCCCTCTAGAAACCCTTCCATCCTGATTATTAAGTGAATGGATTCAACTAGAGACAGGCTGTATGAAATCTTTCCATTCTTTGACTGTTCTATTGACAGAATGGTCATATTTGCTGTAATGTTTTTTAAATTATTTTTCTTCAAAGCTTGGTTCTCACCAGAATAAATCCCCCCACCCTGTGGCTAAGCATTGCAGCCCAACAGTATCTGTGGACAGCAGTTGGTTAGGTAACTCAGGAAGAGCACTCGCTGATTTTGCTTAGATTTCTTCACCATTTGTCTTAATTTTTGGTAGCTAAACCATTTCCTTTTCTAATTTTCATTTTTATTATGGTTCCTGTTTACTGGTGGCCAATTTAATGATTCTTTTGTTTCTCTGCTGCAAAGTTTATTTAAGGGCAATTTTTTTGAAATTGGCCTACTGCACCCTTTGAGTTTTGGGAGTACAAATCATCCTGGACTCCAATGACAGCATTTAGAAATCTCTCTCTGATCTGCAAGTACCATCGTTTAGTCAGTTATCTAAGGGCACAGTCCTTCAAAGGAATCTGCACATGTGCAGGGTCCCATCCCTTTGCAGCCTCGGTGCCTTGTGCTTACAATGATTGTCACTCACAAAATTGCATCCGCAATGGGTTACAGGTAGAAAAATTTGACCCTGTTTTTAAACCTGTGGCCCTCAGGGCTGGTCCACGCTAAAAAGGTAAGTCAGCTGAACTACTTTGCTTAGGATTGTGAAAAATTTCATACCCTGTGTGATGTAATGAAGCTGACCTAAACCCCAGTTTAGAAACTGCTAGGACAATGGAAGAATTCTTCTGTTGACTTAGCCCCCACCTCTTGGAGAGGTGGATTTACTACAGGGATGGAAGAACCCTTTCTGTCGCTGTAGTAAGTGTCTAGTAAGTGTCTACAGAGCTGCAGCTGTGCTGATGTAGCATTTCTAGTGTAGACGTAGCCTAAGACTCTAGCTAGTAGATTGAGGAACTTAGTTGAATAGTGATAATTTTTTATTTAGTTAAGCATTTGTCATGTTTTCTGTCAGTGGCTTTTCAGGGCTCTGCCAGACTTTCCTTTGTCCATAAATGAGATAGGATGCTTAGGGATGAACCTTTCACCAAAACTTGGTTTAATTTGTCAGGATCCCTTTACTCACCTTGAGTATATGTTACCTGCAAACCGCCCCACTGAAATTAACATGAGTAAAGATGGCAGGATATGGCCCTGACTATGCAGAACACTTGGCTGTAGTTACACAACTTTGACTGAGGTTTTACTGCGGGTGCATCATGAAGTCCAAATATCTTAAGACCTGGCTAATGTCTGCTGCGTAAAGAGTTGCCCTTCATTCAGGAAATACAGAGTCATGCTGAACAGGAGGTTTAATTGCTTGCTGTTTGAGTTAACAGCACACACACAAATAGGTGAGTGAAACTGAGGTGCGTGTCTGCAAGTATGTGTGTTTCCATCCACAGGGCATAGTCTGCTTGCTGTCCCCTGCACTTATGTTGCCGCACATAAAGATTTTCCTCTGAGCCTGAACAAATGTTGTTTGGGAATGAATGAGAAATAGCCTGCATCACAACGGTGGAACTTTACATGGAGCATGTACAATCCACTATTCTGGTTGTGGGGCATTTTACACCCACCATGCACTTATTGTGCACTGGTGTAAATAAGTGCACAAGGTGCTGGCAATGATAAATTGGGCCCTGTGGATACAAAACAGATCTACAGTGATGCCTCAGCATGACCAGATTGGCTCTCCTCAAGGTAACGAGCAGAGCACAAGCAAGAAATGCCTCATGGCAGTAAAGAGTCTGGTCAAATGAATGGTGAGCCGGGTGACATCAAACAGCTGCCAAGTTCAGCTAATTCTCATCCCAGTTAGTTTTTAGAGGTTTTCAAAATGCACGGGTTGTTATTTTCTCTCCCTCAGACTCCTGTACATTTGGAATCCTGGTACAGTACTAAAACAGCCTGGCTCTACAGCAGAGAGAGATATAATGTGATAAAAACTACATTAAAAGAACATTAAGATTGCAAAATCAAGCAGTCAGAAGTTAGGAAGTGCCATAATTAAGATTACCCGTGCAAACTTAATTTCCCCCCTTATGTACATTATGATACAGTCTTTAATTATGTGACCACATACTATCTTTTCCATAGGAACCCTGCCTCATTCAGAGCACAGGATGCGTCTGCTCTGGAGATGAGTCAGGGTTATGTAGTGTAGGAGACTATTGTCTGTAAAACCCCTGCTTCATTTGTTGCAGAAGCCGGAAAGTGAGTAGTGAATTAGGCAGGGGATTACAGGAAGAGAGAGGATGGTTTCATGGTAAAGGAAGTGGAATGCTGCCCTGGAGAAGTGGATTATATCCCTGCCTCTGCCAGAGAGCATGTATGATGCTGGGCAAGTCACTTAAAATTGTTCATAGTTGGACACTGAGTGTATTTTCTTCATTTTTTGGATGCCCAACATGAGACACTTGGGGCCAGATTTGCAGAAATGCCGAGCTCCCATGTGTGCATCAGAAGTTGATTGGTGCTTTGAACATATAAAGTGCACTATAATGTTAAGTACTGTGGAAAATCAAACCACAGATGTCTCAAGTTGAGCACCCAAAATTAATGGACATTTCTAACAATTTTGGCCTTAATCTCTATGCCTCAATTCCGCAGCTGTAAAACGAGGATAATACTAAGCTCTCACCTCACAGGCGAATTGTGAAGATAAATTCATTAATGTGTGTACATTACTCAGAATGTGAGAGCACCGTAGAAATGCCCAGGGAGAAATGAATAATTCAGTGTTCAGTTCAGGGGTTGAATGGTTTGTGCTGAATGAGGTCTGGGCCACACATTGAATAAGTAGAACAGAAAAAAATATCACCTGGCTCCCCGTTCAGTGAACGAGGTGGGGTCCCGTGGGAGAATAGTATGTGATGAAGTGATTAAAGACTCTATCATGGTGCACACGCAGAAGGAAGCAGAATTCAGGTTCCACAGGCAGCCTTAATTCTGGTATTTCCTAACGTTTGAGTACTTGATGTAAATGTCCTCTTAACATATTTTTGGGAAGGTGTATTATATTTAAATGCCATTCCTGAAGGAGGCATCCTGGAGAGGCTGTCTGGGTTGAGTTGTAAAGATAGGCTAATGGACACAGCAGGAGACCAAGTCGAGAGAGTGTTGATAGCATCCGTATTGCTGTTCTCAGCAGATGAGTGTCTCTAGGAAAGCAGTTGTCATATTCACTTTATGTGCAGGGCAGATGGAAGCAAATCCAGCCCCCTGTGAAACAATTTATCTAGGAATCCACATATGGGCCACTCCCTACATTCTTCCTAGACCCTCAGTCCTTTCCAAGACATGAACTGTCCCTTGGCCAGATCCTCAGCTGGTGTAAATGAGGGTGGTTCCATTGATGTCAGCAGAGCTGTGATGACTTACACTAGCTGAGGATCAGACCCCTGCTGTAAACCAGGAAGAAACTCCCCATTCTGCTGCCATCTGAAGTGGAGTGGGACCCATGGATTCCTTGTCACTATTCTTCTCATTTCTCTGCTGAAACGAATGGTGAATGTCCCAATTTTCCCTTCTCAGCTGGGGCTAGGGAGCTGCAAATGAAAACAACAAATGTGAGAATTTCTTATTGTAACTGAAACCGCAATGAGAAGACAAAGCCCAAATGGTGCCAGGTGTCTGGGTGCAAAGCACCTCAAGCTGGCTATCACCCCAAAAGGGGCTGCTAATTTGATCTTTGTGGGAATAAAGGGGATTGCCCCAGAAAGACAGCAGAGATAAAGAATCTTACAGGGATGTATCAGAAATGCCTCCTTCCTCCATGTATCAAGTAGCAACTTCCTTCTGAGTAACTTTACAAGTGACTTGTAAAGCTTTTTCAACTTACCTTTTTCATCTTATGAAGTTCATAGTCCATGAAGATCCACTTCTGCTTGCTTTAATTTTGTCAAACCCCTGTTCTCATAATCTTTTGAAACTCAAAATATTGGATCCCACCACCAGAAAAAGCAAAGTGAGGAAATTAAGCTCCTCCCCCTGCTATCACCCCTATTTGCATATGTAGCAGATGCAGAAAGCATTCCCCATTCTCTGTCTATCACACTTTCTTTACACGTTTGCTTCTTTGTCTTGGGTAAAACTGCTACAGTATTTTCTCCCAACACAAAATAAGCACAAGAGGAAGAGTGATGAACAAATCCTTGGACAAGTTTGGGGTGCCACCATTTCACAGAAAATAGATGTACAAATTGCTGAGGCCAAAAAAAGTGTGTCCAAAAGGTAAACTTCTATAAGGAATGAAAAACCAGAAAAGGATTTTGTGTGTGCACATGCAGAGACACGCACAAAAGGCTTAAAAACTTATATGCTGTAGTATGAGGGCTGTTTATAAAAATTCAGAAAGTGCTGAAGGTCAGCTTTAACTGGAGATGTTTTAGTTTGGCTTTGTTGAGGAAATAAACTTTGAGCATATGGTTTCCTATTCCTCTTCCTAGATTATTTCTGTGCATCTGTGTTTCAGCACTGAGAAGTCTGAGAGAAACCAGTCAAATGAAGGCCATCAGCTCTGGTTTGTAGTTTCTGGCCAAATGGTAAGCACATGATATGCTGCATTTTCTCTTGGGCGGGGCTATATTTAATCAGAAGTAGTTATAGTTTATACATTTAACTTATGGGGCCTGATCACTGTGTCAGAAAGTACCACTGCTGGTCTTTACCTTCTGCACTGACATTTAAAATATTCCTGAGGCTTTCCAAACTACCACTGGTTCCCAGTAGAAAGGTCTTGCTATTCCAGGACCGTGATATAGAGATTCCAGACTGTACTAGGTTTTTGTCTAAATTAGGTACCCCCACCCTTGTATCTGGAAATGCATTTGGACGATAAATGCTATTATTATAGTACCTTTCATCCTAAAACTTCAACTGGCTTTAAAAACAGTAGCTAACTGCATGACACCCCTGGGAGTTAAATGAGCACAACTGTCCCATTTTACAGATAGGTAAACTAAAGTACAGAGACCAAATGAGCTGTCCAGTGAGTCATTTGTGAGGAAAAGCACTGAGGAGTCATAAGCCCCAATGACCTACTTTCACCACTAGGCTACACTTATTTCCTCTACATGGGAATTGCAGTTGTTATTCCATATTAATGATTAATAATGGGACCTTACATTGTATTTTAGTTTCTTTTTCCTGATACTGGTGATGGAAAACCGAAGCAGAATCAGTGACCTGCTTCAAAGTGCCCTTGACAACCTTCTTCAGGAAGACGTCAAAAGATTTAAAGACAAACTATCACATTCTGACTTTGAGGGGAAAGGTACCATCCCCCGAGGTCGGCTGGGGAATGCTGACAGGACAGATACGAAGAACCTACTCATGGAATGCTATGGTGGAGAGGCTGCAGTAGATGTAACCATAGACGTTTTCACTCAGATCAATCTCCGAGATTCTGCTGCTAAACTCAGAGAAGAAAGACAGAAGGGTAAGAAACCTAAAGTTACTGTCAAAAACCTGGGAATCTGCCCCAGGGCAGCAGCAGCAGGAACAGAAGGAGAAACAGGCTGATGGCAGGAATGAAAAATTTTAAATCCCAGCAGGAAGCTAGGGGGATGCAAAGCAGAGATGCGCGTGGTGGGCCAGATTCTCTGACTTGCTCCACTGCCTTTTCTCCACTCAGGTGGCACAAGGGGAGCAGCGGCAGCCTGTAACTCTCCATCTGAGGAAATCCGCAGTGTGGGGCAGTCCTAGTGGGTGTAGAACCAACACGGTGGTGCAGAGGGAGTGTCTCAGACAGAGAGAGTTGGGGAGGAGGAGTAACTGAAGTGGATCCCCAGCTGCAGGACTGTTCCTTGGGGACCACTGATGGCTGCTGCAAGTTGGAACAGCCCCCAGGGTGCTGTTCCAAGTGCCTGGCTGGGACAGAGAATTGCGGATGCGTAATTGGAAACTGATCACAGCAGAGAGCGTGGCCCAGTCTCTTATCACCAAACAGCTGACTGGCCCCATGAGATATTTCTGAGGTTCCAGGCAGGAACTTTATCTTCCAGGCTATTTTTCATTAAAAAACAAACATACAGACAACCCCCTCCCAAAACAAAGATAATCACAAACCAACATAAAAAACCCAAATTCAGTGCAATACAAACACTCAGGAAGTAGCTAGCAAATCTAGAGAGCTGTGGTTCCAAAAGCTCAAGGCTGCTTTGCAGTGTCCCCACAAGAGTGAAAGAGCCAGTGCCAACGGGGATCCACTCTTTAGTGGAGCAGTGTTAGAATCCACGTGCTCAGTGATGGAGCTAAACTCAACCCTGTTACAGTCATTCCTGTTCCTCTCACCCACAGTGACAGTGGAGCCCAGCTGGGTTGGTTCTGCCCGGGGTCCCTGGGATGGAACGCTCCAGGGCTGGCAGCGGGGCTCTCCCTAGAGGCCTTTGGCATTCACTCCCGTGGAAGGTCCCCCAGGGCGTAAGTTTAGCAGCCTCCAGAGTGCAAGGCAGGGGGCAGTTATTTGGTGTAGACTGTGAGCTCTGTCAGGCAGGGATGGTCTTGTTGTAAATGTGTGCAGGCAGTGCTTTACTGGGAATGAAAGAGGTGCCGGAGCTCAAGCGATTTTTTTTTTAACTTTCATAACTGATGCAGAAAGCCGAGAGGCGCCGGGGCTCAGTCCTGGCAAGCTCTGGCACAAATTAAGCACTGTGCACAGGACCTAGTACAGTGTGGCCCTGATCACTGATTGCGTCTCTAAACCTGTAAGATCATAATTATTTGGGTCTTTATGTTTCTGAGGAATGAAGGAAGAGGGTACTTTATTCCTTTAACTCAGCCATTGCATCGGTTACAATCACTGTTTAATGTGACCTATTCTTGGCTGCCCGCATAATTAAAAAAATTGTATAAAATAGCATCTAGTTGATCAGGCAATAACTGGTTTATGTAAATAATTAAATATAAGGGAAAAGCTGCGGGGAGAGGCAAGAAAAGACCCCATTATTGGAGCTCCCAGTGGTTGCATCTTGATTATAATTATTTGAACAAAAAAATTTCCCTCTATCTGCCCCAATGTCTGCCTTAGGTCTCTCGGTTTGGAAAGGCCCTGAGCCATCTAGTCCAACCCCTGCACTAGGGCACAATTGTCATCTATATGGGCCCTTTAATTGTTTCATCTGATCTGCTTTGGCACATGAGTGTTTCTTGAGGGATTCCCTCTTCCTAAAAACACTCCTGAATTGACTGTCTGCCCCAGTTAGAGGTGTTCTTTGTTTCTCTGATGATGTAGCCTGACCATTATGTAAAGTGTAGATGACAAGCAGATAGAGCACACAAACAGAACTTCCTTTACAGTGTTTCCCAAATGGCACTGTACAAAATGACTGCTGGTAGCAGGGTTCTCTTCAGTACTTAGCTTTTAAACACAAGGTGAAATTACATCATTCAGTCACTAAGTGGCTCTATACAGAATATAAATACACTTGCATTGGAATGCACTCTAAAATCGTACAATGTCATTTAAATATAATTTATCTTTCAGATTTGCATTTGAATCAAAAACAGTCAGAGGCTTCAGCAAAAGGTAAGTGATATCTACATGGGAAGTTACCCCAGTACAGTGGTTGCCTGCTTACTCAACTGGATGCTTTCCTGGAACTATCTCTTTGACACACAAACAGTTATGTTAACAAAATCTGTACAAATATCTATCCGGATGATACCATTAGCACAGGGTTCCCTTGTTACTCCCCGGACTAGGAGAATATCACAAATACAGCAGTAATGATACCAATTCCCAATGGCAACATTGTATGGCGACTATGATAATAGCACTGGAGGTGAAAAACATTTCCTAGGGTTTAATGGGCAACAGCTGGTATCAGACTGCAGGAAATGCCCTCGTGTTGCAGCTGCTGCTGTTGTTGAAGTCACAAACTGTTTTTCTTTAAGAAGAAACAAAACAAATTCACAGAAAGGGGAGAGGAAAGAATAGTAAAAAGAAAATACAGCCTTTGTCCTGGATGTCGACTTTCACTGGCAACCTCACTGCTGGAGAATCTCAGGTCCAGCACATGGTCTGATCAGCTGTTCTGAGGCATGGCAAACTTTTAGCAGGGTCAAGCCGTTTAAGGCATTGCTTTTAGCTGCTTCTCGGGCCTCAGACACATAGTAGTGTTGTGAAAGATTAATTGTTTTGGCTGGCTAAACCAGACTCTTATTAGACAGAAAGCAGAAAGGGAAAAACTAGAAACATGAAGAAAGGAGACAGAAGGTAGAAAAGAAAACTGACACAAGAAGAAGGGGGTGGCAGCAGGAATCTCAGGCTCACCCCCCCAGGTGGTGTTCAGGATTTAGCCAAAGTCAATGGAGTTGGTGATGTCATTTGGTTCCCTCTCTCTGGCTCTTGGTGTGATCAGAATGTCCTTCAGAATCAGGATGCTGAAAGCCGAATGGTATCATTGTGAATCCCATGAGGTGGTAGAGATGGCAGCTGTGATAATAAAACTCACGCCTTCCAATCCATGCATTTTGCTGTTCTGTTTAGTGACTCCCAGACAGTCATTCCATTAAAATTAACCGATGCAAATACATTTTGGTGATTTTCAACTCTTAGAATCATAGAATCATAGAATATCAGGGTTGGAAGGGACCTCAGGAGGTCATCTAGTCCAACCCCCTGCTCAAAGCAGGACCGATCCCCAATTAAATCATCACAGCCAGGGCTTTGTCAAGCCTGATCTTAAAAACTTCTAAGGAAGGAGATTCCACCACCTCCCTAGGTAACGCATTCCAGTGTTTCACCACCCTCCTAATGAAAAAGTTTTTCCTAATATCCAACCTAAATCTCCCCCACTGCAACTTGAGATCATTACTCCTTGTTCTGTCATCTGCTACCACTGAGAACAGTGTAGCGCCATCCTCTTTGGAACCCCCTTTCAGGTAGCTGAAAGCAGCTATCAAATCTCCCCTCATTCTTCTCTTCCGTAGACTAAATATCCCCAGTTCCCTCAGCCTCTCCTCATAAGTCATGTGTTCCAGTCCCCTAATCATTTTTGTTGCCCTCCGCTGGATGTTTTCCAATTTTTCCACATCCTTCTTGTAGTGTGGGGCCCGAAACTGGACACAGTACTCCAGATGAGGCCTCACCAGTGTCGAATAGAGGGCAGCGATCACGTCCCTCGATCTGCTGGCAATGCCCCTACTTATACATCCCAAAATGCCATTGGCCTCCTTGGCAACAAGGGCACACTGCTGACTCATATCCAGCTTCTCGTCCACTTGCTGACTTTTACAGACATTTTTATATAATGGGCTGAGTGGGACTTTTGTTACCTTGGGCAACTTCCACTACAGACTTGTGCACAACATTCCTCTGGGGAGGTTTCTTACAACAATCAATACTGAGCCAATGCACCAGCATGGTGCTCAGACACTCTGCTACTACAGGCACCCGCTTTTAAGCGAGGAAGACAAGTGGAGGTACCCAATTGTGGTCCACAAACATCCTGTGACAGTTTTTCAAAGCTGTGTGCCCTGGCCATAGTCTAGTTTGTGAAGTTACATTCTTTCCACCTAAATACCCAGCACTGTTTCAACTAGATATGATATTCTCCTCCTAACTTGTATACAGTTGCTGTGCACTGTTCAATAGTTGCCAGGCTTCACCCAATGCAAGGCTGAATTTCAGTGGGGGATAAAGTGATACCCACAGTCTTTACGCATATGAATAATTTCAGTGGGATGATTTATTTGAGTAAGGGTGGAAGGATCAGGCCTGCAGTTAAGCAATTACAGGATCCTCTATGAGGAAAAATGCAATATGAATTTCTGGTACCATTATTATTGTTACGATAACTTTATTGGAACAGATCAATGAGAAGTCTGTCCTTTTTCTGAATGTCCAGTTAAATATTTCTAGTGCCTCATGCCACTGATTTAGATTACAGGGGGAAGTAGTAAGATATTAAAAATAGTACAGAGTCATAAAATACATGAAAAGAAAAGGAGTACTTGTGGCACCTTAGAGACTAACCAATTTATTTGAGCATAAGCTTTTGTGCGCTACAGCTCACTTCATCGGGTGCTGTAGCTCACGAAAGCTTATACTCAAATAAATTGGTTAGTCTCTAAGGTGCCACAAGTACTCCTTTTCTTTTTGCGAATACAGACTTACACGGCTGTTACTCTGAAACCTGTCATAAAATACATGAACAGATTTACTGGTGAGAATATGATTCTAAAGATACACAAAACTGATTATTTCAAACAATTATCATGCAAAGGAGAGAGAACATGAAATTTTGCATGGGGCATTCTTCCCCATTTCATGTCTTCATTTGTTATGTGGTGTTATGTGCAGTGTTAAATAGTTAACACATTTCACTCTAGAGATGGCTGTATTTCCGTGGTGGGTGAAGTGATTACCACAGTTTTTACTCACATGAATAATTTAACTAAGGGCTGCAGGATCAGATCTAATTAAACATTTGGGGATCCTTTTCAATGAAAGGTATAACATAAATTTAAGGTACTATCATTTTATAAATTTATAGATTTACTGTAACAGTTTAACTATCTTTATTCTGAACTTCTGGCTCTTCAATATTTCTAACACTTTATGTCACTGACTTAGATTTCAGGGTGAAGTACAGAGAATATGTACAAAAAAAGTATCAAGCAATAAAAGACAGGAACGCGTGTCTTGGTGAGAATGTGAAGCTAAACAGCAGATACACAAAGCTGATTATTGTTAACAATCATGGTCATGAAAAAAAACGAGAACATGAAATAATAACCATGGGATGGAGCCATACAGAAGCCATGACTGAGCGAGCTAGTTCTGTGATTACCACGGGTACCTTATTTAAACCTGACAAAGATGGACAAACACCACAGATTGTTATGCTGGTGGGAGCTGCAGGGATTGGAAAAACAATGACTTCAAGAAAGATCATGTTGGACTGGGCAGCTGGGGAACTTTATAAAGAAATGTTTGATTATGTCTTCTACATAAATTGTAGGGAGATGAACCTTCTTACTAAGGAAGTAAGTGTGGCTGACATGATTTTAAAACATTGTCCTAATAATAAGACATCAATTAATCACATTCTGGGACAACCAGATAAACTCCTGTTCATAATTGATGGATTTGATGAACTAAGATTTTCCTTTGATCAGTCAGAAGATAACCTGTGCTCTGAGCCCTGGGAGAAGAAGCCAGTGGAAATTATACTGAGCAGTTTATTTAGGAAAACAGTTCTTCCCACATCCCACTTGCTGATCACTACAAGACCAGCTGCTCTGGAGAAACTGGGGAAGTGTTTGGAGTGTGAACGTC
Organism: Natator depressus; assembly: GCF_965152275.1. NCBI lineage: Eukaryota > Metazoa > Chordata > Testudines > Cheloniidae > Natator > Natator depressus. The sequence goes on from NC_134239.1 coordinate 17,710,055, forward strand.
ACGCAGAGATTCTGGGGTTTTCTGAAGCTGACAGGAAAGAGTATTTCCATAAGTTCTTTGGAAATGAGAAACAAGCAAGACAAGCGTTTAGATTTGTGAGAGAAAATGAAATTCTCTTCACTATGTGCTTTGTCCCCATCATGTGTTGGATCATCTGCACGGTTCTGAAACAACAGCTTGAAAAAGGTGAGGATCTTGCACAAGCTTCCAAAACAACCACCGGAATGTATGTGCTCTATCTTTCCAGTTTAGTTAACCCTCCTAGCAGCAATTCAAAGCCATGCAAGAAAGCTAGCTTGAGAGGACTTTGCTCTTTGGCTGCTGATGGAATCTGGAAGCGAAAGATACTGTTTGAGGAAGAAGAAATCAAGATGTTGGGGTTAGATCAGGCAGATGCTCTCCCTCTCTTTTTGAACGAAAACATTTCTAAAAAAGATATTGACACTGAATGTCTCTACAGCTTCATTCACTTAAGCTTTCAGGAATTTTTTGCAGCTTTGTTTTATGTCCTGGAGGAAGATGAAGAAACAATGGAAGATTCAGGGATTCTCAAGAAAGATGTGAAAACATTGTTAGAAAACTATGGAAACTCTAGGAATTACTTAATGTTAACAGTGCGATTCCTGTATGGTCTTTTAAATGAAAAAAGAATAAAGGACATGGAGAAAAAATTTGGGTTTAAAATTTCACCTAAAATTAAGCCAGATTTACTGAAGTGGATTCAGACAAATAAACACACAGTGCTATCTGTGCCCTCTGTGTATGATAAAATCATTTGTCAGCTTGAGGAGTTTCGCTGTTTGTATGAGATCCAAGATGAAAATTTTATGAAAAATGCATTGGAGCCTTTCACTAAAATAGTGATAAGTCGAAATAAACTTACTCCAATGGACCAAATAGTTCTTTCATTTTGTGTAAACAACTGCCATAGACTGGTGTCTCTTGAGATGTATGCCTGCACATTCAGATTTGAAGACCGTAAGGAAGAAGTACCACAAAGACATGAAGAATTGGATCAGTAAGTATTATTGGACCTCTAATATGTGCACCTCCTTTAATTGATGAAACATGATTATCCCTCTGTTTTGATAGCTAATAAATGGCTGAATGACCCACCGCAAAATAATTCTATTTTGGCAGGCTAATGATAGTTAGGGAGATTTCCTCAGGTTCACGCTACCAAAAAAGGTGTTTTTCCTTTTTCTTAGCATGATTGTTTGGTCTGCTTTGTCCACGCAGTGGCTGAAATGTTTGCTATAGTGTTACATAAATGGGTTATGGACAGGAGTGAGGTGAGACCAAAGAGCTTGGGAGGGAAGCATGCTTTGTGTGAACAATTGTACAAGGAAGGTAGAGAGCTATTCACTGAGACTTTAAGTGATCTTTGAAAAGCCTTCATCAAGGGGCAAGGAAATCATAAGGAAATAGACCCATATTTCTATGCCGCCAATGTACAATGATATTCTTCTCAACAAAGGTAGAAAAAATAATTGAATTTTTCAGATTCTTTTTATCCAAATTCAAGCTTTCTTCTTATTTTAAATTTCACTAAACTTACTAACCTTAAAGGACAGACGGTTCTACCTAATCTCAGGGAATGTCAAGAAAATAATGCTCCGCTTGCAAAGCAGAACAAACCCAATTCCCCGCCTTTCATTCACACCAGCAACAGAGTAAAGCTACATGCTGAGTATCAGCTTGACGGTGCACGTCATGTTTGCATAGTCTTTAGAGTGCCATCCTTGGATGGCTCAGTGCTTGGACACTGTGTGGGCTAAATGACACTAGGTTGCCCTGTACTTGCCGGTCATCTTAGAGTGTTATTCTTGGACTATTGCAGTTAGTTTGAGCAGTAGACTCGTTGAGTCTGATGAGTTCAAGTACTCTGTCAGTTGTAATTTCAATTTAATGCCACTTTTAAGATCTTTTTTCTTTAAAATGAAGGTTTAATCATCCTATTAAACTGAAAACTCCACCATAACTTTATGCACAGTGTCAATAGTACCCCATTCTCATGGATCATTTAAAAATAATAAAGAGGAAGTGTTCTTGCTAGACAGCTCTTACCCATGTGCAGTAAAATATGGTTATTCAGTCTTACATGCAATTTAAAGAATTTTTCAGAAGTTTGTTTCCTGTCAGTCAGAATCAGCTATAAACAAAATTAACTCTTTGCTTCACAAGTGTTGTCCGGTCACAGGTCCAGTACTAACAGCTCAGCAGGACTCCAAAACAATCTTAACTAGCCCTGCCAAGTGTCTCACATCTTGCAGGACATTCACCTATATGCGGGTCTGCCACACATTTCCTCACAGTGAGTGAAGTATATTAAATTGCCAGTGAAGAGGCCAAGACTTCCAATTCTAGCTCTTCTATTTGCTGCTCTTAATATTTGTGTGCATGTCACAGCCCTTGTTAAGCAAGGCCTCAGACCCCTAGCTTAGGGGAGATATAACTATCATTCACCCAATTGACAGTTAAGATAACTAAGGCCACTGAGCTCTGAATAGAATCCAGGTCTCTAATAGGACAGCCCCAATTCGACTCTTGTATCAGGCTAGGTTCTTCCTGGTTGCATTATATGGCTGTGCCATTTGTCTGACTTATCGACTTCTCCCATGCATCAGTTGCAGGCACAGAGGTTTCTTCTGGGTCTTCTTTCTCCCTGGCACTAGGACTTTGATGGTTCTTTTGTCATGGTCACATTGCCTGTGAGGTGAAAGGGGCCAACATATTTCCTTGAGTAACCCCCCTAACAGTGTGGTTCTTCGCTCCTCTCCAGTGGCTAGATCACATTGAGGGTGAGGAATCTGGGACTGCCTCCATGCTAAAAGGAGTGGTTCTTTAAGTCAAGTGGTTGAAGCTCATGTTTCCAGCTCTACAGACCCTGCAGACAACCCAAACGAGAGGATCTTTACACTTACCTAGGCTGACTCTGACGAGTAGACTATAGTCTGATTCCAGAGTCAGGAACAGAACCCCTCCTAAGAATCATGATACCCAACATTCCAGTGTCAGTTCATACATAGCTGCATAGCCAGCTATGGGCTATTCCACACAGTGGTTAACAGCACAGCTTCCACCCAAGAGTGACTCCTATAGCTGAAGTGGTAGAAGTCTGTGCTGAAGATTGTCAGTTCAGACCAAGCTAATAACCCATATGAGAGAAAATATAAGTAAGTCAGCGTGAGGACCCTTGATTAATAGTTTAAATGGTTTTAGATTGCAAACCATTATATTAGAAGGTGAATTTGGAAGTTGTGTTTCTATATGCTTATAGCTGTATTTTAATTGTTTGTATTAATGGGAGCTGTCCTTTAAAGAACAGTGCCCCTTAGAGAATGGGCACATTACAGGGTTTGTTTGAAGGAGACTCATGGAAGGCACTCAGATACCACAGCAGTGGCAGAAACATAGCTAAATAGTGGAGGAGGGGACTGACATAGTAAGAACAAGGCAAGAAAGTTATCTTAGCAGCAACATTTTGCATGGACTTGAGATGGCAAGACTGCATTTGTCAAAGCCAAAGAGGAGGAGATTGTAGAGGCCAAGATGAAAGAAGACAAGGGCTGGATTAGAGTTGTAGCTCTGTGGCCTGAAAGGAAAGACCAGATCTTAGAATGTTGTTCAGGAAGAAGTGGCAAGATTTAGACATGGCCTGGATATGTGGATCGAGAGAAAGGACTGAGTGAAAAATGATACCCACATTACGAGCATGTGATACTGGAAGGATGACATTGCTTTCCACAGTGATTGTGAGAAGGGAGAGATTGGGGGAGAGGGGAAGATCAAGAGCTTAGTTTTGGCCATGTTCATCTTAAGGTGATGGCTGGACCTAGATGAAGAGATGTCAGAAAAACAGGCCAGGATTTTAGTCTGGATGGAGAGAGGTCTAGAGAAAGGATATAGATCTGTGAGTTATCAGCATAAAGATGATGAAATTGCCAAGTGATAGCATGTAAGTGGAGATAAGGAGGCAGGCAAGCATGGAGCCCTGTGGAACCCCAATGAATGTTGGAGGGGAATGAGGATGATCCACCAAATGAAACACTGACTAGAAGAGAAAAGCAGGAGGGGATAGAGTCATGAAAGCTGAGAGAGAGTAAAAGATTTCAAGAAGAGAAAGGTCAGGTTGTGGAGGGGAAGGATTGAATACAAGCCCTGAGATTAAAGACCTTGGTAAAGGAAATTTCTGTGGAGAGGATGCCAGAATGGAGAGGGTCTAGGATGGAACTGGATACAGGAACTCCAAACAGCAGTTGTAGATAGCGTGTTTGATGAGTTGGGAGACGAAGGGAGAATAAGCAATAGTTGGAGAGGCAAGTAGGGTCCAGGGTAGGTTTATTTTGGGGGGGACAGTAAAATAGAAATGGAAAAAGACCAGAGAGTTTGAGGAAAATGGTGAGGGAGGGGTTGAGATTGGAGAGATGGTAGGTCATAAGACAGGATGGGATGGTGTTACTGGGGTATATGGGGGGGGGAGAGGGGTTAGAGGGGACAGTAGGCCAAATTTTTATGCCAACTAAAATGTCAAATCTGTAATATCTTTCAGAAACACCTGCTTATTGGAGTTGTCCCTATAATTAATAATTCACTGAATAAACATTGCCTTATTATTCAGTGTCTGAACAATTTGATTTAAAAAAAACCTTATCTTCTACTGAATCTCAGAAATGATGAAATAATTATAGATCTTCACAAAACCACTGGTGACAGTCCCATTTGTGTGAGTGCTCTAAGCACTCACCGGGGATCAGAGTACAACTTCAAAAAATGAATCGGTTACTCTTAGTAGCACCTATTGTAGTTCAGTCTGTGCATTTAAAGCACACCTAAGATACTAAATACATTTTTGGGGGGATGGGGATTTACAGTGAACTGAAACTGTAGAATAACTCCTATGCAGCATATGACCACACCACGTAAGAAGCTATTTTAATATTCAGGAAATAGAATTAAAATCTGTCTCCAGAGAACAAGACAGAACATTCCTCTTCTCTCTTTCTAGGGAACAACATCAGGATGAGCTGAAGCATTCCCGTATTTACCAGCTCTGTCAAGCACTGAAGAATCCAAACTGTAAATTAAAGAAACTATGATAAGACATTATTCCATCCTTTTAAAAATCCTATTATTACTCTTGTGATCCCAGAAATTCTACAGCCGTTCAGCTCTCTTTGCCACTGCTGGTGTAACTGCCATATATTAAAAGCCCCAAAAACTCATTAACACTGAGTTAAGGATACCCAGTGCTGCCTCATGCCCTTCCAGAATGTGAAGAGCAGCTAAACTTAAACCTCTGAAAACTAGGAGATACAAAGTTACGGTACACACCACCCCCGCAATGCACCCTTCACTTTGCCCTGCTAGAGCTGGCAATAGCCCTTGGGAATGTTTCAGTAAGAGTGGTCCAATCATAAGTAGATGTGTGGAAATACTAAGAATGTGCCAGTGTTTGAGCTGTGTTTCTCAGATTCGAATTGCAACACTTATCTGCATGCACCTTACCTGTCATTTCCCAGGTTTTGTGCCTCTGTATGTACTGGTGGAGGGATCAGTTGGAGCAGGCTATCAGAGTTGTGACTGTGATATGAGGAGAGATGTATGTGTATTTCTTTTTCACTTCAGTGCTGAACTTTGTAGGTTGTGTCAGTAGAGGTTTAGAAGGGTGTATTCTTGCCACGGGGATAGTCAGCCATCTAATGGCACATATGACAGTGGTCTTAAGGGCCTAGTGAGTGATAGGAGAAGGCAGTGCCTCAGAAGGAATCTTCAGCGCAAAGACTTACATTTTGTAAGTCTGAGACAGTAGGCTCAGAGCTGGATTCACGAAGGGGACTCCAGCTTGGCATTGCAACATGTAGCTTTAGGCATCCTGCTACCTAGTAGTATCTGCAGCTCCAAGTGAGGAACCCAGCTTCGGCGGGGGGTGGGGTGGGGTGGGGTGGGGTGAGGAAGAGTTAGGTGCCTAAGCATGGGATTCACAGAAGCCAGTACGCTGAACTGCCTGAGCTAGACAGTAGGAGACCCGCTGAGGCTGGGCAGAGGGAAGCACCTCGCTCCACGAGGGGTTTCATAGGAGGGAAGTGCTGATGTCCTTTCCTCCTTATGCCCTATTGTGCAGTGGTTAGCACTTTCACCCAGGACCTAGAATACCCTAACTCTAATCCCCCTCTGCCAGATTTGGAGCAAGGACTTGAACCTAGGTCTCTTGCATCTCAAGGAAGTACCCTGACCACTGGGATGTGGGGTATTCTATGGTGGAACTCTCTTGATTCCTCCTGTGGGAGCTATTCCACTTTGTATAAAATATTTAAATAGTCACTGCAGCACCATTACTTCGTTGGCCATCCTTTGTATGGGACCTGATTTGGTGTGCTCAGAGCATGCCTACTAGATTGGGTCCCACAGGTAAGACACATGGGACAATGCTGAGTTTGAGACTCCTGCAGCTCAGTGGCCACTTAGGTGGCTGTGTCCCTGCCCACTAGCAGAAGTTTAGGTGCCTAGGGGACTTTACCAGTGGAAACTTAAGTGCCTGTGGAATTAAGCCACTTACAGGGTTAGATAGTAGCTGAACAGGGGTTTTTAAGAACTACATTTTAGGCTTAAGTGCCTAAAGTGGCAGTTAGGCATCTACATCCCTTTGTGTATTTAGCCATCAGTGGTTGAGTGTAGGTCAGGTGTAGGTAGCTCCTGCTTGCTACATCTAACCTAACCTAAGTTTTACCTTAGTAAAGAGAAGGTGTTAGACTTTGTCCCATTGTGCTCATATGCTCTGTTCCCAGAGCGTTCTGTATAATCTGTAAGACTAGAGTGCTAATATATGGGTTATTGACATGTTGAGGCATTGCTCAAAGTGGGCAGAGTTAAGGTTGTGTTGTGGGGTGGAACGTACTTTAACTTTGTGTTTCCCAGTTTTCAGAAGTTTGTTGGTTTGTTTTTGTGTGCTCTCCATATGCTGGAAGGGCAAGAGGTCACACGGGGCAACCTTGACTCTGCATTATCAGAAGCTTAGGTCATTTAATTTTCTTGCTTTTAAAGGAAGATGAACTGAAATAGACCAGGGCTACTAGCCTCAGTTCTTGAGAGTTAGCACTTGGCAGACAGACAACACTGACCACAACTGAGTAGTGCCTGGCTGCCAGTCAACATGCCAGAATTGTTTGCGTCAGTGTATGTCCATCTTTCAAATGGTTTTTTAGGTCAGCTCCCTCTGTAATCATATATAAGATCTTCTAATGGTGGGTAGGAAGTGACCCCAAAGACCTCCATTCTATAAGGCCAAGAAAATCTCTAGGTGAACTCTGAGGTACCAGTCAGTGTGCTGTTCCCTCTCTGGTGATTAGCTTACAGAGCTCAAGCCTTCTGTTGTTTTTGTGTGTGCAAGAAACAAATTGCATAAAAAAGAGGACAGACAACCAGCCTTCTCTCAGCCGTGAAACCTTCCGAGCTGCAAGGCAAGCAAAGGAAGGCACTTACCCTTGGTTTCACCTCCTCCCTCTTTTTCCTGTTTGTTACAGATTCCAATAATTGAGACTCTAAAGGAATTGATACCTACACAAGATTATAGAATTGCACCAATTTATCATTATAATATGAGATGTATGTTAACCACAAAGTATACCTCTGTTATAGCCCTTCAATGTGCTGTATAGAGATGCCCAGGAAAAATGCAGGGGGAAGGTAGAGTAGAACTGGGATATTTTAAAAAATTGAGATGTGTCAAAATCAGGGTGCACCCCTCATATTCCATAGCAGGTTCCTTGTTTTTGGTGAGGGATTGCAGGCCTTGAACCCAGGTCCACAGGTCACACTTAGGACACAACTGCCACCCAGTAGCTCACCTGAGTAATTAGAAAAGGGAACGAGTGAAGTGCTGGCTTGCAGGGGCCCCCATCCCTGCAGCTCCCAATTGGGGAAAACATCCAGCATTCCCAACTGGCTGAGGGGCCATGTATAAGCCAGGAAATAACACAGGAAGTTATCTGAGCAACTAGAGGAATCCCTGGTTGGCTGATACTCTGGACTCCTCCTGAACCCCGCTTGCTCCTGGTTCCTGTCCTCTTATTCCAGACCACTGTCTACTCCCAGTTGCTGCTTTGCTGTCCGACTCCATTGCATGTCAGTTCTGAGTCCTAAATAGACATGAGGTAGCAAGTCAGAAAACAGGCTGCCCTGTCCATGTGATTAAAATATATCTCCCCAATGGAGCACCATTTTCATTATTTCCCAGTAACCTCTCTTTCTTTCCCCCTCTCCCCTTATCTGCCTTCTCCTCTTACTCCTTGTTTGTTGTAAAGTTTCTCTTTAGGGGAGGTTGAACTGTTTCTGTGTTTAGGGGCATCAGGACATGTCTTAACCTGAACACTACATGCTGAATACAGAATAAATGCGAGCTGCAGGTGGATCAGAAGCCACCCACAGTCCTAAGGGTGAAGTTTTTATAACAGCTCAGCATCCAGCGCATACGCAATATGCTGAGTGATTCTGAGAATCTGGCCTGACTTGTGTTTACATTCTCAGCACCCATTGCCCCAGCACTAGGATTTCATATCTTGATAAAGTCGTGTTTCTACAACCCCCCTGACAGCAAGGGAAGGACTGGACAGACAGAACTGCTCACTTTCTAATCTGTGCATCTGTCTCCTGCAGCTTGAGGGCTTGCAAACTCACAGCGGCTTGTTGTGGGGACCTCTCCTCTGTCCTCAGCACTAACCAGTTCCTGACAGACCTGGACCTGACTGGTAATGAAGTGAGAGATACAGGAGTGCAGCTCCTGTGTGAGGGACTGAAACATCAAAACTGCAAACTGCAGAGACTGAGGTAGGTACTGACAGATTTCCTTTATGTGAAGAACTTGACAGGGGGTGCTGAGCTCACGAAAGCTTATGCTCAAATAAATTGGTTAGTCTCTAAGGTGCCACAAGTCCTCCTTTTCTTTTTGCGAATACAGACTAACACGGCTGTTACTCTGAAACCTGCAGGTACATGGTAAGGCTAACAGTTGAGTCTCTGTCAGTGATACTTTCTGTCCATCCCAATCATGAGAGCAAAGAAGAGCTTCTCCCCATCAAGACCCTTGCAGCTAGGAAAAAAATATTACCTACAGCCCAGGACATCTCTGATCCATCTGTTAGCTATTTCTCCTCCTTCTGTGCAGCCACCCCCACATTCACTTTTCATCCTGCTCCCCAGCTGTTCAGGGGGTTAATGAGCTGCAGCTTCCCCTCCTCAGTGCATGCACTGTTCCCTCCCCAGGACAGAGAGCTAAATACAGCCCTGGAGACCACCTGCTGGCCTGCTAGGCAAGCTGTACTGCCTTGAAACTGACAGGGTGGCCACAGCCCCTAACTGGCTGCTGGTTTAGCAGCCCGGCTTATAAGCCTAGCCCATGCAGCAGCTTAGTGGCTGCTGAACGTGTACCATGCCTGCAGCTGCACTTGTCCTTGTTCTAGTTCCTGCTCTTGCTCCGCTCCAGCCTTAGTCCCCTTTAGCTTCACTTCCTGGCTTTGCCTCTGGCTTATGACTCTGGTTGATCCTCCAGTTCTGGCATTTGGCTTCTGTCTCTCTGAGACTGATTCCTGGCTTCGCCTCTGGCTCACGACTCTGGTTTGGGCATTTGGCTTCTATTCCTCTGGTATTGACCTGCAGCTTGTTTACTGGCTTCGCCCACCCTGGACCCAGCTCTAATCAGTAGGCTGAATTCTTGCTTCCTCCACTTGGCCTGACCGCCCGTGGCCCAGTTAGCTATAGGCACTTCCTCTGTTGCAGGGCATATAGTGCATGGGTCATAATGCTATCATGACTGTTGGGTGGTGGCATGGATACGCTGGCCACCTGGAGCCCTACAGACCTGGGTTCTAGACTTCGGCTCTTTCCACACCCATGCTGTGGGACTTTCCTGATGCAGTCCTCTAGAATGTGTTAAAAGATCTTCTTCTTAATCACATTCACAGGTTGGGGCATAGCATTGAATGATGCCCATTTTCATATAATGAGTTTGAAATCTTGCATGTGTAATTCTGCCATTAACAAGGTTCCCAGTCCGAAAAGGCTGTTTGTGGTGCACCATTCAAGATCTATGCAGTTCCTTCTCTTCCTCCATCTGGGGTCCCTGAATAAATCAAAGTGCTTTTTGTGTCTGTTTTGCTGATAGCTATGCCTGGCCACCTGCATTCACTAATACCAAAGATGGCTGTACTGTAATTTTTTTCACTTCTTTGACTTGGCTTTCTGATCTGTAGAATAATTCACACATTCCAAAGTTACACATGAACCCAGAGCAGTGACTTTTTCCTTGCAACAACTTCTTACTGTAGCAGGGTTTGGCTGATCTCCACCATGCCGTCCATTGGAGGGTTAACCACTGATCCAGGGACCTGTAGTTCGTGTCTTATTTGTTCTGTTTCTGTAACAAACATGTTCTATGGGGTTAGGTTGTCAATCTCCTGATTAATTTGGAGGACCAGGAGACTGCTTTTTGTCTTGTCTCTACCCGTCGCCTGTCTGGCTTGGGTGACTCTACTAGGAGAATGAAACTCCCTCCGTCTTAGCTGGGTGGGGCATGGAGACATTCAAGCAACCCCCCCACATCAAGGTAGCAGTCTCTAGGTGGACAACTTTCTGGCCAACCTGAACTCTGGTGGCTCAACGGAAGGGCTATGGACTTTGCCTCAGGAGGAAGTCTTACCCCAAACTTTATTCCTCACCATTGATCGGTGGCAGATGTTTGAGTCATTCTCAGTGCTAATTTGTCAAAGGTGAAGTACAGGTGACAGGGCTTAAGAAGGAAGTCCCACCCAACACAGGTTTCTCATTGATCAAGGGGTAGAGATTGGGGGCCTAAGGTAGGATATCTGTTATATGCCCATCAGTCCCTCTTCATGAAGAGAGTCGCCTGTCAGAACATCTGTTATATGCCCTGTTCATGCTGGCTCACTCATCTCTGCATTTCTCTCTGCTGTAGACTGAAGAGCTGCAAAGTCTCAGATGATGGCTGTGCAGATCTTGCTGCTGCTCTCGGAACCAGCCAGAGCCTGACAGAGCTGGATCTGAGTTTTAATCATTATCTGAGAGATCCTGGAGTGCAGCTGCTGTGTGAGGGGCTGATACATCCAACCTGCAAATTACAGAGTCTGAAGTAAGTGACATTTGACTTCCTCTGTGTATTTATACATGCCCTTTTTGTAAAGTGCCTGATGCGGTCTGTGGCTGGTGGCTGCTCTCTGCAGCTACATGGAAAAGCTGAGATTTCGGTGCCTCTCCAGCACTAGCATCGATGGCTCACAACACGCACCCAGTCTCCCTGGGCCCACACCAGAGAACTGGCTCCACATCCGGCTCCTTGAAGACCGGTGGAACACATGCATTTGTGTGCGCACGTGCATACACGAGTTTTAAACCAACTCTTAATAAGATGCGTTTTATTAAAAAGAGCTCAGCCTTGCCCTTTAGCTCCACAGCCTCTGGCCTTTGAGGAATAAATATTTAATTTTTGAAACAAACGATTTTTTAATAGCTGACAGGTAAGAATGAGCTCTAACAGCCTATATTATAAATCACTTTAATGACTTTTGATATCTTAATTTTCTATTTTAAAACTAATGAAAGCAAAAGAGGTCCCAGGACCTGGATCTAAACCTCCCCATCTGAGCTGAAATACTCAGTCTGGGTTTCAGCTTCAGCCCCAGCCATACTGACTCCTGCCTTTGCGTTTCCCAGGGCAGGGGCCAAAGTTGCTTTCAGCTGAGACACATCAGCAGTTTGGAGAAACACCCTTTGAAGTGCAGCTTGCTGGGAATGGGGCTGTGTGTTTACAGGTACACACTGGGCAGGGAAAAGCAGGTGCCAATGCTGGACTTGTGTAAAAAAAAAAACAAAAAACCCCAACCCTTTGGGGAAAGCTATGGATCTTTCTTTTTTCTATTTCAATACATTGCTCTCCTCTCTTTCTTTCAATAAGCGCAAGATTCCACCCTGACCTGTGAGATCCTGGGAAACTCAAGGGATTTGGGGCCAGGTTTTCAAAGATCCGCAAGCTCCCACTGTAACACATCTGCCTCATGTTTTAAAAGATCTGCAGGTTGGATGTGGAAATCTCTTGAAAATCTGTCCCTAAAGCACCAGCAGAGTGAGCTGCAAAATCAGCCTCCTTTTGCAACAGTGGCCGCCTATCATCGGAGGTTTGGGGTTAAAGGCACCAACCCCTAATATAGTATCCCCGTACTCTCCCAAGAACATCAGGAGGGCTGAGGTGCTTCTGTCCCCGTCTACCTCAAAGCTTTGCCAGTCAGGTAGATGGCTAGGACTCATCTCATGGCTGTTTTATTCTCCTTTTATTCTCACTGTCTGTCAGTGATTTTTAGCCTCTTACCTCTTGAAGACAAGAAGGTGCCACTCTCCATTACACACTCAGCTCCTGGTGGCTTGTCTAGTCTGCAAAGGTGTATAATAATGTATGTAGTGAAAGAAGACGTCTGTCAATGAGTTCCCTTCTCAGAGCAGTCACCATCACAGCCACTTTCCAAATGCCTTCCCTCCCCCTTGCTTTAGGAGGAGTCATCTCTGAGCTGCAACTCCCTGTCCCTTCCTGAGACCAACAGACCTGTAGTAGTAACTGGATTTGTTAGTTGATCCAGTAGATCCTGTGCTTCGCTGATTAAACACAGAATAATTTGTTTTGAATAGCTAATGGCACGCACGCCTTGTTGATTGAGTTTGATCCTGCAGCTTGCTCTATGCATCCAAAATACTTTGGGTCTCATTCTTAAATAGAGAATCATGCCCTGTGGGACCAGGGCTGAGAAACTACAGTTACCAGCTTGGGAAACTTTTTAATGTAAGCAGTGGTTGAAATGTATTTTATTTTACATGCTCATCCAAGACCCCAGTTTCATTCCTGACAGGTGTAACACAAACAATTTTTAGACTACATTGGGTCCTTCCCCCCCCTAATTTTACCTTCAGATTTTCATTTCAAACCTATCTGTTTTAAAACTTTTGTGGTTTGTTATATTAATAACTAGAGTGTCACACACGCCATACCTTCTGTAGCTGAGCTGCTTGCAGACACCCAGGGGCTCCATGCATCCCTCCATATCCTGGCCCCCCAGGTGCCACCCTCCCATCCCCATCTATTTTAGGAACTCCCGCAACCCCACCCTACACCCTCCCTCTTGCCAGGGTGTCTGTGTATGTCCTCTGTCCCCCCTCCTGATTTCAGAGTGCCTCATTCTCCCTCTCACCAAAGCAGTGTCCTCCATATCCCTCTCCCCCATACCAGGGGGCTCCATATGTTCCCTTCCTTTCCCCCCATCTCCTATACCAGGGTTCCCCATTCTCCCTACCATGCCAGGGATTCTATGTGCCCTTCCATTCTGCCCTTCTCCCATGTCAGGGGTTCTGCATGTCCCCCTATTTCCCCACTCCCACCTTGCTAGGGGCTCGTGTGTCTCATTTCTCTTGTCCCTCAAAAGTAACTTTCTTCTCCCCAAATTGGAAGGGACAGGTAGACCGCTGGTGCCCACCCCGCCACCAGAGAAGGCTTTGGAGAGGCAGTGTACTAGCAGGGAAGAAAGAATGAAGTCTGCACCCTCCTCTGTCTCCTGGCTGAGTACACCCCCAACAGCTGTTAGGTGACTCCCAGTCGAGAGAGCAAAGAACATGCTGACCACCCCCACTACTTTTTTTCTATGGGTGCTTGAGCCATGGAGCACCCCTGGAGTCGGTGCCTGTGCCTGACTTGTAGCAGTGTAAATCAGGAGTAACCCCAATGAAATCACTGGTATAAAATCAATGGCTCACAGGTGGTTCACCAGGCTGGGCAGCAGTCTAAGGAGCGGTGCTGTGGTTCACCAGCAGATATGAACCCAGTCTGACAAGCCGGAGAAGGCACTTCAGCCTGGCAGTGCCAGCAGGAATCTGAAACACACTTCTTGAATGGAAGCGGGTACTAAGCAGGGGGGAATCTAGCTGGCAGAGCTCTACTGGCACAGGCGCTGTAGTGTAGCTGTGGTAGCAGAGACAGCGGTGAAGGGTGGTACAGGCTAGCCGCCCCAAGTCCATACCCATAGAGTTCAGACAATTTTTGTACCAGCAGGGGAGATGCAGAGCTAGTGCCAGGAGCATGAAGGAGCAGAATCTCCCAGCTCCTGCTCAGCTGGGCCCAGTTATCTGGAGAAAGGGCTCCCCCTACAACCTCCCTGTAGTGATGGGCCTGCTCTGATTTGGGTCGCACCATCCCGGGGCTGATCAGGGCCAAGTCCAGCTAGATTGGTCAAGAGCTGAGTGAGCAGGACTTGAGGGACCCTGTTCCCATCCTGAGTTCTGGTTGGTCAGTGGAAAGGGCTGGGGTGGTGGTTTGTGAGGAAGTCGGGTGCCCACTTTTTATTTCTCATTAGTCAATGGCAGAGATTTGGGGCTTGAAATGTCTGGGCCATCCTCAGTGCTGATTGGTCAGACAGAAGGGCTGGTGGCTGGGGTTGCCTGTCGGGCTCATCATGCTGTTCCTTTCAGGCACTTATCTCACTTCTCTGCATTTATGTCCCGCAGGTTAAATTATTGCAATATCACACATGTTAGCTGTAAGGATCTTGCTGCTGTTCTCAAAAGCAGCCAGAGGCTAACAGAGCTGGACGTGGGCACTAATGTACTACAAGAATCTGGAGTACAGCTTCTGTGCGAGGCACTGAAACATCCAAACTGCAGACTGCAGAGACTGGGGTAAGCAATGTTTGGCCTCCTTAGTATTTACAGGTGTCCTTTCTGTAAAGTGCAGGACAGGATGTACGGCTGATCTCTGATGTTTACTCCCTGCAGCTTCATGGAGAAACTGAGTTCAGTGTCTCTCTAGAGTCCCCATCAATAGCTCACAGCATGCACCCAGTCTGCCCTCTTTGGAAAATGAAAACTTTAAGTCAAGGTGGGACCACGCCAGACATTTGGCTCCACAGTCCCTTGGGCAATAAATACATACAGCATTTTATTAAGACTTTGTTTAAAAATATCATTGGCTCTGGAGTGCAAGATAGCTGCACGGTGCCCACTAGTCTCTCAAAAAAACTCCAACTCATAATAAAATGCGTTCATTAAAAAGCGCTTACTCTTACTATTCTAATCTATTTTATAGATTGTTTTAATGACTTTTGACACCTTGACCTTTTCGTATAAAACCAATAAAAGCCAAGGAGGCCTCAGGACCCTGGGGATGCTGAATCTTCCCTTCTGAGCTGATTCACTCAATTGGGAATGGGTGTTTAGTTACAAACAGGAGAGAAGCAAATGCTGGATTCATTATAAAAAAAACCCCTAAACCCTTTGGGGAAAGCTCTGGCTCGTCCCTTTTCTGTTTCAATACATTGCTGCTAATTTCTTCTGTTTCCAAGGCAGAAGCCTCACCCAACGCCTGTGAGATTCTGGGGGACTCTGTAGACTTGGGGTCAGATTTTCAAATGAGCTCAGCTCCATTGTGATGCTTCTGCCCAGCGCGTCAGAAGACCTGCAGGATGAATGCTGAGCTCTCTTGAAAACTGAGTTCCAAAAACATCTGCAGAATGAATTACAAAATCAGCCTCCTTCTGATGCAGTTGCTATCCATCATTGGAGGTTTGGGGTTAAAGCCACCTACCCCTAATGCAGGGACCCCCATTCTCAGCCAAGATCATTAGATCCTCTGCTTGGAAGGCTGAGTGGCTTCTCTCCCCATCTAGCCCTGCTAGTCCTAAATGTAAGCAAGGTTTGAATGGGCTATACCCTGACAGCGAATGATGAACCGGCGGGGAGGCTTTAGGACCAGAATGTATTTACATGAACACTCCTATTCTGCCGAGGTATCCAGCAGCCAGAGCTGTGTTTCCCGAGGGATCAGCTTTGGCTGGTGTTGGGTTACAAATCACTTTCATATTGAATGCTGGGGCAATGAAATGTTGTTATCCTTATTGGATGAGTGAAGGGCCTGCAGAACTGTACTTAGCCTGCCTGAATGAGGGGATCACCCGCAACTGAACTGAACTCGCTAAGCAGGGTGCCAACTTCCAGTGGAGAGTGAGGGGCTGGGCCGGGGACAAGTGTTCCTGTCTGGAGGTGTGGGCTCTGCGGAAGGGTCATAAGGCAACATTTGACCTGCCCCTCTCCCCTGTTTAAAGATAGTTAATTAGGCTCCACTGAGAGTCTCTTGTTTTGCTAAGTGAGTGCTAGAGCTGACCTATTGGGTGTACGTGCTCGACGGTGGGGCAGCATTTCTGCCAAAGACTGCCCAGACTGAGGTTCCCCCACTGAGAGCTGAAGTCACTGGGACTTGGGGTGAAACCTCAAGAGACCAACTCACAGAGGAGAGGCCGGGGCAGCAGGAGGTGACTGTGCAGATGACAGCGTGGTGGAGTGAATGACAGTGCAGCAGCAGGCTGTGACACAGCGAGAAGGGCGGCAGCTATGACCAGTTGCAGTGGCGGCAGGGAAGGCATTGCTTGACTTTTCTTTTGCATTCCCCTCCGCCCCCCGATGGGAGGTGAACTCACGAGAATGCACCTCTGGACTCTGTCTCTCCACTGACTAAGGACAGTGGCTAGGAGTGGGGTGTGGTGGAGGGAGAGGGGAGTAGTGTGTTAAAGGGAGGGACATTTGTTTGTTGGACTTTCACACAGCCAGGTGAGAATGGAGGCAAAGGTTGCTGTCCAATGTACTTGGGGGCGGGAATTTGGCTCATGGGTTGATGTGCTTGAATCATGGTTGTGGGTGGTTTTCCCAAATTAATGTCAGTTCCTTTTCCCTTTCTATGAAAAGTTTTGCTCTGCTCTACAGACTCAGAGCTTGTGAGAGGGGAAGTGTTTAATTTTCCCAGATTACTGGGTGGGGTCTCGAGAAGCTTCTGTATTTTATTGTTAAGAGGGACCCCTTGATATTGAATCTGGCCCTTGTTGCTGCCAACTTCACCTGGCCTGGGGTTACATAAAGCAAGGTCTTAAAGCTCTGCTTGCCAGTGTGTAGATGGATAGGACGCAGGTTAGTGCTGTCTGTCTGTTCTTTTTACCCTCACCATCAGTGATGTTTGGCTCCTCCCCTCTCCTGCAGAAGAGAAGGTGCCACTCTCCTGCAGAGAAGTGATAGCAGCTGGTGGCTTCTAAGACCCCCCGTATGTAGGGATAGGAGCCAGCTATCAGTGATGTCTCCGTCAGAGCAGTCACCACCACATCCACTTTTTCTCCTTCCTGTACTCGGAGTCACCTTCTGAGTGCAACTGTGACTTCCTGTCCCCTCCTAAGGGGCAAGACCTACAGCTCACTGGTGCCTTCGTGCAATAGGTGAAAGGAAATATAGCAGCTCTTGCCTCCTACCCCTGCCAGTGATAACCAGGGACTGATATTAACTCTCCCCTTTGCCACATGCAGCAGACAATCCTACAGCAATGGTGGTTCCTCTCCCTAGCTGCTGCTCCTATCCGTCAGAGATTTGGAAAGGAGGATACACTGCTGAAGTGTGTTAAGTTAGAGCATTAGCCTGTGATCTGGGAGACCCAGATTCAGTTCCATGCTCTGCCACAAACTTCCTCTGTGATCTGCAGTAAGTCATTTAGTTTCTCTGTGCTGCAGTTCCCCACCTGTAACATAGAGATAATAGCATTGCCCTATTTCACAGGGGTGTTGTGAGGATAAATACATTAAAGACTAAAGGATCAGGAGAAAATAAGCATCCCTAGTGAAATGTGTGCATAATTGTTTTAACAGGTGAGGAGTTTCTCCCCTAGATGTGATCTTTCACTTCGGATCATAGTCATGAGGAATACAGAGAATTTCTCACTTTCTCCTGCTCACCTGTGACTCTCTAAGAGAGGTTTCCCTGCAAAGGGAATCTATTAATAATTTTGAAGTTACATTTCAGGTTGTAAATAGATTTCTTAATTAACAATCCCTGTAATTAGAACTGGGGAGTCAATCCTTGGGTCTGGGCTGTGCTTAGTACTGGGCCTGAGAGTGGAGACAAACATGACTCTACTTCAGCATTGCACTCCCGCCATCACCGGAGGCTGCTCGAACTTAAGCCAGCTGGTAACAGCCTGCAAGAGATCAATATGGCAGCTGGCAATTGCTGAAGCACCGCAGTGCTCTGCCTGCACCTCTGCACATACACCTCTGAAATGCCCCCTATGCCGGAGAGGTTCTGGGGATTGATGTAATGTCGGCTCTGTGGCATCCAGGGATTCCTCAACTGTCTGGTTAGGAAAGCTGGCTGATGCCTTTGTGCTGCTGAAGCTGAGTAAAGGGGTTGGGTGAAGATCTGGCTATTGTTTATTACACATGAGCCTGAGCCAGAAGCCCAGTTCCAAACCCTACTATGAGTTCAGGTCTGGATGCAGACCTTGATTTTGAGTCTGTCTCATATTAGTCAAAAGGTTACACTTGAGAAATCCAAACATGTTAAGGTACAGAAATGCGCTAACTAACCTTGCAGGGATGCCATGCAGTAACCACATGATCAAGGTGGTGAAACACTGGAATGCGTTACCCAGGGAGGTGGTAGAATCTCCTTCCTTAGAAGTTTTTAAGGTCAGGCTTGACAAAGCCCTGGCTGGGATGATTTGATTGGGGATTGGTCCTGCTTTGAGCAGGGGGTTGGACTAGATGACCTCCTGAGGTCCCTTCCAACCCTGATATTCTATGATTCTATGATTCTATAAGGCATTAGGTCATGATCAAGGTCCCAGATTAGATTAATCTGACTTTTAAAAATGGTAAACCCCCTCTCCCACCCCCCGCCCCCAACCATGGTGCCTTAACAGTGCATCTCTATCTCTTTTAAATGGCACCTTAACTCATGATTTCCTGGGTTTTGTAATGTCATTATCACAAAATCAAACAATATCCCTGTAATGTTTTTTACCCTTTAGTCACTGAAGTACTCAATCTTTACCCTCATTTTAACATAGTTTGTCTTGGAATTTTCTTGTTTTTTAAAAAAAAGAACTGTAAAGAAGAGACTCAAAGATAGTGTTACCATGTGATATTTTAAGTGATTTGGCTTTATGTAATACCTTAAGTCATTTGTAAAGCTTTTTAAAATTTTAAAGCCTGATTCAAGTCCCATCTACCTTTCCCCCTCAGTTCCCCCCCAGCAGCACTCCCAAAAGAAAATGCCCCTCTCCAGGCTTCACTAGTGCCTCAACTCCAGCACTGAAGTCTGAAGCCAAAGAACCAGCCAACACAGGAAATAAACAAGGCATTCTCTGCAGGAAGAATGATGGCCCTGTAGACAACCAGACAGAGCCATCTAATCTCTTGGAATGCTAGTTTAGGAGAGGTGTTTTGATTGAAATAGCGAGGAAAAACTACAGTAGGCTGGAATTCTAGAATAGTTCTGAGTACCACTTTTTCTAGAAAAGGTTGTGGAGAAAAGGGTTTTTTTGCTAGATGAGGCAGTTAACTCAATTATCCTTCTTGTGAAGGTGATTGCAATTAGAAAAGCAACATGGCATGAAAGGAAGTACAGGGATGAGGTAGCCAGCCATTGATTCCAAGACCTCCTTTAGTAGATGTTCCAGAACCAGGTTACACTTCCAACTGGTGATAAGAGTTTCCAACAGAAGAACAAATGTTAGCCACAGCCAAACTGTCTTTACTAGGAGATACGCTTCAAACTTGGATTGGCAGTTGTTGAGGCTAAAACCTCTGGTGGAGCACCACCTACCCTTTTTTTGGAGGGCAGAGTGGGGATTCTAATGGTGTTGGACTCCTCAGAATAAGAAGATTTTTCCAAATACTGTAGTTGACTCTGCAGGTTGAGTCTTGTCTGATATGAAGATGAAAATCTTCCAGTTGATATTAGAATTAAAACTGCAGGAGGTTCCTCCTCTCTGTTTGCAAACTGACAAACAAGTCGAAGTTCCTCTGGAAAGCTTGGTACCTCATCCCATTAGCAGCAGCCTGCCAGGAAACACCAACAGATACCAGGGATTTTGTAACAGGAAAATGCCTTAACCCCTTAATCAAAAGTGATGATGGAGAAGACTTTGGAATTGGAAGCGTTGGAGGTGTTGAAGATTGTTGGACCCTTTAAGAGATCCTGGGAAGGAAACCCTGAAGATGGGTCCAAACCTGTGGACCGCTCATGTTCAGGCTCTGTGGCTTATTCCTAGGGACCTCTGGTGTGGTTGGAGGAGGAAGCTGGGCAGGAGGCTCCATCCAGGCATGACCCCACAGTAATTATAAGGAGCAGACCAGGTGCTGTGATGTGGCTGTATGCCCAGCATCTCATTCAAGAACATGTTAGCAGACAAGCACTGTCTGAGGGGAGGACATCAAAGGCCTGGAGGTTGTCAGTGTTGAGTGGGGTGTGTCTGGATTTGGAATGAGAGCAGAAGGAAGCGATTCAGTAGCCCACAAACCTGGTATGCCACACCGGTCCTACCTTTGTTCATGCCCACATTCAGGCCGGACACAGCTCAGCTCTCTTGGGACCAGACTAGTCACTCATCTCAACAATGGTGGCAGCTCACACTGGGAAATCGGCTTTAGCCTGTCTGCTTGGATAGACTGAGAGACCCCCCCCGAGCACCTAGGACCTCTGAGGGATGGGGGGATCCATTCCCTGCCATTTGGGGGGGGTGACCCTATCTAGGCCCAGGGCACAGGAGTCAGTGACACCCACTAGCTGCACAGTTGTGTCAGGGACCTGGTCCAGATTGACTGGCTGTGAGGAAAGAGGAGAGAGAAGCAAGAGAAGGAAGGAAAACTGCTGCCAAAACCAAAGGGTCTGTGGCCTAGACCCTTCCATGCAGAGCTGCTGAGGGAAGGTGATTGTGGCACAGAGACCACCGACTCAGATGTGAGCCTCGTCCTGCTGTCTATTGTTAATATTCTCTAAACACAAACAAACCTCTCCCTTGAACATTCACATGTGGAACACAGGGTAACTGACGTAAGGGGTCAGGCTGCTCTCAGTTACTCTATATTTGTAAGTATGTCTCTCTTGAGGGCAGTGGATTTATTCCAGAGTTACACTAGAGCAGTGCTCTTTACTATTTTTTATTTTTTACTATCTTTTTACTTTGGCAAAAATCTTCAATGTGAGAGCCACATTAACTACTACATAAACACGTTGCTTACTACTCCTTATGAAGTCATGTTACAGAGCCACTCATGTAACTAAAACAAAGTCTGCTTGTTCAATAAAACTATTCTCCTTTTATAAAATATCCAGGAAAATATATGAATTAAAAAGGCATCGATGCAAGTAAACCTTTTAAGAGCAGAATAACGCAAAACTTACTTTAAAAACTGGAAGAGCAAAAGTGTGCCTGTTCGGGGGAGGGTGCGGGCTCTGGGCTGGGGCCGAGGTGTCCGCAGTGTGGGAGGGTACTCTGGGCTGAGCCTGGGGCAGAGGGTTGGGGTGCAGGATGGGGCATGGGGTGCTGGCTCTGGGACAGGGGGGTCAGGGCTGATGCAGGGGGCATGGGGTGTAGAAGGGGGTACAGGGTGCAGGAGGGGGTATGGGATGCTGGCTGTGGTAGGGGGCTGAGGTCTGGTGCAGGAGGAGATATGGGGGGCTGGCTCCAGGAGGCTGCAGGTTGGGTGGTGGAAGAGAAATGCTGGTCCAGCATAACTGGGCCTGCTGTACTCATTCTACTCCTGGTCTTAATGCTGCAGAGCTTTTCAGAACCTGCCCACTGAAGGAGGCATCACTTACTGCGGGCGGCCCCGGCCCCACGCTGCTCCCGGAAGGGGCCAATGTGCCCCTGCGTGCTACCCCTCTCTGCAGGCACCACCCTCACCACTCCCATTGGCCACAGTTCCCTGTTCCTGGCCAATGGGAGCGGCGGGGGTGGTGCTTGCAGGCCGGAGCAGCACGCGGAGACCTCTGCTACCCCTCCTCGGGGGGGCCATAGGGGCGTGCTGGCTGCTTCCGGGAGTGGCATGGGGCCGGGGCAGGCAGGGAGCTTGCCTTAGCGGCACCACTGGAGATCGCGATCGACAGGGAGCTGCACTTAGGCTCAATGGGAGCCGCCACTGGCTCATGGGCCGTGCAATGAAGAGCACTGCACTAGTGTAAATGAGAGCTGAGCCCTCCCCAGCAGCTGTGCATGGGAGAAATTCACACAAGGGGCCTTTCACCTTTATAGTCCCACTGCCTATTGTCAGAGTGCCGTGAGCTCTCCCTGCTTTCCCAGAATATAGAATCTTGCTAGATGCACGCAGACATCTGTGAGGGAAACAGAGGGAGGAAAGTAGCTTTTTTTTTAACTCTGTCATAATTTCATGCAGGTTGGGTTTGTGCTGTCTCACAGCTGCTTGTTGTGGGGATCTCTCCTATGCTCTTGTCACCAGCCAGACCCTGGCAGAGCTGAACCTTCGGGATAACAGACTGAAAGATTCAGGTTTGCAGCTGCTGTGTGAGGCACTGAAACATCCAAACTGCAAACTGCAGAAAATAAAGTGAGTACCAGCCGGTCTCCTTTAGTCTGTGCTGGTTAGTACGGTCGCACTGTAAAGCCAACAGGAATAGTGCCCGCACCTGCACCTGCCGTTCTCTGGCCCAGCCAGGGCAGGGCAAGCGGGCAGCTGCCCAGGGCGCAAAACCTGGGGAAAATGGGGGGCAGCGGGGGTTAGTCGGGCCAGCCACAGGTGGAGATTGAGATGTGTGTGCCGGGGCATTGCCCCGCCCCCTCCCCCTCACTGTATACTGGTCTCTGCGCTCCAGAGCTGGCCAGAGTCCCTCCTCCCTCAGCAGCTGTGTGCATGGGATCTGCCTGCCACAGCCAAGTCCCATCAGTGTGCAGTGGGAGGGGAGGGCAGGTGGGTCTCCAAGGGCTCCCTCCCTCAGTTGGGCACTTCTGCTCCCCTGCATCCCCAAGCACTTCTTGGAGCACATCCAAGAGAACTTCTGGGGAGCTGGGATGCGGGTTGGGGGGCATCCAAAGGGAGGTGAAACTTCCCCACAAGGGCCAGGCGGCCAGAGGCTCCCTGGGAACTCCGGACAGGACACGGATAGTCAGGGATGTACCCTCATGTTCTGGGTGTTCCTAGCCTCTGATTGCCAGAAGCTGGGGATAGATCACTCAGTAATTGCCCTGTTCTGTTCATTCCCTCTGAAGCATCTGGCACCAACCACTGCCGGAAGACAGGATACTGGGCTAGATGGATCATTGGCCTGACCCAGTGTGGCCGTTTTTATGGTCTTATGGTGCCATAAATATTTATGGTGCTTTTCAGAGAGACAAGACAAGGACCTTTCCCCAAGGAGCTTGCAGTTTAGGATGTGAACTATGCATACCATTCAGGTAGCAAAAAGGGAATTTCTGGGAAGTTGTGCAGAGTTTTTGCAGCCACAAGTATTTGCACAGTCATATGGGATATAGGCCTGTAGTGGTTTTATTTAATTGTGTATCGAATAGTGTGACAAAGTCACATTAACAAAATAATGTTGTCTCTCATGGTTGCAGGAAAAAAAGCAGGGTCCTCTCCAGTAACCATTGAGCTGTAGTTTGGGCTCACATCTGGCACACGGCTGTTTTATCAACAGTCTTTTTTTCTGCCTATCAAGCTGGAAACATGGGTGTGTTAAATGAGTGACAGAGGTTGCATAAATCAAGGGGGCCGGAGAATTTTTAAAAACAATATCTCTTGGCTTTGATGCAAATAGAGAAAACTCTCTGTGCAGCTGCTCATGACGATCACTTAGATGAAAAACACGAGGAAGTCTAAAATATGATCATTCAAAACAATAAGTAGGTACTATTAAACTTGAGTCTTTCTCAGCCCCTATGATTGTGCCACCTTCAGACTCTTATTGGCAGATTAACAATACTTGCAATGTGTATTGTTTTATTAAAACCATTTATGCCCAAAGTTATGCATCCACTTTCTGCATAGTCACTTTGCTACAATGTATATTATTAACATGTCATCACATGAATAGTCACTGCCTATTATTTACTATTTCCTGTAATAATATGCCATTCTTAGCCAAATCTTGGTGTGACAGGTTGGGTCACAGAACCCCCTTTGGGACTGCCACCTGGTGTGCCTAGACTATCTCTGAGCCTCTTTTTCCTGCCAGCTTGGGACTTCAGTTCCTTGCCTTTTTGAGCCAGACATGCTTGCCTGCTGCAAACACAGATCCAAGTCTGAACCATGTCCCCCACAAGGTGCAGGCTTAACTGAAAACAGCTTAAGAAGTGCTCCTGTCTCCAGCACTCAGATGCCCAGCTCCCAATGGGGTCCAAACCCCGAATAAATCCATTTTACCCTGTATAAAGCTTATACAGGGTAAGCTCATAAATTGTTCACCCCCTATAATGCTGATAGAGAGATATGCACAGCTGTTTGCTCCCCCCAGGTATTAATACATACTCTGGGTTAATTAATAAGTAAAAAGTGATTTTATTAAATTCAAAAAGTAGGATTTAAGTGGTTCCAAGTAATAACAGACAGAACAAAGTAAATTAGCAAGCAAAATAAAACAAAAACACGCAAGTCTACGCCTAATACAGTAGGAAGCTAAATGCAGGTAAATCTCACCCTCAGAGATGTTCCAATAAGCTTCTTTGACAGACTAGCCTCCTTCTAGTCTGGGCCTAATCCTTCCCCCTGGTACAGTCCTTGTTCCAGCTCAGGTGGTAGCTATGGGATTTCTCACGACTTCAGCCCCCTTTGTTCTGTTCCACCCCCTTATATATCTTTTGCACAAGGTGGGAATCCTGTGTGCCTCTCTGGGTTCCCACCCCTCCTTCTGAATGGAAAAGCACCAGGTTAAAGATGGATTCCAGTTCAGGTGACATGATCACATGTCACGGTAAGACTTCATTTCCCACTTGCCAGCACACATGTATACAGGAAGACTTACAAGTAAAACAGAGCCATTTACAACCAATTGCTCTGGTTAATGGGAACCATCAAGATTCCAAGCCACCATTAATGGCCCACACTTTGCATAACTACAGTAGGACCTCAGAGTTATATTTTGTATTTCTAGTTTCAGATACAAGAATGATACATTTATACAAATAGGATGACCACACTCAGTAGATTATAAGCTTTGTAATGATACCTTACAAGAGACCTTTTGTATGAAGCATATTCCAGTTACATTATATTCATGCTCATTAGCATATTTTCATAAAATCATATGGAATGCAACGTCACACTTGGTAGTTACAGTTTTACTTCAGGAGGATATATGGGTCAAATTCTTCTTGGGTGTCACTTGAATTTGGCTTTATTGTGGGCCACATTCAGCCACCTTTACTCACATTGTGTAGCACTTTACTCCTCGAGTAGTTCCATTAATTGAAGAGTAAGATACTACTCGACATGAGTAAGGGTGGCAAAATCTGGTTCTTTATCTTTGTGGCTCATTCTTTCACTTGCCCTGGAGGATATAACGAATTACGGAGTCTTAAGAAATAAGATTGCAGAAGAACTATTAGGTCATCTTATCCATTATCCCTGCCAATGCAGGATTTCTCTTTACAGTATATTCTTTAATGCTTTGTCAAGTGATGAGTCTTCCACAACTTCCATTGGATGACTATTTCACAGTCTAATAAATCTCACTGTTAGGAAATTTTTCCTGATATTCAGACCACGTTTTCCTATGCTTAGTTATTTCTCATTGCTTGGACAATCCTAGACAATTCCTTTAACCAATGTTAATAGAAAAAAAAACATCCCTGGGCTTATTTAAAAAGGTCCAATCCTACAGTACTTACTCTGGTAAGACCGTCAATGCCTTCATTTTCCAGAGTTAGAACTACTGTATTGATCTCTTAAAAGGTACCAATAATTTTGTAATAAAAAATCATTAGCCAATAGAACTGTTTAAAAGTTTGGGGTGGGGGGGAAGGAAGGAAACATTTTGTCATTGATTCATAGATTACCTGTTCTGTTCGTTCCCTCTGAAGCACCTGGCATTGGCCACTATCAGATGACAGGTTGCTGGGCTAGATGGACCATTGGTCTGACTCAGTATGGCCATTCTTATGACTCCAAGGACATAAGGGATCCCTGTGACCATCTAGTCTGATCTCCTGTATAACCCTGGCCATAGAACGTCCCCAAAAATAATTCCTAAAGCAGATCTTTTAGAGAAATAGCCAATCTTGATTTTAAAAGTGTCAGTGATGGAGAATCCACCAGGCCCCTTGATAAATTGTTCCACTGGTTAATCACTCTCACCATTAAATTACTCTCACCATTTTCATGATGATTTTCACAACAAGTTTTCCTCATTTTTCAGCCAACTCTGTTAGGTAGTTTTTCAGAATGTGCCTCTTTGTTCTCATTGCAAAAAGAAAATGTGCATGAATTAACTGGTAAGATTAGCAAATGTTAACACTTATCTAGATTACTTAGCTAGATTTAGTAGTCCAGCCTTTTGATAGCCAATAAATGACATAGTGTATGTATTTTCTTTAACCAGTGAATACCATGGTGGAAAAACAATAACTGCTGGACCACTTGTGGCTTGCATTTTACCATAAATGTTGGATGAGGATTACTGAACAAAAACATCTATTTATATAATCAGCTAAGATGTAAAATAGAATAAATAGGTACAATAGGGTTTCATCCACCCTAGACCATTTCTAACCAGATCCTTTTGTGACTAGATATTGGCAGTTTGACCCTTAGAGCATTGTTCTTTCCCAATTTGCGTGGTATACAAAACACATCTCCTGCAGTCTTAATGCAGGCAGTACTTCCATTGACTTCAGTGGGTGTTTTCCTTCCATTAGGATTATATGAGCATGCCCCAAGTAATCATTTTCTCAAAGCTTAGCAAGAAAGTCAGGCAAAGGACTTCATTTATGCCTCTTACTCCAGTGTAGCATTCTCCTGTCTGAATCCCATGGTTAAAAAAGAGCCCTGGGCACTACACAAGAAAGCAGTGAAGATCAATCAAATGGGGTGGAGATCTTTCTTCCTTTCTTTAAAGAAAGAAACAAATTGCTCCCATGAACAAGTTTATCCTATTATTTTCTGCCACGGCACAAGTTACACCTAAATTATGGCCAGCCTAGTTAACTTACGTTATAGTTTTTGACAACCTTCAAATTTACCTCTTCCCTATTGCACCAATGTCTGTCTTCATCTGTCACTAAACCCAAAACAATACAATCACTTTAGAATGGGATTTGTATAGGTGTTCAGTGCTGACCTAGCTCTTCTCCCATTGAAGTCACTTCCGTTGTTCTAAATTAATGGTAAGAATTAGGCCAACACTGAGCGATCTTGAAAATCCCACCTGTAATTAGCCAAAATGTACAGATTTCAGCAAAATATTTGAAAACAATTCCCAAGCCTCCTTAAAACACTTTAAAAAGGGGATTTAAGACATCACAAATCAATTTTTGTTGATATAATATTCAGTAATCCTCATTTCATATTTCCCATTACTTTTAGATAGAGATTGCAGAATTACCTTTGTCATGTTAGCAGTGCTGATGTGTGTCAAATATTTGATGTTAGTAAAACAAAAAATAGCACCAATACATCCACCAGCAAGGATTAAGATAGGAGTCATTACAAGAATATTTGGCATATTGCATATTGTATTGCAAATGTGGTCTGGAGACATTTGTACACATTTTGAATTGTCTAAGGAGAAATTCCCATTGCTTTCAGTGAAGCAGGACTATGACCCTTAGTCTCAAATTTGAATGTTAGGCATTTTGTACATGTTGGTGTGTTGGCCTTAGACATTAGCTGGATTATTTACCTCTCTCCATTCTGAAAACTGACCATTTATAGCTACCCTTTGTTTCCTATCTTTTAACCAGTTACCAATCCTTCTTATCCAATGGTAGCTTACTTTGCTTAAGACCCTTTGGTGAGGGACCTTGTCAAAGGCTTTCTGAAAATCTAAGTATATGATATCTACTGGATCCCCTTTGTCCACATGCTTGTTGACCCCCTCAAAGAATTCTAGTAGATTGGTGAGGCATGATTTCCCTTTACCAAAACCATATTGACTCTTCCCCAACAAATTATGTTCATCTATATGTCTGACAATATTATTCTTTCTTGTAGTTTCAACCAGTTTGCCCAGTACTGAAGTCAGGTTTATAGGCCTGTAATTGCTGGGATCACCTCTGGAGCCCTTTTTAAAAATTGGCGTCGCATTAGCTATCCTCCAGGTATCTGGTACAGAAGCTGATTTAAATGCTAGGTTACAGACTACAGTTAGTAGTTCTGCAATTTCACATTTGAGTTCCTTCAGAACTCTTGGGTGAATGCCATCTGGTCCTGGTGACTTATTGCTGTTTAATTTATCAATTTGTTCTAAAACCTCCTCTAATGATACCTCAATCTGGGACAGTTCCTCAGATCTGTCACCTAAAAAGAATGGCTCAGGTTTGGGAATCTCCCTCACATCCTCAGCTGACACACCCACAACCTCCTACTAGAGCCCTGTGACTGATCTCTTCTGAATGAACCATCCCTTTCCAGGTGGACACTGACATCAGCAAGACAGTTGCAGCAAGTAGGGTGGAAACAAGTGATCATTTCCCTCTGCATGATTCTGTCCGCAGGTTGCGGGATTGCCATCTCACAGCTGCTTGTTGTAGGGACCTCTCCTCTGTTCTTAGCACCAGCCAGACCCTGTCAGAGCTGAACCTGAAACATAATAAACTGGGGGATTCCGGAGTGCAGCTGCTGTGTGAGGGACTGAAACATCCACACTGCAAACTGCAGAAACTAAAGTAAGTAACAGCTGGTTCCTTTAGTCTATGCCTGTAGTTGTACGATTGTTACTTCAGTTATTTAACTCTGAATGCACAGCACCTCTATAACTGCACCAACAACCCGTGCAAAGCACCCTCTTCCCAAGGAGTGGGATAGACGCCCCTTGCTGTGTACATTTATCATGTTTTACTGGATAAGTAGATGGATCACACAGCAACTCTAAACTCTAAAACTCTATTCTACTGTAGGTACTCAGATTATTTTATTCACTAAGCGTGAATGAGAACACAATTATAGGAGACTTCCACAATTTGATTAGAATAAACTTCCTTCATTCAAATCCTTTACCACCATCACAAGAAGTAATCTTGGGGCAAAGCCTAAAAAATAGACAAAGAAATAGAGAAGGGGGGTGGGAGGAAGAAGAGGAAAGGGACAAAGAAATTAAGCAGATATAGTCATTAGCTGGGAACTATCTACAGGGCACCCCAGGTACTTTGTCCTTCACTCCTCTTTTCTTGAGCCTGCCAGTCTCTCTAGGTCAGTGGCTCTCAACCTTTCCAGACTACTGCACCCGCTTCAGGAGTCTGATTTCCCTTACATACCTCCAAGCTTCACTTAAAAACTACTTGTTTGCAAAATCAGACATAAATACAAAAGTGTCACAGCACACTATTACTGAAAAATTTTTACCATATAATTATAAAATAAATCCATTGGAATATAAATATTGTGCTTACATTTCAGTGTCTAGTATACAGAGCAGTATAAACGAGACATTGTCTGTATGAAATGTTAGTTTGTACTGACTTTGCTAGTGCTTTTTATGAAGCCTGTGGTAAAACTAGGCAAATATCTAGATGAGTCGATGTACCCCTCTGGAAGACCTCTGTGTACCCCTGGTTGAGAAGAACTGCTCTAGGCAACAGCTCTCACAGATGTGGACAGTACTGGCAGGTCCAATTAGCTCCATAGGTCTCGTTTGTTGTTCAGTAACAATCCCAGGCTGCTATAAGTGACTGTGAAGCTCTTTTATTGATTAATATCCCAGAGTATTGGGTTAAGAGCCATTTTAGTCCAGTGCAGATGCCCAGTGTTTAAAATCTACAACTCCAAGAGAATGTTGAAAAGTCTCTAGGCCGCAAACCTGGCTTATTTATCAACAGACAATGGGAAGGAAGAGGAACAAAGTGAGACGAAGGAAGAGGAGAAATGAATCTGAGTAAATGGAAGTGAGCTCTGTGGCATTTGGGCTAGTGATATGTCTTAGGTACTGTTGTGCTGCCTGGAGGGACTTAGGAGCCCAGAAGTAGGGCACAAAACCCCAAACTGTGTGCACTGTACTTAGATTTTACCAACTAAGCAACAAGTGAAAAACCGCTTAGGCACTATAGCAGCCAGGCCAAGAAATCACAGACAGCCCTTTATGGTCCTCCAGTCCATTTAGCTTCCCAGGCAAACTAAATTATGTGATAGCTGTTTGCTTTACTCCAAAAACCACAAGCCATGTTTAATTTTCTTTTTTCTTCCCAGCTTGTTTGGGAGAGTAGGAGCCAGTGCTCCAGTTTTGGGACTGCTGCAGTTCTAAGGGAAGGGCCCCCTCTCAGCCATGTTATGTTCAGCCATGTTATGTTCACACAAAAGAAGAGGCTTTGGGAAATAACTCGTTCCTGAATTGTTATTAATCTACAAGCCCCCCAAGGCTGTAAAAATAAATAAATCAAATAAATATTAATAAGGAGGATTTGACCTCCTCACCTGCTGTCAGAGGTATCGTCAGGACAAACCTGCAGCTGAGAGAGTTGGCCCTTCAAGGAGTCTGTTGTTGAGTGGCTTCTGGGGAGGCAGCCTAGGAAGCATGGGGGGAAGAACATTGATCCAAGCACTGAGAGATCTAATACTGCCGTGGAGATATTCTTCACATAAAGGCAGGAAATGTCTAATCAATAACTTGGGTTCAAACTGGTGATTGGAGGGGCCAGGAAAGAGCCTATCACCCTACTTCCACCCCCCACCCTTTAATACTTCCAAGTAGGAAGCATTTTCTCCAAGCATGATCAGCAGAGTGAAAATTAAAAAGATAGCGGGTGCTGGCAGAAACATAAACAAGATATTGCAATAGTTCATCTAGGAGAAGCCCCAGGGCCTGTATGGCTCTGCTGCCCCCCATCAGAGTCCCTCACACTCAGGATTCCTTTGACTAATCTAGACTCCTCGAGACTTATCTCTACCTTGTCCACAATTGTGTAAGGGAGTCTGAGCTGATCTTTTAAAGCCAAGGCACTAGGAGAAGGTGTAAGTATGCATAAGTTCAGGTAAGGGAGGGCTAGTGCACCTTTCTATACCCGTCTGTTGCTTTTCTTGCTCAGCTTGTTTTGTCTGGGCCCTTGGTTATACCCCATTAGATTCAGCTGGAGTCTCTCTGTCTCAGTGGGATTCACTCAGCCACATTCAGAAGTGAATTGGAGGGGATATGGATTACATCTTCGTAAGCGGGTGTGAGGTGTAAGCTGGTTGGACTGACATGCTGAGGGGAATGGAGGATGGGGGATGCCTTGACTCTTTCACTCTCACTTTGACTCCTCTTTGTGGTGTTGGTGGAGTCAGGTTCTGTCATCAGCCGTAGAAGTAGCCAGGTGTGCGAATGTCAGAACAATGGGGTAGTATATCTCTGCAGTGTGAGAGCCCCAACTCTCTCCCTGTGGGGTTCAGAGTCTAAGGCCCTGGGTTACTTTCTGAGAAAGCCAGAGCAGTTTGCCAGCGGCAATGGTCTTCACTTACTTAAACTCAAGGGAACCAGAATGGTAGCAATGAACGAGCTTGTGAAGTATTTCCCAAGCGTTTCCTTCTGTGTATTGAGGAATTCCCCATCCCACTAGAAATGTACCTACATCCCATCCACCCTGCTCCATTCTTGGCTGACCACCCCTTTGTGGAATACGGGGTAACTGCTATAACAGGGTCACATGGAAAGGAATCCAAAGGCTTTCAGTGCCTCCAGTTCCACCACTCACTGCCAAAGTATTATGGGTCGCTGTACCCCTTAAATCATCTGGAGACTGAAGCTTGTGAACATGCAACGGTTCGCTTACTGAGTGGGGCATCTCCCTGGGAGCACATAACCCCAGTGCTCTGGGATCTGCACTGCTGCCCATTGGCCTCCAGGTGAAGTATAAGGTGTTGCTTACAAGGGATAAAGCTCTAAATGGGCTGGAACCAGACTACCTAGGGATCACCTCTCTCCCCCATACCAGACTGCCGAAGCTGCAGTCAGCAGGGGCGCCCAAGCTGGATCCCTCTTGTTATTAAAGAGAGTGGATGGCTGGCAGAGCACTCTCTAGAAGGGCACTGGGACTATGGAACTTGCTTTCCTCTTTGTCCAAAATAGCCTGAATTTGGTGACCTTCTGGACATGTTTCTAAAGACACCTGTTTGACTGGGGTTTTGGAGAGGGCTGAGGGATGCTTCCTAGGTCGATGAAAGGCTGGGAAGAAGCTTTTTGTAGATGGAGGAGTTCCTGTTTGAATTATTATTGTTGCTGGGACTTTGTAGCATCAGTTTTAGGTTAGGGGCCTGGAACTTTGTAGAGGTGTGTCACCGATTCCTAGGATCGGTGCTGTGCCCTGGCTTTTA
The DNA here is from genome assembly GCF_965152275.1 of Natator depressus. Taxonomy (NCBI): domain Eukaryota; kingdom Metazoa; phylum Chordata; order Testudines; family Cheloniidae; genus Natator; species Natator depressus. The sequence goes on from NC_134239.1 coordinate 17,742,364, forward strand.
CACAGGCTCCTGGGAGTAACCCTTAGGCTATCCCTATGCTCAGGGCTGGCCCAACCATATAGGCAAACTAGATGGTCGCCTAGGGTGCCAAATTAGATGGAAGTGAATTTTTTATACAGTATAATTGTGTTAGGATTAATGAAAAGTAAAAAAAAAATCAATAAAAATATCTATTTTTATTTTTACATTGTTCGTTTCAAATGCCAAGTAAATAAAGGTAAAAGCTCATTCTAGACTTCTCATTTTTCTCTATATTGAATGTGTGTGTGTGTGGGGTGGGGAGAGGCACCAAAGTCATAGTTTGCCTGGGGCTGGCCCTGCCTCTGCTACGCACCAGTGTCGGCAGCGTGTAGTGTATGTGTAGCTACATGCTGCAGTGAAAACCAATGGGGAGCTGCCAGAACCTGTCACTAACACGCGTATGTATAAACAGCAGCGTAGACTGGGCAGGCAATAGGGTGAGTAGAGAGGAGTGTAGGGTAAGTACTCAGGTACATACCCCCACCCTTTAGGTGCATCTTTACTCACTGATGAAACTGCTATTATACACATGCTAGAGGGGCTACATGAATATGTACATTACAAGCTGCTTAAAGAAGCATGCAGTGTAAATGCCATCTTAATGTGTCAGATACCCAAGTGGTCACACTTCTTCCACAAGGGTAGGCCATCTGAGCTCCATCTTTGCTTTCTGCATACCTTCTCTATGCCTAAGTCGGAAGTGGAAGCCTCAGTGTGTCTGAGCCCAGATTTTGATTTAGGCCCTGCCTGACCCCTCTTGTCTGTTTTCCAGACTCACCCATGTTGTCGTCACATGTTCAGCTGCCTCTCTTGCTTGGTGTTAATTTTTTGGTCTTTGGCGTTTCCGTTGTCTCTGTAGGGTCTTCCGTTCAGATGCGTTGATTCCATTCCGGCTTTTACTGGTACATTGATACCAACCCAGACATCTATATGTCCTGACCCAAACCCCTCATGCCTTCCTTCTGCTCCAGGAGGAGCATTTTTAACCCCTCTGTGTCCAGTGGGTGATACATACCAAGTCAGCTGGGTCAATTGAGATGCATACTGTTCTTACAAGTATTACAGAAAATTCCACTTTCATCACAAGATGTCTTTTTATTATTATTCATATTGAAATAATAAAATTATTTCTATTGTCTCTGAGTTAAGAATCTCTTTAGAGATGCACGCTGGTCTCAGTGAACGGAAATGCAGAGACTGGGGTATAAACAGGTAGTCATTTTTCTGTCTGTTTCTGTCTCCTGTAGGTTGGCGAATTGTGATCTCACAGCTGCTTGCTGTGGGGATCTCTCCTCTGTTCTCAGCACCAGACAGACCCTGACAGAGCTGGACCTGAGGAACAACAAACTGGAAGATTCAGGAGTGCGGCTGCTGTGTGTGGGACTGAAACACCCAAACTGCAAACTGCAGAATCTAAGGTAAGTAACAGCTGGTTCTTTAGTCTGTGCCTGGTAATGTTGTAATGTTGAGAGTTACGTTCTTTTAATCCAGAACACAGTATCCTACAGTGCATGGAACTCAGCCGTGCACCCTCCCAACTCTGCTCCCAAGGCAAAGAACAGAGACCCACTGATGTGTTCATTGGTCACAGTTTACTGGTTAAACAACTGAACAACGTTGTGAGCTCTACCCTCGGCTCCTGTTCAGGGTAAAGCAGCTGCCCTAAAGGCGCAGCCAGTGATCCTGCTGACACAGGGTAATCCTGGGTATGCAAAACAGGTATAGCCAGTTCTGTGCCACCCATCCCCCCATCCCAACTGTGGGGTGTGCAGAGGCATGGAAGGTGTATGTCAGGGGCAGGAGGGGGTGGGGCAGAGTGCATGGAGCTCCACCAGAAGCTAGGCTGGCAAAGCAGCTGGGGTAACTTAGAGCACCTTGAGGTTCTTCCAAGTTATACCAGAGACTGCTTGGGCCACTGCTTGGCCCTGAAACAGGAGGATAGAAAGGGGGTTCAGAGCTGATAGCTTCACCTCCAGGTCTCCTCCGTGTCCTCATTGGTACCAAGTGTGAACTTGATGCAGCTGAGGAGAGAGTCTAGTGCACAGCATATGTCCCTGCTAGAAACATAATTATTTTATTCAGTCAAGCAATAATAATGACAGACACCCCACTTCTCAATGGGAGCTGTCACTCCTGCTCTCTTAAAAGGTCTGGAGACTAAAGAAAATTAAACACTTTGTTCTTCCCAACTGGCTTTAAACAACGAATGTGAACAAATAACATCAACATTAATGTGTTTTCCCCAAAGGGGCTGGGAAACAGGTTATTTCTGGCCAAAGTGTCACTGTAATGCTTCCCAGGGTACTAAAAGCTGGGAGGCACTTCACTACCATCTGCTGGTAGCGTGAGGTTCCCCAACTCCGCCAGTCACTGGCAACATAAGCCCTCCCCCTTAGGCCTCACAGTCCTTCTGCAGATTAGTGATAGACACCCTCCCACCCCTGACCCCTCCAAGTGTCCCCTGGAGCGTCCAGCCCCGCGCCCACTGGATACTCATGTATTTACAGGTATGCTATTTTCAAAAGAACAGTATACCTCAGGTTAGCAGTTTCACCACAGGATCACCACTCTGCTCAAATCACAACACTTAGATTTGCTTATACTGAAAAGAATCATAGGACTGGAAGGAACCTCGAGAGGTCATCAACTCCAGTCCCTGCATGCATGGCAGGACCAAGCACTATCTAGACCATTCCTGACAGGTCTTTGTCTAACCTGCTTTTAAAAATCTCCAATGATGGAGATTCCACAACCTCTGTAGGCAATTTATTCCAGTGCTTAACCACTCTGACAGTTAGGAAATTTTTCCTAATGTCCAACCTAAACCTCCGTTGCTGCAATTTATGCCCATTGCTTCTTGTCCTATCATCAGAGGTTAAGGAGAATAATTTTTCTTCCTCCTCCTTGTAACAGTCTTTTAGGTACTTGAAAACTGTTATCATGTCCCCTCTCTGTCTTCTCTTTTCCAGACTAAACAAACCCAATTCTTTCCCTCATAGGTCATATTTTTCAGACTCCTAATCATCCTTGTTGCTCTTCTCTGGACTTTCTCCAGTTTTTCCACATCTTTCCTGAAATGTGGTGCCCAGAACTGGACACAATACTCGAGTTGAGGCCTAATCAGCATGGAGTAATCAGTAGAAGAATTACTTCTCGTGTCTTGCTTGCAACACTCCTACTAATACATCCCAGAATGATGTTCGCTTTTTTTTTTGCAACAATGTTACACTGTTGACTCATATTTAGCTTGTGGTCCACTATGACCCCCAGATCCCTTTCTGCAGTACTCCTTCTTAGGCAGTCATTTCCCATTTTGTATGTGTGCAACTGATTGTTTCTTCCTAAGTGGAGTACTTTGCATTTGTCCTTATTGAATTTCATCCTATTTACCTCAGACCATTTCTCCAGTTTGTCCAGATCATTTTGAATTATAATCCTATCCTCCAAAGCACTGGTATCATCTGCAAACTTTATAAGTGTACTCTCTATGCCATTATCTAAATCATTGATGAATATATTGAACACAACCGGACCCAGAACTGATCCCTACAGAACCCCTCTCGTTATACCCTTCCAGCATGACTGTGAACCATTGATAACTATTCTCTGGGAGTGGTTTTCCAACCAGTTATGCACCCACCTTATAGTAGCTCCATCTAGCTTGTATTTCCCTAGTTTCTTAATGAGAAGGTCATGCGAGACTATATCAAAAGCCTTACTAAAGTCTAGATATACCACATCTAGCAGATCCCCCATATCCACAGGGCTTGTTACCCTGTCAAAGAAAGCTATCAGGTTGGTTTGACATGATTTGTTCTTGACAAATCCTTGCTGATTATCACTTATCACCTTGTTATCTTCTAGATATTTGCAAATTGATTCCTTAATTATTTGCTCCGTTATCTTACTTGGTACAGAAGTTAAGCTGACTGGTCTGTAATTGCCTGGGTTGCCCTTGTTTCCCTTTTTATAGACAGACACTATATGTGCTCTTTTCCAGTCTTCTGGAATCTCCCCTGTCTTCCATGACTTTTCAAAGATAATAGCTAATGACTCAGATATCTCCTCAGTCAGTTCCTTGAGTATTCTAGGATGCATTTCATCAGGCCCTGGTGACTTGAAGACATCTAACTTTTCCAAGTAACTTTTGTTGTCAGATGCCACTGGTGTGGTGCTCTGCTCTGTTCAATGTTGATATCAGTCGGCTGCATGCGTGTGTTCCCTCTATGTGCTGCCCTGGCTCTGCAGATCGCTGGCACAGCAGACCCTGAGAGAATCCCCAATGACTACAGACTCCGATAAGGTACGAAGGTACCCGGCCAGGTTTATTGCCAAACGAAACACAGTCTCTGGCTCACCAGATTAGATATCTACAGTTCTGCTAGTACATATGTGCTCCCTGACATTGGACTGGCTCAGTCAGTGCTTTATGTTAGCAAAGTCTTGACCATTACTTTAGTCCAGGCCTCATACCGGGCCTCTGATACAAGGGTTTATGTTTCAGGGCCTCATCTTACCACAAATTTTAACTTGTTCTTTCCCTATTTTAGCATCTGAACCTACCCCATTTTTACTGGCATTCTCTATGGCAACCTTCTTGGTGAAAACCGAAACAAAGAAGTCATTAAGCACTTCTGCCATTTCCACATTTTGTGTTATTTTTCCCCTCTTCACTGAATAACAGGCCTACCCTGTCCTTGGTCTTCCTCTTGCTTGTAATGTATTTGGAGAATGTTTTCTTGTTACCCTTTATGTGTCTAGCTAGTTTGATCTCGTTTTGTGCTTTGGCCTTTCTAATTTTGCCCCTACATCATGTGTTTTTTGTTTATATTCCTCCTTTGTAATTTGACGTTGTTTCCACTTTTTGTAGGACTCTCTTGATTTTTAGATCATCCAAGATCTCCCGGTTAAGCCAGGGTGGTCTCTTGCCATACTTCCGGTCCTCTTTTACACAGTGGGATAGTTTGCTCCTGTGCCCTTAATAATGTCATTCTGAAAAACTGCCAGCTGTCTTCCTTTTTTTTCCGCTTAGACTTGCTTCCCATGAGATCTCACCCACTAACTCCCTGAGTTTGCTAAAGTCTGCCTTCTTGAAATCTGTTGTCTTTATTTTGCTGTTTTCCCTCCTACCATTCCTTAGAATCATGAGCTCTTCATTTCATGATCGCTTTCACCCAAGCTGCCTTCCGACTGCAAATTCTCAACCAGTTCCTCCCTATTTGTCAAAATCAAGTCTAGAACAGCCTCTCTCCTAGTAGATTTCTCCACCTTGTGGAACAAAAAATTGTCTCCAATACATTCCAAGAACATATTGGATAATCTGTACCCTGCAGTGTTATTTTCCCAACACATGTCCGGGTAGTTGAAATCCCCCATTACCACCAAGTCCTGTGCTTTGGATGTTCTTTTTAGTTTGAAAAACTCCTCATCCACCTCTTCTTCCTGGTTAGGTGGTCTGTAGTAGACTCCTACTATTACATCACTTTATTTTTTACCCCTTTTATCCTTACATGGAGACTGTCAACAAGTCTTCTCCTATTTCCATCTCAACCTCAGTCCAAGTGTATACATTCTTAATATATAAAGCAACACCTCCTCCCTTTTCCCCCTGCCTGTCCTTCCTCAGCAAGCTGTACCCTTCTATACCAATATTCCAATTGTGCGTATTGTCCCACCAGGTCTCTGTGATGCCAACTATGTCATAGTTGTGTTCATTGACCAGCATTATGAGTTCTTCCTGCTTATTCACCATACTTCTTGCATTTGTATACAGGCATTTAAGATACAAATTTGATTCCTCCCTCAGTTCTGTCTTGTCTCTTGTTGATCCCTGGTATTACAGCCCATGCTCCCCCCAATTTCTGACCCTTCTCCCAAGTCTCCATGTCTTTGACTTACTTGTGGGCTTTGGTCTCCTGCCCCCTTCAAACCTAGTTTAAAGCCCCCCTCACTAGGTTAGCCAGTCTGTTTCCAAATGTGCTCTTCCCCTTCCTTGATAGGTGGATCCCATCTCTGCTTAGCAGTCCTTCCTCCTGGAACAGCATCCCGTGGTCAAGGAAGCCAAAGCCCTTCTGGTGACACCATCTTCGCAGCCATGCATTCACCTCCAGGATGCATCTGTCTGCCCTAACCTTGACCAGAAGGATCAAGGAGAACACCACCTGCGCTCCAGACTCCTTCGTCCTTACTCCCAGAGCCCTGTAGTCACTTTTGATTTGCTGAGGGTCATACCTCGCAGTATCATTAGTGCTCACATAGATGAGTTGCATGGGGTACTAGTCAGAGGGCCGGATGATCCTCGACAATCCCTCCGTAACGTCTTGGATATGGGCCCCTGGCAGGCAGCATACCTCCCAGGATGCCATGTCAGGGTGACAGATGGGTGCCTCTGTCCCCCTCAGAAGAGAGACTCCAACCACCACTACTCTACGTTTCCTCCTGGGAATGGTGGCTGAAGACCTCCCAGCCTTGGGGGTACACGGCGGCTTCTCCTCCTCCACCTTAGGGGGCGATTCCTCATCTTTCATTGCCAGAGCAGCATAATGGTTCTCCATCAACATAGGGGGTGGGATGGGAGTAGGGGTGGAGCACTGCCTGCTGCCAGAAGTAACCAGCTGCCAGTGTCCTCCCTCTGACAGAGTCATATCCTCCTCCCCCATTGGTGTGCCAGGAGTCTTCTGCAGCTGGATAGCTTCCCCTGCCTTTGACGTCTCCACATGAATACTCTCGAGGAATTCCTCATGGGCACGGATGCTCCTCAGCCTAGCCACCTCCTCCTGTAGCTCTCGCACCTGCTTCCTGAGAGATTCCTCCAGCAGGCACCTTTTGCATTGGATGGTCCCCTCAGCCTGGTTTTCTGTGAGTGGGAAATGCAGACCCCAGTCTTTGCAAAACCACACCAAGATCTGGATAGAGGCATCCATGGTCAGGCTCTCTGTCTGGCTACAGGTGCAAGTGGAGGAGACGGGAGCAGTGTTGACACAGGTGATACGGCCCTTCCTAACCATATTCACTGTCTCAAGACTCCCTCCTACAAACCTCCTTCCAAACTCCCCTGGTCACTTAGCCTCTGGCTTTTAAGGCCTTCTCTGCTAGGTCATTCCTACCCCCTCACTAATCACACGGGGCGGGTGATCACTAGCCTGATTGAGGCTGATCAAGGGTGATCAAGGGAACAAGGCTCAAACAGTCCCCAGACACACAATCCCAACTGACCCAATCACTGAAATAAACCTGAAAGAGAAAGAAAGACACAAACAAACAGTCAAGCAAACTCAACACTCAAACTCACTCACCCCAAGGTTCATACTCTCACCTTGTTTGATTCGGCAGAGGGATCGCCTTCTCATTCTCCCCCTCTCAAACTCTCCTGTTCACAGTCCCCTGTTCGCTAGCTCCCCCTGATAATAAGATACTTTATCAAACAGGAGAATATCTCACACAAAGTTTTCCCCCCAGTCATTTCCAACCAGGCTGGTTATAACCCTCCATTCATAAAACAAGGCAGCTGGCAGCTAGGTAAAAGATACTGGGTGTCTCTCTGCATTCCCCTGATAAAGCAGACTAATTAAGTTGACCTAGGTTATGTCAATGCACAGCCACTGCAGTAATTCAATCTGTTTTACATGTCCAAACCATGCTCCTTGCGTCGGTGGTGTGTCCCCTCACTAGGAGCGCTGGCACCAATTTAACTGCCATTGGGGGATGGTTTCTGAAAGGCAGCAACAGCTGATGTAGGTAACAGTGTCTACACTGACCAAACTACATCGCCTTAAGTGCTACACCTCTTGTGAAGGTGGAGTTAAGTCGGTGTAGTGCGCGAGTTGCATTGGTGGGAGCTACATTTTAGTGTAGACGATTACAGAGTTAGGTTGACATAAAATGCATGACATTGACCTAACTGTGTAGTGTAGACCAGCCCTAATTCTTTGATCTTCATTACAAACAGGACACCCTCCTGCTGTGTACTCTTTCTTGGAGATTTTGTGATCTCTTGTCAATTTCACACTCTTGATTAGCTCTGTATGCAGATAGACTTACATTGTAAGACACACAATACACAATGGACAGCCAGGCAGAGATAAGCATCTCCTACCCAATGTTGGATAAAACCTGTTTATCAACTTCAGGGGACCTGTCTTAATTTACACAGCTTTAGAACATAGTTCTCACTATAGATACATAACTCCTTAAACATCATTTGTACATACCTCTCACCAAGATTAGGACAACCAATGTGTCACTGCCTGTTGGTAGAGTCCTTACATGCTGCCCCTTTGGTGCACAATTAGGTAGACACCAGACCCAAGGGATCCCTTGCAAACCACTGTGCGCCTCTTATGCCCTCAGCCAGTTGGCCCCAAGAGATGTCTGGGTCACAGGCATACTGATAACACAGCTCGGCCAGCAAGTGTCACTGAGAGCGGGTTGTGGGCTGGCCCCCACCTACTTGCCCTGGCTCTTGGGATGCTGCTGCCCAGCCTTCTCTCCCTACTGCCTGCAGCCTGCTGCTCACCCTCACACACATTGGCCATCTCTATGTCAGCCAGATTCACTGTCCCCAGGATGTCACTTAGCTTTCCTTATTACTCTGGTTATCACAGCACCCGCTACTGGCTAGGTGCTGATCTGAGTCCCTGCCAGTCCCAGAATATCCTGGAGCCCAGTCCTCCAACTCATTATAGATCCGGGGTACCCACTTGTGGACCAGCAGCTCATTACAGAATGTAGTTAGGACTCTCCAGCCCATTAGAAATGGACTCTCAATCTCTCTTTCCTTTGGACTCAGATGAACGTTCCCTTGTGGAATACACAGGAACTGACAACAGGTGCACATGGAAATGAATTTCCTCAGGAGGCTGTCATGCCAGTAGGAGTATTGTGATTCATCTCTGCATGTTTAGAGTAGAAAATCTCCTCCTAGACACCACTGACAGCAGTGAATGGGGCAAAAATAAACAATTTCCTCTTTATATCTTTGGCGCCTGCAGATTGAGTCGTTGTGATTTCACAGTTGCTTGTTGTGGGGAGCTCTTCTCTGCTCTTGGTACAAACCAGGCCCTGAGAGAACTGGACGTATGTGAGAAAAAAATGGAAGATTCAGGGGTGAAGCAGCTGTGTGAAGGACTGAAACATGAAAACTGCAAACTGCAGAAATTGTGGTAAGTTACAGCTGGGATTTGAACCTGTGACCCTGGTTATCTGTGGTTATTAACACAGTGTCAGGATTAAGGTCTCTTTACTAGAATCGTGCGGTTACTGTCCATGCCCGTAACCCAAGAACTGGCTCTCGTTTTTCTCTTACTGCTATGCTGATAGGCTGCAATTTACTAGTGAAAAACTTGGATGATATAGTGTCTCTTAGTGCACTCGGAAGCTGCATATTGTCATTAAAACCTCCAGTTCTTTCACTTAATAAGCAGGAATGAGAACACAAGTCTCAGACCCTTTCACAATTTAATTAAAAGAACCTTCATTCATTCAAATAATTTACCACCATTACCACAAATAATCCTGGGACAAAGACAAACAAACAGAAACAGAAAAAGAGAGGTAGAGTGAAAAGAGACAGAGGAGAGCATTAGCTTACGTGTTATTTGCAGCTCACATAAACACTCAGCCACGTGTTTTAAATCTACAGCTACAAGTGAATGTTTTTAAGTATCTAGGCCTCAAGACTGAAGGGGAGAAAGAAAAGTGCTTAAACAAGTCATTGAGAATGAGAGGGACGAGAGAGAAAAGAAGACTAGAGAAGATGAAAGGCAGATAGGAAGGAATGGAAGCAAGTTCTGTGGAATGTTGGAATGGTAAATATGTTTTTTAAATGCCCAGCTCTTCACACAGTCCTAAATATCCCCCCTCCCCCCCCCCACACACAGTCTGTGGTTCTGGGATGTTCTAAACAGTCCCTTTCAGAGACTTAATGCAGGGAAGTCCTTTGGCCTATGGTATACAGGAGATCAGACTAGATGATCATAGTGGTCCCATCTGGCCTTAGAATCTATGAATATTCCCTCTGCAGATTTAGTCAGCATTTGCCTGAGGAATTGCTTGGGCCAATATTGACCTGCAGCCAGCAGATTCCTCTCACTCTTGTGCTACTCCTCGTGTTCCCCACACAGCAGTAGCAGGACCATTGGTTCAGGGATCATAATATCCCTTCCCACTGCTGCTGATGCTGCTGCAGAGGCAAGGAATGAACAGAGGGCATTATGAGGGGTGGTTATCGGGCCTGCATTTTTGGCTCCTCCTATTATCGAAAGGAGCTTTTGTCTGCACATGTGCATTTCTGGTGTAAATCTCCTGGAGATTCAGGATAGTGAGAGTGAGGGGGTTGTTTCCACAAGAAAGTTGTTGTACACACTTAATTAGCTTTTAGAGAGGAAGGCTGGTCTAGGGATTAGGGCAGTAGCTTGGGACACCTGGGTTCCAGTCCCTCCTCTGCCAGACCCCCTGTGTGACCTCGGGCAAGTCACTTAATCTCTCTGTGCCTCAGATGTGTAAATGGGGATAGTAGCTCTGCCATACCTCACAGGAGCATCAGAAAGAGAAAACACTGAAAAAGATTGAGTTGTTTTGGTACTACGCAGACCTGCCACCATTTATAAAACAACCCATAGATTATATTAACATTAATTCACAGACATAATGCCTGTTTGTCCTACTCAGACCCACTGTGTGAATTCATTCCATCCATCTAAACTAGCATTCATTGCACACCATCGGGGCAAATTTTGGATACAATCTGGGTTTTATCCAACTGTCCTTCATGGTTTTCCCCTTGCCTCCCTCCCAAACTGCCCTCGACTGGTTCCTCTTGCTGCATCTCTCTCTCTCCCTCTTCTTAGCCCTGTGTTATGGGAATCTAGCTCCTAATGTCGTCTTAGTGCAAAGCACAAAGCAGCTGTTGATGGGGGGCAAGGATGTGGCCTGATGCGCTGCTACTTACACCAAACTGAACAGGAGTGAAACATGAGCAGTAGCATTTCATACGGAGTGGGAGCCCCACCATAAGGAGATGCTTCCTTTTCAGGCTGTCCCTTGTTCTTGGAGCCCCCTTGTCATAACCATAGGGGTAGCCTAAATTCCTCCTTACCTGTAAGGGGTTAAGAAGCTCAAGTAACCTGGTTGGCACCTGACCAAAGGAACCAATGAGGACAAAAGATACTTTCAAATCTGGGGTGGGGAAGAGGTTTTGTTTTGGGTTCTCTGTTTTCTGTGGCCATTCACTCTTGGGACTAAGAGGGACCGGACATCAATCCATGTCCTCCAAACCATTCTGAACAAGTCTCCCATATTTCAAACTTGTAAGTAACAGCCAGGCAATGCGTGTTAGTTTATCTTTGTTTTCTCAACTTGTGAATTTTCCCTTTGCTAGAGGGAGGTTTATCCCGGTTTTGTTGTAACTTTGAAACTAAGGCTAGAGGGGGTTCCTCTGTGCTCTTTGAATTTTCTGCTACTCTGTAAGGTTAACTACCAGCCTAAGTTTACAGAGGTGATTCTTTTACCTTTTCTCTTTAAATAAAATCCTTCTTTTTAAGAACCTGACTGATTTTTCCATTGTTCTAAAACCCAGGGGTTTGGGTCTGTAGTCCCTTTGTAACCAATTGGTGAGGATATATGCTCAAGCTTTCCCCAGGAAAGGGGGTGTAGGCTTGGGGGATTATTTGGGGGGAATAGGACTCCAAGTGGTCCTTTCCCTGATTGTTTGTTAAATCACTTGGTGGTGGCAGCGATCCCAAGTCAAGAAAGGAATCTGTGCCTTGGGGAAGTTTTAACCTAAGCTGGTAAGAATAAACTTAGGGGGTCTTTCATGCGTGTCCCCACATCTGTACCCCAGAGTTCAGAGTGGGGAAGAAACCCTGACACCCCTTCTAAAATCTGTCTGTCAAGTCCCCTCCTTCGCCTCATTTGAATCTCTCACGAAAACTCACTTTTCAGCATCTGCTACAAAACAGTGTCTCTGCACTGTAATCTCTAAAAAACAAAACCCCCAAATCAAACCACAGCATTTAAATCCCCCAAAGCCATGTCTGTGCATGTACCTACACTGAGTAATCGAGCTTGCTTTGTAACCCAAGTCCTTCCTCACCCTTCCCTAGTGTAATATCCTCACTTGTCTGTTACGTCCATCATTTAGGCTCCAACAGGGGATCCGGGTAAGCAGATTTTTACATCCGTGTGGAGTCCTATTGAAGTCAGTGGAGCTCTGTTCTGGTAAAGGGTCCAGCTGGGCAAATTCGACTGCGAGATCGGGGCCTTAGATTATAAACTGTTCAGGGGAGGGACCTGTGTTCTATGTCACTTGTGTGCTATAAGGTATCAGTCAGATGTCTGTGCTCTTGTTATAAATCTCAGTCAATACTAGGCAAGCATTACTTTTAAACAGTACTCCGCACAGAGTGCCCCCTGCTGCACTCTATCTGCTGAAAAATCTAACCAATGGGAATGATCAAAGGGGTAAATTGTATGAGTTCCTATGTTCACTTGGGGCCTGATACTGAGCACTTACAGCTCCCATTGAAATCAGGATCAGGACAACATCGGGGCCTGTCCATCTCCCACCACTTACAGTGGGACATGATTAGACATTTATTGAGAGCACAGGCTGACATCCCACATGTGAAGCCAATTCTCGTTTGCTCTGTGTGTTCCATGGACTGACTGAATAAACAAACTTCCATTTATTCACATCACTTTAGTTACTGCAAAAGCATCTATCATTGTACTATGGAAGCTCAAACTCTCCCTTACAGTTAGTAAGTAACTGTAACTCTTGCTTTCCTTAAAACAAGAGGCTCTTGAAGGTTTCAAATTAATGTAGTCACTAATTATTCCTTGGGTGTAGAAACATGCTCCTGCTCCTATTACAGTCACTCTCTAATGCTAAATTTGGTGAAGTAATGCATGCTGGAATCCAAGGTAGAGATTTAAAGGCAAATTGTAGTATTTATGAGCTTTAAAGAGTGTGTTTGCTCCAAGTTTCTTTGCACATGTGATATCATCCTCCATCATTGTTTTTCTCTCTCATGCTGCTTCATTATTTATTGGCTTAATTACTAAACAAACAGCATTTAAAAAAATGACTTTAGTCTTAGTATGGGTAAATACTTAGGGTAGGATCCACAAAGCTACTTAAGCACCTTAACCCCATGTTTAGGAACCCAAGTCCCAATTTTGGCTCCACTGCGACCCACAAAACTCCTGCCAAACCCTGTAGGTACTCAGCGCCTGTTTTCCAGGTAAAAGTTCCCTAGGCACCTATGTTCCTGCCTCAGCCTCTTCCCAGGCTCTCAGCATATTGCCCAGCTAGTTCCATTGCAGGCCAATTCTCTCTGCTCCCTGGCAGGGTAGGCTCTGACTCAGTAGGAGTCTTCCTGCTCCCTGCAGGGCCCTCCACCAGCACAGAGAATCCTGGGTGGACTCATTTCCTCCTGCTTTCCTTCCCAACTGCCTTGGGCTCCCTCTTGCAGGCCTGCCTGCCAACAATGCACCCCAGCTCCTTGGCTCCAGCCAGGCATCTCTCACCGAGTGAGAACCAGCATTCCTTGCCAGCCCACCTGAGCCAGGTTCAGCCCTTTTAACTCCCTCGTCCAAGCATGGCGCCTACTGCAGAGGTAGTGGGGTGAGGCTAATTTTGCCAGAGGCTCTCATTAACCGCTTCTCTCCCTGTATGGAGTTGGTACATCCCATCACAAGGGGAAATCTCCCTCTGTATGTTTACTACAGTGAAGATTAGCACATGCTCTTTACAGTTATGGTAACCTCTATTTTGTGATGGGAGCTGGTTGTGCATTTTTTGGTAGAGAATGACAGAGAGATTCAGGTGGGCTGGCAAAGCATAAAATGCCTGTAGGTTTTGTTAAAAAGAAATTGTGAACTCCAGCCCAAATCAAAAATTAGTGAACTTCTGGTCAAGGCAGCTGATGTCTTTCAGGATGGTATCAGGACCTTAAAACCTACCAAAGCAACAAGTGTCCTTGCAGGGGGAGAAATTCCTACATTTTTGCAAAGCTCATCCTGTACATTTTGTGATAGAGCCAAAGGTTGAAGCAGAATTTCAGTACTGATAGGACTCTGGAATTATTTCAAGGTTAACTGGTGTGACTGGAGCACTCCTATAGTGATGAAAAGTTGTGGATGAAAGGCTGGCTGGATCTGTGGTGATATCAAGGTTACTATTAATCCATTATTGCATATGGATAAGTATCCATTACCTAGAATAGATTATATATTTGCCCGTGGTAAGCATTTCTCCTCAATCAACCTCTCCCAAGCATACCCAGAAATAGAGGCAGAAGACAGTGACAAGTACCACCTCACAATTAACATATTTCAATATAACAGACTAGTGTTTGAAATAGCATTCACACCTGCTATTTAGCAGCGAGCCATGGACCATGTAACAGAGTATTCCTAGCACTTGGAGTTACTAGGATGATAGACTGTTCATGGGGCCTAATGACGAAGAGCATTTTGAAAACCTCTGAAAGGTGCTCTCTGTGGGCTTGTCTACATGCATAGCTAAAGCCCTGTGTGGACACTCCCATTTCAGAAGAAGAGTGCCCTTTTCTGATCTAGTTTCTATGACTTTCAAAGTGATAAATTGATGCATGGTTGCAAAGTATGATGATATCCTAAGATGGAAATGCAAAGCAGCGGTGTGACACTTCCTATGCCTATGCACCAAATGCCTCCAAGTTCCCTCCCTCTCCCTAGTAAATGTCCCTCATGTCAGGCCCTGGATTACTGACAATCATTTTGACCATTCACTCTTATGTTTCAGCTCCCTACTGTAGTGAATATCTCATACTTTGTCACCCCTTGCTACTCAGTTATGTACATGCAGCTGTGTGAAATCAAACGTGTTGGAGAAGTCTGCAGATAAAACACCAAAGTCACATGGGGTTTGAGATGTTCGTGATTGAGCTGCTAAGTTATCTGAGTTTGATCAAGACATCTAGGTACACTCTGATAGTTATGGCAATTTTCTGCAATATCCTGGACAAACCTTATTAAATTAAGTTTAAGTATTTTAGTAGTTAGTTATATTAAATGCAAATGTTTATGTATTGTGGGATTGTATGGAACTTCTTCAGGAGGAAGATAGGATTAATGCAATCTCTGGGAAGTACTGTGAGCTCCAAAAGACTATGTTGACAAAGGTAGCGGACACAAATGATCTTTTGGGACAATATATGTGAAGTTGAACTCCTAGAAAGTACATGGGAGGAGAGGATTCTAAAGCTCCACCTATGGACTAAGTCTTTGACGCATGACCCTAAGTGGGGGACTTATTGTCTGCTGATCACCTGTTGCATGAGGACAGGTCAAAGACAAACTCTCTGTAAAGGTGTAACTAATATATTCACGAATGTACTTGTTCTGAGCTGAAGCTATGATGAACTTGTGACCACATGTCAAGGCTGATTCCCCACTCTGGCACTTCAAGTGCAGAAGGTGGGGGCCCGCAAGGATTCTAAAAATTAATACTTGCCAGTCCAGGCTTGTATTAAACTCCCAAGATTATGGATCCCCCTGGTCTTGGTTGGTAAATGCTGCCACCACCCAAGTGCAAAACTCCTTTGAGAGCCCAGGCAGGTGCACTTGGGAATGCCTTCCTGTGGGGTACCCCTAACTCTTTCACCCCTCCTCCGGGGAAGAGCCGAGAAAAGGGAAGAAAAATAAATCATCTGTTTCCACCAGCTATCTGAAAAACATGTGCCCAGACCTCTTACCTCCTAAGAAACAGGGCTCCAGTCATGTTCTTAAAAAAGGTAAATTTATTAAAAAATGGGGAAAGAAAATACATCTGGAAAATCAGCTTGTTGCTAGATATTAAAAGAGCAACTGAAAGGATTAAACACCAAGAATGGCTTTCTTGGGGTCCAGCTTAAAGGTTACAAAAACAAAACAAAAGCACCAGTGTTAGCACAGAGGAGTCCAAAATAAAGAGATAAACCTGATCACGTCCAACTAAACATTTCCTGATCTACTTACATATCTGTGGTTCCAAATGAGTAGTTTCTAGGTATGATGCTGATGATTTTTCATACCTGGCCCAAACCTTACAGCATACCCTGCTGCCCTGTCTATCCAGCTGAAAGAACAGCAACAACACAGACAAAGGGGACGTTTTTTCTCAATTTTAAAAGTTTCTAGCCTTCCCATTGGCTCTTTTGGCCAGGTGCCCACTCATTTCCTCTTACCCAAGAATTTCAGTGAGACTTCTTAACCCTTTACAGGTAAGGCAAGTAGAGAACAGCTACTGAGAAGGATTTTTATAGCTAACTGACTGGCTGGGTGTCCATAAAAGGGAGCTACCCTGCTCCCCCTCATTTACCATGCCACAGGAAAACACACTGTGTGGGGTTTGAAGGACTAATCACCAACAATGTCCTCGATGAAGCAAGGGAGTGATACCTGCTAAGCTTAATAGCATGTGTGTAGGTTCTCTTACTGTTTTTAATATGTTTTCTCTGTAATCCTTTTACCTAAAAATAAATGTGCTTGCTTAGAAAGAGCTGCATGGTAATTTAACTGTAGCAATTATACCATTTACCATCTCTGAGGAGAAAAGCAAAACAGGTCTGCTTAGGCAGCCTGGCTTTGCTGGGGATATCACATTATAGGCAGGGAGCAGTGCAGTCTGGAAACACCCATGTCAGGAGGGAGAGACACCTGTCTCCACTAAGGTTGCCAACCGTCCCATTTTTGCCAGGAGTCTCCCTGAATCGGGCTCTATCTTCCGGAAGCTACTGAAGCCAATCTGGGAGATTTTAGGCTGCCAAAAGTCTGGTGGCGCAGTGGGGCTAAGGCAGGCTCCCTGCCTGCCCTGTCCCATGCTGCTTCTGGAAGCAGCTGGCATGTCTCTGCAGCCCCAGGGGGCAGCCAGGGGGTCTCCACGTGCTGCTCCCACCCACCCCCAGTGCCGACCCCACAGCTCCCATTGGCTGGGAACTGTGGCCAATGGGAGCTGTGGGGGCAGTGCCTGTAGGTGAGGGAAGCACACAGAGACTCCCTGGTGCCCCTCCGGGGGCTGTGGGGATGTGCCTGCCGCTTCGGGGAGCAGTGTGGGGCCAGGGCAGGCAGGGAGCCTGCCTTAGCCTTACTGCACTGATGACTGGGAGCCACCCGAGGTAAGCACTGCTTGACCAGAGCCTGCACCCCTCACCCCCTGCCCCAGCCCTGAGCCTCCTCCTGGAACCAGGACCCCACAATTCCTCCCGCACCCCTTCCTGCACCCCAATTCCCTGCCCCAGCCCTGAGAACCCTCCAGCACCTAAACTCACCCCCAGAGCTTGCACCCCACACCTCGTCCTGAACCCCAACTCCCTGCCCCAGCCCTGAGCCCCCTCCCAGACCCAGCACCCCCTCCCACACTCCAACCCATGGCCCATCCCAGAGCCCCCTCCAGCACCCAAACTCCCACCCAGAGCTCACACCCCACACCTGTTCCTACACTCCAACCCCCTGCCCCAGCCCAGTGAAAAATGAGTGAGGGTTGGGGAGAGCGAGTGACAGAGGGAGAGGGGATTGAGTGAGGTGGGGCGGGGTCTCGTGGAAGGGGCAGCGCCTCAGGGAAGGGCTGGAGTTGGGCAAGGGTGTTTGGGTTTGTCTGATTAGTAAATTGGCAACCCTAGTCTCCACCCATGGGAGGTGATGGCTGGGGAGCTGGAAGCCTGAGGATGGGTGACCTTGCTGGATCACAGAGGCAGAATACAGGTGCAGTCGCCCTGATCTGTGACGCTTGTTGTAGACGCACATCGGCCTGACATGGAGGATGCACAGGATGGCAAGGGCAGGAGGGCAAAGTGAAGGTTATTGCGGGCCCTAGGTTCTGCATTTCTACACTTTCCAAAGTTGTCTTTTCTTACTGTAACTTTAGCACTGATTTTCTGGCATGTGTGGTTTTAAAATTGCAGTGCTCTATTAAGATTTGTTTTTATTAAGTTACTGGAACATATCTACAAACTTGACTCTAGCTTGATAAAGATTTTTGGCAATTGTATTTTTTAAGTGTACAGTTAGAATATATTGCTCTGCAGCAATGCACTTAATGTGTTTCAGGACGCTGTCCTAGAGCATTTCTTATTGAATATAGGTGTGCCGTGTCTTTTCTTTCAGAAAGTTTGTAATCTCAGGCATTTGAGCAACTCTATACATGAAACTGATGGTTCATTTTTCTTTTCACAGCTTGTCTGTCAATCTTGTAAATGAAAATACAACAAAGGAGTTGAAAGTTTTGCAGAAGATAAAACCTGATCTGTTGATTGTGCATAATGCAGAAATCAACCATTGGACCCTCAATACACAGACAAGCAAGCCTGTGTTTCCTCTACGTCAGCACCATGCATTCATTTGTAAATTGTCTTGTAGTGCAGCAATGATGTGGAATATTTTTAAGAGTCGCTGGCTGGTTTCTGGACTTGTTCTGCTGTTAAGCATTGCTGTATATTGTCTTCTCTGGTCGATGAATATATAAGTATCTGAAATCCAAGGTCTTGTGCAAGGTTAATTGATCCTCATGTTCCTCCCTGAAAGGAACCTTTATCATGCAAGATGTTTGAAGTGGGAATTGAAATATGTCTGACTTCCCTTTAAAGCCAGAATGTCAAAACACCTTGCCTGGGTAATGTGAGCATATTGCTGCAGGATGTACAACCAGAGAGGTCCCACCACCAAGGGAGGTTTTAATGTACTGGTACTCACTGGGTTTTCCAGAGATCAGCAGACAAGGAAAGGGCTTTTGGCATCACAAGGCTGAGCCTGAACTAAGGCGGGGCCTTCTTTTGATCCAGCAAACAGACCGAGCCTTCTGCCCAAGGGACCCCCAACCCCTGGGCTTAGTAGGAGCCCATAAGACTGAGGGTGACCTCTGGTAAGCTTTTAGCATGTGTATAGGAACTAGGATTGTTTTCTATATGTTTCCTCTGTAATGTTTTGGATATGTTGTTGTAGCTCCTTGAGAAAGATTAACCACAAGTGCTGGATTCCAGGCAGACCTGCTGGGGAAATCACAGCGAAGTGCAGCCTTAACAGCAAGCCTTAACCTCCATTTGGTGGGAGAGAGACACAGGTCTCTGCTGAGGGCGGTGGCAGCTGGGAGCTTGAACCTTAAGTGGGAGCTCTCAAGGAAGACCAGGAGTGGGATCAAAGCTGCAGTTCTCTCTGAACTTGGGACATACCTTATTCACAGAAATGAAGTTACCTAATTCATCTTCAGTTCCTGGGTCTGTTTGTTGCACAAGTGCCAATATCATGGGGCCATGCGCACTCTTGATGCTGCACCATACTGGCATTGGGAGTGTAACCAGCACAGTACAATGATGTTCATGCAAGTTTTGCAGTATTAGCAAGTTGTTGACCAGTGGCAGTCAAACACCAAATTTGAAACTCTTTATTCTTAAAAGTGACAATTGTGACAAGTTTCTCTTTTCAGGTCTCTGCTCCTCTTGAAAGGCAGGAATGAATCCTTCAGGCACCTGGGCAGGCTGCAGAGCTGCACATTTCTGAATCTCAACACTTGTACCTCACTGTACAAGTTCATTCTATTATGGCAGGAATCGGTGTGCAGATGTGGTCGCCCCATCTTAAAAAAGATATATTGGAATTGGAAAAGATTCAGAAAAGGGCAACAAAAATGATTGGGGTATGGAACAGCTTCTGTATGAGGAGATATTAATAAGACTAGGACTTTTCAGCTTGGAAAAGAGACGGCTAAGGGGAGATATGATTGAGGTCTATAAAATCATGACTGGTGTAGAGAAAGTAGATGAGGAAGTGTTGGTTACTACTTCTCATAACACAAGAACTAGGGGTCACCAAATGAAATTAATAGGTAGCAGGTTTAAAAGAAATAAAAGGAAGTATTTCTTCACACAACACACAGTCAACTTATGGAACTCCTTGCCAGAGGATGTTGTGAAGGCCAAGACCATAATAGGGTTCAAAAAAGAACTAGATAAATTCATGGAAGATAGGTCCATCAATGGCTATTAGCCAGGATGGGCAGGGATGGTGTCCCTAGCCTCTGTTTGCCAGAAGCTGGGAATGAGTGACAGGGGATGGATCACTTGATGATTACCTGTTCTGTTCATTCCCTTTGGGACACCTGGCACTGTCCACTGTCGGAAGACAGGATACTGGGCTAGATGGATCTTTGGTCTGACCCAGTATGGCCATTCTTATGTTCTAGGAATATAACTTGCTTAGAGATTTCTTTCAGCTGCATCCATACTAGGAAATCTCCATATTGATGGAGTAGCTTAAAATTCACTTTAGCTGTTGAACTAATTCTAAAGTTCCCACAGCAACATTAATGCAACATAATAATAATATGTTCATAACTTGCCACCCCAAGTGGAGTTTCCTAAACATTTCAATCCACTCAGTCGTTTAGATTAAAACAAGTTCATCAACTACAAAGAGAGATTTTAAATGACTACAAGTAATGAAACATAAGTCAGAAATGGTTTCAAGAAAAATAAAGGTAATATGTTTACTAATGCCTAAGTCCCTTCATTTTCAGTTTAAACCGATTTTTAACCCCCCCCCCTAAAAATCCTGGGCTTTACAAAACATATTATTCAATTTTTTTCCAATTTTCACCCTACTTTTGTATCATTCAAATGATAAAAAATCATTTTTTGTGAGGATAATACACTACCTTGAATGAGATATATGTATTATAATAATATGTTAGTCAAGTAAGCCTATGCATTAGTCTAACAGCGGAGTCCAATACGTTCGCCACTAGCCACATGTGGCGAATCGGCTATTGAATTGTGGCTAATGCATGTGGCTTTTTTATAATGTGGCGAATAAGAAAAATTCAAAACCACAAGTGGGGCTAGCAGTGTGGCTAGCATCAAATTTCTATTGGACATCGCTGGTCTAGAAGATACATACAATAAACCAACAAACAGGCACACACGCAAGCGCACCTGAACTTACTGATGAATCTCATGCTCACCATGTACACATTTCAAGCGGTTACCAGATAGTGATTTAAAGATTTGATCCATTAAAATGGGAAGAAAATGAAAATCTGTATCAGAACATGAAGAAGTATTTGAAAGTTTTAAAAAAAACAAACAGGAGAAAAGGCTGAAGTTGAGTGTATGCACTGCAGATGGTGTGGCATCGAAGTTGACACTCAGGCCGACCAGATTAAAGAACATTTGGAGAGCAAATGACACAATTCTAAAACAAGAAGGCAAAAATAGAAACAAGCAAACATTGGAATCAGCATTCATCTGGTCACAGCAGAAAGAGCAAGATCAACATGATGTACTAAGTGAATTTGTACGTGCCCTCTACTTTTCAGGGCAGCCACTGGGCCTTGCTCTTGGTCCTTTTGTAAGGGGACTGTTGCCCCTTTATTAACATTCAGTGGGGGTGTTTTGGTTGGCTAGCTCCCAGTACTAAAAGGGGAAGGGTCTATGGGAAATCAGGACCCTGAGACTGATAGTCCCCGGGAACAATGGGGAGAGGCCAATGCTCCAGGTCAGCCTGAATGACAGGGCGGGCAGGCTAATCAGGGAGTCAGGAGGCCAGGGAGGTCCCGTCCTCCGTGTTGTTGCCAGCACCCAGTGCCGAGAGGCTGAACAACAGCTTGAGTTGGTTCGTTACCCGGTGTGCTACACCCAATAATCACAACGGGGTGGAGAAGCAGAAAAGTTTATTTGAAGCTTCAAATAGGTACAGGGAGATTTGAATCTCAAATCCTGTACACAGAGCAGGAAGTCACACAGGCTTTTATACATCCTTTTTCCCAGCATAATTATCCAATAGCAAGCTGCCCCAAGTATCCATATAGCCAGCCAATCCAGTTCCCAGCTAGTTCCCTGCTTCTCTGTATCATTTGTTAAACTATACATAAAGCTGCTTTATTCAGCATTGTTCTTCCATATCTGCCCTGTTTGGCCTTGCTTAGCTTCAGGCAGTCTGACTCTGCAGCATATTGTTGCAGATCCTTAGCATAACTGCTGTGTGTGCCTCCAGGCGGGGGGGCCAAGGACACTTGGGCCTAGTACGCAGAGCTGCTGCGAGTGCCTCCAGGCGGGGAGCAGGGGGGCAAGGACACCTGGGCCTAGTGCGAGGGGGCTTCATCGACACTCGTGGTCTTCCATCCCCTCGAGTTACCTAGTGGCCATGCCCCAGTGTCCCCAACAGTGTGACCTGGAATTGTCTGGGTCAGAAAGAGTGGGGCCGAGCTAAGGAGGAAGCAGGGGCCCAAGCTGAGCTGGGGAGCAGAGCTGGGACAGATCCAGAGAGAGCAGCCCCTGTCCTGGGAGCAGAGCTGCAGCCCCAAAGCCAGAGGCACAGCCCAGAGAGAGCAGACTTGCCCTGGGAGCAGAGCTGCAGCAACCAGAGCCAGAGGGGCCAGAGAAGCAGCCCAGGGAGAGGAGGCAAAGCAGCAGCCGTGCTGAGGCAGAGTGGAGCTGGAGCTGGAGCTGGGGCTGGGGCTGGGGCTGGAGCAGTCCAGAGCCATGTGTCGTGACCAGCTGGGAAGAGTGAGGGGGACCCTGGGCAGTGGGCCCAGCACGGGGAGACGCCTCAGCCAGGAGGCTCTGCAGGCCAGACTCGGAGGGGGATTGGTAACCCCGACGGGGCGGGGGCAACGCTGGGAAGAAGGGTCCTGCCACCTAGAGCCTGAGAGCATGTGGCCACCGCCAGAGCAAGTGTCCAACCCACAGCATCCCTGCAGCACAGCCAGGGCCTGAGAAGGCGGCCTGGGACTTACAAGGAACAGACTGTGAACTGCCCTGACATTCCAGAGACGCTGTTTGTGATATTCCCTGCCACAGAGCGGGTTGATGTGTTTCCTTTAACCTTTCCCATTTTTCCTTATTCTTTTTAAAATTAATTGTTGATTAAATAACTTGCATTTGCTTTAACTTGTATGTAATGGTCAGTGGGTCAGAGAAGTGCCCAGTGCAGAGAGAGCACCTCGGAGTGGGGACACCCTAGCCCCTGTTCTAGGTGACCACAGCAGGGTTGGGGGTCGAGCCCCCCAGGAATCCTGGACCCAACCTTGTTGGGGTTACGAGGGCTCTGCCAGACAGGAGAGTGGAAGGGGAGTCCTCAAGGGCAGGGAGGCCTCTGGGTAAAGGAAGTGGGAGCAAGGACTCAGATCCTTTCGCTAGCCCACTTCACCAGGGTGGTGCAGAAGCCAGGAAAGTTCCCCACAATAGCGGGACTATTCCCCCGCTTACACTTGGGTGAACTTTATATGAAATTTATTTGCAGCTGCAATGTCCTTGTCAAATTCAATCAATCTGACCAAGAAATATTTGGAGGAGAATGATGTTGCTTTGACCAACAAAATTAAAGAGAAGAAAGTGGGAAATAGAGTTAGTTCTTTAATTTTTGACAAATCACCGTTATTCTTGACAGCTCCGCCCTGGTGATTTTTGTTTTCTTTTTTTTATTTTGTTGTGGAGAAGCCTGCACTCATTTTGGCAGATCTGGAGTTTGTAAAGTCAGCAAACAGTCAAATAGTTGCAGCTTGTGTCAGTAAAACTTTAAATGAATATGCACTTACCTGGAAGGATGTGGCATCCTCAGTGTCTCACCTGGCTCAGCTGATGTGGAGAGAGTATTTTCAAAATTTGGCTACATCCAAGACTGTAGGAGAACGGGCCTTGGAAAAGACTCCTTAAAAAGATTGCGAGCCTACATTAGGCAGGGCTTTTGGAAATTACACTGAAGGACTTCACATAAGACAGTGAATGTTTGTAAATAGGTGAGAAATGAATTTTGTTATGTGCATCAATATGGAGGTGATGTGTGGTTGCGGTGGAGTTGAGGGGGTCAGAGTGTGGGAGGGCTGGGGCAGAGGGCAGGAGGGCATGGGGTGAGGGCTCCACCTGGGGTGTGGGCTCTGGCCTGGGGCCGAGAATGAAGGGTTTGGGTTGCAGGCTACCCCAGGGCTGCGGCGGGGAGAGAGGACTCCCTCTGACCTCTCTCACCACAGCAGCACCTGGGCTTAGGGGTGGGGGGGGAGAGGGGGAAGGCACTTCTCCCCAGCTGCAGCAGCTCTGGAGCTGGGGAATAGCATCTCTTCCTCACCTCTCCCTGCTGCGGCAGCTCTGGGGCTGGGAGAGTATGTCTCTTCCCGCCTCTCCCCGGCTGCAGCAGGTGTGGGGCTGAGGCTGCGGGAGAGGAACCTTTGCGTGCCCCACCACAGCCCTGAGCACCTGCATGGCCCTTGATAGGCTGTTGCATGGCTGCACAGCTTAGAGGGAACTTACGTTTTCACTTTTTAGGTGGTAAGCTAACACATAAAGTTCAAACATTTGATCTCTATATGATGTCATATGCATTGTCAGTGAATCCATTAACTGCTGTTGTGAAAGCATCTGTAATGTGATAAATTGCAAAGCCCTCCAAGCTTGCCCTTCCACAAACATTCACAGGCAGAGGCCACACCCAGCTGTGTTCATGAATGCTCTGGCCAGCCCTTGCACGAACTAATGATAGAGAGGTTCCAGCTAAAATACCCCCTTCTTCCCTGCTTGGGACTGGCCTTTCCCACTTCAGTCTTTGTTCCTAAGATGTTTCCAGGTGTTCTGTTGTGTGGGGAGTGAGGCCCCTTGGTGATGTCACTTCCCCCTTCTGTAGTTTCTTCCATCAGGTGGGAACTCCTTTGTTCCAAGCCAAGTTCCCAGCCCAGTTTGTGGGGGAAAATACAGGTACCAAAATGGAGTTCAGTATCAAGTAGTCTAGTCACATACCCCTGCATACTTGGTAAGTCATGGCAGCCATTATCCATAGGTTGTCTGAAGCATCCCCCAGGTGAGGACAAGCCCTTTTCATGGCCCATTGTTTTTGCCATTTTCATGGCCCATTGTTTTCGCCATTAGCACTGTCTAGCTTCTTTAAAGTTGTGGGTGTTAGCCAGGAGCAAGCACATATGAAATACAGATGCACAGTAAATATTCATAACTTCAGATGCCAGAATGATACATTCATACAAATAGGACAATCATATTCAGCAAATCGCAACTTTTCCATTGACACCTCTCATGTCACATTTTGTACAAGGTGCATCAGAATTGTCATAATCATACCCCTATGGTGAACAGAAGTGCCAACTTCCCCAGCTCCCAGGGGGTGCTCAACCCACTCTCCACCTCTTCCCACCCCTGCTCCAGCCCCGGGGCACCTACAGTATCAGCACCTATGATGGTGAATATAGCGTGAAGAGTATCACACACACTACAGTTATTATAGCTAAGTTCTTCATGTCATAAATGAACAGAATATACATGGATGGGTAGATCCAGAAAGGGGACTTAGGCTTAGTATTGCAATGCCTAAAATTCTTTAGGTCTGGTCTACATTAGAAAATTAGGTCAGTTTAACAACAACACAGCCCTGAGTTAGGTGTCCAGGCTATCCAGTCAATGCATGCAGTGCTTAATTTGTGACAGGGCCGGCACCTCTGGTCTTGCCATGTCAGTTATGAAAGTAAATGCGTAAGCCGTGGCACCTAATTGCTTGAGCTGTGACACATCTTTCATTGCAAATTAAGCACTGAATGCATGGGAGAGTTAGGTGCCTAAAAACGGGGCGCACCGAAGCTAGCAAGCTGAGGGGGAAGCCAAATAAACTAGCCAATAGGAAATGCTGAGGAGCGGCGTGTGATCTAAGCCACACCCTTCAAAGGGATTTAGGTGGCTAACTCTGGGCTGGGGGGTGGGGCCTCTCACACTCAGGATTCAGAGTTGTGAACCCTCTCCTTGAGTTACGCACCTAAGCCAAGTCAGCCATTTCTCACAAGATAATGGAGAAACACAGTGGTTTAACTTTAGAGCACTCACCTGGCACATGGGAGACCTGGGTTCAAATGCCCCTGATTTGGGGTAGGAATTTGAACGTAGGTCTCCCTCCTCTCACAGAGACAACTGGCTATTCTGGGGGTGGGGGTGCTCTCTCTATCTCGCTGAAGCTGTTCCACTTTGTATAAATAATTAGTTACTGGTGCAGGGCCTGGAACCCCAAGTCGCCCCCTCCAGGTGAGTGCTGAAGCCAATAGGCTTGCTGTCATTCTCAGTTTCTCTCTTTCTCTCTCATTAGTCCCATGAACTATTTAAGTATTTTATAACAAGTGGGCCAGCTTCAGCAGGAGAGATTGAGTGTGTATTTAATTTCTTTGTCAGCATCTTGTGGTGTTGGTCTGTTTAGCATCTTTTGAAAGTGCTTCTATCTCTTGCTCTGTTTTGTTCCTTTTCGGTGAAAATCTTTCCTTGTTTATCCTTGACAGGCCCCCCAGTTGGTGTAAAGGACCTGGTGGAGCTGATAAAATGTTTTTCCATCACCTCTTTCAATAGCCACTTCAGCTTCTTTGGCGATGTTATCCCTGCATTTCCTCTCCTCTCCTCTTGTACCACTTTATACTGTAAAGGTACAAAGCGGCCTGCTCTTTTATACCAGTTTGCTTTTTGCTGCTGCTTTTTCTGGAGGGATTTTGAAGAGTTGATGTTTGCTTTGGCCTGTTTCCTTTTCCCCCACACAGTTTGACATATCCTCACTGTTACATTAACCCAGGGTACAATCCGGACTGTGAACAGCTGTCTCCCCTCAATTCTCCAATCTGGGGTTCCTTTTATACTGCTTTGCTGTGAGAACAACCACTCTTGGCCAGTTCACACACAGCATCTAGCATGCAAAATCACTCCCAGATGAATTATATGAATGTTGTGGCCAGCCACTCCTGAATGACATACAGAGTGAGACCAACAAACTCCCAGTCCCAGACTTGTCCTCAGAAATGTGTGTCTTGTACTACCCAGCTCTCTCCTCCTGTTACAAGCTCATAGAAAAGTCTGTCATTTCATCAGTGGAATATGGTATGCACAAACCCTGTTATCTCAAGTGAAGGTTCCTAAACACTTCCATCCAAACACTAGTTTAGATAAAACAATAAAATTTATTAACAACAGAAGATAGATTTTAAGTGATTACAAATAATGAGGCATAAAAGTCAGAATTGGTTTAAAAGAAAAGATAAAATGCAAATTAATACCTAATTTAGCAAGCTAAATGGATTTAAAGCCAAGGTTTCTCTCACTGCATGCGCTTTGGAACTGGCTGGAAGCCTCCAAACCAGACCCTGCCCTCAGTTCAGTGTTTCTTCAGGCATTGTTGCTGCCGTGAGAGAAGAGGAATGGAGGCACGAGGTGATCTGTGTTGATTTTCTCCATTCTTTTATTATACTCCCCACTTTGCGGATTATTTCCAGCTGGGGTCCAGGCGACATGAGGTGTGTGGGATGGGATACCCCAACTGTTTGTTTTCCAATACAATAACTCCTCACTTAATGTTGTCCCGGTTAACGTTGTTTCATTGTTACATTGCTGATCTATTAGAGAACAGGCTCGTTTAAAGTTGCACAATGCTCCCTTATAACCTCGTTTGGCTGCCTGCTTTGTCCACTGCTTGCAGGATTCTTTGGAAGAGCAGCCCCTTCTTGTGGGGATTAGAACCAGGGGGAGCCGGCAGCCCCCCCCACATCAGCTCCCCTAAATTCCATGTAACACATGTGACTTGGCAGCTGCCCAGCAGCAGTTCAGGTGGCCCTCCCCCTACTGCCATGCTGCTCCTGACCTCTGCCTTGGATCTGCTCCCAGGAGCCTCCTGCTTGCTGAGGGGGGGGGAGGGGTGCTGATATTAGGATGTCTCCCTCCCCCTACTCTGCCCCCCCCCCCCATACCTCCTCTCCACAAAGCAGAGGATGCGGACAGGGCTGGGGGACAGAACGGAGGGAGCTTGCCGGAAGTAGCTGCGTCCTGTCTGAACTTGCTGATCTGCTTAAAAGGGCAGCATACTTGAAGTGGGGTCAGCAAACTTAAAGAGGCAACACACGTCTCTCTCTCTCACTTATGCACGCGCATCCCCCCCCCCAGCACTTTGGAAAGTCAGCAGCTGTGCATGGAGGAGGGAGTGGTGCGCTCCAGCTGGATAGCGGGGGTTCATCATCTTTAGTTTTTGCACGGAAGTGTTTGCAGCCATTGCCCTGCATCTATTGTGTTTCCTCCCTCCTGCCTCAGTCCATGCTGCCTTGTAGAGTGTGAGGCTACATTAACAACAGCTTGTTAACCCTTGAGGGCTCAGCCGAGTGTGAGTTCATCATTTAGCAGCAAGGCATTCCCTGGGAAATATCCCACCCTCTTACTCCACCACCTCACCCAAGCTTCACAATCATTCATTGCTGTACAGTATTAAACTGTTTATTCAAAATTGTTTAAAACTTATACTGTATATGTATATAATGTCTTTTGTCTGGCAAAAAAAATTCCCCGGAACCTACCCCCCCCACATTACATTAATTCTTATGGGGAAATTGGATGCGCTTAACATCGTTTCGCATAAAGTCACATTTTTCAGGAACATAACTACAACGTTAAGTGAGGAGTTACTGTATGTACATTTCTTGCTGTAGGGGCAAGGTTGCGAAGATTGGCGAGGAGCTAAGTGGTGGACTGAGTACGTGACTGGATGTAAACGGAGGATGCAGGCAGTTTCAATTAACTTTGTCCAACAGACCCTGCCAAAGGATAGCTTAGCATAGTTCAGCATATTTTTTGCCTGTAAACAAGTTAGTTTATGTAATAAGCATAAATCATACATATAAGAATGTAACCAGCTGTTGACCCCCATGTAACCCCGAGATAAGCGCGGAGAATATAGAGCCGCAGAGGACTGCCTCCCGGCAGAGTCCTGCCTGGTCAGCTGTCCCGAATGGCCGGAGTCCCCTGCAGCCTCTCTGCGCGTCCTAGGGGCTCCCCCACAGATTGGAGCATAAGTCCTTCCTTCCTTCTTTCCTTCCTTCAATAAAGCGTAGTTTACTATTCTAAGGCCTGAGTGTCCTCCTTTTGCTGGTATCTCCCCCCTGCCCTTGCGGGCACAATTGGCGTCATGAACAGGATTACCAGGGGAGGGATGCCTCTTTGGGGAAGGAAGGATAAGGGAGAGGGAGAGAGCTGCATCCCCGGGTGGCCCTCCACGGGACGGTGGGCACCAGTGGCTCGCAAGCTGGTGGGGTTGGTTGCCCCTGCCACATGGCTGGAGCTAGAGCAGGAGCTGGGGGTTACCCCAGTTAGGCTGGAGGAACTGATATCCAAGCTCCGGCTGGACAAACTAGGACCCATGGAGCGAAAAGCAGCGGGGGACCTGGGATGGGTCTTCCTGACCACGCTCTGCGCGGTGGACGAGGCACTGCTGGTTCAGTGCCAGAGGATAAGGAGATTAGAGGCTGATTTGCAGCAAGCAAACGAGGCCCGTTCACTAACCCAAGAAGTCATCACTGGTACGGCTGAATGGGCCGAGCAGTTAGAGCATCGATGTGCGGTTATGGCGGCTCACATTGCGAACCGCCGGCGGCAAAAGGGAGTACGGTGAGACGTATGTCTCCGTGCCGTACGCACACTGGTGCGCAAAAGTGACTGAGATCCAGAGACCTGGGATGGGGACATTTGGGAGACAAGCGAGGACGAGTCCCCCGGGGAGGGGATCGGCGGCAAGGCGGGGCTGTACCCACAACTGCAGCCCGTTGTTGAGACACGACACGAGGGACCGCACGGGGAGAACGATCAAATGGTAGGAAGGGATTTTATCCGGGAATATAAGTCCTCCAAGATACAGGATTTCGTGCAGCATTTCAAGCAGCATCCCAAGGAACCACTGCTGGCCTGGCTGCTACAGTTGTGGGACGATGGAGCGGATGCAATTACCCTTATCACCGCTGAGCTAGGCAGGATGGGCTTGCTCACCACAGACCCCCTCCTTCGTAGGAGTCTCAAGATAGGGGCCAACTCGGAGGTGAATTATCCGTATCCCTCCCTTATGGCATGGTTGACCATGGCTGTCAAAACCATCTGGAGCTCGCCTGCAGACATGGATGATGGGTTGGAACAGTGAGCCTCCATCCCAGAGGGGGTTAGGCAGCTCTGACAGCTGGGCATGCTCACCGGGATATTTGCCGAGCATTCTGAAGGGCCTGACGTCATATAGCTGACCTGTACCATCCATACCCGGCTTCTGCGGAATGCTCCCCTCCCCCATCTCAAGGTGATGATCCTGCCGATGGTTGGGGGGGCCATGGGGTCGGTGGGAGATGCGGCACAGCTCATGATGCAATCAACGGAAATTGATGGTATGATGAGAACCACAAAGCCGCGACAGGTGAATGTGAAGCAAAAGGAGAGGGTTAACTGCAATACTATGTTAGTATTTGACCTACTGAGAGCAGGGATTCCCCTGGGGGAAGTGGATGGGAAAACCAATGCTGAGCTGTTAAAAAGCAGGTTACAGCTCAAGCTGGAATAGCGTACCAAGGATAGGGTGGGGGCCATGACAAAAGGGGGGGCCCCAAAACAAGGTAGATGGCACCCCCCAACAGCTCCAACCATTTGCCCTGCTGGCAGACTATACTGAATGGAAGTGCCCGCCCAGTATTGATGGGGTAGTGGGTCCCCCTCTTCCTCCACCCTGGAGGTAAGGCGCTATGTAGTGGGGGGCCACCGCCCTTATGTTCCAGTGGAGATCTACTGGCCTAGCGGGGGATGACAACGAGTAATGGCCCTTGTGGACACAGGAGTGGAGGTGACTATATTGCATGGCACCCCGCCCCATCGGGGGCCGGTCTGTAATGGTGAGCGGCCTCGGAGGGGTGGATGTTCGGGCCGCACCAGTGCAGTTACGGCTGGCCATCAGGAAGGCCCCCCCTTTCAAGTCACCATTTTAATCGCCCACATTCATCAATACATATTGGGTATAGACCTCCTCCTAGGGCAGACCATAGACACCCAGTGGGGACCCTTTTCCTTTGGGTGCCCACTGTATATCTGAGTGGTTGTAACCATGCTGCGGGGGCATCCATGGTGGGACCCCATGCAGCTTCCGACTCCCACCACAGTAGTTAACACCAAACAGTATCGGATACCTGGGGGGCACGAGGAAATAACCGCTACCGTTAAAGGTCTGCTCCAGGTGGACATCATACGCCCCACCATGAGAGCAATCAACAGCCCAATTTGGCCAGTCCGTAAAGAGGACGGAACCTGGTACATGATGGTAGACTACCGCAACCTGAACAGGGCCACCCCAACCCTGACGGCAGCAGTTCCCGACATGGTCTCCATCATGGAGCGCCTTGAGACGTGAGTAGGGCAGTGGCATGTAGCGGTGGATTTGGCAAATGCCTTCTTCTCCATCACCATTGTCCCACAGAGCCAGGATCAATTTGTCTTTACGTGGGAGGATCGGCAGTACACGTTCACTGTGCTGCCTCAGGGCTATAAGCATAGCCCTACCATCTGCCACCAGTTGGTCAGTCAAGACCTGGAGCTGGTGACTCTTCCGGAGGGAGTGGTCCTAGAGCACTATATTGATGATGTCCTGCTGAGCAGGCCCCATGAGGCGGCACTCTCTGAGGCCAAGAACAGTGTTTTGCAGGCTCTGGCGGCCAGAGGATGGGCTGTCAACCCTAGTAAAATCCAGGGGCCCAGCCAGAAGGTGATCTTCTTGGGTATACTTTGGTCGGGGCCTCAACGTAAGATCCCATAAAAGGCCATCGAAACAATTACCCACTTCCCAGAGCCCACTAGCGTAAGCCAAGCCCAAACTTTCCTGGGCCTCCTTGGATATTGGTGCACATTTATTCCCCATCTTAGGTACATCTTGCAGCCCATATAAGCAGTAGTCCGGAAGAAAGCCATGTTTAGTTGGGGGGGCCAGGCAGCAGGCCGCATTCCAACAGGCTACAGAGGTGCTCAGCCAGCATGCAGTGCAGACGAGGCACCCCCTTTGAACTCGAGGTAACGGTGGTTGACCACGTGGCCTCGTGGGGGCTGTGGCAGCAAGTTTTGTCTCGAAAGGAGCCCATAGGGTATTGGTCGCGATCCCTACGAGGCTCAGCTGAGCGTTATACACCCCTTGAACAGCAGCTGCTGCAGAGGTATGGGTCCTGCAGCAAACTGAGCCCATAACGGGCGCGAAGCCTGTAAAGGTGTGTACCCCGTTTCCAATTATGGGTTGGGTCCGGGACGAAAGCCTGCTCACATGGACTGGGGTAGCCCAGAGCCAGACCCTATGGAAGTGGAAACACTACCTGCAGCTGCTTATGCAAATGACCCAGGCAAGCATTACCGATGCGCACACGCGGCTTCTGGGCACTGTCACCTTCGAGGAACTGCCCTCTGGAGGCCAGCACACTTATGCTCCCCCTCCCTATGCCTCCTTAACCGAACAGCAACGAGAGGCCGCATGGTTCACTGATGGATCGACCTTGTACAGGGGGGCAGAATGATGGTGGCGAGCATAAAATCCCTGCCTTGAGGAAATACTGTTCGAAACCGGCCCTGGCCTGTCTAGCCAGTGGGCTGAGCTACGGGTAGCGTTCATGACCATCACAGAGAACCCAGGGCCCCTTTATCTGTATACGGATAGCTGGGCAGTCTACAAAGGCATGACACAATGGATGGCCGTCTGGCATGCGGCTGGCTGGAAGGTGCATGACAAACCCCTTTGGGGTTACGACATGTGGCCTGCCATTTGGGATGCCTGTAGCCAGAGGACTGTTGCTGTTCGTCATGTAGACGCCCACCTGACGGGGGAATCAGAGGAGGCCCGGTTCAACAGAGAGGTAGACAACATAGTCACAGTATATGTAGTAGCTGCCCCCAGCCTGGCTGAGTGGATACATCAAAAGAGCGGTCATCTGGGAGGGGAAAAAGCAATGCAATGGGCCACTGATCGTGGCTTGCAGACCACGATCGGTGCGCAGCGGGATACCTGTCAGCACTGCCCACAGTGTGCCAGGCTCTCCCCCCAGAGCTTAAGAGCAGAGAAGGGGTACCTGAAGCGAGGCCGGAAACCTGGGGAAGTATGGCAGGTGGACTACATCAGCCCGCTGCCTGAAAGTCAGTGACATAAATACGCGCTAACTGCAGTAGACACATATTCAAGTCTGCTCTTTGTATACCCATGCGCAAGCGCCTCACAGGAGCAGACTATAAAGGGGTTGGAAGAACTCATCCGCTATTACGGATCCCCCCTTGAGGTGCAAAGTGACCAAGGAACCCATTTTACAGGAATGGAAGTAAGAGAATGGGCTAGGGGACAGGGGATCGTGTGGGTGTTCCACATTGCATACCACCCGCAGGGCGCTGGGCTCATTGAACGCATGAACGGCTTGCTTAAAGAACAGTTACGCAAACTGTCTCCCACGGAGTCCCTGGCCGGGTGGAGCCGTAATCTTCACCAAGCCACAGCTGCGCTCAATGACCGACCTCTGTATGGCTCCACCCGGTACGCTAGATTCAAGGGGGAGGTCATCGAGCGGCTCCGTGTGTTGTGAGTGCAGGGCCTGCACCCGCAAGCCCACCTCCCCATTTGGGCCACCCCGGGAAGTGCTGGTCTCGATCTGTGGGTCCCTCAAGAGGGCCTCACTCTACTGCCCAATAGCCAGAAGCTTGTAAGTACTGGCTTAGCCATAGGACTCCCACAAGGCTATTATGGGCGCATTGTCCCACGCAGCAGTCTGGCTCTTAAGGGCATAGATGTTGTGGCAGGAGTAATCAACGCTGACTATACCGGGGAGGTTAAGGTGCTGTTGGTTCACAATGGCCTGCAGGCAGTAACCCTCCCCCAAGGTGAACGTATTGCGCAGTTGATTTGCGAGCGCATTGGGTTGCCTGATGTGTAGGAGGTGGATGCGCTTGCACCCACCACTCGAGCGGGAGGGTTCGGCTCGACTGGACGTGCAGTTTGGGTCCACAACCCCACCAAACATAACCCACTCAAAGGGGAAATCCTAGCTGATGGTCCCAGGGATACTCATCTTGTGCTGCTAAAAGGGGAAGACGCCCCAATTTATGTGCCCTCTAAGCGTCTTTCTTCCAGGCAACCAAAACCACCACATTGCAGTTCGGGCAGGTCCGTGGAGTGTCCTGGTTGCGCCACCTGAAGGCCGACACCTGCTATGGCCCTATGACTTGTTCTCTACGGCATAATCCTCGAACTAATTTTAGCTGCAATAGGTGCCCAAGCGACATGGCACCACAACTCGGCCATCCAGTGAACGCAATCGGTGGCACTAGCAGGTAACAAATCGGACTGTTGGTACTGTGCACACACACCCCCCAGTTGGCAAGCGCTGGCATTCCATGGGCTGCAGTGCCATGGAATGAATCCTGGGCCCTTAACGACACCACGTTTCTCACTAAGTATAATGAAACGCCCCCTTACCAGCACCAAGGGACACCGGTAGTGGTACTGGGCGACGCATATTGGTGTGTTCAGTGGCCTTCGGCGACAGACACCGCTCGTCCCGTCGGAGAACTTCCCCTTTCCTCGTGCGCAGTGATAACGGAGTACCTGCCAGACACTGGGCAATTTAACGTTACTGCTGGCCCACCGGAATTGCACAGCGAGTGGATGGCCGGAGAGACATGGGTCTCCAGTGACAATTGCTCCGGTTCTTCCGAAACCAATTTGACTTATATCAATGGCACCACCCTTTGCCATTGGTGGTGGGGTTGGGGCGAGTGGGGACTACATACCCGTGGTTTTCTATATTCCTACAATGCCAGTGCCCACCTATGGAGAATGCCCCTCAGCACAATTAGGCATGGGCAAACCCCACGTGCACATTACTGGTCTCAGTGTAACCAAAGCTCTGATAGTTGGTGTCGCAATGCCTCAGCTAGCACATGGCTCCCCATGGCAGGATTGCCGGGGCTGTACTGGCTGTGTGGCCATGGGGTGTATAAAACCCTACCCAACCAATGGTGTGGATGGTGCACATTGGGACGGCTCCTCCCCTATACGTATGGAATGCAAACCATGCATGCTCGTGCAGTGCATAATTACATATTGGTGGCGCGTCCACGACAGAGCCCAAACCCCATTGTGCAGAGACCCACGGGCTTCCATCAGTTTGTCCGTGGTTTCCTCCCCTGGCTGGGGTGGCCGAACTGGAGTGGGCTATTGTAAATATTTCAGCCACGGTAGAGGTTATAGAGAATGATACCATAGATGCAATTCAAGCCCTGCAACTAGAAATAGCTTCTTTGTCGCAAGTTGTATTACAAAATCGTATGGCGTTGGACTATTTATTAGCTGCTCAAGGTGGCATTTTTGCCTTGATGAATGAAAGTTGTTATTTTTACTCAAATCAGGATAAGCGCATCGAGATCGATGTTTATAATATGATGGACCACTTGAAGGTGTTACATGACATGGGCTCTGAGACTTCTGTATGGGATGACCCTTGCCGGTGACTAACCTCCTGGCGTCCGGATCTCGGCGCCTGGGGGAGATGCATCGGGCTCCTGCTATTGATTGGATTACTGGGCTTTGTATGTGTGTTTGTCATTCCTCAATGCTGCGTGAATTGCTCCTCCGCCCTCCTGGCCCGACTAGCAACCCCCAAACCAGTGCGCACGCTCGCCGTGCGCTGGTGGCAGTAATTAATACACCTCAGTCCACCAAGGGGTGGAGTGTAGGGGCAAGGTTGCAGAAGATTGGTGAGGAGCTAAGTGGTGGACTGAGTATGTGACTGGATGTAAGCGGAGGATGCAGGCAGTGTCAACGAACTTTGTCCGACAGACCCTGCCAAAGGATAGCTTAGCATAGTTCAGCATATTTTTTGCCTGTAAACAAGTTAGTTTATGTAATAAGCATAAATCATACATATAAGAATGTAACCAGCTGTTGACCCCCATGTAACCCCAAGATAAGCACGGAGAATATAGTGCCGCAGAGGACTCCCCCCGGTGGAGTCCTGCCTGGTCAGCTGTCCCGAATGGCCAGAGTCCCCTGTAGCCCCTCCGCACATCCTAAGGGCTCCCCACACAGATTGGCACGTAAGTCCTTCCTTCCTTCCTTCCTTCCTTCCTTCCTTCAATAAAATGTAGTTTACTATTCTTAGGCCTGAGTGTCCTCCTTTCGCTGGTATCTACCCCCGGCCCCTGCGGGCACACTTGCTTACATCCTTCTTCCTGCCAAAAAGTGGCCGCTTAACTAGGGGACAGTCCACTTGATTTTGTTGACACTTGGCTTGGGTGTTGGTGTTTCTTTTGTTCCTGAGGAAGTGGTTTGTGCCTGCTTTTCAAAGCTTGGCACATGTTACAGCAACATTATACAGTAGAATCTTACAACTTTACATACAACGTTGATTCACATATTTTATCAGGACAATGATGTTCAGCAGATTGAGTTTTCAAATGATACCTCACAAGGCCTACTTTGTACAAAATATATTATAACCTTATAAAATGGTGAACATGGAGTACAGGGTGTCACAGTTACTTACCTTAAATAGCAACTGGAGTTCCTCGAGATGCATGTTCCTATGGGTGCTTCATTATCCATCTTCCTTCCCCTCTCTGCTTTGGAGTCCCCTACCCAGGTGGGGATTCCATGGTACAGAAAGAACTCAGGTACGGGGCATGAGGATAGCCAGAGCACATATGCAGACCACATGGACATTGCTGGAAAGAACTCTTTGATGGAAGGCACACAGGGCACATGCACATCTGAAGTGGAAAATCCGCAGAGACACACATCTCAAAAAGAAAAGGAGTACTTGTGGCACCTTAGAGACTAACCAATTTATTTGAGCATGAGCTTTCGTGAGCTACAGCTCACTTCATCGGATGCATACTGTCTGCATCCGATGAAGTGAGCTGTAGCTCACGAAAGCTCATGCTCAAATAAATTGGTTAGTCTCTAAGGTGCCACAAGTACTCCATTTCTCTTTGCGAATACAGACTAACACGGCTGTTACTCTGAAACATCTCAAAGAATTCAAGTTACTGTATCTATACTGTAAGTAATCTCTCCTTCTGATAAAGGCTGCCTTTTGAGGACGAGGTGGGTTATTGTTTGGGACTCTGCTCATAGTCAGGAATCAGGGCTTACTGCGGAGCCAATCTCCAAGCCACCTAATGAGCACAGTTGCCCTGTAGTGGGCTGCCTTATTGGCTACACTGCCTGGTTGGTTGGTAGAGCCATCAGAATTGGCACTTAAGCCCCGTAGCAGCAGCTGTTCAGCAGCTGCTCAAAGCATTCATCTGAACCTGCTTGTTCCCTGCCTTGGCCCCGGTCTTGCCCCTGTCTTGCCTCACTACAGGTAAACTAGTTTTATCCCTGATTTTAGGCTTTGGCTTGTCATCTCTGGCTCTGGTTCTGATTCCTGACTACTGACTCCTGCTCTAATGAGTAGGCCTGACTCCTGCTCTGGCCACTGGGCATGACCACTCACATCACCATCACTTCACGCATCTGATGAAGTGGGTTCCAGCCCATGAAAGCTTATGCCCAAATAAATTTGTTCGTCTTTAAGGTACCAACTCCTCGTTGTTTTTGCTGGAACAGACTTACATTGAACCACTCTGTTTTTCGCCCTTATCACAAACTTTGCATGTTTGTACATAGCCTTGATGATGATGAAGATGTCAGCCAGGATTCCATAGGACTGAAGAATATTCTGCAATGGATGTCTATACAAGTTGTCAAATACTTTCTGAAAATCAATTAACTTGATAATATGGGGAGCCTGCCATTCTATACATGCTTCTCTAATGGTCCTTAGTATAAATATCTTATCTATAAAGAATCTCTTGGTCCTGAATCCAGCCTGTTCTTCCTTAAGTTTGGCATCCACTGCTATAACTAATTTCATAATTTCTAATTTCATTAGAAGGGTGCACTTTTAGCATTTCTGCTGTGGTTTGATCATCTCCCACCACTTTGTTGTTTTTCAACTTCTTGGTTGAATCTTGTGCTTCTGACATCTCTATTGGACCCATATTAATATCAAGTTGATCAGATTTGCAAATTTCATTGAACTCTGTGTCTGTTGAAGACTTCTTCAAAATGCTCTGCTAAGCGGTTTTTTGTTCTACCTGAGCTGTAAACATTTTTCCATCTTTGCTTTTTATTGACCCATTTCCTGTTTTGAAGTTTCCACACCATGTTTTAGTGACTTGCTAAATGACACTGTGGTTTCCTAGCATAGCTTCAGCTTCAGCTGCCTGGTCTGCAGCACATCTCCATTAATCTTTCCTTGCATTGCTTTTCATTGCTTTGTCTGCATTCTTGTTCTATTTTTCTTTTTGCCACGATTTCCTGGGTCTTAGCATTCAGGAGATTTCCTTTCAGTGCTTTTCTTTCCTCAGTGAGACACCCCATTTCTTGGCTTTATTCAATTCTTGCTGTATGTTGATAGGCAACTGAGACTGCAGCAGCTTGAATCATATTGTCTTTGAAAACTGCCTGTTTCTCTTCAGATCCAATCAGTGTCTTACCTTCCTCTGCCTCTGGAAGTGTGACAAATCTGTGGTTAGTTCAAGCTGGAATTTCTCACAGTACTCTTTTGTCTTCAGTTCTGTACTGTTGAATTTCTTTGGCGCTTTCTGTTTAAAGCTGACCTTTCTCAGTTTTAATTTCAGTTTGGCAATGCAAAAATTCTAGTTACCTCTGCCATCCACTGCTTGATATGCTCTTGTGTCTTGGACAGATGACCTGTATCTCAAGCTGATGCAGATGTGACCACTCTGGTTTTTTTTTGTTTTGCCATCTGGCGAATTCCATGTTTCTTTGTGTATGTCTTTATGGAATACCAGGCTGCTTGCAACAACTAGCTCAGACACCAAGCACAATTTAATGACTCTTTTGCCATTTTGGTTGATGATTCTCAACCTACACTTCCCCACTGCTCTTTCCCTTCCTTGGTTGTCACATCCTAATTTAGCATTAAAGTCACCCATCACAAGGAGTAAGTCATGTTTTGGTACATTCTCAATCATAGAATCATAGAAATTTATGGTTAGAAGGAATCTCAGGAGGTCATCAAGTCCATCCCCCTACACAGTGGCAGGACCAAGTAAACCTGGACCATCAACATGTGTTGGCCAACTTGTTCTTAAAAACCTCCAATGATGGGGATTCGGCAATCTGCCTTGGAAGCCTATTCCAGTGTTTAACTACCATTCTAGTTAAAAAGTTTTTCTTAATATCTAATCTAAATCTCCTTTGCTTCAGATTAAGCCCAATCCTCTTTAAAACAGCCCTTAACATATTTGAAGACTGTTATCAGATCCCCCTTTAGTCGTCTTTTCTTAGGATTAAAAAAATTTTTTTTAAATTTTTTAAAAAATTCCTCAAAGCTCAGGTCATATTGATGCTCTCCTCTGGACTCTCTCCAATTTATTCACATCTTTCCTAAAGCATGGCGCCCAGAATTGAACACAATATTCCAACTGAGGCCTCACCAGTGCTGAGTGGGACAATTCCCTCCTGTATCTTACATATGACATTCCTGTTAATACATCCCAGAACGATATTAACCTTTTTCACAACTGCATTACATTGTTGGCTCATATTCAATCTGTGATTCACTAGAACCACCAGATCCTTTTCTGCAGTACTGCCACCTAGTCAGTTAGTCCCCATTTTGTAGTCGTGCATTTTGATTTTTTTCCTTCCTAAGTGAAGTACTTTGTTCTTACCTTTATTGAATTTAGACGAATTCTCCAATTTGTCAAGATGGTTTTGAATTCTAATCCTGTCCTCCAGTGTGCTGGCAGCCCCACCCAGCTTGGTGTCATCTGCACATTTTGTAAGCATACTCTCCACGCCATTATCCAAGTTATAATGAATATATTCTATTACCACACAATACAATATTTAT
Organism: Natator depressus; assembly: GCF_965152275.1. Lineage (NCBI taxonomy): Eukaryota > Metazoa > Chordata > Testudines > Cheloniidae > Natator > Natator depressus. The sequence goes on from NC_134239.1 coordinate 17,782,091, forward strand.
TATATTATACAAGGTGCATATATCATGACTTTTTTTATATGGCACATCTGACATTTTGAAAAACTCCTAGAGCTGTGGAGTGACATTTCCATTAGAATGAAAAATAATTTTAAATACAATTATCTGGTGGAAGCTGAAAACAGCTCTCTTCGGCTCAGTTCTGTGAAGACTTACAAATGTGCTTTAATTTTTTGCATTGTAAGTAGCTGTGGGAATATAGACCCACATTAGTTTTGGGTGAACTATGGTTTTAAATTGAGCTGCGATATTAGCATGAGAAATAGGTACAAAGGATGTGACCAAAAAGAATGGGATCATGAGAAAGAAGAGTTGTTGTGTTAAACTTGTACTTATCTTTGGAAATACCAGTGTTACCTTATTTTCGGTTTGGTGAAGTAACAGAAAAAAACCACGGTTAACTGGGAACCAGGTGTAATAAATAATTGGTTGCATAAGAGACTTCTTCATCTGGCCTTAGCTAAGGTCTGATAATTAGCAATGATATCACTGGTTAAAGGGTATAAAAAAGTAATCTCTGAAAGGGTTCATTGCTAATACCTGCCTCACCAAGTTGGAGACTCCCAATATGGGTTAAGCACCCCATTCTTGATCAGTTGCTTATAAATATTTTGTTACTGTTTGGATGTAGCAAACTGCTTATTTTGTAAGCTTTCGGGGTATGATTAGAGTACTTGTATGAATACCATCCAGCCTTTGGATTTAATAAAGGCATTTATAGTTAAATTAGTGTCGTGGTCATACCCTGCATAAATAATAATTATTCCAGCAGTAGCCCCACTGATGGCACTACTTACAGTGCATAAAGTTAAGTGTGTACATAGAAGCCTTTGCAGGATTGGGGTCTAAATGAGTTCTGTTCTCAGTTTCCATCTGACGGTTATATTTAAAATATAAGTAAGACTTTGCAGAATAAGGGCTGTAGTGGGCCCATGTGGAATGCTGGCTCTCTAGTGCTGCTTGTTACTGCTGGGGGTCTATGGCAAATGATGACAAGCTGCTCCCCCTGTGCTCCACACAAACATTGTGTGCACATCGCACTGATGGCTTTGTAACATTCATCCCAGCTTCAGGTCACTTGCAGGTTTAAACTACCGTAAATGGTGGATTCGATGTAACTTGAAGTCGTTAAATCATGATTTGAGGATGTCGGTAACTCAGCCAGAGGCTAGGGGTCTATTACGAGTGGATGGATGAGGTTCTGTAGCCTGCGATGTGCAGGAGGTCAGACTAGATGATCATGATGGTCCCTTCTGCCCTCAAAGTTTAGGAGTCTGAGAGATGATGCAGGCAGGTGTTTGGCCCACTTCCTGTTTGTGGTTGAAGGCATTTGGCTCACTTAAGACCATAGCCTGGCCAAGTCAGGGTCAACCATGGCACTTTTGCTCTTCTCATTTTTCAACCTCTCGGGTCCTTTTTCACTTGTACCGCCGCTGACACAGTCTGACTGCACCGCGTCACTGAACTGAAAGCACAAAAGCTTACATTAGTGACCAAACGTGTACAACTAGCCCAAAAGAAACACACTTTTTGGGCACGTCTACACAGCAGCTGCAAGGTGTAATTCTCAATGCGGGTATTCAGACAGGTGCCAGCTCTGCTTGAGTTAGCACCCGAGTACAATCCTGCCCAACACCCCGGGTACATATTCAGGCAGCTAGCTCTAGCTGTTGCCCCTGCCACCATGGCCACACTCCTATTTTTAGCATACTAGCTTGAGCAGAGCTTGCACATGTCTGTCTACCTGCACTGGGAAATGTGTTCCCAGCTGCAGTGTAGACATGCCCTGTATCACAAGCTAATTACTCCCATCCTCCCTTATTTTTCCTACACATACACAGTCCAAAAGGGTCTCGGTGGTGAAATTCATCCTATTGCACTGCAGAAGGAGCACCATGAAGAAAACACAGAAGAGGAACAGAACTTCCACAGCTTATCAATAAAATCAAAGTGAAATTATTTCAAGCTGAGTGAGTAGACAGGAAACAGGGGCTGCTTGTAAATGTCAACATATTTGCTGTTGCGACAGTTGTGAGCCGCAAGCTTCCTTCTGGGGGTGAATTTTAAAAGTCTAATTCACTCCAAACCAGCTCTCTTCAGCGATGCACGGTAAGCACAGACTGCATTATATTTCAATTGAACTAAATCGTATTAGATACAGCTGTATGAAGAAATTCTAAATCTCTTATTAGGAGAGAAGAGGAGGTCTGAGCTGTTTGTTTCCTCCTAGAAATTGAGTGGTTGTAATCTCATAATTGTGTCTTTATTTAATCTCCAGGTACATGTCTTGTATTTAAACCTTAAGGAAGAAAAGTGTTGTGAATATTGCTCTAGCTTGCAAACATCTTTGCAGACCCATGTATGGGAAACGGAACATTGTAGTCCTCATGGAAACGTGTGGAGGAAGTTGGGATTCAGAAAAACACTTAAAACAGCATTTCAGTCCCTTTGCTGTGCACTTTGTTGTCTGAATTCCATCTTCAAAACTCAATGCCTCTCCCTAAGCAATTGGAATTTTCTATAATTCCCCCCCCCCCCAAACTATTTAGCAATGTGTTCAGGGGAAACATTGTAAAAAGCTCCTTTTGGAAGTTTTGACCCAAGTTTTGTTTTACCTTTCTGGCTAAAGAATTTGCAGATGCCACAAATTCCCAACTTTTTGACACACATTGACAGGAACCTCGCAGACACGGGCCACTTTCAAATTAAAAAAAAAGGAATTTTAAAGTGATTTCCCATTTTTGATAACTGAAAATTTATGTTCCAACAAAAGCTGCAGCAGCTCTTCTGGGACACAAGGGTTTGTTCCAACTCAACCGAGGAACTCTACTGCACCAGCGCTCATAATGGCGACTGTGAGCATGTTCCCGGGGTGCCTCAGAAGCAGTAATGACGGGGCTTCCCTGATTTTTGACAGGGCTACCTGCCAGCGACCAAACTGCTCTCATTTACACACTTCTCCAAAAATAAGATTTTTTTTCAAGTTAGCTGCTGGGTCAGCACCATTATTTGGAACTCGATGGTGCCCATGTGGCTGCTTCATGTTATCACTGCTGGGTGAAGTGCAAAGGACACAGCCTCCACCTTCCTCTGAAAGCTTTGAGTGTCAACTAAGAAAGCCGGGGCATCAGTTAACACTTTCTCCCCCAAGAGTGTAAAGATTTACACAGCACTGAGATGATTTTCACCAGCTCCGGGGTTTCCTTAGCTCTGCTTTCTGCCAGCTCTGCTCTCAGGACACTCAGCCAGTCCCTTTCCCCTGTTTTAAGTCCTAGGCAGGCACCGTCCCCTCCCCATTTTCCCCGTGCCCCCTATCCCTTGTCTATTGCTCCACCTCCACTGACCGGTCCACTTTCCCTGTAAACTGTAAGCACGCAGTTTCTTTCTTTCTTTTTTTGTGGGGGTGAGAGTCTGAGCAGCATGTCGAGATTGCCAGAGGGGTCAGAATCTCTCCACAATGCACCTGAGAGATGGAGAGAGAGAGCGTGAATGGGGCAGACATGTCCAGAGGTGAAGCAAGAATCGGCGTTACCTTAAAATCACCTAAAATACAGGCTCTTGCATGTGGTATTTCAGATTTTTCTGGGAGAGGGCCCCTGAAAACCTCACCTCCAGTCACATGTTTGTAGCCTCCCCACAGCTCCTTCCTCTTTGCTGCCTACAGGCCTGAGATCATGAAACCTTCTGAATAGAACCCATGTAACTGGTTACATGAAAATATTTTTTTGTTTTTATAATTGCGTCTTTATAGCTGTTCCTGCAACTTTATGATACCAGTATGTCATAACCATACAGCTAAGGGTAGTCTAGAATTTCTCCTTACCTGTAAGGGGTTAAGAAGCTCAGATAACCTGGTTGGCACCTGACCAAAAGGACCAATGGGGAAAGAAGATACTTTCAAATCTGGGTGGGGAGCAGAGGCTTTGTTTGTGTGTTCTCTTGGGAAGCAGAGAAGCATCAGGTCAGAAAACTCCTTCTCCTATAAACCATCCTAAAATGAGTCTCAGTATTGCAAAAAGAGTAAGTAAATAAGGCGAGGCACGTTAGATTATCTTTTGTTTTAGCTTGTGAATTTTCCCTTTGCTAGAGGGAGGTTAATTCCTGTATTTTGTAACTTTGAAACTAAGCCTAGAGGGAGTTCTGCTGTGTTTTTGAATCTTTTGTTACCCTGTAAAGTTATCTTCCATCCTGATTTTACAGAGGTGATTCTTTTACCTTTTTTTTTAAAATAAAATTCTTCTTTTAAGAACCTAATTGATTTTCAGTGTCCTAAGACACAGGGGGGTTGATCTGTGCTCACTTTGTAACCAATTGGTTAGGATATTATTCTCAAGCCTCCCCAGGAAAGGGGGTGTAAGGGCTTGGGGGGATATTTTGGGGGAACAGGAACTCCAAGTGGTCCTTCCCCTGATTCTTTGTCTAAATCACTTGATGGTGGCAGCATACCGTCCAAGGACAAAGGATTTATGCCTTGGGGAAGTTTTTAACCTAAGCTGGTAGAAATAAGCTTAGGGGGGCTTTCATGCGTGTCCCCACATCTATACCCCAGAGTTCAGAGTGGGGAGGGAACCCTGACACAGTAGGTGCATGGGGCTGTGGTTGTGTATTCCTCTCTGTGCCCTACAGGGCTACGCATGCCATTAATTTTTCAGCAAAGAAAAAATAAAATAAGTGATGCACATCTTAGTTTAAATCCTCTAATTTGCCATTTGAGATCCTTCCTAATATCCCATGATGAGTGGACGGAAGTTGCTGACTGATGTCCTGGTGCAGCGACTAGGCAATATGCTGTTGTATGAGGGCTGTTATAAAAATCAAGAAAGCATTGAAGATCAGCTTTAATTGGAGATGTTTTAGTTTCTTTGCTGAGGAAATAGCCATTTGTTCAAAGCTTTTCTGTTCTTCCTCCTAGATTTTTTGTGTGCACATCTGTGTTTGAGCACCGAGAAAACGGAGAGAAACAAATCAAACGAGGCCACCAGATCTAGTTTGTAGCTTTCTGGCTAATGGTAAGTTCATCACTCTCTGCATTTTGCCTTGGGTTGGGCTAATTTCAGAAATTACCCTTCTCTTGCTGCACTGACGTTCAAAATACCCCTGAGGCTCTCCAAGCTAGGACTGGTTCTCAGTACACAGGTCCTGATACTCCAGGACTCTGATGCACAGATTCAAGATTGTGCTAGGATATTTTCTGAATTAGTAAAAAGAAAAGGAGTACTTGTGGCACCTTAGAGACTAACCAGTTTATTTGAGCATGAGCTTTCGTGAGCTACAGCTCACTTCATCGGATGCATAGCATCATAGCTATGCATCAGATGAAGTGAGCTGTAGCTCACGAAAGCTCATGCTCAAATAAACTGGTTAGTCTCTAAGGTGCCACAAGTACTCCTTTTCTTTTTACGAATACAGACTAACACGGCTGTTACTCTGAAACCTTTCTGAATTAGGTATCCCCACCCCAGGGTTTGGAAATCCATTCAGATGATAAATACTATTCTAGCACCTTTCATCCTAAAACTTTAGCTGGCTTTACAAACAGTAACTAAGCTGCATGACAGCCCTGTGAGTTAGATGAGTACAATAGTCCCCATTTTACAGATAGGGAAACTGAAGCACAGGAAGACAAAACGAGCTATCCAGTGAGTCACTTATGAGGAAAAGCACTGAGGAGTTATAAGCCTCAGTGACCTGCTCTCACCACTAGGCTACACTTATTTCCTCTACATGGGAATTACAGTTGTTATTCCATATTAACGATTAATAATGGGACCTTACATTGTATTTTAGTTTCTTTTTCCTGATACTGGTGATGGAAAACCAAAGCAGAATCAGTGACCTGCTTCAAAGTGCCCTTGACAACCTTCTTCAGGAAGACGTCAAAAGATTTAAAGACAAACTATCACACTCTGACTTTGAGGGGAAAGGTACCATCCCCCGAGGTCGGCTGGAGAATGTCGACACGACAGATACGAAGAACCTACTCATGGAATTCTATGGTGGAGAGGCTGCAGTAGATGTAACCATAGACGTTTTCACTCAGATCAATCTCCGAGATTCTGCTGCTAAACTCAGAAAAGAAAGAGAGAAAGGTAAGAAAGCTAAAGTTACTGTTAAACCTGGGAGTCTCCCCCAGGGCAGCAGCAGCAGAAGGAGAAACAGGCTGATGGCAGGAATGACAAATTCTGAACCCCAGCTGGAAATGAGGGGGACTCAGAGCAGAGATGCCTACAGCAGATTCTCTGACCTGCTCCACTGCCTTTTTACCAGTCAGCCGGCACAAGGGGAGCAGAGGCAGCCTGTAACTCTCCATCTGAGGAAATCCCCAGTGTAGGGGTGTCCCCAGTGGGTGTACAGCCAACAAAGCGGTGCAGAGAGAGTGTCCTGGACAGAGAGGTGGGGAGGAGGAGTAGCTAGAGTGCATCCCCAGCCGGGGGACTGTTCCTTGGGGACCTTGGTAGCTGGTGCAAGTTAGAACAGCCCCCAAGCTGCTGTAACCTGTACTGCAGCTGGGACATAGAATTGAGGATCTGTAACTGGAAACTGATCACAGCACAGAGTCTGACCCAGTAGATTCTCACCAAACAACTGACTGGCCCTGTGACAGTGGGAGCCAGCTGAGGTCATTCAATTGGGATGAACAGCAAACAGAAGGGGGAGGACAAACCCCAAAAGCTGGCAGATATTCCAATATTCCGATTTACCAAGCTAGCCCAAAACAGCTTCTGTATTACCTCACCAGTTACTCAGAAATCCAAACAATGCAGTTCCCTTAAAGTATCCAGCCTCAGGCCTCCATCCAGATACCCACATCAAAATATGATGAAGATTTCTGAAAATCTTTCTCCATCATATAAAAGAAAAGGTTCTCCTGATCCCAAAGGACCAGCCACACACTCAGGTCAAATGATAACTTAGATCTTACCCAAAATACACGCTTATAGCCAATTCTCATTAACTAGACTAAAAAAAAATTTAAAAAGAAAAGGGAGAGAATGCTGGTTAAAAGAGCAGTATACATATAGACATGAGTTCAATTCTTGAGATTCAGATACATAGCAGAGATGGTGAGCTTGTCGTTGCAAAGAGTTCTTTTAGAAATAGTCCACAGGTTATAGTCCAACGTCCATGTTCAGTGTGATTCCAGTCAATGACTGGTTTCAGAGTAGCAGCCGTGTTAGTCTGTATTCGCAAAAAGAAAAGGAGTACTTGTGGCACCTTAGAGACTAACCAATTTATTTGAGCATAAGCTTTCGTGAGCTACAGCTCACTTCAGCGGATGCGTTCAGTGGAAAATACAGTGAGCAGATTTATATACACACAGAACATGAAAAAATGGGTGTTTATCATGCATACTGTAAGGAGAGTGATCACTTAAGCTGAGCTATTACCAGCAGGAGAGTGGGGTGGGAGGAGAAAAAACCTTTTGAAGTGATAATCAAGGTGGGCCATTTCCAGCACATTTCCAGGAGTTAACAAGAACGTCTGAGGAACAGTGGGGGTGGGGGGGGGAGAGGAATAAACAAGGGGAAATAGTTTTACTTTGTATAATGACTCAACCACTCCCAGTCTCTATTCAAGCCTAAGTTAATTGTATCCAATTTGCAAATTAATTCCAATTCAGCAGTCTCTCGTTGGAGTCTGTTTTTGAAGTTTTTTTGTTGAAGGATAGCCACTTTGATGTCAGAAATCGAGTGACCAGAGAGATTGAAGTGTTCTCCGACTGGTTTATGAATGTTATAATTCTTGACATCTGATTTGTGTCCATTTATTCTTTTACGTAGAGACTGTCCAGTTTGCCCAATGTACATGGTAGAGGGGCATTGCTGGCACATGATGGCATATATCACATTGGTAGATGTGCAGGTGAACGAGCCTCTGATAGTGTGGCTGATGTGATTAGGCCCTATGATGATGTCCCCTGAATAGATATGTGGACACAGTTGGCAATGGGCTTTGTTGCAAGGATAGATTCCTGGGTTAGTGTTTTTGTTGTGTGGTGTGTGGTTGCTGGTGAGTATTTGCTTCAGGTTGGGGGGCTGTCTGTAGGCAAGGACTGGCCTGTCTCCCAAGATTTGTGAGAGTGATGGGTCGTCCTTCAGGATAGGTTGTAGATCCTTGATAATGCTTTGGAGAGATTTTAGTTGGGGGCTGAAGGTGACGGCTAGTGGCGTTCTGTTATTTTCTTTGTTGGGCCTGTCCTGTAGTAGGTGACTTCTGGGTACTCTTCTGGCTCTGTCAATCTGTTTCTTCACTTCAGCAGGTGGGTATTGTAGTTGTAAGACTGCTTGATAGAGATCTTGTAGGTGTTTGTCTCTGTCTGAGGGGTTGGAGCAAATGCGGTTGTATCGCAGAGCTTGGCTGTAGACAATGGATCATGTGGTGTGGTCAGGGTGAAAGCTGGAGGCATGTAGGTAGGAATAGCGGTCAGTAGGTTTCCGGTATAGGGTGGTGTTTATGTGACCATCACTTATTAGCACTGTAGTGTCCAGGAAGTGGATCTCTTGTGTGGACTGGTCCAGGCTGAGGTTGATGGTGGGATGGAAATTGTTGAAATCATGGTGGAATTCCTCAAGGGCTTCTATTCCATGGGTCCAGATGATGAAGATGTCATCAATATAGCGCAAGTAGAGTAGGGGCATTAGGGGACGAGAGCTGAGGAAGCGTTGTTCTAAGTCAGCCATAAAAATGTTGGCATTCTGTGGGGCCAGGCGGGTACCCATAGCAGTGCCACTGGTTTGAAGGTATACATTGTCCCCAGATGTGAAATAGTTATGGGTGAGGACAAAGTCACAAAGTTCAGCCACCAGGTTTGCCGTGACATTATCGGGGATAGTGTTCCTGACGGCTTGTAGTCCATCTTTGTGTGTGTAACCCTTCTGCCTGTCAGAGTTGGCAGCAACAAGGGCCAGGTTCAGTATCTAGGGGTTCCATTCCAATAACACAATGCAAACCGGCTCAAGCCCCCACCCAGTGACCTGGGACAAATATATACCACCCCCGCTGGGCATCTCCAAGAGGCAATACTTCCCCTCTTGTAAGGACATAGTCTGAGTGTAGCAAAAAGCCTTTTAATAACAGAGAAAAACAATGTGGCATTATGTTGGGGAAACACCACCAACAGGATTCATAACACCACCCATGAGCAAAAAAACCCCACCCCAAGGAAATTGGGGTGTGTCCTTTCCCTTTGGTTCTTGAGTCCAGCAACCCAGAATCACCCAAAGTCCCAAAAGCCCAAAGACCCAAAAGTCTCTGTCCCTGGTCAGGGCAGCCCCAGAGTTCGAAAGTTTATCTGCAGAGTTTTACCTCCCAACCTGGGTGGAGATGGGGGGGGGGGTTAAGGGGCACCTTACATGGTCCAAAGCTGATTACCCCACCTCTCCATGGGGCTCCGCTCCACCAGCCACCCCCATGAGCTGCTCCAGGCATCCGACAAACTGCTCTGCTCCACCAGCCGCTCTGCTCTGCTTGCCATCCCGCAAACTGCAATGCTCTGCTCTACCAGCCGTCCCACAAACTGCTCTGCTCACCGTCTCGCAAACTGCTCCACCATATATCTTCAGGCTCCCCCACTACTTAACACAACACTCGGTGATTTCAGCTCTTAGTAAGTTTACCTCTTTTGTGATTTCAGCTTGTAGTAGGGGAGCCTCAGTGCTGGTGCACTATTAACCCAAAGTGAATTCAGCTCAGCAGCCCATAACTAAGCTCCTAATGGAATCAAAAGTAGCTCTGATATTCCACAGTGGAGAGAGAAGAAAGTGCAATTAGCATGTAAGGCCCTCACCAGGCCACCAGGTATTAATACCTGTCTCCAGCCTCTCTCCCTTCCCTAGGTTTTGGAACCCATGACCCTTGCCTAGCAAGTGCAGCTTAGTTGATTGTGAGTCCCTCCATCATAACAAAAGGCCGAGTACAGTTCCACTGTCCTTGATTCACATAATCAGGATAACAACAGTTTATTCCTGCCCCAATAACAGAGAAACTGGGGCTCCTACAGCAGCCAAAGTGACCATCTAGGCAGGGTGGGTGTGCCTATGCAAATGAGATCAGCCCCTGAAGTTCTTTTCCCCAACCCACCATGACTCGCCACCAGATGTCAGGGTAGAGCTCATCCTGACTCTGCTTACATCTGGAATGTCGGTGTAGAGGGCTTCTACATCCATAGTGGCCAGGATGGTGCTTTCAGGAAGATCACCGGTGGACTGTAGTTTCCTCAGGAAGTCAGTGGTGTCTCGAAGGTAGCTGGGAGTGCTGGTAGCGTAGGGCCTGAGGAGGCAGTCTACATAGCCAGACAATCCTGCTGTCAGGATGCCAATGCCTGAGATGATGGGGCGCCCAGGATTTCCTGGTTTATGGATCTTGGGTAGCAGATAGAATACCCCAGGTCGGGGTTCCAGGGGTGTGTCTGTGCAGATTTGTTCTTGTGCTTTTTCAGGGAGTTTCTTGAGCAAATGCTGTAGTTTCTTTTGGTAACCCTCAGTGGGATCAGAGGGTAATGCCTTGTAGAAAGTGGTGTTGGAGAGCTGCCGAGCTGCCTCTTGTGCTGGAAATGGCCCACCTTGATTATCACTTCAAAAGGTTTTCTCTCCCCCCACTCCACTCTCCTGCTGGTAATAGCTCATCTTAAGTGATCACTCTCCTTACAGTATGCATGATAAACACCCATTTTTTCATGTTGTGTGTGTATATAAATCTGCTCACTGTATTTTCCACTGAATGCATCCGCTGAACCTGAGCTGTAGCTCACGAAAGCTTATGCTCAAATAAATTGATTAGTCTCTAAGGTGCCACAAGTACTCCTTTTCTTTCAGTCAATGACTGGGATCCAAATCCTTATGGCTTAGGTTTCTCCTGCATGAAACCGGAAGCAGATCTGAGATAAAAAAGGATCAGGTCCCAGGGCTTTTATACATTTCCAGAAGCCTCTTGACCATTCAGTCCTGGGTGAACAATATTCTTTTGATGTGACTCCTTGTTTCCCAAACAGCACTGGCAATTAACTATGCAGATTAACACAAGGTAATTTGTCCATTAAACAGTTCATATACAAAAAGAAAAGGAGGACTTGTGGCATCTTAGAGACTAACCAATTTATTTGAGCATAAGCTTTCGTGAGCTATAGCTCACTTCATCGGATGCATTATGCTCAAATAAATTGGTTAGTCTCTCAGGTGCCACAAGTCCTCCTTTTCTTTTTGCGAATACAGACTAACACGGCTGCTACTCTGAAAGTTCATATACAGTTTACCACAAAATGTAAGAGACATATAAACAATGCCTGGTCTGAGAGCCCAAGAACTGTAGCAGAAAGCACAAGGCGAATCCCCAGCTAGCCGAGAACTGGCCTAGGCTGCTCCTGTGCCACCATCTCGGGCAGTCCTAGCACAGCAGGCGTGGAATGATCCCTGCAGCTCTACTGGCCCCTCGGGATCACAGCCGGCTGGTGTAATTTAGAACAACCCTCAAGCTCAGACCATCTGAGAACTAGCCCCAGCCTCAGGATCAGGGAGCTGCAATTGGGGGCAGGGGGGGGCGGGAGAACGGCCAAACACTGCTGTGGCAGCACATATAGCGCAGAGCAGAGCATCTCCCCCCGAAGGGAGATCTTGGTTCTTTTTGTTCTTGTTAGTTGTAATTTCTAAACCTTTCTCCTGTGAGGACAGCCTTTAAACCTCAAACCCATCACGAGGGGTGAAAGGATGAAGCAGCTGTCTGCATTTCTGTAGCAGGAGGCTGAAGGGACCTAAATACACCCAGTGCGCTTTAACAACAGAGTTACATAGATCTGTTTCAGAGTAGCAGCCATGTTAGTCTGTATTCGCAAAAAGAAGAGGAGGACTTGTGGCACCTTAGAGACTAACCAGTTTATTTGAGCATAAGCTTTCGTGAGCTACAGCTCACTTCATCGGATGCATGAAGATCTGTTTGAGATGTACCTACGGGCTAGCCCTTCCCAGAGCCCGGAGGTCAGCTCCGTGCATGCTGCTGCATTTGTGGTGGGCATGGAATTCATACAGAGGGGGAAGTGAGCTAGGGCAGAAAGCTGAGGAGAAGGACTAAGGCCAGAGCAAGGCCAGGGAGGGAGGTGCGGGAGAAACACATTCTCTCCCAAGTCCCACTGGACACGTCACTAAGTGGCCTGGGGCTGTATGGGCTGTTTAACAGAGCTCTGTCCATGCAGGCGGATCCCTAGGACACTGTGGCTCCATTGGAGCTGCGCTGCCAGGGAATGGGGGGAACAGGACAGGGTCGGAGGGCACAAAGCACGTCTGCACGTCTCAGAGAGATTTTTGCATCATCATCATCATCATTGAGCATCCTTGGGCCAGCGTGGTGCCTCTTGTGGTGACAGCAGTAGCAGGGAACTCTGATTTTGCTGGAAAAGGGAAAATGCAAAGGGACAAATATTAACTATTGTTTACATTTTTGAAATGTTGACATATTTTACATCATTTGAACAAACAAAAATATTGAAAAACATAATAGATAAATTAGATAACACCCATGTTTCAATAGCCAATGTTTTGTGAATTCTTGGCTCAGAGAAATGCTTTGAAAAGACTGGTGCAAATGCTTCTAGGCTCAGAAAACTTTTGTAAGCCTTGCTCCTGGCCAGCAGTGATCAAAGAGGCATTCAGTCCCTTATTCCCAGCAACCACAAACTTCTTGAGCTGCCTGGCATGCATGGGAAGTGTGACTAACAGGGTACAGCAAATTGTCAACAGAAAATTGGGTTTTTGTCAAAACAATTCTTTTGTGTGAAAACTGTCAGCTTTCCATGGGGAAAACAAACTTTTCTTATGAAAACAGAAAAAAATTTGGTTCTGAAATGCTGCTGAAGTGCTGTATGGGAGTCATAGTTCAGGTGCCTTATGACCCCTTTCTTCTCTATGGGGCAGGCTCCCTCTCTGGACTACATCTCCCATAATGCTCCATGGTGGCTCAGCAAGAGAGAAAACCATGGTGCATCATGGAAGATGTAGTCAGGCTAGGGATCTTGGCCCATGGAGGAGAATGGGAGCATGAGGCAAACAAACTACAATTCCCATAACACATTGCAGCAGCATTTTTTTTATTGAAATTTTGGTTTTCAGCCAAAACGTGTTGGTTTTCAAGGTTTTCTGTTTGTTTTGGGGGTTTTTCCTACCAAAACCTCAAAATTTTCCATGGTGGGGAAAAAAAATAAATTCTAATCAGCTCCAATATTCTCTCATGTGCTGTTCCTGCTCAGCAGTCTGCTGTGGAGGGGAACAGGGTCAGGGCTGTACCTCCTCTCTGCTTCTCACTGACCCTTCAGGATGCTGGGTTTCCCCCAAGGATACAGTTCCCATGCTCCCCTGAGAGCAGGTACTGCAATTATCTCTGGTTCTTGTGCGGGAATTACAAGGGTGTGTGATTAGGACCCTGCCTTCTACCTCCACATCTGTGTAAATGCCAGGTCCAAGCTAGCTCTATTGTAACAATAGCATCAGTGACACTGGTTATGGTGAGATGGCAATGCCATGATAAAACCCTGGGTAGGATTTTCTAACTTGTGCATGTAAAACAGCAGGGCAGATTGGCCATGACTTTAGGTTTTTTTCTCCTTTCCTCTGTAGCAGGGCCATCCATAGGGGAGCACTGGGCCTGGGACAACACCCCCCTTCGCCCCAGGCCCTGCTCCCATGCCAGCCCTTCCCCCAAGCCTCCGCCCCAGCTTCACCCTCTCCCCACCCTCACTGCACCCCTTCTGCCAAGCCCTCTTCCCCTCCCCCAAGTGATGTCAAGAGCTGGCAGGGTGGGGCAGAGCATAGCAGAGCGGGGTGGGCTGGAGCCGGATTGCTCTGTCCGCTTCCCACTGGTGAGTGTGGGGATGGGCCTGATGCCTGCTGCTGGCGCCAGGCCCTCCGCTAATCCCCTGGGCCTCCGTGGACCCTGCATCCCCCTAAAGCGTGGGTCCCGGGGCAGTTCGCCTGGTCCATCTTATGGATGGGACGGCTCTGCTCTGCAGTGTGTGTGTCCAGGACGCTAGGCAGGATTATCGGGGTAGATATCACTTAATCGTTTCCCTGCCATTGGGGGTGCCTCAGACACTGGTGCACCTCGGGATGCACCTCGGTCCCTCCTATCCTTTGCCTGTGGCACATACTAGTCTAGTGTCCTGAGGCTGTAATACTTTGATCTCATTTTGGTTGTTGGGTTTCATGTGATGGGGCTAGGAGTTGTTGGATGCCTGTGATGTACATCAGACTACATGACCTTCCGGCCTTAAAAGCTATGGTATTATTGCAATTAGATTTTTCAAAGGAAAAGGAGAAAACAGCAAAAGTTGAAGAAGGAAGAGGGAACAACAGACGAGGAGATCTGGGACCACGTGCAGAGATACACCCCACCAAGGAGCAGGAAGATTATCGCTCTTTGAAAGGCTCTGGTAAGACTGTGCTTAGAACACCACACCCACTTCTTAGTCCGCTTATGCCAGGTAGATGCATCCCAAACAGGAGGAACTCAGAGAAGAACAATAAATGTAATGAAAGGACTGCACAATTGATCTACGAAAAAAGAACAAATAAACTAAACTGTTATGGCCAAAATATTATAGAGGGACATATCCCACACTGACACATGCAGGGGTGTTTCCTAGGAAGAAGCCATTTGCTGTGCACTTCTTGGTTCAATTTACACTGTATTAGGAATTGTGTGATGACCATTTATAGAAACGGTTCACATGAGAATACTGTTAAATCAATTAATGCATTGTGGTTGGTCTGTGTGCTCCTACTCAGGCTAGAACACACTTTTATTTCCTTAAAGTGTGCTCATATGGTTTGGCCCAACGCACACAGCCTGTAGACTGGTTTTAATGGTGCCCATGGTTTAAAACATTTTAAAGCACGTCCTTCTAATGCAACTGAACTGCTTCTGGAGTGCTGTATGGGAGTCATAGTTCATTTGCCACATGACCCCTTTCTTCTTTATGGGCCAGGCTCCCTCTCTGGACTACATCTCCCATGATGCATCATGTGGCTCAACAAGGGAGAAAACCATGGTGCATCATGGAAGATGTAGTGAAGCTAGGGATCTTGGCCCATAGAGAAGACAGGACCTTCATAAGCAAGTCAGCTGTCCACTGAAACAGTGGCACTCTACCTCCCACCCTGCACTATTTAGGATTAAAGAAGGGCCAAGTCCAGTCCTGTCCTCCAGTGTTTGGAGTGGCAGTAGCAAGGAATGGGGGTGCAGGATGAGGCAGAGAAGAGTATGTAGAGGTGAGAAAAACAGAAAGGGATTGAAAGAGCTAGCAAACAGGAGAGGAGAGAAAACATAACCAAGGGGCAAGAAGAGAAGTAGTTTAAAATGACAAAAGAAGACAAAAGGGGGAGGGGGAGGAGAATAAAGAATTAAGACAGAAGCTAAAAGAAAAGATCAGAATGAACAAAAAAACCGAATGAGCTAAATTATCGTTATTCAGAAAAACACTTACGCAAATGCTTAACTTTAAGCACATGTTCAAATCTCATTTATTGTAATGGGACTTAAATCTGTGCTTAATTGCATTGATGAATCAGAACAAAGATGATAGAGGATCAAGGACAAAATAATTAAACTATAAAAGATGAGACTATTTTTAACATGTAAAATTCTAGCAAAATGTTGAGTCACATGATGGTGGGAATGCTGGCCGAAGGGGGGTGGGGGAGAAGGGAAAGCTAGAATGTCAGCAATATTTTGTCCTGTCCAACTTCTGGATATAACCAATGAATGGCAGTTCACATGACCTTTGTTTGATCAACTGTACTCAGTATGTCTAATGCTTCATGCCATTGTCATTGAATTAGATTACCAGAAGAAGTATAGAGAACATATACAAGAAGAATATCAACTAATAGAGGACAGGAATGCTTGCCCGGGTGAAAATGTGAGACTAGACAACAGATACACAAAACTGCTTATTGTAAAGGAACATCGGAGGCGGGAGGAGAAAGAACATGAAATAATCACCAGAGGAAGGAGACACGCAGAGCTGATGGCTCAACAAACCAGTCGCACTAAGATTCGTCGTTTATTTGATCCTGATAGAAGTCGACAAAGCCCAAGAACTGTGGTGCTGCAGGGAGCTGCTGGAATTGGGAAAACAATGACAGCAAGAAAGATCATGTGGGACTGGGCAGCTGGAAAACTCTATCAGAAAAAGTTTGATTATGTTTTCTATATAAATTGCAGAAAAATAAATCCTGTTACTACACAGCAAAGTGTTGCTGATTTGGTTTTAAACAATTTTCCTGATGGAGAAGGACCAATTAAAGAAATCTTCGAGAAGCCAGAAAAACTCCTGTTCATAATAGATGGTTTTGATGAGTTGAATTCCTTGCTAGATATTGATGAAGTCGATCTGTGCACTGACCCATTTGAGAAGAAGCCAGTGAAAACCGTACTGTGCAGTTTACTGAGAAAGAAAGTTCTTCAAAAATCCTTCCTACTGATCACTACAAGACCAACTGCTCTGGAGAAACTACAGCAGAATTTGAGGATTCCACGTTATGCAGAGATAATGGGATTTTCTGGAGAAGAGAGGAAAGAATATTTTCATAAATTCTTTTGTGATGAAAAGAAAGCAACACAAGCCTTTAATTTTGTCAAAGAAAATGAAATGCTCTTCACCATGTGCTTTGTCCCCATTGTGTGTTGGATCATCTGCACGGTTATGAAGCAACAGATGGAAAGAGGGGAAGATCTTGCACAAGCTTCAAAAACAACCACATCAGTATATTGTCTCTTTCTGAAAAGTCTATTAAGTCATCGTTTCACTGATTCAATACATTTGCAAGCATCTAAAATTATCCTGTGGAATCTTTGCTCATTGGCTGCAGATGGAATTTTAGAACGGAAAATACTGTTTGAAGAAGATGACCTGAAGAGACACAATTTATCCTTGTCTAACATTCACTCTCTCTTTCTGAATAAAAGTATATTTCAAAAAGGTATAGAATGTGAAAGTGTCTACAGCTTCATTCACTTGAGTTTCCAAGAGTTTTTTGCAGCTATGTTTTATGTGCTAAAGGAAGATGAAGAGACAAGGAAAAAATCATTGTCTTCTAAGAAAAATGTGAACAACTTCCTAAAAATTTATGGACCACCTAAAAATAATTATTTGATGTTAACAGTACGTTTCTTGTTTGGTCTCTTAAATAAAGAGAGACTAAATGACATAGAGGAAAATTTAAATTTTAAAACATCCTGTGAAATAAAGCTGGATTTATTGAAGTGGTTTGAAGTAGAAGCTAAAAACATCTCCTCTCTGCCCTATAAGACCTATGAGGAACTGCATGACCAGCTTGAGTTGTTTCACTGTTTGTATGAGATTCAGGAAGAAGAGTTTGCAAAAAGCGCAATGGAAAATTTCCAAGAAATTAGACTGGAACACATCAGGCTTACAACAATGGATGAAATTGCTCTTTCATTCTGTGTAAAGAACTGTTGTAGTAAGCAGTCACTTTACCTATGTAATTGTACACTTGGGATTGGAGAACAAGAAGAAGGATGGAGAGCAAAGCTGCGGAAATGGTTATGTCCTCTGTAAGTATCACAGTTTATTTCATATAAATCCGTAAATCCCTAGAGTGGCATCTCATCATGTCACCATTATAATGCCCCCCTTTCAGAGATTTATAAGATATTTGCAGATTTGTCTTGGTCTTTCCCAGTAAGATGAGGTTACGCTGTCCCTCTGGCCAGGTCGGGTCGAAGTAATTGGGTCAGAAAACTTCATGATTTCAGAGAAGGCAGGAATAGGGAAGCGAGGGTTAAGCAGAAGGAACCAGAAACAGCTGTGACCAATTAGCTTCCTGAAAAACTAGATTGGATCAGATAGACGGATGAGGAAGCAAGTTGCTTTGAACTGGGAGAGGTTGCATAGATAAGTACCTGTCCGCATTGAAGAAAATCTGTTGAAGAGAGATTTCTAAGACCGTTGTTAGTTTGCTTTGTTAAATTTTAAAAGTTGTTTGAGAGCTCTGATCTCTCTGCCCTAAAAGGAGAAGTAACCAGAGACTCTTTGCTTGATCCTGAATGCATAGACTCTTGGACACATTTGGTGTATCTCAGCCCAGCAAAGGACGACTTGCCACACAATGACATAATCATATGTTGTTCAATTAAACAGCACTGTTGCCCTAAGTGCACACATCCCAGAACTGAAACTCAGCTAGCACCACCTGAACTCTGAGTTTCTGGTGCTATATTGTTTAACAATTTAGTGACATCGTTTCAAAATTCAGCTACAGTGACGTTCAGTGAAGTGAATGAGATGGTAAGCCTCACACTGAACAGTGGGAATAAAATAATTTAAAAAATAGAACAGTGGCCTCATTCACTAACATCACGGCAGCAGTTCCCTTCTCTATCACAACCCTAGTAATAACTGATTCATATTTATAAATTTCAGCGTAGCAGCCGCGTTAGTCTGTATTCGCAAAAAGAAAAGGAGGACTTGTGGCACCTTAGAGACTAACCAATTTATTTGAGCATAAGCTTTCGTGAGCTACAGCTCACTTCATCGGATGCATAAAAGTGGAAAATGCAGTGAGGATGTTTTTATACACACAGACCATGAAAAAATGGGTGTTTATCACTTCAAAAGGTTTTCTCTCCCCCCACCCCACTCTCCTGCTGGTAATAGCTTATCTAAAGTGATCACTCTCCTTACAATATTTATAGATGTTGAGGCCAGAAAAGACAATTGGGATCATCCTGTTTGACCTCCTGCATAACACAGGCCATAGAATTTCACCCAATGAGTTTAACCGCCCCCCCAGGGAGCCCTCTGCCCCTATCCAACCCCCTGTTCCGTGACTGCGCCATCCAGAGCAATAGGGCCACCTGAAGCTGCAGACCTCTGCTCCATATAGATCTTAACATTTGATGATTTTGCTAATTACACTGGATTTTCATATTGTCATGAGTTTTTGAAATACAGCACTCGCTTCACCTGTTCTGGGCTTTATATCAAATGCAATTACCAATATCATGAATGAGGCTGCCCAGAGAAGTTAATTTGTTAAGATTTTCAAGGATTTATTTCTCAGATAGATAAAGTATTAGTACCTAAATTAATTTTGATAACTTCTCTCTTTAATTGATTAACAAGATGACCCACTTGCTTGGCAGAATTTAATTGAATTTAATTGATTAACAAGATGACCCAATTGCTTGGCCATCTGTCATTTGCTGCATATCTTCAGCTCATTTATTTATAACTAGGGCCTCGTGTCTGCCACAGAGGTCATAGAATCATGGAATCATAGAATATCAGGGTTGGAAGGGACCTCAGGAGGTCATCTAGTCCAACACCCTGCTCAAAGCAGGACCAATCCCCAACTAAATCATCCCAGCCAGGGCTTTGTCAAGCCTGACCTTAAAAATATCTAAGGAAGGAGATTCCACCACCTCCCTAGGTAACCCATTCCAGTGTTTCACCACCCTCCTAGTGAAAAAGTTTTTCCTAATATCCAACCTAAACCTCCCCCACTGCAACTTGAGACCATAACTCCTTGTTCTGTCATCAGCTACCACTGAGAACAATCTAGATCCATCCTCTTTGAAACCCCCTTTGTGGTAGTTGAAAGCAGCTATCAAATCCCCCCTCATTCTTCTCTTCCACAGACTAAACAATCCCAGTTCCCTCAGCCTCTCCTCATAACTCATGTGTTCCAGTCCCCTAATCATTTTTGTTGTCCTCCGCTGGACTCTTTCCAATTTATCCACATCCTTCTTGTAGTGTGGGGCCCAAAACTGGACACAGTACTCCAGATGAGGCCTCATCAATGTCGAATAGAGGGGAACGATCACGTCCCTCGATCTGCTGACAATACCCCTACGTATACATCCCAAAATGCCATTGGCCTTCTTGGCAACAAGGGCACACTGTTGACTCATATCCAGCTTCTCGTCCACTGTAACCCCTAGGTCCTTTTCTGCAGAACTGCTGCCGAGCCATTTGGTCCCTAGTCTGTAGTGGTGCATGGGATTCTTCCATCCTAAGTGCAGGACTCTGCACTTGTCCTTGTTGAACCTCATCAGATTTCTTTTGGCCCAATCCTCTCATTTGTCTAGGTCCCTCTGTATCCTATCCCTACCCTCCAGTGTATCTACCCCTCCTCCCAGTTTAGTGTCATCTGCAAACTTGCTGAGGGTGCAATCCACACCATCCTCCAGATCATTAAGGAAGATATTGAACAAAACTGGCCCCAGGACCGACCCTTGGGGCATTCCACTTGATACCGGCTGCCAGCTAGACACAGAGCCATTGATCGCTACCTGTTGAGCCCGACAATCTAGCCAGCTTTCTATCCACCTTATAGTCCATTCATCCAGCCCATACTTCTTTAACTTGCTGGCAAGAATACTGTGGGAGACCGGGTCAAAAGCTTTGCTAAAGTCAAGGAACAACATGTCCACCGCTTTCCCCTCATCCACAGAGCCAGTTATCTCATCATAGAAGGCAATTAGATTAGTCAGGCATGACTTGCCCTTGGTGAATCCATGCTGACTGTTCCTGATCACTTTCCTCTCCTCTAAGTGCTTCAGAATTGATTCCTTGAGGACCTGCTCCATGATTTTTCCAGGGACTGAGGTGAGGCTGACTGGCCTGTAGTTCCCAGGATCCTCCTTCTTCCCTTTTTTAAAGATGGGCACTACATTAGCCTTTTTCCAGTCGTCTGGGACTTCCCCGGATCGCCATGAGTTTTCAAAGATAATGGCCAATGGTTCTGCAATCACATCCGCCAACTCCTTTAGCACTGTGCTGCCCAGTGCAGTAGTCTGGGAGCTGACCTTGTTTGTGATGACAGAGGCAAAAAAAGCATTGAGTACATTAGTTTTTTCCACATCCTCTGTCACTAGGTTGCCTCCCTCATTCAGTAAGGGGCCCACACTTTCCTTGACTTTCTTCTTGTTGCTAACATACCTGAAGAAACCCTTCTTGTTACTCTTAACATCCCTTGCTAGCTGCAACTCCAGGTGTGATTTGGCCTTCCTGATTTCACTCCTGCATCCCCGAGCAATATTTTTATACACCTCTCTGGTCATTTGTCCAATCTTCCACTTCTTGTAAGCTTCTTTTTTGTGTTCAAGATCAGCAAGGATTTCACTGTGAAGCCAAGCTGGTCGCCTGCCATATTTACTATTCTTTCTACACATCGGAATGGTTTATCCCTGTAACCTCAATAAGGATTCTTTAAAATACAGCCAGCTCTCCTGGACTCCTTTCCCCCTCATGTTATTCTCCCAGGGGATCCTGCCCATCAGTTCCCTGACCCCTGCCCTCTCACACACTCCTGCTCGTGCTTTCTCCCGGTATCCCATGTCCCCACTTCCCTCAGGGCTTTGGTCTCCTTCCCCCAGTGAACCTAGTTTAAAGCCCTCCTCACTAGGTTAGCCAGCCTGCTTGCGAAGATGCTTTTCCCTCTCTTCGTTAGGTCGAGCCCGTCTCTGCCTAGCACTCCTCCTTCTTGGAACACCATCTCATGGTCAAAGAATCCAAAGCCTTCTCTCCGACACCACCTGCGTAGCCATTCGTTGACTTCCACGATTCGACGGTCTCTACCTAGGCCTTTTCCTTCCACGGGGAGGATGGACGAGAAGACCACTTGTGCCTCAAACTCCTTTATCCTTCTTCCCAGAGCCACGTAGTCCACAGTGATCCACTCAAGGTCATTCTTGGCAGTATCATTGGTGCCCACGTGGAGAAGCAGGAAGGGGTAGCGATCCGAGGGCTTGATGAGTCTCGGCAGTCTCTCCGTCACATTGTGAATCCTAGCTCCTGGCAAGCAGCAGACTTCTCGGTTTTTCCGGTCGGGGTGGCAGATAGATGACTGAGTCCCCCTGAGGAGAGAGTCCCCGACCACCACCACCCACCTCCTTCTCTTGGGAGCAGTGATCGTGGAACCCCCAACCCTAGGACAGTGCATCTCATGCCTTCCAATCAGCGGAGTCTCCTTCTGTTCCCTTCCCTCAGATGTATCATCTGGTCCACTCTCCGCATTAGTACCTATGGAGAGAACATGAAAACAGTTACTTACCTGTATCTGCGTTGCTAGTACATGGATGCTCCCCTTTCTTCTTCTGGAAGGTCATGGAAGTCATGGATTCTGTGACTTCTGCAGTAGCCAGTATGGCTGACCCCAGGGCCGCCCAAGCAGCTGGCTCTGGGGACAGCTGCTCAGGTGGCCCCAGGGACAGCTACACTGCCTCCAAGAGCAGCAGCCCCCCAGCTAAGATTTAGTCAAGGGTATTTATAGTAGAAGTCATGGCTGGGTCAGGAGTTGTGAATTTTTGTTTATTGCCCGTGACCTGTCCATGACTTTTACTAAAAATACCTGTGACTAAATTGTAGCCTTATTTATAAGACAAATGTCATCTACAAAGTCTAGATCTCCAAGCTCCCCATCCACACACTGCCCATTTCCATACTGACTGTTGAAGTCAACAGCAACTCCAATCAAGACAAGGCAGAAGACACAACCTTGTCTGACACCAGCATTAACATTAAACCAGTCTGCTAACTCTTGGTTTATCCTTATTGCACACAGAGCATTCTGATACAAATTTATAATAATTTGAATGATTTTCTCTGCCACCATGAGTCCCTATTTACACTGTCAAATGCCTTTTGGAAACCCACAAAATTCAAGAGTACTGGCAGCTGCTATTTATTACTTTGTTCTATGGCCTACACAAGTTCTAACTGGCCAAAATACAGCTTGTTGTTGTCTAAGTTTGCTATCCATGGCTTTTAAAGGTTTGTCTACATGGGGACATCCAGGAAAGTTAATCTGAATTAACTAAAGTTATAACTTTGAAGTGGATTAGTTAAACTACATTAAATCCCTGTGTGGATGCTGTTATGCAGAATTAAAGTGGCCTTAATTAGGTTTAATGTAATTCACTTCCAAAGGCCATTTTAATTCTGAATAACAGCATCCACACAGGGATTTAATGTGGTTTAACTAATCCACTTAAAATTTACACTTTTCGTTAATTCTGATTTAGGATAATTGCACAGAAAACTTTCCCTGGGACTGAAACCAGTGTAAACTTGTGCCAGTTGTTACAATCACTCAGATCTTCTTTTTAAGGGAGTTTAATTAATAACCCTCTTTTCCATTCTTCTGTGATATATTCCTTCTCCCATACCAAAATGAAAAGGCAAAGCAGGATTTTCACTGGAAGCAGCAGCTTACCCATAACACTCTTTTACATGGCCCAGCCACTAGAGGGGGACAAATGCTACACAGGGTTAATGTGGGTTACACTGATGTTAGTAATGTATAGCTAACGTGACATCAGAACAATGGACTGTGGTGTCTTCAGATGCTTCTCTTTGTTTTCTTTTTAAAGAGGATAATAAATGTCTTCTGTGGAATAAAACCTACCCCACCATCTTCAGGAAAGAAGATGAAATATCTGCCTCTGGGAAATGATATTAAGAACTTCCATTCTCTCTTCTAGGAACCCACTGATGGAAGATCTGAGAAGTTCAACTGCATACTCATTGTGTCAAGGACTGAAGGATCCCAATTGTAAACTAAAGACAATATCGTAAGCAAACTCCTCACTTACAGCCCTTTTGTGACTGCTGCTATGCCAGGAGTTGGGCAGCAATGCATTTCCACTCATGTCTGGTATTTATCTCTGAGCTGCAAATCATAGTAAATATCTAAAGAAACAAACACCATTTGACATGAAACCATAAACTAGCCTTGTGGCAAACCCACTTCCAAGCCCCCACCCAGTAAGTAGGCCAGGTGCTGGGTTGATGCACAAGGTGGCAGAATCCTCCTCACCCAGGGCACAGAGCAGCTGCGGAGTTTCTTCATGGAGACTAATCCAGCCTAATGCTAATGGTGTGAGACCCACCCTCTGCACAGCATCTCCACACACCTACCCCTGCACAGTGGAATAAAGGGTCACTCTGTGGCCACTGAGAAAGGGGCTGAATTTGCCCCTCAGTGAACAAATGTTCTCTGTTCTCTTCCTTAAATTGTCTCATGGGGACAGTGGGCTGATTGTTGAATGCACAGAGACTTGGGACACTAGGGTAAGTGACCAAGTGACCATTATTTCCTGCTAGCTGACAGCTTTTATGCTTCTCATGTATGGCCCCCGGTGGCCTGTCTGAAGTATGGCTCCATGCAGCTACTGCAGATGCTACAGTTCTTACTTCAGGCTTTTCTGTGCTGAGAGTTAATGTGCAGCGAGTGGGGGAGCCGTGCACCGACTGGCTGTGTGGGGCCTGCTGCCGCGCACTAAAGTTCCTTAGCGCACTTTGACCCTCCCACTCGAGATCGTCATATTATTTATTTTAAACCGCCTTTCTAATGTGATACATGTTTTTTCCTTTATTTAACAAAAGTTAATCACATTCCCTCTGTTTTTGCTTTTCATTTCATCCCCACCTCTGTCTGTTCTGTCCCTCTCTCAGCACCTGCCCACCTGTGCATACTTCTCAGCCATCTGACCACTACCCATCCCACTCCCCTGTACATGCTACCATGGTGCAAGGGAACAGTGACCTAGGTGAATACAAGTGGGCATAACAAACAGATCAGGGGAAGGGTGGGATAGGAGAGAGCGAGGGAGGACAAGGATAAATTACAGTGAGAATTATCTTAATCATTTCCATGTTTTTCATGTTTCTGAAGGGGAGGTAGATGATACGTATTTTGTAGGAAGGGTATATTGTTTTCTAGGCAAAAAACTGTAAATCATCAAGGTTATTTATTTGTGTGTTTTGGTGTGAGACTGCTACTAGAGCCTAATCCTGTAAAGGTTATCCATGTGATTAGTCTCAGGGAAGTCCAGGGGACACTGCTTTACTTAATTATTTAGTAGTAAGGACTATTTGTGTGAGGCAGGATTGCAGGATCAAGCCCCTAGTTAGCAGGCCCCTATTTCCTGAGGTGTCATTAAGCTGTCCTGTCTCCCTAGTGTAACTGTACTGTGAGGTTGTATCCATAGTTTCCAGTCCCCCAAAATTAAATTTTAGGCTCCCTAGAAGTGGGAGCGGGCTCCTGCTCTCTGATAGGTTTGGGGTGGGTTCACTGAAAGAAATCTCTGGGGGTCAGGGTGTCTCAGGTATAAACCCATGGATTGTCCAGATGGTCAGAGCTCCTCCAGACCAGACCACATGCCTCACTCATACTGTGCCCACAAAGGGAGTTTATAATGTGTTTAAAAAAACACACTAACCATTCCAGCATATCCTAAGTGCTGTGTGTCTGTCCTTTACATCCTGGCTGAAATCCTGGCCCCATTGAAGTTGGTGGCAAAACTCCCATTGACTTCTGTGGTGCAGCGATTTCCCCCTCTATATTGGAAGCGTTTTAAAAATGTTACATTGATTCATTCTCAGATCAATTCTTGCAGGACTCAGGCTCATTGTTCTGTTAGTGCTCTTCCCCCACAACTACCCTTTTGCTCAGTACAATCCCTTGTTATTCTGTCTTATCTGTGACCAGCAGGTGGTGACCATCCCCTCTGCAGAAGATTGAAAGTGTGAGACACAAAGGGCAGAGGGACAGAAGCAGAGAGTGGAGGACCTTGGACTGGAGATGGGGGGAGACAGTGACCCTTTGGGTGTATCTACACTGAGCTGAGGGTGTAATGTCCAGCTCAGGCAGACATACCCACACTAGCTTTGACTGAGATAACATGCAAAAGCAAGTTTGGCTGTGGCCACGCGGGCAGTGGTACAGGCTAGCTGCCTGAGTCCCTACCTAGGGCTTTGGATGGGATTTTACTTGGGGCAACTAGCCCAGCTCACCTCCTATGCCATGGCTACCCTGCTGTTTTTAGCATACTAGCTCAATGAAAGCTAGCCACGGACATCTTCCCGAACTGGACATTACATCTCCACCTCCGGCACAGACAGGCCCTTAGCGACTGGGAGCACAGCCGTGCCGGGAGAACACGGCATCACATAGCCCAGACGGTCCAAACTAATTGTTGCTGTGCTTCCCTCCAGAGACTCGTGTCATGTGTGCATGTCTCTCCAAGCCCTGTCCCTGGTGAGTGCAACAAGGCCCTTTCCTGGGGGGAAGGGGCTGGAGATGGAGTCTGACCTGCACTCCCTCTGGGGAAATAGCAGCTTCTGTGTCCTGCGGGGCTGGGCTCAGTTCCCTGCTGCAGTCCTTGTGATCGGGGTCACAGCACCACTCAGGTCTGTCATGATGATAGGTTAGGTCGGGCTAAACTTGAGTGATTGGTCCTGTAACCCTGTGCGCCAGGTCACAGTGCCACTCACTCAAATTTGAGGGGTACCAGGCCAAATCTGAATGGCACTGACACCCTGCACATTTTGTTTTTAAACATGGGGCTCCATCCAGCACCAGGACAGTCGTAGCAACCCCGTCCCCGATACCCCTGTCACACCTCCCCAGCTGGGCACGCCCCACAGTTTTGAAAACCTCTGATGTAGCAGGGAAATTTGAAAATCCCAGGGGCTGGGCACCCAGCAGAAGCCTGAGCGCTGGGGCAGCTTGGGCATCCTGTAGTGAGAACAGGTTTTCAAAGAACAAACATTCTGGTTTGAAAACACCATGTATTCTAAGCACCCAAATCTTCTGTCGAGCACCCACAGAAGGGCCTTTAGGAGTTCCCTCTGCAGACACGGGGATATAGTCACATGGCATGTATGTAACTGGAAATTAGAAATTTCCAGATTAGAAATTAGAAATTAGAAATCTGGGGGGTTACAATAGAGACTATTTACCAAATCACTTTTCCTGCTTTGGATGTTGTATTTTGTACATCACATGCTTCACATAAGCCACTGATTGAAGCCCAGGCTGCGCTAAGCAGGGGAAGGACTTGCCAGCATTTGGAGCCTTTAAAACAAGACTAGATAGCTTTCTAAATGCATGCTTTAATCCAGTCCCAAGAAGGAATTCCGAGGCCTGTGTGTGCAGGTGGTCAGGCTGGGTGGTCGTGGAGGTCCTTTCTGGCCTTGGATACATGAGTCTGTGGGTGCCCCTGTTCATCCCCTTCCTTTGTGGGCAAGGCAATAGGATTGCGTACATTGTCTCAACATACTCATAACACTTGCAGCTCAGCATTAAGATAATGATGATAATCAAATCAAATCTCATGCTGCAGGGGTCAGGAAAGAATTTTTTCTCAGTGCACAACTAGGTTGATGCAATCTGGGTTTTTTTTTTTCTGCCTTCCTCTGTAGCATAAGAGATTGGACACTGGATGGAGTAGACTGGTGCTCTGAGGTGGTACAGATAACCCATCTTTCTAGATGCCTGGCTGGGGTGTCTTACTCACATGCTCAGTCGTATACTGATCTCCAGATTTGGGGTTGGGAAGGAATTTCCCCCGGTCAGATTGGCAGGAATTTTGGTGGGGTTTTACTCTTCTTCGGCAGTGTGTGTGTGTGTCGGGGGGCAGATCACCTGCTGATAGCATCTGGGTGTATCTCCCAAAATCACTTTCCTGCCTTTGCAGGGGCCTCAGCCACTGGTGACACCTCAGTCTCTCTTGTTCTCTGCTACTGGTGCACAACAGTTTCGTTTCCTGAGGACTGAAATTTTTGAGCTAACTAAAGTCTTTGGGCTTAACATAGGGCTACCCTGGTGCTGTGTAGTGGCCTGTGACCTACAGGAGGTCAGACTAAATGATCGGTTGGTCCCTTCTGGCCTTAAACTCTATGAATCTATGGAATTCCCCAACTGGAATCCATCATCAAGCGGTTCTTCTTAGAGCGATTGCACATGTGTGTTCCACTTTAGGTATGTACATCCCGTGCACGGATGTCCGAGAGTTTCCCCTCAGTGGTACCCGTCAGCTCGGCACATGCACCCTCCACTGCCACATTCTGCCATGTGATGGTATAAAGAGTGAAGCCACCCCCAACCTTTCTCAGTTTCTTCTTAATGCCTGTGACAATTGTTGGAGTCAGTTGTGTTGCCTTCGCAAGTTTTCTCATTTGTATATCTTTGTAGATAGCTTTTCCCCGTTTGCATGGTTAGTGTTAATAATTAGAGTGTTAAGTTTTCTATAGTGTCTTTTTACTCTCCAGTTCCCCCCTTGTAATGGTTCTGCTCTTGGTACCAGGGCATGCCTTGGTCATCAGGCATCAAGCCCTGTTTTTCATGTTCTAAACTCATGCCTTGAGTGACTCAGACTGTAGTTGTCTAAAGTGCCTGGGTGACTCTCACATAAGGGATCTGTGTCAAATTTGTAAAGACATTAAGCTGAGAACCAGGAAAGACAGAGAGGCCAGGCTGAGGTTTCTGGTGATGGAGGCTGCTCTGTGACTACCTTGAGAGCCTTTCCATTCCAGGCAAGTGCAGAGTGCTTTAGCTCTAATGAAAAGCGCTCCTCCTGTGCTGATTGAATCCTGGGACTGTTCACCCTCCACGGTGCCGAGGAAGAAACACAGTGCTTCCAAAGATGATATTGGAAGGGGAAGATTCCCAGCTTCTAAGTCCGGCAAGCTTGCAGACAAGAGTAAACACTCTTTGGTACGACTGGTAGGAACAGCACCTCCCTGGTCAGAAGAAGCCCATTCTTCATCAGATTCAGAGATCTGCTCTTATGTTTCTCAAAAGCATGCAGCACCTGGATGTTCCCTCCTAGAGCATACTGACCTGGATATTCACAGGCACCTTTGTCCTGGCCAGTTGGGATGGACACATGGCCTGACAGGAACTGGGTCCAACTCCTTTTCCAGGGCCATTTTGGAACACCTTGGGGTCCCCACCTTTGTCCAGGTCCTCTCTGCAGCTGTCCCATCCCATTTTATCAAGTAGGTGCAGGGAATCATCCCACCAGAGGTGGGAACCATTCCCAGTCCTGATTCGGAGGAGGTGATTCTGGTGAATCACCCCCCACACGTGCCAGAGGAGGCTCCACCTCAACATTTATTGGCTTCGTCCTCTTCTTTGCCAGATAAAGCAGTAACTCAGAAGGGTCCTCGTCCCCACCTGATGACTGCAGGATTCATCAAGAAGTTTTAAAAAGGGTGGCCACTGCCTTTGACATTGTAGCTGCAGTTGATCCTTCTTGATGCTAGGTTTGGGTGGACAGTCTTTCCATTTCTCTTCAGGCAGAGACTGATCCCACCTTGAGTTTGTACCACTTGTGAGACACCTAATGTGAAATGCACATGTGTGATCACTCAAAGAAGATGAAACCGTTATTAACAGGGTCTGTAACTGTTGTTGTTCCAGATGTGTTGCATGTGTCTATTCCACATCCCACCTTCCTACCCCTCTATATCGAGTCCTTTTGGTAAGAAGGAACTGAGGAGGGTCAGGGGCAGCTCCACCCTTTATAACATCACATGGCAGCGTGTGCCAGTGGAGGACACATGCGCTGTCCCTGCTGATGGAAAAATCTCCAACAGTTCACTGAGCGTGCACATGCTTCTAAAGTGGAAAGGACATTTTGAAGAACAATAGTTATGGAACAGTTAGTAGCCGTTTGATACAATTCAGGAGTAAATTTGATCTGTCCATTTGTTCCCTTCAGGTTGTCCAGCTGCAAACTCTCATCTGTTTTCCCTGAGGACCTCTCCCCTAAGATTCTTTTTACAAACCAGTCCCTGGAAAAGCTGGATCTGAGTTCTAACAAACTGGAAGATTTAGGACTGAAATATCTGTGTGAGGGACTGAAACATCCAAACTGTAAACTACAGAAACTGCTGTAAGTAATCCAGTGCTATATTTTGTTAGTTCTTGATTTTTTTTTTTTTTACTAATCTGTGCATGTTGTTTCACCACCTGCCATGTCCTATCTTTCAGTCTGTTAGTTCTTTGAGGCAGAGACTATCATATTTTTGTACAGCACCTGGGACAGTGGGGCTTAGATTTGGTTGATGCCTCTATGTGTTATTGCAGTGCAAATATTTATTAATCAATAATAATACCACCATGTGCTGAGATCCATTCAGTCTTGCAAAGTAAGCAGGAGCAGGATGTGTCAATAGTAGTAAACTACCTGATAGCACTCATCACCATGTAATTTTGACAGGTTTCCATGCTCCTTTTATGGTTTATGTCCTGCACTCCAGTCCCGTTTCTGGTCATGTACACATTTGGTGCCATTGACCAGTTTGATTTTTTTTTTAAATTTTGTTATTCCTAATAGTAATAAATCTTGAACTTTTTTAAACAATTGTTTTAGCGGTAAGGCTAATGGTGGTATATATGAAACACTGGAGTACAGTTAAAGCTCTGTTATCCAGCATGCTGGGGGAATGGGGAATTAGT
Organism: Natator depressus; assembly: GCF_965152275.1. Lineage (NCBI taxonomy): Eukaryota > Metazoa > Chordata > Testudines > Cheloniidae > Natator > Natator depressus. Next base: position 17,812,366 of record NC_134239.1, read on the forward strand.
TGAATATTCTGGTTAACTGAGAGTTACACTTTACCAATCGAATACCAATTTTCAAAGAATTAGAATACAATAAAATGAATCAAGTATAAATTAGTATACAGGTACTCACCAATTCAACAGTAGTACTGCACTGCACAGTGGTTGGTTTCTTGAAGCACTTAAGTGTATACAGGTAAAGTTTTCTATACAGTAGGTTATCTTATGACACTGCATATCACTATGGGCAGTGCATGGTGTACACCCAGATCACTAAAAAAGCACTTAACACTAAAAGTATACTCAACATAATGTAATCTTTCTTTGATGATTCAGAAAGCACTTCAGGATTTTGCCGTGCCTCAGGGTCATCATTATCAACATCAATTGTCATTGTAGATGTAGAAGGTGTAGGAGATTGGGCTGAATCTATAATGACCCTATGACAACCCTGGAAGCTGCTTTTTTGAATAAATCCCTGATATCAGCTTAATTACTTGTCTTCTGCCTCTTTTGCATAAAAGTAGACTGCAGAATGTGCAATTGCATAACCCCCTGGGCAGTATACTAGTCCCGTTACTAGACTGAAGATTTGTATTGGGAAATATAAGAAATGCCGGTTAATTGAAATTCCTGGTTAATTAAGTGCCGGATAACAAAGCTTTTACTGTACTTTGTTTAATTAGATCCTGGTAATTTGGGTTGCTAAGAATAACAGTTTTATTTTCAAAAATATTGGAGATATTGTCGTGTGCCCAATAACTGTGGGTACTTGTTGTTTAGAACAAAAATTTGGGTCTGTGACCATACATTTAAGATGACTATAATAGAATTTCTTGTGATTAGTTATTACATAATTTTGTTTCTTTTCATCATAGACCGCACATTCCGTGAGAGATCTTCATTTGGTTAGTTGCACTGGGCATAAAACCAGTGTTACATGGTATCTTTTCAGCTGGTCACATAGTGGGGTTGTTACTTTGAACACATTACACTTACAGATCTATTGATGCTCCTTTTGAGAGCAACAAGCAACCCGTGGGACTTTTTATGTTTGGGCATTTTGGTGATACACCACCAGTGGAGGTACTTTCATTTGTCCCTATCGATGCCATTTTTTGGTGGAGTATGGCATGGACACTTAATTGATTAAATACATCCTTATTTGTATGGATGAGTAATGATAATGTGAATGAGACATATAAGGATTGTAAAACGTTACAGGTTTTGCTTAAATAACATGTGTTATGATTTGGATGTGGTGTCACAGATCCCAAGTTATATATATATTTGGTTTGGCATTTGACTTTCTCTTCTCCATGTTTTTGAATACAGTGTGGACAATATCAATTCAAAATTTGTTGATTTTTGATTAATTTGGGTACTTTTCTTAGCTTTAAGAATTATTAGGTATTTATTAATAGTGTTTATTACATATTTACCATATAATGAACAAATATTTTAAGACAGTGATCATTATTATTTATTTATTAATTGATTAATGAGTTTTGTTAAACAGTTGGTTAGTTTATGTGTATTATACACCGTAGAGGATTTTCAGTTGCTATATTATACATTTTGTTGAACATGCGGTTAATTACTTTTCAGCTTTTTTGTAATCATACAATTGATATACCTTTTAATTTTTTTTAACATTAACCTTGTTTTAAATTATTACTTTTGTAATTATAAAACCTGTGATACTGTTTAAAACTTCAAAAAGATTAATTTTTTGGAGTTTTTTGGAAACATGTTAGTTTTTATTTGAGATCTAAATTGGTAATAGTTTTACTTGTTGATAAACAGTAACCTTATCTATGAGAAGTATTGAAAAGAAAGATGCAACCTTAATATTCTTATAATAACTAAATTCACTTATTTACCAATCAGATCAATTCAATATAACAGGGATAGGAATAAATTGTACTTGATTGATTAGTACCTTTGGGTATAGATAGAGCTGTGAGACCGCTAACAGGGCCTTCTTGTAGAACTGGACATTTCACAGGGTTTTGTGAATAATAATTTTTTATTACTGTTGGCTATACCTTTACTTTAAAATATTTATGAATAACTTTTACAATACTCAAAGACTTAATTTGGATACAAACTTCATATTTTTCTTTATTTTTATAATTTAGGTTACATATGGTTAATGCTTTATCTTTTTACTGAGCTTTTGACATTTGGGGTTTTTTTTCATAATTCATATGGAATTTCATCATTTATTGGTGAAGATTTACCTTCACTTGTAATATGTTTTATATCCTTCCCCCCCTTGATTGCTTAAGGAGGGGAAAGATTTTTTTTTTAATTTACAAAAGACATTTGTTCATTTTTTAATGTTAAATTTAAGAACAAGTTTCTTTTAACCTGTTGATAAAATTTGTTATGAGTGGTTGGAAGAAGTACTTGACAAACTACTTTTTTTGGAAAATCATGCACATACCTTCCTTCAAGTTTTTGGAACTCCAGTGGAAAACTTTTTCCACAATACAAACTTTTACTTATCCTTTAATACTAAATGTAATTCCAATCTATACAGACCTGACATACGACTCTGTACCTTATGTATTGTTAAAGTTGTACTATTACTTCATGTGGAAAACAATGTTTTAACCCAAGTTTTAGTTATAAATTGTTCTTATGCTGATTGATAATTTAATTTAAAGAAAATTTCAGTTGAAAAGCATCAATCTTTTAGTCCTTGATTTGGTTTTATTCATTTTTGCGCCCAGATTATTGTTATTTTTCCATCCTGAGGCTTAATAGGCAAGTCTGAGTTTAGTTCCAACATAAAATTTTGATTTGCCTTGACTGTTCTTGGTTTTTGTTGTATTGAAACAGTTTGTTCGGTTTGAAGTGCAGTGTTAAGGCAATAATATAGTATCAATGTTGTTAAGACCTGTTTTTTTCCCCTTTTTCTGCTACTGGGCTGACTTTCTTTGATTCTTTACTTTCTCTTTGTGGTTAATGTCTTTGGTTACTTTCCCTGTGGAGAAATATTTCCTTTCCACTACAACTTAAATTCTATCATGTTAATAGAATTAATCTACCTTTTTGCTTGTTTGTTTGTGATTTGGTATACAGAGGAACTCAATTTATGTATAACATAGTGTGACCCAGTTCATTGGTTACATAAATTGTGTTTTGGTACAACATATGATAGGAGCATAACTTGATTTCAAATTTTTTCCAAGCATTTTCTTTTTTATTAAAAAGGCTTTTGCCTTTTGTTTGAATTTTCCTGATTTGATAGCTACCTGCAAGAGAATTTGATTTAAATGTTTGTATACAGGTTTTTAGTTTGACTTCCTCTAGTTGTGTGCCACTGGTATGCCACAAAAAATGCTTTGGCATTAACATAGTTTGCCAGGTCATCACCTCAAAGGGCGTATGATCTATGGCAGCAGTGGGAGTTGCCCTGAGTGTTATTAAAATGAGCGAACTCAGACTATTTCAATTGCATCCATTGGCATTTACCAGTTTCTGCAGCATTAGTTTGATGGTGCCATTTTTTTTTAGCTTTCCTGATGATTGAGATTTATATGGAATGTGCAATCTTATTGCACTCCCAACAAGTGCAAACATTTTTGGAACATTTGCCCAGTAAAATGTGTTCCTCCATTAATGATCTGGAGGATGGCGTGCACTGCACCCTCAGCAAGTTTGCAGATGACACTAAACTGGGAGGAGTGGTAGATACACTGGAGGGTTGGGATAGGATACAGAGGGACCTAGACAAATTAGAAGTTGGGCCAAAAGAAATCTGATGAGGTTCAACAAGGACAAATGCAGAGTCCTGCACTTAGGACAGAAGAATCCCATGCACTGCTACAGACTAGGGACCGAATGGCTAGGCAGCAGTTCTGCCGAAAAGGACCTAGGGGTTACAGTGGACGAGAAGCTGGATATGAGTCACCAGTGTGCCGTTGTTGCCAAGAAGGCTAACGGCATTTTGGGATGTATAAGTAGGAGCATTGCCAGCAGATTGAGGGACGTGATCATTCCCCTCTATTTGATATTGGTGAGGCCTCATCTGGAGTACTGTGTCCAGTTTTGGGCCCCACACTACAAGAAGGATGTGGAAAAATTGGAAAGAGTCCAGCGAAGGGCAACAAAAATGATTCGGGGGCTGGAACACATGACTTATGAGGAGAAGCTGAGGGAACTGGAATTGTTTAGTCTGCAGAAGAGAAGAATGAGGGAGGATTTGATAGCTGCTTTCAACTACCTGAAAGGGGGTTCCAAAGAGGATGGATCTAGACTGTTCTCAGTGGTACCAGATGACAGAACAAGGAGTAATGGTCTCAAGTTACAGTGGGGGAGGTTTAGGTTGGATATTAGGAAAAACTTTTTCACTAGGAGGGTGGTGAAACACTGGAAGGTGGTGGAATCTCCTTCCTTAGAGGTTTTTAAGGTCAGGCTTGACAAAGCCCTGGCTGGGATGATTTAGTTGGGGATTGGTCCTGCTTTGAGCAGGGTGTTGGACTAGATGACCTCCTGAGGTCCATTCGAACCCTGATATTCTATGATTCTATGATTTGACTCTACCCTAGTGGGAAGTTTTCAATGAGAGAAGGCTTGTTTTACCAGGATTTTTGTTGTGGCTAAAGCAGCATTTGCCTTAACGGGAAATGCTTCCACCCATTTGGAAAATGGATCAATAACAAGAAGACATTGATTTCTTCTGATCATAGTAATTGAACTCATTTATAAAAGCAATATTCTTTTGTGATTTTTATTTTTGGAGATATTAATATGAAAAACTTGGTTAAGGTTTTTCCTTAATCAACATCTGGGCACACATGAGGGTTTCTAGAGTACAGCAGGGCATCCAGCAATGGAGATAGGAGCCATACTGGGGATATTGTTATATCTTTGTTATGGAATAACAAAGTTCAATGTGCTAGATTCGATTAGAAAGCAAGAACTGGAGAGGGGTGTGTATGTGGAATGTAGAGCTACTGGGTTTAAACCAATTAAAAATGCAAAATGCTTGGAAGTCCAGCTGGTGACCAATAAATATTTTTATAAGTGGAATATTTAATTTCATTAGGCTTATTTTTTTAGATCATAGGCTATTGGCCTAAATTTTTGTTATGCCTTTCTTTAGAAGCTACTGTTGCAAGTGCAATTGCACTCAGAGGCCTTCTAGATTATATGGTTTGCTGGGATCTGGAATGATGAACACAGATGCTTGAATTACTGCTGGCTTCAATTTTTACAAATGCATTTACATGCTGGTCTGTCCTGGCCCAAGCAATCCCGTGTTTTCTCAGAAATTTATATCGTGGACCTGCAATGGAAGCAAAGTTAGGAATGAAGTTTTGATGGTGTCCTGCCAATCCTAGAAAAGATCACAAAAAAGTTATGTCAGTGGACATGGACAATTCTCAAATTGCATCCGCCTTCTGTTGGGCTGGTGGTTAATCTCTTTAAGACAAGGTAATACCTAAAAAAGAAACTTCTGTGGAGGAAAATTTTATTCTATGATTACAATAGCTACTGCCATTCTTTTACACTTATGCTTGTGTTTAGCAAAAACATCTACATATTTAGTTACCAATGGCTGCATATTTACACCTTTTTAGCAATGTTTTTCTTTCCAGGCATTTTATTAGATTTCCTGCACACAGTCTATTATGAAACATATGTAAGCGGGGGAATAGTCCCGCTATTGTGGGGAACTTTCCTGGCTTCTGCACTACCCCGGTGAAGTGGGCTAGCAAAAGGATCTGAGTCCTTGCTCCCACTTCCTTTACCCAGTGGCCTCCCTGCCCTTGAGGACTCCCCTTCCACTCTCCTGTCTGGCAGAGTCCTTGTAACCCCAACAAGGCTGGGCCCAGGATTCCGGGGGGCTTGACCCCCAACCCTGCTGTGGTCACCTAGGACAGGGGCTAGGGTGTCCCCACTCCGGGGTACTCTCTCTGCACTGGGCACTTCTCTGACCCACTGACCATTACATACAAGTTAAAGCAAATGCAAGTTATTTAATCAACAATTAATTTTAAAAAGAATAAGGAAAAATGGGAAAGGTTAAAGGAAACACATCAACACACTCTGTGGCAGGGAACATCACAAACAGTGTCTCTGGAACGTTAGGGCAGTTCACAGTCTGTTCCTTGTAAGTCCCAGGCCTCCTCCTCAGGCCCTGGCTGTGCTGCAGGGATGCTGTGTGTTGGACACTTGCTCTGGTGGTGGCCACATGCTCTCTTCCCAGCGTTGCCCCTGCCCTGTCGGGGTTACGATCCAAGCTTGGCCTGCAGAGCCTCTTGGCTGAGGTGTCTCCCTGTGCTGGGCCCGCTGCCCAGGGTCCCCCTTGCTCTCCCCAGCTGCTCACCGCACCCAGCTCCGGACTGCTCCAGCCCCAGCTCCACCACTCTGCCTCAGCTCCAACTCCACTCTGCCTCAGCACTGCTGCTGCTTTGCATCCAGCTCCCTGGGCTGCTTCTCTGGCCCCTCTGGCTCTGGTTGCTGCAGCTCTGCTCCCAGGACAGGTCTACTCTGCAGGCTGCTTCTCTGACTCTGCTCCCAGCACTGACCTGCTTCCTGGGCTGCTTTTCTGGCCCCTCTGGCTCTGGTTGCTGCAGCTCTGCTCCCAGGGCAAGTCTGCTCTCTCTGGGCTGTGCCTCTGGCTTTGGGGCTGCAGCTCTACTCCCAGGACAGGGTCTGCTCTCTCTGGATCTGGTACAGCTCTGCTCCCCAGCTCAGCTTGGGCCGCTGCTTTCTCCTTAGCTTGGCCCCACTCTGTCTGACCCAGGCAATTCCAGCTCATATGGAGGACAGGACCTCCCTGGCCTCCTGATTCCCTTATTAGCCTGCCCACCCTGTCATTCAGGCTGACCTGGAGCATTGGCCTCTCCCCATTGTTCCTGGGGGCTGTCAGTCTCAGGGTCCTGATTCCCCATCGACCCTTCCCCCTTTTTAGTACTGGGAGCTAGCAACGAAAACACCTCCACTGAATGTTAGTAAGGGGGCAACAGTCTCTTTACACATATATGGGGATTTTTCTTTCCTCTGTCTCATGCTAGCTATAAGGGGGACCCCTGACTGTGCTCGGTGCATATTCCATTCTAACAGACGTACAGTGTCCTCAGATAATCTTTCTCCTCAAAATTCTGGTGGCAATGCATTTCACAAAGCTCTGCAGTTAATTGTAAAATCCTAACCAAATCCTTTTTATCTAATTGAAATAAGTTTACTATTTTTTCTAAATGTGCTGCAACTGAATTGTTTTGTTTTGCATTGGCCCTACTATTTTTGCAATGGCTTTGAAGGTTTTTACATTTGTTCCTGCTACTATTGGAGAGACATGACTACTTAATCACAAAGGTTCCAATTTAGAAATTGATATTTTTCTCCTTTACAGCTCTAATGGGGATTTTCTTTCCCTCTTTTTTTCAAAGGAACTGGTGTCTTCCATGTTTGGGCAGCTTCTACAGAGGACAATTTAGGTGGGGAGTTTTGTTCTAACCTTTATTCCTTTTTTTGGTTGGGGTAGGTGCCTGCATCTTGCGAAGGTCTGGCATTAGCAGGTTTTTCTGTGGTGATTCTGGTTTTGGCTCTAAAGTGGCTTGGGGTACAGTACTCATAACTTCAGATATAAAAATGATACATGCATACGAATAGGATGAATACGTGCAGTAGAACATAACCTTTGCAAAGATATGTTACATGGCATATCTAGCATAAAACATATTTCAGTTATGTCATATTTACACTCATAAGCATATTTCTATAAAGCATTATGGGGTACAACATCACAGTGGTTCCTTGCTCTTCAGCTGTTTACAGCTGGAGTACACTGAGAGAAGGGGCGGTGACCAAGGTAACTCCACAAAGTTTTACTTGATCCTCCATTGGTGGTGCAGTCCAGAGGAGTCCAAAGTTTGGGGAGTTTATTAATGATGACGAACCATCTGACTCACTCTGCCATGGCCTGGTAGGGTTTCTACCCATACATGAATGCTGGGTCCCTGACACACAACTGCTGTTTATTTGGTACCACTGTATGATAATCTTCCCCTTAAATATTAGTCTTAATTAGTTTCAGTGCCTGAAGTATGAATAAGAAGATATTTCCCCTTTAAATTTTTCCTGAGCTCAGTTATTACAACATCCCATAGACAGACAAGTAAAACCACACAATGCAATCGCAAGCATAAGCGAAAGCAGGAAGTCCCCTCTGTTAGTTACTGGGAGCATGACATGATTCTCCTACTTGCATGATTTTCAAAAGTAGGGGTGCATAAACCTTGTTATCTAAGGTGGCCTTTTTTTGCATCGTCCTTTCCGTGTTCTCTAGAACCATGTGTTGGGTGCCAATGTGTAGCCTTTTATTTTATTTAAAAATGTGTAATGCCACCTCATGAGTGGGAATGAAAACCAGAATTATGAAGTGCACATTTTTTCAGCATCCCAGCTTGTAAAATGGGTGAAAGTTACTCTGGGGGTCCGTTTGCGGCACACAGAGGCTCTAATGACCACCAGTGCTAAGTACCCTGTATACAGGGTAGGGATAAAGGTTTTTAGCATTCTGGCCAGCAGTTGTATCAGTAACCAGAAAGACTTCTTTTTGGAACAGTAACTCAAACAGATCATTATTGGTTTTATAGATAATGATGCCTTCAGTGGCAACTATGTTAAAAACCCTTTCAACTTTAAACATTGTAATGTTAATTTCATAGCCTTATATAAGAACATAAGAATGGCCATACTGGGTCAGACCAAAGGTCCATCCAGCCCAATATCCTGTCTGCCGACAGTGGCCAATGCCAGGTGCCCCAGACGGAGTGAACATAACAGGTAATGATCAAGTGATCTCTCTCCTGCCATCCATCTCCACCCTCTGACAAACAGAGGCTAGGGACACCATTCCTTACCTATCTGGGCTAATAGCCATTAATGGACTTAACCTCCATGAATTTATCTAGTTCCCTTGTATGTGGATGGTGAACAGGTGCTGGCTAAACTTCAACAACTGGATTTTGAGAATGGGAACTGCATGAGAGTACATGCAGCTCATGCAGGTGACGGAAATATGTAAAAGACCGAGTGCTCTTGATTGACCATGGTGAATTTGCCCAAGATTACACACTGTATGCTTTTGAGCTGACTCCGGACCAGGAGTGCACCGATCATTATTCACTGATTAAAACTGGAAACCTGAGAGTGGAGATTCGGTTTGCAATGGCATTGTCCTCTATGGTCATCATGATAGTGTATGCAGTTTTTGATAACATACTCCAAGTGAACTGTGGAAGAAGTGTCCTGTTTGACTATATGTGATTATGAACACCATGCAGTTAGAGCATATTTTATCAAAGGATGCTTCTTTTTTAGGACTTTGTGTCCAGAAGACCTCTGGGGCTTATTGTTAACACACACACTCATAACTTACCCAGAGAACACTGCCTGACCCTCTACTTACCAAAACAGGGTCTGGGTGAGTTCTTTGACTCCTACAGATTTCCCCTGGATGGTAACGTCTTTTCTAAATCTGTCGTGAATTTTTTAAACACTAACTCTCATAACCTTGTGTTTCACCAGAGACATTTACAGGACCCTCTAGCTGTAACTTGTGGCTATACTTTTTTTTTAAAGAAATGTAGTAAGGATTTATCTTTTGATCAGACTTTAAAATTGTGTACAAATGCTTTACCAGAAAATGACCACACGGTGATGCAGTTTGTAAAAGGGAAAGTCAGGCATGTCCAGATTTGTTCCAAACATGTTTCAACATGTTAAGACATGTCTGTCTTGTTGTGAGTTTAAAGATGTGCATCAATAAAGAAGGTGAGTTTAAACCAATAAAGCACATGTTTTTTGTCCAAGTATTTATTTTACACTGTTAGCCACTTGGACCTTTTAAACAGCCTTTGTTTTTTACAAGGTACATTTCTAAAAGTGGTGATGCTACTTTTGGCCTTGGCAGGCTCTAGATCTGTTTTTAGACATTCTAAAAACTCTTTATTGGCAACATCCTACAATGGGCATAGGCACATTCAGCTCTGCCAAGGTTTTCATAAAAACATCCCACCCTTTAGGAGGCCTCTTGTTAGAGGAAAAAATAAGAGCTAATAACCCTCTTGACTAAATTCAGCATGTGAGACCACACAACTGTTACTCCTCGATACACAAAGCTTCCTTTATTGTCCCAAGAAGAATTAACAACATTTCAGCATTTTTCTTATAGCGAGCATTTATCGCTTCCAACACCTCCCAAGTGACAAAGTCTGATGAACCTCCCTTGACTTCAGGAGGTAAAATTTGCCCGTGCTCTTGCTCAGGGAGAAAGAGACTTATTTTAGTCTTTTCTGCTTCACCCTGTTTGGCAAACACCAGGTATCTTTGCAGGATCCTCTTGTAAAATTTAGCCTAGTCAGATAAACTGGATCTTTGAAAAATGTCTTTCGTCTCTGAATCCAATTGGCGATGAGTTGTGGTTCTGATATTTTCTTTGACACTGGAGGTGTGTTTCATTTGTTCTAGCTGATGGCTAAGAATGAGGTACAATTTTTCAGGGTGTTCCATTATCAGTTATTTAAAAGACCTGACAGTAGATGGAGTGCAAAGCTCAACAAAGCACTAATAACCCCTCCGGACTGTTTTACAATCATCTTCTTTCTTTTGAGGGACAGCTTTTATCAGTCAGTTTTTTAATAATCTGCCATTTTCTTTTTAGGACGCTTACTTGTTGAGGTTTCAGGGGAACGTTTCATTTTAAAGTGTTGAGTGCTATTTCTGAGATGGCTGCTATCAGGTTGTCAAAGGCCGAGCAAAGAATAGCCTTCCTTTGCTGTGGTCTGGCTTTGATGAAGCGTCTTAGAAGAGTCAGGTTTCTCTGCACACAGCTAGACATGCTTGTCAGGAGGATGCTTTTTAAAAAAAATGGTGGGGGTTGGTAAAAATTACTATTTTTTAATATATTTTTTTTCAAGGTGTATACACAGGACCAGTCTTGGGAGCGGGAAGAGGGGGAGAAGGTCTGTTCTTAACCTGTAGGCTTTAGGCACTGAAGCATTTAAATCCACCATGAGTACCTGTAGGGTTTTTTGTAGTGTCCTCAAAAGCCTTGAAAAAGAAATGTGTTTTACCAGGGTACTTTTGATGCACCAGGCTGGTAATTTGCAGTTTATCTCAGAGGTTTTTAAACAGAACCATATACTTAGTACTTAAATTAATTGTTCTACCCCCCCCCCCAACAACAAAACATCTTTTGCAGAATGTACATAATACTCAGGTTCCTGTAGCATATGTATTTGTAAAGGCTTTCTCTGTTTCATCGCTTTCAGAAGAAGACTCTATAATTTATGCAATAACTCTTTATACAACAGTTGCCGACAGCTATAACACCACACAGTACTTTCAGGTATACACGATAACAGCCTAGTACTGTTTTCTATCAATTGCTTTATTAAAAAAATAAGATTTTCCAATATTTGAAGAGTCACAAAGCAAACAGGAAAAGGGGTGAACAAACTGAATGTGGTAGTAAAACAGGGAAATAGAGGCCTCTCAGAGGGTAAACTTTAACTTTGATGATGCCAAAGTACTGTCTGATAACCCCAAAATCCTCAGACATGATAATGTGGTGCCCCACCAGGTGTTGTTTAGTCTTGTTAACAAAAGGGTAGAAGCTAGTGAAATTGTAATAAAGAATGTGATCCCTGGGCTGCAGTTTGCAATACAGACATAAATATATAAGTTAAAAAACATGCATTAAAGTTAACATACAACCCATTCTAAGTTCCCTCTAAGCTGTGCAGCCATGCAGCATGCTAACAAGGGCCACGCAGGTGCGCAGCGGGGAGAGACGCCTCTCCCCTGGCCCCAGGCTGTTGCGGTGAGAGAGGCCTGGGGGGAATCCTCTCTCCCTGCCGCAGCACCGGGGCAGCCTGCACCCCAAACCCCTCATCCCCGGCCCCACCTCAGAGCCCTCCGCCCTCTCCCTCCACACCCCAACCCTCTGTCCCAGCCCTGAGCCCCCTCCAACACTCCGAACCCCTTCGCCCCACCCCCGCCATTGGTGCACATAACATTCATTCTGCACATGGATGTAAAAAATTAGAGGGAACATTGAATCCATCTTCTTTTTACTAACAATCATTTTAAGTAAGGCAACACCAAAGTGTAAAAAATAGATGGGAAGGAGAAACTTTCTCTTATCACTACAGAAAGCAGCATAGCCTTTATAGCATAGTCATGACAAATGTTTTTTTAACCGCCTGCATATATATTTCAAAAACCGTTACACATGTAAATGCATAACCCATTAGTATTATAGGAAGGAAAATGTATTGTTTTAAATTTGTACACTGCTTTGACCTGATTCCAATAAAACACAGTTATTTCAAACACGTATTAAAAAAAGACCAACCCATACCCTCTTCTATATTGTCAGGAAAAACTATCATTTGCTGAATTTGACTTCCATCTTGGTCTAAATTAAAAAATAAAAACTTTAAAAACCTTTTTTTCAAGAACAAACCATAATTCTGTAAAATATTAAACATCTTACCAAAATTTGTTAACCCTTCTAGTGCGGCTTTTGATATTTGAAGGAAAAAGGCACCGTCCTATTTAAAATAAAAAAAAGCTATTATTTTTTGCCTAACACCCAACATGCATAAACACCATGGTGGCACACATACAAAATAGTATTTTCTCTTACCATTTTGTTGCTCCTCATGACGGCAGAAGTCTTATGCCAGCAATATTTCTTTGAATGCTATGTACAGATTTCTCTATTTATAGGCCTAAACCTGTTTTTTTAAAACGGGGGGTGGAGGGGGGTCCCTGAAAATTAATTTTTTAAAAAGTAATTTCTTCAGATAACAAGGGTGGGGGGGCAATTTTTATTTACCTCCTTTACACGGTTTTCTTCTAAGAAAAAAAGGAGGGGTCCTGTTGCTACATAATTTCTCTTCTTTAAACTTTTATTTTAAAGATTTTTATATATTTTATTTTATATATTGTCAATTTAAACAATTTAAAAGAACCTGTTAAATACATTTTATTTTTACTTTAAATGGTAATATTGCTATTTCTTTACAATTTACATTCCTGTAAACAGGGGTTTTCTTACTAGGCTTTTCCTTTAGACTAAAATCTTTGTGTCACAAAGATGATAATTATTTAGTTATGGAAACTCAATAAACTTAGCGTCTCCTTAGGCTTACATTATTTAATTTTGAGCCTATGTTTTTGCTGCAAAAATTAACAGCTTTTTAAAAAGCCTGGTGCTTCAAAAAGGCCTCATTGCATACAAAACATCCCTAAAAGAGGCCTTGTTATGTTCATCTCATTCAAAAATGACCAATGCTGTTTTTTCACGTTAAACTTTTAAACTATTTTTTAAAGAACTTTATTTGATATGATTAAACAATGCATGTTTAGCAGAAGAACACAATAGTGTTAAATGGGGTGGGGATGGGGGTGGGGTCAGGACAGAGGGGGTAGGGAGCTGTTTCTTCAGGCAACCATGTCAGAGGCTGTCTCTGAACTTCATGCAATCACAAAGCCATGGCTTTTGTCTTTTAACATTTTTATAAAAGCATGCTAATATAGGTTTATTCCTAATAAAAATGATTTTGTTGCAGTAGTTAACAGCTTCAAATAATAAGGTGGGGGATATTTATCTTACTCCTTTATGGAGTTACTCATTCCACAGGGCTTTTGTCTTTTTAAACTTTTATTGTAAATGATAAGGATATGACGCTCAACCTTTATAAAGCTTAAATTAAAAGGACTCCTTACAGATAAAGTCAATTTCCAGTAAAATTTTAAGAAAATGGAATAAAGAAGTTTGATATAACTCGTGGTACGAAACTAAACCTGTTTTTTTACAACTTTCCTTGGTTTAAATTTTAAAAAATAGCCTCTTTTACTTAAGCTGTTTTTCATTTTAAGTTAGCCTGTGTGTGTTTTGCATAATTTCTTTACAGAAGTTTTCCTTTAGGCAAAGCGTTAAAAAGAAACCTGATGTATTATTATTATTTTTTTTTTTTGCGAGAGAGAGTTTTCATATTATACTTTGGGCAAAACTTTAAAAAGCAAGCTGGTGTACTTTTTTTGAGATTTCCGTATTATACTCTTGCAATCTTTACAGTAGAACATCTTTTGTTAAAAGGTGCATCTTTATTTCCCTATAAAACTCAGTCACATTGTTGTCTTTTACGTTAGCAAAAGAATCAAGAAAAGGGTTTGTTTCTTCAGATAACAATCGGTCAGTGTTTATCTTACATCTTCACACAGTTGGGTGGAGGAGGGGGCTCTTGTAAAATCTTGGTATGATATGATTGGTTCAGGAAAGTGCTTTCTTTAATGTAGCTATAGAACCGTTTCTGATTGGTCCGACCGAGAGGCATGGTTTGCTTTCAAGGCTCACCATCCAAAACAGTTATCATTTCTCTACAGCCAGGGCTGGGGTAAGATGCTTCGCTCTCCTCCTCTCTCTCTGCCACGTGCCCTGTGACACAGGTTTTAAACTCTCTCTCTTTGCCATATGCTCACTGACACTGTCTTTTCTCCTCTTCTCTCTTCTTTAAAATCTCTTTGTCATGTGTGCACTAACAAAAAGGATCTCTCTCTACCATGTGCTCGCTAAACTTTCTCGCAACCTCACAAAGAAATCTTTATTTTCTTTAAAAATCTTTATTTTCCCCTTTTTTCTTTCATACAATCTTTGAAACAATCTCATCTCTATTCTTTAATTTCTTTAAAACCCATTTTCTTTAATTTTCCTCGTTCTTTAACAATCTACCTTTATTTTTTCCTCTTTTCTTTAATTTCTCTCTCAGCCTAACAAAAGATTCTTTAATTTTCCTCTTTCTTTCATGAAACTTTGAAACAACCCTATCTTTATTTTCTTTAAAATCCTCTTTTCTTTAATTTCTCTCTTTATTTTCTTTCTCTTTCTTTCTTTCTTTCTTTCTTTCTTTCTTTCTTTCTTTCTTTCTTTCTTTCTTTCTTTCTTTCTTTCTTTCTTCCTCTCATCTCTATTCTTTAGTTTAAAATAAACCTTGTTTTTTTCTAAAAACTTTCTTTTTTCTCTAAAGCACTTTTTAAACCCCTCTTTACTCCTCTCTCTGCCATGTGCTCAACGACACAGGCTCTCTTGCTTTTCTCATCTGTATTCATTTAAAAATAACCCCTTTTCACTTTTTTCTTTAATTTTTCTCTCAAAACCCAGCCAAACATAACATGCACACAAGCACCCCCAACACTCCCCAATACAAAAATAAAAAATGAAAAAAAAATCCAAAATGTAAGATGGTGCCAAACATGTACATGGCCAGCAACAGGACCAGAGGGTGGGAAATAAACCATAAAATGGTGTGGAAACCTGTCAAAATTACATGGTGATGAGTGCTATCAAGTGGTTTACTACCATCAATATATGCAGGGCAGGAAATCCTAAGCTTCTGCTGGAATTGGTGTTGATGGATCCTTCACTGAGCATCCATGGTGGGAGTCCTGCTACTGTGCTGACTTCCTTCAGTTCTGCCACCATCTTAGCCAAGCAGCTCGACTTCTCCATTCTCATTGAATTCCATAAGCACAAACTCACATATCATTAGGGCTCCCCCTCACCCTCCCGTCACGCAGACAAAAAGCAAAAGACCAGAGTCTGAAGTGCAGGCAATGCGATATTTATTGGGGTTACCAAGCAAGGATAATCCAAAGCTCTGTACACCACTAGAGCTTTTCCCTGTTCCCCCTCCTCTTCCTGAGCAGGAAAAATTAAACCTGTAGTGCATGCCCCTGGGACCACCCTTTACAACTTATGGTCATGTTCCATTTTGGAGGGTCATGAATCTGGGAGTGAGGTCGTGTTCTGGCCAAGGCCAGGCTTTTCATTGGCTTTTAGGGTTTCTTATGTCCCCCCATCCTTCTTGCCCCTCCTAACTGGTTGCTTGACCTTGTCTTGAGATAGGATTCGAGGCAGTCTTCAAGTGTGCATCCATGTCCTTCTTTGACCCAGACTGTGAGTGCAGGGCGGGCAGTGGAACTGGTTGAAAAACCTAAAAGAAACATTGTGAACATTTCAGAATCATTTAAACTTTGTTAGTTTCCAAAATGCCAATGGCTTTGTGTTGGTCAATTTTTAAAAAATTGATTGAAAATGGTTTCATTTAAAAATAAGATGAATCAGAGATCATAGTGTAAGCAAGAAATCTGCAGGGAAACTGGTAGTGCACTCCACTAGTCTAATGAGATGACCAAAGCTCTCATCCTCTACAAGAGCTTAGCTTGTTAACCATGGCCACTGTACAGTGCAATATGAATCATCCCTATCTGTGGCCTTTGCTGCCTTGTGCACTGTGTAACCTTATAGACAGATGTTTCGAATTAGATTACAAGTTGAAATACCTGATGCTCCCAGTTAATTCTTTGCAGGGTATCATGCTAAGCATCAAGGTGCCTATTTTCCATATCTTTTCTTGTGGCAGAGGTTGAATAGCTTGAAATTGCCTTTCCACAGGAGATTTTGTCTTTCTCATAGACTCATAGACTTTAAGGTCAGAAGGGACCATTTTGATCATCTAGTCTGACCTCCTGCACAACGCAGGCCACAGAATCTCACCCACCCCATCCTGCAATAAACCTCTCACCTATGTCTGAGCTATTGAAGTCCTCAAATCATGGTTTAAGGACTTCAAGGTGCAGAGAATCCTCCAGCAAGTAACCCCTGCCCCATGCTGCAGAGGAAGGCAAAGAAAAACCCAGGGCCTCTTCCAATCTGCCCTGGAGGAAAATTCCTTCCCGACCCCAAATATGGTGATCAGCTGAACCCTGAGCATGTGGGCAAGATTCACCAGCCAGATACCCAGGAAAGAATTCTCTGTAGTAACTCAGATCCCATCCCATCTAACATCCCATCACAGGCCATTGGGCCTATTTACCATAATAGTCAAAGATCAATTAATTGCCAAAATCATGTTATCCCATCATACCATCTCCCCCATAAACTTATCAAGCTTAATCTTGAAGCCAGATAGGTCTTTTGTCCCCACTGCTTCCCTTGGAAGGCTGTTCCAGAACTTCACTCTTCTGATGGTTAGAAACCTTCGTCTAATTTCAAGTCTAAACTTCCTGATGGCCAGTTTATATCCATTTGTTCTTGTGTCCACACTGGTATGGAGCTTAAATAATTCCTCTCCCTCCATGGTATTTATCCCTCTGATATATTTATAGAGAGCAATCATATCTCCCCTCAGCCTTCTTTTGGTTAAACTAAACAAGCCAAGCTCCTTGAGTCTCCTTTCATAAGACAGGTTTTCCATTCCTTGGATCATCCTAGTAGCCCTTCTCTATACCTGTTCCAGTTTGATTTCATCCTTCTTAAACATGGGAGACCAGAACTGCACACAGTATTCCAGATGAGGACTCACCAGTGCCTTGTATAACGGTACTAACACCTCCTTATCTCTACCGGAAATACCTCTTCTGATGCATCCCAAGACCGCATTCGCTTTTTTCACGGCCTTATCACATTGGCGGCTCATAGTTATCTTGTGATCAACCAATAGTCCAAGGTCCTTCTCCTCCTACATTACTTCCAATTGATGCGTCCCCAGCTTATAACTCAATTTCTTGTTATTAATTCCTAAATGCATGACCTTACACTTCTCACTATTAAATTTCATCCTGTTACTATTACTCCAATTTACAAGGTCATCCAGATCTTCCTGTATGATATCCTGGTCCTTCTCTGAATTGGCAATACGTCCCAGCTTCATGTCATCCGCAAACTTTATTAGCACACTCCCACTTTTTGTGCCAAGGTCAGTAATAAAAAGATTAAATAAGATTGGTCCCAAAACCGATCCCTGAGGAACTCCACTGGTAACCTCCCTCCAGCCTGAGAGTTCACCTTTCAGTATGACCTGCTGTAGTCTCCCCTTTAACCAATTCCTTATCCACCTTTCAATTTTCATATTGATCCCCATCTTTTCCAATTTACCTAATAATTCCCCATGTGACACCGTATCAAACGCTTTACTGAAATCTAGGTAAATTAGATCCACTGTGTTTCCTTTGTCTAAAAAATCTGTTACTTTCTCAAAGAAAGAGATCAGGTTGGTTTGGCACGATCACCTTTTGTAAAATCATGTTGTATTTTGTCCCATTTACCATTGACCTCAATGTCCTTAACTACTTTCTCCTTCAAAATTTTTTCCAAGACCTTGCATACTACAGATGTCAAACTAACAGGCCTATAGTTACCCGGATCACTTTTTTCCCCTTACTTAAAAATAGGAACTATGTTAGCAATTCTCCAGTCATACAGTACAACCCCTGAGTTTACAGATTCATTAAAAATTCTTGCTAATGGACTTGCAAGTTCATGTGCCAGTTCCTTTAATATTCTTGGATGAAGATTATCTGGGCCCCCCGATTTAGTCCCATTAAGCTGTTTTAATCTACCTCGGATTTGGTAATATCTACCTCTATATCCTCATTCCCATTTGTTGTGCTACCATTATCCCTAAGATCCTCATTAGCCTCATTGGGCCAAGCCTAGATTATCCTTAACCTCCACTCCATCCTCAGTGTTCAGCGATCCCACTTCTTCTTTCTTTGTTTTCTTCTTATTTACAATTGCTATAGAACCTTTTACTACTGGTTTTAATTCCCTTTGCAAGGTCCAACTCTACTTGACTTTTAGCCTGTCTCACTTTATCCCTACATGTTCTGACCTCAATAAGGTAGCTTTCTTTGCTGATCCCTCCCATCTTCCACTCCCTGTATGCATTCTGCTTTTTCTTAATCACCTCTCTGAGATGCTTGCTCATCCAGCTTGGTCTACAACTCCTGCCTTTTAATTTTTTTCCCTTTCTTGGGATGCAGGCTTCCAATAGCTTCTGCAACTTTGATTTAAAGTAATCCCAGGCCTCCTCTGCCTTTAGATCCATAAGTTCTTCAGTTCAATCCACTTCCCTAACTAATTTCCTTAGTTTTTGAAAGTTAGCCCTTTTGAAATCAAAAACCCTAGTCACAGAGTTATTTTTGTTTATCCTTCCATTCAGTTTGAACTGAATTAGCTCATGATCACTTGAACCAAGGTTGTCCCCTACAACCATTTCTTCTATGAGGTCCTCACTACTCACCAAAACCAAATCTAAAATGGCATCCCCTCTAGTCAGTTCAGCAACTACTTGATGAAGGAATCTATCAGCTATTGCATCTAGGAAAATCTGAGCCCTATTATTGTTACTAGCACTTGTCCTCCAGTCTATACCTGGGAAGTTAAAGTCTCCCATGATCACGCAGTTCCCATTAGTATTCACTTCATTAAAAACATTAAAGAGGGCTCTATCCATATCCAAATTAGATCCCGGCGGTCTATAGCACACCCCAAGCACTATCACAGGGGAGGCTCTAGTAGTTTTCTTCCCCAATGTGATTTTTGCCCATTCCATCGCTTCTTATTTCTTTACATTCTACCTCATCATTGATACACAATGCTACTCCACCACCTTTACCTTTATTTCTGTCTTTCCTAAACAGCACATGCCCTTCAATACCCGTAGTCCAGTCATGACTACTATTCCACCATGTTTCTGTTATCCCTATAATATCTGGTTTCACTTCCTGCACCAGTAGCTCTAGTTCCTCCATTTTGTTACCTAGGCTCCTCGCATTGGTGTACAAGCATCTTAATTTTTGCTGTTTGGCCTCGCTCACATTCTTTACCTGATTAGGCATGCACATTCTACCGCCAGTATGACCTATTAGACTGGTATTCATACTGCCCTTCCTCCTTATGTCCAATCTCCTACCCATGGCTGTATCCTTTCTTACTTTGTTTTCTTCCCTCTCAATGTTAAAATCCGGCCTGGGGATTACCTGGACATCTCCCAACCATCTCCCCCAAATTCCTAGTTTAAAGCTCTCTTAATCAGTTGTGCCAGCCTCCATCCTAGAAGTCTATTTCCTTCCCTACTCAGATGAAGTCCATCCCGAGAGAACAGTCCTCTGTCCATGAATGCCTCCCAGTGGCCATACATCCCAAAGCCCTCCTTATAGCACCACTGCCTGAGCCATCTGTTGATAGTCATAATCCTGTCACACCTTTGTTGCCCTTCTCTAAGAACAGGCAGAATCCCACTGAAGATCACCTGAGCCTTGATTTCCTTAAGCGTCTTCCCCAGCCTGGCATAGTCTCCCTTGATATGTTCCAGTGAGAATCTACCGGTATCATTTGTTCCCACATGAAGGATGATCAGTGGATTCTTTCCTGCTCCCTTTAGGATCCTCTTCAACCTCAGGTCCACATCCTGTATCTTAGCACCTGGTAGACACCATACCCTTCTATTTTCTGGATCAGCTCTGGTTACAGGCCTCTCTATTCTTCTCAGTAAGGAGTCTCCGATCAAGTAGACCTGCCTTTTCCTGGTGACGGTGCGATTCTCCTGTCTATCCTCTGTTCCCTCTGGCTGCAAGTCCTTTCCATTTCTATTCTCCCTTGTAATCCTCTGCAACCCATCCCATATCCTCCTGGGGCTCATATTTGGTGTTGTCTCCATTGACTCTTCCCCTTTTCCTATAGGACTAGCTGCTCTTCTCTTCTTCCTTGCCCTTCCACCTTCAGTGACCACCTGCTGTACCCCTTTTTCATTTTCCAACTCTGCAAACCTGTTCCTGACCTCTATTTCTCCTTCACTAGCCTGTCTTTTCCTCTGCCTGGTTCTCTTAGTCACATGCTTCCACTGTCCATTTTCTTCACCCAGCAGTCTCCCCTCAGAGTTCTTTAGTCCTGCTTCCACCTGCAAGTCTGAGCTTTTCCTTTCAGCCGCCTCATGTCTTTGCTCCATAATCTGCTCGAACCCCCTTCTAAACTCAACCAGACTTTCCACCTGCATCTCCAATCCTCGGATCTTTTCTTCCATCAGCTCTATCAGACAGCACTTCATGCAGACGAAACTCTTTCCAGGTACCCCCTCCAGGATCATGTACATACCACAGCTTCCACATCCAGTCGTCTTCATTGTGTCCTCCACTGCTTGGGTCATTACCACTGCTGCCTCTGTATCTGTCATAGCCTTCCCACCTAAATCCTGTTACTCTGGGAAACACAAACCACACCAAAACACCACCACCCACAGCAAAAACAAACCCCAAATGAGCACCACAAGACAAACTCCCCTTTCAAACTCCCACTCAAACTCCCCTGTTTACAGCTCTGTTTGCTGGCTCCTGTGCCGCTGCAGCTGTCTGCGCCCCTCAACTTTCTACTCAACTTCACACTCTTCTGTCCTGCCCAAGGTCAAAAGGGAGACCTTGCCACAAGACGCCTAATTGGACGTGCAGTGTCCAAAGCTGCCAGTCATGCACAGAATGTGAACGTCACATTATTGGATGATCATCCAATTTCTGTATTTTTGTGGGACGCTATGTGAAATATTCTGAAAATCTTTTTGCATTGTGTACAAATACAATTTGAGTCAGGAACTCATCACATACTTTATTTTAATAATTAAAATGCATTGGGTGACATACACACAAGCTTTATAGATAGTGAAACTACCAAGTTACCAGAAAGAGGGAAGTGTCACTGCACTAAATGAAGTGAATACTGACCCCTTTATGGAAGGAGATGGTTATTGTTCTCTCTGTTCTCTTTGCAGGTTGTGGCAGTGCCATCTCACAGCTGCTTGCTGTGGGGATCTCTCTGCTGCCCTCAGTACAAACCAGTCCCTGACTGAGCTGGAGCTGAGTGGGAATAAACTGGGAGATTCAGGAATTAAACTTCTGTGTGAAGGACTGAAACATCCCAGCTGTAAACTGCAGAAATTAGTGTAAGTCATTGCTGGGTTCCTTGATACTTTCCTTGTTAGACCAGCCTTTTCAAAAGTCCTGTCTAATTTTGCACTGATAATATTTTGAGGTCCTATTTTCACTTATGAAAATTTGCAGGAGCAACTGGATATGCATTTGCAGGAGCCACTGGATATACAATTACTAAATTGTGTGCACAAATATTTGGGCAGGTAAATGTGATTTTTGTACATTTAATCTTATTGTTGTACACAAACGTTCATAACAGCCTTGAGAAAATCTATTTTCTGCAGGACACTGTACAGCACTTTCCCAGTGTAAGCGTCATTTCTCCCACAAGTGTTAACTTTAGATCTACATGCACTTTTGTGCTCTCCTATGAAAATGGTCAAGAGTCATAGAAAGAGTTGATTTCTTCTGACAATGAACAAGGAACCTTATTAGAATAAGGAAAAGACCGTTATCCCTAAAGTTATTCTCTCCCCTTCATTCTCGAGCTTCTGCCTGGAGCCTTCCCTCACTCCTCAGACCTGGCTTCATTCCTCAAATTTAAAGAAACAATGCACTCACACAAGCACTGGAGTGGGAGTTTTGGGCTTCCTTTTAAGTTATGCATTTTGTTTTTTATAACAAAGGAAAGTGTATTCCCACTCCCCCTTCCCCAGACTTGCCTCATTCTCAAAAATAGCTGGACCATTTGTTTGTTTTATCTCAAACTTCAAGAAGACATTCACACTTAGGCAATAGTGAGCAGAACTGGAATATTTCAGCCAAAGGTAAGTTTGAGAAAGTCCTGAGTGACTAAATCATGGCACCAGAGGGGAAATGCTGAAGCAGCCTGAACTGTTGATGTCGCTAGTGCTTCAGTACACTGGTGAATGAATTAAATGGAGTGAAATGGTCAGTTCCTCTCTGTTCACTGTGCCCGTCTCCATCTCTGCAGGGTTTGGGATTGCCATCTGACTGATGCTTGCTGTGAAGATCTCTCCTCTCTGCTCAGCACAAACCAGTCCCTGAGAGAGTTGAACCTAAGCGGTAATAAACTGAGTTATTCAGGAGTGAAGCTTCTGTGTGAAGGACTGAAACACCCAAATTGCAAGTTGGAGAAGCTCGAGTAAGTGACTTCTGCTTTCTGTATCAAAAGAATCCGTCACAGTGTGTGCTGGGCTTCCAGTCACCTAGCGGTGTATGGACTGCATGGACCAATGAGGTGAATTGGGCTGATCTGTATGGGCTGAGGGTGGGAGTGTGTTCTGTGCCTCCAGGAGGTGCTGCACACACAAGTGCAACCCAGGGGAGGGGGTCTAAAGTGTCTTTAAGCCACTTTTGTGTCATTTTGACTCCAGGCTGGTCAAGGCAGTGTAATTTAGGCAATCTGGGTCCTCCCACCTCCTACATTGGGGCTTGACAAAGCAGCCAGAGACTGTCCAGCACAATGCTAGTACTGGGGGAATTCCCCACTCCCCGCTAGCTAAGGGGTTGTAACTGCCCTGCCCTGTATGCTGCTGCAGCAGTGTGCAGGAGCTGTAGAAGGAGGGAGAATTCTCCTCAGTGTGTGTGTTTCTCATGAGATGTAAGATTTTTCAGGGCATGGGGAGTATCTCCCCAAGTGTTTGTACAGCAGCTTGTAGAGCTGGTTTGGAATTTCCCACTGATATATTTTTTCGATAGAAAATGTGGTTTCCTCCTAACTAAAATTTTGTATGGGAAGCTCTTTCAACTTTTTATTTTGTTACGAAAATCAATTTGAAACATTTCATTTCAGGTCAGTTGTCTGCCTGAACTGCCGCAGTGCCCCATGGGAATTGTAGTTTGGGTCCCTCATTCCCCATCCCTCACATTCTCACTTATGGGGTGCATTCTCCTTCCAGCATTCATCCCCCAGGATGGGCCTGCACTGCAGAGCTCAGGCACAGGAAGAGACTGTGGTGCATCATGGGAGACAGTCTGGCCAGGGAGCGAGGCGAATGGAGGCAGCAGGGATCCCGAGAGACACAGCAGCAGCTCTGGCAGGCACATTCAGTAATGTCAGCCTGAGCTGATACAGAATGTTTTGATGCAGTGATGTTGATATATTTCATGTAGATGGAAAATGAAGGACCAAAACTTCTAAACATTCCCAAATCAATTTTTTTCTGAATATTTTGTTTGTGGAAAAGATTCAACATTTCAACCTCTTCAATTTAGGATCTGAAAAAAAAAGTCAAAATAGTGGAATTTCCCAAAAGATGGAAATGCCATGTTTGATAAGCTGCAGTGACTGGCATTCCTTGATCACAGAGTAAGAGTTGTTTTTTTTTTATTATTTTAGTCAAGCACCTGTGGAAAGCCCAGTGGGCAAGTTCACAGCTTGACAAGTAGACAGCAGCAGAGCTGTTGAAATTTTTTTGTCAAAAGTTCATTTGACAGAAAATTGAGGTTAGAACTAAATGAAAAATTGCACATGAAATATCTGCTTTCCTCTCAAATTTTCAGTCTTCTTTTCAGAAAACGGAACACTCAATATTCAAAAACTTTCAGCTGAAAACTAAAACATTTTTGTTTTTTCGGGATTGCCCCCCAACTAAAAGTTGAACATTTTGGGGGTGAGGGGGATGGAGGGAGGGAAACATTTTCTAACCAGCTCTAGTTGAAATGTTCTCAGCCAAAATATAGAATTTTGGTCAATTTTTGGCTAGTGAACCCTTTACAAAACAATTACCCCCCCCATCTGGATTTCTAAAATATTCACCAAATAATACAAGGGCACAATTGGATTATCCTCCCCCGGTCCCCCATTGTGAACTGCACATAGTAGCAATGTTATTTCCTTCCTAACACCAAACCAATCAATCTTTGCTAAATCTATTAGGAACACATGCATGGCTATCCATCATATCTGATGATGATGTCACAGCATTGCACGTATACTCATGTGGCTGTATAGCCTGACCTATGAGGAGCAAGACCACAAACATGCCACACACAAACATGTCACACACACACACGTCACACATAAACATGCAGGCTCCCATGGAAGACTTTGCATGATGCTTGGCCCTTTTTTTCAATCAGTTTTTCTTGTCTGTCTCTTCCTCAAACTGGTCACAACTGTTATTGACAGTAGCTCTCGATTCATGTGGGTCCTTGGCTATGTCTTCAAAGTTATTACTGTTTATGCCACATAAGGTAGATTCTGCTTACGGGTGTCTTTGAAACATTTTCTTTGACTTTCCCTCCGGAGCTTTCTGATTTTCAGCTCACCATGGAAAACTTTCTTTGGGAGTCTGTTGTTGCCCATTCTGATAACACAACCTGTCCATCTAAGCTGAGTTTGGAGGATCACTGCCTCAGTGCTGCTTTTTGCTTTTCAGGGATGTTAATGTTTGAGACTTTGTCTTGCCAGTTGACTTTCTGAATGGAGTGTAGAGAGCACATGTGGAATTTTTTAAGTTGCATACTGTGTCTGTTGTAAGCTGCCCTGGTTTCACTCCCATATGAATATTGTGACAGGGTCGGGCCAGATGGCCCCAGGAGAGTAATAGAAGGCAGATATATTAGCCCCAGGTTACGTAGGTCCCTTTTCCCTGGGTAAGGTAACAGGGAAGGTTCCAGAACAATCAGGAACCTTCTGGAGACAATTAAGACAGACAGGCTGATTAGAACACCTGCAGCCAATCTAGAAGCTGCTAGAATCAATTAAGGCAGGCTAATCAGGGCACCTGGGTTTAAAAAGGAGCTCACTTCAGTTTGTGGTGCGCATGTAAGGAGCTGGGAGCAAGAGGTGCTAGAAGCTGAGGGTGAGAACGCATACTGTTGGAGGACTGAGGAGTACAAGCATTATCAGACATCAGGAGGAAGGTCCTATGGTGAGGATAAAGAAGGTGTTGGGAGGAGGCCATGGGGAAGTAGCCCAGGGAGTTGTAGCTGTCGCACAGCTGTTCCAGGAGGCACTCTAGACAGCTGCATTCCACAGGGCCCTGGACTGGAACCCGGAGTAGAGGGCGGGCCCGGGTTCCCCCCAAACCTCCCAACTCCTTGTCAGACACAGGAGGAGTTGACCTGGACTGTGGGTTCATGAAAATGGCCAAACTGAGGGCTGCCGTGAATCTCCGAGGAGAGCAAATCCGCCAATAAGCACAAGACCCTCCAAGGTAGAGGAGGAACTTTGTCACAATATATGTATATATGGAACTGATTATATATATAAAATCAGTTCTATTGACTGTTTGATTGTGTGCTGGTTGAGTATCCAATGGTAAAGTCTAAAAGCCTGACTTGCCTTCCATATTCTATCTCATATTTCTTGATCCAGGGAACCATCATTTGAGATGGTGCTACCCAAGCATGTACAGTGATCGATGCTTGTTAGTTCTGTACCATCAATTGTGATCTTTGGCTCAGGAGTAGGAGTAGTATTTGATGGAGCTGGTTGAAAGAGGACTTCAGTTTTTTCCAGGATGATGGTGAGTCCAAACTGTTTAGTTTCTGAAGATTGGACTGTTGTTGCTGTGACGCTGCTAAGCTGTTACAGCTGCTCAATGCTTCTGTGCTTTGAGCTCCAGTGTGATCAGCACTAGCAGAGAGTGCAGCCTGCTCATGCAGCAGACCTCAATGTTACTCAGCAAGAAGGACCACAGGCATGGTTGGATGACAAAGGCTTTTGGCCTGGTTTATTGCCCTCAAGACACAATCCTAACTACTTGCACAAGTACATTAACACCCGAGTGCCCCATGGCAAGGAGCGGCTCAGTCAGCAGTGGGAGTCTCTGCTGTCCCCTAGGCCACACAAAGGGTTAAGGTGAGGTACCCTGACATTTATAGACTGAGACATTTATAGACTGGGATAGAAAACTTATGTACCACCTCACGTGTTTCATGACATGTGTTTGTTGCCCCCTCTTGTGCCTTATTCCTGATATCTCGGACAAAACGTCCCTATTCATTATTCTGTTAAACCATCTTATCTTGTGCTAGATCGGGGTGTATTTGGACTAGCCTTCTGGAATATATTTACATAAATATCTAGTGCCTAATGCTTCTTAGAAGTATCTATATTTTAGCAATGCTAGCAGCAACTTGAACAATTCCATGTACTAGACGGTGAACTCGTAAGCATATGCTTTGTTACATGTCCTGATGTTGGTTCACAGCCTCTGGTTTAGACCTCAGATCTTACACCCAGGCTCTCTTTTTCTCTCTCTGCTACAGTTGCCTCTGAGAACCTATCAAGCATAATCTGTAGGTCACATTTAACTATGACTAAATAGAGCACAATCATCTGCAAAAAGGGCTTCATGTTTGAGTTTCTCAAGAACTTTCTCTTTGCAGTAAGCCTTTGGAGATTGGAAAGTTTTCCATCAATTCCGTATTTTGTGTAGATGCCCTTTTGAAGGTTATCGGTTGCGTAATTCAGAATGGCTGGAAAGAAGAGACCAAAAGGGGCTGGTGCCAGCTTGCAGTCTTTTTTCATGCCATTAGATATGGGAAATGGTTTAGAGAAGCCACCATCTGAGAACACTTGACCAGTCATGTCTTAGTGGAATTGACATATGAGGATAATGAATTTGGTGGGGCAGCCAAAATTTTCTAGAATTTTCCAGAGGCTATTTCTGATCAGTTTCAAACTTTTTTTAAAGATCATTGATGACAGCATACAGTTCCATGTTTTGTTGAATGCATTTTTCTGGAATCTGTCTCACAAAAGTAAATCATGTCTGTGGTGCTCCAACCTGATCTAAATTCACATTGGGTCTGCGGTAGCAACTTCTCTGATACTATCTTGACAAACCAATTTAGCAAAATGTGGACTAGGATTTTACCACCTACTGATAGCAAGGAGATACCTTGATAATTACCACAGTCAGATTTGTTCCCTTCATTTTTGCATACTGTAACTATGACATATTTGAAGTCCTGAGGAATTTCCTTGGCTTCCCAGAGATCCTTAATGATTTTGTGTAGAAACACAGGAGTGTGTGGTGTTTCCCAGATACCATTTGAACGCTTTGGCTTGTGCCCATGGCTGTCTGCATGGTACATAAAATTACATTTCTACATTTAATACTGATTATGGGGAATGGTCCTGAAATTGGAGCTGGTCCTGGGCCCATTGCTGGAAGACCTTGGTCAGCACCTCCTGATCTGCCTCTACTGATTGCTGATGGGCTTCCAGGACCTCCTGATAGACATGCACCATATCATGCTTCTGCAGTTGGAGAGAAATCCCTCAAGAGCCCTGTTGTGAGCTTGCCCCAGCCACTAGTAACATGTGGCACCACTTTGCTGCTGCTACTGTGGGCAAACTTTGACTTGTGTCTGCGACTGCACCTCTCCCCTGCAACTCTCCACCTCTGGTACCACTGCTGCTGGATCCCCCTGTTCCTGCCCCTGTCACTTCTGGCAGCATGGTCGGCTGCTTCAGGGGCCTCCTCTGCTTCCCTGTCTGCCCCCCAGTGTCTGCAACCCTCCAGGGCCCATGTCTGGAAACAGGACCAGAGACAGCACCCCATGGTGCTCCCGGCTGCATTCCCCAGCCACCTCTTGTGGCCCTGGACTTGGGATCGCTGTTTGATTTGCCCAGGTCCTGTGTTCTACTTCCCTTTCTCCCTCTGAGGCCCTGTGGCGGGGTGGTCACCCGCTCTGGCCTTAAAGGGCTTAAAACAGCCCAGGAGAGGGTTGTGGCTGGGAGCAAGCAGTTCCCAGGCTGATTGGGGAAGCAGGCTCAGCTGTGGCCACGCCCCAACCAGGGCTCAGCTGGCCCTTATAAGAGGGCCGTGGGCCAGAAGCAGAGAGAGTCTCCTCTAGCTGTTGAGAGAGACGGGCCTGGCTGCTGGGGAGCATAGCAGAGTACCTGAGGTGAAGCAGGGCTGGGGAAGGCCAGAGGAGCCGGGAGGCTCCAGACTGGAAAAACCCCAGGCTGCAGGCCTGGCAGACTGCCTAAAAAAGGGTACAGGGGTTGCAGGGGGCAGCCCACGGGTAGGCAGAGACAGCAGGTCCAAACTCCCCTTGCCTGTGATGATTGGCTTATACACTGCAGTCCACCCCATCGTGTGGGGGCTCAATGGTGACTGGCAGTAGCCAAAGACTGAGCCGAGGTGGGGATAGTGGGTGGGGGTTCCCCAGGGAGGGGAGACCCAGAGACTGTGGGGGTACTGCCAGGGGGCAGCACCCTGGGTAAAAGGGGCACTGGGGTCCAGGAGGGACACGGGGGGGCCAGCGGCAAGTGGGACACCAGCCTGCAGAGGGCGCTGCGGAGGCTGGAAGAGCTAATTCCCTGAGAGACCAGCAGGCGGCGCTTCAGGGGTGAGTCCCGCCCCGTGACAAGCCCTCATCTCCATTCCCTTGTTAAAGCCATGGGGGCTGCTATATGAGTTACTTCACTGCAGTGTTGCTTGTCCCTCCAGCAGCCCCCTGGGGAAGAGACTTTCCTCACAGCCCCTCCCCGCTCTCTCTCTCTCTCCCCTTGCATCCCTTCAACCCCAGGGATGTGTGCCACTCCTCTCTGGCCCCTCTCCCCCTTGTTCTCCCCCATGAATCCACAGTTGCTCTATCTGTGTTGTTCTCCATAGTGCCGTGACTCCTTGTGCTGCTGTGATTGTCCAGTGTGTTTTGGGCCTTGGTAATCAGTGTGCAGTGGGGTCTCTGGGTATGGTGGCTCTTGTCTGAACTAATGCCTGGCCAGGAGGTGAGGGTGTGAATTTGAACCTTCTGAGGTAGTTGCATGTCTCTTGTGATGAGAACAACGCCTGTCTGGGAACATGGGACCCCTGCTAGGGCTTTAAAAATTCAGAATGAGCAGCTGAGCCCTTAACCACACCCTGTTCTCTCCTTTTGTTCCATACTCCCACCAGACCCTGATGTATGACTAACATCCCCCACTTCTTTTAAATAACACTCTGAGCTTCCAGAGGAGCAAAAAGGAAACCCTTGTAGCTGCCCAGCCTGCCAGATTTGGCTGAACAGGCTTTTGAAAATGTAATCTCTTAGTGCTTCAGTTACCGCATCTGTCAAATGGGGTTACCTTTGAGCTACCTCACAGGTGTGTTCTGAGGCTAAATTCATTCATGTTTGTACAGTAAATCCAGAGCCTTAAATGGAAAATCAAAGCAGTGGTTTGATTCTTCCCAGACACACCAAAGGTCTTTCCAAGACCTTCCCACTCCAGGATAGACATTCCTCCTGTCAACCCCTGCATATCTGACAATTGTTTTGACCATTCACTCTCCACAGTGGTCCAGCTCCCTGCTTCAGTGAACAACTTACATCTCCTCTTCTTTTGCAGTTTGGTTAAATATAATCAGCTGCATGACGTGGGTTGGATGGGATTTAAGATGTCTGCAGACAAAACTCCACAGTAACGTGGGGTTTGAGATATTCCTGGCTGAACTGCCATGGTGTCTGAGATTTAACACGTTACTCTCTGATGCTGTTAGACACACATCTACCTGACATGGAGGGTGCACGGGATGGCAGGGGTTAGGAGAGCAGGGTTAGTATTGTTGGAGGACCTTATTTTTGCAATTCTATACTTTCCAAAGCTGTCTTTTCTTATTGGAACTTTAACACTGACTTTCCTGACATCTGTGCTTTTAAAATTTCAGTGCTCCATTAAGATTCATTTCCATTAAATTCTTGATAAATATTTACTAATTTGACTTTAGGTTGATAGTTTTTTGCCATTGTTCATTTTTGTTTTCGCAGCTTGTCTGAAAGCCACATAGATGAAAAGACAAGCAAAGAGTTGCAAGTTTTGCAGAAGATAAAACCTGGTGTCGTGCTTGTGGTTTACGCAGCATCCAGCCATCAGAGTCCGGGTACAATGCAAGCAGGATGTCTTTTCTTCTGTAGACTAAAGACTCGGAGTACAGAAATGGTGTGAAATATTTTTGTGATTCACGGGCTGCAGGTTGGACTTGTTCTGCTGTTAAGAATTGCTACATATTGTCTTCTCTGGCTGATGAATATTTAAGTATCTGAAATGCAAGGCCGCATAGAGAATTAACAAGTCTTCAGACAGTTTTTGACTCCTGTGATGCTGAGCCAGAAAGGGTTAAGCAATTAGCAGGGTAAATGATCCAAATTCTACCTTTGAAGACATATTAGGAAAGTATGTAAATGGTAATTAGGGCTATTCCTTACAAGTAGCTAGCAAAGCAATGTTAGATGGACTAGAGCTTTGAAATGTAAACTTGTATTGTTAAAGAACTGGATGAAGATAGTGATTGTAGTAGTCTATGTTTACCTATATCTTGTTAGAGGTTAACAATGTAACCAAACTGTTCCTGTCTAGGGCTGTATTCTGTTAATTTAGGGATCAAAAGGAAATATTCACATTTAGATAAAACTTGGGTGAAATAATGTCATTGTCTATATGTCTCTTTAACATTTGTGATAAACTGCTTGATGGATAATTACCTTATGTTAATCCATGTAGTTAGGAGCTTCCCCAGTGCTGATATTGGAAGTGATCACGACCTTGTGATGCTAAACTTCTGGCTGCAGCTAAGGAAAATTGTCAAGCCAAAGTTCACCAGAATCAAGTTGGACTTAGAAAGACTCAGAGACTGAAGCATTGCAGAGTCATTCCAAGCAATTATCGTTGGAAAATTTGCCCTGCTGCTTGCTCTAGAGGAAGACGTAGAAACAATGACCAACAATTTTAACATGGTAATGAATGAGGCAGCAATGGACATCCTTGGGAAACACCGTAAGAAGACAAAACCTTGGGTCACAAATGAAATACTGCAAACGTGTGATATTAGAAGAGAACTCAAAGAGAGACAAGAACAGCACTGAGGGAGCTAATAAATACAGAGCGATTGGCAGAAAGATCAAGAAAGGAATGAAGGTGGCCAGGGAGATATGGATCGAAAAGCAATGCTCTAAAATTGAAGAGTGTATCAATAATAAAAATAGCAAATGAGCCTTCCAGGTTGTAAAAGATCTGATGAAGGAAAGATGGACCAAAGCTAACGCAATTCAAGACAAAGAAGGGAACAGTCTTACAGAAGAAAACGACGTCATCAATAGGTGGACAAACGACTGCTTTGATCTATACAACTACCAGACAAATGGAGATCCTAGTGTCCTAGACAGCCCAGATTCTACAGAGGAGGATGTCTTTCCAATAATGCATGAAGAAGTGGAGACAGCTGTGAAATCGCTCAAGAACGGAAAGGCTACAGGTATTGACAACATCCCAGTTGAACTGATAAAATTCGGAGGAGAAATAGTAATAGATACACTCACTATGATCTGGCAGACTGGTGAGTGGCCCTCCACGTGGACACTGTCACTAATCATCACTCTGCCAAAGAAAGGCAAACTGCAATTATGTCAAAATTACTAGACCATTAGCTTAATTAGCCATCCCATTAAAGTGATGTTGAAAGTCACATTGAACAGATTGAAGCCACAAGCAGAGAATATCATTGCTGAAGAACATGCTGGCTTTCGTGCTGGAAGAAGTACCACAGAATAGATTTTCAACCTTCGTGTTTTATGTGAGAAGTACGTACAACACCAGCAGGACGTCTGCCACGTCTTTGTTGATTTCAAGAAGGCGTTTGACAGAGTATAGCACGAAGCTCTCTGGGCAACCATGAAGAAGTACAATGTTAGTCGAAAGCTGATTACCATTAAACAACTGTATGCCATGGCCAGCAGTGCCGTTCTCGTCAATGGCACAATAGGAGAGTGGTTTCACACCACTGTTGGAGTCCAGCAAGGCTGCCTTCTTTCGCCCACACTGTTCAACATCTACTTGGAGCACATAATGACTGATGCCCTAAAAGATCACATATGCACAGTCAGCACTGGGGGGCGAACAATCTCAAATCTTTGGTTCGCTGATGACATTGATGGCCTGGCAGGTAGTGAAGATGAACTTGCCAGCCTTGTGAAACAATTGGATGAAACCTCCGCAAAATATGACATGGAAATCAGTGCAGAGAAAACCAAGATGATGACTGTTGTGAATTATACCTAATAGGTAACGTACACAAACTGTTACGAATTATACCAGACAGGTCATGTACACAAACTGCTGCAAATTATACCAGACAGGTCATGTACACAAACTGCTGCGAATTATACCAGACAGGTCACGTACACAAACTGCTGCGAATTATACGCGACAGGTCACGCACAAGGACTGGTACGAATTATACCTGGTGGGTCACGCACAAGGACTGCTACGAATTATACCTGGTGGGTCACGCACAAGGACTGCTGCAAATTATACCTGATAGGACACGCACAGTTTGAGTCTAGGCTGAGGCACACGAACAAAGTCCACAACTGCAGAGTTCCCAAAAAATACTAAGTTTATTACGCTCGAGCATGGTGCCCCCCTGCTAGCCAGAGGGGGACCCCAAATGCAGGTTATACAAAAATTATATACCCTTTAGCAAAGCATGTTGCCCTCGTGCATCGGAAGCCTTAGCCAATAAACAAACCCTTTTCTTATCTCCCACCTATCCCTGCTAGGTACATTCCTTGTGCTAAACCATTACTTCAACTCCCCACCACGGCCCTGAAGCAATGCATCAGTAACTTTTCTTATCAGGATGAGAGGCCCACATCAGGAGGCAGGAAGTCAGGAACAGACAAAGAACAGCAACCGGGAATCGAGACAGGCTGAAGACGGGGGCGGG
This sequence comes from Natator depressus, assembly GCF_965152275.1. Taxonomy (NCBI): domain Eukaryota; kingdom Metazoa; phylum Chordata; order Testudines; family Cheloniidae; genus Natator; species Natator depressus. The sequence goes on from NC_134239.1 coordinate 17,845,767, forward strand.
GGGGGGGGAGTTCACAGGAATGCAGTATCTAAGGAACACTCCTCCTGGTACATAATAAGCTTGCTTTTAAACAATGGTGGGCCCCAAACCAAAATGGAGTCCCATGTGCACATATGCTAACTTTTCCTTAACAATGACAAACAAATGTGATGGGATCAGCTCACATATCACTGTCCGTGGACAAGAGCTGGAGATAGTGAAGTGGTTCAAGTATTTGGGGGCAATCATCACTGATTAAGGATCAAAGGCAGAAATTCGGTCAAGAACTGCGCAAACAACAGCAGCAGTGGCAAAGCTAAAGCCAACTTGGAAGAACAAGAACATCTCCCTGGAATCCAAATTGAAACTGCTGCATGCACTGGTCATCTCCATTTTTCTGAATGTGTGCGAGACGTGGACCTTTATGGCAGAACGTCAATGGAAAATACAGGCAGTAGAGATGAGATACTTCCGTAAAATCCTGGGCATTTCCTACTTCGCCCAAGTCACTAATGAACGGGTCTGCAACATCATCACCCAATGGGTGCTGGGTCATATGAAGATCTCCTGACAACTGTGAAGAAGCACAAACTGAAGTGGTATGGCAATGTAACAAGATCATCTGGTCTATCCAAGATCATCCTCCAAGGGATGTAACAGGGGAAGAAAAGAAGTAGACAAAAGAAGAGATGGATTGACAACATAAAAGAATAGACAGGAATGGACTTCACAGAGACTCAAGCACTGACACAATTGTCAGGGGTGGAGACAATTGGTTGATTGCTCATCAGTGATGGTGCCCCAATGACCAATGTGGTTATGGGAGTGATGATGATGATGAATCCATGCAGTTAATTACCGGTGATATTTAGGAAAGAGAAGATTATTTCAAAAGCCTATTATTTACCTGAGGACTCCATGCTGTCAAGTGAAGGTCTAAAACTGTATAAAGGACTCTTGGGTCCTGATTATCTCAGATCCGCTTGAACTTTATTCAGGGAAAGCTTGACACATAAGACTGAGATCTCCAGTCCCATCTGGATCACCCTGGATATGAACATTGGACTATAACCTATGGACTAATTCTGAAAGAACTATATGCAACTCCAAAGCTCACCATCTCTACTATTAAACTGATCTCAGAACTGTACTCATGTCTGTATTGTGATAAAGTTCCTCCTTTACCTTGGTGGGTCCTGTGCTTATTGGCGGATTTTGCTCGCCTCAGAGATTCACAGTGGCCCTCAGTTTGGCCACTTTCATGGCTCAAATCTGCTGTTCACTCAGATAACCTCATCACTGGCCAGCATGGGGAAAAAAGAGTAAGAACAATCCCCGCAGTTTCTGCTGATCCACCATGTGGGTCGGGGAACAGCTCAGAGACAATTCCCTGGGCTACTTCCCCATGGCCTCCTCCCAACACCTTCTTTGTCCTCACCACAGGACCTTCCTCATGATGTCTGTTAATGCTTGTACTCCTCAGTCCTCCAGCAGCACGTCTTCTCACTCCCAGCTCCTTACGCGCATACCTCACTAACTGGAGTGACAGCCTTTTTAAACCAGGTGTCCTGATTAGCCTTAATTAATTCTAGCAGCTTCCCAATTGGCTACAGGTGTCCTAATTAGCCTGCCTGCCTTAATTAGTTCTAGAAAGTTCCTGAGTGTTCTGGAATAGTCCCTGTTATCTTACCCAGGGAAAAGGGACCTGCTTAACCTGGAACTAATGTATCTACCTTCGACCACTCTCTTGTACTCCCCGGATCCGACCAATCCTAACGCTTGCAGAGTGCTCTGGGAGGAGCTCCCTACGGTCAGCGCGGGTGACCGAGACCAGCTAGAGCTGCCTCTCACTCTGGCCGAGTTCTCGGAAGCCCTCCGTCGCATGCCCACCAATAAATCTCCGGGCATGGACGGGCTGACCGTGGAGTTTTACCGCGCGTTCTGGGACATCCTCGGCCCAGACCTAGTCACTGTCTGGGCTGAGTCTTTGCAGGGCGGGGTCCTCCCTCTGTCGTGCAGGCGAGCGGTGCTCGCCTTGCTGCCGAAGAAGGGGGACCTCCGCGATTTACGAAACTGGCGTCCCGTCTCACTCCTTAGCACGGATTACAAAATCGTAGCGAAAGCAATTTCGCTGCGGCTAGGGTCCGTGATGGCGGACGTGATCCACCCAGACCAGACCTATACTGTCCCAGGTCGCTGCATTTTTGACAACCTATTTCTAGTCCGAGACCTTTTGGAACTCGGGCGGAGAGACGGTCTGTCGTTCGCCCTCCTGTCTCTTGATCAGGAGAAGGCGTTTGATAGAGTAGACCACGGGTACCTCCTGAGCACTCTGCAGGCGTTTGGTTTCGGACCTCCGTTTGTGAGTTTTCTCCGGGTGCTGTATGCCTCCGCGGAGTGTTTGGTTAGGCTCAACTGGACCCTGACCGAACCAGTCAGCTTCGGGCGAGGAGTGCGACAGGGGTGCCCCCTCTCGGGCCAGCTGTACGCTCTTGCGATCGAGCCTTTCCTCTGTCTCCTCCGCAGGAGGTTGACGGGGTTGGTGCTGCGGGAGCCGGAGCTGCGGCTGGTCCTGTCAGCGTACGCCGATGACGTGCTTCTCGTGGTCCAGGACCCGGGCGACCTGGCGCGAGTGGAGGCATGCCAGGCCATCTATTCGGCAGCCTCCTCCGCCCGAGTCAACTGGGTCAAGAGCTCTGGCTTGGCGGTGGGGGACTGGCGGCAGGCAAGCTCCCTCCCACCCGCGCTTCAGACCATCCGGTGGAGCGAGGGTCCTCTGCTCTATCTCGGCGTTTACCTTTCCGCCACGCACCCTTCCCCGCCAGAGAACTGGCAAAATTTAGAGGGCGGGGTGATAGAGCGGATCCGGAAATGGACGAGGCTACTCCGATGTCTCTCCCTCCGAGGGAGAGCACTGGTGCTTAACCAACTAGTCCTGTCCACGCTCTGGTACCGGCTCAACACCCTGGCCCCGGCCCCGGGTTTCCTGACCAACCTCCGGAGATTGATTCTAGAATTCTTTTGGTCAGGAATGCACTGGGCCCCTGTCGGAGTTCTTCATTTACCCCTGAAGGAAGGAGGGCAGGGCCTGAAATGTCTGTACACTCAGGTCCGCGTTTTCCGCCTCCAGGCCCTGCAGAGGCTCCTTTACAGTGCAGGTAGTTCGACGTGGAGCATATTGGCACACGCCTTCCTGCGCCGCTTCCACGGGCTCCGATACGACCGGCAGCTCTTTTATCTTTGTCCGAGAGGTTTTCCGCGAGACCTCTCCGGGCTGCCGGTCTTCTACCAGGACCTCCTCCGGACCTGGAAACTGTTTCTCATGACCAGGTCCGTGGCGGCCACCGTGGGAGCAGATCTCCTCACGGAGCCCCTGCTACACAACCCCCAACTCTGTGTGCAGGTGGCGGAGTCCCGCTCGGTGCGCCAGAGGTTGGTCCTGGCGGAAGTCACGAGGGTCGGAGACCTCCTGGACTACGACCGGAGAGACTGGCTGGATCCCCTGACGCTCGCTTGGCGCATGGGGCTCTCCAGCCCCCGTACTCCCCGGCGCGTACTTCAGGAGGTGAGGGCTGCCTTGACCCCCGCTGCTCGGGTTTATGTTAACCGCGCCTTGCGCGAGGGCGCACCCCGCCCATCCTCTACCCCAGGCCCACCGGACCTTTCCATTGGGCCCCTACCCTGCCGATCCCGACAAACCCCTCACCCTTTCACTGCGAGCCGGCTGCATGAACTGCAGCCGGTCAGTTTTCAACTTGCATCACGGAAATATTTGTATACACTCACGCTTCACACCCTTCACGCCCACACCCTGGTGTCCCACCCCGACACAAAGTGGCGGGACCTCCTGCTACCTTTGGAGGGTGAGCAACCTCGGTGGGCCAGCCTGTACTCCACCTTGGTCCCGAGGCCCGTCGGGGACATCAGTTGGCGGCTCCTTCATGGAGCTGTGAGCACGGGCGTGTTTTTGACACGGTTTACTTCCATCCCGGATACTTGCCCTTTTTGTAATGTGAGGGAAACCCTGGCGCATGTCTATTTAGAGTGTGCCAGATTGCAGCCCCTTTTTCGGCTCCTCATAAATCTTCTATTGCGCTTCTGGCTTCATTTTTCTCCCCACCTCTTTATCTATACACTCCCCATCCGTGGCCCCACAAAATCGCGGGATCTCCTGGTTAACCTCCTCCTAGCCTTGGCTAAAACAGCCATTTACAAAACCAGAGAGAAGAGGTTAGCCCATGAAACGTCCTGCGATTGTAGGGCCTTTTTCCGATCCTCAGTACATTCACGTATCCGAGCGGAGTTTCTCTGGGCGGCGTCCACTGACTCCCTTGACACCTTCGAAGAGCGGTGGGCGCTGTCCGGGGCTCTCTGCTCGGTGACCCCGTCCGGTTCCCTCCGTCTGACCCTTTGATTGAGGGGAAGAGCGAGAGACACCAGCCCCAGCCATTGCCGCTGTGGACACCATCGTCACTGTCATCTAGGAGGGGTCCTATAATACGTGGGTGTCCCCCCCCACCTCCAAACCGCCCACCCCGCAGCCGTGCCCATCTTGCCGGGCACTCTCGGGGGGGGATAATCGGTGATACTGGGCGCGGCACTAGGTAACTCGAGGGGGTGGAAGACCACGAGTGTCGAAGAAGCCCCCCCACTCTGGGCCCAGGCTAGCCTGAACACTTCTCCCTCCTGAAAGCTGCTGTGTTATACCTTTTGTTTGCGTTGTTTTGTTGCATACTTTGATTTGGTTCTTTGGTAATTCTTGTAATTGTCACAATAAAATTTTTTTTCTGTTTCAAAAAAAAAAAATAGTCCCTGTTATCTTACCCAGGGAAAAGGGACCTGCTTAACCTGGAACTAATGTATCTACCTTCGACCACTCTCTTGTACTCCCCGGATCCGACCAATCCTAACGCTTGCAGAGTGCTCTGGGAGGAGTTCCCTACGGTCAGCGCGGGTGACCGAGACCAGCTAGAGCTGCCTCTCACTCTGGCCGAGTTCTCGGAAGCCCTCCGTCGCATGCCCACCAATAAATCACCGGGCATGGACGGGCTAACCGTGGAGTTTTACCGTGCGTTCTGGGACATCCTCGGCCCAGACCTAGTCACTGTCTGGGCTGAGTCTTTGCAGGGCGGGGTCCTCCCTCTGTCGTGCAGGCGAGCGGTGCTCGCCTTGCTGCCGAAGAAGGGGGACCTCCGCGATTTACGAAATTGGCGTCCCGTCTCACTCCTTAGCACGGATTACAAAATCGTAGCGAAAGCAATTTCGCTGCGGCTAGGGTCCGTGATGGCGGACGTGATCCACCCAGACCAGAACTATACTGTCCCAGGTCGCTGCATTTTTGACAACCTATTTCTAGGCCGAGACCTTTTGGAACTCGGGCGAAGAGATGGTCTGTCGTTCGCCCTCCTGTCTCTTGATCAGGAGAAGGCGTTCGATAGAGTAGACCATGGGTACCTCCTGAGCACTCTGCAGGTGTTTGGATTCGGACCTCAGTTTGTGAGTTTTCTCCGGGTGCTGTATGCCTCCGTGGAGTGTTTGGTTAGGCTCAACTGGACCCTGACCGAACCGGTCAGCTTCGGGCGAGGAGTGCGACAGGGGTGCCCCCTCTCGGGCCAGCTGTACGCTCTTGCGATCGAGCCTTTCCTCTGTCTCCTCCACAGGAGGTTGACGGGGTTGGTGCTGCGGGAGCCGGAGCTGCGGCTGGTCCTGTCGGCGTACGCCGATGACGTACTTCTCGTGGTCCATGACCCGGGCGACCTAGCGCGAGTGGAGGCATGCCAGGCCATCTATTCGGCAGCCTCCTCCGCGCGGGTCAACTGGGTCAAGAGCTCTGGCCTGGTGGTCAGGGACGGCTGGCAGGTGAGCTCCCTCCCACCCGCACTTCAGGCCATCCGGTGGAGCGCGGGTCTGCTGCTCTATCTCAGCGTTTACCTTTCTGCCACGCATCCCTCTCCACCGGAGAACTGGCACAATTTAGAGGGCGGAGTGATAGAGCGGCTCCGGAAATGGACAGGACTACTCCGGTGCCTCTCCCTTCGAGGGAGAGTGCTGGTGCTTAATCAACTAGTCCTGTCCATGCTCTGGTACCGGCTTAACACCCTGGTCCCGGCCCCGGGTTTCCTGTCCCACCTCTGGACATCGATTCTGGAGTTCTTTTGGTCAGGACTGCACTGGGTCCCTGCAGGGGTTCTCCATCTATTCCTGGAGGAGGGAGGGCAGGGCCTGAAGTGTCTGCACACTCAGATCCATGTCTTCTGCCTCCAGGCCCTGCAGAGGCTCCTTTATGGTGCAGGTAGTCCGGCGTGGAGCATACTGGCGCACGCCTTCCTGCGCCGCTTCCGAGGGCTCCGATACGACCGGCAGCTCCTTTATCTCCATCCGAGAGGTCTTCCACAAGACCTCTCCGGGCTGCCAGCCTTCTACCAGGACCTTCTCCAGACCTGGAAACTGCTTTCAATGACCAGGTCCGTGGTGGCCACCGAAGGGGCAGATCTCCTCGCGGAGACCCTGCTACACAACCCCCAGCTTCGCGTGCAGGTGGCGGAGTCCCCCTCGGTGCGCCAGAGGTTGGTCCTGGCAGAAGTCACAAAGAGTCGGAGACCTCCTGGACTACGACCGGGGAGACTGGCTGGATCCCCTGACGCTCGCTCAGCACATGGGGCTCTCCAGACCTCGTACTCCCCGGCGCATACTTCAGGAGGTGAGGGCCGCTTTGCCGCCCGCTGCTCGGGTTTACCTCGACCGGGTCCTGCACGAGGGCGCACCCTGCCCACCCTCCACCCCAGGCCCACCAGACCTTTTCATCGGGCCCCTGCCCCGTGGACCCAACCTACCCCCCCCACCCCTTCACCGTGAGCTGGCTGCACGAGCTGCAGCTGGTCTGTTTCCAGACCGCGCCAAGGAAACATCTATACACACTTGTGCTCCACACCCTTCATGACCTCACCCTCGCTTCCCTCCCCAATACAAAATGGCGGGACCTCCTGCCACCTCTGGAGGGTGAGGAGCCCCAGAGGGCCAGCCTATATTCCACCTTGGTCCTGAGGCCTGCCGGGGATATCAGTTGGTGGCTCCTTCATGGAGCCGTGAGCATGGGCATGTACTTGGCGCGGTTCACCCCATCCCAGACACCTGCCCCTTTTGCGGCGTGAGAGAAACCCTCGCGCACGTCTACCTGGAGTGTGCCAGGCTGCAGCCCCTTTTCCGGCTCCTCACCAATATTTTGTTAGGTTTTTGGTTGCACTTTTCCCCTCACCTTCTTATTTATACACTCCCTATCCGTGGCTCCACAAAGTCACGGGATCTCCTGGTCAACCTCCTCCTGGCCCTGGCAAAAATGGCCATCTATAAAACCAGAGTGAGGAGGTTGGCCGATGGAGTCTCCTGTGACTATGGGGCCTATTTCCGATCCTCCGTCCGTTCACGTATCTGGGAAGAGTTCCTCTGGGCGGCGTCCACGGACTCCCTTGATGCCTTTGAGGAGCAGTGGGCGCTGTCCGGGGTTCTCTGCTCGGTGTCCCCGTCTGGTTCCCTTCGTCTGACCCTTTGACCACACTCCTGTCCCTGTTATTTTATTAGTTGTCCCCCGTATTTATTTGGTGTCCAGGTCTTGTGGATCCCCTTCTTAGGCTGGGCGGGGGATCCTTTAGCAGTGGCCCGCCCATTTCCCGGATCCCAATAAGACCACTCTCTTGTAGCCATCTGGCCTGACCCTGTCACAGTATGTATAATGTTCTTTTAACCAATACTCTCTCTTTTCTTTTTAAATAAAGTTTAGTTTAATTAATAAAAATTGGTTGTAAGCGTGTGTTTGGGTAAGATCTGAAATATTCATTAACCTGGGAGGTAATGTGTCTGATCCTTTGGGATTGGTAGAACTTTCATATTTGACTTATCTGTCTGGGAGGAAGCCCAAAGGTTGGGTTGCTTTTAAGGGAACTGTTTTTTTGGGTTCTGTGTAAACCAGTAAGGTATTGTGGAAGCTGTTTTGTGGATCTAAGTATTGGAATAACCACCAGCTTTGGGGATTGTCTGCCCCATTCGTTTTCCCTAATTGAGTAACCTCAATGTGGCCCCCCCGGGACCCCGGTCACAACTCCCTTAATGGAATCTTTATGGTGCAAGAGATTTGAAGTGGGAATTGATTTCTCTTTAAAGTTGGATTGTCAAATGTTTGCCCTATGTGATGTATTTTTGTTGCTGCATAAAATACGCAAATTCTAGAGAATCTAAGCTTTTCTTTATTTACTTTGTAACAGTGACTTTCTTGGCCTCATATTTGTGAACAAAATTATCTATATGTGAAATGAATTTCGCTCATGAGTGTTGCCTGGCTGAGTCTGCAGATGGCTTGAAGACTCTGGGAGGTGTGATCTCTAATGCTGAACCCTGACCCTCCGTAATCTCCCTGGGGTATTAGTTCTAAATCCCAGTGGTGACACTTCAAAGTCAACATGAACTATTTCATTGCTGACTGTTTTAGGGGATGGAATGGGGAAGATGGTGGGAAGCAGGTCCATATGGGTGGGAGGATGGGAGTTAACAGGGAAGGAAATATAGAAGGAAAACCAGAAGAGAGAGACAGACAGCGAAGGGGGGAGATAAACAAAGGGCAAAAATTATAACTAGTCCTAAAGGAGAGATTTACCCATTAAGTGATACTGAGTGTGGCATTAAGATACTGAACAAATAATAAACAGAACTTTACATTTGTTGGTGGTATTTCTACTTAAAGGCCACGTTCTACCCTTGAGCTCTGTGCCAACCTCCCTTTGCCATCAGTGGGAGCTCTGCTGTGAATCAAGAGGAGTGTGGAGTCTGACATTTATTTCTTGATCCAAGGACCATAATTTAACAATGGAATTCAGCCCCTTCTAAAGAGTGAGTTTGATACACTCCATAGGTGTCAATGAGAGACAGAGTATGAAGGGATAATTCCCCAGAGCCATTGGGGGCCTATGCTGATGGAAATCTATTAATACTGAAACTGAATCTCCGCTCTGTATAACGAGGACTCAATTTTTCAGGTAAAGCATCCCTTGCTGAAAGCCTTTCCTTTGGGAGAAATTCTAGCAAAAATTATCACAATGTCACTAAAATTCAGAGATGGGGATTTTTTTAAAGATGGGGAAGCTCACTGTTATGACCCTGAAGTCAAATATATGGATATTAAAATCCTTAAATTCATCATAGAAGCTACTTAACCATATATAAGCAGGGTCTGCATGAGCTTTCCCCTGACATCTAGTGATGAGCTGGGGAAGAAGACTTCATGAACCAACCTTGTTTGCATAGACACGCCCACTCTGCCTAGGCACACAGCACGATGGGAATGCTTTGCCCAGATGAGGACTTTTATCTGTTGTTGGATCACAAGTCACTTTGTTATTGGGACAGGAGTAATAAAGCGTTTTGAATCTCTGTTGTGGGAATCAAGGGTAACAGACCTGTGCTTGGCATACATTGATTGAGAGACTTACCCTCAACTAAACTGCACTTGCTAAGCAGGGGACATTGATGCCAAAGCCCAGTGGAATTGAGAGAGGGTGGGGACAGGAACTTGAACTTGGTGGTGTGGGCTGTGTCTAAGGGTCCCAGACAGATTTGACCCTTCTTCTCTCCACTGTGTAATTATAGAGGTGATTAAGATTCAACTGAGAATCTTGTTGCAGACCAACAGAGCTGAAATCACTGATTACTGGGTCTTAGCATTAGACCTACTTTGGCACAGTGCCTCTGATGCAAGAGACTGTTTAGTCTGTGTTAGCAGTGAAACTCCCCCACTAACAGCTGAGAGCTTTAAGTGTTGGGACCTCAAGACATGGCTGAGTGGCTGGCAGAGCAGAGGGGAGTGTCAGGTGGCTGGCAGGGTGGCCGGTGGAGTGGCTGGCAGAGTGCAGCAATGAGCAGTCAATGAAGTGCAGCAGTGAGCTGCCAGCATGGCAGCCAATGGAGCGGCAGATGCCAGAGCAAGCGGCCGGGCAGCAGAGCTATCAAGGTGCCTTCCTCCCCCTTTTGTCAGGGTGGGAGGTGAACACTGTAGATGTACCTCTGAAATCTGGGTCTTCACTGATCAAGGACAACAACTGTGAGTGGGGTGTGGTGAAGGGAGGGGCACATGAAAGAAACTTTTGGTTGCTGGACTTAAGAACCTGAGGCAAAAGGACACTACTCAACATGCTCGGGGGTGAGTGGGTTGCTCATGGTTTTATGTTATGAATCCTGCTTGCAGCATTTTTCCAAGTTAATACTGGGTTATTTCCCCTCTTTTTATTAAAATTTCTTTTCTACACTCAGATGCTGTGCTTGTGAGAGGGGAAGTATTGCCCCTAGAGGTGCTCAAGGGGTGGTGTGTAGTTGTCCCAGGTTACGGGGCGGGGGGAGGGGCTCAAGCTGGTTTTGTGTTGTATTGTTGGAAAAGAACCCCTAGATATTGAACCCAGCCCTTGTTGCTGCTGACTCCAGCTGGCAGAAGAGTTACATATACTTCAGTTGAGTCTTAGAAGGTGTGCATTCCCCTAAAAAAAAGAGGAAGTAGGAAGGGTTAAATAGAGAGATTCAAGAGGTTATGTGCAGAGTGGATGAGGTCCAGAGGCCCTCTGCTGGAGGCCTCGTGGCCCTGCATCACCCTGCCCCAGAAAAGAGCATCAAGAAGTCCTCCAAGCCGCCTAGAGTGGCTGCAGAGGAGCGGCCAATCAAAGAGGCTGATGAAGCAGCCAATCTGGAGCCAGAAGGGCCCTATATAAGACAAGAAGTTCAGGCTGCTGAAGACTGGGTGCCTGGCTGGTGGGAAGAGCAGCAAGACCAGCAGGCAGGCTGAAGCCCAGAGGGACTGAGAACAGAACTTGGCCAGGCCAGCGAGGGTACTGAGATGGGCCCTACTGTTCTGGTTGAAGACTGAGCCCAGAGAGGCCTGCTGAAACACCACCAGCTGTGGATAGTGAGATGGGCGGTGGAAGAAGGCAGTGCCTCTGAGAAGAACCTAAGAGCTATGGCCCCATAGCAGGGCCATGATAAGAACTCAGGACTGTATACCCTGGAAGGGGGGATAGTGTATGCAGCTCTAGCTGAGTCATTGAAGACCTGCCGAGAGAACCATAAACCGCGGGGGGGGGTGCTTGCAAGAGGTGAGTGCCACCCTGATATAAAAACTACAACCAAAAGCAGGCTCTCACTCAACCAACCAAAGGAGGCTGCCCATGAGAGGTGGGTGCTGCCCTGCTGAAAACACTGTGATTACAGATATATGGGCCAGAGAAAAGGGGGTGCTCATGAAAGGTGGGTGCCACCCTGTTACAGGTTATTTAAGCCAAACAGATCAACTTCCAACCCAACAGAATGCTGAGCTGAGACCTGGGACATAATAAACATTGAATCTATAGCTAACTGTTGGGGTGATCCCAGGAGTTACAGACTGGTGAGTCTTGTGACAGACGAACACAGGCATGTCTTTGAGACATTATTTTATCTGCATGTTTGTGAGCTAGACCTTGGAAGCAGGAAAACTTCAAAGACTGTTATACTGAGATGGGCCAGGTGAGATGGGCCTGTAGAATATTCATAGGCTTTTGTATCAATATGTGTTTGTGTGTTCCAGGCTCACTGGCTAGATTTCATGGGGAATCAGGAGTCACTAGGGGGGTGAATAAAGCAAAATCCCAAGGCTGGTTATGCAGATGCCCAGCATTAGAAGCTTCGCCCCCTGGGGGCCTGTGAAATGAAAGCCCTAAAATCATATACAAATGTGAGGCTGAACTGACAGGGCCTCATTCGATTCAATAACCTGCATGAACTTTGAACGAATAGGGGTGACCCTGCTGAAGGGGTTGAAGGACTGGAACCTGCAAAGGTCTCCACATGAAAGATGAGGGACCTGCTAAGCTTCAGGATGCAGTTAGACCTTTTATTTGTCTTTATATGTTTCCTCAGTAAATAAAGGGCCCTGTGCTCTCTGAAAGCTGGATGGTCACTGAGATTCAATGTCATGACCCTTGAGAGAGAAAGAGAACTGCAGGGGGTGGTCTCAGGTCAGACCTGCTGGGATAGTCTCGGTGAAATGTGGGTGGACTGTCTCCTAAACCCCCCATTCAGGGGGGACAGGGACGCAGGACCCTGCCCAGAGAGAGGTGATGGCTAGAGGCCTGAGACCTAAGGGTGCATCCTTTGAGCAGACCCCAGAGGGGATCAGAGGTGCAGTGTTCCTGAAATTGTGAAAAGTCTTCCAGGTGAATTGGTTCGAACTCTCATAATGTTCTTTTAATGAAACACCAAGGTGAAAATGATAGGATGGGGAAGCCAACACAACTTGTGTAAAGGTAAGTCAAGCCTTGCAGTCTGTTAGACTCGCTCGTGCACCTAGAGAACAGTAGACAAATGTGATTGGTAGCTATGATTTATATGGACTTTCTCAAAGCCTTTCTCAAAACCTCTCCTAGGAGGTTGTTTAGGAAGGTAAGTAGCTCTGGCATGAGAAGTACATTTGTGCCAAGGATCAGAAATTGGCTGAGACAGAAAATAAAATTATAGCGATAAATGATGAATTTTCCACATGGCAAACAGTTAAAAGTGTGGTGTCTCAGGGTTCTGTGCTCAGATCAGCTGTCATAGGTGCCTGGCCCCTTTAAGACGAGTCCAGCCCCACATATGATTGTTTAGCTACATCCGAGCTGAGGTTGTAGGTCCTGATGAAGAGCACATGGTCCCTATAAAGGCCAGCAAGGGCTCAGCTGAGAGGCCTATTAGAGGGCAGGCTGGTTCATGTAGTAGGCCCTGGACTCCTGGAAAATGAACTGAGATATTAGGCAACTCCCAGGCAGGCAGGCTGAAGAGTGAGAACTTCAGAGGGACCAGGGGAAAACCCTCAGGGACCTGTAGCCCATGCTGGACAGAGGGACTTTTTTTTTTTTTTTGGTGGGTTTGCCCAAGTTTTTGTGTGCACTGTGCCTGACGTAAGGGCCTGAGCTGGACTTCGGTGTGCCCTCAACCTTTCCTGGGCTGGGGAGTCAGGCCCCCAGCCACATGAGTGTTCTCTGATATGATCATGAATAGATTGGAGAGGAGTGTGGTCAGTGGGAAAATGTGAAGATGACACATTATATAGGAGAGTCAGGGCTTGACAAGACTTTCTGCACTAAGTGAATAAGAAGCAGGATGACACATGGAACTCAGTACTGACAAATCCAAGGTAATGTAAGATGTTAAATATACCTTGAATATATTGTTAACAGCCATAAGCTCCCTCTCTGCCTCTGTAATCAGGAGACTCACTCTGTTCCCTTAACAAGGATATAAAACAGCATGACCAGATGCATCTTGTTCACCCAACCTCTGTTGTTAAGTGTGTGGTAAAAAAAAAAAAAAAAAAAAACCCTAACAAGTCACATGTTCAGGATACAGGCCAATGGAAGCTGGGAGCCTAAATACTTTTGTGGATCTGGGCCACATTGTCTAAAGAATCTTTGTTACTCAGGAATAGGAAATGCAATGTTTTAAATGAAATCTAACAACTGTTAGTCACTATGCAAGTATTTCTGCTAATGACCTATGGACTGAACTTCTTTCTCTCCTTCTGTCTAACTACAAAGAACCTAAAAAAGGTTGATTAATAACAGTAGCATCCTGTTTGCCTTTGCACGTGGTTTATTGTGTTCTGGGAATTAATCACGTTTTAGAGAGGAGTGTTTAAAAAACAAACAGAAAAAATAGGTTTAAACCCATTAGGAATAATTTGCCATAATCCCAACTCTACATACAAAATGATGAAGTCTAAATTAGCTATTACCATTCAAGAAAGAGATCTTGGAGTCATTGTGGATAGTTCTCTGAAAACCTCTGCTCCCTATGAAGTGGCAGTCAAAAAATAGAAATGTTAGATACCAAAAAATAGAATGTTAGATACCATTAGGAAAGGAATAGATGATAAAACAAAAAATATCATCATGCAACTATATAAATCCATGGTACGCCCACACCTTGAATACTGTGTGCAGTTCTGGCTGTCCATCTCAAGAAAGAGATATTATAACTGGAAAAGGTACAGAGAAGGGCAACAAAAATGATTCGGGGTATGGAACAGCTTCTGTATGATGAGAGATTAAAAAGACGGGGACTGGTCAGTTTACAAAAGAGACGGCGGAGGGGGGGAATATGACAGCAATGTATACAGTCATGAATGATATGGAGAAAGTGAATGGGAAAATATTATTGACCCCTTTACATAAAACAAGAAATAAGCATCATCTGAGGAAATTAATAGGCAGCAAACAAACAAAAAAAGAGATATGAACAACCACTAATGAGAAAATTCAAATTATTCCATAACACAGCTTCTTGCATCTTTCTCTGAAGCAGCCACTCTCCAGGTATGTCTACACTGCACACTCTTTATGGTGTAGAGTACAAACACTACAAGCCCCCTTAGCAGTGGGGGCTGGGGGAGGGTTAGCGGGGGGGCCTGGCACTGGCAGCAGTGAGCGACCCAGCCCCAGCCTGCCCTGCTCCACCTCTTCCCGCCTCTGCTCCGCCCCCACTCCATGTCTTCCCTCAAGCCCCCGCCCCAACCCTGCCCTTTCCCATCCCTGCCCTGCCCCCACCCTACCCCCATTCCACCCTTACCTCAAGTCCCCAACCCTGCTCCCACCTTGCCTCTTCCTGCCCCTGCTCTGTCCCTTCCCCGTCCTCATTCCACCCCCTCCCCAAAAGTTCCCATCTCTGCCCCACCTGTTTCCGGCTTCCGCCCCCTCCCCAAGCGACGCCAGGAGCCAGCAGGGTGGGGCAGAGTGAGACGGGCTGAGGCTGGGTCGCTTGCTCCTGCCGGCACCAGGCTCCCTGCCAGTGGTGCAAGTAGAAATCATTTCTTGCCGGAACTGCACTCATGGGAGGGACACAAGGAAGGGCACATGACCTCCCCACATGACCCTCCATGTGACTCCTCCCTGTCCCCTTGATACCGCCCTTACCTGTCTAAAATTTTACAACTCTCTGAAATAATGCTTTGGGCCCCTGGTGCCACCTGTACTTCCAGGTGTCATTGAGGATCCAGCAGAACTCCAAATTGAAAACTTCTTCAATGAAAGAAGGATAGGAAGGACAATCACTCCACTTTCCCTTAACACACTATCAGTGCCTCCCTTATATCCAAACTAAGCTTCTGCCAGCTTGCCTTTATCTAAGTATTGCTCTCCACCAGGCACTAGGAAAGCAAAGATGCTGCACCATCTGGGTTTGATGGAAAAGAGGCATAGAAGTGTGTGTTCCATGTACATCTTGATAGAACTACAGCCCAGATTGTTTTATTATTTTCCTCAGCATGACATACAGGAGGGGCAATCAAAATCAGCCTGGCAGAACATGCATGAGAACTGTATCTGGACAGATAAGCAATTGATCGAAATCATATTCTCTGATCTTTTGGGGCCAAATCCTGTTCCCATTGAGATCAAAAGGAGTTTTGCTATTGAGTTCAATAGGAATAGGCTTTGACATTTGGAGAGGAAAGAACAAAACCACTCAAGCAAGGGCTATGTTGCTTATACCACAGGTATCAAAAGCTGCTGATTCATGTGAGAAAGTCAGCAGACATCCCCACCTTGGTTTGACAGTTCAAATTCTAGACCGTTGTATAGGTGTACTTCTAATTATTATTAGAAACAGATAAAATGGTTTCTCTACTGTCCCAGAACTAAGAGTCAGTTACTTTAGAGATTGCACGCTGATACCAAAGAGAGGAAATGCAGAGGATGGGGCATAATCTAGTAGCTATTTCTCTCTCCCTCTCTCTCTTTCTCTTTTTATATATATATCTGTCTCCTGCAGGTTGTGGATTTGTGATCTCACATTTGTGTGTTGTGGGGGGGGGGGGTCTCACCTCTACCCTCAGTACCGGCCAGCCCCTGACAGAGCAAGGACGAGGGGGGAACACACTAGGGGATTCAGGAGCTCAATTGCTGTGTGAAGGGCTGAAACATCCAAACTGCAGAAACAGGAAGTAACAGTTGGTTTCCTTTAGTGTCTGCCTGTTAACATGGTGGTGGTGTAAGTTACACTCTTGTTACCAGTATCACAATATCCTACAGAGTACATGGACCAGCCCACTCTGCTCCTGGGCAAAGAACAGAGACCCACTGATGTGTTCACTGGCTGTATTTTATTAACTAAGCAATTAAATAACATGGCTGGCTCCGTCCCTAGGCCCTGTTTAGCAGGCAAAGCAGCTGGGCAGCCAAGGATCCCCCTGACACAGGTAATCCTTGAGCATTGCAAAGCACATATAGACAACTCTGTGTCAACCTCTGCCTCAGCCAAGGTGGTGTGCAGAGGCATGGAGGTATATGGCAGGGGCAGGAGGGGACAGGGTGGAGTGCATTGTGCTCTGTCAGATCCTAGGTAGGCACAATGGCTGGGGAAACTTAGAGCAGCCTTGAGGTTCCTCTAAGTTATACCAGAGGCCATTTGGGCCCCCACCTGCTCCAGCATCAGGGGAGTGTCTTAGAGCAAATGTTTTCACTTCCAGATCTCCTCTGTGGCACTGAGTTGAACTTACTGCAGCTGAGGACTGAGTGGCTTCTAGCATACTCCAGATGCAGCATAGTTCAATGTTAGAAACACAGTTCCTTTACTCAGTAAGGCAGTAACAATAGCACTTCTCTGCCCCCCTCTTGAACTGGAGCTGTCACTCCTGCTCTTCCAAAAGAGCTGGAAAGAAAAGTGAATTAAAAACGGATTTGTTCTCCCAAACAAGCTGCAAACAATTAATATGAACGAATAACATCCACATGAACGTGTTTTCCACACAGGCCCTGGAACTCCCCCCTGCTCATCACCCATCATTTCAAGCCAAATCTGCCGCATCACCCCAGCTGCTGATAATGTAGCTCAGACAGCAGGGGAGAGCCGGCTGTGGCCCGGCACTCAGGTGCCCTTTCTGTCCCAACCTTCTCATGGCAGATAATTAAGGGCTGGTCTGTGGCACCACTGGCCAGAGCTCAGCACTGTCATCTCTGATCTCACTGGGGCCCTTCCACATTGTGCAGCCATAGCAATTGCCTCTCCCTCCTGTTTGGGATGATTTGATTGGGGATTGGTCCTGCTTTGAGCAGGGGGTTGGACTAGATGACCTCCTGAGGTCCCTTCCAACCCTGATATTCTATGATTCTATGATTTGCAGGCTGCTCCTCATGTGCCCTTCTCCTACTTCCAGACACATCCTGCTCTCACTTTCCCACCTGCTTGCCTTGACTCTCAGGATGCTGCTTCCTGGCCTTCCCTTTCTGCTGCCTGCTCCTCACCTTCACACATGCTGGCCATCTCTATCTCTGCCTGATATCCCCTGTCCCCAGGATGTCACGTCTCTTCCCTGGTTCTTCTGGTTTTCACAGAGCCTTCTACTGGCTAGATGTTGATCTGGGTGCCTGCCTCTCCCATAGTTACCTGGGGCCCAATCCTTACTCTCCAGCTTGTTCTAGGTGGGTAGGGTACCCAGTAGGGAATCAGTTCATTCATAGATTCATTGATTCTGAGGCCAGAAGGGACCACTGTGATCATGTACTTTGACCTCCAGTGTATCACAGGCCATAGAACTTCCCCAAAATAATTCCTAGAGCAGCTCTCTTAGAAAAAACATCCAATCTTGAGTTGAAAATTGCCAGTGATGGAGAATGCAGCCAGACCCTTGGTAAATTGTTGCAATGGTTAATTACTTCCACCATTAAAAAAATTACACCTTTTCTCCAGTCTGAATTTGTCTAGCTTCATCTTCCAGCCATTGGACCATGTTAAACTTTCTCTGCTAGATGGGAAATCCCATTATGTCATATTGTTAGGACTCCCCCACTCATTAGAAACTACCTTTCCCTTCAACTCAGCCAGCCATTCATTTATGGAATACACAGTAACTGACTATCATATTCTAGGGTGCAATCCAGACTAGTGAGGGGTTGTGTTACCTCTGGCCTGAAACCTTGGATGCCTCACAATGCCTTGCTGTTGTAGCTCCCAACCTGGCTGCTCACAAACAGCCAAATAGAATGCAAGTCACACCCTGAGTGTCTGTGTATAGCTGCAGCCCTGGTCCAGCAGCTCTGGCCCCCAGCAGCCTGTCAGCAACACTCCAGCCACACTCTGGCTTCCACCAGCCTGGGTTACAACTTGCACGGTAACCCCAACATACTCCTAGTCCCAGATTTCCCAAAAAATGTGTGTTCTGCTCTGTCCAGCCCTCTCCTGAACAGTTCAGATATTAGAGGTCCGTTGCCTGTGTAAAGGGTCAGTATTCAACAGTTTGCTACTTTAACTGGAGTTACCAAACAGTTCAATTTAAACATAGCACTGGATTAGTTTATATTAAAAATAAAACAAGTTCATTTAACTACAAAGAGAGAGGTTTTAAGTGAGTACAAATATAAGGTACTAAAGTCAGAAATGGTTACAAAAGAAATAAAGATAAAATGCTTTCTATTAGCTAAAACTTAACACAAGTAAAATCCTTACCACACGTTCCCAGCAACATGGCTTACCAAATTCTCAGGTCAAGATCTCCCCTGCAAAATCAAAGGACTGGTTCCTTTCTCGTCTTAGGTGAAAGAGAGGGAGAGATGCCTTGGGGTATTTTTGCCCCTCACTTTTATAGTCCAGTCATCCTTTGAAGTGAATTCTTCTGAGCATTACCCCTAAGTGCAAAGTTTATTCAAACAGTAAAGAAGGTGACATGGAATCTGGTGGTGAAGGTAGCTTCATGCGCTTTCTTCTCCCCTGTGTATGCTGAAATGCAGATTTGCCTTGTCTCCTGCCATTTCCCCCTCTTGCTTTCTCAAGGCCCCTGTTTACTACTTATATGTAAATGGAGGTATTACACAGTGCTTTGTTTAGGACAGGCCTGTTAATAACTCTTGCCTAGTCAGGACTGTGTGGGTTTGAACATTTGCTAACATCATCGTACAGGTTGAATTCATAACTTTACCTATAATATTGCTACACACAGTTCACCATGGTATTATTGACCAGCAAGTTATTAATTCTTAAATGATACCTCACATGGCATATTTTGTACAAAGATCATTACAACAGTGTGTAGGGTGTGAATACAGGGGTGCTTTCAGTCACACCAACACCACAGGCACAGATGGAAAGGAAATCCGTCAGGGGCCTGTCATGCCAATGGAGCATTGTGATTTAACTGTGCATGTCCTGAGTAAAGAATCTCCTAATAGACACCTCTGACATCCGTGAATGAGGCAACAATAAACAGTTATTCCTTCTTTCTCTCTAGCGCCTGCAGAGTGAGTATTGCTGTCACACAGCTGCTTGTTGCAGGGAGCTCTCCTCTGCTCTCAGAACCAGCCAGATCCGGACAGAACTGAACCTGCTGATGGAAAAGCTGAAATATTCAGGAGTGCAGCTGCTGTGTGGGGACTGAAACATCCAAACTGCAAACTTCAGAAACTGGGGTAAGTGACAGCTGGGTCCCTTTAATTTGTGTCTGTTAACTTAGGGCTTGTCTACAAAGGACTATGTCAAAGCGCACTATGGAACCTTTACTGCACTGTAGCAGTGTCCACCTGGGATGTTACTACATGGAAGCTCTTGCACTTAAGATTCATATTCTTGCTTGCCGCACACTAAAGTCCTGTGAAGACAAGTCCTCCATGTCATCATTAAGCACTTTTTATTAGAATCACAGTGTTATTGTCCGTGTCCCAACTCCAGAACTGGCGCTCAGTCTTCTCCCACTGCTGTGTTGATGTCAGCTTCTATTTTACTAGTTACAAAGTTGGATAATGTTGTGGCTTTTAGTGCACTCTAAAGACAGCATATTTTCCTGTCAGAACCTCACGTTATGTTATTCAATAAGCAAGTTTGAGAACACACATCTGGAATCCTTTCACAGTTTAATTAAAGGGACCCTCCTTCTCGCAGGAAATTTGCCACAATTAATCCTGGGACAAAGATTAACAGACAAACAGAGAAAAAGAAAGGAAGAGTGAAAGGACACTGGAGTCCATGGAGCTAGCTTAGTCTTTTATTTTACTCAGCAGTAACACAAGGAACCTACAGGCCTGTATCCTGTCAGACATTGGCTTAAGCAAGTTAGCATAAGTAAAGTAGGCCTATAGATAAAATAGCATAGATAAAATAGCCTGACAGTTACCTTAGATTTTGGAGAACTGGGAATAGCTTGCTCAAGAGAGGGAATTGGTACATAATGATACCAGGCACTAAACTGATACTGGGCTTGGATATTTTAGGATAGAATCATTGGCAGATGTCTAACCACAGACTTGCTTTAGCAATAGGTGATGTAGATGTTGATGTTAATCAGGCTTTTCTCCAAATCCATGAGGGCTAGAATTCTCTTGAAACTGCAGGACTCTAGGGGCTGAGACTATAAGAAAAGCACCAAATATTCTGAAACTCGCTATAAACTTGCTCGAATTGGCAATCTGCTGGCTTCAGAGTGATTTGTAAGTGCTCAGCAGGTCTCCTAATCAGGCCACGTTTATTAGGGCTTGTCTGAACATCCAGTTAGTGTGCAGCAAGCTAAATCTACAGTGCACTAGCATGCCATGTACTGAGTGTCAGTGTGGATCCTGCTACTGGGTACTAAAAATTCACTAGTGCAGTGGTTCGCGAGCTCCATTCAGGTGGTCCGCAGATAGTTCCCTCTAAGGTGCGTGCCTGGGTGGCTGCACATGAGATAATGAAGGGCCTTCCACCTACTTAGTGGAGCCTCATCTGCTCCCTAATTTAGAGAGACTAAATTAGTGGGCATGGCTCCACTAATTAGGTGCCTGGACCCTGGAGAAGATGCACACGTAAGGTGAGGTACAAACAACATTTGGAAAGATCATTAAGTGGTCTGCCGAGACCCTCAGCAATTTTCACGTGGTCCTCAGGAAAAAAAAGTTTGAGAACCACTGCCCCAGTGCACTTTGATCTACTCCACTTTAAAATAGGGGTAGATCAAAGTGCACTAAGGAACTTTTAGTATGCAGTGGCAGGGTCCACATGGACAGTTAGTGCATGGCAGGCTAGCACAGGGCAGATTTGCACCCCCGCTTGCCACACACTAACTGGTCACCTAGACAAAGCCTAACTTTTTAGCATCCAAGTTTGAACATTTGGGTCAAAGTATGTGAGGATGATAAACATGTAACTAAACTAGATCAGAGTATTTTATAGCTCACTACAGAACTTGTTGATCTGTGTAAAATGTGTTCATCAATATTGCTCCTGAAGCCGTGTGTTCCTGGCCATTTACTAGGCATTTCTTTTCTTAAGTTTGTTTTACGGCTGTTCTGTTTCTTTTTGCATTGTGTTTGTGTGTGTGTGTGGGGGGGGGGGTGGGAAGACTGTATTTTCTTTACCCGGAAAAGGGGAGGGGAAACGAGGTGAATTCAGTGCTGAGAGCCAGACAGGAAATGAGCCTGAATTACTTTTAGAAAGTGAAGCTCCTTGAATTTTGCCAGCTTGTGGAAATTGTTCACTCAGTCTGAGATGAGAAATTATCATAGTTCAAATTTAACAAACTCTCTTCAGTGCTGCATGGTGACTGAAACATGAAATATACTGTACTCGGCTAACGGCAGGTCAGCTCAGGGGTTTCGCTTTTTAAAGGACCGTCATGTCTCCGGTTAGGAGTGAAGAACATGGGGAAGGTGCAGCTCTTTATTGTAGCCATTCTTGAACTATGGGGCGGGCCTTCCAAGGGAGGCATGGGAATGTGTCAAGGGAGGCGTGAGCTTTGTGTGGGTTTTTTTGGTGGTGGTTTTTTAAGAGCTCTGGTTCCCCAGTTCTCCCTTATTTCTGTGCTGCTGCTTGCACAGCGCTGCCTTGAGAGCTGGCCAGTCAGCCAGCAGCCACTGCTTTCTGCTCTGCCTTCAGAGCTGGGTGGCGGTATATGTACTTGTGGGAGGAAGGGGTAAATGACTACAGACACAATGGAGGGGAACCTGATCAAATAAGTTTGAGACCCACGGCTCTAGTGAGTTCTCCACTGTCTCCTGAAGTGGAACAGATCTGAGCCCAGGATTGTATCTGCTGTAGTCTGTATCTTCACACACAAATACCGAACCCGAAAAGGAGCGGAATGTTCTACCCTTTGCTCTAGTTCCCAGATGACCCAGCAGTTCTGGGTGTGACTGAGGGGAGGGAGGAACAGCGAGCACGAGCCTTCATGTAGGAACATTGAGTGCAGGTTGAGCCCCCGGTATGGGGGGTTGTATCTGGTGATTCTGAAACGGATTTTGGAGTCATAGAGGACGAGCAACTCAGCATGAACCCCAATGTGATGCTGTGGTAAAAAGGGCTAAAGGAATCCTTCTGAAGTGTGAACCAGGGATAGTGAGTAGGGGTATGGAGATATTAGCTCTATATGGTACTGGTGAGATCGATACTGGAATATTGAGTCCAGTTCTGGTGTCCATATCTTAAAAATGATGGTGAAAAATTGGAGTGATTGCAGAGAAGAGCCACAATTCTGTTTGAGGGCTGGAGAAAAGTGCCTCACAGTGAGATTTAAAGAGCTCAGTCTGTTCAGTTGATCAAGTCACTTCTTGATCCTTTTCACTTCTACTCCATGAGCAAAAGGTCCTTTTGACCATGGAGTTAGAAGTATCTTCCTGGGGAAGACAATACCAGCTACTAAATAGCAGAGATGGGCATAACAAGATCCAATGGCTGAAAGTTAAAATCAGACAAGTAAGGCACACATTTCTAACAGTGAGGGTGATTAATGGGCTGGAACAAGCTACCATGTGACACGATGGTTTTCCATCTCTTACAGTCTTCAAGACTGCGTGCCATTCTCGAAAATCTACTTTAATCAAACACAAGTTACTGGGCTCAATACAGAGCTAACTGGGTGAAATTCTATGGCCTGTGTTACACAAGAGGTCAGACTAGATGGTCTGATGGTCCCTTCTGGCCTTCAAATCTCTGAATCTGTGTTTGGTGGGGTTTTCTCACCTTTCTTCTTAAGTGTTTTACTGTCCCTGTTGCACCATCTTCCTTTTTCTCATTTTGATCCTGGATTCTTTGCACTGGGGGTGGAGATGTGGGTTGGTTTGTCGCTCTGTGCAGAATTCTAATTAACAGCAAAAATGCCTGAGCTGTCTCAACCTAGTCTAGCCAGTGCTGTTGCTGTGAGGTTGCAGCCCCTGTACGGCCAGGCGTTCTCAGGGCTGTGTACCCAGAGGGAACGTGTGACTCAGAAGAAGCAAGGCCTGCTGGGAAGGGGGAAGTGGGGTAAAAAACAGCTCTGTGCATGCAGGGAGGAAGCCAGGCAAAGCAGTGGCAAGGGGGGGCTGGTTTGGCCCTGTTCTAAGGGGGAATCTGGGACTGCGGCTTATGAGGGGCTGTGATTGGCTGACGGTGTCTCAGGAGGCCTGTGGGAGAGGTTTGAAGTAGCCCTGGGCACCATAAAGCAGAACAGTTTGGGGTTTGAGGGTGGGCAGCTGCTCGGTAACACGTGGTCCCACAGCTGGAGCCTGGAGTACAGGGAGGGCTTAGGCAACAACTAGCGATGCAGCCAGGGGGCTAAAGAACTTTGTCCCTTATGTGAGGGCTCAAGGGACCCCTGCACCCAAGGTGTGTAGGACTTTGGGAACCCCTGCCTTTAGGGGTAAAGGGGCTGCCAGAACCTCTGTGCCCCGTGGAATCTAAGAGAAGGACCTGGGGAAACCCTGACACAAATAGTTAAGGTTTGTGGAACATCTGCCTTGAAGGACTCTGTGCACAAAATCTAGTGGGGGGCTGTGGAAGTCTGAGGACAAGATGCAGGTGGGTGGGGGGTTTCCTGAGCAAGGGCAAGGGTATCGTTTGTGTGTTAATAAACCAGACCCCAGGAGGGGAGATCTTATTTTGGGATTCTAATTGGGTGGTGTGACTGCGCCAGAGGCCCAGAAGGGAGGGAACCTGGAGCTGGGCCAGGCACCTGACAATCAGGGGGTAAGCCAAGTCCCACACTCTCCTAATGAACTGGGGACTCAGTTTTGGGGTTTAGGCCTGGGTTGACATATGTAACTTGCCTCATTTCTTAGTGGGTGTAATTGGGAAGGTGAATGGAAGGTTAAGTTGTAAATAGGGGCTTGACAAACAGTATGCTGGAGTCAGGATGTCTGTGTGAAAGCTAAGATAAGTAGCAACACATTGATGCTAGGGACTTATGGACAAGATACACCTGGAATGTAAAGATCAGGTTCCACATGTACAGCGCATGGACAGAGAATGAATCATAGAATCATAGAATATCAGGGTTGGAAGGGACCTCAGGAGGTCATCTAGTCCAACCCCCTGCTCAAAGCAGGACCAATCCCCAACTAAATCATCCCAGCCAGGGCTTTGTCAAGTCTGATTTTAAAAACTTCAAAGGAAGGAGATTCCACCACCTCCCTAGGTAATGCATTCCAGTGGTTCACCACCCTCCTAGTGAAACAGTTTTTCCTAATATCCAACCTAAACCTCCCCCACTGCAACTTGAGACCATTTACTCCTTCAGCTGGTACCACGGAGAACAGTCTAGCTCCATCCTCTTTGGAACCCCCCTTCAGGTAGTTGAAAGCAGCTATCAAATCCCCCCTCATTCTTCTCTTCTGCAGACTAAAGTGTTCACAACTGGCCACAAGTTGTGTGTTCCTCATTTTCTGGGTGCCCAACGTGTGAGACACCTTGGGCCAGATTTACAGAAGTGCTGAGCACTCATGACAGCAACTGAAGTCAGTTGGAGCCATCGTTTGAACATATAATGTGCTCTAAAATGGTAAATACTTTGGAAAATCAGGCCCTAGGTAACCCAAGTTCAGCCTTAATTTCTGTGCCTCAGTTCTTCCTCTGTAAAATGAGGGTAACAACAACCCCACACAGATGTTGTGAAGATGAATTCATCAAAGATTGTTAATTACTCAGTAAGGTGAAAGCACCCTAGAAAGACCCAAGGAGAAATTAATAATTCTGTGTTCAATGCAGGGGTTGCATGTTGTGTGTGGAATAACACCAGGGGCCATACATTGAATCAGAAGGATGAAAAGACATATTGACTCGCTGTCCAGTGAATGAGGCAGGGTCCTGTGGGAAAATGTTTTGTGATCAAAGACTGTATCATGGTGCATACACACAAGGTGGCAGAACTCAGGTGTCCTGGACAGCTTTAATTTTGGCATTTCCTAACTTTTGGCTGCTTGACTTTGTAACATAACTGTCTTTTTACATAGGGTTTATTTGTTTGATGTATTACAGTGTAATCCCAATTATCTAAATAGCATGGGGGACACAGATATTATTTGGATAATCAGGAGTTCAGATAACTAAGCCCTGGTCTACACTGGGGCTGGGGGTGGGGATCAGTCTAAGATACGCAACTTCAGCTACGAGAATAGCGTAGCTGAAGTTGATGTACCTAGATCGACAGTGTACCTAGATGTACCTCGATCTTCACGGCAGTGAGTCGATTGCTGCTGCTCCCCCATCGACTCAGCTTGCACCTCTCATGGCTGTGGAGTTCCGGAGTCGACGGG
This sequence comes from Natator depressus, assembly GCF_965152275.1. NCBI lineage: Eukaryota > Metazoa > Chordata > Testudines > Cheloniidae > Natator > Natator depressus. Next base: position 17,871,251 of record NC_134239.1, read on the forward strand.
AGAGTGTGGGGATCAATTTATCGTGTCTAGACTAGACGAGATAAATCGACCCCCAAAAGATCGATCGCTACCCGCCAGTCCGGCGGGTAGTGTAGACATACCCTGAGAGGCAAGGGCATGGCCTTTCTCACCCGCTCTCGGGACAGTGGGACTGCAGACTGCTCCCTAAACTGCTACAGGGCCAGTGACCCCTGATTCCTGCAGATGCAAGGTGTCTGCTCTATTACCCGAGCCTCCCATTATCTGAATCCCTTCTTTGTCCCCCAGCCTGAGATACACAAGACACATGCTGCAGAGAGCACTGAAGGAGGTGTCCTGGGGAGTGTGTCTGGGCTGGAGTTGTGAGCACAGGCTAATGGATGCAGTAGGAGACCAAGCAGAGAGAGGAGCCATTGCACCCACATCACCAATCTCAACAGATGAGGTCTCTGCAGCAGTAGTTATCTTAGTCACTCTATGTGGAGGTTTGATACAAGCAAATCCAGGCCTCCTCTGAAACCCCTCATGTAGGGACCCATGTACAGGCGACCTCCTGGTGTTCTTCCTAGCCCCTCCGGTCCTTTTCAGCAGGGACTCCGTCTTTGGCCAGATCCTCAGCTGGTGTAAATGAGGGTGGCTTCACTGATGTCAGCAGAGCTGTGCTGACTTACCCCAGGGGATGATCGGACCCTGGCTGTCAAACCAGGCAGAAACACCCCGTTCTGTGAACATCCAGTAGATTCCTTATGACCATTCTTCTTCTTGCTCTGCTGAAACGAATGGTGAACATCCCGTCCCCACTTCTCAGCGGGGACAGGAGTTTCTGGGAGCTGCAAACAAAAACAACAAACATGGTAAATTCATATTGTATGTAAAACCAAAATGAGAACCTTTGGCTAAGTCTACACTGAAAACATTAAAGCGCTGCCCAGCAGCGCTTTAAAGGTACAGTGTGGTTGTGTGTGAGCGCTGGGGAGAGAGCTCTCCCAGCGCTGTATGTAATCCACCTCCACGAGGGGAATTGCTTTGGGCTTGTCTACACTGGCACTTTACAGTGCTGAAACTTGCTGCACTCCGGGGTGTGTGATTTTTCACACCCCCGAGCGAGCAAGTTACAGCGGAGTAAAATGCCAGTGTAGACAAGCCCAAAGCTCCAAATGGTGTCGGGGTGTGAGCCAGCACTGGGGGCGTTGCATCCAAAGAGGGGCAAATCTTCAAGGGAATAAAGGAGCTTGCCCCAGAAAAACAATGGCAATAAAGAATCTCATAGGACTGTGTCAGAAATGACTCCTCCCAGCCTCCATTTATCAAGCAGCAACTTCCTCCTGAGTAACTGTAAAAGAGACTTGTAAAGCTGATTCGTGTTTGTTTTGTAAGGTTATGAAATTCCTGGTCCATGAAGATCTACCCCTGCTTCCTTAATGTTTAAAAAAACAACAACAGTTTTCATTATTTTTAATTTAAAACAATGAATGTGCCCTCCCCGTCACAGGAAAACCTGAGTGAGAGAGACTGAAGCCCCACCTCTTGCTGATATCACGGCTATTTGCATATTAAGCAGATGCAGAGAACATTTCCCCCCCCTCTCTGTCACACCCTTTACTTTACACATTGTTTTCTTGGTTAAACTTCTACACTACTGTCAATCTGCTACTTTATTTTCTCCCGGTACAGAGTATGTGGGATGGGGAAAGAGATGAACATGTCTATGAAGTTTGTGACATAGTAGTCCCAGAAAACAGTTGTGCGAACTGCTGAGGCCAAAGGAGTGTGTCCAAAAGGCAAGCTTCTAACAGGAATAAAAAACGGATGAGAAGGGGTGAGTGTGTGTGTGTGTGTGTGTGTGTGTGTGTAAAATTAGTACTACGAAGGCTGAAAAAAGTATAAGGGCTGGTATAGAAATTCAGGGAGCTCTGAAGGTCAGCTTTAACTGGAGATGTTTTACTTTTCCTTTACTGCAGAAATAAACTTTGAGCAAATTGTTTCCTCTTCCTCTTTCCAGATTCTCTGGGCGCCTGTTTTTGGGCATTGAGAAGACTGAACAAATCGGCGGAGGGTTACCAGCTGTTGTTTCCAATAGCTGTCTGGCTAACGGTAAATACATCATTCTCTGGGGATAGGCTACTTCTAATCTGAACACTTTACAGTTTATATAGTTGTGGGACCTGTCAGAATGGGCTCTAGTCAGTATATCAGAAGTTACCATTGTTACCCTTCACCTTGCTGCTCTGATATCCAACACCCTCCTGAGGCCATGCAAAGCTAACAGTGGGTCTCAGTACACAGGTCCTCATACTCCAGGACTGTGACGTACAGTTTCCAGATTTTATTTGGTTGTTTTCTGAAATATTTTAAATGGGCAGGGCGATGGGGGTGGTCCCACCTTTGTGTTCTCAGATCCATTTGGATGATAAATATTATTATTATATCACCTTTTATCCTAGGTCCTCAACAGGCTTTACAGACATGAACTAAGCCGTATAATGCCCCTGTGTGCTACAGCAATATGATTATCCCCATTTTAGAAAGGGGGAAACTGAGGCACAGAGCAACAAAGTCCAGTGAGTCCTTTGTGAGGCAAAGTACTGAGGAGTTACAAGCCCCAAGGTTATATGGCTTTCCTCTACATGGGAAATATTGTGATTATTCCATATTAATTATTATTAACAGCAATTTACTTTGTATTTTAGTTTCTTTTTCCTGATACTGGTGATGGAAAACCAAAGCAGAATCAGTGACCTGCTTCAAAGTGCCCTTGACAACCTTCTTCAGGAAGACATCAAAAGATTTAAAGACAAACTATCACATTCTGACTTTGAGGGGAAAGGTACCATCCCCCGAGGTCGGCTGGAGAATGCCGATAGGACCGATATGAAGAACCTCCTGATGGCATTCTATGGTGCAGCGGCTGCAGTGGATGTAACTATAGACGTTTTCACTCAGATCAACCTCCGAGATTCTGCTGCTAAACTCAGAAAAGAAAGAGAGAAAGGTAAGAAACCTAAAGTTACTGTAAAACCTGGGAGTCTGCCCAAGGAACTGCCCTAATGCTGCAGGAGCAGAAGGAGAAACAGGCTGATGGCAGGAATGACAAGTTCTGAATCCCAGCAGGGAACCAGGGGGACTCAGAGCAGCGATGCCCCCAGTGGGCCAGATTCTCTCACCTGCTCCACTCCCTTTTCACCACTCAGCTGGCTCAAGGGGAGCAGAGACAGCCTGTAACTCTCCATCTTAGGAAATCCCCAGTGTGGGGGTGTCCCCAGTGGGTGTAGAGCCAACAGAGCAGTGCAGAGGGAGTGCCATGGACAGAGAGGTGGGGAGGAGTGGTGTCTGGAGTGCATCCCCAGCTGCAGCACCATTCTTTGGGGACCAGTGGCAGCTGGCACAAGTTAGAACAGCCGCCAGGCTACTCTAGCCTGTGCTAGGGCTGGGACAGAGAATCAAGGCTCTGTAACTAAAAGCTGATCACAGCAGAGAGGCTGGCCCAGTATGTTATCCCCCAAATAGCCGACTGGCCACATGAGACCTTTCTGGGGTTCCAGGCAGGAACTTTATCTTCAAGGCTATTTTTCATTAAAGAAACACATTCAATGCAATACAAACAGCCGACAATTTTTTTTTTGAGATGGGGGAGAGGGAACTTTATTCCCCTGAGTTAAGTAGCCAACAAACCTGGAGAGCAGTAGTTCCTTTGGCCCCAGGCTGCTTTTAAGTGTCCCATGCAAGTGGAAGAGCCAGTGCCTATGGGGGTCCACTCAAGTGACATGGTGTTAGAATCCACGTGCTCTGTGATGGAGCTAAGTTCAAACCCTGTTAGTCATTCCTGTTCCTCTCCCCTCTACCCCATGGTGACAATGAGCTGGGCTGATTCTGCCCGGGGTTCCCAATGGAACACTCCAGGGCTGGCAGTGGGGATCTCCCTAGAGGCCTTTGGAATTCACTCCCCTGGACTATCCCCCTGGGCAGGGGTATCCAAACTTTTTTCCCTGAGGCCCTCCTGTGCAGCTGCAGTAGGCACTGTGTGACCCACTATTGACAGGGGTCCATCAGGGAGAGGGACACCACGGGGCATGCGTGGCCCCTCACCTCAGCATGGACAAGGGCCAGCAAGAGGGCTTAGGAAAATGGTGCCCTGGGAGAACTTGTATTTTGGTGCCCCAAGTCCCCTCCCCCAGCGGCCCTTCTTCCCACAGAAGAGGCAGGTGGGCAGTTTCAGCATCCCCATGGGGGCAAACCATAGCAATCTGCAGGGCCATTCTACACAGGGTTGGGGGGGGACAGAGTCAGCTCTCTAATAGGGCTCTCTCCTTCCGCCTCCCCTCCCCTGCTCCTGCTCTGTAGTGGTGTGTAGCGGCTCCTCCCTCTCCATCTCCTGTTCCCTAGGTGAGCACGCACAGGAACAAACCTTGGGCAGATTCCGTGGGGAAAGTCAGAGGGGAAGATCTCCTGGGAGCCCAGCTGCCAACTTAGGTGGAGGAGGCTTCCCTGCTGCCTTCCGGGTTGGAGAAGGTGAGAGATGAACGGGGCAGGGCAGGGGCTGTCTGCGGCTTCGGGCTCTGGGTTTCATGGCTCCTGCTCACTGTCGGGCTGAAGAGCAGCTGGAGCTGGGAGTCTCACAGCAGCTCTTCAGCCCTGCACCTCCTGACCCCGCTGCGGCCAGGCCAGGCAAGGCAGCCCCCATCTGCCACTCCCCGTGTTAGACCCCATCAGTTGCATTGCACCCTGGGGAGCCAAAGGAGGTACCCCTGCTGCGATTGCTGCTCCCCAGGCAGTCGCCCACCCATAAGGCCAGCCAGGTCTCCAGCCCCCTCCAGCCACCCTGACAGCTGTTGCTTCTCAGGGCCTGCCCCTTCTCCTTGCCCTCCACCTGCTGCTTGCCAGGGCGCTGGGCTCCTCCAGCCCTGGGCAGGGGCCATTGTGAGCTGCCACTCTGCCAATTTATACAGTTTGGGGGGACAACACCCCTCAGGCCTCCCCAATCTCTGCTTCTGCTGGTGGACCACCCAGGGCTGTGTCGCGGCCCACCTTTGGGCTGCAGCTCACAGTTTGGGAACCCCTGCCCTAGGGCTTGAGTTTAGCAGCCCCCAGAGTGCCAGGCAGGGGGCATTTATTTGTTTTAGGCTGTGAGATCTTTCAGGCAAGAAGAGTCTTTCTGTTATACATGTGTACAGAGCCTGGTATGGGGCCCGGATCGCTGACTGGGGCTCTGGGTCCTACCAGATGCAAACAATGAATGATGTAGGTCTTTATTTTTGAGATGTAAGCAGAGGGTACTTTATTCCCTTGACTGAATTATTAACAGATGCTTGGCAAAAGTAATGAAAACACTACACAAACTATTCTTGTTGTCTATATAAGTATATTTTTATTTTTGTAAAGAAGCATCTAATTGAGCTGGGCAATGAGCATAATATAAACATTCAATATAGTAACAAGTTTGGGATTGGGAAAAGGCCTCCTTAATCCACCCCAGTGTCTCCATCTTGATTATAATTGTCCCAAATAAAAATGTCCCTCTGCCAACACTCAGTGTCTGTCTTAGATTCCTAGGTTTGGAAAGGGTCTTCTGAGCCATCTAGTCCATTCCCTGCACTAGGACAAAGTTGTCCTTTATATGGACCTTTGAATAGTTTAATCTAATCTTCTTTGGAACACGACTGTTTCTAAGGGGATTCCCTTTCCTTAAAAACGCTCCTGAATTGACTCTTTGCCCCAGTGCACGTTGTTCTGTGTTTCTCTGAGGATATAGCCTGCTCATTATGTAAAGTGAGTATGAATCATGAATAGAAACAGGCAGAGAGCTCACACAAACAGAACTCCCATTATAGTATTTCACAAATGGCACTTCATAAAAATGACTGCTGGTAGCAGTGTTTTCTTCAAGGACTACAGTTTAGTGCAGGATGCAAATGCATCATTCCATCACTAGATGGCTCTATACAAAATAGAAATGAACTTGTATTGAAATGCATTAAATTTCTTTCTATGTTATTTAAATGTAACTTCCGTTTCAGATTTGCATCCAAATGGAAAACCGTCCGAGTTGTCTGCAAAAGGTATGTGGTACCTACATGGGAAGTTACCCTCATACAGTGGTCGGCTACTTATTCAATTGCATGCTTTCTTGGAACTATCCTTGTGACACCTGAAGTTCTAAGTTAACAAAATCTTTATGCCTTTCAAGGTCATACCATTAGTACAGGGTCCCCATCTATTCCCAAGACTAGAGACTATCACAAGTGCAGCAGTATCACTACCTACTCCCAGCCCCAATCTATAAACGCTTACCTATAGGCTTACCTTTACCAAGTGTTTGCAGGACTGGGGCCTGTATCAGGAACAGAGAGATCTTAGGTCCATCTTAGGTTGCTGGGAGGTCTGTGCTTGTATGTCACAAGGGAAGGGGGGAAAGTTTCTCTCTGTCTTGTGTATGAGATCTCTGACTGTGAGTGGGAGGATGGAGAGGGGCATCTAATTAATAATAGGTTAATGCATACTGTGGAGGAAGGTGTCACAGTTTGGGGCAATAGCATCTGTATTCCCCCTCCCTGGTCAGCAAGGAGTTTTTCCAGGCTGCATAGTTCCCTGACTGTAATGTGAATTCTCTGGCAAAACTACATTGCCTAAGATGGCCTGCTGTACTTTTCTCTTCACAGATAGTAAACACATAATTGCCCACAATTAAGTTACCTCACAGCTCTTTCTAAGTAAGCATATTTATTCTGATGGTAAAAGCATTATAGAGAAAGTGTATTAAAGCCAATAAAAGCGCTTACACACATGCTGTTAGAAGCATAGAAACATAGGTCTGGAAGGGACCTTGAGAGGTCATCAAGTCCAGTCCTCTGCACTGAGGCAGTACCAAGTAAACCTATCCATAAAGAACAAACCATTGCACAATAATAGACAAACATATGCATTCTTAATGCTATAAACTCCTAAGCTAATTAAACTTAATTCAATAGGAACTTCCCCCCCCGCCCCTTATGCATGAGGTCATCTTCTGGAAAGTGGACCAGTCCCACCAGTGTTTGAGCCAGGGCCCCAACCAGAATTTTGCTAAGGGGACTATCTGCTCAGCCACCCCACATTTGAGTAACATTGTGACCTGGCAGGGAGCAGAGGCTTCAGAGAGGAGAGTCATGCAGACCCCTGCTCACATCAATGCCAACCTCTCTGTCATGCCTAAGTGGCCCCTGGACCTCCATGGAAAATTACCCCTCTCCTGCTATTTAAATCTGCAGTGGTGCCCCTGCTGGCTACCAGAGGTCTGTGTGATTTGTGGTTGAGAGTAAATTGCGGGAGGGTGGACAGGGATTACAAGGGACAGGGTTAAGGTTGGAGGGTTTCATTCCTGAAGCGGGGCTCAGCTTTCAAAAGCTTGGGAAACATTGGTCTTTGCTAATACTTATTTCTATTATACTGCCCCCACCTCAATCTATATAATTAAATTCTGGGATTGTCATGTTGTATCTGTGTAGAAATTGCACAGAATCCAGGGATCCTGCTACAGAATGTAAGCCTAACTTGCCATAGAGTGTGATGGGCCTTGACAATACATTAGGGATTCCCTGCTATTAGTCTACTTTTCTCACCTACAGGGATTTTCTGCCATTTACAAAAGGAAGGTCCATGTGACTGTGCTATATCTGTCTATTACAGTACAGCCCTGACTATAGTAACCCCCTAGTCCTGTGGCTGCAGTGCTTTGCTTTCTCTGTGTGACTATACACAGCACCATAGAATGAAAATCCTAGCTAGACACAGCAAGCTGAAGGCAAGTATTCATCATTCCCCAAAGCACGACATTGCCGTCTGCTGAGGGTGATTCAGTAACTCCTGGACAATGCGCAGCCACCCCTCAGAATCAGTTCTTGTGATGCTACATGGCAGCAAAGACTCTGTTCAGGTGTCATTAGGCACATAGGTAGTATCTTTCTATGCACAACCCTGATATGCCCAGGTCCTGAAATTAGATGACTTACTGTCAAGAGGAAAGGTTACCATGGTGACAACACAGCTGTCTTAATATCTGAGACATGTATGCATGAAATAAATCATAAACTCAATGACTACATGCCGAGATGGTGAAAGACTAGACTGAGATCCCACTGCGGCCAGAGTTCAGGTTATCTGGGGGCCTGGGTTAAAAAGTTTTCACTGTGATTTTTTTAAAATATTTTTGTTTATTTTTGTAACTCTACCATTCTTTTAAGAATCATGTTGAGTAGCCAGTGAAATGTGGCAGCAATCTATAATGAATAGATAGACCAGCACACTAGAACCTGGGGGTAGTGATAGAGAACAGTCTGGGATGCGGGGTAGGAGATTTTGAGGACAGGAGTCAGACAGTGGTCAAAGCTTCAAGGCTGTCAGTTCATTCTCTTATGGTGTGTCCTCCTCAGGGGAACATTTTGTGAACCGGCACCGAGCAGACCTGATCCAACGTGTCTGCATGGTGGACAGCATCATAGACATGCTGTATGGCACTATGTTGGATGAAGAGCAATACCAGAGCATCAGAGCCGAGAAAACCAATCCAGACAAGATGCGGAAGCTGTATGAGTTCATGCCGAGCTGGAACTGGTACTGCAAAGAGCAGCTTTACCAGGCACTGAAGGCCAAGAACAAGTTCCTCATTGAAGAGCTGGAGAGCAAATAAATACAACCAATAAAATGAGCTCCCCCTGTTTCTATGGGGCTTCACCCCAAGTCTTTTCTCAGGGACACAGGTTGTGACGCTGGCAGACCAGATGCCAGGTCATGCCAGAGCCGATGGCCAATTCACTTGTGTATTAGTATAGATCAAAGTGCTTCTTAAATGTATAAGAGTGTATTTGGTGTTTAAACTTTATGAAAACTAGTGGAATGTTACTTGCATTGTTTTCACTTACCTGTACCTCCTTATAATGGAGTAGTGAACATTTACATTCATGGCTGGATTAAGGTTATGAGGGGTCTAAGGCTAATGGGAGGGAAGGGCCAAGGTATGAATTACATATTGCAAACAATTATGAAGTCATCAAATATTTATCTATATATATATATTTACATATTATTTATGTAAAATTAGCAAGTTTATTCTACTCTCACTACACTCAATTCTTCAAACAAACAATTCCCCCCTCCCCCAGCTTTAGCTGCTGCAAAGTCATGAATGATGGATGCTACACTGTCCTCTTAGGCCTCCTTCCTCCTAGGTGGTGGAGTGCTCATCTGTGAGGATGAACATTGCAACGTTCCCTATCCTGCTCACCTCTTACAACCTTGTGCTTCTACCCTCAGCTCTCCACATGGCCCACAGTGCAAAGCCAAGCCCTGCAGGTGTTTCCCCCAGGCTATGGATTCTTCACCACATACCCTATCTCACTTCGACTGCAGTCTGGGAGTCAGACAGCTTTTATAATGTAAAAGAAAACCACTCTGGTGTAAAATCCACTGAAGTAGAGGAAGTAGTACTGGGAAAATTACATTGGGTGGCATTATATTTTAGGCTGTCTTGCGCTGAAAGCTGCCTCCCAGTGTGGCCCTGGCTGAGGACAATGAATTACTGTTTTCACATTGAACCCAAATAGTATTTGAGGGATGATATCTAGTCTATATATGTGATGCACTGGAGTAGAAGGGGTTAAAAACAGCCCTGGGAGAGGGCTGTGCCAGCAACCGATTGGAGGGAAGCTGAGAGCAGCCAAAAAGCTTCAAGGCTGAGAGGGAGCTTAGTCTCTCTCCAGCTTTAGAGAGAGAAGGACTGGCTGCCTAGACAGGGAAAGGTACCTTGGACAGACCAATGCTGGGGAAGGTCAAGGGGAGCCAGGGGAGCTCTGGCCTGACCAACTCCCAGGCTGAGGGCCTGATACAGGGCCTTGAGGAGGTACTAGGGCTGCAGAGGGACAGCCAATGGAGGAATAAGCAGCAGGTCCACCCCCCTTGCCGATGATGAGTGGCCAGTTCAGACTGAAGTTTGCCCCTGAGGGAAGGGGTGGGATTAGGGGTAGCCGGTTCCCTGGAGGGGAGGCACCCAGAGAGTGGGGCACCGCCAGAGGGCAGTACCCTGGGGAAGGGCGCCGTGGTCTGGGAGGGACACGGGGCCTAGGACTTGGAAAGAGCAGGTAACATCAGGTGAGCCACCACCAGAGGAGGGTTCTCCAGTTTTGGATTAGAGCTAATTCCCAGAGTTACCAGCAGGTGGCGCTACTGGTGGTGAGTCCCAGCCTTCTACATATGGTGGAGAATGTGGGCATAGACAGTCACCCCTGATACAAGGGGAAGGAAAAGACTGGAACTATAACCTGGTCTGAGAGAGACAGAGACATTAGAGGAGGGACAATGGATCCTGGATATGTGGAGGTCGTCTTCGCAGAAGGTGCCCGTGCTGTCCCTGGATGGACAGCGGCGTCCGTGCCCCGCAGGAAGGGGCCTGACAAACAGCAAGGAAGATGGGAGTCCCTGCTGCAAGGGATCTGGGAGACCCAGGAGAGGCACTGGGAGGTGCAGTGGATGCTGCAGGAGCAGATGGGGCAGCTGGTCAAGGAACAGCTGGCCCTTGTAATACTCCTGCGGAAGGAGTTCAGGAGCAGGCATGGGGAGAAGCCCAGCGCCAGGAGGCCGGTAGCAGAGGGGAGGGCTTGTTATGCTTGCGGGCGGCAAGGACACGGGTGGAGGGCTTGTCCCTACTGGGATGGGGGCAGGAAGCCTCACCCAGAGTGGAGAGAGGGACAAGACCCTCGGAGAGTCTAACTGGTGAAGGAAATCGGGGTGATGGACATGTTGGGCCTGTGGGCGGCAAGGACACCAGGAGTGGGAGTGCCCAGGCCCAAGGGGGGAAGATCCAGGTTAGCCCAGGAGATGCACCTGAACCTGGAAAGGACCATGAGAGGCTCAAGACAGTGAAGAGGCAGGGATCCTGCGTCGGCTGCCACAAGTGGGACCATATAAAGAGGCACTGCCCCCTTGGAGTACGGCAGCCCAAGGTGTGGGTGCCTAAGGACCAAAATGTGTTACCAGATTTGCCCATTACTTTGGGGTATGCTCATTTATTCGGGTTACTTTTCTGGTGAGGGGTGTTCTGTAATTCTATCTATTTTCTGCTTGTGTCACTTGTGTTTTCATATGGAGCTCTACTTCTCCCCTTCTGCAAGTCCCCTTCCAACGGAGCTATCCTGCAGGACCTAGGTTCCCCAGGGCTGGGTTCCTCCAGCCCCAGAATCAGATGAACACCCCCCACCAAGTCTGAGTGGACCAGATCAATCAGCTCTCTCAACTCAAGCTGACCCCTTATATGCCCCTGGGCTCAATAGGCTGGGCCAAGCAGCACTTCCAAGCTGCCACCCTTATATGCCACAGGTACCGCACTGGAATAGAGTAAGCCTGAGCAGGCTGGGTTGAACAGTACTTCCAGGCTGCCACCCTTATATGTCCCTGGACTCAGTAGTCTGGGTCAAACAGCACTTTCAAGCTGCCACCCTCATATGTCACAGGTTCAGCACGTCCCTATCCCCACTTTCACATTACAATTGTTCTGGTAGTAACCCACTTGATGAGAAAACCCCACAGTATTTTTGGGCGCTACAGGGATCTTTAGCTTAGGTAAGAGGAGCGTTGCTGCAGAGTAAATGGGGAAGCCAAACACACAAAAGAGTAAAGTTCAGAGAGAGAGGGGAGGGAGCAACCAGCTTAACCATAAAGTTATTTATTGAAGGTTACAAAAGTCATATATAGAAAACTATACCTGATCAAACAAGTCAGGGTTAGAAAGTTATACCTGAGGTAGAAAAGAAAACAAAGAGAGAGAGAGAGCTGGGGTCTCACCACTTCATGAAGCTTGAACTGGTCTGGGTTCCCAGGTGATGGTGGTAGCTCAGGGTCCTGAGTGCTGGAGACAGGCAGAGCCCCCAGCACGATCAGTCAGGAGAAGATGAAATCCCAGTGGAACTGATGCAGAGTTTGGATCCAGGCATCAGAGCAATTACTTGAGCGTGGGTAGGGGTTTTTGTAGGGAAACAACAATGGTTCAAGGGAGAACACTAGATTTGTTTACGGATGACTGATGATTTCAATCACACTCATTCCATGCTTACCCACCATTGTCCACTTGGGAAAGAAGTTAGTTTGAATTGGGGCAGAAAAATGAGGATTAACTTCAGGTTTATTTAGCTTTAAGTTTTTGGAATGTAACAAAAGAAATCAAATGTGAGGTACTTTTATGATGGATTGAACTTCTAGCAACCCAGCCAAATGGACAGAACCCTGTCTTAGCCTATTCAGCCAGTCTTTCTATCATAGCTTGAAGGAGAGCCTGGGGAGGGAGAAACCTGCAACATTGTGTGTTGAGCTTCCTCCAGTGCTTTTTCAACCCCTTCAAAGTACAAAGATGCATTGGCCTGTGAAACTAGGCTGAGCATAAGGAAAGAACTTGGTTCCCTGTGCATCCTGGTACAGAGAAATACAACCAAAAAGCCTGGATTTCTTTGATTTGTAGTACAGTTCAGTACAGTATTGAACACAGTGCATCATAAATCTAAAGGCCCTCTGTCATCGGCTGATTCCCCACTCTGGCACTCCAAGTGCAGAATGTGGGGGCCCACAAGGACTTTCAAAATTAATACTTGCCACTCGAGGCTTGTATTACACTCCCAAGGTACAGCTTTTCTCTGACCTTGGGTTGGTAAATGCTGCCACCACCCAAGTGCAGAACCCCTTTGAGAGCCCAAGAAGGCGCACTTGGGAATTCCTTCCTGTGGGGTATCCTCAAGCCTTTTCACACACACTGCTCCAGGGAAGAGCTGGGAAGGAAAAGAAAAAAAAAATCAGCTGTTGCCACCGGCTAACTAAAAACATGGGCACAAACCTCCTAAGACACAGAAATCCCCTCAGATTCTTAAAAAAGGTAAATTTTATTGGAAAAAGAAAGAAAACATCTGAAAACTCAGGCTGTGAGGGATTAAACACCAAAAATAACTTTCTTGGGGTTCAGCTTAAAGGTTACAAGCAAAACAAAAGCACCTGGGGTTAGCACAGAGGAATCCACAAACCAAAATAACAACAACAAAAAATCCCTGATCGCATCTTCCTAACATTTCCTACTTTACTGACATATCTGAGGTTTCAAATGAGTAGTTTCTAGGTATGATATAGTTGATTTCTCATACCCGGCTTGAGCTTTACCGCATACCTTGCGGTCTTATCCCTCTGTGTCCGAGGGAACAAAGACCCCCACACCCATAAGTTTTTCCCAATTTGAAAGTGTCCAGCTTCCGATTGGGTCCCCTGGTCTGGTGCCAACTCATTTTAAACTTACCTCTTAAACCTTTACAGGCAAGGCAGTTAGGGGGCAGCTGCTAAAGAGGATTCTACAGCTAACTGAATGGTGGGGAGTTACACAAGGGAGCTACCCCCCTCATTTATCACATGCCCCCCAAATCACAGCCAGTGCTGGCCAGCGTGGTTTAGGTCGGGTCCATATCAGCTGGGATTTCTTCCTGGAGGTTTAGGAAAACAGAGTTAATAAGAGACATGCACCTCTAATTTTACTACTAATTACATGAAGAACTAAATGGTATTTTCCACATTTTAAGGACTAAAATGACTTAGAATACAGGGACATTTTCACCCGGCTGATTCTGGGAAACCTTTCCGGGAGAGTGCAGCAGCCACTTTGTTAGAAGCTCCTGAAATGTGTTGTATCTCAAAGTCAAAGTCTTGAAGAGCTAAACTCCACTGAAGAAGTTTTTTGTTCGTCTCTTTGACTGTGTGAAGCCACTTCAGTGAGGCACGATCGGTCTGCAGTTGGAATCGCCATCCCCAAATGTATGGGAGTAGCTTCTCCAGAGCATAAACAATGGCGTAACACTTTTTTTCTGAGACTGACCAGTGGCTTTCGCTCTCAGAAAGTTTTTTTGCTGCGAAACACGACAGGATGGAATTGTTGATCTGGTCCTTCCTGCATTAAAACTGCTCCTAAACCACGCTCAGATGCATGTGGTTTACCACGAAAGGTTGGGGCCCTTAGTACAGAATCAGACGTAAGGGCCGCCTCAAGCTGGTTCAAGGCTTTCTGACACTTCTCAGTCCACTGAATGGCATTGGGCTGCTTTTTTCTGGTTAGGTCTGTCAGTGGGGTGGCAATTTGGCTGTCGTGTGGTACAAATTGTCGGTAATACCAGGTCAAGCCCAAGAAGGATTGGACTTGCTTCTTTGACTTAGGGACAGGCCAATTTTGGAAAGCATTTACCTTAGCCTCTAGGGGCTCTAATACTTGCTTCACAAAAATGGACTGAGATAATCCACAGTTTAAAGCCTTCATTCACATCACCCATTAAGCAGAAAGTGTCGTTACTGTACGTCAGCCTAATTTTCACACAACAAAAGTTTCTCTTGAAAAAACAGGTCCCTGTGTAGGTGACCCAACAACCCTATTGTCCTGCTCTGAATCGTCAGGTTTGCCCACCTCGCAAACCCTTGATTCTTGCCATACAGCTCCGTTGCTTCGTGTTGTCTGGGAGCGTCTGTAAAATAGGCCAGTAGAAAATTGCGTGGCGAGGGCAGGTCCCTGTAATTGAGCACCGATTCTATCAAAGCCTTGTAAGAGTAACAGTTGTTGCTTTGGATTATGAGGCGGTCTCACGGAGTGACATCCAACTGGCTGAAAATAGACACCACGGGGTAACTCATGAGGCCCACCTTCAACTCTCTGTTGAGCGAGGTTCTGTTGTCTTTTACAATCTTCCAACACAGGTAGAGCAGCGTGCAGGGCCGCCCGGGGGGGGGGAGGAGAGGGGCAAGTGGGACAATTGGCCCCGGGGCCCTCAGGGGCCCAGCGAGCCCTGGCCGAGACTCCCTTTCCCGGCGCGGGGCAGCGGCCGCTCTCCCACTGAGCACAAGTGGCACCTTTTTAATTTTTACTCACCCGGCGCCGCTCCGGGTCTTCGGCAGCAATTCGGCAGCGGGTCCTACAGTGCCAAAGACCCGGAGCGAGTGAAGGACATGCCGCCGGAGCGCCGCCCGGTGAGTACAAGCGGCGTCCCTGAAATTGCTTTGCCCCAGGCCCCCTGAATCCTCTGGGCGGCCCTGGCAGCGTGTTGTTTTAATCCATATAATCTACGCCATTCCCTGCTATGAAAAAGTCAATGGGGGCAGCCTCTGTAATAGTCAACAGAGGCAGTACCTTGATGTAGATGCTTTTCTCAATGTTGGTGTGCATAGGGGCTATTTGGAACAAGTCCAGCTTGGATTTGGTGCAGTCTTCAGACCTGGATGGACAAAAGCCATGGTGATTAAAAGATAATCTTTCAGGCTTCCTCTTATGGCTGGCCCTGTGTCTCAAAGCCCTTCTTTGAAGGATTTCAGAGGCCCTTTGCATTGCAGGTATGACACATTTCTCTTTCTCTTCCTCCTTTTAACGAACATCAACCCCGATCCCTGCTATGAAGGCAGATTGCCCGCCTTTGCCAGAACAGCCCAGGAGACATGGTCCACCATGTCTCTGGTTATGTTTTGGGCGACTGTTTTTATGTGGGGTTTAATAATCATAGAATCGGAAGGGACCTCAGGAGGTCATCTCGTCCAACCCCCTGCTCAAAGCAGGACCAATCCCCAATTTTTGCCCCCATCCCTAAATGGCCCCCTCAAGGATTGAACTCACAACCCTGGGTTTAGCAGGCCAATGCTCAAACCACTGAGCTATTCCCTCCCCCCAATCATCCAGGGTAGGAAACAGGCTCCACATGAGGCTGAGTTGAGGTGGGTCAAACCCTGAGCTAGATTCCTTTCCCCCACAAACTAGGGGGGCTTTCACTCCCTTTCCTCTCCAAAATTCCAGGTTGGCCCAGGAGGCATTGGGGAGGAGTAGCTAGAGAACAGAGCTATTGTTTGGTCAGGTTTGTGGAGAGCCTAGGCGTCTGTGCCCCTAGGTTGGAGATAACGTGTGAACCCTCCTCATTTCCCAGATTATGCCATAGGATGGTGTCCTGGGAACAGGTGAGGGGTCAGGCAAATGTTGCTGCCGGGTTCCCTTTCCTTGGAGGGCATGGGAAAGGGGCATTTCTACTGCATGGAACAGAGAGGAGGGGCCAAGATGTGGGAGGGAGCAGAGTTTGGAGTCTTCTTTTCTCAAGACTAAACATCCTATTTTTAAACCTTTCTTCATAAGTCAGTTTTTTTAAACCTCTTAAAATGTTTGTTGCTCTCCTCTGGACTCTCTCCAATTTGTTCACATCTTTCCTAAAGCATGGCACCCAGAACTGGACACAATACTCCAGCTGATGCCTCACCAGTGCTGAGTAAAATGGGACAATCACCTCCTGTGTCTTACCTATGACATTCCTGTTAATGCACCCCAGAATGAGATTAACCTTTCCGCAACTCCATCCCATTGTTGACCTATTCAATTTGTGATCCACTAGAACCACCAGAACCCTACTGCCACCTAGCCAGTTATTTCCCATTTTGTAGCTGTGCATTTGACTTTTTTTCCTTCCTAAGTGAAGTACTTTGGACTTATCTGTACTGAATTTCATCTTGATGAATTCAGACCAGTTCTTCAATTTGTCACGGTGGTTTTGAATTCTAATCTTGTCTTCCAGTGTCCTGGCAGCCTCACCCAGCTTGGTGTCATCTGCACATTTTATAAGCATACTCTCCACTCCATTATAAAGTCATACTGAAAATATTGAATACTACTTGATCCAGGACTTACGCCTATGGGACCCCACTGGAATGCCCTTCCCATTTGACAGTGAACAATTGATAACTACTCGTTGAATGCAGTCTTTAAACCAGTTATGCACCCACCTTTTATTGATTTCATCTAGACCATATTTCTGTAATTTGCTTATGAGAATATCATGTGGGACTGAGTCAAAAGCCTTACTAAAATCAAGATCTATCATGTCCACTGCTTCTCCTTATCCCCTAGGCCAGTCAAAGAAGGAAATTAGGTTGGTTTGGCATGATTTTTGCTTGACAAATCCATGCTTGCTATCAGTTATTAACCTATTATCTCTCAGGTGCTTACCTATTGATTATTTAATAATTTGTTCCAGTATCTTTTGAGGTACTGAAGTAAGGCTGAATGGTCTAAAATTCCATGGGTTATCTTTGTTCCCCTTTTTAAAGACAGGTACTGTTTTTCACTTCTCCTGTCCTCTGGGACTTCACCTGTCCTCCAGGAGCTCTTGAAGAGAATTGCTAACTGTTTTGAGATTGGGTCAGGTAGTTCAAGTACCCTATGATGGATTTCATCAATCCCTGCCCACTTGAATACAGCTAACAAGGCTAAACGTTCTTTAAGCTGATCTTTCCCTATTTTGGCTTATGTTTCTTCCTCCTTGTTGTTAATATTAATTGAGTTGAGTACCTGGTCCCCATTAACCTTTTTAGTGAAGACTGAAGCAAAATAGGCATTAAACACCTAAGCCTTCTTAATGTCACTGGTTATTAGCTCTCCTTCCCCACTAAGTAGAGGACTTGTCCTTTCCTTCATCTTTCTTTTGCTCCTAATATTTTTATAGAATCACTTCTTATTGCCTTTTATGTCCCTTACTAGGTGTCACTCATTTTATGCCTTAGGCTTTCTGATTTTGTCCCTATATGCTTGTGCTATGCGTCTGTACTCCTCCGTTGCAGTTTGTCCCTCTTTCCACTGTTTGTAGGATTCCTTTTGGGGTTTTCAGGTCATTAAAGAGCTGCTGATGGAGCCATATTGGCCTATTACTGTTCTTCCTATCTTTCCTTCACATTGGGATAATATGAAGTTGTGCCTTTAATATTGTCTCTTTGAGAAACTGACAGCTCTCCTGGAAAAACGTTTCCCCCTTAGATTGTCTCCCCATAAGACCTTAGCTACCAGTTCTCTGAGTTGGTTAAAGTCTGCTTTTTTGAAGTCTATTCTCCTTATTTTGCTGCTGTCGTTCCTGCCTTTCCTTAGAAACACAAATTGTATTATTTCATGCTCACTTTCACCAAAATTGCCTTCCACCTTCAGATTCACTACCAATTCCTCCCTGTTGGTCAGAACCAAGTCTAAAATAGCTCTCCCCATGGTTACTTTCTCCACTTTCTGAAACAAAAAGTTGTCCCCAATACATTCCAAGAAATTAACTGGAAATTTTGTGTTTTGCCATATTACTTTTCCAAGAGACGTCCGGGTAGTTAGTCTCCTATTACGACCAGGCCTTTTCTTTTGGATAATTCTGTTATTTGTTTTGAAATGCTTCATCCATCTGTTCTTCCTGATTTGGAAGAAAAACTTTGGAGGCAATTGTAGAACTTATCTTTATCCTTGTCACTATGTTCCGCTGTCAGAGCATTGCACTGTATGATTGACATCTTTAGGAATTTGGTTTGGAATCTAACATATATGATACATTGGTCGACAGGTTCCCAGCGGATGAGTGCTTTTTCTGCGGAATTTATCATAATGGGCAGCACTCCCTCTGAGTGTACATTGTCACTATGACGTGAATAGATTAGATGTTTCTTCTCTTGCTGGAATTGCTTCTTATCCAGGCCCACCAAGAGCAATTCCGGGCCCCAGGGCAGAACAGTCAATGGGCCCCCCCTGGTGCATGCATGCACAAGCCGCACCCATGCGGACGTGGTCCACCTGACATTTGGGCGGTGCTGCACCTGTGCTGGTTGGTGCCCAGTGAACTGCTGGCTACGCTGCTGGGTCCGCTCTTTCAGCATGGCCAGGGCTTCCACATGCCCGCCCGGCTGCCTTTGCCGCCGCTAATACCACCCCACCCGCCATAGGTGTTGACTTTTTTGGTTTTGCCGGTGGGTGCCCCATCCCAGCTCCGCCCCCTTCCCCAAGGCCAAGCCCCCACTTTGCCCCCACTCCACCACTTCCTGCCCCTGCTCTTCTTCCTCCCCCTAGGACCCCTCCCCTGAGTGCCTCCTTCCCACTGCTCACTCCTTTCCGCACCCTCCTGCCTTGAGGCTCAGCCTCCCCCCAAAACTGTCAATGTTCAGCATATTTATACACTTTGTTCATATTCTAGTTATTGAATGTGTGTCTATCATTGGTATCATAACAATGTAATCATTATTAAAATAGTAATGAACTACATCATTACATTAGCATGAATTACAGTATATTAAAATCATAACACTCAGCTACAAGCTGTCTTCACTAACATCCCAATTTAAAGACATTGTGCTCAACCTGTGCTTCACCCAGAGCTGTCATTGGGTATGGCAAATAAGGGTGACCGTCCTGGGCCCTTTGCTCCGGGACTCGAGCACCCACCAGCAACCCCCCTCCCAGAACTGCCCCCTCCCCCCAGTGCCTCCTGCCTGCCGGTGGGCCTGCCAATCAGTTCCTCCCCCTCCCTCCCAGCACCAGCCATGGATCAGCTGTTTTGCAGTGTCAGGAGGCACTGTGGGGGGAGAGGAGAGGAGCGAGGCTGCAACGTGCTCGGGAGAGGGGCAGAACTGGGCTGGGAAGAGATGGGGTAGGGGCGGGATGGGGGGGCGGGAAGATGTGGGGCAAGGGTGGGTCTTTGGGGGAAGGGGTGGAGGGGGGCAAGGCCTGGGTGGAATCGGGGGGAGCACCCACCGGCAGATTAGAAACTCTGCACCTATGTCCCAGGCCACACGCCCCTCTAGGGATGGCCCTGGCTTCACCCCTGCTTAGGGCCTGTTTGGGAGCTGATGGCTGTGGGAAGAAAGCGGATGGGAGGGACAAGCAGTGGGGAGTCTTTCCCCTCTCCCTTCTGCTTTTCTCCTCTCCCTTCTTATCACTCTCCCTGCCCCTTTCCTTCTCTCTTGTTTCTTCTCTAAGTCCTTGCTCCCCTTCCTGATGTTTCCCTCCTGTTGTTTCCCACCCATGTCCCTTTTCCCATCTCTCTCTGCTCCCCACTTCCTGGTGGCTCTGTCTAGTGCCTGCTACCACCCCACACTCAAAGCAGCACAGGAGGTTCCCCCTCCTCAGGTAGGAAGGGTGGCCTAGTGGTTAAGGAACAGGTCTGGGGCTCAGATGTGCTGGGTTTGAGTCTCTGCTCTGCCACAGACTCCCTGCTTAGCCTTGGGAAAGTCACTTCTCTCCTGGGTGCCCTAGATCCCACCTACCAAATGGGGCTGTCTGACCCTGCCTCCTAGGCTAAATCCATTCATGGCTGTGTGATGATGGGGGAAATGGAGCTACCAAGGTGGGTAGATTTGGGCTGAATTTCTCCACAGCCTGAGAGTGAGAGCCAGCTCCACGCAGAGGGCACGGGAGACAGAAGGGCTCAGGCCAGCTCTGCACAGAGGGGGGTCCTGACTTCAGCCCTGCAGCTTCTGCCACGAGGGCAGCTGGGGGTCCCGAGCTGGGGGCTTCAGCCCCACATCTTCTGCCGAGGTCCGGGGCTCCTCCTGCCCAGTATGGCTCCTGCTGGGGTCCGGGACTTCTTCTGGCCCCCCCCCCCCCAACACACACACCCAGGGTGGCTTCTTCTAGGGTCTGGGACTTCTCCTTCACCCCCCTGCTGTGCCCAGCACAGCTTCTGTTGGGGTCCAGGGCTTTTTCTCCTCACCCCTCCCAGTGCGGCTCCTACCAAGGTCCGAGGCTCCCCCACAGCCCAGTACAGCTCCTGTCAGGGTCCAGAGCTTTTCCTTCCTCCTGACCCCACCCGGTGCAGCTCCTGTTGGCATTCGGGGTTTCTCCTTCCCCTAATCCGCGACTGCATACATCCAGGGTGTGCACCTAGGAGCCCTGCAGCCTGCTTGGGCGATTTCAAAGGGCCCAGGGCTCCCAGCTGCCACCACCACTACCATGGCAAGAGTGGTGGCCAGAGGCCCTGGTCCCTTTGAAATCTCCCAGGCCCCTAGGCAATTGCCTCCTTTGCCCCTCCTCCCCCCATCAGCAGACCTGTCCTTATCTGCAATTCTGCACCAGTCAGTCTGCTCTCACTGATGCCCAGGATTTCAAGTCCATACCTGTCCATCTCCCTCATCAGCTGCGAGATCTTTTATGTTTATCTTTTATGTTTATCACTTATGTTCCAGTAACAGACTCTGAAGTTTCAGAGTAGCAGCCGTGTTAGTCTGTATTTGCAAAAAGAAAAGGAGGGCTTGTGGCACCTTAGAGACTCTGAAGTGTTTTCTTGCTGCCAACATCAAGCTTTTTCGAGTCCTGTCTTCCAGAGACTGGTCTTCACCTAGAACCTTCATGCAGCACAAGGGGTCAGCAGAGTTCTCTACTGAGCAGCCATGTCTGCCGGAATGGTAGCCAGGTTCCATTTCTATAACCAAGGAACTTTTAAAGAATACAATATATTATGACATTATACAATATTTATTACATTATACAAGGTGTGTATAGGGTAAATTATTTCACATGGTATATTTTACATTTGGAAAAGCACCTAGAGCCGTGGAGTGATATTTCCATTAGAATGAAAAATAATTTATAATACAATTATGTGGTGGAAGCTGAAAACAGCTCTTAGGCCCAGTACTACAAAGACTTCCATGCAGGCTTTAACTTTAGGCACTATAAATAGCTGTAGAAATATAGGCCCACATTACATTTGGGTGAACTATGGATTTAAATTGAGCTGGGATATTAGCATGGGCCATAGGCCCAAAGCATGCGACCAGAAAGAATAAGATCATGAGAGAGCAGGGCTGTTGTGTTAAACTTGCAGTGACCTTTTGAAATACCAGTGTTATCTTTATTTATGGTTTCGGCTGAAGTAATAGAAATAAAACATGGTTCAACTGGGAACCAGGTGTAGTAAATAATTGGCTAGATAAGAAACTCCTTCATCTGGGCTTAGCTAAGGTCTGATAATTAGCAATGACATCACTGGTTAAAGGGTATAAAAAAGTAAACTCTTAAAGGGTTCATTATTAATACTTGCCTAACCAAGTTGAAGCCGACCAATATGGGTTAGGCACTCTGGGTTTAGCCTGTTTGTAAGTATCTTGATCAAATGCTTATAAATGTTTTGCTTACTGTTTGGATGTAGCAAATTGCTTATTTTTTATGCTTTTGAGACATGATGAGAGTAATTGTGTAAATACTATTCAGCCTTTGGATTTAGTAAAGGCATTTATGGTTAAATTAGTGTTGTGGTCTGTCATAAATATAAAGGGAAGGGTAACCCCTTTGAAATCCCTCCTGGCCAGGGGAAAGCTCCTCTCACCTGTAAAGGGTTAAGAAGCTAAAGGTAACCTTGCTGGCACCTGACCAAAATGACCAATGAGGAGACAAGATACTTTCAAAAGCTGGGAGGAGGGAGAGAAACAAAGGGTATGTGTGTCTGTCTATATGCTGTTTCTGCCGGGGATAGACCAGGAATGGAGTCTTAGAACTTTTAGTAAGTAATCTAGCTAGGTATGTGTTAGATTATGATTTCTTTAAATGGCTGAGAAAAGAATTGTGCTGAATAGAATAACTATTTCTGTCTGTGTATCTTTTTTGTAACTTAAGGTTTTGCCTAGAGGGGTTCTCTATGTTTTGAATCTAATTACCCTGTAAGGTATCTACCATCCTGATTTTATAGAGGTGATTTCTTTACTTCTATTTCTATTAAAAGTCTTCTTGTAAGAAAACTGAATGCTTTTTCATTGTTCTCAGATCCAAGGGTTTGGGTCTGTAGTCACCTATGCAAATTGGTGAGGCTTTGTATCCAACATTTCCCAGGAAAGGGGGGTGCAAGTGTTGGGAGGATTGTTCATTGTTCTTAAGATCCAAGGGTCTGGGTCTGTAGTCACCTAGGCAAATTGGTGAGGCTTTTTTACCAAACCTTGTCCAGGAAGTGGGGTGCAAGGTTTTGGGAAGTATTTTGGGGGGAAAGACATTTCCAAACAGCTCTTCCCCAGTAACCAGCATTTGTTTGGTGGTGGTAGCGGCCAATCCAAGGACAAAGGGTGGAATATTTTGTACCTTGGGGAAGTTTTGACCTAAGCTGGTAAAGATAAGCTTAGGAGGTTTTTCATGCAGGTCCCCACATCTGTACCCTAGCATTCAGAGTAGGGGAGGAACCTTGACATGGTCATACCCTGCATAAATAATAATTATTCCAGCAGTAGCCCCATTGATGGCACTACTTACAGTGCATAAAGTTAAGCAGGTACATAAAAGCCTTTGCAGGACTGGGGTCTAAATGAGTTCTACTTTCAGCTTCCACCTGATGCTTATATTTAAAATATAAATAAGACTTTGCAGAACAAGGGCCATAGTGTGTCTCCATTGGGAATGCTGGCTCTCTAGTGCTGTTTGTCACTGCTGTGTGTCTCTGGCAAACGATGACAAGCTGTTGTGTTCTATAATTTTTCAAACCCATTTCTACTCCCCCTCACAAACATTGTGTGCACCTTGCACTGATGGCTGCTTTGTAACACTCATCCCAGCTTCCAGGCACTTGCAGGTTTAAATTGGTGAAAATGGTGGGTTCTCTGTCACTTGAAATCATGATCTGAGGCTGTCAGTAACTCAGGCAGAGGTTAAGGGTCTTTGACAGGAGTGGGTGGATGAGCTTCTGTGGCCTGTGATGTGCAGGAGGTCAGACTGGATGATCATGATGGACCCTTCTGGCCTTAAAGATGATTCAGGCAGGGGCTTGGCAGACTTCCTGTTTGTGGTTGAAGGCATTTGGCTCATTTAAGACCATAGCCTGGCCAAGTCAGAGTCAACCGTGGCAGTTTTGCTCCTTTCTTTTTTCACCCTCTCAGGTCATGTGCACAACAGCTGATGCAGTCTGAGTGTGCCGCTTCACTGAACTGAAAGCACAAAAGCTTACGTTAGTGACGAAACGTGTACAACTAGCCCAAACGAAACTCACTGTGGGCATGTCTACACAGCAGCTGGGAGGTGTAATTCCCAATAAAGGTATTCAGACATGCACTAGCTCTGCTTGAGCTAGTACCCCAGTACAATCCTGCCCAACACCCTGGGTACATATTCAGGTGGCTAGCCCAAGCTACTGCCCAGGGTCATCACGGCCATGCTACTATTTTTAGCACACTAGCATGAGCAGAGCTTGTACATGTCTGTCTACCTGCACTGGAAATCATGTTCCCAGCTGCAGTGTAGACATGTCCTTGTCATAAATATAAAGGGAAGGGTAAACACCTTTAAAATCCCTCCTGGCCAGACGAAAAACCCTTTCATAGAATCATAGAATCATAGAATATCAGGGTTGGAAGGGACCCCAGAAGGTCATCTAGTCCAACCCCCTGCTCAAAGCAGGACCAAGTCCCAGTTAAATCATCCCAGCCAGGGCTTTGTCAAGCCTGACCTTAAAAACCTCTAAGGAAGGAGATTCTACCACCTCCCTAGGTAACGCATTCCAGTGTTTCACCACCCTCTTAGTGAAAAAGTTTTTCCTAATATCCAATCTAAACCTCCCCCATTGCAACTTGAGACCATTACTCCTCGTTCTGTCATCTGCTACCATTGAGAACAGTCTAGAGCCATCCTCTTTGGAACCCCCTTTCAGGTAGTTGAAAGCAGCTATCAAATCCCCCCTCATTCTTCTCTTCTGCAGACTAAACAATCCCAGCTCCCTCAGCCTCTCCTCATAAGTCATGTGCTCTAGACCCCTAATCATTTTTGTTGCCCTTCGCTGGACTCTTTCCAATTTATCCACATCCTTCTTGTAGTGTGGGGCCCAAAACTGGACACAGTACTCCAGATGAGGCCTCACCAGTGTCGAATAGAGGGGAACGATCACGTCCCTCGATCTGCTCGCTATGCCCCTACTTATACATCCCAAAATGCCATTGGCCTTCTTGGCAACAAGGGCACACTGCTGACTCATATCCAGCTTCTCGTCCACTGTCACCCCTAGGTCCTTTTCCGCAGAACTGCTGCCTAGCCATTCGGTCCCTAGTCTGTAGCGGTGCATTGGATTCTTCCACCCTAAGTGCAGGACCCTGCACTTATCCTTATTGAACCTCATCAGATTTCTTTTGGCCCAATCCTCCAATTTGTCTAGGTCCTTCTGTATCCTATCCCTCCCCTCCAGCGTATCTACCACTCCTCCCAGTTTAGTATCATCCGCAAATTTGCTGAGAGTGCAATCCACACCATCCTCCAGATCATTTATGAAGATATTGAACAAAACGGGCCCCAGGACTGACCCCTGGGGCACTCCACTTGACACCGGCTGCCAACTAGACATGGAGCCATTGATCACTACCCGTTGAGCCCGACAATCTAGCCAGCTTTCTACCCACCTTATAGTGCATTCATCCAGCCCATACTTCCTTAACTTGCTGACAAGAAAGCTGTGGGAGACCGTGTCAAAAGCTTTGCTAAAGTCAAGAAACAATACATCCACTGCTTTCCCTTCATCCACAGAACCAGTAATCTCATCATAAAAGGCGATTAGATTAGTCAGGCATGACCTTCCCTTGGTGAATCCATGCTGACTGTTCCTGATCACTTTCCTCTCCTCTAAGTGCTTCAGGATTGATTCTTTGAGGACCTGCTCCATGATTTTTCCAGGGACTGAGGTGAGGCTGACTGGCCTGTAGTTCCCAGGATCCTCCTTCTTCCCTTTTTTAAAGATGGGCACTACATTAGCCTTTTTCCAGTCATCTGGGACTTCCCCCGTTCGCCACGAGTTTTCAAAGATAATGGCCAAGGGCTCTGCAATCACAGCCGCCAATTCCTTCAGCACTCTCGGATGCAATTCGTCCGGCCCCATGGACTTGTGCACGTCCAGCTTTTCTAAATAGTCCCTAACCACCTCTATCTCTACAGAGGGCTGGCCATCTCTTCCCCATTTTGTGATGCCCAGCACAGCAGTCTGGGAGCTGACCTTGTTAGTGAAAACAGAGGCAAAAAAAGCATTGAGTACATTAGCTTTTTCCACATCCTCTGTCACTAGGTTGCCTCCCTCATTCAGTAAGGGGCCCACACTTTCCTTGGCTTTCTTCTTGTTGCCAACATACCTGAAGAAACCCTTCTTGTTACTCTTGACATCTCTTGCTAGCTGCAGCTCCAGGTGCGATTTGGCCCTCCTGATATCTTTCCTACATGCCCGAGCAATATTTTTATACTCTTCCCTGGTCATATGTCCAACCTTCCACTTCTTGTAAGCTTCTTTTTTATGTTTAAGATCCGCTAGGATTTCACCATTAAGCCAAGCTGGTCGCCTGCCATATTTACTATTCTTTCGACCTTTCACCTGTAAAGGGTTAAGAAGCTAGGATAACCTCGCTGGCACCTGACCACAATGACCAATGAGGAGACAAGATACTTTCAAAAGCTGGAGGGAGGGAGAAACAAAGTCTCTCTCTGTCTGTGTGTGTGATGCATTTGCCGGGAACAGAAAGGAATGCAGTCTTAGAACTTAGTAAGTAATCTAGCTAGATATGCATTAGATTCTGTTTGTTTAAATGGCTGAGAAAATAATCTGTGCTGAATGGAATGGATATTCCTGTTTTTGTGTCTTTTTGTACCTTAAGGTTTTGCCTAGAGGGATTCTCTATGTTTTGAATCTAATTACCCTGTAAGGTATTTACCATCCTGATTTTACAGAGGTGATTCTTTTACTTTTTATTCTATTAAAATTCTTCTTTTAAGAACCTGATTGCTTTTTCATTGCCCTTAAGATCCAAGGGTTTGGGTCTGTGTTCACCTATGTAAATTGGTGAGGATTTTTATCAAACCTTCCCCAGGAAAGGGGGTTTAGGGTTTGGGGAGGATTTTGGGGAGAAAGACGTTTCCAAGCGGGCTCTTTCCTGGTTATATATCTGTTAGACGCTTGGTGGTAGGCAATAAAGTCCAAGGGAAAAAGGAAAATAGTTTTTACCTTGGGGAAGTTTTAACCTAAGCTGGTAAATATAAGCTTAGGGGGTTTTCATGCAGGTCCCCACATCTGTACCCTAGGCTTCAGAGTGGGGAAGGAATCTTGACAGTCCTGTATCACAAACTACTTACTCCCGTCCTCCCTTATGTTCCCTCCATGTGCAGAGAAGAAGAACAGAACACTGTAAGATAGTTTCTTCTTTCACATCTTATCAATAAAAATGAGGAGAGTTTATTTCAAGCTGAGTGAGCAGACGGAAAACAGGGGCTGCTTGTAAATGTGAACATGTTTTCTGTTGCAACAATTGTGAGCTTCCTTTTGGGGATGAATTTTAAAAGCCTAATTCACCCCAAACCAGCTTTCTTCAGTGATGCAGGTTAAGTACAGACTGCATTATATTGCAGTTGAACTAAATCATACTAGATACAGCTTTATGAAGAGATTCTAAATCTCTTATTAGGAGAGAAGTGGAGGTCTGAATTATTTGTTTCTTTCTAGAAAATACAGTGGCTGTAATCTCATAATTGTATCTTTATTCAATCTCCAGGTACATGTCTTGTATTTAAACCTTAAGGAAGAAAAGTGTTCCAAATTTTGTTCTATTTTGCAAACATATTTGCAGATCTACGCATGGGAAAGAGAACAAAGAGAACATTGTAGTTCTAACTTAAACATATGGAGGAAGTTGGCATTGAGAAAATCACTTAAAGGAGGACTTCAGTCCCTCTGCTGTGCACTTTATTGTTTGAATTCCCTCTCCAAAGAAAACTCAGTGGCTTTTCCCTAAGCAATTGGAATGTTCTATAATTCACCCCCCCC
The DNA here is from genome assembly GCF_965152275.1 of Natator depressus. NCBI lineage: Eukaryota > Metazoa > Chordata > Testudines > Cheloniidae > Natator > Natator depressus. The sequence continues at coordinate 17,898,793 of NC_134239.1, forward strand.
CCCCCAAAAAAAAAAACAACACACAACCCCTAACACTTTAGTAAAGTGTTTAGGGGAAACATTTTTAAAAACTCCTTTTGGAAGTTTTGACCCAACTTTTGTTTTACCTCTCTGGCTAATGAATAGCAGATGCCACAAATGCTCAACTCTCAGACACAGTTACAGGAATCTCTCAGTCATGGGCCAATTTCAAATACAAAAAAAAAAAAAGAAAAAAAGAAAAGGAATTTTAAAGTGATTTCCCATTGTTGATTATAATTGAAAATTTATGTTCCAGCAAAGGTTGTTGAATAAACTCTGAGCAGCAGCAACCCTCTGGGATACAGGGGTTTGTTCCAACTCAACCGAGGAACTCCGCTGCACCAGTGCTCATAATGGCGACTATGAGCTGCACATTCCCTGGGTGCCTCTGGCCAGGGCTTACCTGATTTTTGACAGGGCTACCTGCCAGTGACCAAAATACTCTGTCACGCACCCCTCCAAGGGTTACATTTTGTTGTTCTGTTTCAAGTTAGCCCCTGTTATTTGGAACCTGACAATGCCCATGTGGCTGCTTTGTATTTTCACTGCTGGGTTAAGTGCAAAGGACACAACCTGAACCTGCCTCTAAAAGCTTTGAGTGTCTGCCCAGAAAGCCGGGGTATCAGTTAATGCTTTCTCCACCAGGAATGTAAAGATTTATACAGAGCTGAGATGATTTTCACCAGCCCCGGGGTTTCCTTAGCTCTGCTGTCTGCCAGTTCAGCTCTCAGGACACTCAGCCAGTCCCTTCCCCTGTTTTAAGCCTTACGCAGGCACCGTTCCCCACCACCACCCCCCGTGACCCTTATCCTTTGTCTATTGCTCCACCTCCACTGACTAGGCCAGTTTCCTTGTAAGCTATAAGCACTCCATTTGTTTGTTTTCTCTCCTTTTTTGTGGGGGTGAGAGTCTGAGCAGCATGTCGGGGTTGCAAGAGGGGACAGAATCTCTCCACAATGCACCTGAGAGATGGAGAGAGAGTGGGGCAGACATGTCCAGAGGTGAAGTGAGAATTGGCGTTGCCTTTAAATCACCTAAAATGCAGGCTCTTGCACATGGTATTTCACACTTTTATGGGAGAGGACTCCTGAAAACTTCACCTCCAGTTACATGTTTGTAGAGTTCCCACAGCTCCTTCCTCTTTGTGGCTACAGTCCTGAGATTGTGAAATCTTCTGAACAGAACCCATTTAACTGGTTACATGAGAATATTATTTGTTTGTGTAATTGCTGGATGTTTCCTTATAGCTGTTCCCGCAACTTTATGATACCAGTAGGTGCATGGGGCTGTGGCAGTGTATTGCTCTCTGTGCTCTACAGGACTACGCATGCCATTAATTTTTCAACAAAGAATAAATAAAATAAAATGATGCACATCTTAGCTTAAATCCTCTAATTTGCCATTTCAGATCTTCCCATGATGAGCAGAGGGAAATCGCTGACTGACATCCTTGTGCAGAGACTGGGCAATATTCTGTCGTATGAGGGCTGTTATAAAAATCAAGGAAGCATTGAAGATCAGTTTTAATTGGAGATGATTCAGTTTCTTTGTTGAGGAAATAGCCATTTGCTCAAAGCTTTTCTGTTCTTCCTCTTAGATTTTTGTTTTGTGCATCTGTGATTGAGCACCGAAAAAACCGAGAGAAATAAATCAAACAAGGGCCTCCAGATTTACTTTGTAGCTTTCTGGCTAATGGTAAGTTCATCACTCTCTGCATTTTGTGCATTTTGCCTTAAAATGGGCTAATTTCAATCTGATGTCATTATAGTTAATCCATTCGATTTATGGGGGCTGATCAGTATGTCACAAACGTTCAAAATACCTTTCCAAGCTAGCCCTGGTTCTCAGGACACATTTACTCCAGGACTCTGATGCACAGATTCCAGACTGTGCTAGGATATTTTCTGAATTAGGTATCCCCACCCCAGGGTTTGGAAATCCATTCAGATGATAAATAATATTCTAGCACCTTTCATCCTAAAACTTCAGCTGGCTTTACAAACAGTAACTAAGCTGCATGACACCCCTGTGAGTTAGAGGAAAACAATTGTCCCCATTTTACAGATAGGGAAACTGCGGCACGGGAAGACAAAATGAGCTATCCAATGAGTGACTTGTGAGGAAAAGAACTGAGGAGTTATAAGCTTCAGTGCCCTGCTCTCACCACTAGGCTACTGTCAGGGTTCCCTCCCCACTCTGAACTCTAGGGTACAGATGTGGGGACCCGCATGAAAGACCCCCTAAGCTTATTTTTACCAGCTTAGGTTAAAAACTTTCCCAAGGCACAAATTTCACCTTGTCCTTGAACAGTATGCTGCTGCTACCACCAAGTGATTTAGACAAAGAACAGGGAAAAGATCACTTGGAGTTCCTATTTCTCCAAAATATCCCCCCAAGCCCTTACACTCCTTTCCTGGGAGGCTTGATAATAAACAAGATGAGCACAAACCAGCCTTGGATTTTTAAGACCCATAAAACCCAATCAGATTCTTACAAAACAAAACTTTATTAGAAGAACAAAAAAAGATAAGAGAACAACTCTGTAAAATCAGAATGGAAGATAATCTTACAGGCAGTCAGATTTAAAACACAGAGAATCCCTCTAGGCAAAACCTTAAGTTACAAAAAGACACAAAAACAGGAATACACATTTCCTCCAGCACAGCAAATTTCACAAGCCAAAACAAAGAAAACCTAATGCATTTTCTAGCTAGATAACTTAAGAACTTTACAGGAGTTGGGGGGCTAAGAGGGATAAATACCAGAGAGGGAGAGGAATTATTTAAGCTCAGTACCAATGTGGACACAAGAACAAATGGATATAAACTGGCCATCAGGAAGTTTAGACTTGAAATTAGACGAAGGTTTCTAACCATCAGAGGAGTGAAGTTTTGGAATAGCCTTCCAAGGGAAGCAGTGGGGGCAAAAGATCTATCTGGCTTTAAGATTAAACTTGATAAATTTATGGAGGAGATGGTATGATGGGATAACATGGTTTTGCTAATTAAATATTCATGGTAAATAGGCCCAAAGGCCTGTGATGGGATGTTAGATGGGGTGGGATCTGAGTTACTACAGAAAATTCTTTCCTGGGTATCTGGCTGCTGAATCTTGCCCATATGCTCAAGGTTTAGCTGATCGCCATATTTGGGATTGGGAAGGAATTTTCCTCCAGGGCAGATTGGAAGAGGCCCTGGAGGTTTTTCGCCTTCCTCTGTAGCATGGGGCACGGGTCACTTGCTGGAGGATTCTCTGCTCCTTGAAGTCTTTAAACTACGATTTGAGGACTTCAGTAGCACAGATATAGGTGTGAGGTTTTTTGCAGGAGTGGTGGGTGAAATTCTGTGGCCTGCGTTGTGCAGGAGGTCAGACTAGATGATCATAATGGTCCCTTCTGACCCAAATATCTATGAATCCTTGATCTGTTCCCGGCAAAGGTATCACACAGACAGACAAAAGCCTTTCCCCCCGCTCCAGATTTGAAAGTATCTTGTTCCCTCATTGGTCATTTTGGGTTAGGTGCCAGCCAGGTTACCTGAGCTTCTTAACCCTTTACAAGTGAAAGGGTTTTGCCTCTGGCCAGGACGGATTTTATAGCACTGTATACAGAAAGGTGGTTACCCTGCCCTTATATTTATGACAGCTGCCCTTCTTCCCTCTAGATAGAATAAGAATTGTTATTCCATTATTAACTATTAATAATGAGACTTTACACAGTATTTTAGTTTTTCCCCTGATACTGGTGATGGAAAACCAAAGCAGTGACCTGCTTCAAAGTGCTCTTGACGACCTTCTTCAGGAAGACTTCAAACGATTTAAAGACAAACTATCACACTCTGACTTTGAGGGGAAAGGTACCATCCCCCGAGGTCGGCTGGAGAATGCTGATAGGACCGATATGAAGAACCTCCTGATGGCATTCTATGGTGCAGCAGCTGCAGTGGATGTAACTATAGACGTTTTCACTCAGATCAGCCTCAGAGAGGCTGCTGCAAAACTCAGAGAAGAAAGAGAGAAAGGTAAGAAACCTAAAGTTACTCTAAAACCTGGGAGTCTCCCGGGGCAGTAGCAGAAGGAGAAACAGGCTGATGGCAGGAATGACAAATTCTGAACCCCAGCTGGAAATGAGGGGGACTCAAAGTAGAGATGCCTACAGCAGATTCTCTGACCTGCTCCACTTCCTTTTTACCAGTCAGCCAGCACAAGGGGAGCAGAGGCAGCCTGTAACTCTCCATCTGAGGAAATCCCCAGGTGTGTGTGTGTGTGTGGGGGGGATCCCCAGTGGGTGTAGAGCCAACAAAGTGATGCAGAGAGAGTGCCACGGACAGAGAGGTGGGGAAGAGGAGTAACTAGAGTGCATCCCCAGCTGGGGGACTGTTCTTTGGGGACCATTGGGAGCTGGCAAGTTAGAACAGCTCCCAGGCTGCTGTAATCTGTGCTGCACCTGGGACATAGAATCAAGGATGTGTAGTTGGAAACTGATCACAGCAGAGAGTCTGGCCCAATAGAGTCTCACCAAACAGCTGACTGGCCCCATGAGACCCTTCTGGAATTCCAAGCAGGAATTTTATATTGGAGGCTATTTTTCACTGAAAACAAACAAAACAAATCCGGTGCAATACAAGCAGCCAAGGACCAGCAAATCTGGAGAGCTGCAGTTCCGAAGTCCCTCGGCTGCTTTTCAGTGTCCCACATGAGTGTAAGAGCCAGTGCCAATGGGGCTCCACTCTTTAGTTAGACTCCATGTGCTCTGTTATGAGCTAAACTCAATCCTGTTATAGTCATTCCTGTTCCTCTCACCCACAGTGACAGTGGAGCTCAGCTGGGTTGGTTCTGCCTGGGGTCCCTGGGATGGAACGCTCCAGGGCTGGCAGTGGGGCTCTCCCTAGAGGCCTTTGGCATTCACTGCCCTGGACAGTCCCCCAGGGTGTGAGTTTAATATTCCCCAGAGCACAATGCAGGAAGCATTTATTTGTTGTTGACTGTGAGCTCTGTTAAGAAGGCATGTCCTTGTGAAGTGACTGGGCAATCTCTCAGTTTGTATTTAAGTCTTTTAATCTCACAATCGGATGATGATGGAAAACATAACATCCCCCGTGGTGAGCTAGAGAAAGCCAATGTGTTAGATGTGCCTCAAGCCTGTTAGAATGCTCTGGGGAACATGGGATGGATGTAACCCCAGAAATCCTCAATCAGATCGACCTGAGACAGTCAGCTTCTAAGGTCATGGAGGAAACAAAGATGGGTAAAGAATCTAAAGTTGCCATGACTCCTGGGAAGCTCTTCTTCAATATTTGCCCTTCCACCAACCCCCCTACAAAGATATAGCAGAAGCAGGAACAGCTGCAGTTAATAATACCGAGTAGATTCCAAGGCCCAAGGGAAAGCCAGTGGGAGCTGGAGTGATTCAAAGCAGGGATGCAGGATTTTCCTAGTGCGCATGTGAAATTAGATGTTCTGGAAACACACAAGTTGCTATACGGATACTGTACAAGCAAGTGACATCAGAAGAAAGAGCTGTGATCAATGGCATGGTGGTCCTGGTCAGTTTTTAGATTGGATCTTAGTGGAGAAACTGAGAATGAGAAATGAGGGTGAGAGCAAGTGATTTGGGGGAACTGGCAGTACAGGACCAGACTCCCCTGAGTTCTACTCCTTTGCCTGGTGCGATGGCCCAAGAAGTGTAGCAGAAAGCGGAAGGGGAATCCCCAGCTAGCACAGAGGCTGCTCCTGTGCCACCATCTCGTGCAGTCCCTAGCACAGCAGGTGTGGAACGAACACTATTGTGCTCCAGCGATCCCTGCAGCTCTACTGGCCCCTCGGGATCACAGCTGGCTGGTGTAATTTAGAACAACCCTCAAGCTCAGACCATTTGAGAACTAGCCCCAGCCTCAGGATCAGGGAGCTGCAATCAGGGTGGAGGATGGGAGAACAACCGGACACTGCTGTGGCCGCACATATAGCGCACAGCAGAGCATCTGTCCCTAAAGGGAGATCTCATGTCTTTCTGTTCCTGTTAGTTGTAGTTTCTAAACCTTTTTCCTGTGAGGACAGCCTTTAAACCTCAAACCATCATGGGGGTGAAAGGATGAAGCAGCTGTCAGCATTGCTTTAGCAGGAGGCTGAAGGGACCTTAATACACCCAGTGCGCTTTAGCAACAGAATTACTTGGCTCTGTTTGAGATGTACCTACGGGCTTAACCCTTCCCAGAGCCCAGAGGTCAGCTCCGGGCATGCTGCTACAATTGTGGTGGGCATGGAATTCATACAGAGGGGGAGATGAGCGAGGGAAGAAAGCTGAGGAGTAGGAGTAAGGCCAGAGTGGGAGGTGGAAGGGAATGTGTTCCCCCCCCCCCCACCTGGACACGTCACTAAGTGGCCTGGGGCTGTATGGGCTGTTTATCAGAGCTCCGTCCATGTGGGCGGAACCCTGGGACACTGTGGCTCCATTGGAGCTGCGCTGCCAGGGAATGGGGGAAACAGGACAGGGTCGGAAGGCACAGGTCATGTCTGCACGTCTGAGAGAGATTTTTGCAACATCATCATCATTGAGCCTCCTTGGGAGAGCATGACTCCTCTTGAATGGAGATACAGAAATTTCTTATGGTGACAGCAGCAGAAGGGAACCCTGATTTTTTCTGGAAGAGGGTAACGGCTAAGGGACAAATATTAACTATTGTTTACATTTGTGAAACTTTGACCTTTTACATCATTTTAACAAGAAAAATATTGAAAAAAACGTAATAGATAAATTAGGTGACTCCGGCATTTCACTCTCCAATGTTTTGTGAATTCTTGGATCAAAGAAATGCTTTGGGAAGACTGGTGCAAATGCTTTTAGGCTCAGAAAATTTTTGTAAGCCTTGCTCCTGACCAGCAATGATCAGAGACATTCACTCCCTTATTCCCAGCAACCACAAACTTCTTGAGCTACCTGTCATGCATAGGAAGTGTGACTAACAGGGTGCAGCAAATTGCCAACAGAAAATTGTGTTTTTGTCAAAACAATTATTTTGTGTGAAAATTGTCAGCTTTCCATGGGAAAAACAAACTTTTCTTATGAAAACAGAAAAAAATCTGATTCTGAAATGCTGCTGAAGTGCTGTATGGGAGTCATAGGTCAGGTGACTCATGACCCCTTTTTCCAATGTGGGCCAGGCTCCCTCTCTGGACTACATCTCCCACAATGCTCCATGGTGACTCAGTAAGAGTGAAAACTGTGGTGCATCATGGAAGATGTAGTCAGGCTAGGGATCTTGGCCTCTAGAAGAGAATGGGCGCATGAGGCAAACAAACTGCAATTCCCATAACACATTGCAGCAGCATTTTTTTAATCAAAATTTTGGTTTTCAGCCAAAACTTTTTGGCTTTCAAGGTTTTTTGTTTGTTTTTTGTTTTCTATCAAAACCTCAATTTTCCACGCAGGAGGATGGGGAGAAATTCTAACCAGCTCTAATATTCTCCCTTGTGTGCTGTTCCCGCTCAGCAGTCTGATGTGGAGGGGAACAGGATCAGGGCTCTACCTCCTCTCTGCTTCTCACTGCCCCTTTGGGGTGCAGGGTTTCTCCAAGGATACAGTTCCTATGCTCCCTTGTTCTTGTGTGGGAATTACAAGGGTGTGCAATTAGGAGCCTGCCTTCTCTCTCCAGATCTGCATAAATGCCAGGTCCAATCTAGCCCTGTTCTAGAAATAGCATCAGTGACACTGTAGCTATAGGTGAGGTGGCAATGCCATGATAAAACCCTGGACAGGATTTTCTAACTTGTGCATGTAAAACAGCTCAGATTGGCTGTGACTGTGTGTGTGTGTGGGGGGGGTTCCACCTCCCTGTGCAGTGTGTGGGTATGGGTTGCTTGCCAGGATTATCTGGGTGCATCTCACTTAATCAATTCGCTGCTGTTGCGGAGGCCTCAGACACTGGTGCACCTCGGTCACTCCTATCCTCTGCCCGTGGCACATAATAGTCTAGTCTCCTGTGGGCTGTAATATTTTGTTCTCATTTTGGTTGTTGGGTTTGATATGCAGGTGCTGTGGGATCTGCAAGTGGCCATACCTGTGGATGCTCAGGTAAACAAAGCGTCTTGCGGCCCGCCAGGGGCTAACCCTGAACAAGCCGCAGCCCAAGGTTCAGAACCCCTGTTTTAAAGGATGTTTTAACACTCTTAAAATAGCATTCTGAAATGCTGCTGGAGTGCTGTATGTGAGCCATAGTTCATGTGCCTCATGATCCCTTTCTTCTCTGTTGGACAGGTTCCCTTTCTGGAGTACATCTCCCACAATGCACCATAGCTCAGCAAGAGAGAAAACCATGGTGCATCATGGAAGATGAAGTCAAGCTAGGGGTCTTGGCCCATTGCAGAGACAGGGCCTTCATAAGCAAGTCATCTGTCCAATGAAACACTGGCACTCCACTTCCCGTACTGCACTACTCAGGATTAGCGATGGGTCCCATCTAAATACCGGTGTCCAATCCTATCCTCCAGTGTTTGGAGTCGCAGTAGCGAGGAACGGGGGTGCAGAGTGAAGCAGAGAAGGGTATCTAGAAGTGAGAAAAACAGAAAGGGATTAAAAGAGCTAGCAACAGGAGAGGCAAGAAAACATAACCAGAGAGTAAGAAGAGAAGTAGTTAGAAATAACAAAAGAAGACAAAGGGTACTGGGGGGAAAGGGAGGAGAACAGAAAAAATAAGACGAAAACTAAAAGAAAAGATCAGAAGGAACAAAAAAAAAAGGAATGAGCTAAATTATCCATATTCAGAAAAGCACTTGAGCAAATTCTTAACTTTAAGCACATGCTCAAATCTCATTTATTGTAAGGGGACTTCAGTCTGTGCTTAAGGGCATTGCTGAATCAGAACCAAGGTGAGAGATGATCGCGTACGAAATAATTAAATAATAAAAGAAAAAAGACTAATTTTAATACGTAAAATTGTAGCAAAATGTAGTCACATGATGGTGGGAATGTTGGGCAAAATGGGGGGGGGGAGACCAGAAAGAATAGAATGCCACCAATATTTTGTCATGTCCAACTTTTGGATATAACCGATGAATGGCAGTTCAAATGACCTTTGTTTGATCAACTGTACTCAGTATGTCTAATGCTTCATGCCATTGTCATTGAATTAGATTACCAGAAAAAATATAGAGATCATATACAAGAAGAATACCAAGTAATAGAAGACAGGAATGCTCGCCTGGGTGAACATGTGAGTCTAGACAAAAGATACACAGAACTGCTTATTGTAAAAGAACATCGGCAGCGGGAGGAGAAAGAACATGAAATAATCACCAGAGGAAGGAGACACACAGAGCTGATGGCTCAACGAACCAGTCACACTAAGATTAGTGTTTTATTTGATCCCGATGGAAGTCGACAAAGCCCAAGAACGGTTGTGTTGCAGGGAGCTGCTGGAATTGGGAAAACAATGACAGCAAGAAAGATCATGTTGGACTGGGCAGCTGGAAAACTCTATCAGAAAAAGTTTGATTATGTTTTCTATATAAATTGCAGAAAAATAAATCTTTTTACTAAACAGAAAAGTGTTGCTGATTTGCTTTTAGACAATTGTCCTAACAGAAAAGGACCAATTAAAGAAATCTTCGAGAAGCCAGAAAAACTCCTGTTCATAATAGATGGTTTTGATGAGTTGAATTCCTTGCTAGATATTGATGAAGTCGATCTGTGCACTGACCCATTTGAGAAGAAGCCAGTGAAAACCGTACTGTGCAGTTTACTGAGAAAGAAAGTTCTTCAAAAATCCTTCCTACTGATCACTACAAGACCAACTGCTCTGGAGAAACTACAGCAGAATCTGAGGATTCCACGTTATGCAGAGATAATGGGATTTTCTGGAGAAGAGAGGAAAGAATATTTTCATAAATTCTTTTGTGATGAAAAGAAAGCAACACAAGCCTTTAATTTTGTCAAAGAAAATGAAATGCTCTTCACCATGTGCTTTGTCCCCATTGTGTGTTGGATCATCTGCACGGTTATGAAGCAACAGATGGAAAGAGGGGAAGATCTTGCACAAGCTTCAAAAACAACCACATCAGTATATTGTCTCTTTCTGAACAGTCTATTAAGTGATTGTTTCACTGATTCAATACATTTGCAACCATCTAAAATTATCCTGTGGAATCTTTGCTCATTGGCTGCAGATGGAATTTTAGAACGGAAAATACTGTTTGAAGAAGATGACCTGAAGAGACACAATTTATCCTTGTCTAACATTCACTCTCTCTTTCTGAATAAAAGTATATTTCAAAAAGGTATAGAATGTGAAAGTGTCTACAGCTTCATTCACTTGAGTTTCCAAGAGTTTTTTGCAGCTATGTTTTATGTGCTAAAGGAAGATGAAGAGACAATGAAAAAATCATTGTCTTCTAAGAAAAATGTGAACAACTTCCTAAAAATTTATGGACCATCTAAAAATAATTATTTGATGTTAACAGTACGTTTCTTGTTTGGTCTCTTAAATAAAGAGAGACTAAATGACATAGAGGAAAATTTAAATTTTAAAACATCCTGTGAAATAAAGCTGGATTTATTGAAGTGGTTTGAAGTAGAAGCTAAAAACATCTCCTCTCTGCCCTATAAGACCTATGAGGAACTGCATGACCAGCTTGAGTTGTTTCACTGTTTGTATGAGATTCAGGAAGAAGAGTTTGCAAAAAGCGCAATGGAAAATTTCCAAGAAATTAGACTGGAACACATCAGGCTTACAACAATGGATGAAATTGCTCTTTCATTCTGTGTAAAGAACTGTTGTAGTAAGCAGTCACTTTACTTATGTAATTGTACTCTTGGGATTGGAGAACAAGAAGAAGGATGGATAGCAAAGCTGCGGAAATGGTTATTTCCTCTGTAAGTATCACAGTTTATTTAATACTAATCAGTAAATCCTTAGTGACATCTCATCATATCACCATTATAATGCCCCTTTTTTCCAGCAGATTATAAGATATTTGCAGATTTGTCTTGGTCTTTCCCTGTAAAATGAGGTTACACTGTCCCTCTGGGTCTGGTTGGGTCGAGGTAGCTGGGTCAGAAAACCTTATGATTGCAGGATAGGCAGGAATAAGGAAGTGAGGGTTAAGCAGAAGGACCTGGAAACAGCTGGGACCAGTTAGCTTCCTGGGAAACTAGATTGGATCAGATAGAAGGAGAGGAAGTTAAGATGCTATGGGCTGGAGTGGTTAGCTAGGTACCTGTCTGCATTGAAGAAGCTGGATACCAGAACTGGAGTAAACATTTTAGCTTTGCCAGTTTCACCAGTGCTGTATAGAGGAGAAATGTAACCTCCTTGTTCCTACTATATATATACTCCTGTTTATACATCCAACGATCCCATTAGCCCTTTCAGCCACAGCATTGCACTGGGAGATCATGGTCGATTGGTTCTCCATCATAACTCCAAGTCCTTTTCAGAGTCACTGCTTTCCAAACTACCGTTCCATATTATAAGCATGCCCATATTCATTGCTCCTTCCATCTGACCTGTCGAAAGGCATGTTGTTTGTGTGGATCAGTTTAGCTAGAGATCCAGCAAGCTCTGTATAAGTGACCTGCCCTGTCCTACAGCCTAGTCACAGTAGCAAATGAGTTAGACCTGCCCAGGTCCTTGAGCACCTGAATAGCAAAAGGAAAAGGTATAAGGACTAGAACCTGGGTCTGCAGAGCCTGGGACAGCTGATATTCCCAAAGTGCCATCAGGCAGCCCTGTAGTAGTTAAGCCAGGGAGCTCTATGGAGAATAGGTGCTGCAGGATGTACTTACTGCCCAAGAGATCCAGAGTGAGGTACCCTGTGGCCCTCTGATTGTCCAAGTGCCCTATTTAACCCCAGGGGTTTCCCCAGGAAGTTGTCTGGGCTGCCACACAGACTTTGGCCTGCTGCAGTGCCAGACTTTGCTTGGCCTCCTGATCTCCAGCCTCTGACTCTAGCCTGATTCTGACCATGACCCTTGCCTACAGAACCTGGCTCTTGTGATTCCTCCAACTCCAGCCTAGCAACTACTGTCCCTAGAGAGCAGAGCTCAGCCCACCTGTGACCACTAGGCCAGACCACCTACGCCCCAGTCCTTCACAGTAGGATTAGCCACAAACAATTCAGAAGACTCTCAAATGGCAGCTGACTGTAGCTCAGCTCCTGCTACTCCTGGACTCTGTGTTGGCACCCACCCAGCTGCCTGAAGCCATCAAGCAATCACCTCTTGTTCCCTCTCCACTAGCCTTAGCATCTTCCAGAAGGCTACAATCCAAGCCTTGCTGTTTCCTGCACTGCCCAGTCCCTGGCCATGTCACAGGTGATCCCCAGCCATTAGTCAACATCTTACACTACAGCTCCACCTGGCTGCTGATGGCAGTCGTGCTACTGCATTCTCTCACCCGGTGAGAGGTTGATCTGTTTTGGTTCTGCTGGGCAGTATCCTTAATTCCTTCTCTGTAATGTGTGCAGTGCCCAACTGCGAGGTGTCTCCTGCCCACCCCCTTCCCTCAGCTCAGTTATGGGACAATGTGAAAGGGGCATTATTTGGGATAGTCTGCTCCTGCATAGATCCTGCTCCTGAGTCAGGGGCAGGTGCTGGCAGCAATGAGCAATTCACAGGCTGCTGTCACTACTGCAAAGCTTTAGGGTCCAGTGAGATCTGAGGATCCAAAGATCCACCATGTAGTGCACTAACTCACTCCAGCTGCTAATGGACCCAAGAGGCCAAAACTGCAGACAGGGATCAGTGTAGCATATGGGAATCTGTGTCCCACAGATTTGTCGTTTTGCCAAAAAAATGAGATTTTATTATGAGGAAATAGAATGTAGCTGCCTGCCTGAAAGGCTCTTGTGAGTTTCATTTTCTGTTAGTGAAATTGACAAAAGCTTTCCCAGAGGGCCTCCTTGGAATCATGCAGGGTTGTTCTGCCATCCCCTAGCTCTGGGGCAGAGAAAGGCAGAGGACCCGCAATGCATCCTCACCTCTTACCTAGCTCTAGGGGATGGACAGGCGCAGTGTCTGTTGTTTTGATGTTTTAATCCTGATCTGGGGCAAAACATCATCTGAAAAAGTGAAATTTTTCATGGAAAGGTCTACCCTTTTTTCATCCCGTGCTACTGGTAACAGCTGTGTGTGTGGAAGGGGATTGTAAAATCTTTGTGCCCCTAGAGATCAGTCCGCTTGACTCCAAATTAAAGGATCAGGTCCATTAGCCTGAAAGCATCAGTATCATCTTCATGATTCTTCCCACGCCGTCAGGGCAGAAGGCAGATATCGAACAATGCCAATCTTCCCTGTGCTGGGCTTGTTTTCCATGTCTTTTATATTCAGCTGTAATAATTCCACTTCAGCCTTTATTGAGCTACAGATTGTGCCTCTAGGTCAGTCTCTCTGTCACTTGCCCTGGAGTCAACAAAAAGAGGCTTGTTTGGGAAGCCGCTTATGAACATTCTTAAAAGATGCCCCAAGTGTGACCACCGCTTCTTCCATAGTACTTGTATTGTTGTACAGGAGATAGTTGTGCCATTGCGAGGACCTGTTCACTGCTTACTCTGTCCATCCCTTTTACGCTGAATAGTCTGTGCAGCCACCAGCAACAAACTCTGTTTAATTTGCATTGAATGGACTTCCATATTGATGGATTCCAGTTTTGATAATTTTGTTAATCACGTTGGACTTCCATGTTGTTGGTAGTGATGGAAATACAGCACTCGTTTTACCTATTCATAGAATCTCAGGGTTGGAAGGGACCTCAGGAGGTCATCCAGTCCAACCCCCTGCTCAAAGCAGGACCAATCCCCAACTAAATCATCCCAGCCAGGGCTTTGTCAAGCCTGACCTTAAAAACTTCTAAGGAAGGAGATTCTGGGCTTTACACGAAACACAGTCACCACTATCATGAATGAGGCTGCCAAGATAAGTTAATTTATTCAGTTTTTCAAGGCTTCATCTCTCAAATAGATAAAATTATTGATCCATAAATTTATTTTGATAACTTCTGTTTTTAATTGATTAATAATAAGACCTACTTGCTTGGCAGAATTTGCAAGACCACCTGTCTTTCACTGCGTACCTTCAACTCATTTATTTGTAAGAAAAATGTCACCTGCAAAGTCTAGGTCTCCAGGCTCCCCATGTATCCCCACAATGCCCATCTCCATACTGACAGGCAGTCAAAGTCAATAGCAACTCCCAAAAAAAGAGGCACAACACACAACCTTGCCTGACCCCAACATTAGCATTAAACCAGTCTGCTAACTCTTGGTTTGCCTTTATTGTGCACAGAGCATTCTGACACAAAGTCATAATAATTTGAATGATTTTCTCTACCACCAGGATTCCCTATTTACACTATCAAATGCCTTTTGGAAACCCGCAATATTCAAGACTACTGGCAACTGCCATTTACTACTTGGTTCTACGGCAGGGGTGGCCAACCTGAGCCTGAGAAGGAGCCAGAATTTACCAATGTACATTGCCAAAGAGCCACAGTAATACGTCAGCAGCCCCCCATCAGCTCCTCCTCCCCCACTCCCAGCGCCTCCCACCCACCGGCAGCCCTGCTGATCAGCGCCTTCCCCTCCCTCCCCCGCACTCCCAATCAGCTGTTTCATGGCATGCAGGAGGCTCAGAGGGGGGGGAGTGAGGGTAAGGCAGGCTCAGAGGCAGGGGCAGAAAGGGGTGGAGTGGGGGCAGGGCCTGTGGCAGAGCCAGGGGTTGAGCAGGGAGCACCCCCCGGCACATTGGAAAGCTGGTGCCTGTAGCTCCAGCCCTGGGGTCGGTGCCTAGACAAGGAGCCGCATATTGACTTCTGAAGAGCCGCATGTAGCTCTGGAGCCACAGGTTGGCCACCCCTGTTTTACGGTCTACACAATTTCTACCTGGCCAAAAAACAGCTTACCATTCTCTAAATCTGCTATCTATGGCTTTTAAAGGCTTGTCTACATGAAGACATCCGTGAAAGTTAATTTGAATGAACTAAAGTCATACATTTGAAGTGGATTAATTAAACTATGTTAAATCCCTGCGTGGATGCTGTTTTACGGAATTAAAGTGGCCTTAATTAGGTTTAGTTTAATTCACTTCCAAAGGCCATTTAAATTCTGAATAACAGTGTCCACACAGGGATTTAATGTGGTTTAACTTAGCCGCTTCAAATTCACACTTTTAGGGCATGGCTACACATGCAGATGTAGAGCGCTGTGAGTTAAACCAGCCCTCGGAGAGCGCCGTAGGGAAAGCGCTGCAGTCTGTCCACACTGACAGCTGCAAGTGCACTGGCGTGGCCACGTTTGCGGCTCTTGCAGCGGCATTGGGAGCGGTGCATTATGGGCAGCTATCCCACAGAGCACCTCTTCCACAAGCCACAGCGCCAGAATGGGGAAGGAGCGGGGGGTGCGGGGCATTCTGGGTCCTGTCCCAATGCCCCGTGATGCATCACTTCGCATCCCAGCAATCCCTGTGCTTCCTTCCGCATTTGGCGCCATCTTTCAACGTTTTTTGTACTGCGCGCTCTGTCTTCCCTTTCGGTCTGCGGGAGTGGATCCTGAAGTGCTGAGAGGTATGCTGACGAGTCTCGCCAGCACGTCACGTTTGGCAGTCGAGTTATTCCTTAAGCTACAAAGTGACAGTGAGGAGTCTGACTATGATATCGACTCTCGTAACACATATGACACGAGATTGCTTGTGGCATTCACGGACATGCTCACCACCGTGGAAACGCCACTTTTGGGCTCGGGAAACAAGCCCTGAGTGGTGGGATCACATCGTCATGCAAGTCTGGGATGACGAGCCGTGGCTGCAGAACTTTCGGATGAGAAAAGCCACTTTCATGGGATTGTCTGCTGAGCTCGCCCCCAACCTGGGGAGCAAGGACACGAGATTGAGAGCTGCCCTGATGGTGGAGAAGCGGGTGGCTATTGCAATCTGGAAGCTGGCAACTCCAGACAGCTACCGATCGGTCGCTAACCAGTTTGGAGTGGGAAAGTCGACCGTTGGAATTGTGTTCATGCACGTTTGCAGGGCCACGAATCGCATCCTGCTCAGAAGAACCGTGACTCTGGGTAACGTGCATGACATTGTGGCCGGCTTTGCACAAATGGGTTTCCCTAACTGCGGAGGGGCGATAGATGGGACTCATATTCCAACTCTCTGGCACAAGCCCACCTAGCCTCCAAGTACGTTAATCGGAAGGGTTATTTCTCTGTGGTTCTCCAGGTGCTTGTGGATCACCGTGGGTGTTTCATTGACATTAACACAGGCTGGTCCAGAAAGGTGCATGAAGCACGCATCGTTCGGAACACTGGCCTGTTCAGGAAGCTGCAAGCTGGGACTTTTTTCCCAGACCAGAAGATCACCATAGGGAAAGTCGAAATGCCCATTGTGATCCTTGGAGACCCTGCTTACCCTTTAATGCCGTGGCTCATGAAAGCCTACACAGGGAGCCTTGACAGCAGCAAGGAGCGGTTCAACAGCAGGCTGAGTCAGTGAAGAATGACTGTGGAGTGTGCTTTTGGCTGTTTAAAGAGCCGCTGGTGCTCTCTGTATGGGAAGCTGGACCTGGCCGATGACAACATCCCCACGGTTATATCCGCATGCTGTACCCTCCATAACGCGGAGGTTCAACACCTGGAGGCTGAATTTGAACAGCCAGAGAGCAGGGCTATTAGAGGGGCCCAGCGTGGGGCTGCAAGGATTAAGGATGCCTTGAGGGAGCAATTTGAGGCTGAAAGCCACCAGTAATGTTTGGTGCCCTGCACAGGAGTGAAATTCAGTGATTCCAATATTAGTAGGAATCTGTGCTTGCTACACTGACTTGCAGTGCCTGTTGCTTTCCTGGGCTAAGGTATCTTTTACTTAATGCAATAATAAAGAATGTTTTCAAAGTCAAAAAAGCCATTTATTTAAAATAAAATGCATTTATTGAAAAGAAACACAACTGCTTGGGAAACAGAAAGGGCAAGGGGGTAGCGTGGGGAACGGTTCAATCACAGATTTGCGTATGTCCTGTTCTCATACTCAGCCTTCCTGTCTGGGGTGCTGTGCAATGAGTGCTGCGCTTCTGGTGGGCTAAAACGCATGGTGATGGGGGTTGAGTGCAGTGGGTAAGGGTTGTAGTTTGCAGGGCTGGGTGGTGAAGCTACAGGTGTTGGAGGCAGCTGGTGGTGATAAGAACCTGGATGTTGGGGAAAGTGGGTTAGAGGTGACATGGGGGCACAAGGGAAAGAGTTTTGGGACAAGGGCTGCAGGGCGGGGGGCAGGAGCGGTAGTGCTCTGCCTGCATAGCTATGAGCGCCTGGATCGAGACCGCTTGGCGCTCCATAATGCTTATCAGCCAATCCGTGCTTTGCTGCTGGTGCGCCGTGCTTTGGGTCCAGTGCTCCGCATTCTGCTGGCGGATCCTCCTTTCACTCTCCCTCTACTCCTGCACTTTTAGATTTGCATTAAGGGACTGCTGCATGACTTCATGCAGCATGTCTTCTTTGCTTTTACGCGGCCTCTTCCTAATTCTCTGGAGTCTTTCGGCCTGTGATAACACGGACGGCTGAAATCTCAAGGTTGCATCTGTAAAGGCAAAATGCAACGTTTAACAGAGGCAGCATAGTGCACACCAGACAGAGCAATGATTCACCCGTATTTAAAGACAAGCACAGTGTAACGATAGCAGAATTTGCCCTTCCCAAAGCGAGCGCACATAACCCAAAGGAGCCTCAAAATGATGAGTAAGCACAGGGTCAAGGGGGAATGATTGTTTCACAGCCGAACTCTGTGGTTCTGTGCCTTGGGGAGAGCCAACAGTTGCAGGGGGCCCCTATACTAAACACTGTCCCCACATTTTCCACAGGAGTTCGTCCTGGAAGATATCTCACTGCTGAGGGTGACCTGGGAAGCAAGGGAGAGTCTTCTACTACAATGAAGCTTCTGCCCTGGCCCATATGCAGCTTGCCTGTGTGCAGCAATGGTCCCCCTGCCCATCACAGCACAGTGCTGTGGACATGTTAGCCTGACTGGGATAAGGAGCACAGTAGCACTCCCAAGGAACCTGTGCAAGCGCATTGCCCAGCTTCTGCATGAGACCTTTGAAGAGATCACTGAAGCCAATTACCGCAATGTGAGAGAGCACATAAACGCCCTATTCCACATCTAGGCATGCATGCAGCCCTAACCCTCCTCGCCCCAAGAGCCCACATTGAATAACTTCCTTCCCAAAATAAAAGCCACTTACCAGGCACATCCTCTGGTGTTTGTCCTTCCCCAGGCACAGACCGCTTTGACTGGCTGCCTTCCTCCTGGCTTGAAAACAGTTCCTGGCTGCATGCATCTAGGGATGCCGTGGGCGTCTTCCCCCACCTCAGCACCTTTGCTCCTGCTTTCCTCCTCCTCCTCCTGCCTTGTTGAACTGGGCTCTGAAGTGTCCATGGTGGTACTCGGAGTGGAGGTGGGTCGCGTCCAGCTCTTTGTAGAAACTGCAGGTTGTGGGGGCAGCACCGGAGCAGTGGTTTGCCTCGTGGGCTTTGTGGTAGGCATTCCACAGCTCCTTCACTTTAACCCTGCACTGCAGTGTGTCCCGGTCATGGCCCCGTTCCATCATGTCCCTTGATATCTGCCCAAAGGTATCGTAATTCCTCCGGCTGGAGCGCAGCTGGGACTGGACAGCTTCCTCCCCCCAAACACTGATGAGGTCCAGCAGCTCGCCATTGCTCCATACTGGGGATCGCCTGGCGCGTGGAGGCATGGTCACCTGAAAAGATTCGCTGTGAGCACTCCACGCCTGGCTGAGCAAACAGGAAGGGGATTTTCAAAATTCCCAGAGAATTTAAAGGGCGGGACTGACGGTTGGTCACCTGAGGGCAGGACAGTAAAGTTCAAAGTGATGACCAGAGTGGCTAGAACAGTCATTGTGGGACACTTCTGGAGGCCGATCAGAGCGCATTAAGAGGCCAGGGCATCTACACTGGCGCTGCGGCACTCCAGCCAGGGTGCACCAAGCGTTATGCCTCTCGCGGAGTTCGATTACCAGGAGCGCTCCAGTCGCGGAGTCCGGGCGCTGTACGTGCCTTGCCAGTGTGGATGCGTCATGAGTTAGAGCGCACGGGGCTGCTTTAATGCGCTCTAATTCGCAAGTGTAGCCATGCCCTAAGTTAATTCTGATTTAGGATGATTGCACAGAAAACTTTCCCTGGGCCTGAAAGCAGTGTATTCTTGTGCCATTTGTCATAGTCACTCAAATCTTCTTTGTAAGGGAGTTTGATTAAGAACCGTTTTTTCCATTCTTCTGAGATATATTCCTTCTCCCATGCCCAACTGAAAAGGGATAGCAGGATTTTCACTGAAAGAAGCAGCTCACCCATAACCCTGTTTTATATGGCCAAGCTACTAGATGGGGCAGATGCTACACAGGATTAGTGGGGGTTACGCCGCTCTTAGGAATGAATAGCTAACATGATATCAGAACAATGGACTGTGGGGTCTTCATATACTTCTCTTTGTTTTCTTTTTAAAGAGGCTAATAAATGTCTGCTGTGGAATAAAACCAACCCCATCATCTTCAGGAAAAGAGATGGGAAATCTGCCTTTAGGAAATGATATTTAAAACTCGCGTTCTCTCTTCTAGGAACCCACTGATGAAGGATCCGAGAACTTCAACTGCATACGCATTGTTGGAAGGACTCAAGGATCCAAACTGTAAACTAAAGACAATATCGTAAGCAAACTCCTCTCTTACAGCCCTTTTGTGACTGCTGCTATGCCAGGAGTTGGGCAGCAATGCATTTCTGCCCAGTGTCTGGTATTACTCTGTATTCCATTTGAAATGTAACTCTGAGCTGCAAATCACAGTAAACATCTAAAGAATCAAACTCCATGAAACCACTAAACTAACTGTGTGGCAAACCCTTGTCTCTGCCCCCGCCCAGTAAGTAGGCCAGCTGCTGGGCTGATGCACAAGGTGGAGGAATCCTCCTCACCCAGGGCACAGAGCAGCTGTGGAGTTTCTTCACAGAAACTAATCCAGCCTAATGCTAATGGTGAGAGAGAGACCCACCCTCTGCACTGCATCTCACACACCCAGTGTACCCCTGCACAGAGGAATACAGGGTTGCTCTCTGGCCACTAGGAAAGGTACTGGATTGGCCACTGGGAAAGGTACTGGATTTAGTCCTAAGAGAACAAATGTCCTCTGTTCTCTTCCTTAAATTGTCTCCTGGGGACAGTGAGGTGATTGTTGAATGCACAGAGACTTGAAACACTAGGGTAAGTGACCAAGTGACCTTCATTTCCTGCTAGCTGAGAACTTGTACGCTTCTCACGTATGGCCCCCTAGTGGCCTGGCTAAACTATGGCTCTGTGCAGGTACTACAAATGCTACGGTTCTTATTTAGGGCTTAATGTGCATCAAGCGGGGGAGCCGTGCACCGACTGGCTGTGTGGGGCCTGCTGCCGCGCACTAAAGTTCCTTAGCGCACTTTGACCCCCCCCCGCCCCGAGATCGTCATATTATTTATTTTAATCCGTCTTTCTAATGTGATACGTGTTTTGTCCTTTACTGACCAAAAGTTAATCACACTTGCTCTGTTTTTGCTTTTCATTTCATCCCCACCTCTGTCTGTTCTGTCCCACTCTCAGCACCTGCCCACTTGTGCGTACTTCTCAGCCATCTGACCCCCACCCACCCCACTCCCCTGAACATGCTACCATGGTTCAAGGGAACAGCGACCTAGGTGAAGACCAGGCATTACAAGTGGGCATAACAAACAGCTTGCAGGCAGGGGAGCAGAAAGGGGAGGGGGCGGGAGAGAGAGGACAAGGATAAATTACAGTCACAATTATTAATCAATCATGTCCATGTTTTTCATGTTTCTGAAGGTAAGGTAGACGAGTATTTTGTCAGAAGCGTATATTGTTTTCTAGGCAAAAAACTGTAAATCATCAAGATTATTCATTTATGTATTCTGGTGTGAGAATGCTGCTAGAATCTGATCCTGTAATACCGTCTCCATGTGATTAGTCTTCGGGAAGTCCAGGGGACACTGCTTCACTTAGTAATTAATTATTTAGTAGTAAGGACTGTTTGTGTGAGGCAGGATTGCAGGATCAGGCCCCTAGTTATGGGGCCCATGTTTCCTGAAGTGTCATTAAGCTGTCCTGTCTCCCTAGTGTAACTGTACTGGGAAGTTTTATCCATAGTTTTCAGTTCCCCCAGAATTAAATTTTAGGCTCCCTAGAGATGGAAGCAGGCTCCTGCTCCCTGATAGGCTTGGGGTGGGTGCATTGAAAAAAATCTCTGGGGGTCAGGCTGCCCCAGCTGTAAACCTCTGGATTGACCAGATGGTCAGAGCTCCTCCAGACCAGACCACATGCCTCATTCCTGCATTCCTGCATCCTCATTCCTGCATGTGCCTGCATTGCCTCGACATGCTCATGAAGCTGCTTGCAGCTCTGCATTCAGCTAATGACAATAATCAAATCAAATCTCATGCTGCAGAGGTCAGGGAGGAATTTTTTTTTCAATGTACAATTGGCTTGGTGTAGTCTGGGTTTTTTCTGCCTTCTTCTGTAGCATCAGAAATTAGGCACAGCTGGAGATGGGACACTCGATAGAGTGGACCAGTGCTCTGAGATGGTACAGATAACCCATCTGTCTAAGATGCCTGGCTGGGGTGTCTTGCTCACATGTCAGTCATATACTGATCTCCAGACTTGGGGTCAGGAAGGAATTTCCCCCAGGTCAGATTGGCAGGGACTTTGGCGGGGGTGGGGGGAAAGGGGTTGTCATCGCCTGCAGTGTGGGGCGTGGATCACCTGCTGATAGCGTCTGGATATATCTCGCAAAATCACATCCCTGCCTTTGCAATGGCCTCAGCCACGGTGGCACCTCAGTCTCTCTTGTTCGCTGCCACTGATGCACAACAGTTTAGTTTCCCGAGGACTGAAATGTTTGGGGCTAACTAAAGTCTTTGGGATTAATATAGGGGTGACCTGGTGCTGTGTCGTGGCCTGTGATCTACAGGAGGTCAGATTAGATGATCTGGTGGTCCCCTCTGGCCTTAAACTCTATGAAACTATGGAAGTCCCCAGATGGAATCTATCACTAAGCGGTGGTTCTTTGAGTGACAGCACATGTGTGTTCCACTTTAGGTTTCCACTTTGTTTCGAAGAAGAAGAAGAAGAAACAATTACTAACCTGTTCCATAACTGTTGTTCTGCACAATGTGTTACATGTGTCCATTCCACATCCCACCCTCCTATCCCTCTATAGCTAGTCTTTTTGGTTAGAAGGAACTGAGGAGGGTCAGGGGCAGCTCCAGCCTTTATACCATCACACGGCAGCGCGTGCCAGCGGAGGACCCCTACGCCACCCCTGCTGATGGAAAAATCTCTGACAACAGTGCACTGGACCTGCAGATGTTTCTAAAGTGGAAAGGACGTGTGCAATACATCTTGAAGAACAACAGTTACAGAACTGTTAGTAACATGGACCACAGATATAATAGACCGGGGGAGGTTAAGCCTCCCCAAACCCAGGCCATGGCCCCACCCACCCTGTGCCCTGAGGCCCCGCCCTCGCTCCGCCTCTCCCCTGAAGCTGGTGTGGGCTTGGCTTGGGCCAGTGGCCCGGAGCTTAATGCCCAGGCTGGCCAGCGGCTTGGAACCCCGGCAGGCGGGGCTCAGGCTGCAGTGTGGGATTTGGGGGGGCTCAAGCCACAATGGAGGGCTCGGGGCTACTCTGGCGGGGTGGGGGAGCGGCCGGCCTCATGTGGGGCAGGGGGCTAGCCTCTCCGAATGGAGAGTTCACCCACCACGCATGGTTAGTAACTGTTTCATACAGTGCAGAGGTAACTTTGATCTGTTCATTTCTTCCCTTCAGCTTGTCCAGCTGCAAACTCTCATCTGCTTTCCCTGAGGACCTCTCTCCTAAGACCCTCTTTACAAACTGGTCCCTGGAAAAGCTGGATCTGAGTGCCAATACACTGGGAGACTTAGGATTGAAACATCTGTGTGAGGGACTGAAACATCCACTCTGTAAACTGCAGATACTGCTGTAAGTAACCCACTGCTATATTTTGTTAGTACATGACTTTTTCACTCATCTCTGTGTTGTTTCACCCACCTGCTTTGTCCTAGCTTTTAGCCTAATAGCTGTTTGAGGCAGAGATTGTCATATTTTTGTACAGCACCTGGGACACTGCGGCCTAGACCTGGTTGAAGCCTCTACATGTTACTGCAATGCGAATATTTATTAATCAGTAATAAATACCATGTGTTGAGGCACCCAGTCTTGCAAACTCAGCAGGAGAAGGATGTGTCAACACATGTAGGACAGGAAGTGGTGTTGATGGATCCTTCACTGAGCATCAGTGGTGGGAGTCCAGCCACTGTGCTGACTTCCTTCAGTTCTGCCACCATCTTAGCCATGCAGCTCGACTTCTCCATTCTTACTGAATTCCGTAACCACAAACTCAGGCGCCTTGTAACACTTCCTTAAAATCCAGTGTGACCTGCCTCCTCCCTCTCCCTGCTAGTCCCCAGCTCACTCTCCACTTTACCAGGACTGATGCGTCCTGCAAGGGTAGACGCAGTCATACAGGTGTAAATGTGCTTGATACTAGGGCTGTCGACTAATCCCAGTTAACACACATGAGTAACTCAAAAAAATTAATCATGCTTAAAAAAATTAATCGCCGTTTTAATCAAACTGTTAAACAATAGAATACCAATTGACATTTATTAAATATTTTGGATGCTTTCCTACATTTTCAAGTATGTTGATTTCAATTACAATACAGAATACAAAGTGTACAGTACTCATTTTATATTATTACTATTACAAATATTTGCACTGTAAAAATGATAAACCAAAAAATATTCGTTTTCAATTCACCTCATACAAGTACCATAGTGCAATCTCTTTATTGTGAAAGCGCAACTTACAAATGTAGATCGTAACAATGTAAAACTTTAGAGCCTACAGGTCTCCTCAGTCCTACTTCTTGTTCAGCCAATCTCTCAGAGAAACAAGTTTGTTTACATTTACGGGAGATAATGCTGCTCACTTTTTATTTACAATGTCACCTGAAAGTGAGAACAGATGTTTGCATGGCATTTTTGTAGCTGGCATTGCAAGGTATTTACATGCCAGATATGCTAAACATTCGTATGCGCCTTCATGTTTTGGCCACCATTGTAGAGGTCATGCTTCCATGCTGATGACGCTTGTTAAAAATGTGTTAATTAAATTTGTGACTGAACTCCTTGAGGGAGAATTGTATGTCCCCTGCTCTGTGTTTTACCCACATTCTGCCGTATATTTTGTGTTATAGCAATCTCGGATGATGACCCAGACTCTGTCTGGAATATTCTGAAAATCTTCTTGCACTGTGCACAAATAAAATCTGAGTCAGGAATTCATCATGTAATTAATTTTACCAATTTAAATGCAATGGGTGACATGTATACAGGCTTTACAGACACTGAAACTACCAAGTTACCAGAAAGAAGGACGTGTCACTGCACTAAGTGAAGTGAATACTGACCCCTTTATGGAAGGAGATGGTTATTTCTCTCTCTGTTCCCATTGCAGGTTGTGGCAGTGCCGTCTCTCAGCTGCTTGCTGTGAGGATCTCTCTGCTGCCCTCAGTACAAACCAGTCCCTGACTGAGCTGGAGCTGAGTGGGAATGAACTGGGAGATTCAGGAATTAAACTTCTGTGTGAAGGACTGAAACATCCCAGCTGTAAACTGCAGAAATTAGTGTAAGTCATTGCTGGGTTCCTTGGTAGTTTTCTTGTTAGACCAGCCTTTGCAAAAGTCCTGTCTAATTTTGCACTGATAATATTTTGAGGTCCTATTTTCACTTATGAAATCACCTGCATTTGCAGGAGAAACTGGATATATTTTGTACATTACATCTTATGGTTGTACACAAACGGTCGTAACAGCCACATGAAAATCCATTTTCTACTGGTCCAAGCCTCAAATATTGGGACTGTCCCTATAAAATCAGGAAATCTGGTCACCCTACTGTCTGTTCACTGTGCACATCTCCATCTCTGCAGGGTTTGGGATTGCCATCTGACTGATGCTTGCTGTGGAGATCTCTCCTCTCTGCTCAGCACAAACCGGTCCCTGAGAGAGTTGAACCTGAGTGGCAATAACCTGAGTTATTCAGGACTGAAGCTTCTGTGTGAAGGACTGAAACATCCAAACTGCAAGTTAGAGAAGCTCGAGTAAGTGACTTCAAATTTCTGTATCAAAAGAATCCATTGCAGGGTGCGCTGGTCTTCCAGTCACCCAGCTGTGTATCGACTACACGGACCAATCAGGTGAATTGGGATGATCTGTACGGGCCGAGGACGGGAGTGTGTTCTGTGCCTCCAGAAGGCACTGCGCACATAAGTGCAACCTAGGGGAGGCGGCCAAAGTGGCTTTAAGCCTCCTTTATGCCACTCTGACTCCAGGCTGGTCAGGGCTTGAAACAGCCGACAGTGTAACTTAGGTAACCTGCCTCCTCCAACCTCCAACACCGGGGCTTGCACAAAGCAGCCTGTGACTGTCGGGCACAATGCTAGTAGTGGGGGAATTTTCCCCCCCCCACCTGCTAAGGGGCAGTTGCTGCCCTGTATGCTGCTGCAGCAGTGTGCAGGGGCTGTAGAAGGAGGGAGAATTCTCCCCCATGTGTGTGTGATTTTCAGGGCAGGGACAGTGTCTCCCCAACTGTTTGTACGGCAGTTAGTAGAGCTGGTCTGGAAGTTCCCACTGATACATTTTTTTAGATAGAAAATGTTGGTTTCTTCAGAATTGAAATTTTCCATGGGAAAACTTTTTGTGTGTGTGTTAGGAAAATCAAACGAAAACATTTCATTTTAGGTCAGGTCGACGTTAATCATTGTGTCTGCCTGAACTGTCACAGTGTGCCATGGGAATTGTAGTTTGGGTCTCTCATCCCCCTCATTCTCACTTATTGGCTGTGTCATAAACATACAGCTAAGGGTAGCCTAGAATTCCTCCTTACCTGTAAGGGGTTAAGAAGCTCAAATAAGCTGGTTGGCACCTGACCAAAAGGACCAATGGGGAAAGAAGATACTTTCAAATCTGGGGTGGGGGAAGGCTTTGTGTGTGCTCTTTGGTGTGTGTTCTCTGGGGAAGCAGAGAAGCATCAAGTCAGAAAACTCCTTCTCCTAAAATGAGTCACAATATTGCAAAAAGAGTAAGTAAATAAGGCAAGGTGCATTAGATTATCTTTTGTTTTAGCTTATGAATTTTCCCTATGCTTAGAGGGAGGTTTATCCCTGTTTTTTGTAGCTTTAAAGTTTTGCCTAGAGGGGAATCCTCTGTGTTTTGAATCTGATTACCCTGTAAAGTTACCTTCCATCCTGATTTTACAGAGGTGCTTCTTTTACTTTTTTTTCCTTTATAATAAAGTTCTGTTTTTAAAGAATCTGGTTTACCTATTTGGTTGGTAGGTTATTCTCAAGCCTCCCCAGGAAAGGGGGTGAAGGTTCTTGGGGGGATATTTTAGGGAACAGGAACTCCAAGTGGTCCTTTTCCTGAATCTTTGTCTAACTCACTTGGTGGTGGCAGCAGTACCCATCCAAGGACAAGGAAGGATTTGTGCCTTGGGGAAGTTTTTAACCTAAGCTGGTAGAAATAAGTGTAGGGGGTCTTTCATGCGGGTCCCCACATCTGTACCCTAGAGTTCAGAGTGGGGAGGGAACCTTGAGAGGCTGCATTCCCCTTCCAGCATATGTCCTCCATGATGGGCCTGCACTGAAGAGCTCAGTCACAGGAAGAGACTGTGACTCATGGGAGACAGTCAGGCCATGGTGCTCACGCCAGTGGGGCAAAGGGGGGCAGGAGGTATTCCAAGAGACACAGCAGCAGCTCCAGTGGGCAAGTTCCCTGCTTAACAAGTAGAAGTCAGCAGCAGAACTGTTTGAAATTAGGGCTTGTGATACAGCATGGCCAGAGGGCAGCAGGAGAGTGTTAGAAGGGAGCCTTCTTCCCTGTAGAGGGAAGAAAGTTTGCTATAAATTAATTAAAGGACCTGAAGCCAGTCACCTGATAAAAACCCCCTGCTTCAATCAGACAAGGGGAGGAATTGAAGCAGAGTGGATTGGTGTTGGAGCAGAAAGCAGTTTGGAGGGAAGGAGAGGAGAGTTTGGAGAGGTGCTGCGGTGGGCTAAGAAGACCAAGACCCTAGGTAAAGGGACACCTGTTTTTGCAGAGGGAGGGCAGGAAGCCCCACAAGCTGAAGGGCAGAAGAGGGAAGTAGCCCAGGGGAAGGAACCGCTAGTTCAAGTGGTTTGCCACTATCCCTAGGCCCCTGGGCTGGGACCCGGAGTAGAGGGTGGGCCTGAGTCCCTCCCTCTCCGCTCCCCTCCTCTAGAAGAGAAAGCATGAGACCCATCATAGTAGTGCCGGCAATTTGCCACAGGCTGGTTGAAATTTTTTTTGTCAAAAATTCATTTGACAGAAAATTTAGTTTAGAACTAAATGGAAATTTTCACATACAATATCTGCTTTCCATTCAAATTCTCAGTCTTTCTTCAGGGGAAACAACACTGAAAACTCAAAAACTTTCAG
Source organism: Natator depressus (assembly GCF_965152275.1). Classification (NCBI taxonomy): domain Eukaryota; kingdom Metazoa; phylum Chordata; order Testudines; family Cheloniidae; genus Natator; species Natator depressus. Next base: position 17,926,381 of record NC_134239.1, read on the forward strand.
CTGAAAACCAAAATATTTTTGTTTTTTTCAGGGTTTCTCCACCCCCCAACTTAACAGGTGAACATTTGGAGGATGAGGGGATGGAAACCTTTTCTAACCAGCTCTAGTTGAAATGCTCTCTGCCAATTTGTAGAATTTTGGTCAATATTTGACTAGTGAACCCTTTACAAAACAATTAAAAAAAACCCTTTTTCTCTGGAGTTCTAAACTATTCACCAAATAATACAAGGCTGCAATTGGGTTACCCTTCCCCCTACCCCTCCAATGAGTACTGCGCACAGTAGCAATGCTATTTCCGTCCTAACACCGAACCAGTCAATCGTTGCTAAATCTATGAGGAACTCATGTATGGCTGGCTGTCATATCTGAATATGATGTCACAGCATTACATGTGTTCTCTTGTGGCTGTATAGCCTGACCTATGAGGAACAAGACTGCAAACAAGTCACACACAAACACGCAGGCTCCCATGGAAGACTTTGCATGATGCTTGGCCCTTTTTCTCAGTCAGTTTTTCTTGTCTGTCTTCCTCAAACTGTTCACAACCATTATTGACAGAAGCTCTCCATTCATGTCTGTCCTTAGCTGTGTCTTCAAAGTTATCAATATTTAAGCCATAAGGTCAGATTCTGCTCAAGGGTGTCTTTGAAACATTTTCTTTGACTCTCCCTCAGGAGCTTTCTGAGTTTCAGCTCACCATAGGGAACTTTCTTTGGAAGTCTGTCATTGCCGGTTATGATAACATGACCTGTGCATCTAAGCTGAGCTTGGATGATCATTGCCCCAGTGGTGGTTTTTGCTTTTTTAAGGATGTTAACGATTGAGACTTTGTCTTGCCATTGACCTTCTGAATGGAGTGGAGAGAGCACATGTGGAATTTTTAAAGTTGCTTAATAAGTCTGTGGTAAGCTGTCCATGTTTCACATCCATATGAAAGACACTATCGCTGCTGCATTATATATAAGGTTTAGATTCTGTTTTGGGTATTTTTAGTAAAAGTGAGGGAGAGGTCATGGGCAATAAACAAAAATTCACAGAAGCCTGCAACCTGTCCCTCAAATTTTACTAAAAATACCCTGGGGTGGGGGGGACTAACAGTGGGAGTGCTGCGGGGGAGCGATTGGGGGCTGCTGCTCTGGCGGCTCCAGGGCCAGCCACCGGCCAGCTTTTCTGGGGGCCCCAGGGCTGGCCGATGGCCAGCTGTTCCAGGGGACTGCACGTCAGCCCGCTGCTATGGGGGACCTGGGACCGGTCACTGCTCCGGTGGCCCTGGGGACTGGCTGTGACAGCTGCTCCAGCCCTGCTGACCCAATCCCCCCCCCCACCACTTCAGTCCTGAGTCTGCTGCTCCAGCAGGCCCCGGGGATGACAGCTGCTTCAGCTCTGCCACTGCAGAAGTCACAGGGGTCTGGGAAAGTCACAGGATCCGTGGCCTCTGTAACAGAATCATACCCTTAATTGTATATAATCAGTTCTGTTGACTGTTTGATGATGTGCTGGTTGAGTATCCAATGGCGAAGTCTTCTGAAGGCCTGGGTTGCCTTTTGTATTCTATCTGATGTTTCTTGTAGTTAAGTGCTGAAGGGTGGAATGTTGTTGCTGCGACACTGTCAAGGCTGCCAAGCTGTTTCAGCTGCTCAGTGCTTCTGTCCTTGGAGCCCCGATGTTATCAGCACTGGCAGAGAGTGCAGCCTGCTAATTCAACAGACCTCAGTGTTACTCAGAGAGAAGGACCACAGGCATGGTTGGGTGACAAAGGCACTTGGCCAGGTTTATTGCCTTCAAGGCACAGTCCTAACAACTTGCACAAGTACATTAAGACATGAGTGCCCTGTGGCAAGGAGCAGCTGAGTCAGCAGTGGGAATCTCTGCCGTCCCCTTGGCCACATAAAGGATTAAGGTGAGGTACCCGGACATTTATAGACTGAGACAGACAACTGGGATACACAACTTACGTACCACATTTTTGTTACCTCTCCTTGTACCTTATTCCTGATATCTCAGACAAAACATCCCTATTCATTATTCTGTCAAAACATCTTATCTTATGCTAGGTGTAATTGTAGTGGCCTTCTGGAATGTATTTTGTAAATATCTAGGGCCTAGCACTTCTTAGTAGGGCCTATGTTTTGGCAATGCTAGCAGCAACTTTGCCAAGTTCATGTACCGGAAAGTGAACTCGTAAGCATCGCTTTACTACATGGCCTGACGCTAGTTCAGAGCCTCTGGCTCAGGCCTCAGATCATGCACAGGCTCGCTCTGACTATTACAGTTGCCTCTGAGAACCCATCAGGGATAAGCTATAGGTCATGTAAAAAGAAAAGGAGTACTTGTGGCACCTTAGAGACTAACCAGTTTATTTGAGCATGAGCTTTCGTGAGCTACAGGTCACTTCATCGGATGCATAGCATATCGTGGAAACTGCAGAAGACATTATATACACACAGAGACCATGAAACAAAACTTCCTCCCACCTCACTCCCCCGCTGGCAACAGCTTATCTAAAGTGATCCTCAAGTAGAGCCATTTCCAGCACAAATCCAGGTTTTCTCACCCTTCCCCCTCCCCCCACACACACACATACAAACTCACTCTCCTGCTGGCAACAGCCCATCCCCCTTTGAAACCCCTCTTTATAATGCGCATGATAATCAAGGTGGGTCAGCTCCAGCACTAATCCAGGTTTTCTCACCCCCCCCCCAAACACCCCCCCCTTTTCCAAAAACCACACACACAAACTCATTCTCCTGCTGGCAACAGCTCATCTTACAATGTGCGCAGCAATAATCCAAGTTTAACCAGAACGTCTTGGGGGGGGGGTTTGCAGGAAAAAAACAAGGGGAGACAGGCTACCTTGCATAATGACTTAGCCACTCCCAGTCTCTATTCAAGCCCAAATTAATGGTATCCAATTTGCAAATGAATTCCAATTCAGCAGTTTCTCGCTGGAGTCTGGATTTGAAGTTTTTTTGCTTTAAGATAGCGACCCTCATGTCTGTGATTGCGTGACCAGAGAGATTGAAGTGTTCTCCGACTGGTTTATGAATGTTATAATTCTTGACATCTGATTTGTGTCCATTTATTCTTTTACGTAGAGACTGTCCAGTTTGACCAATGTACATGGCAGAGGGGCATTGCTGGCACATGATGGCATATATCACATTGGTGGATGTGCAGGTGAACGAGCCTCTGATAGTGTGGCTGATGTTGTTAGGCCCTGTGATGGTGTCCCCTGAATAGATATGTGGGCATCCCACCATCAACCTCAGCCTGGTCCAGTCCACACAAGAGATCCACTTCCTGGACACTACAGTGCTAATAAACGATGGTCACATCAACACCACCCTATACCGGAAACCTACTGACCGCTATTTCTACCTACATGCCTCCAGCTTTCACCCTGACCACACCACACGATCCATCGTCTACAGCCAAGCTCTGCGATACAACCGCATTTGCTCCAACCCCTCAGACAGAGACAAACACCTACAAGATCTCTATCAAGCATTCTTACAACTACAATACCCACCTGCGGAAGTGAAGAAACAGATTGATAGAGCCAGAAGAGTTCCCAGAAGTCACCTACTACAGGACAGGCCTAACAAAGAAAATAACAGAACGCCACTAGCCGTCACCTTCAGCCCCCAACTAAAACCCCTCCAACGCATTATTAAGGATCTACAACCTATCCTGAAGGATGACCCAACACTCTCACAAATCTTGGGAGAAAGGCCAGTCCTTGCCTACAGACAGCCCCCCAACCTGAAGCGAATACTCACCAACAACCACATACCACACAACAGAACCACTAGCCCAGGAACCTATCCTTGCAACAAAGCCCGTTGCCAACTGTGCCCACATATCTATTCAGGGGACACCATCACAGGGCCTAACAACATCAGCCACACTATCAGAGGCTCGTTCACCTGCACATCCACCAATGTGATATATGCCATCATGTGCCAGCAATGCCCCTCTGCCATGTACATTGGTCAAACTGGACAGTCTCTACGTAAAAGAATAAATGGACACAAATCAGATGTCAAGAATTATAACATTCATAAACCAGTCGGAGAACACTTCAATCTCTCTGGTCACGCAATCACAGACATGAAGGTCGCTATCTTAAAGCAAAAAAACTTCAAATCCAGACTCCAGCGAGAAACTGCTGAATTGGAATTCATTTGCAAATTGGATACCATTAATTTGGGCTTGAATAGAGACTGGGAGTGGCTAAGTCATTATGCAAGGTAGCCTGTCTCCCCTTGTTTTTTTCCTGCAACCCCCCCCCCAAGACGTTCTGGTTAAACTTGGATTATTGCTGCGCACATTGTAAGATGAGCTGTTGCCAGCAGGAGAATGAGTTTGTGTGTGTGGTTTTTGGAAAAGGGGGGGGTGTTTGGGGGGGGTGTGAGAAAACCTGGATTAGTGCTGGAGCTGACCCACCTTGATTATCATGAGCATTATAAAGAGGGGTTTCAAAGGGGGATGGGCTGTTGCCAGCAGGAGAGTGAGTTTGCATGTGTGTGTGGGGGGAGGGGGAAGGGTGAGAAAACCTGGATTTGTGCTGGAAATGGCTCTACTTGAGGATCACTTTAGATAAGCTGTTGCCAGCGGGGGAGTGAGGTGGGAGGAAGTTTTGTTTCATGGTCTCTGTGTGTATATAATGTCTTCTGCAGTTTCCACGATATGCTATGCATCCGATGAAGTGAGCTGTAGCTCACGAAAGCTCATGCTCAAATAAATTGGTTAGTCTCTAAGGTGCCACAAGTACTCCTTTTCTTTTTACAAATACAGACTAACACGGCTGTTACTCTGAAACCTATAGGTCATGGTTAACTCTGATTAAATAGAGCACATTCATCTGGAAAAAGAGCTACATGTATGAGTTTCTCAAGAACTTTTGTCTTTGCAGTAAGCCTTTGGAGATTGAAGAGTTTTCCATTCAATCTGTACCTGGGGTAGATGAACCTTCAACCCTTTTGAAGGTTGTCAGTTGTGTAATTCAGAATGGTTGCAAATGAGAGACCAAAAAGGGCTGGTGCCAGCATTCAGCCTTGTTTCACACCATTAGATATGGGAAATGGTTTAGAGAAGCCACCATCAGAGAGTGTTTGACCAGTCATCTTTTCATGGAATTGACATATATTAATGAATTTGGTGGGGCAGCCAAACTTTTCTAGAATTTTCCAGAGGCCATTTCTGATCATGGTTTTTAAAGATCAGTGATGACTGCATACAGTTCCATGTTTTGCTGAATGCATTTTTCTGTAATCTGTCTCACAAAAGTAACTCGTGTCTGTGGTGCTCCGACCTGATCTAAATTCACATTGGGTCTCTGGTAGAAACTTCTCCGATGCTATCTTGACAAGCCAATTGAGCAAAATGTGGACTAGGATTTTGCCACTTACCGGTAGCAGGGAGATACCCTGACAATTACCACAGTCAGATTTGTTCCCTTCAGTTTTGCATTGTGTAACTATGACACCTTTGAAGTCCTGAGGAATTTCCTCAGCTTCCCAGATAACCTTAATGATTTTGTGTAGAAACACATGAGTGCATGGTGGTTCCCAGCTGCCATTTGAAGGCTTTGGCTTGTTCCCCTGGCTGTCTGTGTGGTACATAAAATTACATTTCTACATTTAATACTGATTATGGGGAATATCCTGAAATTGGTGCTGGCCCACAGACCATTCCTGGAAGGCCTTAGTCAGCACCTCCCAATATTCCTCTACTTGCTGATGGGCTCCTTTCTGGCTCCCCTCCCTCTCATTCTCCCCAATTCTCTTCCATGAATCCACAGTTGCTCTATCTGTGTCGTTCTCCATAGTGTCTTGACTCCTTGTGCATCTGTGATTGTCTAGTATGTTTTGGGCCTTGATAATCAGTGCGCAGTGGGGGTCTCCGGGTGTGGAGCATCTTGTCAGGACTAACACCTGGCCAGGAGGTGAGGGTGTGAACTTGCACCTTGTGAGTTAGTTCCATGTCTGGAGTGATGAAAACAGCATGTGTCTGGGACCATGGGAGCCGTGCTAGGGTTTTGACAATTCAAAATGAGCCGCTGTGCCCTTAACCACACCCTGTTCTCTCCTTTTGTTCCGTACTCCCACCAGACCCCTGATGTATGACTAACGCCCTCCCTTCTTTTAAATAACACTCTGAGCTTCCAGAGGAGCAAAAAGGAAACCCTTGTAGCTGCCCAGCCTGCCAGATTTGGCTGCACAGGCTTTGGAAAATGTCATCTCTTAGTGCTTCAGTTACCTCATCTGTTAAATGGGGTTATCTCACAGGTGTGCTGGGGGCTAAATTCATTCATGTTTGTACAGTAAGTCTAGATGGTAAATAGAAAAGCAAAGCAGTGGTTTGATTTTTCATATAAGCACCAAAGGTCCCTCCAAGTCCCTCCACTCCCTGATAGAAATTCCTCCTGTCGGCCCCTGGATATTTGACAACCATTTTGACCGTTCACTCTCCACAATGATCCAGCTCCCTACTGCAGTGAACATCTTACATCTCCTCTGCCCTTGCCGGTCGGTTAGGTACATTCAGCTGCATGACGTATGTTGGACGGGGTTTAAGATGCCTGCAGACAAAACTCCACAGTAACGTGGGGTTTGAGATATTCCTGGTTGAACTGCCACGCTGTCTCAGATTTAACACGTTACTCTCTGATGCTGTTAGACACACATCTACCTGACATGGAGGGTGCACAGGATGGCAGGGGTTAGGAGGGCAGAGTTAGTGTTGTTGGAGGACCTTAATTCTGCATTTCTATACTTTCTAAAGATGTCTTGTCTTATTGTAACTTTAACACTGACTTAATCTGTGGTTAAAATTGCAATGCTCTATTAAGCTTCATTTCCATTAAGAAGTTGATAAATATTTACAAGCTTGACCTTAGGTTGATAGTTGTTTGTCATGGTTCCTTTTTGTTTTCACAGTTTGTCAGAAATCCACATAGATGAAAAAACAACCAAAGAATTGGAAGTTTTGCAGAAGATAAAACCTGATTTGTCGATTGTGCATAATGTAGCATCCAGCCATCAGAGCCCAGGTACAAGGACAAGGAGGATGGAATGTCTTCTATCTAAGTGTCATACATTCATCTGTAGACTAATGTCTTGGAGTTCAGAAATGATGTGGAATATTTTTGTGATGCACTGTCGGGAGGTTGGACTTGTTCTGCTATTAAGCATTGCTACATATTGGCTTCACTGGTTGATAAAAGGCCATACAGAGGATTAACAAATCATAGGTGTTAATGAGAGGCGAAGGGTTAATTCCCCCAAGCCATCAGGGGTCTATGCTGAAACAGAATCTCTACTCTGTACATTGAGGACTCAATTTTTCAGTTCAAGCAACTCTTGCTGAAAGCTTCTTCTTTGCCTAGCTAAACTTAAAATGGCCAGAGAGCTACAAAGCTTATGTGGCAAGTCCCTTGGTCCCTTGCTTAGAGTCCCAGAGAGAATGGTGAGGCTCCAGCCTGGTTCAGGCTTCGAGGTGCTATTGTAATATAATCATAAAAACAACACAAGGGGACCGGACATTTCTGTAACCTTAAATGCCAGTTCCAGGTGACACGAGTGGAGAGGCTGTTCTCAATTTAGTCCTAGCTGACTGAAAGAAGTTGGTTCAGCTAGTGACAGTGACCACAACACTGCGTGTAACATCTTTAGGGGAGAGATTCTGCCAGAACTATCTGGATGACACTGAAATTTGGAGGGAGTGAGGTTGTTAAAAATGGGGAAGCTCACAGTAAAGACCCTACAACCAAAAGTGAGGGAATTACAATCCTTAGCTTCAGCGTGGAGGTTACTCACCTATACCACAGAGCTGCAGAAGGCATGCACAGCCCTAAACCAGAAAGGAAGCAGGAAGGGTTAAATGGCAAGATTCAAGAGGTTATTCAAACTAAACAAGCCAACTTCCAACTCCAGTGAAGCCAATGGGCAGGAACATAAAATATGGCAGGTGAATGTAACAATGGGCATTTGGAGGGTTTCGAGAGACTTTAAAGAGCAGTTAGCCAAAGAGAGACGCTCCTTCAGTACATGGAAAGCAGGAAGCCTGTGCTGGAATTAGTGAGCCCCTGGACTTTCAGGGAGTAACGGGAATGATTCAAGAGTACAAGGACATTGCAGAGGGATTAAGGCCTTAATCCTAAATGTTTGTAGGATTGGGAAAAAATCATTTAGTAGTATCAGTCGTCACTGTGACAGAGATTGCAACCGGATGCAGCATCTTTGGGGACCATATTGTATTAAGGTTGTGAATGGTTTATGTATCACTGTGGGCCAAGGATTGTATGCAACTCCAAGGGGAGGGGTCATCTCAGCTGCTCCAGGAACTACAATCAGTGGGGTGTACTGGGGGTCATTGAGGTGAATCACTCAAGCTGTAAAAACATCCAGAGAGGTCCCAACCCCTGGGGAGGTCTGAATCTACTGACACCAACAGGGTTTTTCAGAGACCAACAGACAAGGAAAGGGCTTTTGGCATCAAAAGACTGAGTCTGAACTGATCCAGCCTTCTTTTTCCTTCTTTTGATCCAGCAAATGAACAGGGCTTTCTGCCCGAGGGGGCACCAACCCTTGCAGAAGGGTTGGAAAGACTTGGGCTTACTAGGACCCCATAAGACTGAGGGAGGTGAGGGCTGGGAGCCTGAAACTTAAGTGGGCGCCCTCGAGGAAGACCAGGAGGGGGATCAAAGAATCAGTTGTCTCTGAAACTGTGACATACCTTATACACAGAAATAAAGAGTTACCTAATTCCTCTTCAATTCCTGGGTCTGTTTGTTGCACAAGTGCTGATATCATGGAACCATGCCCACCCTTGGTGCTGTGCCATACTGGCGTCGGGAGTGTAACCCGCACAGCACAATGATTTTCACCCAGGTTTTTCAGAATTAGCAAGTTATTGTTGACCAGTGGCAGTCGAACACCAAATTTGAAACTCTTTATTCTTAAAAGTGACAATTGTGACACGTTTCTCTTTTCAGGTCTCTGCTCCTTTAGAAAGACAGAAATGAATCCTTCAGGCACCTGGGCAGGCTGCAGATCTGCACATTTCTGAATCTCAAAGCGGTCACCTCACTGTACAAGTTCATTGTATTATGGCAGTAATATAGCTAGCTCAGATTTCTTTCAGCTGCATCCATATTAGGAAATCTCCCTATTCATGGAGTAGCTTAAAATTCACTTTAGCTGTTGAATTAATTCTAAAGTTCCCACAGAAATATTAATGCAGAATAATAATTAATAAATACTTAATACTTAATAATATGCTCATAACTTGCCACTCCAAGTAGAATTTCCCAAACACTTCAATTTAAACACACTGGATTAGATAGAACAATAAAATAAGATTTTAAATGAGTACGAGTAATGAGACATAAAAGTCAGAAATGGTTACAAGAAAAATAGAGATAAAATGTTTATTGATACCTTACTTAAGAAGCTACATTAGATTCAAAGTAGTCTTCTCACCACATGCTTCAGCAGTCTCACTGACTCAGGACCCCTTCTCCCAAGAATCCAACAAATGCTTCCTTTGTCTTGTTGCTTCAGGTGTGGTGAATGTGATGGGCAAGGAGAGGGGGTGGAGGTGTCTTGGGGTGTTTATTCCTCGTTTTTATAATATCAGTCTCTCTCTTGGAAAATATTTCCAGCTGAGATCCTGGAGACAAAAAGTCTGACAAGATCTTACGTTTTGTCCTGCAACTTGGTGAAATGTACTGTAATACTGGCAAACATGTAATAAACATTTAGAAAAATATTTGGTGTACATCTCATGTAAAATTCCTTCTTATTGCAAGGAAAGAGACATCAGTAAGACATATTTAAGAGTCTGCAAATGTACCAGCAACTTCTTCTTTAAAAAAAGACACCCCCCCCACAAATTTTTGACAACATGAAAATTCAAAGTTAAAATTCCACTTTAAAAAGCATCCAGTAGAAATGATGGGAAAGCACAGGCTGGCCCAGGCAATGTTGATTCTTTCCCTCTAGGATAACCAGCCTCAATCATCCCTTCTAATCTTAAATTTGAAGAAGAGATTGTACTTTTTACATTTTGTGGGTGAAGAATTGAAAATATTAACCACAGAATATCGTTTTTTATAATCTGGTCCATCTATGTCTCATATTAAGAGTGATGCTTTGTCACGCTGTGACGGGTTGGATCACAGAAACCGCCTTGGGACTGCCAATTGACATGCTGAGACTACCCCCAAGCCCATTTTCCCTGCCAGCTTGGGACTCCAGAACCTTGCTTTGTTTGAGCCAGACATGCTTGCCTGCTGCAAACACAGACCCAGGTCTGAACCACGTCCCCTAAAAGCTGCAGGCTTAACTGAAAATGGCTTAAGAAGTGTTCCTGTCTCCAACACCCAGCTACCCAGTTCCCAATGGGGTCCAAACCCCCAAATAAATCTGTTTTACCCTGTATAAAGCTTATACAGGATAAACTCATAAATTGTTCACCCTCTATAACACTGATAGAAAGATATGCACAGCTGTTTCTCCCCCACCCCCAGGTATTAATACATACTCTGGGTTAATTGATAAGTAAAAAGTGATTTTATTAAATACAAAAAGTAGGATTTAAGTAATGACAGAACAAAGTAAATTACCAAAGAAATAAAATAAAACACGCAAGTCTAAACCTAATACAGTAAGAAAGTGATTACAGACGAAATAAGTTTCTGTATCAAAAGAATCCGTCACCGTGTGTGCTGGGCTTCCAGTCACCTAGAGACGGGTGTGGACTTCATGAACCAATGAGGTGAATTGGGCTGATCTGTATGGGCTGAGGATGGGAGCGTGTTCTGTGTCTCCAGGAGGGGCTGCACACACACAGGAGAGGGCCAAAGTAGCATTAAGCTGCCTTTGTGCCCTTCTGACTCCAGGCTGGTCAGGGCCTGAAACAGCCGACAATGTAACTTAGGCAACCCACCTCCTCCTCCCATCTCCTACACCGGGGCTTACACAGAGCAGCCTGTGACTGTCCGGCACAATGCTAGCAGTGGGGGAATTTCCGCCCTGCCAGCTAAGAAGATGTTACTGCCCTGTATGCTGCTGCAGCAGTGTGCAGGGACTGTAGAAGGGGGGAGAATTCTCCCCCCGTGTGTGTGTGATTTTCAGGGCAGAGATAGTGTCTCCCCAAGCATTTGTACAGCGGTTAGTAGAGCTGGTCTGGAATTTCCCACTGATACATTTTTTTAGATAGAAAATTACAGTTTCTTCAGTATTAAAATTTTCTATGGAAAATGTTGATTTTTGCGAAGCTCTTTTGACTTTTTTTTTTTTAATAGGAAAATCAAATTAAAACATTTCATTTCAGGGCAGGTTGACATAAATCATTCTGTCTGTCTGAACTGCTGCAGTGCCCCATGGGAATTGTAGTTTGGGTCCCTTATCCCCCCCATTCTCACTTATTGGCTTGGTTCTCCTTCCAGTATACGTCTCCCATGATGGGCCTGGACTGCAGAGCTCAGTCACAGGAAGAGACTGTGGTGCATCATGGGAGACAGTAAGGCCATGGCACCCACCCCAGCGGGGCGAAGGGAGGCAGGAGGATCCCAAGAGACGCAGCAGCAGCTCTGGCAGGCACATTCAATCATATCAGCCTGAGCTGACACAGAATGTTTTGATGCAGTGATGTTGGTATGTTTCATTTACATGGAAAAAGTAGGACCAAAACCTTTAAACATTCCTAAATCAAGTTTTTCTTCTGAACATTTTGTTTGGGAAAAGTTTCAATATTTCAACCTCTTCAATTTAGGATCTAAAAAAATGTCAAAATAGTGGAATTTCCCAAAAGATGGAAATGCTGTTTTTTGATAAGCTGCAGGGGCTGGCATTACTTGATCACAGAGTAAGAGGTTTTTTTAAAAAAAATTTAGTCGAGCACCTGTGGAAAACCCAGCGGGCAATTCCCTGGTTGACAAGTAGACAGCAGCACAACTAGTAGAAATTCTTTTGTCAAAAGGTCATTTGACAGAAAATTGAGTTTAGAAATATCTGCTTTCCTCACAAATTCTCAGTCTTTCTTTAGAAAACAGAACACTCAAAACCTTTTATCTGAAAACCAAAACATTTTTTGTTTTGGGTTCCCCCGCCCCGCAATTAAAAGGTGAATATTTTGGGGGTGAGGGAATGGAGGGAGGGAAACATTTTCTAACCTGCTCTAGTTGAAATGTTCTCAGCCAATATGTCAGATTTGTCAATTTTTGGCTAATGAAGCCTTTACAAAATAATTAAAAAATACATTTATCTGGATTTCTGAACTATTCACCAAATAATACAAGGGCGCAATTGGGTTATCCTCCTCTGGTCCCCCATTGTGAACTGCACATAGTAGCAATGTTATTTCCCTCCTAACACCAAACCAGTCAATTGTTGCTAAATCTATTAGGAACACATGCACGGCTATCCATCATATCTGATCATGATGTCCCAGCATTGCATGTGTACTCATGTGGCTGTATAGCCTGACCTATGAGGAGCAAGACCACAAACATGTTACACACAAACACGCAGGCTCCCAGGGAAGACTTTGCATGATGCTTGGCCCTTTTTTTCAGTCAGTTTTTCTTGTCTGTCTTCCTCAAACTGTTCACAACCGTTATTGACAGAAGCTCTCCATTCATGTCTGTCCTTGGCTGTGTCTTCAAAGTTATCAATATTTAAGCCATAAGGTCAGATTCTGCTCAAGGGTGTCTTTGAAACATTTTCTTTGACTCTCCCTCTGGAGCTTTCTGAGTTTCAGCTCACCATAGGGAACTTTCTTTGGGAGTCTGTTGTTGCCCATTCTGATAACACAACCTATCAATCTAAGCTGAGCTTGGATGATCATTGCCTCAGTGCTGGTGTTTTTTGCTCTTTCAAGGATGTTAGTGTTTGAGACTTTGTCTTGCCAGTTGACTTTCTGAATGGAGTGGAGACAGCATATGTGGAATTTTTAAAGTTGCTTAATGTATCTGTGGTAAGCTGTCCATGTTTCACATCTATATGAAAGGGATACTATCTGTCATAAATATAAAGGGAAGGGTAAACCCCTTTAAAATCCCTCCTGGCCAGCGGAAAAATCCTCTCACCTGTAAAGGCTTAAGAAGCTAAAGGTAACCTCGCTGGCACCTGACCCAAATGACCAATGAGGAGACAAGATACTTTCAAAAGCTGGGAGGAGGGAGAAAAACAAAGGGTCTGTGTCTGTCTGTATGATGCTTTTGCCAGGGACAGAACAGGAATAGAGTCTTAGAACTTTTAGTAAGTAATCTAGCTAGGTATGTGTTAGATTATGATTTCTTTAAATGGCTGAGAAAAGAGCTGTGCTGAATAGAATGACTATCCCTGTCTGTGTGTCTTTTTTGTAACTTAAGGTTTTGCCTAGAGGGATTCTCTATGTTTTGAATCTAATTACCCTGAAAGGTATTTACCATCCTGATTTTACAGAGGTGATTTCTTTACTTCTATTAAAAGTCTTCTTGTAAGAAAACTGAATGCTTTTTCATTGTTCTAAGAGCCAAGGGTTTGGGTCTGTGGTCACCTATGCAAATTGGTGAGGATTTTTACCAAACCTTCCCCAGGAAGTGGGGTGCAAGGGTTGGGAGGATTTGTGGGGGAAAGACATGTCCAAACTACGTTTCCCAGTAAACCCAGATAAAGTTTGGTGGTGGCAGTGGAAATCCAAGGGCAAAGGATAAAATTAATTTGTACCTTGGGGAAGTTTTAACCTAAGCTGGTAAAAGTAAGCTTAGGAGGTTTTCATGCAGGTCCCCACATCTGTACCCTAGAGTTCAGAGTGGGGAAGGAACCTTGACACTATCACTGCTGCATTATCCATAATCAGTTCCGTTGACTGATGGTGTGCTGGTTGAGTATCCAATGGCAAAGTCTTCTGAGGGCCTGGCTTGCCTTTTGTATTCTATCTGGTGTTTCTTCATCCAGGGAACCATAATTTGAGATGGTGCTACTCAAGCATGTAAAGTGATCAATGCTTGTTAGTTCTGTACCATCCATGGTGATGTTTCGCTCAATAGTTGTGGTTGATGGAGCTGATTGAAAGAGAACTTCAGTTTTTTCCAGGATGAAGGTGAGTCTAGAACTGTTTAGTTGCTGAAGGGTGGAATGTTGTTGCTTCGACGCTGTCAAGGCTGCTAAGCTGTTACAGCTGCTCAGTGCTTCTGTCCTTTGAGCTCCGATGTTATCAGCACTAGCAGAGAGTGCAGCTTGCTAATTCAGCAGACCTCAATGTTATGCAGAGTCTCTGCTGCCCCCTTAGCCACACAAAGGGTTACGGTGAGGTACCCCAACATTTATAGACTGAGACAAACAACTGGGAGACCCAACTTACCTACCACCTTACATGTTTCATGACATTAGTTTGTCACCTCCTCTTGTGCCTTATTCAGGGATGGTGTCCCTAGCCTCTGTTTGCCAGAAGCTGGGAATGGGTGACAAGGGATGGATCACTTGATGATTACCTGTTCTGTTAACATAAGAACATAAGAATGGCCATACTGGGTCAGACCAAAGGTCCATCCAGCCCAGTATCCTGCCTACTGACAGTGGCCAATGCCAGGTGCCCCAGAGGGAGTGAACCTAACAGGTAATGATCAGTGATCTCTGGGTGCCATCCATCTCCACCTTCTGACAAACAGAGGCTAGGGACACCATTCCTTACCCATCCTGGCTAATAGCCATTAATGGACTTAACCTCCATGAATTTATCCAGTTCTCTTTTAACCCCTGTTATAGTCCTAGCCTTCACAACCTCCTCAGACAAGGAGTTCCACAGGTTGACTGTACGCTGTGTGAAGAAGAACTTCCTTTTATTTGTTTTAAACCTGCTGCCCATTCATTTCATTTGGTGGCCCCTAGTTCTTATATTATGGGAACAAGTAAATAACTTTTCCTTATGCACTTTCTCCACACCACTCATGATTTTATAGACCTCTAACATATCCCCCCTCATCTCCTCTTTTCCAAGCTGAAAAGTCCTAGCCTCTTTAATCTCTCCTCATTTGGGACCCATTCCAAACCCCTAATCATTTTAATTGCCCTTCTCTGAACCTTTTCTAATGCCAGTATACCTTTTTTTGAGATGAAGGGACCACATCTGTACACAGTATTCAAGATGTGGGCCTACCATGGATTTATATAACGGCAATAAGATATTCTCCGTCTTACTCTCTATCCCTTTTTTAATGATTCCTAACATCCTGTTTGCTTTTTTTTTTTTTACTGCCGCTGCACACTGCGTCGACATCTTCAGAGAACTATCCACGATGACTCCAAGATTTTTTTCCTGATTAGTTGTAGCTAAATTAGCCCCCATCGTATTGTATGTATAGTTGGGGTTATTTTTTCCAATGTGCATTACTTTATATTTATCCACATTAAATTTCATTTGCCATTTTGTTGTCCAATCACTTAGTTTTTTTAGGTCTTTTTGAAGTTCTTCACAGTCTGCTTTGGTCTTAACTATCTGGAGCAGTTTAATATCATCTGCAAACTTTGCCACCTCACTGTTTACCTCTTTCTCCAGATCATTTATGAATAAGTTGAATAGGATTGGTCCTAGGACTGACCCTTGGGGAACACCACTAGTTACCCCTCTCCATTCTGAAAATTTACCATTTATTCCTACCCTTTGTTCCCTGTCTTTTAACCAGTTCTCAATCCATGAAAGGATCTTCCCTCTTATCCCATGACAACTTAATTTACATAAGAGCCTTTGGTGAGGGACTTTGTCAAAAGGTTTCTTGAAATCTAAGTACACTATGTCCACGGGATCCCCCTTGTCCACACGTTTGTTGACCCCCTCAAAGAACTCTAACAGATTAGTAAGACATGATCTCCCTTTACAGAACCCATGTTGACTTTTGCCCAACAATTTATATTCTTCTGTGTGTCTGACAATTTTATTCTTTACTATTGTTTCAACTAATTTGCCCAGTACTGACATTAGACTTACCGGTCTGTAATTGCCGGGATCACCTCTAGAGCCCTTTTAAAATATGGGCGTTACATTAGCTATCTTCCAGTCATTGGGTACAGAAGCTGATTTAAAGGACAGGTTACAAACCATAGTTCCGCAATTTCACATTTGAATTCTTTCAGAACTCTTGGTTGAATGCCATCTGGTCCCAGTGACTTGTTACTGTTAAGTTTCTCAATTAATTCCAAAACCTCCTCTAGTGACACTGCAATCTGTGACAATTCATCAGACTTGTCACCTACAAAAGACGGCTCAGGTTTGGGAATCTCCCTAATATCCTCAGCCGTGAAGACTGAAGCAAAGAATTCATTTAGCTTCTTCCCAATGACTTTATTGTCTTTAAGTGCTCCTTTTGTATCTTGATCGTCCAGGGGCCCCACTGGTTGTTTAGCAGGCTTCCTGCTTCTGATGTACTTAAAAAACATTTTGTTATTACCTTTTGAGTTTTTGGCTAGCTGTTCTTCAAACTCCTTTTTTGCTTTTCTTATTACATTTTTACACTTAATTTGGCAGTGTTTATGCTCCTTTCTATTTACCTCACTAGGATTTGACTTCCACTTTTTAAAAGATGCCTTTTTATCTCTCACTGCTTCTTTTACATGATTGTTAAGCCACGGTGGCTCTTTTTTAGTTCTTTTACTGTGGTTTTTTTTAATTTGGGGTATACATTTAAGTTGAGCCTCTATTATGGTGTCTTTGAAAAGTGTCCGTGCAGCTTGCAGGGATTTCACTCTAGTCACTGTACCTTTTAATTTCTGTTTAACTAACCTCCTAATTTTTGCATAGTTCCCCTTTCTGAAATTAAATGCCACAGTGTTGGGCTGTTGAGGTGTTCTTCCCACCACAGGAATGTTAAATGTTATTATATTATGGTCACTATTTCGAAGCGGTCCTGTTATAGTTACCCCTTGGACCAGATCCTGCGCTCCACTCAGGACTAAATTGAGAGTTGCCTTTCCCCTTGTGGGTTCCCATACCAGCTGCTCCAAGAAGCAGTCATTTAAAGTATCGAGAAATGTTGTCTCTGCATTTCGTCCTGAGGTGACATGTACCCAGTCAATATGGGGATAATTGAAATCCCCCACTATGATTGAGTTCTTTATTTTGATAGTCTCTCTAATCTCCCTTAGCATTTCATCATCGCTATTACTGTCCTGGTCAGGTGGTCGATAATAGATCCCTACTGTTATATTCTTACTAGAGCATGGAATTACTATCCATAGAGATTCTATGGAACATGTGGATTCATTTAAGATTTTTACTTCATTTGATTCTACATTTTCTTTCACATATAGTGCCACTCCCCCACCGCACGACCTGTTCTGTCCTTCTGATATATTTTGTACCCCAGAATGATTGTGTCCCGTTGATTGTCCTCACTCCACCAAGTTTCTGTGATGCCTATTATATCAATATCCTCCTTTAACATGAGGCTCTCTAGTTCATCCATCTTATTATTTAGACTTCTAGCATTTGTGTACAAGCACTTTAAAAACTTCTCACTGTTTATTCATCTGCCCTTTTCTGATGTGTTCATTCCCTCTGGGGCACCTGGCATTGGCCACTGTCATAAGACAGGATACTGGGCTAGATGGATCTTTGATCTGACCCAGTATGGCTGTTCTTATGTTCTTATTTCTGATATCTTGAACAAAACATCCCTATTCATTATTCTATCAAAGAATCTTATTTTCTGCTAGATTGGGATGTATTTGTACTGGCCTTCTGGAATGTATTTACATAAATATCTAGTGCCTGGTACTTTTAGCAATGCTCTCAGGAACTTTGCCAAGTTCATGTACTGGACAGTGAACTTGTAAAGCATCTGCTTTAATTCATAGCCTGACTTTGGTTCACAGCCTCTGGTTCAGGCCTCAGATCTTGCACCAGGCGCGCTTTCTTTACTACAGTGGTCTCTGACAAACTATCAGGGATAAGTTGTAGGTCATGTTTAACTCTGATTGAATAGAGCACATTCATCTGCAAAAAGGGCTTCATGTATGAGTTTCTCAAGAACTTTTGTCTTTGCAGTAAGCCTTTGGAGATTATCCCTTATGTAGATGCCCTTTTGAAGGCTGTTGGTTGCGTAATTCAGAATGGCTGCAAAAAAGAGACCAAAAAGGGCTGGTGCCAATTTGCAGCCTTGTTTCACCCCATTAGATATGGAGAGTGATTTAGAGAAGCCACTATCTGAGGGTACTTGACCAGTCATGTCTTCATGGAATTGACGTATGATGATAGTGAATTTGGTGGGGCAGCCAAACTTTTTTCTTGAATTGTCCAGAGGCCATTTCTGATGAGTTTCAAAGTTATTTTAAGATCAATGACGACAGCATACAGTTCCATGTTTTGTTGAATGCATTTTTCTGGAATCTGTCTCACAAAAGTAAATCATGTCTGTGGTGCTCCGACCTGGTCTAAATTCACATTGCGTCTCTGATAGAAACTTCTCTGATACTGTTCTGAAAAGCCAATTGTGCAAAATGTGGACCAGGATTTTGCCACCTACCGATAGCAGGGAGATACCCTGACAATTACCACAGTCAGATTTGTTCCCTTCAGTTTTGTATAATGTAACAATGGCATCTTTGAAGTCCTGAGGTAGCTTCCCAGATAACCTTAATGATTTTGTGTAGAAACACATGAGTGCATGGTGGTTCCCAGCTGCCATTTGAAGGCTTTGGCTTGTGCCCCTGGCTGTCTGTGTGGTACATAAAATTAGATTTCTACATTTAATACTGATTATGGGGAATGGTCCTGAAATAGGTGCTAGCCCTCAACTCGTTGGTGGAAGCCCTTGGTCAGCACCTCCCAATCTGCCTCTACTGATTGCTGATGGGCTTCCAGGACCTCCTGATAGACATGAACTAGATCATGTCTCTGCTGTTGGAGAGAAATCCCTCAAGAGCCACGTTGTGAGCTTGCCCCAGCCACTGGTAACATGTGGCACCACTTTGCTGCTGCTACTGTGGGCAAACTTTGACTTGTGTCTGCGACTGCACCTCTCCCCTGCAACTCTCCACCTCTGGTACTACTGCTGCTGGATCCCCCTGTTCCTGCCCCTGTCACTTCTGGCAGCATGGTGGGCTGCTTCAGGGGCCTCCTCTGCTTCCCTGTCTGCCCCACCCCTGGTGTCTGTAACCCTCCAGGGCCCACGTCTGGACACAGGACCAGAGACAGCACCCCATGGTGCTCCCAGCTGCGTTCCCCAGCAACCTCTTGTGGTCCTGGACTTGGAACCACTGTTTGATCTTCTCAGGTCCTGTGTTCCACTTCCCTTTCTCCCCGTACAGCCCCCATCTCCCTGGCCTTGTTAAAGCCGTGGGGGCTGCTATATGAGTTACTTCACTGCAGTGTTGCTTGTCCCTCCAGCAGCCCCCTGGGGAAGAGACTTTCCTTAAAGGCCCCTCCTCGCTCTCTGTCCCTCTCCCCTTGCATCCCTGCAACCCCAGGGATGTGTGTCGCTCCTCTCTGGCCCCGCTCCCCCTTATTCTCCCCAGTTCTCCCCCATGCATCCACAGCTGCTCTCCATAGTGCCCTGACTCCTTGTGCAGCTATGATTGTGAAGTGTGTTTTGGGCCTGGGTCATCGGTGCGCAGTGGGGGTCTCCGGGTGTGGAGCATCTTGTCAGGACTAATGCCTGGCCAGGAGCTGAGGGTGTGAACTTGCACCTTGTGAGTTAGTTCCATCTCTCTTGTGATGAGAACAGCGCCTGTCTGGGAACATGGGACCCCTACTAGGGCTTTGAAAATTCAGAATGAGCCACTGTGCACTTAACCACACCCTGTTCTCTCCTGTAGGATTCATACAAGGTTCATGCGCTTGACAACATTCAGGGCACACCCAGAGTGTTGTGCTGGACTTGTGCACACACAGCTCCTTTCAAGGGCATCAACCTTGGAATCTCGCCCAAATGACATGAACCGTGGGAAGTCTCCCAGGACTGGGCTCAAGGCCCGAGAGCAAGGAATGCGGTAGATAGAAATTGGTAAATAAGAATGTTAAACAAAGCCAGTGTATTCCTTTTATCTGTTGGAGAATGTAATGCGCGGGGGGAGAGAGAGAATAAAGGGGAAGGTGGAAAGCTGACAGGCAGAAGCCCGTTAGCAGAGACCAGCCGCTTGCTTGCTAAAAGCTGTGTTCCATCTTGTCATTGAACCGCCACAGCTGGCACCCAAACGTGGGGCCCTCAGCACTCACCGCGCCCGGCAAGGGTTTCAGACGCGTCACTCATCCGCTTCGCGGATCCCGGTGAGTATTTTTCATTGTGGTAAGTATGGGAAGCTCCCTCTCTGCTTTGCAAGTGCAACACCGCAATGAGCTACAGTATTTGCTGCGTAAGGCTCAGCATGATTGCCCCGCTCGAGAACTCACTCTCCTGCTACAGGAGGTGAGTGCCCAGTGCCCGTGGTACCCTGAAGCCGGAACCCTTAAGCTAGCAGACTGGGAGCGGTTGGGCCAGACATTGCACAAAGAGCCTCGGGCGCCCGTGCAGGCTTTACATGCCTGGCACCTCTGCCGCGATGCGATACAGCGTGTCGCCTCGGACAGGCCCTCCCTCGCGAGGCTGGTGATCTCGCCACGCCCGTCCGCTCCTGCAACCATCCCCCCTCCTAGTGATGCGACACAGTGTGTCGCCTTGGAAGAACCCTCTCCTGCGCCAACAGAGGGGCTGCCGATTTCGCCACCCCCGTCCGCTCCTGCAACCATCCATCCCCCTGCTTCGCCCCCAGTGCCTTTATTACCACCGCCTCCCTTGTCTTCCCCTCTGGAGCCGGTGAGTGGTCACTGTCCCCCCGTGGGGCCCCATGCTCCGGGGCCCCCTGGGGGGTCGTCAGCGTCTGCCCAGGGGCTTTCGCTGGTGCAATAAATGGTTCACGCAGCGAAGACTCGCTCAGACATTACAGCAGAGGAGCTGGCTGATCTGGTCTCAGTTTGTCCTGTGACCTGGCAGGATGATGGCCAGGGCAACCAGGTTGCAAACTGGGTCAGTTTGCCTTACTCGGTGATCCGAGAGGTAAAGAAAGCGATTCGCGAGTTCGGCCTGACTAGTACGTATGTACGTGGTCTCATTGAAGGGCTAGGTTCTGGGTACACCCTGATCCCTGAAGACTGGAAGGCGCTCTTGCGCATGATGCTGACGCCCAGTCAGTATGTTATTTGGCTTAGTGAATATCAGCAGATGGCGGAACGCCAAGCCCAGGTATATAGAGAGCAAGGTATCATTTATGAGCAATTGGCAGGGGAGGGACAGTTTGCTACCGTTCAGCTGCAGTCTCAACTCCCTCAGGCCGTCTTCCCCATTATTTCCACCTGCGCCCTGCATGCTTTCCGGAAGGTCCCAGATTCGGGCAGGCCTACCAAAAGCTTTGCCAGTATCCGTCAGGGTGCGTCAGAGTCCTTTATGGATTTTACCAACAGATTGCAGGAGGCTATCCTCTGACAGGTGGATAGCCCTGCAGCGGCTCAGGAGATCCTGCTAAAAATGGCGGTTGAAAATGCGAACGAGGATTGCCGCCGTGCCCTCCAGGCTGCACAAGCCTCTGGAATTCTAGAGCTGTTGGACATGCTGCGGGCGTGCCAAAACATCGGAACCCAAGCACATAAAGCTGGAGTTCTGGCCGCCGCCCTGCGGAAAAGCGGGAAGGAGGGGAAGCGTTGTTACCGCTGTGGTAAGGAGCGTCACTTTCAGCGGGAGTGCCGCTCATCGATGGCGCCCGCCCGCCCCTCAAAGAAGTGCCCCAAGTGTCGGAAGGGCTATCACTGGGCTAATCAGTGTCGTAGCGGGTCGGGAAACCGCACGACGGGTCCCCCCCGAACCCAGGGCCAAACGGGGGTGTTTCCCACTCAGACAACTGTTCCTCTGCCTTACAATCCATAGACTCCATGAGGGTGGCAACTGCCGGAAGTGCAGGGCTTGATTTGATTATGCAGGAGGACGCTGATTTTCAGTTGCCGGGGGAGGTCTGCGTCATACCTACGCAGGTGACGGGACCTCTCCCTGACGGATTTGTGGGTCTGGTTCTCCCTCGCTCACACGCTGGGAAACAGGGTTTTTTTGTCATCCCAGGGGGTCATTGACACCGATTACACCGGCGTTATTAAGGTTCAGGTGTGGACCCATCTTCCGCAGTCGCTCCCGCGTGGACGGTCAATTGCGCAATTGATTTTAGTCCCCTATCAGGTGCCAGCCGCAGAGGATCGAACCCGGGGCGGAGGCAGCTTTGGATCAACGCTGGCTCAGTCGCCGTCTCACAACACGTCCTCTCCACTTGTTGCTCTAACAATGTCGGTCCACCCCTCGAAACCTCAGTTAACACTTCTTTTAAATAATGTTCCTTTTACAGGGCTGGTGGACACTGGAGCTGACATTACGGTGATCCGTGATCCGGAGTGGCCAGTCAGTTGGCCAACAGTTCCTTCTAAAGAGTTGTGGGGGATCGGGGGTAGCAAACCCGGGCGCCAAAGTTTGTCTTGGGTCACGGTCTCTAAACCAGGAGGCCGTGCCCTTGCTACGATCCGCCCTTTTGTACTCCCTGTCCACCTCAATATTTGGGGCCGTGATTTACTTACAAAGCTGGACACCACCCTCGATATTAATATATAATGGCCCAAAATCCTCCCTCACCCACCTTGCCATCCAAATTACCATTGGTATGGCAATCCTTAGAGCCCGTATGGATTGACCAGTGGCCCCTCCCCCTAGAAAAGCTGAAAGCACTTCATTCACTTGTACAACAATATTTGCATGCACAGCGCTTGGAGAGCTTCACTAGTCCTTGGAATTAGCTGCTGTTATTTTGGCCTTTCAACTTTTTGCTGATTGTCCCTTTAATTTGATCGTGGACACGCATTATGTTTATCAGGTAATTGATCATTTACCCCTTGCCCTCATTACCCCTCAGGTCGATGCGGACCTTCTTCGCCTGTTTTTGTCCTTACAGTATTTTCTCACCACTCGTAATTTCCCTTATTTTGTTGCTCATATTCGCAGTCATACCCCTCTGCTTGGGCTACTCACTGAAGGCAATGCGCGCACTGATCGCGCGTTACGTGGTCAGGTAAATTCCCTTTTTTCTGACCCCATTGAAAGCCATTCCTTTTTTCATCAGTCTGCCTCTGTTTTGGCCCGACAGTTTTATATTCCTGCTGATCATGCACGTTCTATTGTTCGTTCCTGCCCCCACTGTGCCGCTGCTGCCCCTACCTTTTCTTATGCCGTTAACCCCAGAGGTACCGCAGCGAATCAGCTGTGGCAAATGGATGTCACTCACGTGCCACAATTCCGCCCCTATTTGTTTTTACATGTTTCCTATTGATTCCTTTGGGTGACCCCACAGCGTGGGGAAGCCACTCCCAAAGTTATTCACCATTTGCTAGCCTGTTTTGCTGTTATGGGTCACCCAAGCCTGATAAAAATGGATAATGCCCCAGCCTATTGCTCCACAGCCCTCTTCACCTTTTGTACCCAATGGGACGTCCGTCTCAAACACGGGGTCCCTTATAATTCCACGGGCCAAGCTATTGTTGAACGTGCAAACCGCACGCTAAAAACCTTGCTTGGCAAACAATTAAAACAAGGGGAGCTACGTCTCCGAACCTTAGGAGACATTCAGCAACAAATGCATATCCTTTTGTTTACTTTAAATAATTTAATGCTGAACGCAGATCAGCAGACCCCCGCAGATCGGCATTTTCACAAATCCGAGGTACTGGAAAGACCGCGTGTCTATTACCGTCAGCTGCCCAATCCGCAATGGTTGGGCCCAGTACCTCTAATCACCTGGGGTCGGGGATATGCTGCTGTGTCTCTCCCTGCAGGACCGTTGTGGGTTCCGGCCCGGTGTGTGCGACCGGCACTGAAACAGCATGGCATGGCACCAGGGGCTGTCGAACCCCATACCGGAGTTTCAGGTGACCTTGGAGGAGAACGGGGTGCCTCCCAGGGCGACACCGGCGGGACGGAGACGGAGGAGACGTAGCATCCCAAGCCAGCCCGTGACATGCGGAGCAGTAAAAGCATTGGTCGCCGCGGCTCAACGAAGACTGGCAGCAAACCAACAGCAATAGACTCCTGAGACTTTGTTTGTGGCAATTCTCGCCCAAATTACTGCTAATTCTGTATTGATTGTATGCCTTTTATGCCTGCTATTTCCTGGAGGGGTTGACTCGGGAGCGCCTCCTCCGTTAGGGGCCCGAATGACATATAACCTATGGGAAAGATTGGCTTCAATAGCAAATGTTACCCACTTTTGTTTATTTGATTTTGTAGCAGCTGAAGAATTGTTAGGTACATGCCTTATTCCAGTATGTCATCACCCTGAGGAAATTGGGAATGAGATGATGCTCGCTGCTTACTCGAACCTCTCTTCCCAGTAATTTAGCATGGCTAATTGGGACCCAGCCAATTACACTTTACCTTTTTAAGCTTATTTTTTGCTGTTGCTGTGTGCAATGTATTTCCTTTTTGTTAAGGCTTTGTCGAGACCCGCCCTGGCAGGCTCCACAAGTTATGACCTTGTCTGTCCGGGAGTTAATTGGCTTGCAAAAGCAAATTGATGGCTACCATGAGATGGCCGAGCAGAAATAAACAAAAAAGGAGGGGATGTAGGATTCATACAAGGTTCATGCGCTTGGCAACATTCAGGGCACACCCGGAGTGTTGTGCTGGACCTGTGCACACACAGCTCCTTTCAAGGGCATCAACCTTGGAATCTCGCCCAAATGACATGAACCGTGGGAAGCCTCCCAGGACTGGGCTCAAGGCCAGAGAGCAAGGAATGCGGTAGATAGAAATTGGTAAATAAGAATGTCAAACAAAGCCAGTGTATTCCTTTTATCTGTTGGAGAATGTAATGCGCGGGGGGAGAAAGAGAATAAAGGGGAAGGTGGAAAGCTGACAGGCAGAAGCCCGTTAGCAGAGACCAGCCACTTGCTTGCTAAAAGCTGTGTTCTGTCTTGTCATTGAACCGCCACACTCTCCCTTTGTTCCATACTCCTACCAGACCCCGATGTATGACTAACGTCCCCCCTTAACGTTAAATAACACTGAGCTTCCAGAGGAGCAAAAAAGGAAACGCTTGTAGCTGGCCAGCCTGCCAGATTTAGCTGCACAGGCTTTGGAAAATGTCATCTCTTAGTGCTTCAGTTACCTCATCTGTTAAGTGGGGTTACCTTTAAGTTACCTCACAGGTGAGTTGTGAGGCTAAATTCATTCATGTTTGTGGAGTAAGTCAAGAGCCTTAAATGGAAAAGTGAAGCAGTGACTTGTTTCTTCTTATACACACTAAAGGTCTCTCCAAGTCCCTCCGCTCCCTGATTGAAATTCCTCCTGTCAGCCCCTGGATATTTGACAACCGTTTCAACCATTCACTCTCCACAGTGATCCAGCTCCCCGCTGCAGTGAATGTCTTACATCTCCTCCTCCCTCGCCGTTCGGTTGGGTACATTCAGCTGCATGACGTGTGTTGTCGGGGTTAAAGATGCCTGCAGACAAAACTCCACAGTAACCTGGGGTTTGAGATATTCCTGATTGAACTGCCACGCTGTCTGAGATTTAACACGTTACTCTGTGAGGCTGTTAGACACACATCTACCTGACATGGATGGTGCACAGGATGGCAGGGGTTAGGAAGGCAGGGTTAGTGGTGTCGGGGGACCTTAATTCTGCATTTCTATACTTTCTAAAGTTGTCTTTTCTTATTGTAACTTTGTAGCACTGACCTGACTGACATCGGTGGTTAAAATTGTAAGGCTCCGTTAAACTTCATTTCCGTTAAGTTGTAGATAAATATTTACAAACTTGAGACTACGTTGATAGTTTTTTGGGTTTTTTTTTTATTTTCACAGCTTTTCTGAAAGCAACATAAATGGAAAAACAACGAAAGTATTGGAAGTTTTGCAGAAGATAAAACCTGGTTTGTCGATTGTGCATAATGCAGCGTCCAGCCATCAGAACCCGGGTACAAAGACAAGGAGGATGGAATGTCTTCTATCTCAGTGTCATACATCATCTGCAGACTAAGGTCTCGGAGTTCAGACATGGTGTGGAATATTTTTGTGATGCACTCTCGGGAGGTTGGACTCGATCTGCTGTTAAGCATTGCTACATATTGGCTTTTCTGGCTGATGTATATTTAAGTATCTGAAATGCAAGGCTGTACCGAGGAGTTACAAATCTTGAGACAGGTTTTGACTCCCTGAAAGGAATTGCAGTGGTGCCAGAGATTTGAAGGGGGAATTGCTTTCCCTTTAAAGCTGGCATGTCAAACACCTGGCCCATGAGATGTATGTTTGTTGCTGCCTCATATGCTCAGATTCTACAGAGTCTAAGCTTTTCTAAAGCCTAAATGTTTGCGGGACTGGGACACAAGTAATTTATTTGTATCAATCACCACCACAGAGGATAGTGGGGCAATATCTACGCTTTTTCAGGTAGTGGAGATGAGTCACTGTTGAAGATTGATGTGTCAAAAGTAGAATTGCTGGAATAAAACAGTTAAAAAAAAATAGCAATCAGTCACCGGGCCTGGATGGTTACACCAAAGAGTGCTGGAGGAATTTAATAATGAAGTAAAGCTGCTAACCATTGAAATCAGCTCCTGTAGCTGAGACCTGGGGCATAGCAAACACTGAATCTATCTCTAAGTGTTGAGGTAATCCTGGGAGTTAGACTGGTGAGCCTTGTGACAGATGAACACAGGCATGTCTTTGAGACTTTATATTATCTACATGTTTATGAGCCAGACCTTGGAAGCAGGAAAACTTCAAAGACTTCTACTGAGATGGGCCAGGTGAGATGGGCCTATTCATAGGCTGTCGTATCAATACGTGCTATATGTATTTGTGGGTTCCTGGCTCGCTGGCTGGATTTCCTGAGGAATCTGGAGTCACTAGGGGATGAATAAAGCAAAATTCCAAGGCTGGTTATGCAGATGCCCAGACTTTGAAGCTTCGCTTGCTGGGGAAAGGGTCAGTGGCTGGTTTTACCTGTTTCAGGACGCCTGGGAAACAAAAGCCCTAAAACCATGTACAAGTGTGAGCCTGAACTGACAGAGGGCCTCATTCGATTCAATAACCTGACATGAACCTTGAGAGTGAGAGACTCAGGAGCAGGAGGTGGATTTGCTCCACTCTTGTTCTGACTTTGGAGGGTGTCATTAGTTTGTGGGCGGGGGAGAGGGCTGGGGCCTAATGGAGGGAGAGATGTGGGTTGGAGGGAGAGGCCTGGTCACCTCACTGTCAGTGCAGGGGGGAGACTCAAGAGGCCATCCTTGGATCCAGAAGAGAATTTTCATTCTGTTCCAGTAGCTGTCACTATAATTTGTCTATTTACAAGGGTTTTGTACAAATCCACAGCTGTTAAGTTTGCATTTTGCGTAACTATTGCCAAGATTTGTTTATCCTGGATGTACATTTCCGTCATCTTTGCTGGAGTCCAATAAAGATCAGAATCAAGAAATAATGTTGCACTTTAAAGATTGTTTTTCTTGCCATGGTTTGTGCTAATGCACAAGAATCTTCCTTTTCTCTAGGGCTAGGGGAGTCCTGATGGATGTTTCCTGAACATTTTTTCATATTCCCAGTTTCTTATCTATTAGAGTCAACCCTTCCAAAATCCTGTGCAGGGAAAATGACAGGTTGGCCAGCTGAAAGAGGGTGTTTTGTTTTTCTCTGGGTGCTCATGGCTTGTTACAGAAGAGGGTGTAGGACAAATCCTAACTTTTTAGCATCCATGTTTGAACACTTTGGTCAAAATATGTGAGGATGGTAAATAAACGAGACCAGAGTATTTTTTAGCTCAATACAGAACTTGTTGTTCTCTGTAAAGTGAGTTAATCAATCTTGCTTCTGAAACTGTGTATTCCTGGCCATTTCCTAGGCGTTTCTTTTCTTAAGTTTAAGAAAACTGTTTCTTGTGTGTGTCAGTATTTTCTTTAACTGGACAAGGAGAGGGGAAATGAGGTAAATTCAGTGCCAAGAGATGGGCAGGGATTACACTTAGCAAGTGAAACGTTCTTCCCGTTTACAGAGCTTTTAGCCCCCAAAGGATATCCCACAGTGCCTAGGGACCACTCTGGCTAGCAGCTCTGCTGCTCTGATGCCAGGTAAACAGATACCCACCCCTCCCCCTCTAAAGCCCTGGGAACTTTGAAACCCCCCTTCCTGTTTTCTTGGCAAGTGCTCACTTATCATCTGGCCAGGTGACAATGCCTGCTCCAAAGCAAAGGATCCCCAGCTTGGAGCAATGCTGAGCTACTGGAGCTGATCAGTGTTTGGGGAGAGGAGACTGTGCAGAGACCCAGGATGCCCCGCGATCACCCCACCCTTTCCCATAAGACCTATTGTCAAAAGGGAGAGAGCTGCATTGTGGGATAGCTGCCCTCAGGGCTCTGTTCTCATCGGCCATGGAAGTGCTGCAAATGTAACCACTCTCTGACGCCAGTGGAAGTAAGTGAGTACACAAACCAGCGCTTTTCTTTCACCGGTTCGCTATCACCATTGAAACTGACAGTGCAAAAACTCTGCAAGTGTGGACATAACCTAAGATAAGTAGCAACACCTTGATGCTAGGGACTATGGACAAGATAAACCTGGAATGTAAAGATCAGGTTCCACATGAATAGCACATGGACAGAGCATGCTGTATAGGGATTGGTTCCTGCAAAGTAACCAAGCCAATCCAGAAATGTGTGGTGTAATGAATAGCAAATGCAATGCAATGTGTAAATGTATAATAAGGAAGAGGATGTCTGTGTAAGTTTGAATGTGTGGAGTGCCCTATCCCTACCCCCTATGCTTGAGTGTGATCAACTCAGCGTAGCTTTGCTGCATGCCAAATAAAGGAACCTGACTGATGAAAATCCAGAGTCAAACGGCATGTTCTGGATCCCAGAGAACTGGATGAGGTATTCTCCTGGAACTGGACAAGCTGTTCTGGATAAGCCGAATGGGGAAAGGTCTAGGAGGGAATCCCAGCAGGGGGGCAAATAGCTGAGAGCTGTGCAAATGCCTCATTTACACCCACATTTGCAGGAGTCATCCCCACATTGTCTGTGGATGCAGATTCCTCAGAGTTCTGCCCACAAGGATCCTGTGCAGGCTTGGGCTCCAAATGGCATCAGATTTGCCTGCAGTGATGCGTAGCCACAAACTTACATCTGCAACTGGCTGCAGTTACCAAATGGGGGTCTGGTTTTAAAAGTGTGGCCCTGAGTATCGAGCTGGTTTATGTCATTAGCTGTATGGAGATAATTCTTATTCTGAAAGGCATTGGACATCATTTGGTGCTCGGTCGTGCTTTCCTTTCCTTTGTCCGTACATGTAGCAGCAGGTCTTTTGGGATTTCGCTGTTCACCAGAACTTGTCAGGGCTGCATTCTGCCACCTTTACTCACAGTCAGTCAGTTCTCCTTATTCTGCAAGTAGTCCCACGTACGCTGATTAAACTCCACATGATTACGGGTGGGCCGTACATGGCCCCTCATGAGTAGGACAATTTAGCTGTGGTCTAATTTTCACTGCTGGTTCGTCTATATCCCTGATACTCAGGTCTGTTGTGATTCAGTTAATGGTGTCGCCTAAATAGTCTCGTCTTACTCTCCGACAGGAAATACAGGCCCTGCACGTCAGGTTTAGCTGTTTTTCGTTTAAGCAAAGAGTGTAGTTCACAACACACTGACGTAGATCAGTGTGTAACTACAGTGCAGTGTCTCCAAATGTGTTTCCATCCATGTGGGGCGTAGCCTGCTCCCTGTGCTGTGTATAAATCCTCTCCCTTCCCTGTCCTGCCAGGTGAGTGCCCTAAATACCAGGCTATCGAGTCATTCTCACTGTCACTCTCTGGCCCAGGGACTATTTATACAAAGCAGAACAGCTTCAGCAGGAGAGACAGAGGGTCTGTCTCCACTGCCCACATTACAACGTGGCCGCCAGAGTACTGTGACGTAGGCTGCGTAGTCGCGCTCTCCCGGCGACATAAAACCCCACCCCGAATGAGCGGTGGTAGTTTTATCGCCCGGAGCGCTGTCTATACTGGTGCTTTTCAGTGTTAAAACTTTTGTTGCTCGGGGCTGGGTTTTTACACCCCTAAATGACGAGTTTTAGTGCTGAAAGTGGCCGTGTAGACACAGCCTGAGGCCCACATCAGAATATCCCATAGACTAGGGCGTTCTCCTGCTGTGAGGGAGACACAACTATAAATCCCTTCATGTCAGGCAGCAGGGGCTGAGTTTTGGGTGTGCAAATAATCCTGGGCTCCAGTGATGGCATTTAGATGTCTGTCGGATTTGGGGCACCATCAGTTAATCAGTCATCTAAGTCCACAATCCTGCAAAGGAATCTCTCTGCAAGAGTAAGCATGGGTCCATCTGTCCCTTTGCAGGCTCCAGGCCTGACACCAGTTGTGCCTACAATGATTTGCCCCCACAAAATTGCACCTGCAGCTGATTACAGGTAGAAAAATGGATTTTGTTTCTGACCCTGTGCCCTAAGTCTGTAGCTGGTAGATGGGTGTAATTAGGTGCAGGGGGATCATTTTTATTTAGCTGAGCATTTGTCACTTTCTGTGAGAGGCTTTTCTGACCAACTTTATTTACTTTCGTTTGTCTATCAATGTAGTGGAAGTTTTTAGAGGTTTGAGGACAAATCGTTGTTCACCAAAACGTTGTTTAATTTGTTAGGGCTGGAGTCCACACCCCCCACCCCCTCCTTTACTCTCCTGGAGTCACCTTACCCACACGTAATCCCACTGAAATCAACATGAGAAGAGATGGCAGAATATGGCCCCAAATGTGTACAACAATTTGGTCGCAGTCACAAAAGTCTGACAAAAATCTTACTTCTCGTGCATCATGACGTCCAAATCTAAGACATTTAACGTTGCTGCCTAGATAGTTACTTATTATTCTGCCATTCCAGAAATGTAGCTACGCTCCTTTCTGGGGGGTTAATTGCTTGCCATCTGAACTGCACCTATTGTGACGTGGCATTCCATATGCTTTATGGAAATATACTTATGTATGAATCGGACATAACTGAGATATACTTTATGCAAGATGGCTCATGTAAGGTGTCATTGGAAAGGTTACGATTTAGTGAATATGATTATCCTATTTGTATGCAAGTATCATTTCTGTATCTGGAATTAGGAACATGGACTGTAGATTTATATTACCAATATGTTTATGCTGGGTGAAGCCTGTTACCGGCTCTTCATGTACAACAATGAAAAAGCTGGACAGTGCTGATGGCCCATCAGCAAGAGACAATGGGCTGTAAAAGAGCTTAGTCTTCCTGTGAACGTGTGGGTCAGCCTGTGAAGAATGGCTACAGGGGCCCTATAGAGACATGTGACCAAGTCACCTGATCCTGGAACCCATCTTGAATTGTGTACTTTTCCACGAGAAACTGGGTGTGTGTGTGTCAAACTAGGAAACAAAGAACTCCTGCCTTATGAAAATCCTATTTAAGG
This sequence comes from Natator depressus, assembly GCF_965152275.1. NCBI lineage: Eukaryota > Metazoa > Chordata > Testudines > Cheloniidae > Natator > Natator depressus. Next base: position 17,957,854 of record NC_134239.1, read on the forward strand.
GTGGGGAGTGAGGTAATCCAGGTTGTCCGTTCTCCCCAGCTACCCCACCCAAGATGACTGCTGGAAACAACTAAACTGGGGGAAGGAACTGGGCCCAGGCTGGAAGGGTGTCTGGCCTGTGAAGAAGATTATTAGAACCACATTTAGGATGAGAACTTACATGTAACAAGTTTCTTTAGTGTATCTCACTTAGATTGCGTGCTTTGTATTATTTTCTTAGTAATCTGCTTTGTTCTGTTTGCTACCTCTTTGACCACTTAAAATACAACTTTTCATAGTTAATAAACTTATTTCTGGTTTATAATATAACCCAGTTTACGTAATTTCTAACTCGGGGGAGCGGGGGAAGAGGCTGTGCATACCTTCCTTCACATTGAGGAAGGAGGCAAACTTCATATAACTTTGGGTTTGTACCCGAAGGGGTGGTGGGTGATCTTCTGTGTGTTGTGGCAAATCCCTTAAGCTGAGTCTTCCCAGAGCTCTTCTTAGTGTCTGTATCGGCAGCTGGTTGTGGCCCTGCCTGTGAGCTTTGCCAGAGGAGGCTTGAGAGCCTGGATCAGCAAGACCAGGTAAAAGGGGGCCCAGGCTGGCAGAGAAGCCAGGCTCAGTTGTATCTTAAACACCTCAGGTGACATCCCAGGTGTCCCGAACTGTCACACCTATAAATATAATTCATCCCAAAAAAATGATTTAAAAAGAACATTAAAGTTGTAAAATCAAGCACTCAAAAGTTAAATGCCAAAATTAAGGTTGTCTGTGCAATCTTGAATCAAGCTCCTTGTGTATCTGCATTATTATGCTGCAGTTAATTACATGATTAAATCCTGCGTTTTTCCACAAGACCATACCTCATTCAGTGCATAGCTTGGACCTGCTCTGGGAACAAATCAGGGCTGTGTCGTGAAGGAGGCTGTTGCCTATAGGACCCCTGCCTCATTTGTTGCAGAAATTGAAAGGTGTGTAGTGGACGAGGCAGGGGACTGCAGGAAGAGAAAAGGATGGTTTCATATTAAAGGCAGGTGAATGTTGCCCCAGAGAACTGGATTCTATCCCTGCCTCTGCCACAGAATGTCCATGTGATGCTGGACAAGTCACTTAAACCAAAGTGTTCACAACTGGCCACTAATTGTGTGTTTCTCATTTTCTGGGTGCCTAACATGTGAGATACGTGGGGCCAGATTTGCAGAAGTGCTGAGCGCTCATGACTGTGTAACCCGCACACCTTCTGGGTGTGGTGTTCTGTCCCCTCAAGTGGCACCAAGACCACTTAGAAATTAATGAGTCTGCTACAGCCTTACCTAAGGGCCATGTGGCTTTTAGCTCATGCAGTGGAGGCTCACTCAATAAGGTCCCAGGTTCAATCCTGTCTGCCAACAACTGGGGTCTGTCAGCGTTACAAGGAGGGGGGGGCAGGGCTCGTCCGGGATTTCAACTGGGAAGTCTCTGAAGCTCGGTGCATGCTTCCTCAGCTAGGGGAAGTGTGTAACCCACACACCTCATGGGTGTGATGCTTTGTCCCCTCAAGACCACTTAGAGATTAATGAGTCTGCTACAGCCTTAGCTAACAGCCATGTGGCTTTTAGCTCATGCAGTAGCTCATACACTAAACACCAGGGGTCCCAGGTTCGATCCTGCCCACCGACGTCTGTTGGTGTTATACCTGCAACTGCCGTCTATTGGAGCCATGGTTTGAACATATAATGTGCTTTAAAATGGTAAATACTCTGGAAATTCAGGCCCCAGGTAACCCAAGTTGAGCTCCCAAAATGAGTGGACACCTGAAAATTTCAGCCTTAATTTCCATGCCTCAAATGGCGATAACACAGATATTATTCGAATCCCCAGGAGTTTGGATAACTGAGAGGCAGGGGCATGGCCCTTCTCACTCAATTCCAGGACAGCGGGACTGCAGAGGGCTCCCTGCTCTGTGGCAGGCCCAGTGACATCTGATCCCTGCAGGCACAAGGTGCAGGGAAGGCTGCAGTCCTGGCGGGGCAGAGCAGAGTCCTGGCCAGGTGTCTCTGCGCTGCTCCCCATGGACTGTAGCCTCCCTTCTACACCCTGCACCTGGAGGGATCAGGTGTCAGTGGCCCTGTAGCAGCGCAGGGAGCTCTCTGCAGGCCTAGGCCGTCGTGGCCCTGCTCACTCACTCTTGTGATAGTTCCCTCCATTCCCTGAGCTGCCACAGGGCCGGTGACACCTGATCCCTGCAGGCGCAAGGTCTCTGCTCTGTTACCTCTGCATTATCTGACTCCCTTCCTTGTCCCCTAGCCTGAGATACATGCTTCCGAGGGGGCGTGTCTCAGGCTGGGGGAAAAGGCAGGGATTGGGATCATGCAGCGGTTCAGATGACAGGGTTTTGGATAAAAGGGAGAACACGGCATGTGTATAAGAGCCGTTCCTGAAGGAGGTGTCCTGGGGAGTGTGTCTGGGCTGGAGGTGCGAGCACAGGCTCATGGACACAATAGGAGACCAAGCAGAGAGAGGAGCCATCGTACCCACATCACCAATCTCAACCACTGCTGCAGAGACATCATCTGTTACCTTAGTCACTCTATGTGGAGGTTTGATACGAGCAAATCCAGGCCCCTCATGTAGGGACCCATGTACTGGTGACCTCCTGGCGTTCTTCCCACCCCCTCTGTCCCTTTCAGGATACAAACAGTCCTTGGCCAGATCCTCAGCTGGCGTAAATGTGGGTGGCTCCATTGATGTCAGCAGAGCTGTGCTGACTTACCGCAGCTGAGGCTCAGAGCCCTGCTGTCAAACCAGGCAGAAGCCCCCCATTCTCTGGCCATCCTAAGCGGAGTGGGACCCATGGATTCCTTGTCACCATTCTTCTCATTTCTCAGCTGAAATGAATGGTGAACGTCCTGTTTCCACTTCTCAGCGGGGACAGGAGTTTCTGGGAGCTGCAAACGCAGACAGCAAACGTGATACATTTTTACTGTAACTGAAACCACAATGAGAACACAAAGCCCCAAATGGTGCCGGTGTGTGAGCCAGCACTGGGGGCCTTGCACCCAAAGAGGAGCAAATCTTCAAGGGAATAAAGGAGCTTGCCCCAGAAAGACAATGGCAATAAAGAATCTCACAGGAGTGTGTCAGAAACGCCTCCTCCCTTCCGTGACTTATCAAGCAGCAACTTCCTCCTGAGTAACTGTAAAAGAGACTTGTAAAGCTGTTTCGTGGTCACTTTGCAACCTTATGAAATTCCTGGTCCATGAAGATCCACTTCTGCTTCCTTAATGTTTTTTTTTAAAAAAGCCTGTTTTCATTACTTTTAATTTAAAACAGCGACTCCACCCCCCTCAGAGAAAAAACAGAGTGAGAGGGACTGAAGCCCCACCCCCTGCTGATATCACTGCTATTTGCATATTGAGCAGACGCAGGGAGCATTCTCCACTCTCTGCCTCACGCTTTACTTTATACATTGTTTGTTTGTCTTGGTTTAACTTTTACACGCCTTTGAATCTGGGTATTTTATTGTCTCCCAATACAGAGCGTGTGGGAGAGGAAGAGATGGATGTGTTTGTGGTGTCACTATTCACAGGAAACAGTTGTGCAAACTGCTGAAGCCAAAGGGGCATGTCCAAAAGGCGAAGTTCCAGGAAAAATAAAAAACAGAAGAAAAGAGGGGAGTGGGGGGGTGTGTGTGCGCGCGCGCGCGCGTGTGTGTGTGTGTGTAATTAGTACTAGGAAGGTTCCGGGAGGGGGAAGAGGGCTGCTATAGAAATTCAGGGAGCTCTGAAGGTCAGCTTTCACTGGAAATGTGTTACTTTTCCTTTACTGCAGTAATAAACTTTGAGCAAATTGTTTCCTCTTCCTCTTTCTAGATTCTCTGGGTGCCTGTGTTTGAGCATTGCGAAGACTGAGAGAACAAATCAGCTGAGGGTTACCAGCTGTTGTTTCCAATAGCTGTCTGGCTAACGGTAAATACATCATTCTCTGGGGATAGGCTACTTCTAATTTGAACACGTTACAGTTTATACAGTTGTGGGACCTGTCAGAATGGGCCCGAGTCAGTATGTCAGAAGTTACCATTGCTACCCTTCACCTTGCTGCTCTGATATCCAACACCATCCTGAGGCCATGGAAAGGTAACAGTGGGTCTCAGTACACAGGTCCTGATATTCCAGGACCGTGATGTACAGACCCCAGACTGCCTTGGGTTGTTTTCTGAAATATTTTAAATTGGCGGGGGGTCCCAACTCTGTGCTCTGAAATCCATTTGGATGATAAATACTATTATTATAGCACCTTTCATCCTCGATCCTCAACAGCCTTTACAGATATTAACTGAGCTGCACCCCGCCCCTGTGTGCTAGAGCTGTGTGATTATCCCCCCTTTACAAAGGGGGAAACTGAGGCACAGAGAGACAATGTCCAGTGAGTCCTTTGTGAGGCAAAGCACCGAGGAGTTATGAGCCCCAAGGTTAAGCTGCTTTCTTCTGCATGGGAAATATTGTGATTATTCCATATTAATTATTTACAGCAATTTATTTGGATTTTAGTTTTCTTTCCTGATACTCAGGGATGGGAATCGAAGCAGCAGAATCAGTGACCTGCTCTTACAAGCCCTCGACGACCTTTCTCAGGAAGACTTGAAAATATTTCAAGACAAACTATCACACTCTGACTTTGAAGGGAAACGTAATATCCCCCGAGGTCTGCTGGAGAATGCCGACAGGATAGATATTAAGAACCTTCTGATGAAATTCTGTGGTGGAGACACTGCAGTACATGTAACCATAGACATTTTCACTCAGATCAATCTCACAGATTCTGCTGCTAAACTCAGAGAAGGAAGAGAAAAAGGTAGGAAACCTAAAGTTACTGTAAAACCCGAGAGTCTCCCCCAGGGCAGCAGCAGCAGCAGGAGCAGAAGGAGAAAGAGGGTGATGGCAGGAATGACAAATTCTGAATCCCAGCAGGAAGCCTGGAGGACTCAGAGCAGCGATGCCCCGAGTGGGCCAGATTCTCTCACCTGCTCCACTCCCTTTTCACCACTCAGCTGGCTCAAGGGGAGCAGAGACGGCCTGTAACTCTCCATCTGAGGAAATCCCCAGTGTGGGGGTGTCCCCAGTGGGTGTAGAGCCAACACACTGGTGCAGAGGGAGTGCCATGGACAGAGAGAGGTGGGGAGGAGTGGTGACTGGAGTGCATCCCCAGCTGCAGCACCATTCTTTGGGGACCAGCAGCAGCTGGGCACAAGTTAGAACAGCCCCCAGGCTGCTCTAGCCTGTGCTAGGGCTGGGACAGAGAATCAAGGATCTGTAACTAAAAGCTGATCACAGCAGAGAGGCTGGCCCAGTATGTTATCCCCCAAATAGCCGACTGGCGCCATGAGACCTTTCTGGGGTTCCAGGCAGGAACTTTAATTAAAAATAGCCTTGGAGATAAAGAAACAAGTTCAGTGCAATACAAACAGCCAAGGAGCCAGCAAATCTGGAGATCTGCAGTTCCTAAGGCCCCAGGCTGCTTTTCAGTGTCTCAAAGTGTAATAGCCAGTGTCTATGGGCAGCCACGCAGGTGAGGCAGTGTTAGAATCCATGTGCTCTGTGATGGAACTAAACTCAAATCCTGTTACAGTCATTCCTGTTCCTCTCCCCTGTTCCCCATGGTGACAGAGCAGCTCGGCTGGGTTGGTTCTGCCCGGGGTCCCTGGGATGGAACGCTCTAGGGCTGGCAGCGGGGCTCTCCCTAGAGGCCTTTGGCATTCACTCCCCTGGACAGTCCCCCAGGGGGAGAGTTTAGCAGCCTCCAGAGCTCAAGGCAGGGGATGATTCATTTGTTTTAAGCTGTGAGCTCTTTCAAGCAGATAATCTTTCTTTTATACACATGTACAGGGACTAGTACGGGGCCCTGATCACTGACTGGGGCTCTATCTCCTACCAGCACACAAACAATGAATAATGTAGGTCTTTATTTTTGAGATGTGGGCAGAGGGTACTTTATTCCCTGAGTTATTAACAGATGCTTGCAAAAGTAATGAAAACGCTGTACAGACTATTCTTGTGGTCTATACAGCTATATTTTTTGTAAAGCAGCATCTAATTGAGCTGGGCAAAGAGCATAATATAAACACTTAATATAGTAACTAGTTTGGGATTGGGGAAAGGCCCCCTTAATCCACCCCAGTGCCTCCATCTTCATTATAATTGTCCCAAATAAAAATTTCCCTCTGCCAACCCTCAGCGTCTGTCTTAGATCCCTAGAGTTGGAAAGGATCTCCTGAGCCATCTCGCCCATCCCCTGCGCTAGGGAAGAGTTGTCCTCTAGATGGACCTTTTAATTGTTTAATCTAATCTGCTTTGGAAATGACTGTTTCTAAGGGGATTCCCTCTTGGTAGCATATAAACCTGTTTCTTAGCCTGAGATAGAATTCTGGATTTGACTTTTGATACTCTTACATCCTTACTAATATGTGTGAAGGACAAAGAAACCATGAGCTGCATTTTCCACAACCAGCTGGATTTGTTAGGATAATGGGAAGAGATAAGGGACAGAGCTAAAGTGTTACAGGCTATGGTGGGAGTGTAATATATGAGCATACAGTGGAAGGCTGCCTGGCTTCTCTCTCAAGCGAAGGTCAAGCAACTGGTTAGGAGGGTCCAGGGGAGATGGGGGCGTGGGGGCAGGCATAAGAAACACTAAAAGCCAAAGGAAAGCCTGGCCTTGGCCAGAACAAAACCTCACTCCTTACCCCTCCCATGAGATACAGAAGGGGTGGGATGAAGCCCCCAGACTCACAACCCCCTAAAACAGAACATGACCATGAGGTGTAAGGGGTGGGACGAGGGGCATGTTCAGCAGTATATTTAGGCCTGCTAAGAAGGAGGAGGGGGAGGTGGGAATAGGGGAATGGGAGCTGGGAAAGGGGAACATGGGGTAAAGGCTCTGCAGTGTCAGAGCTGGGGAAGGGGACATGGGGTAAAAGCTCTGGGGCGTCAGAGCCGGGGAGGGGGGATGTGGTGTAAATGCTCTGCGGCATCAGAGTTGGGAAGGGAACACGGGGTAAATGCTCTGCGGTGTCACAGCTGGGAAGGGGGACGCGGGCTAAAGGCTCTGCGGCGTCAGAGCTGGGAACAGAACACTGGGGAACAGACTCTATCCATGTATAGAGATAAGCCCGACTGGTGTGAAGGGCTTCAGAATATGCTTGCTTGGAAACTAACCCCAATAAACATGGCATTGTCTGCGCTTAGGACTTCTGGTCTTTTGCTTCTTTCGGTCTGTGTGACAAGAACCAGGGGAGAGGGCGAAGGGGAAGCCCTCTATTGCCTCTCCTGAATTGACTCTTTGTTCTGTGTTTCCCTGAAGATGTAGACTGCTCCTTGTGTGAAGTGCTAAGTGTGGATGAATCATGAGTAGAATCAGGCAGAGAGGTCACACAGACAGAACTCCCGTTACAGTATTTCACAAACAGCACTTCATTAAATGTCTGCCGGTAGCAGTGCTGTCGTCAGGGATTACCGTTTAGTGCAAGATGCAAATGCATCATTCCATCACTAGATGGCTCTATACAGAATATAAATGCACTTGTACTAAAATTATTTCAATGTTATTTATATGTATCTTCCCTTTCAGATTTGCATTCAAAAGAAAAACCATCAGAGTTGTCTGCAAAAGGTATGCGGTGCCTACGTGGGAAGTTACCCCAGAACCGTGGTTGGCTACCTATTCAATTGCATGCTTTCCTGGAGCTATCCCCAGGACATCCAAAGTTATACGCTAACAAAATCTCAATGCCTTTCCAGATGATACCATTAGTACAGGGCTTCCCATCTATTCCTCAGACTAGGCATTATCATGACTACAGCTCCCAAAGGCAACACTGTAAAGATTTTATGGTGACTAAGGTAATAGCACTGGAGGTGAAGAGCATTCCCTAGGGTTTAATCGGTAGCAGCTGGCATCAATCCTCAAAGTATCCTTGTGTTGCTGTTGCTCTTGTCGCTGCCTTGTTTTCTTTAATACAGAACAAGACAAACTCTCAGGAAGGGGAGAGTAAAGCGCTGCAAAGAGAGAAAATGCAGCCTCTGTGTCTGGTGCTGACTGGCAGCCTCCCTCTTGGAGAATCACAGGCCCAGCACATGGTCGGATCAGCCGTGCTGGGTACATCTACACTGCAAGAAATGACCCGTGGTGGGTCTGGGTCAGCTGACTTGGGCTCATGGGGCTCGGGCTGCAGGGCTATAAAACTGCAGCAGAGATGTTTGGGCTCAGGCTAGAGCCTGGCCTCTAAGACTCTCCCCGTCTCATGGGGTCTCTGGGTTTGGGCTGAAACCTGGGCTCTGACATCTACACTGCAGCTTTATAGCCCTGAAACCCGAGCCCCACAAGCCTGAGTCAGCTGTAGACATCCCCTGGGACCTGCCAAACTTTTTCCAGAGTCGGGCTGTTTGAGGCGTTTCCTTTAAGTCCCTCTGGGGTCTCAGGCTCACAGCAGCATTGTGAAAGGTGGAGGAAGGGATAGATAGAAACATGATGGAAGGAAAAGGACATCAGAAACCTCCCAGGTGCTGTCCAGCATTTAGCTAAAACCAGTGGAGATGGTGATGTCATTTGGTTCCCTCTCTCTGGCTTGGTCTGGTTGGGACATCTTTCAGGGTCTGGATGTTGAAGGCCCAGCAGTGCAAGAACTGCAGCCATGATGGCAAAGCTCACCCCCCCTTCCAATCCACATGACCCATTTAGTGACCTCCAGACAAACCATGTCCAAAACAGGTGGCAACCTCATTCCAACCAAATTAGCTATAACTTTAGCCATTTCAATTACAAACATTTCCTCCGACTTCTAGAATCTCTCAGCTCATTGTCATGGCAACTCATGGGGTCAGGAGAAGCCTTGCAGACCTCTTAGCACAGCTCTTCTAGCTTAAACAATGTAGTTTGTACCCGTCACTTTAGTTAACTCTTATTGACTTTTACAAACAATTGTATGTCATGGGCTGGGCTGGACTCTTGTTATCATGGACAACTTACAATACAGACCTGTGCATAAAGTCCCTCTGGGTCAGTGCTGAGCCAATGCACCAGCCTGGTGCTGGGGGACACTCTGCTGCTAGGGGCACATCTCATAAGTGAGGAAGGTAACTGGAGGTACCAAGTTGTGGTAATTAAGGATCCTATCACACACCCTTTTTCAAATGCGTGTGTCCTGGCCAAACTTATTTGGGTGGGAAGAATGTAACTTCACAAAACAGTTTCAGTTGCATATGAGAGCCTCCTCCTCTTTGTGCCTTAACTTGTATGTACCATTGCTGTGCACTGTGAAACAATTGCCAGGTTTCACCCAAGAGGTGGCTGCATTTCAGTGAGGGATGAAGTGATGCCTACAGTCTTTGCTCACAGGAATAATTTCAATAAGGCGACTTACAAGAGTAAGGGCTGCAGGAGCAGGCCCATAGTTAAGTGAGATCAGAATTTTCTATGAGGAAAGATGCAATTCAACTTGAGGTACCATTAAGATTAAAACAGATTTTTTTTTGTAGCTGATTAACGATAAATCTGTTTTCCCCCTAAACTTCTAGTTCAGTGTTTATATTGTCCCATGTTAGAATCATAGAATATCAGGACTGGAAGGGACCTCAGGAGGTCATCTAGTCCAACCCCCTGCTCAAAGCAGGACCAATCCCCAATTTTTGCCCCCAGATCCCTAAACGGCCCCCTCAAGGATTGAACTCATAACCCTGGGTTTAGCAGGCCAATGCTCAAACCACTGAGCTATCCCTCCTCCCTGCTGTTGCTGATTCAGATTACAGGAAGAAGTATAAAGAAGATATTCAAAAGAAATACAGAGTAATAAAAGACGAACAGTCGTTTTGGAGAGAATGTGATACTGAACACAAGATACACAAAGCTCACTATTGTAGACAAACCTCGTCATTCAAAAGAGAGAGAACATGCAATAATGGCCATGGGGCGGAGACATGCAGAAATCATGACCAAACAAGCTCGTTTGTGATCACCACGGACACCCTATTTAAACCCGATGAGGATGGACCAACGCCACATGTTGTTGTGCTGCTGGGAGCTGCGGGGATTGGAAAAACAATGACAGCAAGAAAGATCATGTGTGACTGGGCAGCTGGAGAACTCTATAATGAAAAGTCTGATTATGTTTTCTACATAAATTGTAGGGAAATGAACTGTCTTACTAAGCAGGGAAGTGTAGCTGACCTGATTTGTAAAAATTGTCCTAATTCTAATACACCAGTTAGTGAGATTTTGGTGAAACCAGAAAAACTCCTGTTCATCATTGATGGGTTTGATGAACTGAGATTTTCCCTTGATCAGTCAGAAGATAACCTGTGCTCTGATCCCTGGGAGATGAAACCAGTGGAAATCATATTGAGCAGTTTATTTACGAAAACAGTTCTTCCCACATCCCACTTTCTGATCACTATGAGACCAACTGCTTTGGAGAAACTCGGGCAGTGTTTAGAGTGTTCACGTTATGCAGAGATCCTGGGGTTTTCTGAAGCTGAGAGGGAGGAATATTTCCACAAGTTCTTTGGAAATGAGAGGCAAGCAAGACAAGCTTTATGATTTGTGAGAGAAAATGAAATTCTCTTCACCATGTGCTTTGTCCCCATAGTATGTTGGATCATCTGCACTGTTGTCAAACAACAGCTTGAAAAAGGTGAGGATCTTGCACAAACTTCAAAAACAGTCACTGGAGAGTACATGCTCTACCTTTCCAGTTTAGTCAAGCCCCTCAGCAGCAATATGAAGCAACATCTACAAGCTAACCTGAGGGGACTTTACTCCTTGGCTGCTGATGGAATCTGGAAGTGAAAGATACTGTTTGAGGAAGAAGAAATCAAGATGTTGGGCTTAGATCAGGCAGACTCTCTCCCCCTCTTTTTGAATGAGAACATTTTTTAAAAAGACATTGACTGTGAATGTCTTTACAACTTCATTTACTTGAGTTTCCAAGAGTTTTTTGCAGCTATGTCCTATGTGCTACAGGAAGATGAGGGAACAACAAAAGATTCAGGGACTCCTAAGAAAGATGTAAAAACATTATTAGAAAACTATGGAAACTCTAGAAATTATTTAATGTTAACAGTGCGATTTCTGTTTGGGCTCTTAAATGAAGAAAGAATGAAAGACCTAGAGAAAATATTCAGCAGTAAAATTTCACCTAAAATTAAGCCAGATTTACTGAAGTCAGTTCCAACAAAAAAACAAACCAATTCATCTTTTCCTTCTGTGTATGATGAGCTGACGTCTGAACTTGAAGAGTTTCACCGCTTGTCTGAGATCCAAGAAGAAAATTTTGTGACAAGTGCATTGGAACATCTCACAGAACTACACATAAGTCAAAATGAACTTACCCAAATGGATCAAATGGTTCTTTCATTCTGTGTAAAGCATTGTCATAGACTGGAGTCATTTCTTATATCTGAATGTTCGTTTATATTTGAAGACCATGCAGAAGAAGAGCTCCCAAGATCAACAAAGTGGCTATATCAGTAAGTATTACCTGAACTAAAACAATCAGTTTTCTAACAGCTGAAATATGTTATTCTGCATAGACGAAAGACTTTTTCCCTGTGCATTGAGCTTGAGGTGTTCCACTGTTTGTACAAGACCCAAGAAGAACACTTGGTGAAAACTGTACTGCCTCGTTCACTACAATAGAGTTATGTGGAAAGCTATTTATCCAAATGGATATTGTGGTTCTTTCATCCAGTTTTTGTTGTTGTTGTTGTTGTTGTTTTTAAAGAAAAAAGTAACCAGGACAGCCATTTTAGACTTGATTCTGACTAACAGGGAGGAATCAGTTCTGAATCTGAAGGTTAAAGGCAGTTTGAGTGAAAGGGATCATGGAATGATTGATTTCATGATTCTAAGGAAAGGAAGGAGTAAGAGCAGCAGAATAAAGACATTGGACTTCAGAAAAGCCGACTTTAACACACGTAATGAACTGGTTTGTAAGCTCCTCTGGGAAGAAAATCTAGGGGATAAAGGAGTTCAGGAGAGCTGGCAAAGAGACAACATTAAAGGCACAATGGCAAACTATCCTGACGCCAAGGAAAAATAGGAAGAATACTAAGAGGCCACTATGCCTCCATCAGGAGCTCTTTAATGACCTGAAAATCAAAAAGGAGTCCTACAAAAAGAGAAAAGATGAACAAATTGCTCAGAAGTAGTACAAAGGAATAGCACGGCCATTTAGGGACAAAATCAGAAAGGCTAAGGCACAAAAAGAGTTATACCTAGCAAAGAACATAAAAGGCAATAAAAGGAGGTTCTATAAATACAAAAGTAGCAAGAGAAAGACGAAAGAAGGTGTAGGTCCTCTACTTAGCAGGGAAGGGGAGCTAATAGGGGATGACATCAAGAAGACTGAGGTGTTTAATGCCTATTTTGCTTCAGCCTTTGCTAAAAGGGTTAATTGTGACCAGATACTCAACACAATTAATATTTACATCCAGAGGGAAGGAACAAACAAAACAGTGATAGAACAGGTTCCAGAATTTTTCAGCAAGTTAGATGTATTCAAGTTGGCAGGGCCCAGTGAAATTCATCCTAGGGTACTTAAGGAACTAGCTGAAGGAATTTTGGAACCATCAGTGATTATCTCTGAGATTTCATGGAGGACAGGTAAGGTCTGACAGGACCAGAGAAGGGCAGACATAGCACCTATCTTTAAAAAGGGAAACAAAGAAGATCTGGGCAATTATAGACCAGGCAGCCTAACTTCGATACCTGGAAAGATCCTGGAACAAATGATTAAAGAATAAATTTGTAAGTAGTTAGTGGACAATAGGGTTATAAGGAACAGCCAGCATGGATTTATCAAGAACAAATCATGCCAAACCAATCTAATTTCCTTCTTTGACAGGGTGACTGGCTCAATGAATGGGGAGCTGTAGACATGATATATCTTGATTTTTTAGTAAGGCTTTCAACACTGTCCCACAAGAAATTATCATAAAATAGAGAACTGTGGTCTAGATTAAACTACTGTAAGGTGGGTGTATAACTGGTTGAAAGACTTTACTCAAAGAGCTATTATCAGTGGTTCACTGTCAAATTGGAAGGGCATATCTAGTGGGGTCCTGCGTAGGTCTGTCCTGGGTCCAGTACTTGTCAATATTTTCATTAATGACTTGGATAATGAAGTGGAGAGTACGCATATACATTTTGCAGATGACACCAAACTGGGAGGGGTTGCAAGCACTTTGGAGAACAGGATTAGAATTAAAAATGGCCTTGATAAATTGGAGAATTGGTCTGAAATCAACATGATGAAATTCAGTAAAGACAAGTGCAAAGTACTACACTTAAAGTTAAAAAAAGTTAAGTAAGAAAAACTGGATTTACTTGGGCTTGACAAAAGATGAGGGGGGAGACCTGATAACAGTCTTCAAATATATTAAGGGCTGTTATAAAGAGGATGGTGATCAATTGTTCTCCAAGTCCTCTGAAGGTAGGACAAGAAGTAATGGGCTTAATCTGCTGCAAGGGAAATTTAGGTTAGATATTAGAAAAAACCTTTCTAACTATAGTTAGTAGTAAAGCTCTGGAATAGGCTTTCAAGGGAGGTTGCGTAATCCCCATCCTTGGTGGTTTTTAAGAACAGCTTAGATGGTCAGGGATATTGTAGGTATAGTTGGTCCTGCCTCACAACGAGGGGCTGGACTAGATGACCTCTTCGGGTCTCTTCCAGCCCTACATTTCTGTGATTCTATGTGTATGAGATATGGACAAGCGTGCAGCTGAGACCAAAGAGGTGGGGTAGAGGAGTGTGCTTGTGTCAACTGTACAAGAAAAGTAGAGCGCTGCTCACTGAAACTTTCAGTGACTTTGCAAAGTCCTTCATCATGGACCAAGGAAACTTATAGCTCTTGCTTCCTGCCATTTTAAAGACAGTTCTTAAAAAGAAAATTTTCACTCTCCTGTTAAAATGAAAACTCTGCAGGTACCTGAAGCAGGGTGTCTGGACCACCGCATAATAATGCAGCATTTTAAAATGACAAAGAGGAAGTGTTCTCACTAGTAAACTCTAAAAATAGTGCTATATATGAGCTAAAAAGTATTTCAGATACATCTGGGTAATTTGTTTTTGATTAATAGTAAATTCTCAAAAAAAGTTTACAGGCACCAATACTAGTTGCAAATTTGACAGATATTTGCTGAATAGTTTTGGACAAAATATTTTTTTGCAGGGAGGTTACTGAGCCCCTTTGGGAAGTGGTGCCCTCCTTCTAACTTTTAGCCTTGTGATTAGGGCATGGGCTTGAGATGTGGAAGACCTGGGTTCAATTCCCCCTTCTACATAATATGGAGCAGGGATTTGAAGTTGGCTCTCCCACATTGGAAGACTGTCCTACCCACTGGGCTATTCTGATGTGGGTCTTTCTGAGTCTCTCCTCTTCAAGCTGTCCTATCATGTAATCTAATTAAATAACAATTGGAGCAGGAACTTGAACTTTGATCTCCCACGTGAGTTTCCTAACCACTTGGCCATAGTGTCATTCTTACTTTCTTTCCCTGGCCCAATGAGTTTGGCGGCTCCCACATCTCAAACTCATCACCATGTGTTGCACTGATTGGCAAATGATCACATTCAGTATAATGAGCAGCAGTAATAAGCAGGGTCAGGCGTGCCATTGTCCAGGCAGGATTCGTAGCAGAGGTGAGTGTTAAGGAGGGATTAGAAGCAGGTTAATGCAGTGGATTTATGGTTTTTGAAGTGTTTCTCCCAGGTATAAGAGGCAGCAGGGGAGAAAACATGAACATATTACGGACTAATGAGTAAGATAGGCTGGCACTGTTGGCAGAGTAGAGGCAGAGGTTGATGGCATGATAGTGTACTGGAGCTGATAGGCAGAGTGAGGCTAAGCCACGAAGGGCCAAATGGCAAAGACAGGTGGCTTGTGTTTGATTCAGTGGAGAAGGGGAGCCAGGTTACCAGGAACACCTCAGCCCAAAACGCTGCTCCCTGTTGAACAGAGTCCAGTTCAAGGTTGTTGAACTGACTCTTTTCAAAGCACTGCATGGGGTTGACCCCAGCTAAGAGAGAGATCGCCTGTCCTTCCACATCAATGGCCTCACATGCAAAAGAAAGCTGTCAGCAAAGAGGGGAAGACGAATAGCTACAGGGGACCAAAGCGTCACGGAAGCGGGCTCAGCACTGTGGAACTCACTGCCAGATGGAATAAGAATGATCTGCCCCTCCCACAGACACCCACCGCCTTCAGAACTAAATACAAACCCCACTTCATTGACTGAGGCTATGTCTACACTACTGTGGTAAGTCGACCTACGCTACGCAACTCCAGCTACGTGAATAACATAGCTGGAGTCGACGTGCCGCGGGGTCTACACTGTGGGGGCTCGACGGGAGAAACTCTCCTGTCGACTTACCTTACTCTTCTCATTGGGCGTAGAGTACAGGGGTCAACTGGAGAGCGATCTGCAGTCGATCTGGCGGGTCTTTACTAGACCCGCTAAATCGACCGCCGGTGGATCGATCTCAGAGCGTCGATCCCCACGGTACTGTAGACCTGTCCTGAGCTTTCTCACATTACCCTCAATGACACCAGCAGCTTCACACTGTGTGTATATTTGAAAAAACTCTCATAGTATCTGTGAAGAGACAAGAGAACAGCCGACAGGGAACACATATACTGTGACAAAAAACCATTCCCCAGCTCCCATTCCCCTGACAGAACCGGGGTGCCATTCATAGGCCATGCCCTTCCAAACATAATTTCAAAGGGACTGAGCCCTAATCTACCCTTTGGGAGAACGCGGATACGGAGTAGGACGAGGGGCAAAGCATCAGGCCATCGCAGTGAGGCTTCTTGGCACACTTTTGAGAGATGCCGTTTAAGGGTCTGATTGGTACGCTCCACTACACCACTGGCTTGCGGTCTCCAGGGCGTATGGAGTTTCCAGGGGATCTGTAAGGCATGTGAGATGCTTTGAATGATTTTTGATGTGAAATGTGTCCCGCAGTCAGATTCCATCCACAGAGGGAGTCCAAAGCGAGGAATGATCTCCTTAACAAACTTAAGGGCCACTGTTCTGGCAGTGCAATTACAGCATGGGAAGCCTTCTGGCCATCCGCTGAACCGATCCACTATGACAAGGAGATATTTGAACCCTTGGGTCCGGGGAAACTCAGTAAAGTCTATTTGCCACACTTGTCCGGGGCCCGGAGTGGGTTCTAGGGCAGCTGGTGGCACAGGATGTCCCGGTCGGGGGTTATTCTTTTGGCAGACTAAGCAGTCCGCTTGTACCTGGGCAGCCAGGGGTCGGAGTCCGGAAGTGATAAAGTATTTTCCCATTAGCTGGATAAGTGCTTCCCTGCCAGCATGAGTGGTTTGATGTAGTTTCTGCAGCACCAGCTGGATCAGGCCCTTTGGTAGAAGGACCTTCCCTTCCGGGGAATGGAGCCATCCCTCCTTTTCCCGGAGACCGAGTTTGTCAGTTAGCTGTCTCTCCTCCCCAGAGTACGGAGGAGTTGGGAGCTCCCCTACTGATGGGATAAGGGCATGCATATGGGCGTTCTCAGTCTGAGGGGATGGCAGGGTTGCAGCATGCTTAGCCTCTCTATCTGCCCGGGCGTTACCTCTGGCCACATCTTGATCTTCCCTTTGATGGGCTTTACAGTGTACCACCGCCACTTCTGAGGGAAGTTGTATGGCTTCTAGGAGTCGGAGGATTTGGGGCCCATACTTGACTGGGGAGCCTTGGGCTGTCAGCATTCCCCTTTGCCTCCATAGGCCAGCATGAGCATGTAGCACACCAAAAGCATACTTTGAATCGGTAAAAATGTTGACCCGCTTTCCTTTTGACAGTTCAAGTGCACGGGTCAGGGCTATTAGTTCGGCAAGCTGCGCAGAGGTCCCAGCAGGCAAACCTTCAGCTTCCACAGTGTCATGGAGGGTCACAACAGCATAACCCGCCCTCCTTTGCCCATCTATTACAGTACTGCTACCATCAGTGTACCACTCATAATCTGCATTTGGGAGTGGTACATCCTTTAAATCCGGACGGCTGGAGTACTGGGCATCTATGATCTCTAAATAGTCATGTTTCTGTTCCTCTGTTTCTGGCAAGAGGGTGGCTGGGTTCAGGGAGGGGCAAGGCTGTAAGGTGACTTCAGAGTTCTCTAACAGCTTAACCTGATACCGAGCAATCCGCGCCTGGGTGAGCCAAAGCCCTCCCTTTGTATCCAATAAGGCTCGGACCATATGGGGAGTATGGATTTGCATAACCCCTCCCAATGTTAGCTTCTCGGCTTCCTCAAGCACTAGGGCAGTAGCTGCGACCGCCCGTAAACAGGTAGCTGTTATATAGCTCATGGAGTTCCTCATCTTTCCATAACTGCCACACTGCCCAAAGGAAAGATTAGAAATGCCCGAGATACCTCTGTTGAGTCACGAGAAAAGACCCTGTGGCGACTGACTACGGTATTGGAGGGCAATATGAAGAATTCCCTCACAACCGAGAAGCTTGTAGGGTGCTCTGTACTGGGAATAGCGCCACTGTTTACCGGGCCAGCCATGGCATGCATAGGCTGCTATACTGTAAGGCTGCAAATGGTACTTGAGAAAGTTGCCTTAGAGTTAGAGGACTTGGTTAGTGATTTAGGGTTAGCAGTAAAAACATTAAATAAAGAGGTACAGCAGCTCAGGACGTTTCCCCTCCAAAACAGGCTGGCTTTGGACTATCTCTTGGCATCCCAAGGAGGGGTTTGTGCCCTCGTCGGGCCCCGATGTTGTGTATATGTAAATGATAGCAGTTATGAGATCTATGAAAAGGTGGTACAGGCTGAGGCCCATGCCCGAGCCGGAGCACAGGTTGCCTATACTGCCCCAGAGAGCGATTGGTTGTAAACCTTGTTTTCAGGCTGGGGTTTGTCATTTTGGCTTGGTGGTTTATTTAGCCTGTTATTGAAACTTCTTTTTCCTGTATTGCTTGTATTAATGGTATTATGCTGTGCAGTATCATGTGTTAGGGCCCTTTTGCAAAAGTTAATAAGTCATTCACTTCAGGGCTATCACAAAGTGCTTATGCAAAGTCCTATTGTAAAGAAATAAGTAGCCCAAGTGAGAAAACTCAGAGCCAAGGCTGTTGAGTGTTCTCAGAGGAGGGAGCTGTTGGGGACACTGGGGCATGGCCACTAGGTAACTCGAGGGGATGGAAGACCACGAGTGTCGATGAAGCCCCCTCGCACTAGGCCCAAGTGTCCTTGGCCCCCCCTCCCGCCTGGAGGCACTCGCAGCAGTTATGCGTACTAGGCCCAAGTGTCCTTGGCCCCCCCGCCCGGAGGCACTCGCAGCAGTTATGCTGAGGATCTGCTACAATATGTTGCAAAGTCAGACTGCCTGAAACTAAACAAGGCCAAACAGGGCAGATATGGAAGAAAAATGCTGAATAAAGCAGCTTTATGTATGGTTTAACAGATGGTACAGAGAACAAGGGAACTAGCTGGTAACTGGATTGGCTGGCTATATGGATATTTAGGGCAGCTTGCTATTGGATAAGTATGCTGAAGAAAGGATGTATAAAAGCCTGTGTAACTTCCTGCTCTGTGTGCAGGATTTGAGATTCTATTCTCCCTGTACCTTGCAAATAAACTTTTCTGCTTCTCCACCCTGTTGTGATTATTGGGTGGCGCACACCGGGCAACGAACCTTGCTGTTGTTCGCCTCTGGCACTAGGTGCTGGCAACAAAATTATTAATTTTGATTGACACACAGGACATATGATGTGTTTCTGTTCTATGAATGGATGAGCATGAACACTGGAACCAGATTCCCTGTATGAATACTCAGGATTACAAAGTCAATTTTTGCTTTCTCATTAATATTCCAAAACATTCTCTTACCTCACTGTTTCAACAGCATTGATGTTTGTAAACATATTTGCTAGAATATTTGTGAAAAGTGAACAGTAGAGGTGTGTGAACACAGTGAAAGTAAATTCACTTTAAAATTCATCAGAATATTCTTGGGGGTCAGGGAAGGTTTTTTTTTTTTTTTTTCGGCATTCATCCAGCACTATTTCTTATACCAGTGGCTTTCAACCTGTGGACTGGGGACCCCTTGAGATCCACAGACTGTGGCTTTGTCTACACTTGCAATTGAATGACAAAAATTTTGTCATTCACAGGTGCTTAAAAACCCCTCCCCCGAATGAGAAAAGTTTTGCCACGGCAAGTGCAAGTGTAAATGCTGCTTTGTTGGCAGCAGCGCTCTCCTGCCGACAAAGCAAAAGCCGCTCGTTGCGGGCTAGATGTATTTTGTCGGCAAAAATGCCGACAAACAGCATTTACACGCACCGACTTTTAGGGACAGGGCTGTGTTGACACAGCCTTGTTGCTAAAAGCTGAGTAGTGTAAACATAGCCTAAGTCTAAGATTTCCAAAGGGTCCATACTTCCATTTGAAATTTTGTAGGGGTCCACAAATGAAAAAAGCTTGAAAACCACTGTCTTGTACAGATGGTGCCTTAAAATGAACTTGGCCTGTCACACTCCTTGCACCATAGATTATTCTCTTCTGATTATTTATAGGGATGTAATTTCAGAAAGCATAAACACCAATTACACAATGCGAGTCATAGTCGTCAAACTTACATATTTTAAGCAAATTCTAACTTTTTGGCTTTTATCTTTGTGGATAAATTAAAGTCAACACTCATGCTGATTTCTATTATCTTCAGAAATGATCAAACAATTGTTGACCAACAACAAAGCACAAAACCACTGGAGACCTTCCCATTTGTATGAGTGCTTAGAGCTGCACGCGAATGCTCAAAGCCCCAGAGTACTGCAAGTTCAAAAAATGAATGGGTTGTACTTGTAGCACCTACTTTATTTGGCTCTGTGTATTTAAAGTACATCTAGCGGTACTGAATATATTTTTTGTTTTAGAGGAGTTACAAATAACTGAAACTGTAGAATACCTCATACGTAGCCCACAATGGCAGCATCCAAGAGGCTATTTTAATGTCCAGGAAATAGGACACAAACTTTTTATTCTCTCTTTTTCAGGGAAGACTGTCAGGATAAGCCAAAGCATTCATCTATTTACTTGCTCTGTCAAGCACTGAAGGATCCAAACTGCAAATTAAAGAAACTAGAGTGAGTAACTCTTCTTTCCTTTTTAAATCCCCTTATCACCGCTGTGATCCCAGAAACTCTGCAGCATCGAATAGCATCCTTGCCATAGCTGATGTAATGACCATCTAAAGTTGCCTAACTCTCTAGCAATGTGTTGAAATTTCCAGTCATTGGGCACATTCTCAGCTGGTGTAAATTGTCACTGTGCCATTGAATTTACTTTGATTGAGCTGTGACAATTTACACCATTGGCTAGAATGTGTGTGCGGTTGGCTCCATGTCTGCCTAGTGTTTCCATGACACTTAACCCAATTATCATCTAACAGATGAACAGGAGAGACAGAGGTGAGCATTGTGGCTAGGGGAAATTGTTTGATGTTAGGAATTACTAAGAAGGCTAGAGAGAACATCTTAGGTATTTCTGAAGTGCCCATCACCATGGTGTCTAAGCCCTATACTGACTGTCTATTTAACATTCAAGTATCCTCACTTCATCCGATTTCTCCCCAATTCAAAGGTGTGTGTGGGGAGGAGGGGTAATGCAGCTGGATGGGGGAAGGGATTGTTTTGTCCCCTCTCTTTGTATCCCGTCCCTGCTGCCACCTGAATCTTCTTTTCTCTTTCTCTCTTTCCTCTCATCTCTCACCATCTCCATCTCAGGCTGACCCTGGTGTTACTGGGAAAGGCTTTAGCAACGAAGTGATCTTGCATTTTTCTCTGAACATGGCCAGCCCAGAGCTCAGTTTGGTCCCCTCTGACAAGCGTTTCTGTGCAGGAGATGGTGTTTGGGAACTTTGCCTCAGGATAACATATATGGAACTCAGCATAAATGAAAGCTACAGGTCCACATGGATTGAAAGTCACATGTGGTCGTGTGGTCCTCAGCATCCACTTCTATAGCACTAAAAGAAAAGGAGGACTTGTGGCACCTTAGAGACTAATAAATTTATTTGAGCATAAGCTTTCATGAGCAAATTTGTTAGTCTCTAAGGTGCCACAAGTACTCCCTTCTTTTTTTTTGCGGATATAGACTAACACGGCTGCTACTCTGAAACCTGTCATTCTACACCTCTGTGATTTTATTCTCAGATTAAAGGAATCTTTCTAGAAAATCCCTGAGGGAACTGTACAGACCAGTGCTCATTTCCCTCTCGATTTATCTGTCTCCTACAGTCTTTCCGGTTGTGATCTCACAGCCGCTTGTTGTAGGGATCTCTCCTCTGTTCTCGATGACTGAACTGGACCTGGGGTGGAACAAGCTGGGAAATTCAGGAATGAGGCTGCTGTGTGAGCAGCTGAACCATCCAAACTGCAGAAACTGTGGTAAGCATTTACACATTTCCTTTCTGTAAAGAACTCACCAGAGTCTGAAGGTGAGGTAATATGTCAGTTCCCTGCAGGTGGGTGGACAGGCTGAAAGCTGAGTGTACCTCCAGCACCTGATGTGTTAGTGGCTCCCAACATCCCAATAGCTTGGCATGTTTGGAGAATGGAAGTTATATCTAAAGATGGACCCAAGTGGGAGCAGTCATTCCAAACCCCCTGAATTTGAGGAATAAATTTATATTTGTGAAGCTCGTAGCAGTGCCTATTATTAAGGTTGCCTAACACTTCCCATTATAAGTCTCTGTTTTCAATTGCTTTTTCACTTTGTCAAACTTTTTGGGCTGAAATTCTGTCAGAGACCTGCCTGGTAATCACTTTTCTGTTGGAACCTTGGCTATGATTTGGCAAAAGTTTGTCAAACCCAACTCACTTTCACGAGGAATTTCCGGTTGGACAAACCAGCATTTTCTGATGAAATTCTGGCTTATCAGAAAACTTCTGACCAGCTGTAGTCTGCAGGATCCCTGCTTCATGTGTTGGAGAAGTTGGAAGGTAGATAGGGAATGAGGCAGGGGATTGAAGGAAGAGAAAGGATGATCTAGTTGTTAAGGTAACTGAACACTGCCCTGGAGATTTGGATTCTCTCTCTGTCTCTGCTAAAGAATTCCTGTGACCATAAGGAAGTCACCAAAACCAAGCTTTTCACAGGTGGTCACTAATTATATCGTCCTCATTTTCTGGGTGCCCAACTTGAGACCATGGAGTCTGATTTGCAGAAGTGCTGAGCACTCACAGCTGCAGCTGAAGTCCACAGGAGCTGTGCTTTGAACACATGAAATGCAGAACACATGAAGGGGAGAACACATTGTTTTGCCCACGTTAAACAAACAAAACTGGTCATGTTTGTCTTTGACAAGCTGTAATTCCCACATGCTTTGGAGCAGGGAGTGGCAGGGGCTGGCCTTTATATCAGGCAGATTTGGGCAGATTTTCACAGGCAAATCAAATATGGCATCTCTAGGCCTTACTATAGTCTTGTCCTTTTCTACAGACCATGTTAAGATTGTTATTTCCCCCCCTTCCCCAAACCCCCACCTACGGGCTCAAGGGCTTTCCCATTAGATAGCAGCATCTCATTTGTCTTGAGTGTCCTTTGTTGTTTGGGTATCTAGACCCCTGCAATGGGTATGAAATGCCAAAAAGACAGTGGGTGGGCTTGACCCTGCACTTCCCCTAAAGACGATCTTTGTACTGTTACTATAGAACTGGTCTGAGCTTGTTGGATGCATGAGGAAAGTCACTGCATCTGGTATTGAGTGTCTATTGTTTCAGACATTGTTTCATGGTGACTTTACTTGGTGCCTTCATAGTTGGGGACCCAGCAGCAAGACCAGGACTATCTTTTCCCAGACTCCTCTTGCTCACTGACCTACAGCTGGGCGAGGATGAGCTGCAGCTTCACATCTGTTTTTTCCCAAAACTTACAAGCAAGGTTTAGAGGTGCCTCTGACATGCTCTCCCCAGGAATAGACAGGTCTGGTCTGGGCACTGGAGGCTGATCTGCTGCTGTGACCAAGAAGGGAGGGCTTTATTTTCTTGTATAGGGATGGGAGCCTACTGATGGGCAATCAGTTTGCATTGGTGCTCTGGGTGGCACTGCCATTTATCAAGATATCTTCATGTGAGTTTGGGACCAATTCGTCTCAGAATGGGGCAGTCACATCAGTATTGGTTACTGGTTTTCAGCTCACGGCTACAAGTGGGATTGGAAGTTTGCAACTCATCCCAGTGAGAGCACTAAGGGGACTGCAAACTGCTGTGAATAGTCAGTCACAGATTTAAAAAATACAGTGAACCCTGCAAGGATATCACTGGGAAAAGACTGTACCTCAGCCCCCGAAAAACAACTGCAAGGAGAGATCATTGACTCACTGTTCTCTCAGGGGCTCTTCTCTCCCCACACCTTGGGGATCCCCATCACCATGGGGCTCTTCGCCCCTCTGTCTCTCCCTCGCATCTGAATCTGGTCTCAGAGGAAGGTGGGTGTGATGCTGCCAGTGCCGGGCCTCGTAGCTGCCTCCCCTCCCCAGGCCTGAGGCTCAGAGCTGGGGGCAGAGACAGGAGACGTCTGTGTCCTGCAGGGCAGCAGCAGAGCTAGTGCCGGGGGCGCGGAGGGTCAGGATCTTCCAGCTCCGCCGGCTCTGAGCCTGGCCCAGCTGCCTGGGGAGGGGGCTCCCCCTACAGCCTCCCTGGAGCGATGGGGCTGCTCCGATTGGGTCGCACCATTCCAGGGCTGAATAGTACAAAGTCCAACCTGATTGGCTGAGTGCTGAGTAGGTGGAGCTTAGGTGCAGCATCTTTCTGCCCATCCTGAATTCTGACTGGTCAGTGAATGGGGCTGGGGGCGGTGCTTAGAAAGTATTAGCCCAAACCTTGTTCCTCATTGGTCAGTGGCACTGGGTGAAGTGAAAATAGTGGGGTTTAAACAGGGGATTTAACCCCCCAGCACTGGTTTCTCACTGGCTGAGGGGTGGGTCTTGACATGGACTAGGGCAGGACTTTTGTTCCATTCTCGATGCTGATTGGTCAGGGAGAGGAGCTGGTGGGCAGGAACCCCCCAGCAGAACAGCTGTGATGAGCCTGTTCACACTGTGATTGATCTTCTCTGTGTTTCTCTCTCTTGCAGGTTGGAGTGTCGTGATGTCACCCATGGGAGCTGCGAGGATCTCGCCGCCGTTCTCAGAAGCAGCCTGAGCCTGACAGAGCTGGAGCTGGAGCTGGAGCTGGGGGCTAATTATTCTCTGCGAGATGCTGGAGTGCGGCTGCTGTGTGAGGGGCTGAAACATCCAACCTGCACATTACAGAGACTGGGGTAAGTAACATTTGGCTATTTACAGGTGTCCTCTATGTAACGTGCTTGATAGGGCATGTGGCTGGTGGCTCATGTCTGCTCCCTGTGGCCGTATAGAGAAGCTGAGAGTTCAGTGTCTCTCCAACAGCTGTGTCAATGGCTCACAGTAAGCTGGCCCTGTTTGGAAAATGGAATATATCTTTTCTTTAAAAAAAATAAAATGCATTTATTAAAGATAATTCACCCTTGGCCTTCAGCTATAGATCACTGCAGTGACTTTTGACACTGTTTAATTTATTGATTAGTTTATTAATTTATATGTATTTATTTAAAACTAATAAGAACAAAAGAGGCCCCAGGACCCCAAAGTTTCTAAACCTCCCCATCTGAGCTGAAATACTCAATTTGGGTTACAGCTTCAGCCCCACCCAAAGTGGCTCCTGTCTGAGATGTTTCCAGGTTTGGGGCTGAAGCTGATCTTAGCTGAGAGATATCACAAGTATGAGGAAATACTTTTTGGGGTCCAGCCCACTGAGAATGGGGTTGTGTGTTTACAGTTACAAATGGGCATCTTGTCTGATCTGCCCAAGCTCTTCAAGCAAGATAATCAACTGTGAGGTTCTGAATACTGGCTGCAGAATCACATTTGATAGTGGGCAATGATTCATTATTTTGCTGTGCATCCCAAGTCTACATCTTTATATAGTGCCTGTAGGAACCATTTGTTTCGTGTGATTGGGGCAACTACCAGTACCCTTCACAATGCTTTGCCCTTAGGTGGCACTTTGCAAAGATAATTCAGTGTAATCCCCACACCTCCCCTTTGAGGTAGGGGTTGTGGTGCAGAGTGATGGCTCCGGGTATGTCTACGCAGGTGCTGGGGAAGTGCTTGCCACGGCAGGTAGACAGACACAGGCTCGCGCTCCCGGAGCGAGCCCGCTAACATAGCAGCGTGGCCGCAGCGGCACGGGCAGCAGCTTGGATGAGCTGCCTGAGCACAACGCTCAGGGGGTCGGGCAGGGTCGTATTTTGGCATCTAGCCAATGCTGCTGCCTGTACCACCATGGCCTCATTGCTGTTTTTAGCACGCGAGCTCAAGGAGAGCGAGCGTCTCCGTCTACCCCTGGAACAGTGGTGACGCTGCCCTGTGCGTACCAAACGCTTTTCATTCCGCAGGCCCAAATGGGTTCAGGCACTTCCTTTGCTTCCCTGCAGCTGCCTCTGGCCAGCGATGGTAACCAACAGCCTTCGTAAAGCGACATATGTTTCTTTAGCAATAGGAACAAAACATTAGAGTAAAAGAACTTTGAAACAACAAACCACCATGTCTATCTTGCTTCATGTCCAACCAGGCTGTAATGGTGACCTAGGCAGGCCTAGTGTCTCCACCACCATCAGTGGGTTCCTGTGGTTTCCACCCTCTCTCCTCAAGGGGGAGTGCTTTTAAAAGCTGCCAGGAGTCTTTGTCAGCAGTGTGGATGGGCTTCTGCCCCTCTCGGTCAAGGCAGTTTGGTCGGCTGGCAGGAGACAAGCCAGAGTTCCAGAGCTGACCATCTTGAGCCATTAACTGTTTCCTGCCTGTCAGATCCCTACTGAGAAACACTTAGAGCAAAATACAGAAAACATTATCCAGGCCAACATGCAGTATTAATAAACTATTAAAGGGTTCTCCATGTTAGCCAGAGTAGGTCAGTGTTGTTACCCCATTTTACAGGTGAGGGAAGTTGAGACTCGGATTTTGAGTGGCCCCAAGATGTCACAGTAACACATTCTGTGGTCCACACCCAGGCTTCCTTCCTGTGTAGCAGCTTTATAAACAGAGGCGGTTGCTGTTGTGGGGCCTGTACAACAGCAGGCAGTTTATCTGGGGAGAACGGGGTCCCTGAGAAGGCTGAGATCACATGTCCCAGGTACAAAACACGTTGTTATTACAAAGGAGCGCTCGGCGGGACTCAGTGTGAATCCCTTCATTTACAAACATTGTAAACCGCACCTTAGACATTGTTAATGGGTCTAATACAGGGAGGGGAGGAGGAAGATCATTTCTCACACATCTGGAAAGTCTCTCTGGGAGTAGGGAACCTAGTTCTGCTGAACAGATGGGCTGTGGGCGTGTTTATTCTGTCATTTGCAGACTGTGAGAAACATAGTGTAACCTGTCTTTCAGTTCGGAAAGGTTTAAGCTTCCACAGGAATAACTAATAGTTCTCAACACCGGGGAATGGTTTGGGGAAGGCAGGGGAGTTTTTACAGACACTTTAGATTTCATTTGCATAAGCAAAAAGGAACCAGAGTACCAGCACTGGGAAAGGGTTTGCACTGTTCCTCAGTGCCTGATATTAGGATTCTCCAGTTCATTACAAACTCTCCCTCCCCCCCGCACACACACATTCTGCTTCCCTCCCTTCAGCTCCTCTGAACATTCCCCGTGGAACACGGGGCGACTGACAGAGTAGGGGCAGGAATTCACACAGGGGCCTTTGGTGCCGACATCCCGCAGCCTCCTGCTAGAGCCCTGTGACTGATCTCTTCTGAATGAACTATCCCCTTCCACACAGATGCTGACATCAGCGAGAGAATTGCCACAAACAGGGAAGAAACGAGTGATCATTTCCCTCTCTCTGTTTCTGTCTCCTGTAGGATGTGGGATTGTGGTTTCTCAGCTGCTGGTTGTAGGGATCTCTCTTCTGTTCTCTTTATCAACCAGACCCTGACAGAGCTGGACCTGGGGTATAATGAACTGGGAGATTCCAGAGTGCAGCTGCTGTGTGAGGCACTGAAATATTCAACCTGCAAACTAGAGAAACTAGGGTAAGTAACAGCTTGTTTCCTTCAGTCTGTGCCTGCTAACATTGTACTATAGTGACTTCAGCTCTTTCTACTAGGATCACAGCACTACTATGAATTAGAGCTGTCATGAGATTAAAAAAATTGCAATTAATCATGCGATTAATCGCATTGTTAAACAATCGATTACCAATTTAAATGTATTAAATATTTCTGGATGTTTTGTACATTTTCAGATATATTGATTTCAATTACAACACAGAACACAAAATGCTCACTTTATATTTATTCCTGATTACAAATATTTGTACTGTAAAAAGCAAAAGAAATAGTATTTTTCAATTCACCTTATACAAATACTGTAGTGCAATCTCTTTATCCTGAAAGTTGAACTTACAAATGTAGAATTATGTCTGAAAAAAACTTCATTCAAAAATAAAACAGTGTAAAACTTCAGAGCCTACAAGTCCAGTTCTTGTTCAGCCAATTGCTCAGACAAACAAGTTTGTTTACATTTGCAGGAGATAATTCTGCCCACTTCTTGTTCACAATGTCACCTGAAAGTGAGACCAGGCATTCACACAGCACTGTTGTAACTGGCATCACAAGATATTTACATGCCAAATGTGCTAAAGATTCATATGCCCCTTCATGCTTCAACCACCATTCCAGAGGACATGCATCCATGTTGATGACAGGTTCTGCTCGATAACAATCCAAAGCAGTGTGGACCGACACATGTTCATTTTCATCCTCTGAGTCAGATGCCACCAGCAGAAAGTTGATTTTCTTTTTTGGTGGTTCGGGTTCTTTATTTTCCATATCGGAGTGTTGCTCTTTTCCACTGAATGCATCTGATGAAGTGAGCTATAGCTCACAAAAGCTTATGCTCAAATAAATTTTTTAGACTCTAAGGTGCCACAAGTACTCCTTTTCTTTTTGCTCTTTTAAGACTTCTGAAAGCATGCTTCACACCTCTTCCCTCTCAGATTTTGGAAGGCACTTCAGATTCTTAAACCTTGGGTCGAGTGCTGTAGCTATCTTTAGAAGTCTCACCTTGGCACCTTCTTTGTGTTTTGTCAAATCTGCAGTGAAAGTGTTTAAAATGAACAACATGCTGAGTCATCATCCGAGACTGCTATAACATGAAATATATGGCAGAATGCGGGTAAAACAGAGCTGGAGACATACAATTCTCCCCCAAGGAGTTCAGTCACAAATTTAATTAACGCATTATTTTTTTAACAAATGTAATCAGCATGGAAGCATGTCCTTTGGAATGGAGGCCCAAGCATGAAGGGGCATATGAATGTTTAGCATATCTGGCATGTAGATACCTTGCAATGCCAGCTACAAAGGTCCCATATGAACGCCTGTTCTCTCTTTCTAGTGACATTGTAAATAAGAAGCGGGCAGCATTATCTCACATAAATGTAAACACATTTGTTTGTCTTAGTGACTAGTTGAACAAGAAGTAGTACTGAGTGGACTTGTAGGCTCTAAAGTTTTACACTGTTTTATTTTTGAGTGCAGTTATGTAACAAATCTACATTTGTAAGTTGCACTTTCACGATAAAGAGATTGCAGTATAGTACTTGTATGAGGTGAATTGAAAATACTATTTCTTTTGTTTATCGTTTTTACAGTGCATATATTTGTAATAAAAATAATAATATAAAGTGAGCAGTGTACACTTTGTATTCTGTGTTGTAATTGAAATCAATATATTTGAAAATGTAGAAAAACATCCCAAAATATTTAATAAATTTCAATTGGTGGTCTATTGTTTAACAGTGCGATTAAAACTGAGATTAATCGCAATTAATTGTTTTAATCACAATGTTTTGGGTTAATTGCGTGATTTAACTGCAATTAATCAACAGCCCTGCTATGAATCCATATCCTTGAAAAGCACCCACAGCTTCCTAAAGTGTGGGAAAGAGACCCTGTGAAAGGATGGCCTCCTCCCGGGTGCAAGTGGTCCCTATCCTCAGTTTCCCTCTGGATCCCCATTAACTCCATACAAGCTTATCTTTGAGTCCATGAACATAGTTTAGTAACCAAAACATAGTGCAAATAGTCCATAACCAGAAGTCCCGCAACATAGTCCACATCACTCCCACACAAGTAGTCTTTAAAACCTGCGTTCTTTCTCACTATCACGGCGTCTTCTGCCACACTGCACTCTTCATCCATCCTGCTCTGTCCCTGTGGCTGGGATGATTTAGTTGGGGATTTGTCCTGCTTTGAGCAGGGGGTTGGACTAGATGACCTCCTGAGGTCCCTTCCAACCCTGATATTCTATGATTCTATTCTATGATTCTGCCAGGGACAGCCACCTCAGCCATTCCTTCTGGTGCACATCCCTGCTCTTCCCACTGGGAACTGCCACAGCCTCTCTGCGGGGGGGGGGCAACCCTCACTCCCCTTGGACCTCTCACTGTTCTTCTGGGGTCCAGCTCTCCAGCAAGGAGACACCGGCAGCTCTCTGCTGCTCCCCCTTCCTTCAGCCTTCTCTGGCCCTTGGCTCTGGCTTAGAGCCAGAAGCCATCTCCCTCTGCTGCTCCTCCTACCCTTGGCCCTGGCTGTCTGGCTTAGGGCTGCCAGCCAGCAAACCCCTCTTCCTGCTTTCCTGCCTTCAGCCTTCTCCCAGGAAACACCTTCTCTCTCTGGCACCTCTCATCTCCTGCTGTCTGCTGTCTGCTCCCGCCTCTTCTTCTTGCATTGTGTGTGTAGCAGGCTCACATTCTGCATCTATAACCGCCAGGTGCTGGATTCTATGATATAGTTCTAATCTCTCTTTTCCCAGTATTTTTAAAAAAATAGTAATATTGTTTTCTTAATGGTGCCCCATTTTCCTGAGGCTCTGACTAGCTATTTTAGTGTAAATGTTGTCACATATTGATCTGCCAAATGCAATACATTTAACTCTCCTTTTCCGTTTTAATTTCAGTGTGTAGTTCCACATTTATATTAGGAAGGGTCCATGTGTGATTTTCTACCTATAATGCATTTCCCCAGAGCTATATATGCGTGTTTCTTTTAAGTCTTTTTCTCTTAGTTTTTGTCCATACTTTAATCCTATTAACATGAGGCATTTTGGGTTTTTCCCTCCTTGTTGTCCACTGAGTTCGCAGCTTTCTTCCTATATTTGTTGAGCGTTTCCATTTTCCCTGTTTCCTATGACTTTTGCCCAGAAGGTTAGGTCTAATCATTCATTCTTAATGCTACAGGCCGTTTGCCAGCCGCTATCTGTATTCCATGCAAAGGGGTCATGACGAAGGCACCAGATGCAGTGTGACATGCCTGGGCTTGGATCAAGTCTAATTTTCTTAGGTTCATTTATGATGCTAAACTAAATGCTGGAGAGTTGTATGGAATAATTGCCCATGGCTGCTATTTTATGCAGTACGTCCTCTCTCTATAACATAGCATATGGTTTTTCAATGTCTAAGAAAGCTGCTCTCATTCTTTTTCTCATACTTTTTTGTGCTTCCGTCTCTACTCTTACTATATGATCAGCTCTACTCCCTTCCCTCCTGAACCCACTTTGCTCATTGTCTGTAAGTCCATTTCTCTCCAGATATATTGGTAATCTTTCAGTCCCCAGTCTTTCCATGGCTTTACCCATGCATGATGTAAGGGCAACTGGCCTGTATGCATCAGGTTTTGTTTGCAGCTTGACTGGTTTCCACACTAGAATTACAAACACATGTTTCCACTCCGTTGGTAGCTTGCCTTTTCCCCATATACTGTTGTACAATTTTAGCAGTATTTTCAGACTCCCTTCATCCAGGGGAGTTTTAGCATTCCCTTACATACGCCATCCTTGCCTGGTGCAGAGTTTTTCCTTTTATCTATAGCTATTTGACGTTTCCTCCTGCAGAAGTTTTCATTTAATCTTGTATCCTCATCTTCCTCCGATCTCTTCCATTTCTCATGATTCTCTTTACTGAATTTTTTCCTCATGCAGATTTTTACACTCTGATTTTCACTATTACTAATAGGGTGGAATATTTCTGTTGGGGCTTCTTCTTTTTTTTCATTAGAGCTTGTTAATCCCTTGGCTTTCTACAGTGAAGCCTGGTATAGAATTGTTCTTACTGCATATTCCATTCGTCGTCCTCATCTGCCTACATCTCTCTGATGTTTTAGTATTATTATTTATTTTCCCACAGTACTTTCTCCAGCTCTCTTTTTTTGCCTTTAATACCCCTTTGCTCAATTACCTCATTTCTTTTATATTTCATTAAGTCCTCACTCCTCATTGTGTTTTTTGCTTTCTCATAGGCCTTGTTCCTTTCCTTAAGTGCCTTTTTACTCTCCTCATTCCACCATGGTACATTGCTTCTACCTTTAGAGTGACTTGGTATCTTAGGTATAGCTAACTTTGCTGCCATCATGATTTCCTTGTTATATTGCTACTAAAGTCCTTATACACTGTTCATTAATACTTTCATTACATTTGCTTCTAAATAGTTCCCCATTTTTTAATATTCCAAATAGGGAGCCTTCCTCCATCCTCAACATTGTCTGTACCTTGATATACTATGAGTCAGAGATGGGCAAACTATGGGCCGCAGGCCACATCTGGCCCATGCGACCCTCCTGCCCGGCCCCTGAGCTCCTGCCCCGGGAGGCTAGCCCCCTTCCCCTGCTGTTCCCCCTCCCTCACAGCCCCAGGTCACTGCACCACCGGTGCAATGCTCTGGGCGGCGGGGCTGCGAGCTCCTGGGGCAGCGCAGCTGCAGAGCCTGGCCTGACCCAGTGCTCGGTGCTGTGTGGTGGCGTGGCTGGCTCCAGCCGAATGGCGTGGCTGTAGCGCCGCCAGCCACCGGTGCTCCAGGCAGCGTGGTAAGGGAGCAGGGGGGGCAGTCAGGGGCAGGGGTTGCGGGGGGGCAGTCAGGAAGGAGGGGGGGATTGGATGGGGCGGCGAGGGGTAGTCGGGGCAGGGGTTCCAGGGGTGGTCAGGGGACAGGGAGTGGGGGGATGGATGGGGCAGGGGTCCCGGGGGAGCCGTCAGGGGGTGAGAAGCAGGGCGGGGGGGGCGGATAGGGGGCAGGGGCCAGGCCACGCCACACCGGGCTGTTAGCCTCCCCTAACCAGCCCTCCATACAATTTCCGAAACCTGATGCGGCCCTCAGGCCAAAAAGTTTGCCCTCCCCTGCTATAAGTACAGGCAGGGGCGGCTCTACCAAGCTTGCTGCCCCAAGCAGTCGCTGCCAAATTGCCACCGCCGCAAGAGCGGCGGAGCTGCCACCAAATTGCCGCTGTGCCCGGAAGAGCGGCAGAGCTGCCTCCCAAAAGCCATGGCGGCAGGAAGAGCGGCGGAGCTGCCACCGAATTGCCGCCACGGGACACGGACTGCCGCCCCATTCTAAATGCCGCCCCAAGCACCTGCTTGGAAAGCTGGTGCCTGGAACCGGCCCTGAGTACCGGGAAGTGATCAGATGTCCCGATTTTATAGGCACAGTCCCGATTTTTGGGTCTTTTTCTTATATAGGCTCCTATTACCCCCCACCCCATGTCCCGATTTTTCACATTTGCTGTCTGGTCACCCTACTTCCCATTCCCTCTGCATTGACTTCCCAGCTACATTTGCTTGCTCTACTACTTGACAATTCCCAGGTCTAGACAGGAGAGATTTCCAATAGCTTCATTAAACCTAATGGGTGTACCCTCATTCAGTTATTACTAAACTCTTTTCACCAACAAATTTGCCATTCTTACCATTTTTCCCACTTTCCCACAATCTGTTATGGCTGTTTAGGTCTCCACATATAATATATCGGCCCATTGCATCTTCAGCTATCTTTGTCAAATTTGTAATCTCCAGTTTTCCACAGGAGTTGTATATATTATATATTCTCAAAGATGCAGATTTATTTTGCAGAGGAATCTTAATAGCATTAAATTCTATATTTAGATTCTTTAGTTCAATTCAAGATCATTTATGTTGTCCCTAATGAACGTACAAACTCTCCCTCCCCTTCCTACTTCTCTGTCTTGCCTATAGATGCCATATCTTGGGATTCTGAAATCTAGTTTTCCTATTAACCATGTTTCTTGTATGCAAATGATATCAAGTTTAGTATCCTTATCAAGGATAGTTTTCTTAAATTCCTGTCCATGTACTATTAGGCTAGTGCATTCAAAGAGTAAATAATACCATTCTATTTATCCTTCAGGATTTCCTTCACTTAAAGTATGGAGTCGTTCTGTTAAGTTGCTGACATATAGGTACTTTTCTGCTGCTTCACCTATAATTTTCATTTTCTCTGTGTTTTCCCCCCATCTCTTACGTGCAGTTTATTACTTCAATAATCTAAAACCTCTTTGTTTATACGTAATACGTCATCTCCTATTTTCCGTGATCACTCATTATATTCTTTGATTTATTCTGCTGTGTGTTTCTCTCTTTCTCCTTATTGAGTCTCCTTTCCTCTTCCCCTTTTGGCCTTAGATGCCTCTGCAGGTCCAGTTCATTCTGCAAATCCCAGAATATTAGGTTAAGTGCTATTTCAGGCCAGAAACATAGAGAGGCCATTGCAACAGTCCCACTAGGAAAGTCCCTGGCCCTGTGTGGCTCTGCTGCCCTCAGTCAGTCTCTCACACCCAGAATTCCTTAGGCTAATTTAGATTCCTTTAGGCCTATTTTCTACCTTTCCCCGATTGTGCAAGGGAGCCTGAGCTGATCTCTTAAAGTTAGGCTTGGAAGGAATAGATTTTTATTGGTAAATGTCAGTAAGCATCACTTTCATTGTACATACACAAACCGATGAACACATATTTCCATCGATGATGGACAGAGTAAGAAAAATTCTGCTTGAGAACTTATTAGAATTTGAGTTAAAGATATTTGCTTTGTATATCTTGACATGTGTTGTTGACAATTTGTTTTAATGGTTATAAAGTTTTAACATTTTGAATCTCCACACTGACTGTCATGAAATAATGATGACAATAATCTGACCTCCCTATTGTCTACCCCGCCCAATTTACCACAAATTTTAATAGATAAAAATTGAAGAGAAGCCCTTACAGTGCCACCACTCACTACCAAAGCTTTATAGGTAGCAGGGGATTACCCCTTAAACCATTCAGAGAGTGAAGCTGGTTCAAACACAGGGGGTCGCTTACTGAGCAGAGCATCTCACTGGGAGCACATGACTCAAGTGCTCCGAGGTCTGCATCATCAGCCCATTGGTCTCCAGATGGAGTTTGAGGTGTTGGTTGTGACCTATAGCACCCGAAATGGCCAGGCACTGGCCTGTCTGAGGGATAACCTCTCCCCATACTAGCCTGCCACAGCTGCTGTGTGAGGGACTGAAACGTCCACACTGCAAACTGCAGAAACTGCAGTAAGTAACAGCTGGTTTCCATTAGTTGGTGCCAGTTAACATTGTGGTGTTGTGAGTTACACTTTTCTTTCCAGATTCACAATCCTACTGTGTGTGGAACCCAGCTATGGACCAGCCCCACTGATGGCAAAGAACACAGACCAGTGATGTTTAAATCAGTTACGTTTTACTAGTTAAACAATTGAATAAAGTAGTGGGCTCAACCCTCGGCCCCTGTTCAGCAGTGCAGAGCGACTGGGCAACTGCCCTAAAGGGACCCTGACACGGGGTCGTCCTTGGGTGGTGCAAAGCAGGTAAAGTCAACTCAATGGTATCCTTCCCCACCATCTCCCCTGTCTCAGCCTAGGGGATGTGGAGGAGCATGAAGATGTCTGTCAGGGGCAGGGCAGAGTGCCTGGCGCTCCACCAGATCAAAGCAACTGGGGTAACTTACAGGAACCTCAGGGCTGCTCTAAGTTAGACCAGAGGCCATTTTGACCCCCATCTGGCCCTGGATCAGGGGAGCACAAAGGTGGCTTAGAGCCAATTTCTTCACCTTCAAGTCTCCTCAGCAGTGCTGAGTGAATTTGGTACATCTGAGAACAGAGTCCAGTGCCTTCTATGGCCTAAATGCACCATGTGACGATGTTACTAAAACACTGCACTCTTCTCCCAAACTGGCTGTAAACAATAAATATTAATGTGTTTTCCACAAAGGGGCTGGGACCCCCCCTCCCCACACACACACTGCTCATTACAAGTAGTTTCAGGCCAAATCTGCAGTGTCCTTCCAGGTACTAACAACCTACCACTGGGAACTGCCCCCTTCTCTCCCTGCTGAAAGAGCAGATGTAGCCTGAGAGCCTGGTGTGGCCGAGCATAACTGAGCAGAGGAGACACTGAGGCCCTGTTCGTAGGTGTCCGCCCCTGCTTCTGGCACCTTCTGGCCCCTGCTTGTGGCACCCCAGCTTTTTAAGGTCAGGCTTGACAAAGCCCTGGCTGGGATGATTTAGTTGGGGATTGGTCCTGCTTTGAGCAAGGTGTTGGGCTAGATGACGACCTGAGGTCCCTTCCAACCCTGCTGTCTATGATTCTAACTCTTGGTGGAAGCAGAGATGCCAACTCCCCCTAATTTTTAATACTCCTCCCAATTTTTACATGTAGCTACTAATTCAGACTTAACTCTGTGTGTGGGTGGGCGGGTGTGAGAGAGAGAGAGAGAGACTCACTTGGGTCTCACCAGCGCACCAAACAGTGCTGCAGCCATGGGGGACATTCTTCTCCGTTGCCCCTGTGGCAGTGCCCAGACTGCGCGGTCTGAGAGTCTGATGGGACGCAAGCTGTGGCAATGTTGAATGAAGTTCAGGGCACTGCTGGAGTCACTGCCCAAACCACCGGCTGTGTGTTGTGCTGTAACTACCCTATGGGGACCCTGCTGGACCATGTAAATACACTCTAGGTACCTCGATCATGTGGGCAGCAGGGTCCACATGGGACGTAAGAGCGCCACACGCAGCATGTGGCTTCGGTGTTGAATCCAGAACACCAGACCCCCTGACGATAGCTGCAGCTTGCCTCCTGTCCCACCCTAACTGCACCATGTAGGGGGGAGAAACTGGAGGGCAGGAGGAGGCAGTGGTGGAGGAGGAGAAAGGGAACAGGACAGAGGAGAGAGAAGAGGAAGAGGAAGAGGATCATCCCAGGATGGGCCCAGGCTCAGAACTGGCCAAGGCAATTAAGGGCCCTAGGTGGCATAGGAGGGCAGCTTTCCTAGCACCAATCTTCCCTTTCTCCCATTTTGGGGGTGGAGGGTCGTGGTGCAATGAGTGGGGGGTAGCCCCCCTTGGCCATAGACAGGGAGGGGAGTGGGGAGAGGTCCTAGTATCTGCAGGGGAAGGGTGGGGAGAGAGAAGTCCTAGTTTCTGGGGGAAGAAGTGCCCGTGGAAAGGAATACCCTCAGGGGCTGTCATGCCAATGGGAGCACTGTGATGTATCTGTGCATGTCCAGAGTAAAGAAACTCCTTGTAGATAACACTGACATCAGTGAAGGGAGCAAAGATAAGCACTGCTTCCTCTCTGTATCTCTGGTTTCAGAGTAGCAGCCGTGTTAGTCTGTATTCGCAAAAAGAAAAGGAGTACTTGTGGCACCTTAGAGACTAACCAATTTATTTGAGCATAAGCTTTCGTGAGCTAGTAATGCATCCGATGAAGTGAGCTGTAGCTCACGAAAGCTTATGCTCAAATAAATTGGTAGTCTCTAAGGTGCCACAAGTACTCCTTTTCTCTATATCTCTGACTCCCACAGATTGCGGGGTGGCAATTTCACAGCTGCGTGTTGTGGGGAGCTCTCCTCTGCTCTCAGCACCAGCCAGACCCTAACTGAGCTGGACCTGAGGGAGGAAAAGCTGGAAGATTCAGGAGTGCAGATGCTGTGTGAGGGACTGAAACACCCAAAATGTAAACTGCAGAAATTGTGGTAAGATACAGCTGGGTCCCTTTAATTTGTGTTTGTTAACATAGTGCCATGATTGAGTTCTTTTGACTAGAATCACAGTGTTACTGTCCATGCCCCCTGTGACCGAGTGCCTGGGGTGGACCACACTGTGTGAGAACGCCACACTCAGGGCAGGTTGCAAGGGCAGACAATCCCCCAAAACTATTCTAGAATTAGATTCATCAAGACAATAATAAAAAAGCTTATGCAAGACCACACTGGTTAACCAGAAGCCAAAGACAGTCCCCTTTAGGCATTCCAGCCCTTGGCTCCCATCCAGACAAACAGGTCTAATATAGTGAGGGGTTATTGAAAACCTAATTCACCATATGTGAGGTTCTTACTGATTCCAAAGGCTCTGACTCATACCCCCAGGTCAATCTGGATCTCAGATCTTACCCAAATATCCTGCTGTCAGCCAATCCTTAGTAAACGAACTAAAGATTTATTAATAAAAAAAGAGAGTCGAGTTAAAATGGTTAATAGATCACATACACACAAATGATCGCAAAGTCCTTGTATCAGGTTTGTAGCAGTGATGGAATAGATTGCTGGCTTGCAAAAGCCTCCCCGGTAGCTTCCAAAAGATTGGAAGGTCCTCAGTCCATAGTCCACAGAATTGCAGTAGGAAAGAAGCAACATGGAGATGTCTCAAGTGCCTTTTATAACCTCTGCCATGAGCATGGGAAGTTACTGGTAAAAGATGACATCTTAGGTCACATGTCCTCATCACCTATCCTTACCTGGTTTGCTGAATCATAGGGGCAGGCATTGGCACCTTGCTGTCTTAGGCATCTCCAGGAAGAGCTGTCTGGGCGGGATACATTTCTTCAATGGCCCATTGTGAGAGTGGAGTGTCCTTAATTCGCCGTCAACACATAGCTGTCCAGCTGTGATGTAAATTTATCTAGGGGGTGTTACTCAGGAACAAAACACATGTTTGAGAGACAAATCATAGCCAATATTCATAACTTTACATACAAAGTTTGGGTTTAACCAGGATAATCATACTGGATAGATTGTAATTTTTTCCTTACATAACACCTTACATGAAAACACTTCCTATAATATTTGTTTCAATTTTATAACAGTGGTAATATCAATGATATAAATGGTCATCTTTAATCATACAGCATCATACCTCAAGCCAAGAAATAGCTCTCATTCTTCTCCCACTGCTATATTGATG
Source organism: Natator depressus (assembly GCF_965152275.1). NCBI lineage: Eukaryota > Metazoa > Chordata > Testudines > Cheloniidae > Natator > Natator depressus. Next base: position 17,995,938 of record NC_134239.1, read on the forward strand.
TTGTTTACTTATTTAAATTTGGATAATATGGTGTATTTTAGTGCACTCTAAAGCAGGGTATTGTTGTGTTAGAACGTGAAGTTATTTTATTCAGTAAGGAGGACTGAGAACTTTAAGGAACCTTCCTTCACTCAGCTAATTTACCACTATTACCACAATAAATTCTGGGATAAAGACTAAAAGAGAGACAAACAGAAAGAGAAAAAGAAAGGAAGAGTGAAGGACACAAAGAAGAGTATTAGCTTAAGTATTTTCTTGTTGACCCTGTTTTATCTTTTACATTTGGCCTTCCAGTCCATGAGAGGAGCTCCCTTGCAGGTAGCATTTCCAAGATGTGATAAGGCCATTCACCAATCCTTTGTATTGTGATGTTCCTCAATGGCTCATTTAATCTTGATAGGCCTCCTGAATGGGGAAGAGAGGGGGTCGATTCCCATGCCTGGGTCCACAAGTTCAGAGCAAACATTTTCAAAGTTATAACAGAAATGCTGGAAGCTCCCTAGAAGTGTGTGTGTGTGTGCGTGTGTGGGGTCACCAGCACCTGAACTGTGGCCCCGCCCCATGCCACCCTTTCCCCTTTAGGCTCTGTCCTTGTGCCTCCTCTTCCCCCCAAGGCCCTACCCCCTGCTCGCTCCTCTCTGCCCCCTCCTCCCCATCGCTTGCCCTTAAGCCTGGTAAAAAGTTGGACAGCATAGTTCTCCCACTTTTAAAAGTGATGGGGCCATGGCTCCCTGGCACTCCCCTCCTGTTCTGGTGTCCCTGAGTTATAAAGCAAAGCTTACATATTTGTTTATAGCATGGAATACAGACATTGCAAGGGAATCAATACCTGCAGCAACTGACAAGCGTTTCACACAGTCTAAACACTAAACACATTCTTATAAGACTAATACCTATTTTGAACAAAACTAACATACAGGTGAGCTGGTTTGGTTTCCAGCTATGAGTTTGTCGGTTCTTAGCTAATGCCAGAGTTAAACCAAGTCTGCAGCCCCACAACAGCTGCTGAAACGTCACCCCCTTCTAGAGCTGTGTTCCCAGAGCCTTGTGGGGAGGGGGCATGAGGAGCCTGTGCAGCAATGGAGCGATTCTGTGAGCTGGATTTTGCAGCCCCTGCTCCCTTTGCGCACTGAGTAGCCCCACAGTGATCAATGGGACTGTCCGTGTCAGTCAGTGCTCCCCGCCCTGAGCAAGGGCTGCGCAATCCAGCCCTTTACGTGCAGAAAGGACATTGCTGTCCCTGCCCAGAGCTCACAGGGTGAGTGTGTGGTGGTGCAGACCAGGCTACAGACTGCACCAGCGCTTCTCCTCCCCTCCCCCAAGTGGGAGGCACCTGCTGGCAGTGAGCTCAGCAGGCCAGGCAGTGACAGTGACACAGATCCTGTGGGCTCTGGCAGGCAGCTGGGACTGTGAGCAGTTTGGGCAGGGACCGTCTTTGTGTTCTGTGTTTGTGCAGCACCCAGCACGTTGAGGTCCTGGCCATGAAGGGGACTCCTAGATAACACCACAATACAAGGAGTAATAATACTAAACCCAGTGGGGTGCAGTGCGCTGGGCCTCAGAGGCAGGGCTGCCCGGAGGATTCAGGGGATCTGGGGTCTTCGGCGGTGGGGGTCCTTCCCAGGCCTCTGGAGGTGGATTCTGGCAGGCCCTGTCTGCTGCCATGTGCTTGGAGTGATTAGTAATGACTGGCTGAGGAGTAACTAGTAAGGAGAGTGCAGAGAAGGAGTCACCTGTCTTTTTCCAAATGCTCCTCATCTCTCCTTGCTCTCAGGGGGATGAGAAGTGCATCTTCCTTCTGGGTTAAAAATGTTTCTGTTCTCTGACGGAACATACATTTGCTCCTTTCCACACCGAGGACAACTTTACTCAGGAGCCATGAATTGGATTTTTCACTGTGTGTGTTTATAGCAATTGGAGCAGGTCATGCAGTAGTTTGTCCTGCTAAACCTTGGTTGGTTTATATGATAATTCCTCTCTTCAAGAACTACGATAGAGCTAATAGATTGCTGGGCCACAGTTAGATCTGTGCGGCTCCACTGAACCATAGAAAGGTTTCAGAGTAGCAGCCGTGTTAGTCTGTATTCGCAAAAAGAACAGGAGGACTTGTGGCACCTTAGAGACTAACCAATTTATTTGAGCATAAGCTTTCGTGAGCTACAGCTCACTTCATCGGCTACACATGGACAAGACCCATGATTTTCCTGGCAGCGCAGGATTGTGAAACTAAGAACCAATCACATTGTGGGGGGGTGTTAAAAAAAGCCCCCAAACAACAACAAAGAAGAAGCCACCCCCGCCCCGCAAAAAGAAAGCCCCCAAACACACAACAGGTTGTGCAAGTTGTGCCCTTCCCCCTCTGTGCTCCTGTGTAACAGCCAGGCTCAACTGAGCCCCCGGAGGACAGGGCAGCACTGAGGGTGAGTGAAGGGTTAACTTTCTGAGTGGGTTGCTCTGAGTTTCACTTACACACGTGAGTTTCCTCACTCAGTGCAGACTCTGTAGGGTGGGGCGAGAGGGAGTCAGTGCTGCTCATTCTGGGTCCTGGGCTCTTCTTGTCTCTCTATTTGTGGGTCTGAATAGTGAGAAAACGGAGGCAAAGGAAGGAAGCTGGATACCAAGTTCCGTCTGGACTCTCCCTCTCTCACAGTAAGTGCATCTTGCTCTACGTTCCTGTGACTCAACTCAGTACAGCTTTGTATGGGTCAGAGCAGAGGGGAACTAGCTCGTCCTGCCTGGCCTTTGTCATCACAAATGTCTGGCTGCAGTAAAGAAGAATCTTGTCTAAGGAGTGGAGAATCCAGTGTGCCAGATATAGGGAGCCTGGGTGTAGGACCCTGCAAGGTGGGAGGTCCCAGAGCTTTGGCCACAGTCTGAGCCTGAACCTCTATTAATTGCAATTAAACAAGGCCGCATGAGCCTGGATCAGCTGGCATGGCCCAGCCATGGGTTTTGAATTGCAGGGTAGATGTACCCTTAGTGACCTGGGTGCTATTCCCAGGTCTCTCTGAAGTGGCCTTGTGAAGGTCTCCCTTATCAAAGTCTATGTCTAACTGCACAGTTAACCCAGGTGATTGGCACCCGCGTCTGAGCGCTTGGGTTAGCCCAGCCTGGGTGTGAGTGTCCCCACAGTAAAGCCGTACCTGTGTTACTGTGCTCTCACTGTTTCTGCACTCACCTGTGTGTGGCTGGGGGGTAGGGTTGCCAACTCTCCCAGACCGGACTGGACGCCATTGACACAAATGAGAACGCCATCGCTGCAAAATGGAGTCCAGTCCGGGAGAATTGACAACCCTACTGGGGAGATATCCCAGGGCTCTCTGTGCAGAGACACACTAAGATTCTTTCCTAGTCAATTGTGGGAGAACTTATTTGTCCTCCAGAGGATTTGTGGGAAGAGCGTTGGAGGACTATCAGCACTCCAGTGATTTTTGCCAGCATCCTCACGATAAAATGGGTGGGTTCCAGCCTGACTTAAAGCAGAGCCTGGGTTCCATCCCCAAAGCCGGGTGAGCTCGCCTGGCCTTAGAGCACCTCCAAACCAAGGTCAAAGGTTTTACTGGGTGGATGGTGGGGTGGAGTGGGCGATGTTAAGGCTCAAACCTGGGTAAGAGCCTGGGTGAACTGTGCAGCGCAGACATTCCCTAACCGACAAATGATCGTGACCTCCAAGGTATGAGAGCTTGGCTTAGAACAGGGGTGGGCAAACTTTTTGGCCCGAGGGCCACATTGGGGTGCAAAACTGTATGGAGGGCCGGGTAGGGAAGGCTGTGCCTCCCCAAACAGCCTGGCCCCCACCCCGTCTCCACACCCTCCCACTTCCTTCCCCCTCAGAATGCCCCCCTCAGAACTCCTGACCCATCCAACCTCCCTTGCTCCTTGTCCCCTGTCCTTCCCCTCCCAGGACCCCAGGGCCCCAAACCATCCCCCCGGGACCCCACCCCCTATCCAACCCCCCAGCTCCCTGTCCACTGACTGCCCCTCCTGACCCCTATCCAAAAACCCTTGCCCCCTAACAGGCCCCCCAGGACTCCCACGCCTATCCACCCCCCCGTTCCCCGTCCTCTGCCCCCCGCACAGAACCTCTGCTCCATCCAACCGCCCCCTGTCTCCTGACCGTCCCTCCCGAACCTCCGCCCCATCCAATTGCCCCCTGCTCCCTGGGACCTCCTGCCCCTTATCCAACCCCCCCGCCCCCACTCTCCGCCCCCTTACCATGCTGCTCAGAGCAGCAGGAGCTCGCAGCCACGTCGCTGCGCTGCCCAGCAGGAGCGGCAGGCCAGAGCACCGGCAGCGTGGTGCACTGAGGCTGCAGGGTAGGGGGGACAGCAGGGGAGGGGCCGGGGACTAGCCTCCCCAGCCGGGAGCTCAAGGGCCGAGCAGGATGGTCCTGCAGGCCGCAGTTTGCCCACCTCTGGCTTAGAATAAGGGTTATAAAGGCAGGGACCACTCTAGCTATAGATAAATGAGGCAGCTGCCTCCTATGGCAAATTCTGCCTGGGGTGGCTGCGCCAAACCTGAGTGACTCTGCAACCCTGTGCGGCAGGTGGCAGGGCTGCTCACTCAAACGTGGCCAGGCCACCCTCTATCATGGCCACACATGAGCAAGTGGTGCTGTGACCTGGTGTTTGTCTCCCATCCTGCCGTCTACCATAACCACTGAGCCATCAGAAGGCTCACCATGCCCCCTTCCCCAGTTGAGAAACTCTGTTCTGGGGTGTAGGATGGGGGCAGCACACTAAAGTTTTGCTACGGTGGCGGAGTATCTAAGCGATCTTTGTATTGAGGGTGCAGAAATATTAGCAGTAAGTCAAAGAGCTGGGATTGGAAGTCAAGGATTTGGTCTTGCAGTTCAGTGGACTTTCCATGACGCTACAGAACATTGGATGGGAAAAGGGTCTCTCATTTTGCTTCCCCAAACTGTGAGAAGGCTGCAGCTTTTCACATCACAATAATGGACTAAAGCTGGGGCCAAAATCACACTACTCACAATAAATTAATGAGTTAGCAACTCTAGTTGTTTTCTGCCTTCCGGCCCTTTACTGTAAAGTGCTAGTTTTTCAGTCTGAAAGAGGCCATGGTGGGGAGAGGGTTCCTATTTTTCTTACCACTTCCCCCAACAAAAGTCTTCCCTATGATACCCCTGACAAATGGCCTCTCAGGTTTTCACTTTTAAAAATAAGATGAATGAGAAGAGAAGGCTGTGTGCGCACCAGGGATGGTACCTGGCTACCTGTAGGCCCACCAGTTATTCTGGACACCTGCTGACGCTGCATAATTAACCTTAGATTCAATTTAAGAGTGTTTTTCCACTTCTGGGGCAGGGTGGGGCTAGTTCTAAAACTACTTTTGAAAAACAGGAAATGCAGGGATCACATGCAAACGTGCAGCTGCTCTGATCATAGCAGATCGCAGAGAACAGCTGTCCTCCATTTCTGGATAAAAAAACATCTGAAACTCAGTCTAAACAAGCTCTCTCCAGTGCCTCAAGGTGAGTCCACAATGCATGATACTTTCAGTGAGCTAAAATCATATTACAGTCAATCAAATTCTATGGAGTAAGCCAGAATCTTCAGTGCAAACAGACAAAGGAAGATATGGGTGTGGCAAGTTCTCTGCTTCCTCTTGGAAATGGAGGGTGTATGTTTGCAGGTTCACATATTTGTATAGTTTGTTTATACATTTATATTGCAGCCAGAAGGGAGAAATATGGATTCCATTTGCTCTGGTTCCAAAATGTCTTGAAAGATCTCTGGAGCTGCGTTAGAAGAAGTAAAAGAAAGTAACTGGGGTGGAGCAGTGGTGGTAGGAGCTGTAACGGTATGAAGGGTGAAATGTTCCTCTCTGTATCCCCAAGTGGAGGGACAATTGAACCAGACACCCCAGCCCTAGGAGTGAAAAAAGGAGGAGTGCTTGCTTATTTCATCTTCCTCTTCCTTTCCGTGAAAGCCCTTCTGTGCAGGTCTGGCTCCAATGAGCTGGAGTGGGAGCCGCATGGCTGACGAGAGAAATAGCCCATCTCTCTGATATTCTCCAAACCTACCAGGCAGCTTGTGACTCCTCCCTTTTGAAAGAATGTTTGTGAGAACTGGGAGCGGCAATGGAATGGACACATACATTTTGCCTTAGTAAGGACTGCAGGATTGGGTCCCCAGTTTGTTCTTTTAGCTTTGTGTTTTGTAGATGGAGTAGTTTATGTTTAGGGTGGCCTGATTTGCAAGATTATCTCTACAGTTTTCTCTTAGCATCTGTGATAGGCCTGTCTCCACATTCCACTGCATTAAACATTGTGTATTTGAGAATTGGTAGGGTTAGTAAAACGGTTCCTATAATGCTTACAAGATGGCTGCTGTTATGTCACAAAATAAACCCTGTCAGATTTTGCTTCGGTATATTGAGAGAAAAGAAGCAAACATTCTTCCTACAATTTTAACTTCCTCATCAAGAAAAGTTACCAAAAAGAAAAGAAAAGAATGTGTCTATTTTATTTTTACTAGAAGCGGAACATTCTGAACGTTCCCATAACAGCTCTTTCCTGCATGTTCTTTGTGAGTGCAGCGGGTACTATGCCAAACACTGATGAGTGTTCATAATGTCAGATTATTCTGGTCTTACCACTTCCCTTGTTTTGTACAGTTACACTGCCAGTTTTCCCAGGACATATTTTAAGGCATTTGTATAATATTTAAGAAAAATAAAAACCACGAACATGCATAAATTACTACAAATCTAAGACTTTGGAAGAAACTAAAATTTGTGGAAGTTCATATTGCCCCGTAAGTGGGCCATCAGTTTACTGTGGATGAATGAGCTCCATTCCATTTCCAACATTTATCTGTGTTCATTAAATCATAAAACCACTTCTCTCTGAAGACTTTTCCACAATATAATATGGTAGTTCTCCCCTTCAGGAAGGTTTTCCTGGGTTCAGCCTATATTTTCCTACTCAATTTCAGCTCACTACTCCTAGTTGTATTCTTCTGGGCCAGCCTAAACAAACCCTCTCTTTGGAGCGTTCCTTTCTGATGCAGTGTTTCCAGAGAGTGATCATGTTCTCGTTTAGTTCAGGTTTAGTCATGCTCTACAGCTGAGCCATATTCTTGTGTCCGGCTGAGTTCCAGTTGTCATAGTACTTAAAGGGGTGCCAAAGACAGATGTTTGCCGTGTTTCTGTCCCACTTCTAACCAGGGATTATTGGAGCACAACAGTGCTCCAGATGTGTCTTCTTTTCCTGGCCATGTGTCCTACATTGGGGCTGGGGCGATGGTGGTATAGAGCCCTGTCCTGAAAAACCCACCTGGCCAGGGCAATCCTGAGATGGCCACCTAGGCTGGTTTTACAGTGCCCGTGGAAATGATGGATTCACCATCTCTTACCGTCTTCAAGACTGTGTGCCATTCTGGAAGATCTACTTGAATCAAATGTAAGCTTTGGTCTCAGTACAGGGGAGACTGTGTGAAATTCAGTGGCCTCTGTTATACAGGAGGTCAGACAAGATGAAGTAATGGTCCTTTCTGGACTGAAAATCTCCAAATCTGTGTGAGGTTCAGTTTTCTCACCACTTTTCTTAGCTGTTACTGTCCCTGTTGTGTCATTTCCTTCTTTCTCAAGTGGATCCTGGCTTCGTTGTCCGGGGAGTGGAGATGGGGATTGGCTGGTCGCTCTGTCCAGAATCCTATCTAAGGACAGAAACGCCTGAGCTGCCGCTGGCTGCTCGGGGCCGCGCTCCTGTTGTGAGGTCTCAGCCCCTGTCGGGCCGGGCATTCTCAGGGCTGTGTTGCCAGAGGGAGTTTGTGACTCGGGGGAAGCAGGATGTAAAACAGTTCAGTGGGTGCAGGGGGAAGCCAGGCAAAGCCAGAAACCAGCAAGGGGGGCTGGTTTGGCCCTGTGTGATGTTATCTGGTTAAAATATGACCACGTCATTGTTGCTACCACTGTTATAGAATTGCAACAAAGCTTGTACGACGTGTGTCAAGCAAGGTGTTGTCGGGAAGGTTATGATTTGCTCCATATGATTAGGCTGTTTGTATGCGTGTGTCATGTTTGTATCTGAAGTTAAGAGTATTGGCTCTATACCTGTATTTCTAACATGTTTGCTTCTGGGTAGCACCCGTAAGTTATTTAGCCTGCAAATCTCAAACGGACTATTCAAGTTAAATGGCTAATTAAGGAACACTTAACTCACAGTGGACTATCTACACTTATGCTTCTGCTGTGACTGAGCAAAATCATGCATGGACATGTGACTTGCCCATGTGACCCCAAACACCATCTTGTTCCCTGAAATTTTCTACAGTGAGAACAATTGGATTCCCTTCACTTGGCAGGGGCTATAAAAGGCGCTGGAAACATCTCCATTTTTCCTCTTTCCTGCTCAAACCTCTGGACTTTGAACTTATACTAATGGGATCATTCTAACCAAGGGACTAAGGGCCTTCCAATGATTTGGAAGCAACCAGAGACTTAATTTAAGCTAGAAGTTTATTCCATCACTGCTACAAGCCTAATCCAAAAACATTGCAATTATTGTATGTATATTGACCTGGGTATGTGGCTGGTCCTTAGGGATCAGAAGAACCCTTTTGTTTGATTAAGTTGGTTTTAAATAACCACTCACCATTAAGTCTAGTGATTTTGGCAGTGATACAAGGACTGGAATCCCTAAGGAGGCTGCTTTTCTGACTTCTTGTTAGCCAATGTGGTGAAACAGAAGTTTACTTTTGCTGCTGGTTTGGTATATCTTATGGAAGAATAACCACCAGTTTTGGGGTGTAGCTGTCTTATTTCTCAGCAGTTTGTCCTAAATTTGGTATTCTCAGTTTTGACCCACTGAGGCACAGTGACACCGTGTTCTAAGGGAGAAGCTGGGATTGTGATTGGTTGAAGCTGTCTGAGGAGGCCTTGCAGGAGAAGTCTGTGCGAGAAGTTTGAAGTACCCCAGGTCCCATAAAGCAGAACAGGTCGGAGTTTGAGGTTGGGCAGCTGCTCCATAACATGTGGTCCCACAGCTGGAGCCTGAAGCAGAGGGAGGGCTTAGGCACCAACTAGAGTGGTAACCGAGGGCTGAAGAACTTTGCCCTTATGCCAGGGCTCATGGTACCCCTGCAATCAATGTGTGTAGGTCTTGAGGAACCCCGGACAGAAAGTGTTAATGTTTGTGGAAGTTGTGTGGTGAACAATTGCCCCTCTTGTAAGGGGGTTGTGAAAGCTTGAGTGTTTATGGGAACCCCATGGAGGGCTTGAGCCCAGAGGTCCTAGTGTCTGGAGCACTGACAGGACTGGCCTGGAGCGTGTGTGTTATGAGAGGAGATGGAGCACTTTTAAATCAGGAAGAGGAGGAAGCAATGTGCTGGGGAAGGGGCTGCTGTGGGCAGCCATAGGAGGAAGTACTACAGGGGTCTCGGAGCAGCGATGAGAAGGGGAAAGGGGAGGTTGGTGGCAGCTGTCCTGCAAATGAGTTAATGTGCAACATTCTGCTGTGTATGGCAGAGTGTGAGATGGAAGGAAAATGTGTGTTTCACTCAAGATGAATGATTTTAGGCCAGCAGGTGTAATTAGTAATTGCAGAGAGCCCAGCACTAATGATCCTTCAAAGAAAAATAAAGCATTCAGTATATTCAGATCCATCCAAACACTAATTTTAGAGTGGGACTGTATGTGATCGTCACTGTTTTATTAACAGCAATGGAAGCGTCACCTGACACCAATCCTTGATGACTCCATAGCAAGAATGATCTGCTGCAAAATCATCCCCTGAGGTAGAAATCCATGTGTGAAGAACAGTTAGTGGAGAATAAAATCTTCTGTAACATCCACTCCGTCACTATTTCTCTTGGTTCTAATTTAGCCTAGAAGGTGGGGAAGTAGAACTAATTACACAACGCCATCATTGATTTTTGGTTAAACAGATGGTACCATGTGGTGCTAATGCACAACTCTCATTTATAAATTTTGCAGAAGAACTTAGGGTTTGTGGCCAGTAGGAATATGGATGGGGGGCTTTAAATGTACCAAATATCCCCTGCTCCCTGTAACTCTAAACATAATATTTTCTTTTCCTCCTTCAAAAAATTATTGTCCTGCTTCTAATGCTAAAAGGGGAATAAAATGCAGAAAATACCATAATTAATATTGCAGCAACGTATATAGAAGCACACAGCCTGCAATACCCTATATAGCATGAAGCACATAGTAAATTCATATACTAGCAGGCCATAAACCAGTCTCCACTTTCCAAAACGACACATAGAATGTGTAACTGGGAAACTTTAAAAGGTTTAGCATCTAAGAATCTGGACACTTAACCCAACCTTCGGAGGCTCCCACCTGCATCTCCATGACGTCCTGCTTATCCACATTGCCTGGTGGGATTTTGGGGGCAGGAGAAGTTGCTTGCTACACTTTCTTCTGGTGCCCTTAGAAGATAGCGGACATACAGCCTCTATTAAGGGCATCTCTTCTCTCATCTACTAATAGGCTCCCTTGGTCTCACCCACAGACCAGACATAATCCACTCTAGGTCCTTCCATTGCCCTAGCCCACAGGGTCTTCTCTTCCCATCCACAGCCATGTACCTTCCAAACAAAACCTCCTCAGTGGTTCTCTTGCTCTTTCAGGCCTTGACATAACAATATAACACAACGTATACTGTGCAGGAGTACAATTCAGTGTAACCCACCACTAGCAAACCAGGCAAATTATAAACTCAAATCCCACCCAGTAATTTCCTACTCTCGCAGTTCCCCTCTTCAGATGCCCCAGGGAAAAGCTAAGCTTTGCTATGTACCTTGAAGAACATCAAATTTGGGTTATTTTGAACGAAGGGACGGGGAGAAAATTATAAAGTTGTGAGGCCCTCACAGAGAATGCCCTGCTAGCAGCCCCTTGTTTATACCAGCAGGGCTTTAGCATCTCTGCTGATCTCAGCTGAGGTGCTGTGTCATGAGGAGAGATGGGGGTGGAAGTGTCTCATAGATAGGTAGCTCCTCAACCATCTAGGACTAATGTTAAAATTCCCATCCCACTGTTTTATGGTTCTTTCATAATTTCACCTTGCTGTGAGGCAGATCAGTATTATTGTCTCCATTTCACAGTGAGCCAGTGACAGAGCCAAGAATAGAACCCTGAAGTCTGGGCTCACAGGCCTGTGCATTAGTCACAAGATCATCCATCCCCTAATTTATCCCTGCTGGATTTCTTTTGCTTCTTTTTCCCTCTCTTGATCCCAGTCTCTGTCTTTCAATCTCATCACACTCTCACTGTCTTTGACAAGGCTGAAGTTGGTTCCTTGTTCCTTATTTGTGGTTCCCTTATTCAAAGACCAAAATTTCCTAAATATTCAATGTAAAATTTAATTTTCAGAGACTTCACCATAATAGATGTGAATGAATCTTATAATAGTTGATAATGGTGATTAATAAATTAATAATTTAAATAAAAAACTGGGTTTTGACAAAGTATTTCTCAGGTCACCGCAAGTGACATGTCGCTACAACCATTAGATGGCTCTGAAGTAGCTGGGATACGTCATTTCCCAGCCTGAAGCTTTATTCCTGACCAATATGCTGACTTATGTCTAGGGCTTCTTTTTTTCAGGGTTTATTAGTTTCATTTGGGGGTGTGTGTGTTATTTTTTATCTATTTTTGAGTCTTATGTAGATGTCAAAAAATCAGAGGGTTCCAGGGTTTTTTTAGTACATACGGTAATGAGTCATGTACATTATATAGTATTATACAGTCAGCTATTACTGTAGTGAGTAATCTCCTTATAATGTTCCCTTGTGCAATTTAACATAGCACTGTTTCAAACCTATTGCGTCCACCAGCTGGGTCTACACAGACCCTGCTGATGCACAACATCTTGGTGTGCTTAAAAATTGCACGCCTGTAGTCCGTATTACTGCTCTGTGTACAAGAAGCCCCTAAATACAAGCAAACATTTCCGTTGTTTTGTCTAGTGTTTATTGGATAAACACCAGTTTCATTTTTTGTATTGGGGTGTTTTTGTCCATGTTAATCAGTAAAAACCTCAAATCAGAAGCCCTACATTTGTCACCCCCCCCACAACCTTCCATTTTGTGAATGGTGCTTGAATAAGAAACTGGGTTTTGACTGCCCCTAAGTGACAAAACACTTCTCGGATCACCCCAAGTGACACATCCCTGCATCTGCTGTGCCATTATGAAGGCATGAAGCTCTGCCACTCCCAGAGCTGACGTTTCATTTTAAGGCTGAGCTCTGCCAAATATTTTACCCCCATTTCTATTTTGGGTTTTCTTTGTTAGTAAACATAGAATTTGCATTTAAAAATCAAACAAAAGCAGTATTCTACCAATTCATTGCAAATCCAGCTGTAATGTTTTCACAGAAATTATATGGACAGTTGCAAATTATGAAGTCTGTAAGAACCCTGGTTTGGTCTTAGACAAATTAAAAACAGGAAAAATGGCTAAATTTATCAAAACTTGTTTGTTACAAATAAAAAATGTGTTATGATTAGTATTGTGTCTTTTGCTCATTACACAAAAAACATACTATGAAGAAACTCCATGGGCTCAGCTGGTTCCCAAAGAACCATGTTTATTAACTATATACAGACATACAAGGCCTACTTTAATACACACTGCTCCTCTGACTAGTTTCTAGTGGCTTCTAGAACAGAACAGTGATCACCACTAGACAGCTCACAAGCTACTTAAAGGGGTATTACTCTATTCCTATGTACTACAATTAGTTGAAACAGTCTTTAGTGTTGCCGTGAGTCTCCTACAGCAGCAATGTGGCGTGGTAAACTTTCCTTTTCAAGGAATTGAGAGAGCTCTTCATCTGTGGCTGGAATATCTCCACTTTCTTTCTTTTTTAATTCCAAAATTCCATAAAGAAACACCAGCTCTCTGTTTGGCTAAGATTGTGGTGTGATGCTGGTAGACCAAATGCCAGTTCATCCTAAGGCTGAAAGCATGACCCGAGCACTGACAAATTCATAGCTGGAAACCAGTCCAGCTCTCATGCGTGTTAGTATTGTAAAAATAGATCTGAAGATTGTATGAATGTGTTCAGCGTTTATACTACCTGAAAAGCTAGTAGGATGTTGCATGGATTGTTCTCACTCAGCTATACCTACCCCATGTCATAAAGCCTTAGCAAACATTTGCAACGGAAACCTCTGTGACTACGTAACTCATCAGACAAGGAAAAGGCCTTGTATAATGCAACGAATGGGCCATTGTGTGAGATCAAAGACTTTAGAGTGCATTCCTCCTTCCCCTCCCCCACCAGAAAGAAGAGACCTGCCTGTGAACTGTTGCTATAAGCTTGATTTCTGAGGAGCGAAGGTATAAAATGCCTCAAACAGAAAAATCAAGGTGTCTCTTTGCTTTTTGGACTCTGACAGGGCCAGAGATATTAAGACTGAAGTAGACTCCCCTAGAGTTATCTCCGGGTTTGCCCTGAAGGGCATTTTGAATTAACAAATCTCTACAACTTTGCTAATCTTAAAACATAGCTGGTAGCTCATCTGTGTGTATATGCCTGCTTGCCCCATTTCTTTTCTTAGTTATTAAATCTGTAGTTAGTTTACTATAGAATGGGCTGCCAGTGTTGTCTTTGGTGTGAGGTCTAAGGTATGACTTGCCCTGAGATAAGTGACTGGTCCCTAGGGACTGGAGCAACTTGAGTATTTTGTGATTTTTCTGGAGTAAAGCAACCATTATCTTGCCAAGCTGGTCAGCTCAGCTTGTCATCAGGGGACCAAGGAGACTGTGACTTCATGACAAGTCAACTATAGTACTTCAGAAGTTCATATTTGTTACAGGGTTGGCGAAATCTAATCACAGAACACACATATCCTAGGAGGTTTCAACAGCTGGGATTCCCAAACTGTGCAGAAGCCATAGATGGTACCCATGTGAGCATAATCTGTCCAAAAGAAATGCAAACAGGTTCATTAGCAGAAAGAGATATTCCCTAGTGTTACAAGCTTTGGAGGACCATCAAGGGTGATTCATTAACACATGTATGGATAAAATGCATGAAACCTGGGTGTTTAGAAACTTGAGACTCCTTGACAGTGGGCAGGAAGGTACCCTATTTTTACAGAATAAGGACATCAAAATAGTCACTGTTTCCACTATGAGTCTGGGGGGTCTTGGCCTACCCACTCTTCCCCTAGGTTCTTCTTCGAGTGATGTTCCCAGGGGTGCTCCACTGTAGCGGCTTTGCTTCTTGAGTTGGAGATCTCAACAGCAGTGCCCGTGGGACCTCACATGCGCACCTCCCCTCCCCCGCCCTGTGCGCAGGTCGTATATATAGTGCTGTGCGGTCCAACCAGCCTCAGTTCCTTCTCTCCTGCCTGCGGTCTGGAATCGAACACTTAGCAGAGCCCAAGTTGCTCTTTAGATAGTAGCTTTCCTGTTTTCCTCTCATCGTTGTTAGTTTCCCTTTTCTCTTTCTTCCTCAGAAAAGAAAAGAAAAAAAAAATTTCATTCTCCCATTTTTCGCTACTTCCCCTCAGGGAAACGACTCCCTCACCCTTATGTCTGGTTCACCCAGGTTTAAGCAGTGTGTCTCCTACGGAGCTGCCTTCTCTGTAACGGACGGCAGCTCAAAGTGTATCCACTGCCTAGGAGAGGGACTCATTCCTCAGAAGTGTTCCCATTGCCTGGGGTTAAAGCCGAGAGACAGAAGGGACAAGGATCTTAAACTCAAATTCATTCTCATGGATAAGTCCCTGCAACCTGCGTCGGACCCCGGTTCCTTTTCCTCACCAGAGAATTCCTCACGCTCGGTGAGGTTGTCTACTGACCCTCACTCCTCTCACCCCAGCAAGAGCAAAACATCCTCTGACAGGACTGAGGGTAAGAAGAGACCGGCCCCTTCCTCAGTTTCTGAAGCACAAACAACAAGAGTGCCATCCCCGACTCGGTCCGTGGCTTCAACGGCATCTGACAAGGGGCACAGATCTGCTCCAGACTGACACCCTCTGTTCCTCAGAGTCAGTCTAAGGAAGGAAATGGGGTGAAACAGTATCGGCATCACCTTCTGCTGTTGGCGACTGAAGCGGGCCCCCTATTTCATTACAGCTCCAGGACTGTTCCTGGCACCGAGGAAGCCATCGGCACTGACACTGGCACCAGCAAAACAGCCGGCTCCAGTGAAGCCCTCGGCCCTGATGCTGCACACGGCACCGAAGCCCTATTCACACGAATCCTTGGCACAGAAAAAGCCACCCGCACCTTTGCAAACTCCGAATAAATCTGTAGCTCCAAAAAGCTCTCTGGTGCCATCTGCTGATCCTTTTCCATATCACACCTCAGCGCCACACTCCACATCAGAACTGAGGAGAGCTTCCCCACATGGATTCACACATTTGTCAGACCTCCCTATATCTGGCACACCGGATGCTCCACTCCTTAGACAGGAGGTTTCCTAAGTCTTACCCACATAACAATCAAGACACTCTTCACACTGTCCCACAGGGACGGCACCTCCTTTCCCTAGTGATGTCAAGGATGAATATCAAGAATCTCTTGCCCCATCAACATCAGGGCAATTGACATCAACTTACAGCCTTACCTGCTGCAGTTCAGGGCACCCAGTCTTTTCAGGGGCCCCCATGGATGCAACCATTTATTCCCTTTTCCCCCTAATTGGCCATATTGGGACTCCTGGGCCACGTATAGGGCACAATTCGGTTATTCCCCACCGCTGCAAACACACCAGCTTCCATCCATCCCCTCCTCAACAATCTCTCGACCTCTAGAGCCACAGACAGTGCAAATACCAGCACTGGAGGAGGAAGTGGAAGAAGAGCAGGATGAGGAGATAGCTCTGGTCCTCCATTTGTCTTCATCTTCACCTGATGAAGCCATCATGCCACCACCTCCCACAGCGGTTGATGATTTTTGTCACTTTCAGGAGTTGTTTTGTAGAGTGTCTGACTCCCTAAACATCCCACTCCATGAGGTCAAGGAACAACAACACAAACTGATTGACATTCTTCATACCTCCTCAAGAACAAAAATTGCCCTACCTATTAACAGTATTTTCCCAATCTCTGGTTTGGCTGTGGTGTGTATATACCAAGAGATTTTAGAGTAGATTGGAGTCTTTCATTGAGTGTAAGGAGTTGTCTCTGTGCTCAGAAAAGAGTTTTTGTCCCTTGAACCTGCAAACCTTCTTTGACAGACTCCAGCCTCTATTCACCCTACATGCAAAAGGGCCGATAGGAAATATTATGTACCTGCAAAATATGCAGAGTTTTTATTTTTGCATCCTGCCCTGAATTCTCTCGTGGTGAATGCAGTGCAGGTGAAGGGCCATCAATATCAATCCCAAACTTGCCATTGTGACCGAGATTGGAAATGTTTAGATCTCCCGGGCAGAAAATCCTATTAGTCTGCTACCCTCCAATTTTGAATTTCCAACTATGAGGTCCTTATGGCCAAATACAATTACAGAAATTATTCTAAGCTGGAGGGACTTTGCCACTATCTGCCAGAGGCAAAAATGGAACAATTCCTGCCCCTCATTTGGGAAGGTCACTTAATAGCTCGCATGGCCCCGCAGGCCTCCCTGGAATGCATCCGATGAAGTGAGCTGTAGCTCACGAAAGCTTATGCTCAAATAAATTGGTTAGTGTCTAAGGTGCCACAAGTACTTCTTTTCTTTTTGCGAATACAGACTAACACGGCTGCTACTCTGAAACCTTAGCTGACACAGCTGCCTGATCCATTGCGGCCATAGTAGTAATGTGACGTGCATGATGGTTGAGCCTTTCAGGATTCCCTAAGGAGGTGCAAAATACGGTCAAGGATCTCCCGTTCAAGGGACAAAAACTCTTTTCTGAGCACACAGACAACTCCTTACACTCAATGAAAGACTCCCGAGCCACTCTAAAATCCCTTGGTGTATATATACACCACAGCCAAAACAGAGATCAGGAAAATATCAGCTCCCTCCATGATCTTGCCCTCAGCCATACTACCCGCAATGGCAGTTTGACAACGTCATAGAATCATAGAATATCAGGGTTGGAAGAGACCTCAGGAGGTCATCTAGTCCAACCCCCTGCTCAAAGCAGGACCAATCCCCAACTAAATCATCCCAGCCAGGGCTTTGTCAAGCCTGACCTTAAAAACTTCTAAGGAAGGTGTCAAGGTTCCTTCCCCACTCTGAACTCTAGGGACAGATGTGGGGACCTGCATGAAAACCTCCTAAACTTACTTTTACCAGCTTAGGTTAAAACTTCCCCCGGGGAGAAACTATTTTACCCTTTGCCCTTGGACTTTATCGCTGCCACCACCAAACGTCTAACTGGTATATTACTGGGAAAGAGCCCGTTTGGAAATGTCTTTCCCCCCCAAATCCTCCCTTACCTTTACACCCCCTTTCCTGGGGAAGGCTTGATAAAAATCCTCACCAATTTGCATAGGTGAACACAGACCCAAACCCTTGGATCTTAAGAACAATGAAAAAGCAATCAGGTTCTTAAAAGAAGAATTTTAACTGAAGAAAAAGTAAAAGAATTACCTCTGTAAAATCAGGATGGTAAATACCTTATAGGGTAATCAGATTCAAAACATAGAGAATCCCTCTAGGCAAAACCTTAAGTTACAAAAAGACACAAAAACAGGAATCTACATTCTATTCAGCACAGCTTATTTTCTCAGCCATTTAAACAAAACAGAATCTAGCGCATATCTA
The DNA here is from genome assembly GCF_965152275.1 of Natator depressus. Taxonomy (NCBI): domain Eukaryota; kingdom Metazoa; phylum Chordata; order Testudines; family Cheloniidae; genus Natator; species Natator depressus. Next base: position 18,013,641 of record NC_134239.1, read on the forward strand.
GCTAGATTACTTACTAAGTTCTAAGACTCCATTCCTGTTCTTTTCCCGGCAAAAGCATCACACAGACAGAGAGAACCTTTGTTTCTCCCCCCCCCCCAGCTTTGAAAGTATCTTGTCTCCTCATCGGTCATTTTGGTCAGGTGTCAGCGAGGTTATCCTAGCTTCTTAACCCTTTACAGGTGAAAGGGTTTTTCCTCTGGCCAGGAGGAATTTTAAAGGTGTTTACCCTTCCCTTTATATTTATGACTGGCTCATTAAGTTTTTACAAGCCCCTTAAGCAAACAGAGCACATTAACACATGGCACCGGAGTTCACAGACAGACCCCTGATTTGCAGGCAGACCCCAAAGAGCTTGCAAAAAATCATCCTACAAAGCACCTAACATCAAACCCCTAGTGCTTACTATTTATGAGTCAATGGGAGTATTCTGAAGAGCCAGAACTATAGCAGATAGCAAAGATCTGGCCTTAATGGTTTCCAATACCTCTCCCCAAACAAATTTGAAACCTTAATGGAAATCACATGTCTGGAATCCAAGTGATTTCCATTAAGAAAAGCATCTTTCCTGGGTACTGCAACCCTGGAGCTGGGACTGGGACAAACGGCAGGTTAGAAAACAGAAGAGTGATACTGCAAATCTGAAGGAACAGAAATGGACACCCTGTAGAGTCAAACACGAGGGTTTATTGCACACAGCTCTGGCGGAGTGTCACTTTGCTTATTAGGCTCAGAGACACTGCTAAACGATTGATTACAATAGATTATATAGGGTGCTCATGGGTGGACAGAAGTGATGGGGTGGGAGGTCCCAAGCCCCTGGATAGGTTCTAGCAGCAAGACAAGATTAGCACAATAAACCAGTAGTCTAAAAGATTACATAATGGCCCCGCCCATGGCTCAGGTTAACATATTGCTAATACACAGGTGTTTTCCCTCAAACTATTCCTGTTGCAATGTGTAGGTTAAATCCTGGATTTTGGTGTCCATAGGAATGAGGTAGCTCTTCCGGTTGTCCAACAGGTACATTCCTGGGGGTTTAAAGCAAAAAGACAGTGAAAAGTACACAACGAATAGTAATTGTTTTAGGGTTCACCATTGTGTTTCTGAGAACTAGAGTTTACATCTGCGAAGGAGGATACAGCTGTGAAGGGGGAGGATGTCATATCTCATACGGACATGTTGGGCCTCTCCCTGAACCGTGGTAGGCATTTGGGGATGGTGTTCACTATCTCCTTCCTGCACCGGGAGTAGACTTTGAGGCTCTTCTTAGTGCTTTGTGTGTCTGTAACTCATGATAATAACACCCAATTACTACTCCCCATCTGGAGTTTTGCTGACTTTGCTTATCTAGTGGATTTGTGCTGGAAATGGCCCACCTTGATTTTCATGCACGTTGTAAGGAGAGTGATCACCAGCAGGAGAGTGAGTCTTTGTGTGTATGGGGGTGGGGAGGTGAGAAAACCTGTATTTGTGCTGGAAATGGCCCACCTTGATTTTCATGCATGTTGTAAGGTGCGTGGTCATTTTGGATAGGCTATTACCAGCAGGAGAGTGAGTTTGTGTGTGTGGTTTTTGGAGGGGGGTGAGGGGGTGAGAGAACCTGGATTCCTGCAGGAAATGGCCCACCTTGATTATAATACACGTTGTGATGCGAGTGGTCACTTTGGATGGGCTATTACCAGCAAGAGAGTAAGTTTGTCTGAGGGGGGGCAGAGAGTGAGAAAACCTGGATTTGTGCTGGAAATGGCCCATCTTGATGATCACTTTAGATAAACTATTACCAGCAGGAGAGTGGGGTGGGAGGAGCTATTGTTTATGGTGTCTGTATGTATAGTGGTAATTTCCACAGTATGCATCCGATGAAGTGAGCTGTAGCTCACGAAAGCTCATGCTCAAATAAATTGGTTAGTCTCTAAGGTGCCACAAGTCTTCCTTTCTTTTTGCGAATACAGACTAACACGGCTGTTACTCTGAAAAGTGAGGTTGTCTCCTGTTTTTCTTAGCCATATATTGTTCATTGTTAGCTAGGCCCCAGGCCTCAGACCAAGCTGTGGAATTTGGGCCTGTGTGAAAAGTTCTTAGACAGAGACTATGGCTACGTTTTTACATACACGTTAATGGATTTTGGCCCTTCAAAATCAAACTTTAAAGCTATAATACATGTTCCCAGACAAAGCTAAATCCAAACATTTTAAGCAGCTGTTGGAGGTAGCCTTCATTTTAGGAACTAAACTAATTAATCTATGTACCAATTAAGCAATTCTGAAATGCCACCCAATTCAAAAGCTAGGCATAAATAATACACTGCCATTTTTGTGGTTATAAAAAGTTATTAAATGTGATTTTTAATGACAGATTTGGGGAGGAGAAGAGATGATTTATTTGGATTCTTTTTAAAAAACTAACTCCAGTAAGCAGTAACTGTGGTTTTTTTTCTCCAGCAGAGTCTCTCCCAACCCCCACAGCCCAGCTAGGACTGGGAGAGACAGAGTCGAACTCTCCTCTTTCCCAGGCCACCACCCACCAGGAGATCAGTCAATGTGGAATAATCTTTCACTCGCCCTTTTTCATGCTCATAAACCTTTTCCTGCTCTGCCTAAATGCTCCCCTCCCTTTCTACGTTCATCCAGTTACTCTCCCCCAGTGCTTTGCTATATACAGCCATCCCACTCAGTGGTGTGACTTGGACTGTCATACGCTTTCCCTAGGCATCATTCAGCTAAGTGATATGGATTTAGCTTTTCCCTCGTACTACAGCCCCTGGATGGCTTCTGTCACTGTTCTACAAGCGCCCCCTCCTCTGTCAGTACCTTGGTGCCCAGAACTGTCCCTCATTACAGCTCAGAGGGAGACAGACACTGGGACATTTAATTATTTTCCCTCCTGCCCAGCATCTCCAAATAAAAATGAAAGTACAAACACTTAGACCCAAAGTAAGCCCCGCACCCAGGGCTGTCCTCATGATTTTCGGTGCCCTACACAGTCCGACCACCCGCACCCACAACCCCGGGCTGCCCTCAGGGGTACAGTGGCAGGAGCTGTGGAGGGCAGGGAGGCTGGGGGGTGGTGGAGCAGGCAGAAGGGAGAATGGCGCAGCTGGCTGGAGCTGTGGGCCGGGAGGAGGAGCAGGTGGAAGGGGGAGCAGTGCAGCCTGTCAGAACTGCAGGCCGGGAGGCGGAGCAGGGGGTTGGGGGCCGGGGAATTGGGGATGCCGGGGCCAGGAGGTGGAGACAGGGGTGGGGGGCCAGGGAATGGGGCTGCCAGAGCTGCCCGCAGCCGGTGGTGGCCTTAAGCATACGCAGCATAGGGTACTGCCACTAACTGGTGCGCCAAATTTGGTGTTGCCCTATGCAGCTGCGCATGCTACATTTGCCTAAGGATGGCCCTGCCCACACCGCGGGCACAGGAAAGAGGCTGCAACCAGCCTGTGACTGCCAGCCCTTATGACTGGGCCTCTGCCCCCAGTTCCTCCCCCAAGTCAGCTCATTCCTCAGCATTCAACTACCTGAAAGGGGGTTCCAAAGAGGATGGCTCTAGACTGTTCTCAGTGGTAGCAGATGACAGAACGACGAGTAATGGTCTCAAGTGGCAGTGGGGGAGGTTTAGGTTGGATATTAGGAAAAACTTTTTCACTAGGAGGGTGGTGAAGCACTGGAGTGCGTTACCTAGGGAGGTGGTGGAATCTCCTTCCTTAGAAGTTTTTAAGGTCAGGCTTGGCAAAGCCCTGGCTGGGATGATTTAGTTGGGGATTGGTCCTGCTTTGAGCAGGGGGTTGGACTAGATGACCTCTTGAGGTCGACTGATATTCCAACCCTGATATTCTATTCTATTCCAACCCTTCCAACCCTGATATTCTATGATTGTGCAAGGGGTACTCAGTAGGCAGAGGCAGCTCCATTTCTAGCTAACAGAATGACGTCTGAGGGAGCCCAGCCCCCCTCTCACAGCTACCTTCTGCCTGCAGGAATTGGATTTGCTTTCCCAACCCCATCCCAGCTGCACCAACAGGAGCCTGGATGGCAGGTACTGCTCAGGCTAATGAAGAGCACCTGAGTGATCTAGAAGCCATGAGTTAGTGAGCTCAGCTGCCAGCCACTTTCAGCAGGGCAGGGGCCAGGACTAGCAGGAAAGGGTGTTCACAGCCCCCACAGCACAGCTGGAGCTTGGAGAGACAGAGAATCACTCTCCCCTCCAAGGCAGCCCATCTAGGGCTGCAGACAGGTGGCTGCTTGAGAAAGTCACATCTCTCCCCAGCTGCTGCACGCAGCCCAGCTGGGGCTGGGAGTCCTGGGAGAGCCCAAACTTAGTTTCCCCACCCACCTTCTATTCCCCCCACCACCTCACCTTCCACATCCTCTCTCCAGCGTCAAGGAAGCACCTAATTAGTGGAGGCACGGTTGTTCGACTCCACTAATTAGGTTGGCAGCCTTTCATTCCCTTATGCCCAGGTTCAGCCATGCAGATGCACACACTTTAGAGGGAACTATGGCAGCCTATATTTTCCTACTTAATTTCAGTCCATTACTCCTAGTTGTGTTCTCCTAGACCAGCCTAAACAAACCCTCTCCTTTGGAGTGTTCTTTTCTGTTTGCCAGAAGCTGGGAATGGGTGATAGGGGTGGATCACTAGATGATGACCTGTTCTGTTCATTCCCTCCAGGGCACCTACTACTCTGAAACCTGTTGGAAGACAGGATATTGGGCTAGATGGGCCTTTGGTCTGACCCAGTATGGCCGCTCTTATATTCTTAGGTTATTTTTAGAGAATGGTTATGTTTGGTTTAGTCATGCTCTACAGCTGACCCATATTCTTGTGTCCATCTGAGTTCCACTTGTCATAGTACTCAAAGGGGTGTGAAAGACAGCTGTATGCCATGTGTATGTCCAACTTCTAACCAGGGGATTATCGGAGCACAACAACGCTCCAGCTGTGCCTTCTTTTCCTGGCCACATGTCCTATATCGGGGCAGGGGAGGGGGTGGTCTAGAGCCCTATTCTGGGAAACCCACCTGGCCAGGGCAATCCTGAGATGGCCATCTATGCCTGCTTTACAGGGAAATGATGGATTCTCCATCTCTTACAGTCTTCAAGACTCTGTGCTTGTCATAGGCTGATTTCCCACTCTGGCACTTAGCCCTGGTCTACACTAGGCGTTGAGGTCGAATTTAGCAGCCTTAAATCAATTTAACCCTGCACCCATCCACACGACGAAGCCCTTTTTTTCAACTTAAAGGGCTCTTAAAATTGATTTCTGTACTCCACCCCCGACAAGAGGATTAGCGCTTAAATTGTCCTTGCCGGGTCGAATCTGGGGTACTGTGGACACACTTAGACGGTATTGGCCTCTGGGAGCTATCCCAGACTGCTCCATTGTGACCGATCTGGACAGCGCTCTCAACTCAGATGCACTGGCCAGGTACACAGGAAAAGGCCTGTGAACTTTTGAATTTCAATTTCCTGTTTGGCCACCGTGGCAAGCTGCAGGTGACCATGCAGAGCTCATCAGCAGAGGTGGCCATGCAGAGCTCATCAGCAGAGGTGACCATGATGGAGTCCCAGAATCGCAAAAGAGCTCCAGCATGGACCGAACGGGAGGTACGGGATCTGATCGCTGTATGGGGAGAGGAATCCGTGCTATCAGAACTCCGTTCCAGTTTTTGAAATGCCAAAACATTTGTCAAAATCTCCCAGGGCATGAAGGACAGAGGCCATAACAGGGACCCGAAGCAGTGCCGCGTGAAACTTAAGGAGCTGAGGCAAGCCTACCAGAAAACCAGAGAGGCGAACGGCCGCTCCGGGTCAGAGCCCCAAACATGCCGCTTCTATGATGAGCTGCATGCCATTTTAGGGGGTTCAGCCACCACTACCCCAGCCGTGTTGTTTGACTCCTTCAATGGAGATGGAGGCAACACGGAAGCAGGTTTTGGGGACGAGGAAGATGATGATGATGATGATGTTTTAGATAGCTCACAGCAAGCAAGCGGAGAAACTGGTTTTCCCAACAGCCAGGATCTGTTTCTCACCCTGGACCTGGAGCCAGTACCCCCCGAACCCACCCAAGGCTGCCTCCTGGACCCGCCAGGCGGAGAAGGGACCTCTGGTGAGTGTACCTTTCAAAATACTATACATGGTTTAAAAGCAAGCATGTTTAATGATTAATTTGCCCTGGCATTCGTGGCTCATAAGGCTGCCCTCCCCAGAAACCTTTGCAAAAGGTTTCTGGGGAGGGCAGCCTTATTGCGTCCTCCATGGTAGAACACTTTACCACTCCAGGCCAGTAGCACATCCTTGGGAATCATTGTACAACAAAGCATTGCATTGTATGTTTGCTGGCGTTCAAACAACATCCGTTCTTTATCTCTCTGTGTTATCCTCAGGAGAGTGATATCATTCATGGTCACCTGGTTGAAATAGGGTGCTTTTCTTAAGGGGACACTCAGAGGTGCCCGTTTCTGCTGGGCTGTTTGCCTGTGGCTGAACAGAAATGTTCCCCGCTGTTAGCCACGGGGAGGGGGGATGGGGGAGGGGCTAGCCACACGCTGTGGGGAGGCAAAATGCGACCTTTTAACGAAAGCACATGTGCTATGTATGTAATGTTAACAGCAAGGTTTACTGTGAAAGAGTGTACCCATTGTTCTATAAAATGTGTCTTTTTAAATACCACTGTCCCTTTTTTTTTCTCCACCAGCTGCATGTGTTTCAGTGATCACAGGATCTTCTCCTTCCCAGAGGCTAGCGAAGATTAGAAGGTGAAAAAAACGCACTCGTGATGAAATGTTCTCTGAGGTCATGCTGTCCTCCCACACTGACAGAGCACAGACGAATGCATGGAGGCAGACAATGTCAGAGTGCAGGAAAGCACAATATGACCAGGAGGAAAGATGGCCGGCTGAAGAGACTAAGTGGTGGGCTGAAGAGAGGGCTGAAGCTGAAAGGTGGTGGCAGCGTGATGAGAGGAGGCAGAATTCAATGCTGAGGCTGCTGGAGGATCAAACTAATGCTCTCCAGTGTATGGTTGAGCTGCAGGAAAGGCAGCAGGAGCACAGACTGCCGCTACAGCCCCTGTGTAATCAACCGCCCTCCTCCCCAAGTTTCATAGCCTCCTCACCCAGACGCCCAAGAACGCGGTGGGGGGGCCTCCGGCCACCCAGCCACTCCACAACAGAGGATTGCCCAAGCAACAGAAGGCTGGCATTCAATAAGTTTTAAAGTTGTAAACTTTTAAAGTGCTGTGTGGCCTTGTCCTTCCCTCCTCCACCACCCCTCCTGGGCTACCTTGGTAGTTATCCCCCTATTTGTGTGATGAATGAATAAAGAATGCATGAATGTGAAGCAACAATGACTTTATTGCCTCTGCAAGTGGTGATCGAAGGGAGGTGGGGACGGTGGTTAGCTTACAGGGAAGTAGAGTGAACCAAGGGGCGGGGGGTTTCATCAAGGAGAAACAAACAGAACTTTCACACTGTAGCCCGGCCAGTCATGAAACTGATTTTCAAAGCTTCTCTGATGCGCACCGCGCCCTCCTGTGCTCTTCTAACCGCCCTGGTGTCTGGCTGTGCATAACCAGCAGCCAGGAGATTTGCCTCAAACTCCCACCCGACCATAAACGTCTCCCCCTTACTCTCACAGATATTGTGGAGCACACAGCAAGCAGTAATAACAGTGGGAATATTGGTTTCGCCGAGGTCTAACCGAGTCAGTAAACTGCGCCAGCACGCTTTTAAATGTCCAAATGCACATTCTACCACCATTCTGCACTTGCTCAGCCTGTAGTTGAACAGCTCCTGACTACTGTCCAGGCTGCCTGTGTATGGCTTCATGAGCCATGGCATTAAGGGGTAGGCTGGGTCCCCAAGGGTAACTATAGGCATTTCAACATCCCCAACGGTTATTTTCTGGTCTGGGAATAAAGTCCCTTCCTGCAGCTTTTGAAACAGACCAGAGTTCCTGAAGATGAGAGCGTCATGTACCTTTCCCGGCCATCCCACATTGATTTTGGTGAAATGTCCCTTGTGATCCACCAGAGCTTGCAGCACTATTGAAAAGTACCCCTTGTGGTTTATGTACTCGGCGGCTTGGTGCTCTGGTGCCAAGATAGGGATACGGGTTCTGTCTATGGCCCCACCACAGTTAGGGAATCCCATTGCAGCAAAGCCATCCACTATGATCTGCACATTTCCCAGGGTCACTACCCTTGATATCAGCAGATCTTTGATTGCGTTGGCTACTTGCATCACAGCAGCCCCCACAGTAGATTTGCCCACTCCAAATTGATTCCCGACTGACCGGTAGCTGTCTGGCGTTGCAAGCTTCCACAGGGCCATTGCCACTCGCTTCTCGACTGTGAGGGCTGCTCTCATCTTGGTATTCATGCGCTTCAGGGCAGGGGAAAGCAAGTCACAAAGTTCCATGAAAGTGCCCTTACGCATGCGAAAGTTTCGCAGCCACTTGGAATCGTCCCAGACCTGCAACACTATGCGGTCCCACCAGTCTGTGCTTGTTTCCCGGGCCCAGAATCAGCATTCCACCGCATGAACCTGCCCCATTAGCACCATGATGCATGCATTGGCAGGGCCCATGCTTTGAGAGAAGTCTGTGTCCATGTCCTCATCACTCTCGTCACCGTGTTGACGTCGCCTACTCGCCCGGTATCGCTTTGCCAGGTTCTGGTGCTGCATATATTGCTGGATAATGCGTGTGGTGTTTAATGTGCTCCTAATTGCCAAAGTGATCTGAGCAGGCTCCATGCTTGCCATGGTATGGCGTCCGCACAGAAAAAAGGCGCGGAACGATTGTCTGCCGTTGTTCTGATGGAGGGAGGGGCGACTGACGACATGGCTTACAGGGTTGGCTTACAGGGAATTAAAATCAACAAAGGGGGTGGCTTTGTGAGAAACTGAATGATCCCCTCAAGGATAGAACTCAAAACCTCAAGGATAGAACTCAAAACTGCGTTTAGCAGGCCGTTGATTTCACAGAGGAAGGGAGGGAGGAGAAAATGAATACAAAACAAATCTGGTCTATTTCTTGTTTTGAGCCACTTCATCTATCTTTATACATCTTGCTGGCAGCAGACTGTGCAGTACGACCACTAGCCATCGTCATTTCCTGGGTGCTCGGCAGAAGATGGTGGAGTATGACTACTGGCCATCGTCTTCTGCTAGCTTCAGATTAAAAGACAGTGCACTGCCGGTAGGACTCAATCGCCATGAAATGAAACAAGGGAAATGACCTGACTGAGTCACTCTCATGTTTGCCCAGGAGCCCGGTTAAAAGAGCATCCAGGACTACGTTGACGACGGCTACCAGTCATACTGCACTGTCTGCTGCCAAAAGGCAATAAACTGCTGCTGTGTAGCAATGCACTACCGCATCTGCCAGCACCCAGGAGACATATGGTGACGGTTAGCTGAGCAGGCTCCATGCTTGCCATGGTATGGCGTCTGCACAGGTAACTCAAGGAAAAAGGCGCGAAACGATTGTCTGCTGTTGCTTTCCCGGAGGGAGGGAGGGAACGGGGGCCTGACGATATGTACCCAGAACCACCCGCGACAATGTTTTAGTCCCATCAGGCATTGGGATCTCAACCCAGAATTCCAATGGACAGCGGAGACTGCGGGAACTGTGGGATAGCTACCCACAGTGCAACACTCCAGAAGTCGACGCTTGCCTCGGTACTGTGGAAGCACTCCGCCGAGTTGATGCACTTAATGCACTTAGAGCATTTTGTGTGGGGACACACACAAATCGACTATCTAAAAATGATTTCTAAAAAACCGACTTCTATAAATTCGACCTAATTTCGTAGTGTAGACATACCCTTAGAGTGCAGAATGTGGGGGCCAGCAAGAACTTTCAAAATTAGTACTTGTCACTCCAGGCTTGTATTAAACTTCCAAGGTTACAGCTTTTCTCTGACCTTGTATTGGTAAATGTTGCCACCACCTAAGTGTAGAACCCCTTCAAGAGCCCAGGAAGGCCCACTTGGGAAATTCCTTCCTGTTGGGTACCCTCAAGCCCATTCACCCCCCGCCCTAGGGAAGAGCTGAGAAAGGAAAAAAAAAAAGAAATCAGCTGTTGCCACCTGCTAACTAAAAACATATGCACAAACCTCTTAAGACACAGAAATCCAATCAGGTTCTTAAAAAAGGTAAATTTTATTGGCAAAAGAAAGAAAACACATCTGAAAACTCAGACTGTTAGGGATTAAACACCAAAAATAACTTTCTTGGGGTCCATCTTAATGGTTACAAGCAAACAAAAACAAAACAAAAGCATGGGGTTAGCATAGGGGAATCCACCAACCAAAACAAAAGAAAAAAATCCCTTATTGTGTCTTTCTAACATTTCCTGTGCTACTTACATATCTAGGGTTCCAAATGAGTAGTTCCTAGGTATGACGCTGATGATTTTCCATACCTGGCTCAAAGCTTGCAGCCTGTTGCTGCCTTGTCTCTCCAGCCCAGAGAACAAAGACGCCCACACCCAGCAATTTTTTCCCCAATTGGAAAGGGTCCAGCTTCCCTATTGGTTCTCCTGGTCAGGTGCCAACTCATTTTAAACTTTCCCCTTAACCCTTTAGAGGTAAGGTAGTTAGGGTGCAGCTGCTAAGGAGGATTCTACAGCTAACTGAATGGCTGGGGAGTTACATAAGGGTGCTACCCCCATCCCTATCTATCACAGTGCCATTCTGAAAGATCTACTTTAATCAAATGCAAGCTTTGGTCTCAATACAGCGGAAACTGGGTGAAATTCAATGGCCTGGGCTATACAGGAGATCAGACAAGATGAAGTAATGGTCCTTTCTGGACTGAAAATCTCCAAATCCATGTGTGGTTTGGTTTTCTCACCGCTTTTCTTAACTGTTATGGTCCCTGTTGTACCATTTGCTGAGGTCCCTTCCAACCCTGATATTCTATGATTCTATGACCTTCCAATGATTTGGAAGCAACCAGAGACTTGACTTAAGACAGCAGTTTATCCCATCACTGCTACAAGCCTGATCCAAGAACTTTGCAATTATTGTATGTATTTGATTCCTTTAACCAATTTTAACTCTCATGTTTCTTTCCTTTTTATAAACAAACCTTTAGATACTAAATGATTGGCAACAGCATGATTAGTGGGTAAGATCTGAGTTGTATATTAACCTGGGTATGTGGCTGGTCCTTTGGGATCAAAAGAAAAGAACCCTTTTGTTTGATTAAATTTATTTTAAATAAACACTCACCATTAAGTCTAGTGATTTTGGCAGTGATACAAGGACTGGAATCCCAAAGGAGACTGCTTTTCTGACTTCTTGTTAGCCAGTGTGGTGCAACAGAAATTTACTTTTGTTGCTGGTTTGGTATATCTTATGGAAGAATAACCACCAGTTTTGTGGTGTATCTGTCTTATTTCGAAGCAGTTTGTCCTGAATTTGGTATTTTCAGTTGTGACCCACTGAGGCACAGTGACACCCTGTTCTAAGGGAGAAGCTGGGATTGTGATTGGCTGCAGCTGTCTGAGGCGGCCCAGCAGGAGAAGTCTGTGGGAGAAGTTTGAAGTAGCCCTGGGCCACGTAAAGCATAACAGTCCGGAGTCTGAGGATGGGCAGGTGCTCCATAACTTGTGGTCCCACAGCTGGAGCTTGAAGCAGAAGAAGGGCTTAGGCACCAACTAGAGGTGCAACCGAGGGCTGAAGAACTTTGCCCTCATGCCAGGGCACAAGGTACTCCTGCAATCAATGTGTGTAGGTCTTGGGGAACTCCTGACAGAAAGTGTTAAGGTTTGTGGAAGTTGTGTGGTGAAGAATTGCCCCTCTCGTAAGGGGGCTGTGAAAGTGTCATAAATATAAAGGGAAGGGTAAAACCCCTTTAAAATACCTCCTGGCCAGAGGAAAAATCCTCTCACCTGCAAAGGGTTAAGAAGCTAAAGGTAACCTCACTGGCACCTGACCAAAATGACCAATGAGGAGACAAGATACTTTCAAAAGCTGGGAGGAGGGAGAAAAACAGAGGGTCTGTGTCTGTCTGTATGATGCTTTTGCTGGAAACAGAACAGGAATGGAGTCTTAGAACTTAGTAAGTAATCTAGCTAGGTATGTGTTAGATTATGATTTCTTTAAATGGCTGAGAAAATAGCTGTGCTGAATAGAATGAATATTCCTGTCTGTGTGTCTTTTTTGTAACTTAAGGTTTTGCCTAGAGGGATTCCCTATGTTTTGAATCTAATTACTCTGTAAGGTATTCACCATCCTGATTTTACAGAGGTGATTCTTTTCTTTTTACTTCTATTAAAAGTCTTCTTGCAAGGAAACTGAATGCTTTTTTCATTGTTCTAAGATCCAAGGGTTTGGGTCTGTGGTCACCTATGCAAATTGGTGAGGATTTTTACCAAACCTTCCCCAGGAAGTGGGGTGCAAGAGTTAGGAGGATTTTGGGGGGAAAGATGGGTCCAAACTCCATTTTTTCAGGAACCCAGATAAAGTTTGGTGGTGGCAGTGGAAATCCAAGGGTAAAATAATTTGTACCTTGGGGAAGTTTTAATCTAAGCTGGTAAAAGTAAGCTTAGGAGGTTTTCATGCAGGTCCCCACATCTGTAGCCTAGAGTTCAGAGTGCGGAAGGAACCTTGACAGAAAGCCTGAGTGTTTATGGGAACCCATGGAGGGCTTGAGCCTGGAGGGCCTAGTGCCTGGAGTACCGACAGCACTGGCCTGGAGCGTGTGTGTTATGAGAAGAGATGGAGTACTTGTAAATCAGGAAGAGGAGGAAGCAACGTGCTGGGGAAGGGGCTGCTGCAGGCAGCCATAAGAGGAAGTACTACAGGGGCCTCGGAGTAGCATTGGGGGTGGGAAATGGAGGTTGGTGGCAGCTGTCCTACAAATGAGTTAATGTGCGACATTCTGCTGTGTATGCAGAGCGTGAGATGGAAGGAAAATGTGTGACTCACTCAAGATGGAGGATTCTAGGCAGGCAGGTGTTATTAGCAACTGTAGAGAGCCCAGCACTAATGATCCTTCAAAGAAAAATAAAGCATTCGGTATATTCAGATCCATCCGCACACTAATTTCAGAGTGGGACCATACGTGATCATCACTGTTTTAATAGCAACAATGGAAGTGTCCCCTGACACAGATCCTGGATGACTCCATAGCAAGAATGATATGGAGCAAAATCATCCCTTGAGGTAGGAATCCATGTGTGAAGAACAGTTAGTGAAGAATAAAATATTCTGTAACATCCACTCCGTCACCATTTCTCTTGGCTCTAATTTAGCCTAGAAGTTGGGAAAGTAGAACCAATTAAACAGCTCCATCATTGTTTTCTGCTTAAAGAGACAGTACCATGTGGTACTTATGCACAACTCTAATTTATAAAATTTGCAAAAGAATTTAGGATTTATGGCCAGTAGGAATATGGATGGAGGGCTTTATACTTATCAGATATCCCCTGCTCCCTGTAATTCTAAATATAATTTCTTTTTCTCCTTTAAAAAAAATATTGCCCTGCTTCTAATACTAAAAGAGGAATAAAATGCACAAAATACCATAATCAATATTGCAGCAATTTATATAGAAGCACACAGCCTTCAATACCCTATATAGCATGAAGCACATAGTAAATTCATATAATACCAGTCTCCATTTTCCAAAACGACATCTAAAATGTGTAACTGGGAAACCTTAAAAGGTTTAGCATCTAAGAATCTGAACACTTAACCCAACCTACAGAGGCTCTCACTTGGCCCCGTGACCATCTCCATGAAGTCCTGCTTATCCCCATTATGTGGTGGGATTTCGGGGGCAGGAGAAGTTGCTTGCTACCCACTGTCTTGTGGTGCCCTTAGAAGATAGCAGGCCTATGGCCTCTATTAAGGATATCTCTTCTCTCATCTACCAATAGGCTCCCTTGGTTTCACCCACAGACCAGACGTAATCCACTCTAGGTCCTCCCATTGCCTGACTCTTCCCATCCACAGCCATGTACCTTCCAAACAAAACCTCCTCAGTGGTTCTCTTGCTCTTTCAGGCCTTGACATAATGATATAACACAACGTGTACTGTGCAGGAGTACAATTCAATGTAAGCCACCACTAGCAAGCCAGGCAAATTATAAACCCAAACCCGACCCAGTAATTCTCTACCCTCGCAGTTTCCCTTTTCAGCTGCCTTAGGGAAAAGCTAAACTTTGCTATGTACCCTGAAGGACGTCAAATTTGGGTTATTTTGAACCAAGGGAGGTGCAAATTACAAAGTTGTGAGGCCCTTACAGAGAATGCCCTGCTAGCAGCCCCTTGTTTATACTAGCAGGGCTTTAGCATCTCTGCTGATCTCAGCTGAGGTGCTATGGCATGGGGAGAGAGAGGGGTGGGGGTATGTCATAGATAGGTAGCTCCTAAACCATCTACGACTAACTAATGTTACTGTTTTATGGTTTTTTTCATGATTTCCCCTTGCTGTGAGGCAGATCTGTATTACTGTCTCCATTTCACAGAGAACCAATGACAGAGCCAAGAATAGTCCCCCAGAGCCCAGGTTCACAGGCCTGTGCATTAGTCACAAAATCATCCATCCCCTAATTTATCCCTGCTGGATTTCTTTTCCCTTTTTCCCCTCTCTTGATCCCAGTCTCTGTCTTTCAATCTCACCACACTATCGCTGTCTTTGACAAGGCTGAAATTGGTTCCTTATTCTCTGCTCCTTATTTGTGGTTCGCTTATTCAAAGACCAAAATTTCCTAAATATTCAATGGCAAATTAATTTTTCAGAGATTTCACCATAATAGATGTGAATGAATCTTATAATAATTGATATTGGTGATTAATAATTTAAATAAAAAACTGGGTTTTGACTGGTTATGACAAAATATTTCTCAGGTCATCCCAAGTAACATGTCTCTACAACCATTAGACGGTTCTGAAGTAGCTGGGGTATGTCATTTCCCCGTCCAAAGCTTTATTCCTGACCAATATGCTCACCTATGTCTAGGGCTGCTTTTTTCAGGGTTTATTAATTTCAGTGTGTAGGGGGGTATTTTTTAGCAATTTTTGAGTCTTACATGGATGTTCAAAAATTAGTGGGTTCCAGGTATTTTTTAGTATATACAGTAATAAGTAATATACATTATACAGTATTATACAGTCGGATTTACTGTAATGAGTAATCTCTTTGTTATGTTCCCTCGTGCATTCTAACATAGTAGTGTTTCAAACTTTTAGTGTCCACCAGCAGGGTCTACACAGACCAATTAATGCACAACATCTTGGTGCGCTTTAGAAATTGCACACCTGTAGTCCGCATTACTGCTCTGTGTACACAAACCCCTAAATACAAGCAACCATATCCGGTGTTTTGTCTGATGTTCATTGGATAAACACCAATTTCATTTTTTTGTACTGGGGGTGTCTTTGTATGTGTTTATCAGTTAAAACCTAAAACCATAAGCCCTCCATATGTCACACACACCCCCAACCTTCCATTTTATAAATGGTGCTTGAATAAGGAGCTGGGTTTTGACTGTCCCTAAGTGACTAAACACTTCTCGGATCACTGCAACTGACACATCCCTACATCTGCTATGCCATTATGAAGGCATGAAGCTATGCCACTCCCAGAACTGAAGTTTCATTTTAGGGTTCAGCTCTGCTAGATATTGTACTCCCATTTCTCTTTTGGATTTTCTTTGTTAGTATACATACAATACTAATGTAAAATCATTATTCTGTGAATTTGTTGCAAATCCAGCTGTAATGTTTTCATGGAAATTATATGGGCAGTTGCAAATTATGTCTATAGGAACCCTGGTTTGTTCTTAGACAAATTAAACACAGGAAAAATGGCTAAATTTATAAAAACTTGTTTGTTACAAATATAAAAATATTTATTATGATTAGTGTTGTGTCTCTTGCTCATTAGACAACAAAGAAAATATGAAGAAACTCCATGGGCACAGCTGGCTTCTGTTGCAATGGGGCAAAATTGGTGTGGCTGTACTGAATAAGTGTTGTGAACATGGCTTGTCTTGGCTTGACATGACTGAACTGCCGAAGCAGATGGGACAGGATTTCTCTTAGCAGCAGTTAATTTTGGGAAAGTACTGGCTACTCTGTGTTGATGATCGATATTGATCTTTGGGTTAGCAAATATGCCAACTTGAAGAGCAAATAACGTGTAGAACATCAAGTTTGGCATGACCTAACCTGGGGCATTGTAGCCCCCTGCTGGAGAAACATCACATGAGGAACCAAAGTGAATGATTAATGAATGGGTAAACTTGGAATGACCCTTGTCTGGCACGACCCCAAAGTCTCCTCCTGAAACACTAATTAGGTAAAAAATAATAATAAATGCCCACAGGGCATGGTTCTGGAACATGTGACTCCTTTGAGAGAAAAATGTATAGATGTTAAGCAAAGCAAAGTGTGATGGAGCGGTTGCCCTGCACTGGAATAAAAGGGGTTAAAAACAGCCCTGGGAGAGGGCTGCTCCAAGAGCCAATCAGAAGAAGGCTGAAGGCAGCCAATTAGAGCTAGGGTAGGTCCTATAAGAAGGGCTGCTGGGCAGAGGGATCTCAGTCTCCCTCCACCTCTGGAGGGAGATGGACAATGCTGCCTGGTAGAGTCTGGTACCACAGACAGAGCAGTGCTGGGAGAGGCCAGAGAGCCAGCAGGGCTCCAGCCTGCTTAACTCCCAGGCTCAGGCCCTGACTAAGGGACCCAAGGGGGTACTAGGTCTGCAGAGGGCAACCAGGGGAAAGAAATAGGCAGCAGGTCCACCCCCCATTCCAAATGATGAGAGTGGCCAGTTCTGACTGCAGTTTGCCCCTGGGGCGAGGGGCCAGACTAAGGACTGCAGTGGGTCACTGATGTGAATGGTGGTATCAGGAGTAGTGGATTCCCTTGAGGGGAGGAGCCCAGAGCATTGGCAGTGCTGTGGAGCAATACCCAGAGGAAGGGCGCCATGGTCTGGGAGGGATGCAGGTCCTGGTGTGGTGGAGACGGAAAGGTTAGGTAATAGCAGGCGAGACACTGCCAGAGGAGGGTGCTCCAGTGCTGGAAATGAGCTAATTTACAGCCTGACCAGCAGGAGGCACCACGGCAGTGAGTGCGACCTTGTTACACAAAGGAAGAAGGGGAACTATTAATTAATATCTGAAGAGGCCCATAACGCTGTTAGACAGAGTAGCCGAGACTCTGCTTCGTGGGCTCGAGTAGGACCTGAAACCAGAAGGTAGCAAGTCTTTAGCTGCCTTGAGATGAGGGAATCTGAGACAAACCAGGTGACTAAGAGAAGAGATGCCATCTGTAAAGCTGGTGGCTATCTGCCATGTTTGTCGATCAGGATACTGCATTAGGCCAGCATAGTTACTGAGGGTGAATGTCTGTGGGAGAGAGGCTCACTAGGGGGAATGTGTTTTGTGTAACTCTATACCGCTTGTATAATTCTCTCAAATAAACTGCTCTGTATTGCAGATAAGGGATTTTGACTTTTCACTGATACAGGTGAAAAGGCCTGCCAAACCATGGGCCTGTAAAGATCCATTTCAATAGCTCCCAAATAAGCATGTTTATTAACTATATACGGACATAGAAGGCCTAGTTTAACACACACTGCTCCTCTGACTAGTTTCTGATGGCTTCTAAAACAGAAGAGTGATCACCGCTAGACAGCTCACAAACTATTTAAAGGGGTTGTGATGGGTTGGACCGCAGAAACCCCCTTGGGAACCGCCAAATGATGTGCCAAGACTACTAGTGCCCCTGCTTTCCCTGCCAGCTTGGGACTCCAGCACCCTGTCTTGATGAGCCACACATGCCAGTCTGCTCCAAACACAGCCCAGGGTCTGAACCACATGCCCCAAAGCTGCAGACTTACCTGAAAGCAGCTTACAGAAGTGTTCCTGTCTTTAACACTCAGATGTCCAACTCCCAATGGGTTTCAAACCCCAAATAAATCCGTTTTACCCTCTATAAAGCTTATACAGGGTAAACTCATAAATTGTTTGCCCTCTATAACACTGATAGAGAGATATGCACAGCGGTTTGCCCCCCCCCCCCCCCCAGGTATTAATACATACTCTGGGTTAATTAGTAAGTAAAAAGTGATTTTATTAAATACAGAAAGTAGTATTTAAGTGGTTCCAAGTAGTAACAGACAGAACAAAGTGAATTACGAAGCAAAATAAAATAGAACACGCAAGTCTATGTCTAAGAAAACTGAATACAGATAAAAACCTCACCCCGTAAGCTTCCTTTTACAGACTAGTCTCCTTCTAGTCTGGGTCCAGCAATCACTCACGCCCCCTGTAGTTACTTTCCTTTGTTCCAGTTTCTTTCAGGAATCTCTTTAGCCAGCTGAAGACAAAATGACAGGGTCTCCCAGGGGTTTAAATAGACTTTATCTTGTGGGTGGAGACCCCCTCCTCTCTCCTATGAAAGTCCAGCTCCAAGATGGAGTTTTGGAGTCACATGGGCAGGTCAGATGTCCATTCATGACTCAGTTTTTACAGGCAGCAGTCTTTGCTTATCTGCTACCTTGAACGTCCTCCTGAAGGCTTCTTATGTGGATTGGAGCCTTCCAAGATTCATTGTCCCTTAAGTGCTTCTTGACTGGGCACTTAATTTGCACATTCCTTTCTCAAGAAGCTGACCAAAAGCTTTACAAAGGCTATTTAAAAATCAAGCCAGTATACAGCCAATATTCATAACTTCGTATACAAAAATGATACATGCATACAAATAGGATTAATAGATTCAGTAGATCATAACCTTTACAGAGATATGTTACATGGCAAATGTAGCATAAAACATATTCTAATTATGTTATATATACATTCATAAGCATATTCCCATGAAGTCTTATGGGGTACACCATCTCAGGGGTGTTACTGTACTCCTATATACTACAATTCTTCTCCTTGGGCTGCCACCTTGATGTGGTGGAGAAGCTTAGGTATATTTAAGACCCTAAGAGCAATGCCGTCTGGAGAATGCGGAACAGCAATTGTTGCCCGAGAACTCTCAAGGTACAACATAGACATTGCTGTTTTCAGTTAAACAAGACATGCAGATGAAGTTCACTTGAGGCAAGAGAGCGGTGGTTACATTTTCTTTTGGAAAGGAAAACCAGCAAGCGTTAGGCAAATACACGTTGTTGGCTTTGTAATCAAGAACCTTCTAGTCAACAGCGTGACTGAGCTCCCCATCAGCATCAACGAGCCCCTTATGACCCTCTGCATCCAAATGGTCAATAAGTTATTTGCCACTATCATCAGTGCATATGCACCAACACTTGATGCTGAAGAAGAACAGAAAGAATCCTTCTACACTGACCTTGATGCAATTTTTCATCCATTCCAAAAACAGATAAGATAATCCTTTTAGGAGACTTTAACACAAGAGTTGGCTGAGATTCTAATATATGGAGTAGTACCAGTGGGAAGGAAGGAGTGGGAAAGACCAATTCCAATGGCATCCTTCTACTCAGCAAATGTGCAGAATACTACCTTGTGATCACAAACAATCTTCCGACAAAACAAGTACAAAATGATGTGGCAACATCCCTGCTCAAAACAGTGGCACCTCCTAGACTATGTCATTGTCAGAACACAGGAGCTAAGAGATGTCCAAATCACCCATGTCATGAGAAGAACCAATGATTGCCGGACTGACTGCCGCCTGGTAAGGTCAGTCATGTCCATCAGGATTGCACTGAAACATTGAAAACAATCCAAATCACAAAGAAGGCAATACAATATCCGAAGACTTCAATTCTCATTGCACCAAGAGAACTTCCAAATACTCCTCAGTGAAAAATTGGCCATATGCATACCTGGAAATGATAACACAAATGTCAAAGAAGACTGGGAAACCATAAAACAGACCATCCACAAGGCTTGCGTGAAATCCACCGGCCTTGCTATCCGCCACCATCAGGACTGGTTTGACAACAACAACATTGAGATTACAGCCCTTTTGAACCAGAAGAGGAAAGCTTTCTGTGACTGGCAAAAAACCAACCACTATCAAGTCAGAAGCAGAGCTCCTTCCATCAGCTCAAAGCTGAAGTTCAAAGGAGGATCCAAGAAATCAAAAACAAATGGTGGGAGGACAAAGCAAAAGAAATCCAAACATTTGCTGACAGACATGATATGTGGAGCTTTATTTGAGAGACAAAGACCTTGTATGGACCATGCTCATGTGGCCTCTCACCTCTGAGATCCAAAGATGATAGTACCCTTCTTAAAGATAATGAATCCATCAAAGAGCACTGGAAAGAACGCTACCAAAAGCTTCTCAATCGAGAAAAGACTGACTGATGACTGATGACACCATGGACTCCGTTCCTCAGCACCCAATCTGAGAAACTCTTGCCAACCCACTGACACCTGACGAGATCTGCAAAGAAATTAAACAAATGGAGGACAATAAAGCACCAGGTCCTGATGGCATATCTTCTGAAGTACTGAATGTGGGGGGGAGAAACATTGACTAACAAGCTTAATTTGCTGCTTCTTAACATCTGGCGCACTGAAGAAATCACAGCTGATTTACATAATGCTGACATCATCACTGTTTTCAAAAAGGGAGACAGGACTGAGTTGACTGTGGCAACTATTGCCCTCCTCTCTATCGCTGGGAAGATTCTTGCTAGAATCTTACTGAATCACCTGCTCCCCCTTGCAGAGGAAGTACTTCCAGAGTCCCAGTGTGGCTTCAGACCATGGCGAGGCATCACTGACATGATTTTCGCAGTCAGGCAGATCCAGGAAAAATGTCAAGAACAACACCAGGAGCCGTGTATGGCCTTTATTGATCTGATCAAAGCCTTCACCTCTGTCAACTGTAAGTCTCGGTGGAAAATCATGTCAAAGTTTGGCTGCCCAAGCAAATTTATCACCATAGAATCATAGAATATCAGGGTTGGAAGGGACCTCAGGAGGTCATCTAGTCCAACCCACTGCTCAAAGCAGGACCGATCCCCAATCAAATCATCCCAGCCAAGGCTTTGTCAAGCCTGACCTTAAAAACTTCTAGGGAAGGAGATTCCACCACCTCCCTAGGTAACGCATTCCAGTGTTTCACCACCCTCCTAGTGAAAAAGTTTTTCCTAATATCCAACCTAAATCTCCCCCACTGCAACTTGAGACTATTACTCCTTGTTCTGTCATCTGCTACCACTGAGAACAGTCTAAAGCCATCCTCTTTGGAACCCCCTTTCAGGTAGTTGAAAGCAGCTATCAAATCCCCCCTCATTCTTCTCTTCCACAGACTAAACAATCCCAGTTCCCTCAGCCTCTCCTCATAAGTCATGTGTTCCAGTCCCCTAATCATTTTTGTTGCCCTCTGCTGGATGTTTATCAATTTTTCCACATCCTTCTTGTAGTGTGGGGCCCAAAACTGGACACAGTACTCCAGATGAGGCCTCACCAATGTCGAATAGAAGGGAACGATCACGTCCCTCAATCTGCTGGCAATGCCCCTACTTATACATCCCAAAATGCCATTGGCCTTCTTGGCAACAAGGGCACACTGTTGACTCATATCCAGCTTCTCATCCACTGTAACCCCTAGGTCCTTTTCTGCAGAACTGCTGCCGAGCCATTCGGTCCCTAGTCTGTAGCAGTGCATGAGATTCTTCCGTCCTAAGTGCAGGACTCTGCACTTGTCCTTGTTGAACCTCATCAGATTTCTTTTGGCCCAATCCTCCAATTTGTCTAGGTCTCTCTGTATCCTATCCCTACACTCCAGCGTATCTACCTCTCCTCCCAGTTTAGTGTCATCTGCAAACTTGCTGAGGGTGCAATCCACACCATCCTCCAGATCATTTATGAAGATATTGAACAAAACCGGCCCCAGGACTGACCCCTGGGGCACTCCACTTGATACCGGCTGCCAACTAGACATGGAACCATTGATCACTACTCATTGAGCCCGACCAATCTAGCCAACTTTCTATCCACCTTATAGTCCATTCATCCAGCCCATACTTCTTTAACTTGCTGGCAAGAATACTGTGAGAGACCTTGTCAAAAGCTTTGCTAAAGTCAAGGAACAACAGGTCCACTGCTTTCCCTTCATCCACAGAGCCAGTTATCTCGTCATAGAAGGCAATTAGATTAGTCAGGCATGACTTGCCCTTGGTGAATCCATCCTGACTGTTCCTGATCACTTTCCTCTCCTCTAAGTGCTTCAGAATGATTCCTTGAGGACCTGCTCCATGATTTTTCCAGGGACTGAGGTGAGGCTGACTGGCCTGTAGTTCCCAGGATCCTCCTCCTTCCCTTTTTTTAAAGATGGGCACTACATTAGCCTTTTTCCAGTCATCCGGGACCTCCCCCAATCGCCATGAGTTTTGAAAGATAATGGCCAATGGCTCTGCAATCACATCCGCCAATTCCTTTAGCACTCTCGGATACAGCGCATCCAGCCCCATGGACTTCCAGCTTTTCTCAATAGAAAAATAGACCCTATTCAGGGTCCGTCCAGCTTTTCTCAATAGTCCCGAACCACTTCTTTCTCCACAGAGGACTGGTCACCTCCTCCCCATGCTGTGCTGCCCCGTGCAGCAGTCTGGGAGCTGACCTTGTTCGTGAAGACAGAGGCAAAAAAAGCATTGAGTACATTAGCTTTTTCCACATCCTCTGTCATGAGGTTGCCTCCCTCATTCAGTAAGGGGCCCACACTTTCCTTGACTTTCTTCTTGTTGCTAACATACCTGAAGAAACCCTTCTTGTTACTCTTAACATCTCTTGCTAGCTGCAACTCCAGGTGTGATTTGGCCTTCCTGATTTCACTCCTGCAAGCCCAAGCAATATTTTTATACTCATCCCTGGTCATTTGTCCAATCTTCCACTTCTTGTAAGCTTCTTTTTTGTGTTGAAGATCAGCAAGGATTTCACTGTGAAGCCAAGCTGGTTGCCTGCCATATTTACTATTCTTTCTATACATCGGGATGGTTTGTCCCTGTAACCTCAATAAGGATTCTTGAAAATACAGCCAGCTCTCCTGGACTCCTTTACCCCTCATGTTATTCTCCCAGGGGATCTTGCCCATCAGTTCCCTGAGGTTGTCAAAGTCTGCTTTTCTGAAGTCCAGGGTCCGCATTCTGCTGCTTTCCTTTCTTCCCTGTATCAGGATTCTGAACTCGACCATCTCATGGTCACTGCCTCCCAGGTTCCCATCCACTTTTGCTTCCCCTACTAATTCTTCCCGGTTTGTGAGCAGCAGGTCAAGAAGAGCTCTGCCCCTAGTTGGTTCCTCCAGCATTTGCACCAGGAAATTGTCCCCTACATTTTCCAAAAACTTCCTGGATTGCCTGTGCACCGCTGTCTTGCTCTCCCAGCAGATATCAGGGTGATTGAAGTCTCCCATGAGAACCAGGGCCTGCGATCTAGTAACTTCTGCGAGTTGCCGGAAGAAAGCCTCATCCTCCTGATCTGGTTGTCTATAGCAGACTCCCTCCACAACATCAGCCTTGTTGCTCACGCTTCTAAACTGAATCCAGAGACACTCAGGTTTTTCTGCAGTTTCATACCGGAGCTCTGAGCAGTCATTCTGCTCTCTTACATACAATGCAACTCCCCCACCTTTTCTGCCCTCCCTGTCCTTCCTGAACAGTTTATATCCATCCATGACAGTACTCCAGTCATGTGAGTTATCCCACCAAGTCTCTGTTATTCCAATCACATCATAATTCCTTGACCGTGCCAGAACTTCTGGTTCTCCCTGCTTGTTTCCCAGGCTTCTTGCATTTGTGTATAGGCACTTGAGATAACTTGCTGTTTGTCCTGCTTTCTTAGTATGAGGCAGGAGCCCTCTCCTTTCGCGCTCTTCTGCTCATGCTTCCTCCTGGTATCCCACGTCAGCACTTACCTCAGGGCTTTGGTCTCCTTCACCCGGTGAACCTAGTTTAAAGCCCTCCTCACTAGGTTAGCCAGCCTGCTTGCGAAGATGCTCTTCCCTCTCTTCGTTAGGTGGAGCCCGTCTCTGTCTAGCACTCCTTCTTGGAACACCATCCCATGGTCAAAAATCCAAAGCCTTCTCTCCGACACCACCTGCGTAGCCATTCGTTGAGTTCCGCGATTCAACGGTCTCTACCCAGGCCTTTTCCTTCCACGGGGAGGATGGACGAGAACACCACTTGCGCCTCAAACTCCTTTATCCTTCTTCCCAGAGCCACGTAGTCCGCAGTGATCCGCTCAAGGGCATTCTTGGCAGTATCATTGGTGCCCACGTGAAGAAGCAGGAAGGGGTAGCGATCTGAGGGCTTGATGAGTCTCGGGAGTCTCGCCGTCACATCGCGAATCTTAGCTCCTGGCAAGCAGCAGACTTCTCGGTTTTCCCAGTTGGGGCGGCAGATAGATGACTCAGTCCCCCTGAGGAGAGAGTCCCCAACCACCACCACCCGCCTCCTTCTCTTGGGAGCGGTGGTCGTGGAACCCCCAACCCTAGGACAGTGCATCTCATGCCTTCCTATCGGCGGAGTCTCTTTCTGCTCCCTTCCCTCAGATGTATCATCTGGTCCACTCTCCGCATTAGTACCTGTGGAGAAAACATGAAAACAGTTACTTACCTGTATCTGCCCTGCTGGTACATGGACGTTCCCCTTTTTTCTTCTGGAGGTCACATGCTGCCAAATTTCTTCACCATCCTTCTGTCCCCGATGTGCAGCCTGCTCTGAGTCTTCAGAACCTTGTGCCCGTAGAAGCCTATCCTGACATCCGTCCAGGAAATCTTCAGTTTCTCTTATGCACCGCAGGGTCGATACCTGTTGCTCCAGACCTTGAACCTTCTCTTCCAGTATGGAGACCAGCTTGCACTTTGTACAGACAAAGTCGGTTCTGTCCTGTGGAAGAAAGACAAACATAGCACATCCAGTGCAGGTCACAGCAGCTGAACACCCCCCATCCATATTACCTTCCTTCTACGAGCTTCCTCAGGAGTTGTAGTAATTACTCAGAGAATCCGGCAAGATGTAGGCCTCAGTGGGCTCTCCCCAGGCGAACTCCTGGGCAAAGTCCTTTTGTTAGCTGCTCTGCTGTTCGCTGCTCAGCTGGTTCGCAACTGACTGGCTTTTTATGCAGTCAGGCCCACTTAAGGCTCGCCTGGAACAAAGCACACCCAGTTCCCGCCCTTTTCAAACAACCAATCAAGCACACAGATACTCACCAACACAGCCTCCTTAATGCAGCCCTTAATGTACCTCCTCTCAGGCAGATCCCAGGCAAACTCCTTTTGTTAGCTGCTCTGCTGTTTGCTGCCATTAGTAGACTCCTCCATGATCAGATGACTGCCTCTATCCTATGCCGTGGCTCTACCTCTGAGCCCTTCGTCACCAAACTGGTATAAAACAAGGCTGCGTACTGACACCCACCCTTTTCTCCATTTTCTTAGCAGCTATGAAAATACTAATACAAGACTGTCTACCACAGGGCATTGGCATACAATATCAGACTGACAGCAACCTCTTCAACTTCTCTTGTCTCCGTGCCAGAACTAAGTAACATCAGCAACAATAACCGAACTCCAGTACGCAGATGACTGTGCTGTAGTCGCTCACTCAAAGGAGGATTTACAAACAGCCCTTAATTACTTCTCTGAAGCTTACAAAAGCCTAGGACTAACTCTGAACATCAGCAAAACAAAAGTTCTCCACCAGCCAGTCCCCGGTCAATCATCAGACCCAGCAAGGAAGATCTACATTAACAAAGAAGAACTGGAAAGTGTAGATTACTTTGCCTACCTTGGAAGCCATCTCTCGCAGAGGGCAAACATAGATGTCAAGATTCAGCACAGAAATCTGCTGCGCCAGCCTTGCCTTTGGCAGACTGTCTCATCAGGTAATCAACAACCACGACATCAGAACACATGCTAGACTTTTAGTTTATAAAGCGGGGGTAATCCCGACCCTCCTCTATGGCTGTGAAAAACCTGGAACGTCAGCACCAGCACTTTCTTTGGAAGATCCTCAATATAAAGTGGAAGGATCATTGCACTAATGCCAGTGTCCTCACAGAAGCTAATATCTTCAGCGTTGAGGCCCTGATTATCCAGCACAAGCTGAGGTAGAGCAGGCACTGTGTGCGTGTGCCTGATGTATGCTTACCAAAACAACTGCTGTACAGCCAACTTACCAAAGAAGAAAGGAGAAGGGGAGGCCAAAAGAAACGCTTTAAAGACACCCTCAAGATAAACATCAAGAGATGCGGCATTGACACCTCACACTGAGAGACAGCAGCCCAGGATAGGGATGACTGGTGAAGACTTGTCAGAGAGGGAACATCCACTTTTGAGGAAAACCTTACCCTGGCCAAAGCAAAATGCCAGAAAGGAAAGGAAAGACAACTGTCATGCAGCAATCATGGCCCAACCCTGTCTTCCACCTGCAATGTCTGCCAATGAGCTTGTGTCTCGAGGATCGGACTCCTCAGTCACCTGAGGACCTATGAAAAATAAAACGAGTGAAAGATCATCCTTGACCTCAAGGGATTACTGAAAATATACTACAATTAGTTGAAACTGTCTTCAGTGTTGCCATGAGTCTCATACAGCAGTAGTGTGGCTTGGTACACTTTTATTTTCAAGGAATTTAGAGAGCTCTTCATCTCCACTTTCTTTCCTTTCCAAAATTCCATAAAGAAACAGTAGCTCTCAGCAGCTCTCAGTTTGGCTAAGATTGTGGTGTGATGCTGGTAGACCAGATGCCAGCTCGCACTAAGGCTGTAAGCGTCAGCTGAGCATGACAAATTCATATCTGGAAACCAGTCCAGCTGTCATGCATGTTAGTATTGTAAAAACAGATCTGAAGATTATATGAATGTGTTTAGCATTTATACTACCTGAAAAGCTAGTAGGATGTTGCATGGATTGTTCTTGCTCAGCTATACCCCATGTCATACAGCCTTAGAAAACATTTGCATCAGAAACTTCTGTGACTGTGTAACTCACCAAACAAGGAAAAGGCCTTGTGTAATGCAAATAATGGGTCATTGTGTGAGATGAAAGATCAGAGTTTAAAATGCATTCCTCCTTCCCCTCGCCCACCAGGAAGAAGAGACCTGCCTGTGAACTGTTGCTATCAGCTTGATTTCTGAGGAGCGAAGGTATAAAAATGCCACACAAAGAAAAAGCAAGGTGTCATAAATATAAAGGGAAGGGTAAACCCCTTTAAAAATCCCTCCTGGCCAGAGGAAATCTCCTCTCACCTGTAAAGGGTTAAGAAGCTAAAGGTAACCTCGCTGGCACCTGACCAAAATGACCAATGAGGAGACAAGATACTTTCAAAAGCTGGGAGGAGGGAGAGAAACAAAGGGTCTGTGTGTCTGTCTATATTCTGTCTTTGCCGGGAATAGACCAGGAATGGAGTCTTAGAACTTTTAGTAAGTAATCTAGCTAGGTACGTGTTAGTTTATGATTTCTTTAAATGGCTGAGAAAAGAATTGTGCTGAATAGAATAACTATTTCTGTCTGTGTATCTTTTTTGTAACTTAAGGTTTTGCCTAGAGGGATTCTCTATGTTTTGAATCTAATTACCCTGTAAGGTATCTACCATCCTGATTTTACAGGGGGGATTTCTTATTTCTAATTACTTCTATTTTTATTAAAAGTCTTCTTGTAAGAAAACTGAATGCTTTTTCATTGTTCTCAGATCCAAGGGTTTGGGTCTGTGGTCACCTATGCAAATTGGTGAGGCTTTTTATCCAACATTTCCCAGGAAAGGGGGGGTGCAAGTGTTGGGAGGATTGTTCATTGTTCTTAGGATCCAAGGGTCTGGGTCTGTAGTCACCTAGGCAAATTGGTGAGGCTTTTTACCAAACCTTGCCCAGAAAGTGGGGTGCAAGGTTTTGGGAAGTATTTTGGGGGGAAAGACGTGTCCAAACAGCTCTTCCCCAGTAACCAGTATTTGTTTGGTGGTGGTAGCGGCGAATCCAAGGACAAAGGGTGGAATATTTTGTACCTTGGGGAAGTTTTGACCTAAGCTGGTAAAGATAAGCTTAGGAGGTTTTTCATGCAGGTCCCCACATCTGTACCCTAGAGTTCAGAGTGGGGGAGGAACCTTGACACAAGGTCTCTTTGCTTTGTGGACTCTGACAGGATCAGAGATACTAAGACTGAAGCAGAGATCCCTTGATCTCTGGGTTTGCCCTGAAAGACATTTTGAATTAACAAATATCTCTACAACTTTGTTAACCCTAAAACATAGATGATAGCTCATCTGTGTGTATATGCCTGTGTTAGATGGTTTCCCCTTCACCCTCTCCCCTGATTCTTGTTACGCAGACAGAAAGCAGAAGACCGAGGTGCAGGAAATGTGATATTTATTGGGGTTAGTTCCAAGCAAGCATATTCCAACGCCCTTCACACCAGTTGGGCTTATCTCTATACACCAACAGTTTTCCTCTTCCCCTCCCCCAACTACAGTTCTATACTATATATATAAATCACACAATACTTAGATCTGAGATGCGCATTATCCTTCTATCAAAGGTTCCACCATAGAACCAAACCATTCAGAAAAATCACCACACCTGTTCATATCTGTCACCAAATGTTCTAAAGGCTCCGCTATAGCTAAACATTGCCTCTCTCAGTGGATTTCACAGTGCATATGCCTGTCTTATGACCTTAACAATAAGCAACCACCTGCATCTATGAGGAGACACTACAGAAGCGCTCTCAACTGCCATTGCATTCCTCAGTAATGTTCCCATAACAGATATATGCCGGGCTGTCACCTGGGCGTCCTCTGATACATTTGCCCAACATTATCCCATCTTGCAGGATTCCATGGCAGACACTATTCTCGGATGTAAGGTCCTGTCCTCGGCGATACCAGCTGCTCCGAAGCCCCAAGTTTCCAGCTAGGGGCTCTGCTTTATAGTCACCTACCGGGGAGCACCCATGTGGACATCACTCAAAAAAGAAGAAAGGTTTACTCACCTTGTGCAGTAATTGAAGTTCTTGGAGATGTGTCCCGCCATGGGTGCTCCTCTACCTGCCCTCCTCCCCTCTGCTTCGGAGCGTAACGTTTGGGCTCTGCGGCAGAGAAGAAACTGAGGGCAGTCAACCCTCACAGTGCTATATATACAACCCGCGTGCAGCACAGGGGAGGGGAGGTGCACATGTGCAGTCCGACCGGCACTGCTGTTGAAGATCTCCGACTTCAGATGCAAAGGCTCTGTCACACTTACAGTGGAGCACCCATGGGGACACGCATGTCGAGGAGCGTCAGTTACTGCACAAGCTGAGTAACCCTCTTATGAAAGTTTATCCCAATAGAAGGCAGCCAGGCAGAAGATAGTGACTACACCCTCATCAGATGTAGGAGGGTGGTGGAGTGTGCCTTTGGAAGGCTGAAAGCCAGTTGAGATGCCTGCTCACTCACAATGACTGCTCAGTACCCTCCCTAGTGTTGCTTCTGTCACTGGTATCTGTTGCATTCTCCATAACATTTGTGAAAACAAAGGAGAGAGAATTAATCCTGCATGGGCAGCAGGGATAGAACCTTTGCAAGATCATAGAATATCAGGGTTGGAAGGGACCTCATTAGGTCATCTAGTCCAACCCCCTGCTCAAAGCAGGACCAATCCCCAACTAAATCATCCCAGCCAGGACTTGTCAAGCCTGACCTTAAAAACTTCTAAGAAAGGAGATTCCACCACCTCCCTAGGTAACGCATTCCAGTCTTTCACCACCCTCCTAGTGAAAAAGTTTTTCCTAATATCCAACCTAAACCTCCCCCACTGCAATTTGAGACCATTACTCCTCGTTCTGTCATCTGCTACCACTGAGAACAGTCTAGATCCATCCTCTTTGGAACCCCCTTTCAGGTAGTTGAAAGCAGCTATCAAATCCCCCCTCATTCTTCTCTTCCACAGACTAAACAATCCCAGTTCCCTCAGCCTCTCCTCATAAGTCATGTGTTCCAGACCCCTAATCATTTTTGTTGCCCTCCGCTGGATTCTCTCCAATTTTTCCACATCCTTCTTGTAGTGTGGGGCCCAAAACTGGACACAGTACTCCAGATGAGGCCTCACCAATGTCGAATAGAGGGGAACAATCACGTCCCTCGATCTGCTGGCAATGCCCCTACTTATACATCCCAAAATGCCATTGGCCTTCTTGGCAACAAGGGCACACTGTTGACTCATATCCAGCTTCTCATCCACTGTAACCCCTAGGTCCTTTTCTGCAGAACTGCTGCCGAGCCATTCGGTCCCTAGTCTGTGGCAGTGCATGGGATTCTTCCGTCCTAAGTGCAGGACTCTGCACTTGTCCTTGTTGAACCTCATCAGATTTCTTTTGGCCCAATCCTCTAATTTGTCTAGGGCCCTCTGTATCCTATCCCTACCCTCCAGCGTATCTACCTCTCCTCCCAGTTTAGTGTCATCTGCAAACTTGCTGAGGGTGCAATCCACACCATCCTCCAGATCATTTATGAAGATATTGAACAAAACCGGCCCCAGGACCGACCCTTGGGGCACTCCACTTGATAATGGCTGCCAACTAGACATGGAGCAATTGATCACTACCCATTGAGCCCAACAATCTAGCCAGCTTTCTATCCACCTTATAGTCCATTCATCCAGCCCATACTTCTTTAACTTACTGGCAAGAATACTGTGGGAGACCTTGTCAAAAGCTTTGCTAAAGTCAAGGAACAACACATCCACTGCTTTCCCCTCATCCACAGAGCCAGTTATCTCATCGTAGAAGGCAATTAGATTAGTCAGGCATGACTTGCCCTTGGTGAATCCATGCTGGCTGTTCCTGATCACTTTCCTCTCCTCTAAGTGCTTCAGAATTGATTCCTTGAGGATCTGCTCCATGATTTTTCCAGGGACTGAGGTGAGGCTGACTGGCCTGTAGTTTCCAGGATCCTCCTCCTTCCCTTTTTTTAAAGATGGGCACTACATTAGCCTTTTTCCAGTCATCCGGGACCTCCCCCAATCGCCATGAGTTTTGAAAGATAATGGCCAATGGCTCTGCAATCACATCCGCCAATTCCTTTAGCACTCTCGGATGCAGCGCATCCGGCCCCATTGACGTGTGCTCATCCAGCTTTTCTAAATAGCCCTGAACCACTTCTTTCTCCACAGACGGCTGGTCACCTCCTCCCCATGCTGTGCTGCCCCGTGCAGCAGTCTGGGAGCTGACCTTGTTCGTGAAGACAGAGGCAAAAAAAGCATTGAGTACATTAGCTTTTTCCACATCCTCTGTCACTAGGTTTCCTTCCTCATTCAGTAAGGGGCCCACACTTCCCTTGACTTTCTTCTTGTTGCTAACATACCTGAAGAAACCCTTCTTGTTACTCTTAACATCTTTTGCTAGCTGCAACTCCAGGTGTGATTTGGCCTTCCTGATTTCACTCCTGCATGCCCGAGCAATATTTTTATGCTCTTCCCTGGTCATTTGTCCAATCTTCCACTTCTTGTAAGCTTCTTTTTTGTGTTGAAGATCAGCAAGGATTTCACTGTGAAGCCAAGCTGGTTGCCTGCCATATTTACTATTCTTTCTACATATCGGGATGATTTGTCCCTGTAACCTCAATAAGGATTCTTGAAAATACAGCCAGCTCTCCTGGACTTCTTTCCCCCTCATGTTATTCTCCCAGGGGATCCTGCCCATCAGTTCCCTGAGGTTGTCAAAGTCTGCTTTTCTGAAGTCCAGGGTCCGCATTCTGCTGCTCTCCTTTCTTCCCTGTGTCAGGATTCTGAACTCGACCATCTCATGGTCACTGCCTCCCAGGTTCCCATCCACTTTTGCTTCCCCTACTAATTCTTCCCAGTTTGTGAGCAGCAGGTCAAGAAGAGCTCTGTCCCTAGTTGGTTCCTCCAGCACTTGCACCAGGAAATTGTCCCCTACACTTTCCAAAAACTTCCTGGATTGTCTGTGCACTGCTATATTACTCTCCCAGCAGATATCAGGGTGATTGAAGTCTCCTATGAGAACCAGGGCCTGCGATCTAGTAACTTCCGTGAGTTGCCGGAAGAAAGCCTCGTCCACCTCATCCTCCTGATCCGGTGGTCTATAGCAGACTCCCACCACAACATCAGCCTTGTTGCTCATGCTTCTAAACTGAATCCAGAGACACTCAGGTTTTTCTGCAGTTTCATACCGGAGCTCTGAGCAGTCATATTGCTCTCTTACATACAATGCAACTCCCCCACCTTTTCTGCCCTCCCTGTCCTTCCTGAACAGTTTATATCCATCCATGACAGTACTCCAGTCATGTGAGTTATCCCACCAAGTCTCTGTTATTCCAATCACATCATAATTCCTTGACTGTGCCAGGACTTCCAGTTCTCCCTGCTTGTTTCCCAGGCTTCTTGCATTTGTGTATAGGCACTTGAGATAACTTGCTGTTTGTCCTGCTTTCTTAGTATGAGGCAGGAGCCCTCCCCTTTCGCGCTCTCCTTCTCGTGCTTCTTCCCGGTATCCCACGTCAGCACTTACCTCAGGGCTTTGGTCTCCTTCATCCAGTGAACCTAGTTTAAAGCCCTCCTCACTAGGTTAGCCAGCCTGCTTGCGAAGATGCTCTTCCCTCTCTTCGTTCGGTGGAACCCGTCTCTGCCTAGCACTCCTCCTTCTTGGAACACCATCCCATGGTCAAAGAATCCAAAGCCTTCTCTCCGACACCACCTGCGTAGCCATCTGTTGACTTCCACGATTCGATGGTCTCTACCCAGGCCTTTTCCTTCTATGGGGAGGATGGACGAGAACACCACTTACGCCTCAAACTCCTTTATCCTTCTTCCCAGAGCGACGTAGTCCGCAGTGATCCACTGAAGGTCATTCTTGGCAGTATCGTTGGTGCCCACATGGAGAAGCAGGAAGGGGTAGCGATCCGAGGGCTTGATGAGTCTCGGCAATCTCTCCATCACATCGTGTATCCTCGCTCCTGGCAAGCAGCAGACTTCTCGGTTTTCCCGGTCGGGGCGGCAGATAGATGACTCAGTCCCCCTGAGGAGAGAGTCCCCGACCACCACCACCCGCCTCCTTCTCTTGGAAGCGGTGGTCATGGAACCCCCATCCCTAGGACAGTGCATCTCATGCCTTCCAATAGGCAGAGTCTCCTTCTGTTCCCTTCCCTCAGATGTATCATATAGTCCACTCTCTGCATTAGTACCTGTGGAGAGAACATGAAAACGGTTGCTTACCTGTATCTGCGTTGCTGGTACATGGACGCTCCCCTTTCTTCTTCTGGAGGTCACATGCTGCCAAATTTCTTCACCATCCTCCTGTCCCCGCAGTGCAGCCTGCTCTGAATCTTCAGAACTTTGTGCCCGTAGAAGCCTATCCTGACATCCGTCCAGGAAATCTTCAGTTTCTCTTATGCAACGCAGGGTTGATACTTGTTTCTCCAGACCTTGAACCTTCTCTTCCAATATGGAGACCAGCTTGCACTTTGTACAGACAAAGTCGGTTCTGTCCTGTGGAAGAAAGACAAACATGGCACATCCAGTGCAGGTCACAACAGCTGAACGCTCTCCATCCATATTACCTTCCTTCTATGAGCTTATTCAGGAGTTGTAGTAATACTCAGAGAAGCCGGCAAGACGTAAGCCTCAGTGGGCTCTCCCCGGGCGAACTCCCTCTGTTAGCCTCTCTGCTGTTTGCTGGTCACTGGCTTTTTATAACAGTCAGGCCCCCTCAAGGCTCACCTGGAACAAAGCACTCCCAATTCATACTTTTCAAACAACCAATCAAGCACACGGTCAAACTATCCCCACAGCAGACACTCACCAACACAGCCTCCCTAATGCAGCCCTTAGCATACCTCCTCTCAGACAGATCCCAGGCAAACTCCCTCTGTTAGCCTCTCTGCTGTTCACTGCTATAAGATGCTTTATACTAGCCTGAAACTATAGCTTGGGGCCTCAGTACTGGAAATGGGCAAGCACTGCAAATTAAAAATGTGCTGGGCTCTCATATGCTGGATTTGTATGAGGAGTGATTTGTACACTAATCATTTGCAATGTGGCAGGAGGAGAAGCCTGTGGTGGGGCCAGATACCGCAGCCAACCGGCTATACCCTGCCAGCTGAGGGCAGTACTGGAGGGTTCCTCTGATGCTGCTTTTGCTTTTCTGAGGGGGAGAGGGGATCCCTGAGCAGCTTCCAAGGGAAAGCAGGGTCCCCTGCTGATACCTCTGCTTGTCATGAGGAGGGAAGCCCCAGCCTGCCAAGGAGGACGGGTGACAGCCCATTCAGTGGATAACTCTAGTGTGGATAGCCCTGGGAAGTCAGGGCCACAGGATATGGATGGAGCCATGGTCCAGGGTTGGGACCAAGGCAGGAAGGGTAAATGTCATGGTGTGCCTACTTCCCTGGATTGCCCTGATCTGGTCCTGCCTGCTGCATCTGTCAGGGAAATTACCAGACCTTCAGCAGCCTACCCCATACTCAGTATTGACAGCTCTTGCAATTTTTTTGTGAGTCACAGGGATTTCAGCTGGGGCTGGAGCCCGTCTGGTGATGACAGGAGAAACTCTATCTCTATAATTAATTTGAGTTCTGCCATGGGGAAATCCCCCTGTGATTGATTGCTCTGCCCCAGAAGGCCAACAAGTGGAGCAGTCAGCCAATCAGAGCTGCTTAGGAAGAGCTCTCTCCACTCCCAGGCCCTCCCTTCAGTAACTGGAAGCCATTCTCGTAGGAGCAGGGGGAGCAGAAAGAACGCAGCAGCATAGGGCTGTTGGGGTGGAAACTCCCATTTTGCCTCCCATTAGGCCCCAACGTCTTGGTTCCCTTCTACAGCCTTCAGGGAATCAGGAATCTATGCCAAAATAAACGCTGAACTCAGATATATACCAATTCCTTTTTCTGGGCAGGAACAAAACCACAATTAGTAAGAGGGACCATTAACAGAGCCCTGTGAGAAAAATCACCCTGTAAACCCAGCAGTAACACAATAAGTTTATTAAGATAATGTTGAAGTAAAAAAGAAAACGGTACAGAGTTTAGGCATTGAAGTTTCTGGTTATCAGGGAATAAGGTACAAATTATCAAGTGGTGCGAAATTTAGTTTAAGAGCAGGTGACATAAGGAATACATAATCTGCAATCTCCCCGATTGGGGGTAAAAGTTTAACGGGTCAAAGTACAGACATTGAGCTATGGGGGTATGTTGTCCATATAATGGCTATGTTCAGGTGTGGAGTACAATGAGCGGATCTGGTGATATGGATGGATCTACCCTCATTTGGTGGGATTTAATGTTCAGTGGATTTATGGTTCCAGTTCATATGGTCCAATGGAAAAAGTCTCTCAGTCCCTTTCCCATAGTTGGTTCATGATGTTGTACCGGCTCACACTTCCTGGTACTGTCGGTGGCTGGTGATGTGTTCGATGTAGATGTTCCTGGACCATCGGCTGGTGTCTGAGACCATGAGGCGCCGCATGAGCAGTGCGTAGCGTCGACCGATCCCACAGGTCCGCAGCACACGCTCGTTGCAGGGGTCCCAAGCGCCCAGGGCTCCGACGATCAGGGCATCCATCTGCACCTCGTAGCCCTTCGCTCTCAGGGTGTCGGCCAGGGGGGCGTATTTTTCCATCTTACGAGCTCGGGCTTCTCGGAAGGCCAGGATCCTGTTCTCGAAGGAGACCGTGATGTCGACAAGGATGATCTTTTTCTGGGCCTCATCCGTGACTACCACGTTAGGTCGCAACTGGCTGTCAGTAC
This sequence comes from Natator depressus, assembly GCF_965152275.1. NCBI lineage: Eukaryota > Metazoa > Chordata > Testudines > Cheloniidae > Natator > Natator depressus. The sequence continues at coordinate 18,049,303 of NC_134239.1, forward strand.
CGGGGATGGCGCAGTTCACGGCGATCTCCCCCAGGCGTGGTGCGATGGTTTAACAACAAAATAACCCTTGTTTAACTGACACATAACCCAAGTTGCCCTCCAGCCTCAAACCCACTGATTGCTGATGCCTGGGTGCAGTGTGAGCTTAGGGTGGCGAGTCCATCACAAACTCATGCCACTAAGAACAGTATGTTACGCTACACCACACTGTCATTTCTCACGTGGTCACACAATTGATCACATGGCAATCATTGCCATTCAGGAGAGAGAAATACTGGCTACAGTGTAACTTGTGATGTTGGACATTTTTGTTTCTCTGTGCAGATATTCTTTTTCCAATTAGGATATTACTACACCTAAAGCTGTATGTAAGCAGAGTCAGGATGCCCTCTACCCTGACATCTGGTAGTGAATTGTAGCGAATTGTGGAAAAGGACTTCAGGGGCTGATCTCGTTTGCATGGACACACCCACCCTGCCTAGCATGATGGACCACTGGCCCAAAAGGTCACTTTGGCTGCTGTGGGATCCCCAGTTTTTCTGTTATTGGGGCAGGAACAATAAAGTATTGTTACCCTGATTATGTGAATCAAGGACAGTGGAACTGTTCTATGACAGAGGGACTCGCCATCAACTAAGTAGCATGCTCTAGACAAGGGCATGGGTTCCAAAATGCAGTGAATTGAGGGAGGTTGGGGATAGGTATTTGTAATTGAGGGTATGGGCTCTTTTGAGGCCCTGAAACACCACCATGGAATATCAGAGCTAATTTTGATTTCATTAGGAGTCTAGTTACAGGCTGTTGAGCTGAATTCACTTTGGGGAAATGGTACAACAGTACTGAGGCTCCCCTACTACAAGCTGAAATCACTGAGTACTGTGTTAAGTAGTGCGGGGGTGTGTGAAGATATGTTGTGGAGCGGCTAGCGGAGCAGAGCAGTTTGCAGGATGGCTGGAGCAGCTCATGGGACCATGTAAGGTGCCTCTTAACACCCCAGTGCCCCCCTCTTTGCATCCAGGCTGGGAGGTAAACTCTGCAGATAAACTTTTGAACTCTGGGGCTGCACTGATCAGGGACAGAGACTTTTGGGTTGTTGGACTTTGAGTGATTTTTGGGTTGCTGGACTCAAGAGACTTTTGGGGTTGTCATAAATATAAAGGGAAGAGTAACCACCTTTCTGTATACAGTGCTATAAAATCCCTCCTGGCCAGAGGCAAAATCCTTTCACCTGTAAAGGGTTAAGAAGCGAAGGTAACCTTGCTGGCACCTGACCCAAAATGACCAATGAGGGGACAAGATACTTTCAAATCTGGAGCGGGGGGTGGGGGGGAAGGCTTTTGTTTGTCTGTCTGTGTGATACCTTTGCCGGGAAGAGATCAAGGCCTCCAACTCCTGTAAAGTTAGTAAGTAATCTAGCTAAAAAATGTGTTAGGTTTTCTTTGTTTTTTGGCTTGTAAATTCACTGTGCTGGAGGAAATGTGAATTCCTGTTTTTGTGTCTTTTTGTAACTTAAGGTTTTGCCTAGAGGGATTCTCTATGTTTTAATTCTGAGTGCCTGTAAGATTATCTTCCATTCTGATTTTACAAAGTTGTTCTCTTATCTTTTTTTGTTCTTCTAATAAAGTTCTGATTTTTAAGAATCTGATTGGGTTTTTTGGGTCTTAAAAATCCAAGGGGTTGTGCTCATCTTGTTTATTCTCAAGCCTCCCCAGGAAAGGGGGTGTAAGGGCTTGGGGGGATATTTTGGGGAAGTAGGAACTCCAAGTGGTCCTTTCCCTGTTCTTTGTCTAAAACACTTGGTGGTGGCACTGTTTTACCTATCCAAGGGCAAAGACTTTGTACCTTGGGGAAGTTTTAACCTAAGCTGGTAGAAATAAGCTTAGGGGGTCTTTCATGCGGGTCCCCACATCTGTACCCTAGAGTTCAGAGTGGGGAAGAAACCTTAACTAGGGTGTTGGACTTTTGGGACTTTGGGTGATTTTTGGGTTGCTGGACTCAAGAGACTTTTGGGGTGTTGGACTTTTGGGACTTTGGGTGATTTTTTGCGTTGCTGGACTTAAGACCCTAAGGGGGAAAGGACACTGCCAAACTTACTTGGGGGTGGGTCTTTTTCTCATGGTTTGTGTTATGAATCCTGTTTGTGGTGTTTCCCCAACATAATGCCGCATTGTTTCCCTCTTTTATTAAAACGATTTTGCTACACTCAGACTCTGTGCTTGTGAGAGGGGAAGTATTGCCTCTTTGAGGCACCCGGGGGGTGGTATGTAATTGTCCCAGGTCACTGGGTGGGGGCTCGAGCCGGTTTTGCATTGTGTTATTGAAACGGAACCCCTAGATACTGAATCTGGCCCTTGTTGCTGCCAACTCAGACGGGCAGAAGGGTTACATGTATGTGTACTGAATCACCACCTCAACAACACCATGAGATTCATAAATAATTGACTTTTAATTCTCCACTTATTTTTCAGATTATTGGTAATATCCTGCGATGACTACAGACAAAAATATGAAAGAAATCCTTCTAGATATACTGGACAATCTCTCAGGGGAAAAGGAAGGAGATCTTGAAAGATTTAAATTCAGCTTAGCAAATGCTAAGTATGGAAAAAAAAGCACCAATCCCCAAAGGTCGGCTGCAGGAAGCTGACACTCGGATGAAACTTGTAGACCTCTTGTGTGAATACTACACGGAACATGATGCAGTGAATGTAGCTATATCGGTCCTTGAAAAGATCAGTTGCAGAGTTTCTGCTGATAAACTCAAGGAGGCAAGAAAGAAAGGTGAGAACACCTAATGTTCCTGCAACTTCTGAATCTCTCCCTCTTTTGAATATTCCCTGAAATGGGTGCAGGAGGAACAGCTACAATCTAATTATTAAAACTGGTTGGAAAATGGATCTATCTCATAAAAAATGTTTAGATTTTGAAATTTTGTTTCATCCCAAATTGAGACAGAAACTTAAACTTTTGCAGTTTTTCAAGAATTGAAATGTTCCAAAAAATGCTTCATTTTAAAAAATGTGAAATGTTTTCATTTTGACATTTCTATTTTTTTATCAAATATAAATATAAGGTCTGGTCTACACTATAGCCGTAAATCGGTACATCACTACGTCGCTCCGGGCAACGTGGTCATACCGACCTAACCCCCATGTACACAGCACTATGGCAGTGGTAGCCGACACAGCTACTGCCTTTCCGGAAGGCGGATTAACTAAGCTGACGGGAGAGCACTTCATTAAAGTGCTACAGTGGCACAGCATTATAAGAGTAGGCATGCTCTGAAATGCAATACATTTTGAAAAGACAAGTCATTTCCCAATAAAAAATCAAAACGTTCTCTTACAAAAAAATGTTGAAACAGGATGTTTCATCAAAATGCTCTTTCAACAAAAAATTCACCAGAATGGACATGTTCCCACAGAATGTTTAAATTTAGACAAACTGACATTTTCCTACAGAAAAATGTTCCATTGGAAAATTTTCAGCCAGATCTATTAAGGACAGATTAGTAGATCTGAGAACAGATTCAAAAGTCTGAGTGCTGGAATGCATCCGTTTAGATCAATGCATGGTGTTTCATAGTGTCTGTGTGATTGGATGGCCTCTTTTCTTGCAGTAATTCTTATTGATATATCCACAGATTAGCTCCAAAGTAAATAAATAAAAACTCAAATATGGGTATTAAAAACCACAGAACAACACATCCAATACTGGTTAAATCTTACTCCACTGACAGGACAACTTCAGTATATTCCCTTTTGTTGTTTTATTTTTTGTTGTATTTACCCAATCTCACACAACTGCATGTAGCCCTCCCCCAAGACAAGAAGTGTAACCCACTACACAGGGAACAAAATACAACAATACAGACCCCAACAACTGAAACACCACATCCAAAATAACAACGTAACAAATGGTGTCCTGTCCTGGTGGTGACAGGAAAAAAGGGCTCTAGGGAAGGAAAGGGTTACGGTTAACTAATAAATGCTGCCACATGAATAATACAATACATTCCCCACCTCCTGCCATTCACTACTGCACCACAACCCCCAGCTCCCTCCCCGGCTCCTTACCCAGAGATTAGTGTAGCAGTGCCACAAACATTGACCAGCTTAAAGAAAACAAAAGGGGACCTCTTATGATATTTTCACTCCTAGCACCATGGTTTGGAGTCCTGTGGAGGCTTCAGTTGGCCGGCACCGGTTTGGTTCTGTGCCTCCCTGCACACAGGTCTCCACAGGGCTGGAACTGTCTGACCGTGCGCTGCATCCCACAGTGGTTCAAAGACCCCCTTTGTGTGGAGTGGGAGTTAATCAGAGACTCCCTGAGCTGCTCAGTGTCTCCCCCAGCTCCTAATTCAGACAGCCCAAACTTGAAGCTAAAACTAGTCCCTTTGTCTCTGAGTCAGGCTGTCCCCTCCCACTGAGGGACTGAGTAGTCCTGGCTCATTACTGGCCCAGGAAACTGCCTCTATAAATCATTCCATACATCTCAAAACAGACTGAAAGGAATTTTACTGGACTATTCAGAAACATTCATCATTGTGGTGAGAATAAACTCTAGAATATAAATTTTCCTGCAAGAGACCTGTGCCTGTTCTCGCTTGTGGGATTTAGATGCCTCTGCTGCAAGCTCTTGAAGTCTTCGAGAGAGGAGCATGAGCAGAGAAGAAATAGGGTGTTGCTATGCTGGAAGGCATTAATGGGTGCCATCACCTGATTGTTTGCTCTAGAGACAACTTTAGAGATTCTTCAAGCTGTTGCTGTGCTAACTAGATGGCAGGGACTTCATGTGTTTCCCTTTCTTGGGTTTCCACTTTCCCCAGAAATCAATAGGGTTCCTGCCATTGATGCGATGAGCATTCTCTGAAATTTTGGGATTGGCTGCTGTGACAGGGTCAGGCCAGATGGCTACAGGAGAGTAATAGAAGGCAGATATATTAGCCCCAGGTTAAGTAGGTCCCTTTTCCCTGGGTAAGGTAACAAGGAAGGTTCCAGAACAATCAGGAACCTTCTGGAGACCATTAAGACTGACAGGCTGATTAGAACACCTGCAGCCAATCAAGAAGCTGCTAGAATCAATTAAGGCAGGCTAATCAGGGCACCTGTGTTTAAAAAGGAGCTCACTTCAGTTTGTGGTGCATGTGTGAGGAGCTGGGAGTGAGAATGCGTACTGTTGGAGGACTGAGGAGTACAAGCATTATCAGACACCAGGAGGAAGGTCCTATGGTGAGAATAGAGAAGGGGTTGGGAGGAGGCCATGGGGAAGTAGCCCAGGGAGTTGTAGCTGTCGCACAGCTGTTCCAGGAGGCACTCTAGACAGCTGCATTCCACAGGGCCCTGGGCTGGAACCCGGAGTAGAGGGTGGGCCCGTGTTCCCCGCAAACCTCCCAACTCCTGGTCAGACACAGGAGGCGTTGACTTGCACTGTTGGTTCATGAAAACGGCCAAACTGAGGGCTGCCGTGAAGCTCCAAGGCGAGCAAATCCACCAATAAGCGCAAGACCCACCAAGGTAGAGGAGGAACTTTGTCACACTGCCATGTTCAAAATTATCACATTACATATACACAGAAGGACAAACAGAGAAATGCCTTTGAATTGAGTGTAAGGCCTTCTCAATCTCGACCAGTAATATTCTACTACTGAGAAGTCCACTAAGAACTGCTCTCTTTCAAAATGGCTGCCATCTCCATCAGGACTGAAGTCCAAGCCCACAGTCAGGTGGCTATTTTGAGAAGGGCATCTATTTACCATTGTTCTCAGAGGGACTGAAGTCTCAGGCTGCTTTTAACAAATACGGGTGTTGGTCTCACTCTCATTGGAAAGTGGGTTTTTTGGCAGCGCTGCCACGGCAGCACTTTAATGCCTCAAATGTAGACAAAGCTGTAGAGAAGAATGTTCTGCACCAGCCTCTGCTGGCAGAAACTTTCAGTTATGAAAAAAGGAAAAAAAATAGTCCAGAATATTTATTTTCAAATATTACTTATTGCACTGGATTTACTCAACAGAGGAGAGAGTAAGGGGAAAACAGAGCTGTGTGTGGAAGGATACAAGAGGGAGAAATGAGAGAGAGAGAGTGTGTGTGTGTGTGTGTGAGAGAGAGAGAGGAAATGCGGGGTGCAGGAGGAAGGGTGAAACTGGAGCAAGTGTGTGCAAGGGACTATGGAGGACAGAAAGGAAGAGGATTTGGAGTATGCATGCAGGGGATGTAGGGAGGTGAAAGAGGCAGGGAACTTTTGGCACAGTTCTGTGTGAATCTGGTGATGCAAAGCATTTGCTAACCCAGTTTGACTAGACCATGTGCTCTGAGTGTGGAGTAGGGCAGCCAGAGTATGCCATTGAACCGGGCCTTAAAAATTAAATTAAAAAAGAATGTAAGGCTGATACTTCCTGTCTTCAGATTGGAGGGAGAGGGATGAAGACACTAGTGTGCCATGAGAGCAGAGAGGGTGACAACAGGGGGAGGGAAGGGGGAGCTAGTTTTTTAAAAAGAAATTCCACGATATGCCACCCCCAAACTTGGGCTAGTAGCAGGATTTGAACTCTGTTTCTATAAATCCCAAGCTCAGCTGGGACCTCCTCATTTGAGCTATACTCAGAAATAGTTTTTAGCTTTTGTCAAGGCTGAAATATCAATATGTTTACTCTCTTGAGCTGCTTATCTGTGGGGGAAAAAGGTCTGTTTAAAAAATTCTGTCCTGCTTTATAACATATAAAGAAGGCTTGAGTGTTTAAAGTGTTTTTTGTTCAACTCAAGCTTCTGATATACAGTTGCAAGAAAAGATATCTTCAGAACTAATGCCCCTTTAATTATAGGACTGAGAAAGCTTCCAAACCACTTATCTGGGCTTGCAGTGAGAGCCCTGCCAAAATTGGGGATGGCTAAATGCAGCAGTATTGAAATTTCTAATTTTTTTTTTTTAGAAGAAAACCCCCACTTTGTTTTGTTTTGTTCTTTGGTGGGTTGCTTCCAACCCTTTCAGATTGTTTGTTTGTTTTTTATAATAATACCCAGCTCTAATATAGGGCTTTTCATTAGCATATCTCAGTGCTCATATATCATTAAGAAAAACACTATGGCTATGTCTACATAGAAATGTAAGCCTAGGGTTCGTGGGATTTGAGTCAGCTGACCCATGCCAGGGAACCCTGGGTTTGAGCACCTACACTGCATTTTAACCCTAGGTTAAGGATTTTCTGACCTGTGCTTGAACCTAGGGTTCTAGACTCCATGCTGCAGTGCAAAGACCTGAGTCAAAGTAACCCTATCCCAGAGTGCCTGGTGCCCCCCCATCCCAGAGTCAGCACTCCAGCCCTACGAATATGTTCCATTGTGGGGAAAAACTAATGCCCACCCTGGGATGGGATTCAGGTGCCCATAAGGACACACGAGTACATCAACTGCATAATTAGCGCCTTTGGTGGCTGTCTCAGTAGAATGACTGCAGTTTGTGAAGGCTTGATACTGAACTACCATCTAATCTGAGAACTGGGCTCTCCACCTCTAGGCTGCGTCACACTGGCAGGAAAATGCCCATGTGCTCCTGTTCTGTGGATAATTACGATGTCAGTCTCCAGGGCAGCCAAACTATTAAATGAAACTTTGCAATTCTTAATTTTTAAAAATGGGCTATTCAATGAAGCTGTTTTTGTTTGGGTTTTGAAATTTATTTTAGTCTGTTTTGAAGTTTGACATAAAATGACGGTATCAGAGGAAAAACACCCCCTCCCCCAGGCTGGCTGCTGCCGGCTACGGACTGCTGCAGTGTTTCCCCAGGGCTTGGGGTGAAGTGTGCTCCCCCCAAGGATCCCTTATCCCTGCCCCCACTGCACCCCGGGAGGCAGAGATAAAGGATCCCTGGAGTTTGTGGGGAAGTTTTGGGACTGCTCCCACTCATTGCCCTCACAGGGCACGCTGCCCAGGCATCTCTACACATGCAGCCCCAGGGAGGGCAGTAGGGGCCTGGGAGCAAGGGTCAGAGAGTAGAGTGGGACCAAGTGGCTGCCCTGCAGGGAAGGGGGGCAGCAGAGTTCCCAGCTCAGCACAGCCAGAGGAGGGAGAAAGCCGAACATCCTGGCAGCTGGGAGCCGTCTCCCACCTCTCAGCTTTGTTCCTGGCAAGCTCTGCACAGCGGCAAGGAAGAGCTGGAGCCAAAGCCGCCGCCACCACCACCATAGGAGTGTGATGGGGTGCACTAGGCCCAGAGGCCCCCTGCTGGAGGCCTCAGGATCCTGCCACTCTTGTCCCAGGAAAGGAGTAGTAGGGGAGTCCTCCAAGCAGCTTCAGGGGACACAGCCAATCAAGGCACAGGAAGGCCATCTAAAAAGGACCTGCAAAGCCAGAGACAGGCAGTTCCTTGCTGGAGCCAGAGGACTGGCCAAAAGGAACTGCAGCACCATGGACAGATCAGTGCCAGCTGGGACTGGGGGAGCGAGAGAGCTCCTGGCTGGCTGCTGGCCCTGAACAGAGAAGAGCCCTGAGCTAAGGGTGAAGCACCGGTGAAGGCTGGGGCTGTGGGGAAGTGACCTAGGGAACTGAAAGCAGCTTAGTTAAAGGGACACAGTGGCGTGTGGCAGCTATTCTTAGGGTCTCTAGGCTGGGACTTGGAGTAATGGGCAGACTTGGGTGCCCCCCATAGGCCACTGGGAAAGTGGCCTATAATTGGACAGCCATAACTCTCAAGAAGGGGATCTGAACTACGTAGTGGCCTGGCTGAAGAGCTGGGGCCAGAAGGGCCCAGAGAGGACGTATCTATTGCTGCCAGGGAGAAGCCCTGGGGCTACAGCCTGATACCAGGACTGGAGCTATTTAAAGACTGAAGATGCACCCGACCAGAAGGGGCACTCGTGAGAGGTCAGTGCCAGGCCGTTACAAGGAGGCTGCGGGGAAGGTTTGTGGCTGGTTCCCACTTACCATCCTGACAGTGCCACAGCTGGGGCACCCCTGCAAACGCAGCCCCAGAGGGCTAGAGAGCAAGGGCCAGAGAGCACAGTGGGAACAAGCGACTGCCATGCAGCAAGGGGGAGCTGGAGCTGCCACCACTGAGGGAGGCAGTGGGGGAATTTGGGGGGGCTGACTCCCACTCAGTCCCCTGACAGTGCATGCAGCCCAGGCACCCCTGCACATGCAGCCCCAGAGGGGCTGGGGGCAAGGGCCGGAGAGTGGAGTAGGGACCAGGCAGCTGCCCTGCAGGGAGCGGGAGCAGCAGGGCTCCCGGCTCAGCATAGCCAGGAGAGGGAAGACTCCCAACATCCCAGTGGCTGGGAGCTGCCTCCTGTCTGGCAGCTTTGCCCCTTGGTTCGGGGAAGCTCTGTGCAGCAGCTAGGAGGAGCCAGAGCAGGAGCTGCTGCCACTGGGAGAGGAGCAGGGATCGTGTTTGGCCAGGCAGTAATGGAGCTTCCGGCTGCTGGGCTGGCTGCCTGCAGCGCTGCTCCTCTGCCACCAGGATCTCTGGGATACACCCAGAGGGCTTCCAGGACCCAAGTCAGGCCAGGGCTGCATGCACACAGGAAAGCAATAGGGCTTGGATCCTAGGTCCCAGCTTAACACGGGCTCAAACCCTCCAGCCCTGCAAGGTCCTGGGACCCTAGATCTGAGGCCTAGGTTAGCACAATTGGTGCATGGACACAAGGGGGGTTAGACTGAGCCCAGGCTTACATTGCTGTGTAGACATACCGTACGTGGCTACTGCAGTGGTTTTAAAAAAAAGAGTATTGCTTCTGGTGGACGTTTTGAACAAGTCATTGAACTAGTGTCGCCAAAGAAATTCTCTTTGCCTGCCTCAATCGTGGGTTTACTAGGGAGCTTATTACTGCAGAGAGCCCTGAATGAATGACTTGTCCCAACGTCCTGAACTGCGTGATACTCTGTGATTTTTGTTACACTAACATTCATGTGAAATTTCTCTTTCAGCTTTGGGTCCTCAGCAAACACCTGAAGCATCAGCAAATGGTATGTGACATTCAATAAGGAATTGCATTGCGTAATTACCAGTGATTACCAGCATTAGACTAGATCAGCCAGACATTGGGTTTACTTGCAGAAATAATAATTAACACCTGAGAGTGCAGTCTCATCAGATCACACCGCTTACGCAGGGTTGGATGGGGGATGAGGAAATGAATGGGGAGATCTCCAGGAAAGAATCAGGTGCTTCAGAACATGATGCTGGTGAGTAAGTGGAGCTCTTGTCTCAGGCAGTACTGACCCCGTGCAGCAGCATGATGCTGGAAGGCACTCTCCTGCTAGGGATGCTATCTTTTAAATGAGGTGAAATAAAGAGAGGTCAACATTTGTGGTCACTGAAGGTGCTATGGGACTTTTATAAACCTCTGAGCCCTGGACAAATTTTAGGTTCTATTTAGTTCTGTTCTTTGCACCTAAATTCCCATTACTGTTTCAGTTATACATGTCATCCATCACTTTGTTACAGAGTGCCATTGCGCACTGTTAAACACCTGACAAGTTTCATCCTAGATATAGCTACATTTCAGTAACCGATGAAGTGATTCTTATATATATGCATGGAAGGTCTGAGCCTACACTTTTCTCTCACATCACTGATTTCAATGGGACCACTGATGTGAGTAAGGACTGGGCCCAGAGTTAATTTATGTGGGGACACTTTATGATGCAAGGGACACTATAAACTTACAGTACCAGTATTACTGTTTAAATAGCTTTATTGTATCATTACAGTAATATCTAATGCTGCTTTTCACTAACTCAGCTTACAGAGTGAAGTATAGAGAACATACACGAAACAAATACAGCGTAATAAAAGACATGAACGCTCGTCTTGGTGAGAATGTGAAGCTAAACGAGAGATACACAAAGCTGATCCTTGTAAATGAACATAGTAACAAAAAGAAGAGAGAACATGAAATAGTGGCCTTGGGACGGAGACATGCAGAAATCATGGCTGAGCGTGCTAGTCCTATCACCATAGCCAATTTATTTGAATCTGATAAAGATGGACAGTCATCACAAATTGTCGTGCTGCAGGGAGCTGCTGGGATTGGAAAAACATTGACAACAAAAAAGATCATGTTGGACTGGGCAAATGGAGAACTGTATCAGAGCAAGTTTAATTATGTTTTCTACATAAATTGTAGGGAAATTAACTTTGTCAGAGAGCAGAGAAGTGTTGAAGATTTAATTTTAAAAAATTGTCCTGATCAAAATGCACCAACTAAAGAGATTCTGATGAATCCAGAAAAACTCCTGTTCATAATTGATGGTTTTGATAAACTGAGATTTTCCTTTAATCAACCAACAAGTAATCCATGCTCTGATCCCTGTGAGAAGCAGCCAGTGGAAATCATACTGAGCAGTTTATTCGGGAAAGAAATGCTTCTCAAATCATACTTAATAATTACTACAAGACCAGTTGCCCTGGAGAAACTCAAGCATTGTTTGAAACGTGAACGTTATGCAGAGATCCTGGGATTTTCTGCAGATGAGAGAGAAGACTATTTTTACAAGTTTTCTTTGGGAATGAAGAACAAGCAATAAAAGCCTTTAACTTTGTAAAAGAGAATGAAATGCTCTTCACCATGTGCTTTGTTCCCCTTGTGTGTTGGATCATCTGCACGGTTCTGAAACAACAGATGGAAGCAGGTGAAGATCTTGAACAAACTTCCAAAACAATCACTGGAGTGTACATGCTCTGTCTCTTCAGTTTATTAACGGGTCACAGCAGCAATTCAAAGCAACAGGTACATTGTAACTTGAAGGGACTTTGCTCCTTGGCTGCAGATGGAATCTGGAAGCAGAAATTACTGTTTGAGGAAGAAGATGTCAAGGAACACGGCTTAGATCAACCTGATTCCCTCTTTCTGCATGAAACTGTGTTTCAAAAAGACATTGACTGTGAATGTGTCTACAGCTTCATTCACTTGACTTTTCAAGAGTTTTTTGCAGCTTTGTTTTATGTGTTGGAGAAAGAAGAAACAGTGACAAATTCAGAAACTGCTATACAACCTGTGGAAAAACTGTTTGAAAAGTGTGGAAAATCTAGACCAGATTTAATGTTAACAGTGCGATTCCTGTTTGGTCTCTTAAATGAAGAGAGAATTAAGGACATGGAGAAAAGACTTAGCTGCAAAATTTCACTCAGAGTTAAAGAAAATTTACTAACGTGGGTTAAAGAAAAATCCCTTTTGTCATTGTTCAACTATGAGGAACAGGTAGAAGATGCCTCTCTCACTGAGACACAACTTGAAGCATTTCACTGTTTGTTTGAAATTCAAGAAAAAGAATTTGTGCAGAGTGCAATGAATCATTTCACTGAGCTAAAATTAACTGACCATAACTTTACCAAAATGGATCAAATTGTTCTTTTATTCTGTATAAAGAATTGCTGTACCCTGGAGTCATTTTGGCTACGGAATTGTTCATTTCAAATTGAAGACCTGAATGAAGATTCCCCAGGACCATCCAAGCATCCATGTCGGTAAGTGTATTCTGAGCTCCAAAAACACCTACATAATTTAAGTAGCAAAACATACATTTTATTTAAACATTGATTTTCCCCCTGGGTTTTCACTGCTCACAAATGGCTGAATGACCCATCCTAAAAGTGACTCCATTTAGTTACAGACACCCCAAATCTTAAAAGCATGGAAATAAGAAGTTAAAGGGAAAGACTTGTGTACTCCTTTGCACCTTCATGTTGTCTAAACACTGTCAATAAGATACTCCAGTGCTCCATTTGGCTTTTACCTCCATCTCCAACAGCTATCACAAGCAATACATACCCCATCTTCATCACACTTACACTCCAGTGCAAAACCTTATGGAGTGCTAGAGTGTGGAGCTGGAGAGAATGAGATATGAAGAGGTTGTGGATGGCTATGATCTCTTTAGAGATGGAACACTCTTCAGGACTTGAAATTAGACGTTTCTAACAATCAGAGGAGTGAAGTTCTGGAATAGCCTTCCAAGGGAAGCAGTGGGGACAAAAGACCTATCTGGCTTCAAGATTAAACTTGATAAGTTTATGGAGGAGATGGTATGATGGGATAACATGATTTTGGCAATTAATTGATCTTTAACTATTCATGGTAAATAGGCGCAATGGCCTGTGATTGGGATGTTAGATGGGGTGGGATCTTTGTTACTACAGAGAATTCTTTCCTGGGTATCTGGCTGGTGAATCTTGTCCACGTGTCAGGGTTCAGCTGATCGCCATATTTGGGGTCGGGAAGGAATTTTCCTCCAGGGCAGATTGGAAGAGGCCCTGGGGGGTTTTCGCCTTCCTCTGTAGCATGTGGCACGGCTCTCTTGCTGGAGGATTCTCTGCACCTTGAAGTCTTTAAACCATGATTTGAGGACTTGAATAGCTCAGACATAGGTGAGAGGTTTATTGCAGGAGTGGATGGGTGGGTGAGATTGGGTGGCCTGCATTGTGCAGGAGGTCAGACTAGATGATCATAATGGTCCCTTCTGACCTTAATATCTATGAGTCTATGAGGACTGTATCCTTCCCTATCCATGAGATACCAGAGTCTACCCCATCTATTCTAGCATGAAGATTCTTGTGTATGATGTTCTCATGGTCCCAAACATGTACCAGCAGGGTGTTTGGTGGTTGGGAGCAGAGAGGGAATGGCTTCTTAAAGTGAGGCTTCAGCCGGAAAACCAGGCATATTTGGAGGGAACAGGTTAAGTCAACTTGAAAAATGATTGGGTTTATTTGCCAATGAACTTGATGGGACCAAGGAACTGGTAGTCCAATTATGAGATGGCCAGTCCATGTGTGGGTGTTTTGCCAACCCAGGGTAGAACCAATTTTCTAAGAAAAAAGGGACTTTGCCCCATAGAGGCATGTTCTGCATTATTGTATGTGAGCTCTGCCTGATGTAGCAGTGAGGACCAATCATTCCAGTGCAATTTTATGTAGGATTGAAGATATTGTTCCAGGATCTGGTTGGTTCTTTCCATTTGATCTTTTGTCTGGGGGTAAAAGGTGGAAGAGAAACAGGAGCGGATATCCAATGCCCAGAGAGCTTCTTGCTGTAAGCAGGAGATAAATTATACACTGCGGTCAGGGATGATGTGCTCCAGGAGCACATGGAGATGGACAACTTGATCCACCCAGAGTCAGGCCAGTGCAGGTGATGAAGAGTGCCATCTTTGTCAGGTGGACCACTACTGTTAGAGTGGTCATGAACCCATTGGACTCAGGTAATTTTACTACAAAATCCAGGGTGGCAACTGTCCAGAGGCCGGATGGAGTCTTGAGGGTTTGCAGGAGTCTGAAGGGTTTATTGTGCAGTATTTTGGAATGGGCCCATACATTTCAAGAGACCCATAGGCCTCTGCTGTGGCCCATATGCAAAGCCACTGGAAGAGACAAGAGACTGGGCACTGAGTTTTAAAGTGGCCAAAATGTCCTGCCAGTGGGGAGTCATGACATACTTGTAGCCTTGGAGGCTGGAAGGGGGACATGTATATGCCCTTTCACATAGGTGTCCAGTCTTGGGCATTGTGGGGTTCCCTACTTATTGCTTCTGCTCATCAGGAGTGATCCCATGGGCTGAGACCAATTGTATGAGATTGAGCAGATCTTGGCGGGAAGCCATGCCCAGAAAGTTTTGAGGCTTGAAGATGCAGGAGGTTTTAGGATTCAAGTCCTGCAGGTCAGCATAATATTCTCCCTTCTGGGACAGAGTATTGGCTGTGCTATTTTGGTTCCTGGATGATAGAAAATCAAAGCACAAAAATAATGAGGCCTACCCAAGTTGCCATTGGTTGAGGACCTTGGCCCTATGCAGATATTCTAGATTCTTATGATGGTGTATGCCTGGATGGGGTATCAGCCCCTTATAGATCTTGGTGCCACTCTTCAAAGGTGATCTTAATTTCCAGGAGTCCTTTGTCTAAAATGTTGTAATTTTGCTCTGTGGATGAGAGTTTCCTGGAGTAAAAGGCCATAGATGAAGCATTGTTGAGGACCATGCCTTTGGGATATCACCACTCCAATTGCCAATTTGGAAGCATCCACTGCGATGATGAAGGCTTGTGTGGTGTCAAGGTGGGCCAATATGGGAGTGTTGATAAACGTGAGCTTTATTTGCTCAGAGGCCTGTTGGGCCTCGGGAAACCAGAGGAACCTGGTGTTTTTGCAGAGCAGGGCAGTGAAAGGGGTGATCTCCTCCAAGAACCTCAGGATGAACAGCTAATAGAAGTTTGCAAACCCCAGGAAATGTTGTAGTTTACAAACATTCCATGGTGCTGCCCACTTGAGGACTGCCTTTATCTTGTGTGAGTCCATTTTGATACCAGTGGGATGTAGGACGAACCTTAAGAATTCTATGGAGGACTGATCCAAGGCACATTTTTTTCTAGCTTAGCACAGAGGCCATGTTAACATAGCCTCTTCAGGATGGAGCAGACATGCATTGGTGCATTGTTTGGTGTCTGAAAAAAGAAGTATGTTATCCAGGTGTCCTACCACATATCGGTCCAGTGTGTCCCAAAGTACGTCAACAATAAAATGCTGGAAAGTTGCTGGTGCGTTTGTCAAATCAAAGGGCATCATGAGATACTTGTAGTGACTGTAATGTGTTTGAAAGAGTTTTCCATTCATCCCCAGCTCTAACACATACTAGGTTGTACACCGCCTGGAGGTCTAGCTTTGTATTTACTCAGGAGGTGCTCACACAATGCATTAGCTTGGGGATTAGTGGTAAAGGATATCAGTTTCTAATGGTGACCTGATTCAGGGCCCAATAATCCACACATAGTTGTAGGCTTCCATTTTTTTTTATTTAAATAAAGAGGATGGAGCCCCAGCAGGCCAGATGGACTTACAAATAAAGCTCTTGGCTTGGTTCACCTAAAGGTAGATGCGCAGCGTGGCCAGTTCACGCTCAGGCATGGCATCTATATTCCTGAACAGAATGTTTGTCCCTGGTTGTAACTCGATTGAGCAATCGTATTCCCTATGCAGGGGCAAAGCATCTGCATTTTTTCCCTCAAAGACAGCATTGTACTCACTGTATTTGGATGGAAGCTGAGGACCTCTATGCTTTGCTGGGGTTATACGGTTTCAACATATAGGACTCGATGGCCAAATTCAAGGATTCTGTGCCCCAGGAGTCCATACAGGAATTTTCAGCCATCATGGAAGAAAGCAAGGTAGTGGCCAGAGCCTCTTTCCAGGCGGCATTGGATGTGGCCAGTTCAGCTGCATGATTGATGGCGTTGGGGGTGACCATGTGATACAATTCCTGGCTGCAGTCCTCGGGGCTTTCACACGAGGTGCAGCAACCCATCCAGGACTTCCCCTTTTGAGGGCAATGCTCTGTTTTCAGAGCAGATGGATCCCAAGTTGCACAGCCTCAAGGATTCTATGTCCACATGAGAAATGATTAATTACATTAGAAAAGATGGTTATTAGTATAAGAATTGTAAGGTGGGTAAGGAACTGGCTAAAGAGGAGATGACAGTGGGTTATGCTGAAAGGTGAACGAGCGGGCTGGAGGGAGGTTACTACTGGAGTTCCTCGAGGATCAGTCTGGGGCTGATCTTTTTAAAATATTTTCATTAACATCCTTGACACAATGGCTGCATCTAAACTTGGAGTTAAGAGCGTGATTCCCAGCTCACATGGACATACTCACACTAGCTCTCATTATGCTAGCGTGAGTATGTCTATGTGAGCTGGGAATCACACCCCCAGCTCCAAGCATAGATATAACCCGCCTATGCATGTAGAAGCCTGAAAGGAAGATGTAGGTGTCTCATGACAGGGCTTGACATTTCTGGGAGAGCTCTGACTCGTTATAAGTGCTTGTTGAGTTTTACACAATATATGTGAGAGCAAGACCAAGAGATTCTCAGATAGGTTGGAGGGAGAGTGGAGAGATTTTTGGCTTGTTATGAACACCCAGAGAGCTTCCTCTAACCGGTGTCTCCATCACCAGGGAACACAGTGTCATGGATGCCTTGTGCACATGTTTTGACAGCAGAGCACTGGGCAGTTAAATGTGGAAGGATTAACAGCATCCCCAAAGCATGTATTTGCAAGAACATGGATCCTGAGGCTATTGCCACATCCATGCCCTATGCATGGTCCCATGCTGAGGTCTTGGACTTCCTTTCTGTTTGGAGAGAGGAGCATGTCCAGTCTCAACTCTATAGTAGTCATCAGGATGCCAAAATATACCAGCAGCTAGTGTAGCAAACGTGGGAGAAGGATACTGCTGGGTTGAGTTCCAGTCCCATGACAAAGTCAAAGAGCTGCAGCCAAACTATAGGAATATCAAGAAGAATGAGGGTTTTGATGATGTGACAAGTGCACATTCATACTACGAGAAGCTGCCCAAGACCAAGAGCCTGAACAGGAGGAGCAGATATGTACTTTCTGGGGAGCTAATCTATGTTCTATACAACAGCGCACATTCACTGCATGCTCCCCCAATTCATGTGCTCCCGTGGAAGTAGTGAAAGTACCCAAGTCTCATTGCCAAGGGATTGTGGGTGAAAATGAGGTGCTTTAAAGTGTTGAGTGCTGAGTGATTTTTTGAAAACCATAGTCTATGGAAACAGTCAATAGTAGTGCAAATAATAATAATTGTGTCTTTATCTTCCAATTCAGGGATGTGACTCCCATTATCTTAGATACAAGTAGGTTTAGTCACATGTGCTTTAGGTGACCCCATGATACTAGCAAAAGTTCTTAACTTATTAATTATGAATAACTTAATGAAAAAAAAGAAAAACATACCCAGGCAATGAACAATGGGTAATTTCAGTTGCAATTGTTCCATCTTTGAACAGAAATTACAGTGAGTCCACCTGTGGGGTGGAGGCACACTTTTTTAGATAAGTTAAAACAAAATAGATTTCCCCAAATTAATAGTGAATTTTATCTCAGTCTTATATATTTCCAGAAAAAAAGTTGAGAATACATATCCATAAAATTTAGGATAAAATACATAATGGATATTGAAACTATCCCTAAACCAAACTTTATCAAACCCAGGAACTTCAGAGTTACGGTTAAATTTAACATGTTTGGATTTATTTTAAGACCTAGAAATACATAGTTAGGGGACCTAGGCAACCTCAACTTTGCTCTGTAGTGACACCATGCAATAACCATGTGATTATGACTTAAAGCACCTGTAATCACAGTGTTATAGGATTCACAGTTTACGGAGACCAGTCCAGACCAGTGAGGGGTTCTGTCACCTCATAATGCCTTGCTGCTGTGGCTCGCAACCTGGGCTGCTCACAACCAGCCTACATAAGCATGCAGGTCACACCCTGAGTGTCTGTATATAGCTGCAGCCTGGGTCCAGCAGACTCTGACCCCAGAAGCCTGCAGCAAGATGCCAGTCACGCTCTGGATGCCACGAGCCTTGGTAACAGCCAGCAAGATGACCCCAACAGACTCCCAGTCCTGAATTTCCCCCAAACCATCTGTCCTGTAATGCGCAGCCCTCTCCTGGACAGTTCAGAGAAATAAGAAGGTTCATTAACTGGAGAGGACATTCGCTTTAGTACACTCACAGCACTGTTGGTTTAGATTAATAGTAAAAACAAGTTTTTGAACAAACACAGATAGGATTTTAAGTGAGTTCAAGTATAAGGAATAAAGTTAGAAAAATAGAAATAAAACAAAAGAAAATACACTTCTACAAGTCTAAAAACTTAATCTAGCAATGTACAATTTTTGCCTAAGCTTTCTCACCTATATTCAGTTCCCAGAGACATCAACCCCCCACCCCCTCCCAGGTTGAAGAAATATCTTTTTTCAGTATCAGCCAAATGGGATGAGGATGGTCTAGCCTAGCAGCCAGGGCCAGAGCTGTAGTCAGTTGTCAGAAGCCAAAGCCCATGGTAAAACTGGGAGGCAGAAACTGGTTACCAGAACCAAAGGTTGAGCTAGAGTCTGTAGTCAGGAGCCAGAGCCAAAGGTCAAAACCAGAGGTCAGGAACTGGAGCAGGCAGGGTATCAGGCAAGGACGAATTCAAGGCAAAGGGCAGAACAGAGGCAAGTTCGGGGGCAAGGCAGGAGCAGGCACAGTGGTGGGCATGAGCATTGAGAAGCCAGCAAGCTGCTATTATCACTGCTGGCTTAAGAACTAGCCTGCTGGCCTCTGCAGCCAATCAGGTTGGGTGGTGAATCAGGCACCCTGCTGCAGACCAGCTGTGGTGATGAGGCTCCCCAGAGACTAGCTTTGCTGCAGGCCCCGATTCCTGACATGACTGCCCCTTTGAGGGCACCATCTAGGGCCTCGGGACCTGGCTTCTCAGGATCAGTGTTGTGTGAGATGCGCAGAAGGATAAGGGTATGGATGTGGTCTGTGGGATCCCATGAACGCTCATCTGGGCCATGCCCAGCCCAGTCAACTAGACAGTGTAGTTTTCCCTGGACCTGACAAGAATCTAGAATCTGTCAAACCACATTTTCTTCTTGGCCCTGAATTGTTATAGATGGAGGAGAGGGAGCATGTAGTGGTTTTGTACAGTCACCTTGTCCAGGGCCCAATAGTCAATACGTGGCCACAAGAAGCCATCTTTCTTCTTGTTGAAAAAGACTGGAGCACCTGTTAGGTATGTGGATGGGCGGATGAAACCCTTCTGAAGGTTCTGCCACAAATACAGGTGCAAATACAGTCCAGAGTTTAGGAAAAATGTCTTAACAGTCAGGGTGATTAAGCACTGGAATAAATTGTCTCGGGAGGTTGTGGAATCTCCATCACTGGAGATTTTTAAGAGCAGGTTAGACAAACACCTATCCAGGATGGTCTAGATGGTGCTTGGTCCTGCCATGAGTGCAGGGGACTGGACTAGGTGATCTCTTGAGGTCCCTTCCAGTCCTATGATTCTATGATCATTTGGACAATTGTAAATCTGATGTGGGGTCAGGATGTCCGCCTTCCCCTTATCAGAAACATTAGCTGAGTCATGGTATTTGTGGGGGATCTTGGCCACAGCAGGTGGGGCCACGCAGGGCACTGAGGGTCCTGCTAGTCTTGCTGTCTGAGGGTCAGGATCTTCCAGTAGATGACATGAATCACAGACTGTAATGGTGTGTTTCTAAGATCCTGGGAGGCACGATAGCCAGCAATGCCTGGAATCAAAGTGTAGGGTCCTCTTCTGCCAGTGAATGTGGAGGTCATGGGTGGTAAGCCAGGGCATACCTAGGGTAACTGGAGCATGAGGGGGCAGGATTAATCCAAATTGTAGGGTTTTCTGATGTCCCCCCAGAGGGTGATAACTGTTACTGGCATGGTCTGGCAGGTTACAGGTCCTGAGGAGAGGAGAGACCCATCAATAGTCTCAACCGTATCTGGAGGGTCCTTCCATAGGATGTGAACCGCATGGGTCTTAACAAAGTTTATATCCATGAAGTTACCTAGAGGCCCCAACTAGGGCCTCTAGGGGGATCTCAGAGCTTACCAGCAGTCGAATTAATAGAGGTGTCCGGAGCTGCACTGGAAGCTGACTTGGGGTCTCTTCGCTGTGCTGACTGTGGCCCATGGGTGCAGGGAACTGCTGGAGAGGGGACAAGAACAGCTCAGTCTGGGCCCCGCCTCAAGGGCTGGGGACCTGGCATTTCCCAGCCCTGGTTCCACCCAAATCTTTGCCAAATATATCAAGGCAAGATGGCTGGATCCCCCACAACATAGGCACAAGCCTGAAACTGGCATTGGTGCTTCTCCAATCAGAGAGGTGCAGGCAAACCTGCTGGTCCTGCATGAGCTCTGATGCTGGGGAAGACCTGTGTACCTGGGGTGTCAGAGGCCAGAGGGGTGGCACCTTCTGGAAAAATAGAGGTATGCTCACAACACCGCTCTGTGAGGTGATCATCAGTTGTGATGCACAATTCAATCAGGCTGTGCAAACTGGATGGAGGCTCCACCTTAATTGCCTCGTTTCCACCCAGGAGGAAATGGTGGTGCTGGGCTGCCTCATTCCACCCGGTGTCAGAAGCAAAAAGACAAAATTCAGCTGTGTACTTGGCTATGGGCTGATCCCCTGCTGTAAGGGCTGCCTCGGCGGTCTGCACTCAATTGGGGTCACCAAAGATGATGGACACAGCATGAACAAATTCCTTTAATTGCTGCAAGAGGGGCTGGACTGTTCTAGATGTGGGGAAGCCCAGGCGAAGATTTCCCCATTCAACAAACTTAAGATGAGCCCCACCTGGGCCTGGTCCCTGGGGAATGATCAGGGTCATAGGGGGTACAGAAGCTGACATTGGTTCAGGAATCCCCAAAACTTGTCCCAACCTCCATCAAATATGTCTTTGTCTCGAGGAGGGGCACATTTGGAGGATCCAGTTGAGCAATCAGTGCCTGCAGAGCCACATTCTGCGATTGCAGGGTTGTTAGTTGCACCTGCAGGTTCTGGACAACGTCTACCCGTTCCACTGGGGCCTTAGTAGAGTCCATGCTAGTGCTGAGAGCTGCTACCCCCAATTTTATGGGCTTTTCAGTCTGTCAGCTAGCCAGGATGAGGCCGGTCTAGCCTAATGGGCAGATCAGGCAGCAGGCCTAGTGGCTGGGGTCAGAGCCATAGTCAGTTGTTGGGTGCCAAAGCCAAGGGTTAAAACTGGAAGGCAGAAACTGGGTACCAGAGCCAAGGGTCAAAACCAGAGGTCAGGAATGGGAGCGGGCAGGGTATCAGGCAAGGCTGGGTGCAAGGCAGGAGCAGGCACAGTGGTGGACATGCGCATTGAGAAGCTAGTGAGCTGCTGGTGCTGCTGGCTTAAGAGCCCGCCTGCTGGCCTGAGCAGCCAGTCAGGTTGCGTGGCTAATCCAGCAGCCTGCTGCGGGCCAGCTGTGCTGATGAGGCTGCTCAGAGACTAGCTCTGCTGCAGGCCCTGGTTCCTGGCATGCAGCCTGCAGAACTCTGCCTCCTGCATCTGTCCAGTGATGGATGCCAAAAATGGCTTTCTGCTTCTCCTTGTATCTCCTACGCTTCCTTGTTACAAGAGGCAAAAGGAAGCCCAGCAGCAGAGTGGGGGCTGTCCAGTTTATTGCGCTGAATGCAGCATGTATGATTACCTGCCCTGTGGGCGGGTGGTATATGTGTGCATTCGGTGGAAGGAGCTCCTGGCCCTCAGAGACCGCGTACGGGCTTTGGAGGCCAGGGTAGCGGAACTGGAGGAGCTAAGGGAGGCAGAGAGGTATGTTGATGAGGCTTTTCAGGACACTGAAGATTTGTCCCACCTCCAGTCAGACAGCCCCTGCGCTGTTAAGGAGGATGAAAGGCCCAGGGAAGTAGAGCAGTCAATGGGAGCAGAGGGAAACCTTCCCATAGTTGGGACCCTCCTTCCAGATGGTGTTGGGGTATCCTCTTGCACTGAGGTTACCTCTCCGGGGGGAGGAAACTCTGGTCATTAGGAAAAGGCAGGTGTCAGTAATGGGAGATTCAGTCATTAGAAACTTAGATAGTTGGGTTTGTGATTGACCGTCAGAACCGTATGGTGACTTGCCTGCCTGGTGTGAAGGTTGTGGATCTCTCGAGACATCTAGATAGACTTATGTGTCGAGCTGGGGAGGAGCCGGTGGTCGTGGTACATGTAGGTACCAATGACATACGGAAGGGTAGGAGAGACATCCTGGAGGCCAAATTTAGGCTGCTAGAGAAGAGACTGAAAGCCAGGACCTCTATGGTGACATTCTCAGAAATGCTCCCAGTTCCACGCGCAGGGCCAGGTAGGCAGGCAGAGCTTCAGAGTCTCAATGCGAGGATGAAATGATGATGTAGAGAGGAGGGGTTTAGATTTATTCGGAACTGAGGAAACTTTTGGGATGGGGGAGCCTATACAGGAGGGATGGGCTCCACCTAAACCAAAGTGGATCCAAACAGCTGGCACTTCACATTAAAAAGGTTGCAGAGCAGTTTTTACACTAAGAGATGGGGGGAAAGCCAATGGCTGCAGAGGCACATGTGGATCGGACAGAGACATCTCTTAGAGGAGAGTCTATGGATAGAGATTCTCTAGGTTTTAGTCAGGAGGAGGATGGAAGAGGATAAAGTAGGGGCCAGATCAGACAAGAAACATTCACATAAAAAAAGAATCCGACACATCAGAAGAGGGCAGACAAATAAACAGTGACAAGTTTTTAAAGTGCCTGTACACAAATGCTAGAAGTCTAAATAATAAGATGGGTGAACTAGAGTGCCTCGTGTTAAAGAGGATATTGAAATAATAGGCATCACAGAAACTTGGAGTGAGGACAATCAGTGGGACACAATCATTCCGGGGTACAAAATATATTGGAAGGACAGAACAGGTCGTGCAGCGGGGGTGGGGGGGGGGGTGGCACTATATGTGAAAGAAAATGTAGAATCAAATGAAGTAAAAATCTTAAATGAATCCACATGTTCCATAGAATATCTATGGATAGTAATTTCATGTTCTAATAAGAATATAACATTAGGGATCTATTATCGACCACCTGACCAGGACAGTGATAGTGACAATGAAATGCTCAGGGAGATTAGAGAGGCTATCAAAATTAAGAACTCAATAATAGTGTGGAATTTCAATTATCCCCATATTGACTGGGAACATGTCACCTCAGGGTGAAATGCAAAGAGAAAATTTCTCGATACTTTAAATGACTGCTTCTTGGAGCAGCTGGTACGGGAACCCACAAGGGGAAAGGCAACTCTCAATTTAGTCTTGAGTGGAGTGCAGGATCTGGTCCAAGAGGTAACTATAACAGGACCACTTGGAAATAGTGACCATAATATAACAACATTTAACATTCCTGTGGTGGGAAGAACACTTCAACAGCCCAGCACTGTGGCATTTAATTTCAGAAAGGGGAACTATGCAAAAATGAGGAGGTTAGTTAAACAGAAATTAAAAGGTACAGTGACTAGAGTGAAATCCCTGCAAGCTGCATGGACACTTTTCAAAGACACCATAATATAGGCCCAACTTAAATGTATACCCCAAATTAAAAAAAACACAGTAAAAAACTAAAAAAGAGCCATGGTGGCTCAACAACCATGTGAAAAAAGCAGTGAGAGATAAAAAGGCATCTTTTAAAAAGTGGAAGTCAGATCCTAGTGAGGTAAATAGAAAGGAGCATAAACACTGCCAAATTAAGTGTACAAATGTAATAAGAAAAGCCAAAAAGGAGTCTGAAGAATGTTACCTGAAATTGGGCCAGCTAGTAAGCTTAGGGAGGACTAATGACCCACCAGACTTTGGCAGAAAGCAGCATGTTTATTATACAGATAGCTAAGCTCAAAAGAAGTGGGGAGGGTGTCACACTCACACTTGCATACTCACGCTCCCAGGACAGGCACAGCTCTGGAGATGTCAGGATTCTTCAGGGGAAGTGTATGAAGGTAAGTCTTCCTGAGGCACGATGGAATGCAATGCAGTGAACCGCGGTCCAGGCGAAGGGCCTTCACGGGAGGTACAAGCTTGTGAGTGCACTCCTGAGCAAATGGCCCCTTCCCCTTTTAAGGACCTGCTCCTCATGGCCTGCAACTAGAGATGACTTGGCCGCGTCCGGTTGGTTACACTCCACCTCGGCCAGTGTCCATGCATTGGGTGTGTGAGTGCTGCCTAATTAGAGTCCAAGACACCTTGTCTACCTGTGAGCTTTTCTGATCTTCCAGCTGTTCAACCAGCCCATTCATCCCACAAGCATTCCAGGAGGGACGGGGAGGAGGAAAGCTACTTCACAGGTATTCAAAGAGGGAGGGGAGACAAAAGGTGGGGGCGAAGTGTAACAGACCTTTTGAGCATACAGGTTATACATAGCATAGTCATACAGAGCATACAGATCACTGCTGCTCCTACAACATTCTGCCCCTTGATCTATGATCATTACAGTAGTTGTTGTCATTGTAGGGCACAGGTGATCTGTTGCAAACAAACCAAACAATCATAACCAGGTGAATATAACTAAAACCATTACAATTGACTAAACACCAGATATAATGGAAACACAAATGCAAACAATCACAATTATAATAATTGGGAATACAATAAAACCATCACCATTACAATAATTGGGTACATTGACAGACAAAATGAGGCCCAAGTTTGATGCTGCAATAGCCATCAAACAAAGTCAACCCTAACCCTTAAGTACACACAACAAATAAGATTTGTAGGAGTACCACAGTTGTAAAGTGGAATTAACAATAAAAGAAAATGTAGCTAACAATACAAATGTATCAATAACAAAACTTAACAAAATGATTATTAGAGAACCTAACAAAAAATAAACCTGATGCATTGGGGACCAAAGTCTTTTGGACAGAGGTGGATGTGATTGGTAATTTGGTTGGCGATGGGGGAAGTAGAGAGAGGAAAAGGTATTTACCCTGTCTAGTGTAGTATCCCCTCTCTCTCTGGACCCAATGCTAGCACAGGACACCCACCAGAGACAGACAAAGAACATGTAACACAGAACATGCAACACAGACTTTGTCGGGACACTATAACCATGGTATTTTTATAACTCTTCAGCTGGTACCAGCTCTCCTGATGTTCCAATTCGGAAGCTGAAAGATAGAAGCTTAGAAACATATTAGCACAGTGCTCCCACCGCAGCAGACCCTACTCGTTTGAGTTGTCTGCGGTGTACCCATTTTCCCTCCCTCTGGGGTTTTATCTATGCCACCCAGGGTTTTTGCTAACTTTATTGCTTGCACGGGAGTCAACTCAGTCTCTGCCAGAGTGTGTCCGGTTCTTGGGGCTGCCCTGCCCCCTGCGGGTGCAGGCCCATAGTTTCGGACCACCCTCCAGAGCGCCACAACACGGTGTCTGGGGTCCGGCCATCCGGGGGATCCGGCAGTCCAGGGGGTCCGGATCATACCAGATATCCCTGTCCCAATCATCATATGGTCCTGCACCCCCTTGGGTTTTCACCCCACTGGCAGAGACCTGGGCTGAATAAGCCTCCCGGACCCTGTTCTCCTGGGCGGACCCCTCCAGGACCAGATCCTTCAGGCAGGTAACTGCCTGGCTCAGAGCGGCATTCTCTACTTCCACCTGCTCCCACTCCTCCTCTGCTGCCACCACCTATACTGAGGCCACGGAGAGGGAAGACGCCTGGGCGCTAGCAGTCAGAGCCTGCACCTTCCCCATATCCCGTTCCTTCTCCAACTCATGAATTGTACTCTCAGGTGGAACCACCCCTGGCATCCAGGGGTCTGCCCTTTCTTTTGGAGCCATTCTAACAACACCCCAGGCGGCGGCGCCGCTCCCCAAGGCGGGGTGTCTTTTAGCTAGGGCTGCTTCGCCTTTTTCTTTCCCTTGCCCCACAGTGGCACACTTAGTAGCGGCGTCCTTTTCTCCCTGCAGTGGGTTGCTAGCTTACCACCTTTTACACAGGCTTGAGCCAGACCCGCTCAAGAAGCTATTAGGGGGCACCAGGGGATTTACACCTAATTCTCTCCCTTGCCCTACACCGGCACTCAACCGTGGCATTCTTTTCTCCCTGCAGTAGGTTGCTAGCCTACCACTTTTTCATGCAGGCTTGAGCCAGACCCACTCAAGAGACTACCGGGGGGCACCAAGGGACCCCTACTCTTGGGTCAAATCCTCCACTAAGCTGCCTGCATTCTCCACCATTAATGTTACCCGAAATTGGGCCAGCTAGTAAGCTTAGGGAGAGCTAATGACCCACCAGAGTTTGGCAGAAAGCAGCATGTTTGTTATTCTGATAGCTAAGCTCAAAAGAAAAGGGGGGGGGGATTCATCCCACAAGCATTCCAGGAGGGAGGGGGAGGAGGAAAGCCACTTCACAGGTATTCAAAGAGGGAGGGGAGACAAAAGGAGGGTGTGGGGGGGAAGTGTAACAGACCTTTTGAGCATACAGGTTATACATAGCATAGTCATACAGAGCATACCGATCACTGCTGCTCCTACAACAAAGAACAGCTAGCCAAAAACTCAAAAGGTAATAACAAAATGTTTTTTAAGTACATCAGAAACAGGAAGTCTGCTAAACAACCAGTGGGGCCCCTGGATGATCAAGATACAAAAGGAGCACTTAAAGACGATAAAGTCATTGTGGAGAAACTAAATGAATTCTTTGCTTCACTCTTCATGGCTGAGGATGTTAGGGAGATTCCCAAACCTGAGCCGGCTTTTGTTGGTGACAAATCTGAGGAATTGTCACAGGTTGAGGTGTCACTAGAGGAGGTTTTGGAATTAATTGAGAAACTTAACAGTAACAAGTCACCGGGACCAGATGGCATTCACCCAAGAGTTCTGAAAGAACTCAAATGTGAAATTACAGAATTATTAACTATGGTTTGTAATCTGTCCTTTAAATCAGCTTCTGTACCCAATGACTGGAAGATAGCTAATATAATGCCGACATTTAAAAAGGGCTCTAGAGGTGATCCCGGCAATTACAGACGGGTAAGTCTAACGTCAGTACCGGGCAAATTAGTTGAAACAATAGTAATATGGCTAAGCAGACCTTTTATTTCGGCCCTACTTTACTTGGATACCTAAATATATATTGATCACTTCTAAATACTTATCAATCTTATATTTATATGATCCTTAAATCTATTTAGCATGCAGTGATTATATATAACATGATATATGAGTTAATCGTAACATCACACAACATACAAAGAATAGGGTTGCCAGGTGTCCGGTTTTCGACCGGAACGCCCGGTCAAAAAGGGACCCTGGTGGCTCCAGTAAGCACCCCTGACTGGACCGTTAAAAGTCCAATCAGCGGCACAGCGGGGCTAAGGCAGGATCCCTGACTGCCATGGTTCCGCGCAGCTCCCAGAAGCAGTGGCATGTCCCCCCTCCAGCTCCTATGTGTAGGGGCAGCCAGGGGGTTCCACACGCTGCCCATGCTGCAAGCGCCAGCTTTGCTGTTCCACGGCCAGTGGGAGCTGTAGGGTAAGTGTCAACACACGGGGCGGTGTGCAGAGCCATCTGACCACACCTCCGCATAGGAGCCAGAGTGTGGACATGCTGCTCCTTCTGGGAGCAGCCTGAGATAAGTGCTGCCCAGAGTCTGCATCCCTGACCCCCTTCCGCACCCCAAGCTGCTGCCCCAGCCATGATCCCCCTCCTGCCCTCCAAACCCTCGATCCCAGGCCGGAGCACCGTCCTGCACCCCAAACCCCTCATCCCCAGCCCAGAGCCCACACCCCTAGCCAGAGCCCTCACCCCCTTGTGCCCCAACCCCCTGCCCAAGCCCTGATCCCCCTCCTGCCCTCTGAATCCCTTGGTCCCAGCCTGGAGCCCCCTCCTGCACCTCAAATCCCTCATCCCTGGCCCCACACCAAAGCCCACACCCCCAGCTGGAGCTCTCATCCCCCCGCACCCCAACCCCCTTCCCCAGCCTGGTGAAAATGAGCGAGTGAGTGAGGGTGGGTAGAGAAAATGACAGAGGGAAGGGGGGTGGAGTGAGCAGGGGTGGGGCCTCAGAGAAGGGGTGTGTCAGGTCCTCGGAGACTTGTGGGGAGAGAGAGAGAGAGAGAGATATGCCCTTTCATGTAGGTACCTTGTTTTAACATCGGGGGTTCCCTACTTACGGTTTCTGCTCAACAGGAGAGATACTGTGCTCTAGGTCCGATCATATGGGGGTGAGCAGGTTTTGGCAGGGACCTATCCCCAGAGAGTTATGAGGCTTGAGGATGCAGGAGGTTTTAGGTTTCGAGTCTTTAGGTCAGCATTATATTCTCCCTTCTGGGACAGAGCGCTGGCCTTGCTATTTTCAGTTCCTGGATGATAGAAGATTAGAAAATCAGAGCAAAAAAAGAATAAGGCCTAACCAAGTTGTCGTTGGCTGAGGACCTTAGCCTTATGTACATATTCTAGTGTACACCTGGATGCAGTACCAGGCCCCTTCTAGATAGTGATGCCACTCTTCAAAGGCAATCTTAATTGCCAGGAGTTCTTTGTCTAAAATGCTGTAATTTTGCTGTGTGGTGTGAATTTTCTGAAGTAAAAGGTCCATAGATGTAGCAATTGTTGATGACCGTGCCTTTGGGATAGCACCACTCCAATTGCCAAGCTGGAAGCATCCACTTCAATAGTGAAGGCTTGCGTGGTGTCAGGGTGGACCAATATGGGAGTGGTGATAAACGTGAGTTTTATTTTCTTAAAGGCCTGTTGGGCCTTGGGAGAGCAGAGGATCCCTGTGTTTTTCTGGAGCAGGGCAGTAAGGGGGCAATCCGCTCTGAAAATATCAGCATGAACCACAAATAGAAGTTTGCAAACCCCAGGAAATGGTGTAGTTCATGAACATTCTATGGTACTGCCTATTTGAGGACTGCCTTTACCTTGTGTGGGTCTATTTCAATACCAGTGGGACATAGGATGAAGCCTAAGAAATCTATGCAGGACTGATCAAAGGTTAATTTTTCTAGCTTAGCGCAGAGGCCATGTTAGTGTAGCCTCTTCAGGATGGAACAAAGTACATGGTTGTTATTCAGCGTTGTCCAAAAAAATAAATATGTTATCCAGGTATGCT
Organism: Natator depressus; assembly: GCF_965152275.1. Taxonomy (NCBI): domain Eukaryota; kingdom Metazoa; phylum Chordata; order Testudines; family Cheloniidae; genus Natator; species Natator depressus. Next base: position 18,078,761 of record NC_134239.1, read on the forward strand.
ATGATGTATTGGTCCAGAGTGTCCCAAAGTATGTCAATAATAAAATGCTGGAAGGTTGCAGGTGCATTTGTCAAACCAAAGGACATCATGAGCCACTTATAGTGACCGTAATGAGTTCAAAAGACAAGCCTTCCATTCGTCCCTAGCTCCAACATTTACTAGGTTGTACTCCCACCGGAGGTCTAGCTTTGTGTATACCCAAGCGGTGATTACATGGTCCGTTCGTTCGGGAATTAGTGGTAAGAGGTATCAGTTTCTACTGGTGACCTGTATCAGGACCCAGTAGTTTGCACATAGTTGGATTCTTCTATTCTTTTTTTTTTTTTTCAAACTAAGAGGACTAGCACCCCAGCAGGCCAGGTGAACTTCCAAATAAAGTCCTTGGCTAGGTTATCCTGAAGGTAAGTGCACAGTGCAGCCATCTCAGGCTCAGACATGGCGTATATACAGTATGCCTGAACAGAATGTTTGCCCCTGGTTGTAACTCGATTGGGCAATCATAGTCCCTGTGCTGGGGCAGGGAGTCTGTTTTTTTTCTCCCAAAGACATCACTGAAGTCACTGTATTTGGATGGAAGTTGAGGACCAGTTTAGTGGGTGGCTCTACCAGGTCAGCTACCCTGTCTTGAGACCACCAGGGAACTACTGTCCACTGCCCACTTCCTGCCACTGGGCAGTGCTGCTGGCATAATCCTGAGCGAAAGTTGACTTTTAGTGCACATTAGCAGAGAAAGACGTTGTGGAGGGCCAGTCATGAGATTCCCAGAATGAGAGGGAAGTGTGGGAAATGGATGGCATTGAACTGTAGGGTCTCTCAATGCCTTTGGATAGTAACCTTGAGAGGAACAGTTTCCGCAGCCACTGGCCCAGAGAATAAGAGGGAACCATTGAGTCCAGAATGGGCTTGGGCCACAGGGGAATCTCTAGTGCCCAGGCTGGTTTTGAGGTGATAATGCTGTATGCTGAGCCAAAGGCAGTGAAGGCCCACTGTGGAAGGAGTGGTTGGGGATGCTCTGGGATTCATAACTCAATTGGTATTTATAGGTGTGATGCCAATCAAATGGAACTGGCACACGTTCCGATCAGTTTAGGACTTAGGGAGATACACTGTCAGGATGCCCAGGCTAGCCTCCTTTGAGCCTGGGGTGGTTTTTTCCCCAGATTCATTTGGGGTTAGGTCCTCATGAGACAAGTGAAGATAATGTGGCCTGCCTAACAGCGGGCCAGGTCGACCTGCACAGCTCAGTTGATGGAGTAGAATTTGATAATGGGGAACATGACTGTGATGCCCCTCTTCTTTCTTTCTGTCACTCACGTAGACTATTGTCTATCCAAATAACAAGATCTACAAAGGTGTCCATCCTTGACCTTGTCCTGCAAGCCCCATCAAAACTGAAACAATTGGGATGCACCACTCCACTCTATGTCCAATATGAGGCAGTAGAAGTGAGCTGTTTAGAAAACAGCTGTGCTTGATCTCTGTCGGAGTTTCTTCAGGGTAGCCTCAGTGGAGTGGTCGTGGTTGGGTCATCAAAGATTCCTCAGCCATCCTATGGATCACGACCCAGGAGAGGGGCCTTCCAATCTACCCAAGGCCTCAGGGGACCCATGCCCTGATGTGGAGATCCCCGTGGAGGATGTCCAGGCAGAGTTGGAGCGCAATGGGGACTTTCTCCACAAACAGAGGGAGGACCCTACCTTAACCCCAGCCTGGGAACAGGCATCTAGCCCAAACCAAGAAGGAGGTGTCACCCCTCAGCCATCTCAGGGATCCCAGTTCGAGGTACAGAGGGACTGTCTCTACTGGGTAGTGAAGGACCCACAGACCCAGGAGAACATCTGACAGTTGCTGGTCCCCCTCAGGTTGCAGCGGGGCCTCCTGTACTTGGCTCACGCGATGCACTGGGTGGGACACCTGGGGCTGGAAAAGAGCCTCCTGAGGGTGGCGTGCAGGTTCTTCTGGCCAAACATACATCAGGAGGTGAAGGACTATTGTGACTGCTGTTCTGAGTGGCAATGAGCTGGACTGAAGGGGGTACGACAGGCACCCCTCATCCCCGTTCCCATGGTTGGCATACCTTTGAAATGCATCAGTATGGACCTCATAGGACCACTGGAGTGGAGTAGAGCAGGAAACTACTGTATTCCAGCAGTTGTTGACTGTGTGACCTGGTATCCCAAGGCCGGCCCCTTACGCATGGCCCTGGCTTCCAGTGTTGCCACATAGCTCATGAAGATCTTCACCAGGGTTGGAATGCCCCGAGAAGTATTAACTGACCAACGTCTCATCATGGCTGATCTCAGATTTATGTCAAAAACTGTTGAACATTCGAGCATTTAGGACTTCAGTGTACCACCCCCAGACAGACGGGCCCGTGAAGAGATTTAATGGGACCCTAAAGGTGATGCTGTGCAAATTTATGGAGGACAACCCTCAACACTGGGACACGCTACTACCCACCTTGTTCTTCTCCATGCGGGAAGTTCCATGGGCCTCAACCAGGTTCTCCCCCATTGAACTCCAGTATGGGAGACAACCCAGGGGAATCCTCAGTCTCCTAAGAGAAGACTGGGAGGAACAAGAAACTCGGGTCCTGGGATCAGCACGATAGGTGTTGCAACTATGAGAATGACTCCGAACCCTGGGGGCCCTCACTCAAGAGAGCCTACCCCAGGCTCAACAGGCCCAGAAGCAGCAATATAACCAGTGGACAAAGGTACACAGTTTTGAACCTGGAGGCCGTGTTCTGCTGTTGTTACCCTCTGCAGAGTCCAAACGCTTGGCTGCGTGGCAGGGGTCCTTTGAGGTCACATGCAGGGTTGGGCCGGTAGACTACAAGATCTGTCTGCCCGGATGGTGGAAAGAAGTGTGCACCTACCATGTTAACTGTTGAAAGCCTGGAGGGCCAGGGAAGCTTGTTCATCGCCCCTTACACCATAGAACCTGAATTGGGGCCTCTAGTCAGTGAGCCCCTAGATTCAAAGCCCATCACAATGGGAATAGAGCTCAGCCCTGAACAATAGGGACAGCTGCAGCAACTGGTGCAGACCTTTCCGGATGTCTTGTCGGCCCAACCAAGATGGATGGCTGTCATGAGCCAGCACATCGTTATGACCCTGGGGCAAGAGGTGTGGGATGACCACTGGCCCCTATCTAGAAAGATGTGGGATGACATCTGCAATAACTTGGAGACGCTGCTTGAGCTGGGAGTAGTGGAGGAATTGTGAAGTGAATGGCGAAGCCTGATTGTTTAGTTCCCCAAGCCAGACAGGGCCATTCAATTCTGTATTGATTTTTGAAAGGTTAACGCCATCTCCTGATTTGACACATATCCAGTGATGCAAGTAGAAGAACTCCTAGAGCAGCTAGGCAGAGCCAAATTCTTGTCTACACTGGACCTGACGAATGAATATTGGCAAATATCCCTGACACCCAATTCCCCAGCAAAAACAGCCTTCCATACACCATTCAACCTATTCCAGTTTGTAACAATGCCACTAGGATGACACGGGGGGTCGTCACATTCCAGTGGTCGATGAACCGAGTCTTGCTGCCTCACAACCAGTATGCAGCCACCTATGTAAACAACAACGTAATCTACAGTGGCAGTTGGGAGGACCACCTTCAGCAACTCTCCAATGTACTAAGGGCCCTTAGGGAAGCTGGGCTCACGGTCAGCCCAGCAAAATGCTACCTTGGACAGAGAGAGGTGACCTACTTAGGGTACATAGTGGGAGGGGGAAATTACGACCCTGGTCAGTAAGGTGCAAGCCCTATAGGACACTCTGACACCAACGATGAAGAAACAGGTGCAGGAGTTCCTTGGGTTGGCCAGATACTACCACCACTTCATGCCGGGCTTCGCGACACTGGTGGCCCCCATTTTGGACCTGACTAGGAACTGCCGGCCCCAAGAGGTACAGTGGTCTGATGAATGCAAGGAGGCCTTCCAGCCCCTCAAGGAACAGCTGGCCTAGGAACCATTCCTTGCACACCCAGATTTCATGAAGCCGTTCATCCTACAAACCGACGCCTTGGAGGTGGGGCTTCATATGCATTAATGATATACATATATGGATAGAAAAATGACTTTCAGCAGATCATAACCTTTCCCCTGATACATATAAAGCATGCCTTGTAAGGTAAGATCACAATTATATGAAAGGGAGGAATATGGGGGTTACAGGACACGCCCCCAAGGTTAGTGTCAGACCTCCCCCCAGGTTTGTTATCATAGAATCACAGAATATCAGGGTTGGAAGGGACCTCAGGAGGTCATCTAGTCTAACCCCCCTGCTCCAAGCAGGACCAATCCCCAACTAAATCATGCCAGCCAGGGCTTTGTCAAACCTGACCTTAAAAACCTCTACAGAAGGTGTCAAGGTTCCTTCCCCACTCTGAACTCTAGGGTACAGATGTGGGGACCTGCATGAAAACCTCCTAAGCTTACTTTTACCAGCTTAGGTTAAAACTTCCCCAAGGTACAAATTAATTTTACCCTTTGCCCTTGGAATATCCACTGCCACCACCAAACTCTAACTGGGTTTACTGGGAAACGTAGTTTGGACACGTCTTTCCCCCCAAAATCCTCCCAACCATTGCACCCTACTTCCTGGGGAAGGTTTAGTAAAAATCCTCACCAATTTGCATAGGTGACCACAGACCCAAACCCTTGGATCTTAGAACAATGAAAAAGCATTCAGTTTTCTTACAAGAAGACTTTTAATAGAAGTAAAGGAATCACCTCTGTAAAATCAGGATGGTAGATACCTTACAGGGTAATTAGATTCAAAACATAGAGAACCCCTCTAGGCAAAACCTTAAGTTACAAAAAAAGACACACAGACAGGGATAGTCATTCTATTCAGCACAGTTCTTTTCTCAGCCATTTAAAGAAATCATAATCTAACACATACCTAGCTAGATTACTTACTAAAAGTTCTAAGACTCCATTCTTGTTCTGTCCCCGGCAAAAGCAGCATACAGACAGACCCAGACCCTTTGTTTTTCTCCCTCCTCCCAGCTTTTGAAAGTATCTTGTCTCCTCATTGGTCATTTTGGTCAGGTGCCAGCGAGGTTACCTTTAGCTTCTTAACCCTTTACAGGTGAGAGGATTTTTCCTCTGGCCAGGAGGGATTTTAAAGGGGTTTACCCTTCCCTTTATATTTATGACAGAAGGAGATTCCACCATCTCCCTAGGGAACCCATTCCAGTGCTTCACCACCCTCCCAGTGAAAAAAGTTTTTCTTAATATCGAACCTAATCCTCCCCCACTGCAATCTGAGACTATTAATCCTTGTTCTGTCATCTGGTACCACTGAGAACAGTCTAGATTCTTCCTCTTTAGAACCCCCTTTCGGGTAGTTGAAAGCAGCTATCAAATCCCCCCTCATTCTTCTCGTCTGCAGACTAAATAATCCGAGTCCCCTCAGCCTCTCCTCATAAGTCATGTGCTCCAGCCCCCTAATCATTTTTGTTGCCCTCCACTGGACTCTCTCCATTTTTTCCACATCCTTCTTGTAGTGTGGGGCCCAAACTGGACACAGTACTCCAGATGAGGCCTCACCAATGCCGAACAGAGGGGAATGATCACGTCCCTCGATCTGCTGGCAATGCCCCTACTTATACAGCCAAAAATGCTGTTAGCCTTCTTGGCAACAAGGGCACACTGTTGACTCATATCAAGCTTCTCATCCACTGTAACCCCTACGTCCTTTTCTGCAGAATTGCTGCCTAGCCACTCAGTTCCTAGTCTGTAGCAGTGCATGGGATTCTTCCGTCCTAAGTGCAGGACTCTTCACTTGACTTTCTTGAACCTCATCAGATTTCTTTTGGCCCAATCCTCCAATTTGTCTAGGTCCCTCTGTATCCTATCCCTACCCTCCAGCATATCTACCACTCCTCCCAGTTTAGTGTCATCTGCAAACTTGCTGAGGATGGAATCCACGCCATCCTCCAGATCATGAATGAAGATATTGAACAAAACTGCCCCAAGACCAAACCTTGGGGCACTCTGCTTGATACCGGCTGCCAACTAGACATGGAGCCATTGATCACTACCCATTGAGCCTGCTGATCTAGCCAGCTTTCTATCCACCTTATTGTCCATTCATCCAGCCCATACTTCTTTCACTTGGTGGCAAGAATACTCTGGGAGACCATATCAAAAGCTTTGCTAAAGTCAAGGAATAACATGTCCCCTGCTTTCCCCTCTCCATGAGCCAGTTATTTCATCATAGAAGGCAATTAGGTTAGTCAGGCATGACTTGCCCTTGGTGAATCCATGCTGACTGTTCCTGATCACTTTCCTCTCTTTTAAGTGCTTCAAAATTGATTCCTTGAGGACCAGCTCCATGATTTTTCCAGGGACTGAGGTGAGGCTGACTGGCCTGAAGTTCCCCGGATCCTCCTCCTTCCCCTTTTTAAAGATGGGCACTACATTAGCTTTTTTCCAGTCATCCAGGACCTCCCCTGATCGCCATGAGTTTTCAAAGATAATGGCCAATGGCTCTGCAATCACATCCGCCAACTCCTTTAGCACTCTCAGATGTAGTGCATGCGGCTCCATGGACTTGTGCTCGTCCAGCTTTTCTAAATAGTCCTGAACCACTTCTTTCTCCACTGGGGGCTGGTCACCTCCTCCCCATACTGTGCTGCCCAGTGCAGCAGTCTGGGAGCTGACCTTGTTCGTGGAGACAGAGGCAAAAAAAGCATTGAGTACATTAGCTTTTTCCACATCCTCTGTCACTACGTTGCTTCCCCCATTCAGTAAGAGGCCCTGTAGAAAGGTTCGGCCAGAGCTCGTCCCTCTCCGGGGTGGCGGGAACCACACTGCCTCGCTACGTCTGTCTGGTTACGTTGGGGAATGAGTCTGGCCGCAGGGTCTCTCGCTGTGGCAACGGTAGAGGGAAAACAATGGTTACTCATGCCCGGTTGGTGGGCAGTAGTGAGTCCCACGCTCCAGTCCTTGGGCAGGGACGGAGCAAACCGTTAAGCAATAAGCCCAGGCCCTTAGTTAGGGCAGGCGGCAAAGTGTCTGTGGCTCAGGCCCTCAGGCAGGGGCTGAGCAAACAAATAAGTTCAGGAGGCCCCGGCCCTGGTTCCGAAGGGCCTGGGAGAGGGGGAGACTGCCACCCGCGAGTTGGGTGGCAGGGGGGACGCAGGCCCACCCACTCCACGGCGTCCCAACCCGGGGCCCTAGCAGCGGCAGAAGCCCTGCTGCTTTGTCAGTGGGGATCCTGGCCGCAACACGCTGACATAGGCTCTGGGTATGCTGCAGCCAGACTGGGGTCGGCTGCCCCCGGGCTACTTCCTACCTCCCCCTCTAGAGGTACCTGTGTCTGGACGGTGTTCTCCCAGGAATCCAGCACCATGGGCTCCTCAGGGCACCCGGCGAGCAGTAGGCTTGGCAGCTCCTTTGGGTAACTTGCCACGGGCAGGCTTAACAGCTTCTCCGGGGTCTGGTCGGCATCAGGCCTTAGCTGATCTGGCCAGCCCTCGGGGCGGTCGCCAATTGCAGGAGTCTCCCAACCGGGAGCTAGGCCACAAGCATCTGGCTTCTCCGGCAGCTGGGTCCCTAGTGAGCTCAGGGGTTGGGCTTTTGTACTTCCTGTCCTGTGCCTTGACCTCTGGGGGGCGGGCGCAGGATCCACTGGCTCCGCCCACTTTGGCATCCGGAGCGGCTCGTCCTTCTCCGGGGTGGCCGGGAACCACACTGCCTCGCTACAGGCCCACACTTTCCTTGACCACCTTCTTGTTGCTAACATACCTGAAGAAACCCTTCTTGTTACTCTTAACATCCCTTGTTAGCTGCAACTCCAAGTATGATTTGGCCTTCCTGGTTTCACTCCTGCATGCCTGAGCAATATTTTTATACTCCTCCCTGGTCATTTGTCCTGTCTTTCACTTCTTGTAAGCTTCTTTTTTGTGTTTAAGATCAGCAAGAATTTCACTGTTAAGCCAAGCTGGTCGCTTGGGATGGTTTGTTCCTGCAACCTCAATAAAGATTCTTTAAAATACAGCCAGCTCTCCTGGACTCCTTTCCCCCTCATGTTATTCTCCCAGGGTATCCTGCCCATCAGTTCCCTGAGGGAGTCAAAATCTTCTTTTCTGAAGTCCAGGGTCCGTATTCTGCTGCTTTTCTTTCTTCCTTGTGTCAGTATCTTGAACTCGACCATCTCATGGTAACTGCCTCCCAGGTTCCCATCCACTTTAGTTTCCCCTACTAATTCTTCCCGGTTTGTGAGCAGCAGGTCAAGAAGAGCTCTGCCCCTAGTTGGTTCCTCCAGCACTTGCACCAGAAAATTGTCCCCTACACTTTCCAAAAACTTCCTGGATTGTCTGTGCACCGCTGTATTGCTCTCCCAGCAGATATCAGGGTGATTGAAGTCTCCCATGAGAACCAGGGCCTGTGATCTAGTAACTTCTGTTAGTTGCCTGAAGAAAGCCTTGTCCACCTCATCCCCCTGGTCTGGTGGTCTATAGCAGACTCTCACCACGACATCACCCTTGTTGTTCACACTTCTAAACTTAATCCAGAGATGGTTATGGTTTCTCTGCTGAGGTAAGCTTTAAGTGTGTTTACATGTATTAACTGAGAAGTAGCATTATCATAAGGTTTAACATCAGTATCAAAATTCTTATCACAAGTCTTCACATCAATGACAATATTTTTATCACAGATGGGTGTTTACCAGTATCTTTATGATCCCATGCCTTCTGTTCAGATAGTCTAGTTAAAGGTTGGTTTGTTCATTATCCATGGTGTCCTTTGACTCTCTCCCATGTAATCAGTTACTGGCTTTTCTTTCCCTCCAATGTTCCCCTCTGTGTGGGCTCTTATTTTAAGCGTGTTTCTGGGATTTTGATACCTCGGTGTCTGGCAAGATAGGGGTTCAGGGGGATCCTGCACATTAGCTGGCCCTTTGGGAAGCTGTTGCCCAACCCCAGGATTGTACATGTGCAAAAAAATCTAGTTCCTTTTTTGAGGTTACCCTATGTTTCCCCCTCCCAGCACTGAGTCCTTCCTTGCCCCCTAGAGGGCTGTGATCTGTGCTCTGTGCTCTCTGGGCTAGGTATGTTTACCCTTTGATCAGATGCACCTTTACCAGCAGCTTCCCCATAACTGCTTTCTGTGTCTCACGAACGTGGAGAAAGACACTCCTCTCTCTGTCAGTTGGGCCATTTGCATTCTCACAAACTACCACCTGGCAATTTTCTGGTCTTAACTCCTCTGTTATCACAGGCATTGGAGCTGCATCTTGATTTAAGAGACACAAGTACTTTCCAAAAACTTATCAGAAATAGCATCCTGAAAATCTGGGACCTGGATTGGGGTACAGTCTGCCACCCCTTTCTCTATCCCTGAGAAGTCAGCTGTGTGACTGCTCCCCTCCAGGAGGTCAATTATACAGTTCCTTCCCAAAACCTGGATCACAGGCTGATTAGATGCCGACTCACCCATTCGGTCCTGAGCATCCTCTCCCAAGTGATCAGTGAGGAGACGTTCCTGTACTCCCACGATTCCTTCTCCAGTTTCCCCTCTGGGCCCCCCTCTAAGACCCATTTCTCTGTGCTCCCTGAGAAGGGATTACTCCCTTGTACAGCTGTAAAACCCTGCCAGCTAACAACTGGGACATTTTCCTCAGTCATTGACAACACCTATCCTACCCCTGCGCCTGAGGGCATGTTGCTTTCTGCTGGAAAGGAGCTAGTCTCAACCCTTCCCATACTTTGAAGCACCCTGGTTCCCCGTGTGACAGAGTCACAGGAATCCTCACCCACCCCAGTGGTTTCTGAGATTCCATTCTCTGGGCTCCCCTCTGGGACACATTGCTCTATGCTCCCTAGAGCGGGGTCTGTCTCTAGTTCATCTGCAACTTGTTGGCAGCTAACAACCTGGACAATTTTCTCCCTGGCAGGCATTACACCCCCTCCCTTCCTGAGGTGGTGTTGCCTCCAGCTGCAGTGCAGGAGCTGGTCTCAGCCATCTCTACACCCAGAAGCATGTGGCTTCCCCCTGCTGTAGAGGAATCAAGGAGGTTCTCTCCCATTCCCTCAGCAGTTCCTGAGACCCTATTGTTTCCCTTTGTAGGTCCTAGCATAAAACTCCCTCCTTCTGCAGGCAAACACTTTAACCTGAGCTACCAGAAAAAAATCATTACCAAGAAGCAGGTCAACTAGGAGGTGTTCCGTTACCCCCACAGTCAAAACACTTTCCAGACCTTCTCACACCACATGGATTTTAGCTAGTGGTATGAGGAATCTGCTTTCGCCCACCCCCACAACGTCTGCCATTTGGCCAGGCAATATACTCACTTCTGGGACCATATTCTGCTTAACCAGAGAGCTCTGGGCCCCTGTATCCCTCTGCCCCAAGCATTCCCTGCCATTAATTTGGACAACCTTAACGTGCTCCATATCTGGTTCTGCAAAGGCTAATCTCACAAAACCAGTATGATAGGTTTTGATTGCCTGGTGGGGGGGGCGTTCTGTGTTGACAGCAGAACTAACATGAGCTACTGATTGACTGCTTCCTCCTAGCACAAGGCATTTATTCCTCAGGTGATCAGTGGAATGACACCAATCGCAGCTTTTTGGGCTCTTCTGTTTTTACAGGAGTTTTGGGATGAAGGTTGGAGGTGAGTATTTTGGCCTCCCAGCCACCCTCCTTCATGCTAGTGATAAAATGGGATACTTTCTTTCCACCAGCTTTAAATCTCTGTTTTGATGGTTTGCTTTCAATAGATGCCTGGGTCTGTTCAAAGGCAGTAGGTAGAGATGCCATCTCATCCACAGACTTTACATTTTTGTCCCATAGACACTGCTTCACATCTGCCTTATGTATTCCTAGGAAATGCTCTTGAGCCACAAGATTAAACATTCATAGAATATCTGGGTTGGAAGGGACCTCAGGAGATCATCTAGTCCAACCCCCTGCTCAAAGTAGGACCAATCCCCAATTAAATCATCCAACCAATTTTTGCCCCATATCCCTAAATGGCCCCCTCAAGGGTTGAACTCACAACCCTGGGTTTAGCAGGCCAATGCTCAAACCACTGAGCTATCCCTATCTCTATCCCTATCCCTCCCCCTCCCTCTCCCTCAAAACTTGTAACACCTTTGCTCCTCACCCACTTTCCCATCAAATCTTTCATTTTGTTCACATATTCCCCATTAGTCATACCAATATCCGTCTTAAGAGTCCTAAATTTAACTCTATGTTTCAGGGGTAATCTGAAACCTTTGCAAAATTGTGTTTTTACATTTACAATAGCTTTAGACTATTGTATGAAAATTAGGAATATGGGGTTACAGGACGCTCCCCCAAGGTATAGAGTGTCACATATAGCCTCCACCATGTAAGTCACTCCCAGCTATATCATGTGAGTGCTCTGGCCAGCCACTCATGAATTGCACTGCAGAGCAACACCAACCAGGCTCCAGTCCCAGACTTTCCCCCAGAAATATGCATCTTGTACTGCCCAGCATTCTCCTGGATGAGACAAGCTTATATAAAGTCTGTCATTTATTAATAGAAAATGATATGCATAAATCCTGTTATCTCAAATGAAGTTTCCCAAACACTTGAATCCAAACATGCTGGTTTTGATAAAACAATAAAACTATTTTATTAAATATAGAGAGAGGTTTTAAGTGATTACAAGTAATGAGGCATAAAGGTCAGGATTGGTTACAAGGACAGAAAAGGTAAAACATAACTAACACCTAATTGAGTAAAATGCGTGAATTCAAAGCAAAATCTCTCTCACTATATAATCTTATTGGTTGAATGTCTTTCAGTCAGGTTCTCTCCCTGGTCCAATTGTGCTTTCTTTCTTCCTTTAGGTATTGTAGATGTTGTGGGTAGAGAGAAAAGGAGAGATGATTTGGGGTGTTTGCCCTGTCCTCTTATAGACCTTTCTCTCGCACAAGAATCATCTCCAGCTGAGGTTCAGGAGACAGAAAGTCAGTTTGGACAGGAACCTCCAGCTGTTTCTTTGTCAAGATGAATATTTTTTGCCCACACTCGCTTTTCTATCGGAGAATAAGGAGGTGTTATTTACTCTGTCTTGTAACACAGGAACTAGGGGTCACCAAATGAAATGAATAGGCGGGAGGTTTAAAACAAAAGGAAGTATTTCTTCACACAGCCCACAGTCAAGCTGTGGAACTCTTTGCCAGAGGATGTTGTGTGAAGGCCAAGACTATCACAGGGTTCAAAAAGAACTAGATAAATTCATGGAGGATAGGTCCATCAATGGCTATTAGTCAGGATGGGCAGGGATGTTTGCCAGAAGCTGGGAATGGGTGACAGGGGATGGGTCACTTGATGATTCCCTGTTCTGTTCATTCCCTGTTCTGTTCATTCTTTAAAATACAGCCAGCTCTCCTGGACTCCTTTCCCCCTCACGTTATGACTGTCATGACTGTTCTTATGTTCTAGAATGGTCACTTAATCGGGCAATGGTCCATTTGATCTTTTTGACACTAGGCTGAGGTGTTGGCTAGCCTTTTGTCTCTGGGGAACTGGAGCATGTCTTGGTAACATCACACAGTAAAATATCATAACATTACCTACAGAGTTGCCATATATATTTTACCAGGACAATAATTAGCAGCAAATTGTGAGCTTTCAAAGGACACCTTACAAGGCATACTTTGTACAAACTTTATCCTAGTCCTGGAAATGTGTACAGACTGTTAGAGGTTCTGGTGGGTGGAGGCATGGATCAAACTGTAGGTGTACTCTGCATGTTGGAGCAAGGAGACCGTTATCCTGGTGACAATTTAGAAAGCACTGGAGATACTGCTCTAAGATGTGGTTTCCTTTTCTGTCTCTCCATTGGTCTGTGGGTGGTACGCTGATGAGGTAAGGAGTTCTACATCCAGGAGTTTAAAAAATTCACACCAGAAGTGGGAAGCAAATTGTGGGCCTCAATCTGACACAATGCCGATCAGCAATCCATGGAGGCAGAAGATATGCTCTAGAAAAAGGCAGGCTGCTTTCAGGGCAGTAGGACCAGTATGAGCTGGGACAGAAGTGTTAAGAGGTGTTGTTAAGAGGTCAATTGCAACTAGCGCCACTATACAAATGTGGGAATGAGGTAATTCTACAATGAACTCCAGGGACATGGTGGACCAGGGCTGAGACAGGGTAGGCAACAGCTGGAGAAGACAGAGTGACTTCCAGTGAGGGTTCTTGATCCAGGAACACAAGTCACAGGAATTAATGTATTTCATGACATAAGAATGCATATCCAGTTACCAGAAGTTCACTGAAACTAGGTTTCTTGTCTTAGATTGGGGGGTGGAATGGATCAGCGTTCATGTCGCACTCACCGTCAATACCTGGCCTGGGCTGGGGAAACTAATGATACAACCAGTGGACCAAATTCGGTGATGAATCCTGGTCACCTGAAGCACATTGCTCATATACTAAGAAGAGTTGTCTTAGTTCCATCAAAATGACTGGCAAGTGGTGACATAATTTCAGAACTTTGAGCATAGGCAGGCCATCTGGGACTCAAATCTATTCCCCATGGTAGAGAATCCCATTCCATAGTTGGAAACTCATGTTGGGTTGGGAACCTGCACTGCCCAAGGTCTGGTGAATCTGGGTGTCAAATGGGTCGTGAGGCAGCAGCAACTGAATGATGGACATTAGTCTCCTATCCAGAGTTCCAATGACATTCTAGTTTCACTTCTCTTTCATTAAACCTACAGAACACTCACATCTGCCACCTAACTGGTGACGATCCCCACAGCAAAAAGACCCTTGTGCCTTGCTACTGAAACAGCCTCCAATGTACATAGTCACCTCTTTCCTTTGGTCACTCACACAGGGGTCAGGAAGAGGGGCTCACCCCACCCCTCTTTGAAGGCCACAGCCCCACAGATCACCTCATATGACTATCACAGCTCTTCCAACCTGCACTAACTAATCCTGCCATAATTCAATACAGCTACACCTCACAGGAGTTATTCAGGAAGTGTTATTCAGGAAGTGTTGGCAGGATTTAGATGCAACCTGGATGTGAGGCTCTAGCGAGAGGGTTGAGTCAAAGATGACCACACAGGTTACGGGCCTGAATGACAAAGAGGACAATGGTCTTTCCACAGTGACTGAGAAAAAAGGCAGGAGGAGGGCTTGGTGGGAAATATTCAGTGATCTGTTCTGGCTATGTTGAACTTAAACTGACAGCTAGACAGCCACAAGGAAAGGTCAGAGACAGGCTGAGATTTTAGTTTGGACAGTTGAAGAGAGGTCCCTAGGGATTTTTAAGAAGGGAGAGACTAAAGAATTCTTGTATTTTGAAAGGAAAGAACCAGATGAGAGGGGACAAGAGTGAGGACGAGGGAGATCAGGGGATGGGATGGGGTCTGTCAGGAAGCTGGCTGTGTGCCCAGGACCAGCAGCACTGCCTAATGACAATACTCCGAGGTGTAACACCTAATGACAAGTGTCCAAAGCTCGATTTCTCTGGAAATTACAGTACGGGGTAGTATCATCCACTGGAGAGAGTCCAAACATTGCTTTATCTAGTTGCAATAGTTTGGGGCAGTGTTGTCCACTGTCAAGAGGGAGGAGGTAGGGGAACTCCTGCTCCACTGGGTTCTGACCCAGGGCCCTTTGAAACAGTGGCCCTTGCACGGCGTCAGGGCCTGATACATCTAAGACTGCTCCCTGGGTCACTCCCTATCCTTGTTCCAAGAGCCAAGGGTGGAGAACGGAGAGAATCAATGACCATGTCTTTAGAAGAAAGGGAACAGAGGGCTGAAAGACAAGAGACCATCAGTACTGATGGACTCAAAGTCACAGAATCGCCGAGTGGCAAGCCCCCCGGAGCTTGTTATGGCGTGAAACAGCTGTTTTGCGGCGGCAAGCGCTGAGAGGTAGGTGGAGGAGCGGGGACGCGGTGCGCTCAGGGGAGGAGGCGGAGGTGAGGTGGGGGGACAGGGAGGGGAACTTGGCTGCTTGTGGGTGCAGAGCACCCACTGATTTTTCCCCGTGGGTGCTCCAGCCCCAGAGTACCTACGGAGTCGGAGCCTATTAATGCAGATACACACGTGTATTCATGTGTACACATCTAGCATGCACTAACACACATACTTCCACAGTATTTAGTGTTACAAGTGTTGCTTAGTGCCTAGAGACCCCAACTAAGATCAGGGCTCCAGGCTGGTAGATGCTGGACATACACAGGAAAAGAGAGAGTCTGCAACAAAGAGTTTATAATGTAGCTAGACAAAGGTGGGGATAGCTTCGTTTGCCTGACATGTAAAAATGGACCTTCATTCACTTTTTAAGAAATAATACATTCCTTTTAGAGTTCCCTTCTCTTTTAAAAACTTGTTATGAAATGAATACACACATATTTTATATCAATTTTTTTGTGTGTGCACAAGCCAGCAAAAGGAATAAAAGTCAGAGTTAGGCTGAAAATTTTATTTACACAGATACACACACATGCAGCAATACACGCATCTCCCTACACGAAGACACAGTCTCTTACAAACATACAATGCATGCATGCACACACCTGCCTACACAGGGACACTTTTTCATACACTTTTCCAGGGGCTGCCTAAATCACCCAGCCAGGAGAAGGAACATATGGGGGGAGAGGGGAGAGGATGGGGAGTGAAAGAGGCCAAGAATGCAAGCAGGATGGGGGTGAGAGGGGGCAGTGAAGAAGAGAGGAGGAGGTGGGGGGGGTATGTGGGGTGGCTGGGGATGCAGGGGGAGGCTGAAGGCTACAGGTGCAGGAGGATGTGGTGGGCACAGGTGTGTCTAGGGACATAATGGGAGTGCAGCAGTGTATGGAGGTGAATGGGGTGCAAGGGTGTGGGAGGTGAGGGCCATGGGAATGGTGGCTCTGGGAGGTGGAGAGGATGGGTGGGAGAGAGCTGTAAGCGGTACAGGGTTGAGATGGGTAGGTGTGGGGGGCAGGACAGGATGGGACGGGGGAGGGATGCAGTGAGGGAGATGAGGGGCAGGATGGATGGGGGAGGGATGCAGTGAGGGGTATGGGGTGGGATGCAGTGATGGAGGGATGGGATGGGGGGGTTGGGATAGGGAGGGATGCAGCAAGGGGCATGGGGGGTGGGAAGTGGGATGCAGTGACGGGGGGATGGGGTGTGGATCACGCATGGCAGGAAAGAGACCAGGATGCTTTAGCTACTCCCAAATCAATCAGGGCTGCTGGATACAGCAGGCAGGCCGTTTGCGAGGCCAGGCCAGCTGTGCTAGACTCCACTTCCCCCAGCACCCCCAAGCTGCATACCTGCTCCCACCCAGCTGCCTCCTGCTCTCCCGCCTGCAAACACTCTCCCTGTCCCCAACGCCCAGTGTGCCCCTTTCCCTTTTCCCCTCCAAACACTCCCCTTTCCAGGGCCTCACTCCCTCTGCCCCATCCTGAGCCCCTTCAGCCTTCCCCCTCCAAACCCTCCCCCTGCCCCACACAGGACCCCCCACCCACACTCCCCTTCTGTGCCCCCTCTCCCTGCCTCATCTGCACACACACACACCCGCTCTGGCTGCAGTCAGACCCGGTCCCTTCCTCAGGCCGGAGTCAGCCCATGGTGCCCCCTACCTGGTGGGGAGTTGCTGCCCCCGCCTTCACACACTTGCGCCCAGACCCCCCTTACCCGTGTGTGCACTGCATGGCGCCCGGGATCGCAGCCTTGGTGGCCCCTCCGAGGAGGGAGAGGGAGGAGGGAGCTGGGGCTGGCGCACAATGCAGGAGGGTGCAGCTTCCTCTGCTCTCAGAGCTGTCTCAGTCCTGCTGCAGGGACCGGGAGGCAGGGCACCAGGTGCCACGGCTGCAGCCCCACAGGCCGGGAACAACCGGGAGCCACGTGACGCCACCAATCAGACAATCAATGGCCCAGTCAGTGGTGCTGACCGGAGCTGCCAGGATCCCTGTTTGACCAGGTGTTCTGATCCAAAACCGGACACCTGGTCACCCAGAGCCATAGTGAATCGTCAGGAGTCAAACCCAGAGGTCAGGAATTGGAGCAGGCAGGGATCAGGCTAGGAGGGGTTCAGGGGCAGGAGCAGGCCCAGGGGTGGGCACGAGCACTGAGAAGCTAGTGAGTTGCTGGTGCTGCTGGTTTCAGAGCCAGCCTGCTGGCCTCAGCAGCCAATCAGGTTGCATCGCTTATCAGGCAGCCTGCTGCGGGCCAGCTGTGCTGATGAGGCTGCTCAGAGACCAGCTTTGCTGCAGGCCCTGGTTCCTGACACTCAGCCTGTAAGAACTCTGCCCTCCTGCGTCTGTCCAGTGATGGATGCCAAAAGTGGCTTCCTGCTTCTGCTTGTATCTCTTAAACTTCCTTGTCACAAGAGGCAAAATGACCTCCTGCTACTCTTCCCTTCCCTTTGGGATTTGCCATGATGATGATAATCTAACACTATTTCTAAAACAGATGCTGCATTAAAATTAACTTGCCCTGTTACACTCTTGGGTGTCAGGATCTAATAAGTCACCATTTCTGGTTAGTTAAGGGGATGTAATTTCACAAAGTGTAACACCAGTTACAGATCGCTGAGTGATAGTCATCATACTTACTATTTTAAGCAAATACTCATCTTTTTGGTTTTTAGTTATGTGGGTAAATTAGAGTCAACTCTCTTGGTTAGAGAAACACAATTGTTCCTATTGTAGCCCCAGAACTGATTTAAAAAATGACTGAGCAACACAAATGCATAAAAGCACTGGAGACATTCCCATTGGTGTGAGTTCTTAGAACTACATTTAAATGCTCAGAAAACCACATGTTCAAAAAATGAATATATTACACTTAGCAGAATTTATTCTATTTGACTCTGTGTATTTAAAGTTATCTCTTAATGTACTTAATTCTTTTTTGGTTTGAAGGATTTATGTATGAATGTAATGAATTAAAACAGCAGAATAACTCGTTGCAGTGTATGATTACACCATCAAAGAGCCTATTTTGTATGCTCAGGTAATAGAAATGTATAAGTAAAATTTGTCTCCAGAGAACAACATAGAAAATGTCTATTCTCTCTTTTCAGGGCACAAGATCAGCATGAGCCGGATCATTCTCCTATTCACCAGCTCTGTCAAGCATTGAAGGCTCCAAACAGTGTATTAAAGACACTAAAGTAAGAAATTGTTCCTTACTTTTTAAAAATCTTTCTTGCAGTTATCCCAGAAATTCTACAGCCATGTGCTCTTCACCACTCTTCACCACCGTTCTTCGCTTAGGAATTCGTTTAAGAGTTCAGTCAATGGGGCAGATACTCAGCTGCTGGAAACTGTCCTAGCTCCATCCAGCTGAGTGTTTGCTGGAATATATGTGGGGTTGGCTGATATGACAGCCTAGTGGTTCAACAACATTTACCCCAATTCCCATAGTAACAGGTGAGCAGGAGAGACAGAGCTAAGCAGTGTGGCCAGCAGGGGTGTTAGCAGATTTGACCATTACTTTGGGGTATGCTCATTTATTAGGATTACTCTTCTGGGGCGGGGGGGAGGTTCAGTAATTCTATCAATGTACTGCTTCTGTTACTTGTGTTCTCATATGGAACTCTACTACTCTCTTCTGCAAGTCCCGTCCCAGTGGAGCTATCCTTCAGGACCTAGGTTCCCCAGGGATGGGTTCCTCCAGCCCTAGAATCAGATGAACACACACACACACACACACACACACACACACACACACACACACACACACACACACACACACACACACACACACACACACACACACACACACACACACACACACACTAACAGAATGCGTTTGAGAGGACTGGTTTAATCAGCACTCCCAAGCTGCCACCCTTATATGCCCCAGGTTCAACACATCCCTATCCCCACTTTGTTCTGGTAGTAACCCACTTGATGAGCAAACCCCACAGGATTTTTGGAGGCTGCAGGCATGCTTTATGTGAAATATCACAATTATATACGAATGATGAATATGGGGTTTCCAGGGCATTCCCCCAGAGTATAGAGTGTCAAGGCACAAAGGGACAAGTTTAAAATATCTAAAGCAATTGCTTAAAGCCATATTTTGAGGTTCTCTTTGGCCAATATACTTGGGCTTAAAAAGGAGAAACATGCATGTAGCATTATTTAGTAACAATACAAAAGATGGTCACTTGAGGTCTTACTAAAAAGAGTGTACATGAATCAAGATAACATTCAGTTCTATATATATATAAAAACACGTCATGGAGCAGATGCTCAAGGAATCCATTTTGATGTACTTGGAGAGGAAAGTGATCAGGAATAGTCAACATGGATTCACCAAGTGCAAGTCATGCCTGACCAACCTGATTGCCCTTTATGATGAGATAACTGGCTCTGTGGATATGGGGAAAGTGGTGGATGTGATATACCTTGACTTTAGCAAAGCTTTTGTTGTGGTCTCCCACAGTATTCTTGCCAGCAAGTTAAAGAAGTATGGATTGGATGAATGGACTATAAGGTGGATAGAAAGCTGGCAAGATTGTCAGGCTCGACAGGTAGTGATCAATGACTCGATGTCTAGTTTGCAGTCGGTATCAAGCAGAGTGCCCCAGGGGTCAGTCCTGAGGCTGGCTTTCTTCAATATTTTCATTAATGATCTGGCTGATGGGTTGGATTTCACGCTCAGCAAGTTCATGGATGACACTAAGCTGGGGGGAGAGGTAGATACTCTGGAGGGTAGGGATAGGGTCCAGAGTGACCTAAACAAAATAGAGGATTGGGCCAAAAGAAATCTGATGAGGTTCAACAAGGACAAGTGCAGAGTCCTGCACTTAGGACAGAAGAATCTCGTGCACTGCTACAGGCAGGGAACTGGGTGGCTAAGCGGCAGTTCTACAGAAAAGGACCTGGGGATTACAGTGGACGAGAAGCTGGATATGAGTCAACAGTGTGGCCTTGTTGACAAGAAGGCTAATGGCATAATGGCTGCATTAGTAGGAGCATTTCCAGCAGATCAAGGAAAGTGATTATTCCCCGATTTTCAGCATTCCACATCTGGAGTATTGCGTTCAATTTTGGGCCCCTCACTACAGAAAGGATTAGGACAAATCGGAAAGAATCCAGTGGAGGGCATCGAAAATGATTAGGGGGCTGGGGCACATGACTTATGAGGAAAGGCTGAGGGAACTGGGCTTCTTTAGTCTGCAGAAGAGAAGAGTGAGGGGGGATTTGATAGCAGCCTTCAACTAACTACCTGAAGGGGCATTCCAAAGAGGATGTACCTCGGTTGTTCTCACTAATTGGAAGAAGACAGAATAAGAAGCAATGGTCTCAAGTTTCAGGGGGGAGGTCTAGGTTGGATATTAGGAAACACGATTTCACTAGGAGGATGGTGAAGCATTGGACTGGGTTACCTAGGGAGGTGGTGGAATTTCCATCCTTAGAGGTTTTTAAGGCCCAGCTTGACAAAGCCCTGGCTGGGGTGATTTAGTTGGTGTTGGTCCTGCTTTGAGCAGAGGGTTGGACTGGATGACCTCCTGAGGTCTCTTCCAGCCCTAATATTCTATGATTCTAACACAAAGAGAAATATAATCTCTGAAATTAAATCTCACAGCTTCTTCTTCTCAGTCCTGGTAACCCTAGGAGGGGGAGAATTGGTCTGTGGTGCTTCTCAGTCCTGCAGTTTCTTAAATGGGTTCAGCAACTCTGAGGTCCCACACAGTGATAGCAGTCTTATATACCCTGATTGCAAGGATCACTGGTCAGGGCTACTCTCTGATTTTCTATTGGACACTCAACCCTGTCAGTGCTCAGAGAGAATGGCAAATGTGGATCTCCAGTAGGTGGTGTCGATATGCAACTAATCTCTCAGAAGCTTTCCTTAGTCAGTGGGATCTTATATTTCATTCATATCAAAGATTGTATTTCATTATTAGCCCAGACTCTCAGTTGAAATTACCACATCTTTAAGGAATTTCTTTTAATGTTCCAAAGTTATACCCTGATTAGGTGCTTATCTGTTTCAATATTCCTTTCTCCTTCATTCATACCTCTTCTATAGTGCAACAATAATTTAGAAAGAAAACAAACATACATCCCTTAAAATTCTTAGTCTGTACATTCTTTGGTTATATCATCTTCCTTTTGAGGCTTATAGTAGAACCTGAGACATGACCTGGGAGGAATAAGACAGATTATTCATGTACAGAGAGATATATGTATTTGATTTTTGGGGTAGACAAATATAAAGTTTCTAATTCAGTGTGAGTGACATACTGAAGGAACAAAACAAATTATCTATGCAGCGGTTCTTTAGCAACCCACGGACCCCCATTTTGATTTCCATTTTTTCACAGATCCCCAAGCCCTCCACTCAGCCCCAGGCCCCACAGGAGGCATGGGGAGGGAGTGGGAGGAGTTGAGGGAGTGAGGAGAGGAGTTGATAAGCAGGGCTGGCAGCCCTGGACATGATTCCACCCCCTCCCACAAATTCATCTGCTCCCTGCTCCTCCCCTCCCCGCTCCTCCCATCCCTCCCAGTGCCTCCTGCACGCTACTGAAGAACAGTTTCCTGGCGTGCAGGAGGCACTGGGAGGGAGGGGGAGAAATTAATCAGTGGAGCCAGTGGACCCCCTGTGATACCTTCATGGACCATAGTTTGAGTAACGCTGATCTATAGTATATTTTATTCATATGGGAGAGAAATGTTCATCTTATGATTTGGGAAGAAAATATGCAAATTGGACTTCTTTGGGGAATCAAGAGATTTGACCCATGTGTACATCCTTCTGTTTTCTGTGTTCAGAGCCAGTTATTTCTAGTTAGTTTAACTCCTATAGTTTCCTCACCCATCTCTGGATCTTGATTCACTCAGATCTGATGGGAAAGCAGCATTTGGGGGCTCCTTTTAGCTAGGTTGGGAGGGAGAGAGAAGTTTTCTCCATATGTAAATAATGCGAGATTCTTGGCGAGGTGCTTGTAGCAGGTAGGTGGTCCCTCACGTGAAATAGGGACCAGCTCTCCTGTTTCAATCCAGGTGTGCCCTAGTTTGGTGTAATGAGGAGAGCAGGACTTCCCCCAGAAGTTATCAATGAGAGTTCAGAATCCTGAGAGGGAGCCCAGAAGCAGAGCAGAACTGGGTTGTGAACTTCAGGGAGGGGGTGCCTCTGATGAAGGGAATGGGGAGCGTTCCCTGGTTGAACAGTGGAGCCGTAGCAGGCTGGTGAAAGCTGAAGGCAGGAAGGCATTGTGCGGGGCGGGAGGGGAGGGTCACCTACAAACTTCCCCAGGTCAGAGAGCCATGGCTGGAAAGGGCTGAAGGTGGACAGCAGCAGAGGGAGAGGTCTGCTGGCTCTCTGAGCTGGAGAGCTGCAAGTAGAGAGAGCTGAAGGCTGGGGAATGATGGTGGGTTGAGCCCACTGATGTCTCCAGGTGAGACCTGGAACCACACCTGGGAAATAAACAGGGCAAAGAACCACCCCAGCTAGTGGGACTGGGATGAGGTGTGGTGAGAGACTCTAGACCTGTACTTGGTGTTCAAGTCTTGGAATGAATGGACTGTAATGTGCTGGGGGGATTTTGTTTTTTATGGTGGCAGGACCTCTGGTAATACATCAACTTTAAAGAAAGGCTGCTTACATACTCTGAGAGTTGTAGTATGTTTGTTTGAGGATCTAAGAAGGAGTCTGAGGTGTGGGACTAGCCAGATAGGAGGAGCTTCTTCTAACTAGAAAAAGGAAGCATTAATAGATTTTTGCTCCCTACATAAGCTGCCCAACCATTAAACTGTTTTCAAGTCGTGACAAAACTTATACAAACTGCTAACCCAGTTGCAGAGGTAAGTGGCAGCTGGGCTGTAGTGTAACTTCACACTTAAAAAAATAAAAAGGCTCTTACGTGGATTCCAAGACCTTAAAGGCAGGTCTTGGAATGGACTGTACTGCAAGAAACCAAGATCTTCAAAGTTAACATACAGCTGCTGAGCTCTGGTGCAGGGCTGGATTTATTTAGCATACAGGATAGCTTTGGTGTTGACCAAGCAAGGTCAGTCATGTTTCAGGTCTGTAAAATACGGGTGGGGGTTGAACTTCGGATTCCCGGCTTTTAGGCAGAGAGGTGCAGTTTGTGCTCTGTTATTCACTAGCTCCCTCTGCCCCCAAGGGGCTCTTCCAGAATCTGGACAGTGCAAGAGCTTAGGGGTGCTCCAGTCGTTCCTGCACTTTACACCCCATCTCCCTGGCCACTGTCCCTGTGCTGGCATGTGGGGATGGGGGGATGGTGAAGGAACGACTATTGGGTAGAGCTGCCATCAGAGGCTTCTATATGGAGAGAATCCTCCTGTAGCCATGGAAGAGCAGTTTAGGATTGCTGTGCACTGCTGGTCCATCAAGTATTTTCTTTCATCTTCTCACTTTTGACCTTCTAAGAAAACCTTCCTGACAGGGGAAAGTGTAATAACTTCCCTACAAAAAGGCCTCATAAGATTTGAAGTCATAAATACCTCTGAATGAACTGGTAACACTATTAGAACGCTGGCAGTTTGTTTTTATGCTGGAAGGTGTTAATGGTGCCAGAAGTCACAGAACAGATTAAAGCTGATGGGTCTGCCAACCAGCCTTCATTCAGGCTAAATAGGAGCACCACTTAAATGTTCTTTTGTATAGTGATAGCATTAGCAATAGGAAGCACTGCCTGAAACAATTGGCCACATAGAAAGGCAGCTGAGAAGTTTAGCCATGCAGCCTGAGCGGTTTTTCTGAAGTCTGGTTGCAAATGCAGTGGTAGGGGATTTGTTTGGTGGCCACTATGTCTGTGTGTGTTAGAACCAGTAAGCGCTATAAGCCATGAGAAAGTGATCAGAGCATTAACTGTCCTGTCCCCACTTTGAGAAGCATTTCCAGTTGGGATTCGGGAGACAAAAAGTCTGTGGTTTCAGAGTAGCAGCCGTGTTAGTCTGTATTCGCAAAAAGAAAAGGAGTACTTGTGGCACCTTAGAGACTAACAAATTTATTTGATCATAAGCTTTCGTGAGCTACAGCTCACTTCCTCCGATGCATTCAGTGGAAAATACAGTGGAGAGATTTATATACATAGAGAATATGAAACAATGGGTGTTACCATACACACTGTAAGGAGAGTGATCACTTAAGGTGAGCTATTACCAGCAGGAGAGCAGGGGCGGGTGGGGAACCTTTTGTAGTGATAATCAAGGTGGGCCATTTCCAGCAGTTGACAAGAACGTCTGAGGAACGGTGGGGGTGGGAATAAACATGGGGAAATAGTTTTACTTTGTGTTATGACCCATCTACTCCCAGTCTCTATTCAAGCCTAAGTTAATTGTATCCAGTTTGCAAATTAATTCCAATTCAGCAGTCTCTCGTTGGAGTCTGTTTTTGAAGTTTTTTTGTTGAAGAATTGCCACTTTTAGATCTGTAATTGAGTGACAAAGAGATTGAAGTGTTCTCCAACTGGTTTATGAATGTTATAATTCTTGACATCTGATTTGTGTCCATTTATTCTTTTACATAGAGACTGTCCAGTTTGACCAATGTACATGGCAGAGGGGCGTTGCTGGCACATGTTGGCATATATCACATTGGTAGATGTGCAGGTGAATGAGCCTCTGATAGTGTGGCTGATGTGATTAGGCCCTATTATGGGGTCCCCTGAATAGATATGTGGACACAGTTGGCAACGGGCTTTGTTGCAAGGATAGGTTCCTGGGTTAGTGGTTCTGTTGTGTGGTGTGTGGTCTATGGGGAAGGATGTGCCCTGCTGCTATTCCCTCATCTGTTTGACCCTCCTTTATCTCCCCTTCCTACTTGATGACTGTTTCGTGCCTGAATGCAAATTGCACAGAGCACACATTTGTTTGAGGCTGACCTGTTCGCTAACCATAGGGGGAGGATTTACACAGAACCCCAGAGGGCCCCTCTGATTTCCTCTCTCTTCTCCAATCTCCTCCATCTCTGAGACCCCCTCAATTTACTCCTCCTTCATATCCTTTATTTTCTCTATTTTAATACAGAACACAGCTACCGCAGAGTTTTGCTCACTCCAATTCAACCAGCTTCAGACTGTTTGCTTTACAGTGTTGAGATAGTTACTGTTCATCTGCTTGTTCTGGATGACTTCCAGTAATTCCCTTCTGGTTAATATTTAGATTACTCCTCAGGTGGGTGGGTTCTCAAATTCTGTTTCACTTCTGCCATTCTCTGTGCCTTTCATCTCTTCTTGTCTTATTCTCCTTTTCATGGTTTTGTGACATTGCACTTCATATTCTTTATGAAAATATGAATGACAACTGGAATATGCTTTATGCAAAATGCCTTATGTAATGTGTCTTTAGAAAGGTTGTCATTTGCTGGATGTGATTATCCTATTTGCATGCCTGTATTATTTTTGTAGAGGAAGTTAGGAATATTGTCTGGTGTATATGTATTTTATATTCAAGGGTTTGGGTCACTCCCACTGCTTACACTTCAGGGTCTTCAATGAGAAAGCCAGATGGGGCTTAAATGCCCATTAGCAGACAATAAAGCTTCACCTTCCTGTGAACCTGTGGGTCAGCCTATATCATATGAAAGAAAGGGGCCTTGGAGGAACGTGTGACCATATCACCTGACACGAGGATTCATTTTGAGTTTTGGTACTTTTCCACAGGAGGGGGGGAGGAGGCTTGCCAGCAAACAAAGTCTTCCTGCCTTCTGCACAAGGTATTGAAGAGGGGAGCCCCTAGAGGCAAGGGCGCCAGTCCTGAGAAAACACCTGTTTACCATCTAAGATGTCTGCTGCAAAAAAACAAACTGAACATTGAGGATTGGGCCCAGAGTGAATGTGTTTCATTCTGGGAAAGAAGATAATTAGAAGAGTTGATGGTGAGATGTTACATGTAATGAATTTCTTAGTGTATTAAGTTTAACTGGTGTGTTTTGTTTTATTTTGTTTAGTAAGTTTCTTTGTTCTGTCTGTTATTACTTAAAACCACTTAAATCCTACTTTTTATACTTAATAAAATCACTTTTGTTTATTAATAAACCTAAGGTAAGTAGTTATTACCTGGAGGGGGGCCAAGCAGCTGTGCATATCTCTCTCTCTCGTTGATAAAAAGGGCGAACACTTATGAGCAGCTTATACAGAGTAAAATGGATTTATCTGGGGTTTAGATCCCATTTGGGGCTGGGTATCTGAGTGCTGGAGACAGGTATCTTACTTTGCTGTTTTCAGTTTAGAACTGCAGGTTTGGGGGTGTGGTCCAGACCCTGAGTCTGTGTTGCAGCAGGCTAGCGTGTCTGGCTCAAAAAAACAAAACAAAAACACCCCAGGGTTCTGGATGCCCAGGGTGGCAGGGAAAACAGGCTCAGTGATAGTTTCAGTACATCAAGTGATAGTCCCAAGGGGGTTTCTGTGACCGAACCTGTCACAGGTTTCACCATTTGTTAGGATTTTTTTTCCAGTTTCTACCTCTGTAGTATCTTCTTTTGTGTCTGAGATTAGGATCATACTGTCCCAAATGGCTGGAGTGGCACTTTCCCTTGTTTAAAGTCTCTCATTGTATAATTCTGATTTTAAAAGTAAACCATAGATCAATCAGGAATTGCCAGTTTGCTCAGAAACTTCATACATTCTGTCTAGAGAAGGAACTAGCCATATTGTTCAATCTACTTTTCCTCTACAGACTGGATGACTATTTCACTGCACCGAAAGCTGAATGTAAAAACAGTGCCTACGTTCCAGATAGTACAAGAGGGACTGTCCACCCCTTCCATGGTTTATGCCACTAGGACTACATCAGGTCAATACTCCAGTCCCCCACTGGCTCCCCGTCATTTTCTGCTGCCACTTAAATGCCATGGTCTTAATCCTCCATGAAATCCCCGGGAGGAGCCAGGCCTGGGCCCAGAGAGACTCCCAGCCACTAGGAGCAGACACAGAAGCAGCCTCAGCAGGGAGCAATGGACAGTGATGTCATCAGACTACCTGCTGCAGGGTATTGCTCTTGACACTGGCTATTTGTTGCAGCTCCTCCTTCCCTCTCCCTCAGAGTCTCTTCACCTCAGTTTCCCTCCACCTGCCCCCCATTCTCCCTCATTCCTTCCCTCCCTCGTCCTTCTTGTTACTTACTATTAAGCCAATCCCCACCTAAGAAACTGCACCCAAAATTAAAAAAAAAAAGAAAAATGTCTCCACCCACAGCAAAATAATAAACAAAGTGACACAAACAATTTGCCATTCACTCTGCTTGTGTATTCTGTCTGTCCCCTCCATTTGTCTGTCATATTTAATTACATTGTAAACTCCCTGGGGAGGGACTTTGTAGGGAAAGTCTGTACAGTGCCTATTATGATGGGTTTGGTCATAGAAACGCCCTTGAGACTGTCACTTAATGCACTGGAACGCCACTGAGAATAACCCCCCTGCCAGAATGGGCATCCCTCAACTCTGTCTTGCTGAGCTAGACACTCCAGTTTAACTCCAGCACAGACTCAGAGAATGGGCCACACCCCTCTGGAGTTTCTCAGACACTGAGATTAACTCAGCCCTGGGGCTTCTCAGTTAACAGGGACTTGTCCAGTGCTTGGTATACAGACTTTCTGGGAGTCTGAACCCCAGATAAATCAGTCTTACTCTGAATAAAGCTTATGCAGGGTACATTCATAAGAGTCTGTCCTCTTTATCACTGAAAGAGATATGCACAGCTGTTTGCCCCCCCTCCCCCAGGTAACAATTCCTTACACTTGGGTTTATTAATAAACAAAAAGTGATTTTATTAAGTATAAAAGGTAGGATTTAAGCAAATATAACAGATTACAGACAGAACAAAGTAAGTTACTAAGTAAAAAAAATATGCACGCACACACACACGGCTAAGCTTAATGTACTAAGAAACTAGTTACCAATAATAACTCCTCACCCTCGATGTTATTTCAGGTAAAGTCCTTCTCAGGCCAAAGTTGTATTTTCTGACCTGGGTCCAACAGTTCTCCCCCACCCCTGTAGTTACAATCCTTTTGTTTCCAGGTGCTTTCAGATATCTCTTTGGGGTGGGGAGGCCGTCTCTTAAGCCAGTTGAAGACCATCATTATTTACTTCTGCCGCCTTATATAGAATTTTCCTAAGGCGGGAAACTTTTGTTTGGTTTGACCCTCATACCAGTCCCTCCTGGAAAAGTAAAGTACCAGGTTTAAGATGGATTCCAGTATCAGATGACATGGTCACATGTCTCTATCAGACCCCAGCCCCATTTTTCCTGGGCTGACCCCTATGTACACAGGCAGGCTAGCAGGTAAACAAAGCTATTTACAACTCATTGTTTCTGTAGCACCCTTAATGGCTTCCACTTAATATGACTACATCAGTAATACAAGTTTATACCTTATTTTCCTAAATTCAGACATAGAAATAATACATGAAACCAAATAGGAAAACCATATTCAGTAGATTACAACTTTTGTAATGATACCTGACATGGGACCTTTTGCATAAAGCACGTTCCAGTTATGTCATTCATATTGACAAGCATATTTCCATAAAGCATATGGAGTGCAACCTGTTCTTGGTTGCTCTACATGCACTACTGTAGTACGGATAAGAAGAACCTTGTGGCTATAGCTCCAGCAACATGAGAGATCAAATTTTGATCAATGAACTCCCTAGGATTAAACCTGAGAGCTGGAAGCGAAGCACTCTCAGCAGTGCCACTTCTATTCTGTGTCCAGGCCTAAAACCCCACTGGGTATTGCCAACAGGCAGGTGACGGATGCAGTTATTCAGTAGCTTCTGAAATCCATTGCTCAGGTGTGGGAGACTAGGTGATACCAGTTGGAATTGGTTGTTATGTTGTGCAGAAGCTCATGTTAAGCAATGCAGATGAGTTAGAATTCAGACAGTGAATGTAGCAGAGCTCTGTCAGACTCCCTGGCTCTGCATGATCACTGAACTGCACTGGAGGTAGCTTGTAAGGCCGGCTGCATCAAGCAATGGATTTGTAAGTACTGGCCAGAGGGCTGCATGCTCAAGAGTTTGGCGGGTTAGATTTCCCTCCTCAGTGGCAGTTGGTGACAAAAGTTGTTAGTAAGTGTTCTAAGTACTCTTACTGTCCTTCACCAGCCAACAAGCTTAAGGATCAGAGTTATAATTGGAGGCTTAAACTTCTTCTAGTGTTTCTAGGATTCCTCTTTTGTGAAGGGGCAGAATTTGGAGAAGGAGGGTGTCATGTTATTCCTGATGGCCGCAGAGAAGAACAGTAAATATGAAAAACATTTTATAAAGAGCGGGTAGAGGTCTTCTTGTTTGCATATTGTCATAAAAATTGCAGACAGAAAAACTGTTCTCAAATCAGTCCAGTCTACAAATGATGATTTTTTTTATTGTTTTGCATTTCATGGTACAAGCACACACTCTTGTATGATTACAGACTTTGGCTTTAACCAAAGGTAAAAAAGTGTGGCAAAATGCATACAACATATCACCTGGATTGAAGTATTTCCCAAACTTTCAAAAACAGTACTATTTTGAGTACATAGTTGCATTATCAGTCATATTTAGAAGATTTCTGCCACTTTTGGGGAAAATCAAACATTGGTTTTTAACGACTTGTGGCTTTTTTTGTGATTTTATAATGTTTTTCAGATCGGATAACCAATAATGTTGAATCATTAGAGAAAACCACACCACTTCCCACATCTACATCCACCCTGGCCCAGACTGCCAGACATGTGCCTAATGTGGTAGCAAAGAAATTTTTCTAGCTGAGGAGTTAAACCTTAGTGCCCAAAATATGTCCGGGCTGGTAGACTAGTGAAAAGAAAGGGTTTTCAGTGCTGCTTCAAGCGTAAATCTGCATGTAAACGTAATCATGGAGCTGCTATTGCCTTTGCATACATTCCTGTCTCCCACTTAGTTGATGCTTGTTTTGGACTGTGTATGCATCTGCTGGGAAATAATCAAATCTGTTTTGGGGTCATGTGATTTTGATGTATCCAATTCTCTTAACAGTACATCATAATAGCCATCCGAGTACAGAATTCCAGATGAAAACTATGAATGCTCTTGTAATTTTGATCGAACACAATTTTGCCCTTGAAATGTATGGCAAATTTCTAAAATATTGGAAATGGCACCTGACATTTCAAAAACATCTGGGTCGGTCCAACTTCCCTCCCCCCAGTCTATCCTCACTTCTAGGGAACCCTTTTTGAATTTTTGTTTTTCCTTCCAACAGCTCTTCAAATGTTTGTTTGGGTCTGGTCTGGTCAGTAGTTAGATCTTTTTGAATTATTCTAACACACTTTAGCAAAATCACAGTGGGTATCAGTATGATGAAAAGCCTCATCAGTAGCTCAGGCACTAACATTCAACACCTGATTGATAAATAACTCCTCCTTAAGAGCCTCAACCAAGAGGGAAAAAAAGAGAGGTCATGTTGGTTAAAAAAATGGGGACACTTCTGAAACTGAAAAACAGAAGGGAATGAGAACAGCTGTATGCTAGAGAAAGGCCGGTCATGTAATTAAATTGCTGGATCAAAACTCAGACTCTGTGTGACCTTGGGAAAGTCATTCAATCTCTTGTGTCTCAATTTTGCATTTGAAAAATGAAAAATAATATTTCCTTTCCCTATGTTTTGTCTGCCTGGTCTAATTTAGATTGTAGAATCCTCAGAGCAGGGACTGTCTGTGTGTATTGTTGCTCCTTCTTTTAGCACCAGTGTCCTGTTCTGACTCCAGCCTTACCCTTAGCCAAGGGGTGGCAGGTGTCCAGCACCTTTCAGATCAGAGGAGAAATTGGTGACAGGGAGTCTGGGTAAACTCTAAGTGAAACTTGTCACGTTTACATTTATTCACCTTTTTTGGAATGAGATGGTCACACAGCAAACAGGGCAAGTTCCTCTTTCAGAACTATCAGCCCAGCAACAAATTACAAAGGAAAAACTCTGCTTCAAGAATGGACTCTTGTCAGAGCTCAAGGCAAGAACATACTCTGTCACTGCTGGCACAGCTGCCTCCTTCCCAAAGCTTACTTCCGTCACTATTCCTCATTTTGGGGTGTGTAACAAGGCATGACTCACCCCTGCAGCACCTCCTGCTGGTTGTCCTTGGGAATTAGCTCTATCCAGCTCCAGAGCACCCTCTGCCAGCCAGTGTCACTTGCTGCTGGGCCCCAAGTCCCTCCTGGACCCTGGTGCCCCCTTTATCTGGGGTGCTACCCCCTGGCAATACCCCACAGTCTTAAGGTCTCCCCTCCCAGGGGAACCCCCACCCACCTAGCCTCAGTCTTGGCTACTGCCAGTCACCATCTAGCTCCTGCACACTGGGGCGGACTGCAGTGTATAAGCTGATCATCACAGGCAAGGGGGATTTGGATCTACTGCCTCCACCTACCCCCAGGCTGCACCCCTGCAACCCCAGTACCTATTAGGCCTTAAGAAAGGCCTGCAGCCTGGGGCTGGTAGGCAGGCACTCCCCAGCACAACTCTACTCTGGTACCTTTCTTAGCTCCAAGCAGCCAGGCCCTTCCCTCTTAACTGCCTGAGAGAAACTGACCTAGCTTCTGCCTAGCAGCCCTTTTATAGGCCTGCTGCAGCTTGACTGGGGCATGGCCCCCAGCTGCGGCTGCTTCCCCCAATCATCCCAGCTTTTCCCCAGCCCCAGGCTCCTCCCAGGGCTGATTTCAAGGGCTACAGGGAGAGAAAGGTCAGTCTGCTTAGGCTGCCCTGCTGGCTGGAGCGCCTTCTCCTTTCCTTGGGCTGTTGCTGGCTGGAGTGCTCCTTCCCTGGATTGCTGCTGCCACTGCTGCTGAGTGGGGGGGCCCTTACCAGCTTGCCCCCCCCCCCCCACCAGAGGTAGAAGCCAGGACCCCACTACTGCCACCTGTGGGCGTCCTTCCTGCCTGGCCGCCAGGGTTGCTAGAGCTGCTGCTGCTGCGTTTGTCCTGGGGAGCTGCTGGAGCCTGGAGCAGGAAGACGACCGAGAGGACCATCGGCTGCTGGGGGAGCGCACAGAGACTCTGGAGACCACTGTGGAGGGGGCCATTAAGGCTTGAGTGATTATCGAACTGTGCTTTTGTGGGGGGGGGCCCTGACTGTGTTTGGGGGGATGTAGGGGGCGTGGCGTGGAGCCTGCCCCCTGGTCCATCTGTGTCCCCCCGCACCACCACCATTGCTCCCTCCACCACCTGCACCGTCCACTCACCATCTGCCTCAAGCTCCTGCCTCCAGGACTCAGCTGCTTGCCTGGCCTGCCACGCCCATTTCCACCATTTGGGCCTGTAGCAGCAGCCAGCCAACATTGACTTTTTGCAAGCGCACGTGGGTGCACGTGCCCCCCCTTTTTTTGGACCCCCCCCGATTACAGCCTTTTGCTTCCCCCCCCCCACTTCTTTGCCTAAGTCCCTTGCGAGCCTAGTTTGTTTGCCTGTCCCGCCCTTTTCCCTCTGTGGTTTGGTTTGGTTGTCCTGCCCCAGCCCTACAGCTAGCCCCTTGGTTCCCCTGCTGCACCCCCAGCCTGGTTGCTCCCTTTCCTTTGTGGCCCCCCCTTGCCCTGATTGGCCCTCCCTTCGTGTGCCCATGCCCCCTACCATGCGCTTGTGCCCCCCCACCCCCGTTTGGTTGATCACTGCACCCCCCTGATGTTGTTATTGTAACCTTCCCTCCCCTAGTGCAGCTAGAGAAGCTGGACTTCCATCCCATGTCGGTGACTGACCCCCCCCCCAAGTCCTTGATCGCCCCTTTATCTGCCCCCCCCATTTTGACGCCCTCTTCCCCTGCCTGCCGCCTAGTAGGGAGGAGTGGTTGACCTGCTTTCCCCTTCCCCCCCTTTCTCCAGTGTTCTTTCCCCTCGCTCACAGCTCATCATGGTGAGAGACACGACGGGTGGGATCCCTGGGGCAGACCCCATCCACCTGCCCCCTCCCCGCAATTCCCTCCCAATCTCTACTTTAACCACCGCTGCCAAATCACCTGCTATTGGCCCCGCTGGGGCACTGGCAGCGGCGGGCAATGGGGTGACCTCAGCTGCTGCCACGTCCCTCACCCCCTCCGATTCTGGGGGAGCTCCCCCAGCTGGCGGGAAGGACTGGTGCAAAAAGAAGGGAAAGAGCCTTGCTAAAAAGACTAGGCCCTCCATGGCAGGGGCTGCCCCCACTGCCGCGGCCCCCACCATCGGCTGCAGTGTCCCTCCCCACTGTTCCCTCCACCAGCACCGCGGGCACCCACCCCCCCCCGGCCCCTAGAGCATATACCGAGGTGGCGGCAGCCCCCCCGCCAACCATTACATCCTCTCTCCCAGCCACCGCCGTTGTTACCATCCTTAGCGGCCGGGGCCCCTTCCCCACCTTGACCAGGAAGCACGGCGTCCGTTGCCTCCTGGTGCCCGCCTCACCCCATGTGGAGACCTACGTGTAGGCGTTGGCGAGGGTGGTGGGGCCCATGGCCATCGTGGCGGCCTCCAAAATGTATGGCAAGGTTGTCTTCTTCCTTGCCTCGGACGCCGCCATCCAGGTGGAGAAGGGCCTGGTGGGGGTGGGGGTGTTCGTCCCCCTGGAGCCGCTGGAGGACCTGGGTGCCCCTGTAGTCCTGACCTCCATTCCTCCTCTCCTCCCCAATGCTGCCCTGCTGCCCACCTTCTCTGCCCTGGGGAAACCAATCTCTGTCATCAGCCCTCTCCCGCTGGGCTGCAAAGACCCCGCCCTCCGTCGCGTCCTCTCGTTCCGCCGGCAGGTGCAGCTTCAACTGCTGCCCGCGGCGCGTGTTGGAGAGGCGCTCGGGGGGTCTTTCCTGGTCCCCTACCAGGGGGCCCGTTACCGGGTGCATTATTCCACGGGGAAGGCCTGGTGCTACCTCTGCTGGGCGATGGGACACGTCCGGAGGGACTGCCGCTTGACCCGGCACGGAGGAGCGCCTGGGACCCCCGAGCCCCAGCAGGGTGCCAGCCCCGTCATCGCCGGCGCCCCTGGCTGCCCGGCACCCAGAGCCGCCCCTCCTTCTCAGTCCACCACTGGTCCCGCTCGGGCCCAAGGGGTACTTCCCCCAGTGTGCCCAGACGAGCGGGAGAGCCCCGCCTCTGCTGCCTGCACTCTGGCTGGGCCCGTAGAGGAGGGTGCGGTGGGGATATCGCTGGGTGTGGGAGAGGGCCCGCCCCAGAGGGAATCTGCCCCCCCACCCCACCCGCTGTTGCCTTCCCGAGTCATCATCCCTGCCCTCAGACCCAACCCGTTACTCAGCCCGCAGACGATGCCATGGAGGGCTGGACCCTAGTACAGGGAAAGCGCGGCAAGTGGAAGGCTCAAGCTCCGCTCCTGCCATCCAATGCGGAGGCCCCCTGGAAAACCAGGAAGGGGGGCACCGCTGCCGAGCCTTCCGCCCTGCCCACGGCCGCGTTCCATCCACCGTTGCCGGCTGGGGAAGACGTGGCAGCACCGGAGAGGAGCGCTGCCCCTCTGTCGGGGTCCCTCCCAACGGAGACCTCCGCTGCAGCCCCTCCTGCCCCCTTAACATCTGAAGCCCCTGCGAGCCCCGAAGCGAGCATCGCTCCGGGCGCTGGCGGGGAGGGCCCCGGGGTGGTGGGAGGTGATTGAAGCTCTGGGTCTGACCCTGGTCACCCAGGGGTAGGACAACCCTCTGCCAGCGGGCCTTGACCTGAGTGACCTCACCCCAGCCCCCCGTCCCCATAACCACTGCTTCCGCTCCCGCCTCCGAGGGTCCCCTGAACTCTTCAACCTGCCCCGTCGCAGGTGGCACTCTGCTGACGGCCGCCGAGCCTGCTGAGGCGATAGCCAGTGCCTCACGGCCAGGACCCGAGTTACCAGGGATATCCCCCGTTGGCGTGGGGCAACCGACTTCCTTCCCGGGCAGGGGCCCCACTGAAAATTGCCCACCTCCTGATGCCGTGGCTGTCCCACCTGCCGTTGAGCCTGAGCCTGGCATCACTGGGGACCCCCTCCCCGTCCCTCAGGCCCCTGAGCCAGACTGAGGGGAGCCACCTCCCGGTGACCCAGTTACTGGGGCACAGGATCCCGCCTCTGTCCCTCTCCCCAACCCTACTCCTGACCCCTGCCCTACCCCTACTCCTGACCCTGTCCCTATCCCCTCCACCTCCCGCGATGCCATTGCTGCCCCTGGGGCCGTCTCCTTCCCTTTCCCAGAGGGTGACCCCCAGGAAGTGGCCTTTGTGTTTCCATGTCCCGACTCACTAGGAGCTGCTATCTTCCCTCCGCCGCCCCACATTGAGCCGGGGTCTGAGGCAGGCCACGTGGCGCCGGCCCATCGGGCACCACGTCGAGGGTCTGCCCCTTGCCTGCCCGTCTCGGTGGGCCACGGGGCTGTGCCAGGGGCCCCACCAGAGGACGACCGGGAGCCAGTGATCCCACCCCCCAGTAGGCTGCGAGAGGAGCTGTGGGAGTTTCTAGAAGATGTCTGTGGCTCCCGCAATCAGGTGCAGCTTGCTCTCCAGCGATGGGGGGATTTTCACATGTTGAGGCCCCAAAGAGAATTGTTTCAATTTTCCAGCAAGCTGTGCCACTCGTATCCCTGCTGCAGCCAGCTCCAGAGCAGCTGAGGGGAAACTCGTTTTCCTGTGCTTGGCCTGGCCCCAAACACCCCAGTCCTCAGACTAACAAAGACACAAGCAATGAAAAATACAATGTTATAACATTAGAATCGTAGAAATATAGAATATCAGGGTCGGAAGGGATCTCAGGAGGTCATCTAGTCCAAACCGCTGTTCAAAGCAGGACCAATCCCCAACTAAATCATCCCAGCCAGGGCTTTGTCAAGCCTGACCTTAAAAACCCGTAAGGAAGGAATTCATTTAGTTTCTCCGCAATGGCCTTATCGTCCTGGAGTGCTCCTTTAGCACCTCGATCGCCCAGTAGCCCCAGTGGTTGTTTAGCGGGCTTCCTGCTTCTGATGTACTTAAAAAAAAAAAATTGCTATTACTTTTTGAGTCTTTGGCTAACTGTTCCTCAAATTCGTTTTTGGCCTTCCTAGTTGTATTTGCCAGCGTTTATGCTCCTTTCTATTTCTCTCACTAGGATTTAACTTCCACTTTTTAAAGGATGCCTTTGTGCCTCTCACTGCTTCTTTTACTTTGTTGTTCAGCCATGGTGGCCCTTTTTTGGTTCTCTTACTATGTTTTTTAATTCGGGGTATACATTTAAGTTGAGCCTCTATTACGGTGTTTTTAAAAGGTTTCCACACAACTTGCAGAGATTTCACTTTGGCACTGTACCCTTTAATTTCTGTTTAACTAACGTCCTCATTTTGGTGTAGTTCCCCTTTCTGAAATTAAATGCTACAGTGTTGGGCTGCTGTGGTGTTTTTTCTGCCATAGGGGATATTAAATTTAATTATATTATGGTCACTATTACCAAGCGGTCCAGCTATATTCACCTCTTGGACCAGATCCTGTGCTCCACTTAGGACTAAATCAAGAATTGCCTCTCCTCTGGTGGGTTCCAGGACCAGCTGCTCCAAGAAGATTCTTGACACCTTAAATGGCTGCTATCTCTGCATCCCTTCCTGAGGTGACATGTACCCAGTCAATATGGGGATAATTGAAATCGCCCATTATTATTATTGGAGTTTTTTATTTTAATAGCCTCTCTAATCTCCCTGAGCATTTCACAGTCACTATTACCATTCTGGTCAGGTGGTTGGTAATATATCCCTGCAGCTATATTCTTATTATTAGAGCATGGGATTTCTTTCCATAGAGTTTCTATGGTACAGTTTGATTCATTTACGATTTTTACTTCATTTGATTCTATACTTTTTTCATATATCGTGCCACTCCCGCACTAGCATGACCTGTTGTCCTTCCGATATATTCTGTACCCTGGTATTACCGTATCCCATTGATTATCCTCATTTCACCCAGTTTCTGTGATGCCTAGTATATCAATATCCTCATTTAATACGAGGCACTTTAGTTCACCCATTTTATTATTTAGACTTCTAGCATTGGTATATAATCACTTTAAAAACTGGTCTCCTTTTAGCTGTCTGCCATTACACAATGTAATTGAATGGGACTCTTTTTTATTTGACTGTTCCTGGTCAGACCCTATGTGTATTTTATCATTTTCCATCCTCTCGTCCTCACTAGGACAGAGATTCTCTATTAATAGATCCTCCCCTAAGGGATGTCCGATCCACATGCTCCTCTGTACCTGTCGGCATCTATTAGAATGCTTTGGGGGGTTCAACAAGCATGTGGACCAAGGGGATCCAGTGGATATAGTGTACTTAGATTTTCAAAAGCCTTTGACAAGGTCCCTCACCAAAGGCTCTTACGCAAAGTAAGCTGTCATGGGATAAAAGGGAAGGTGCTTTCATGGACTGGTATCTGGTTAAAAGATAGGAAACAAAGGATGGGAATAAATGGTCAGTTTTCAGACTGGAGAGAGGTAAATAGTGATGTCCCCCAGGGGTCTGTTCTGGGACCAGTCCTATTCAACAGATTCATAAATGATCTGGAAAAAGGGGTAAACAGTGAGGTGACAAAATTTGCAGATGATACAAAACTACTCAAGATAGTTAAGACCCAGGCAGACTGTGAAAAGCTACAAAAGGATCTCTCAAAACTTTGTGACTGGGCAACAAAATGGCGGATGAAATTTAATGTTGATAAATGCAAGGTAATGCACATGGGAAAGCATAATCCCAACTATACATATAAAATGACAGGGTCTAAATTAGTTGTTACCACTCAAGAAAGAGATCTTGGAGTCACTGTGGATAGTTCTCTGAAAATCATCCACTCGATGTGCAGCGGCAGTCAAGAAAGCAAACCGAATGCTGGGAATAATTAAGAAAGGGATAGATAATAAGACAGAAAATATCATGCTTCTATATAAATCCATGGTACGCCCCCATATTGAATACTGTGTGCAGATGTGGTCGCCCCATCTCAAAAAAAGATATATTGGAAAAGGTTCAGAAAAGGGCAACAAAAATGATTAGGGGTATGGAACAGCTTCCTTATGAGGAGAGATTAATTAGACTGGGACTTTTCAGCTTGGAAAAGAGACAGCTAAGGGGAGATATGATTGAGGTCTATAAAATCATGACTGGTGTAGAGAAAGTAGATAAGGAAGTGTTTACTACTTCTCATAACACAAGAACTAGGGGTCACCAAATGAAATTAATAGGCAGCAGGTTTAAAACAAATAAAAGGAAGTATTTCTTCACACAATGCACAGTCAACCTGTGGAACTCCTTGTCAGAGGATCATGGGAAGGTCAAGACTATAAGAGGGTTCATAAAAGAACTAGACAGCCATTGATGGACCTATCCTCCATTAATCTATGAGCCAGGATGGGCAGGGATGGTGCCCCTAGCCTCTGTTTGTCAGAAGCTGCGAATGAGCAACAGGGGATGGATCATTTGATGATTACCTGTTCTGTTCATTCCCTCTGGGGCACCTGGCACTGGCCACTTTCGGAAGACAGGATACTGAGCTAGATGGACCCTTGTTCTGACCCAGTAGGGCCATTCTTATGTTCTAAACTGAGTTTAGCTACTAAACAAACAAAACAACTGAAAAAATAACAAAATTTAAACAAACAAGCGCAAACAGTCTAAAAAACTAACAAACATGCCTGAAGAAATGAATTAAAAGAAAAAAATCCAGCTCCTCACCGCCGTGAGTACCGACACCCAAAGCTACTGGTGCTCTTTATGATCCACTCTGGGCCTCCAAGCCCAGAAAGTGGTTGGGGGAGTGGCAGTAGGAGCTGCTGACCCTCTGTCATGTCATCTACAAGTGTGAGGGTGTCGCAGCTCACAATGCATGTGCAGGTCCTTGTGCAAGACACAACCATTTAAAGCAGGCAATGCAGTAAAGCAAAAATAGTGACTGAATAAGCCTTAGACATTATGCACCTGCTCCAGGAAGCAGCGCTAGGAAATGTAGGGTAGGTGCAACAACCCATAGGCCCTGCAACATTTGCAGAGTGCACTCTTTTTGAGGATGTAGTGCATTGTGTGCACCCGAGAGGGAAGGGCTAGTGTGGCTGCACTGCGTCATGGCAGCTTTCAGTTCAGTGACACTGATGCAAGTTGCAATGTGGACTTCTCTAGTGCACATATTAGATCATAACCTATTTAGGGCCTTGCCAGTTAGTACAAGGACTTTGAATTTAGTCTGGAAGGGAATGGGAAAACTAATTGAGCTTGTGGAGCATCAGAGAGAGAGGGGATCACATCAGCCATTGTTGCTTAAATAAAGGAGCTGCTGCCATCTGAATGTGGTACTTACCTCCCCACCAGGGAGAGTGACTTGTGTCAGTCTAACACTATTCCCTGAGGTACAGCCAATTGCGTGGCAACACTTGCGGTTAAATACTTTTAAAATTGAAGAGACCAAATAACCAAGCTTGGCTTCGTTTATTGATAAGGGACAAAGCAGTACAATATGAAAAGGAGGCATACATACACTCCTTCTGGGAAACAATTAATGTCGCAACATCTTTACCTTACAGAGAAGTTGTTTTTAAAAAGTATGCACCGGTCATAAATATAAAGGGAAGGGTAACCACCTTTCTGTATACAGTGCTATAAAATCCCTCCTGGCCAGAGGCAAAACCCTTTCACCTGTAAAGGGTTAAGAAGCTAAGGTAACCGAGCTGGCACCTGACCCAAAATGACCAATGAGGAGACAAGATACTTTGAAATCGGGATGGGGGGGAAACAAAGGGTTTCTCTGTCTTTTGCCGGGAACAGGTCAGGAATGCAGCCTCACAACTCCTGTTTTTAGCTAGATCACTTACTAACTTGAAATGCGTTAGATTTCCTTTTGTTTGTTGGCTGGTAAAATAAGCTGTGCTGGAGGAATGTATATTCCTGTTTTTGTGTCTTTTTGTAACTTAAGGTTTTGCGTAGAGGGATTCTCTATGTTTTGAATCTGATTACCCTGTAAGGTATTTACCATTCTGATTTTACAGAGGTGATTCTTTTACCTTTTCTTTAATTAAAATTCTTCTTTTAAGAACCTGATTGATTTTTCATTTTTCTTAAGACCCAAGGGTTTGGGTCTGTGTTCACCTGTACAAATTGGTGAGGATTCTTATCAAGCCTTCCCCAGGAAAGGGGGTGTCGGGCTTGGGGGGGATATTTTGGGGGAAGACATCTCCAAGTGGGCTCTTTTCCTGTTCTTTGTTTAAACACTTGGTGGTGGCAGCATATGGTTCAAAGACAAGGCAAAGTTTGTACCTTGGGGAATTTTTTAATCTAAGCTGGTAAGAATAAGCTTAGGAGGTCTTTCATGCAGGTCCCCACATCTGTACCCTAGAGTTCAGAGTGGGGAAGGAACCTTGATAGCACAGCATGGTTATTGACAAGTAAGAAAGCACTGAATATGTCATCCAGGGCTAGAATTCATCAGTCAGCTTTTTACCTTTTCATCTTGTATCATGGGGTATCTTTCTCTTTCTTCTGAATACTACATTACAAGAGCTATGAAGGCACTACCAGCCTGTACTAGGATGTACAATGGATGTATCGTGCCTTTGATAGGTTTTATATTTGCTAATGTCAAAAGCTGTGTTTTGCTTTGTACAGTACATATATTTTAAGTGAAGCTGCTGGAGGTGCTACCTGCTGTTATGATAGCCTGACACATCTGTCAGTAGACCCTGTTTTCTGTTGCTTATGACTTTGCTGCCCTTAACCATTTTGACTTACATTTTCCATGCTGGGCG
Source organism: Natator depressus (assembly GCF_965152275.1). NCBI lineage: Eukaryota > Metazoa > Chordata > Testudines > Cheloniidae > Natator > Natator depressus. The sequence goes on from NC_134239.1 coordinate 18,119,400, forward strand.
TCTGCTTCAAGCTGGATATTTTTGTGAAATTTCAGCCTAAATAGTTCTTCCATTTTCATCCATAGGCAAGGAAAACACACTGTTCCCCCATGTAATTCCAATGAATTTCTCTTTGAGAAGCTCTGTCACCCCCATGCTTTGGAGCCGAAACTTTGGAAGTGGGGAGCCTGTGTGCCAGGGATGTGCCTATTTCTGTTCCTATGAAAATATGCCCCAGTTTTCCCAATTTATAAGCCTTTGGAAAAAAATCACAGTGCCGATGTTCAGTAGAGACTTTTTTTCAGCTTTGCAGCTACTATCTCCAAAGGTCTCTTCTTCATCGAGCATGTTCCACCCTGGGGCTCCAGAGGGCTGAGCCAGCCCTGGCTCAGACTGTTGGGTATCAGGATTGGATTGGGGGATGCTGACTTCCGCCTTGAGGGGTGGGGTATATGGTGTGACAGGATTCCAACCTGGCATACTGTGAGGCCTATTGCACCTGGTGAGGGCTGGCTCCTTAAAAGAGAGGATCCAAGCCCGGTGCAGGTTGGCATTCAGACGGAAGCAGAACTAGCGCTCCCCTGCCCCACAGAGCAGGGGCTGCTCACCAGGGAAGTTGCAGAAAAAATTTTGCTGCTTGAACCCTCTGGAGAGGCAGAGGAACCATCTTTACTCTGCTTTGCTTTTCATTGCAGCCCAGGCACTCAGCCTGGGCCTCGGACACTCAGGGCTGGTCTACGCTAGGAGCTTAGGTCGACATATACAGCATTAGGTCAAATTTGGAATGAGTGTGTTTACACTGCCGAGTCCCTCCCATCAACCAAAAGGGCTTTTAAAATTGACTCCTGTAGGTCACCTGAATGGAGTAAAGCCAGAGGTGACATTCACGCCTCAAATAAAGGGCAGTGTAAACACTGTGTATTGTAATTTGGAGTTACTGGCCTCCAGGTGATGATCCAGAGTGCTCCAGTGTGAATGTTCTGGTGAGCACTTTGAACTCCAATGCTCTTCAGCCAGGCAAGCAGGAAAAGCCCTGGGGAGCTTTTGAATGTTCATTCCCTACTGGAGCATCCTGGAGAGCTTACCAGCACAGCTGAGCATGCATGCCCAGAGGCACAAACTCACTCCAGCAGAGATCCTTCAGGAGACACTGTATGTGATTGCTGTGTGTGGGTGGCAGGAAGAGTGTGTGCAGGCAGAGCTCTCTGAACCAGGAAGAGAAACACTGGTATCCATGCCACTGATGTCTGGCTGTTATGTTGTGCAGAGGCTAATATTAAGCAATGCTGATCAGTTACAATTCAGACCCTGAATGAAGCAGAGCTCTGTCAGACTCTCTGGCTCTGCATGATCAGTGAACATCACAGGAGGTAGCTTGTAAGGCAGGTTGCATCAATCCATGAATTCTTTAGTACTAGCCAGAGTACTGCATGCTCCAGCATAGTGGTGGGAGATGGATTTCCCTCCTCAAAAGCAGGTGATAAGAGTACTAGTTAGCAGGGGGTCCGGATGCTCTGACTGTCTTTCACCAGCCAAGAAGATCACGGATCAGAATCGTAGGTGCAGGATCAGATTTCCTGTAGTGATTCCTGTTCTGTGAATAGTCAGAATGCTGAGAAGGAGGCTGTCATTTTATCCCTGATGACCACAGCAGCTACCCTGGATGTGGAAGAGCATCTCTATGAAGTGGATGCCCAGTTCCTTGCAGTGAGAGGTGCTGGACTCTGGAAATGAGCGGAGACTAGATTGACAAAGTAATTAACAGTGAGGTGTGATTTAGTGGTTGCCATGGCAGAGAAGAAGGAGGATCTCTTGACCTCTTCATGGCCAAGGAGCGGGCTTGCAAAAATTCTTTGTACAGGCATTTATTTCTTCTTTTGCTTCCCAACACTAATACTTGGATTTTCATCACTCCTGTTTCATCGGCCACATGTGGGAGAAACCACAGAGCTCTGTGAAGGCCAAATTGGGGAGGAAGTACTTAGAACCCAGTGTTGATGGCTGTGGTCCGTCAGTGATTGTCATGTCTCACTGACTCATCTAGTCCTTTTCTGCTGTGCTAGGGTACCCATGTTTTGTAACAGTAACTCGCTCCTTGAGCTTTCTGAGGCAGACCACAAAAGTAAGACTAGACCTGGTTGAACGTCAGAGTTTCCATTCTGCAGCACATTCTGAAAAAAACAACAACCCCATGTTCAGAATGAAAAGTAGGAATTTTTTTAAATAATCAACATATTTTGTTTCAAAAATATGTAACAGAAATTAAGCCTGGGCGACCAAGCGCCATGTCTCTAAGCTCAGCCAGGGCTCTCAGTTCTTCTAAGCTCCCAGCTCCCCATCAGTCTGCTGAAAGCCCTGGAGGCAACGACTCAGCCAGCAGCTTTGGAACTCGGAAGCCGGAGCTCCAAGGCTCCCAGCTCTGTGGCAGGGAGTCGGGAGCTGAAGCCCTGCTCAAATTGCAGTTCTTAGGGCTTGCAGGCTCCCTACAGTGGAGCCTGAAATCAAGCCCCTGCTAGAGCCCACGTTCCCGGGGCTTCCAGATGCTTAGCCAGCGACTGACACCAATTCTGTGGTTTCACTTTCTATTAAAATGTCAGCAGCAAACACGGACTGCTTCAACCTTGTTTTTTCATTTTATTTAAATGATGTATGTAGATTATAGTAAATTTAGGCCTTAATATAGGATGTCAATTTCAAATTTAATTTTAAATACATTTTTCTTTTTAAATATAAACATATTTAATTTATATACGACTCGGGTTTAAATGAAAGCTGACTTAAGGAAAAATCTCTTTTTATCAACTACTGATTTTTCCCCACCCTACTTATTTGCAATGTCGAGTTTGAGGCACAAGCAACACGTGGCCAGAGGCTTATTTCTCCAGGGTTGGCTTGTTTACATTACCCCTTTGAAGTCAAGACTAGAAACAAAGATTGAAGTTTATGCAAAGGGGAACTTTTTAGCTTACATGATGAAATATTTGCATGAGGGGGTCTTGTTTTTCCAACTCTGACTGGAAACCAAACACTCTGGCCACTGAGCTACCAAATTAGATCCTTTTACAGAACCTCTTCCACAATTTTAGGCCCACTTTATTATGGGCTCCCTGCATCTCACTGTTCAGCACCAGATACAGCATTGATTTGGTCAGCAGAACCTCCATATGCTTGTCCTTTAATCGTGTTTTGTGGCCCAGCAGTTTGATGGTCCAAGTGATGCTCATCAGCCACAGTCATGTCTTGTTTGGGTTCCAGTGTTTCAACCAAAAGCGTCTCCAAGGAGTTTCTTTTGTCACCAAGTGAACTGTCGCCAATTTATTCTTTCCTGTGCCGACACTGGATCTCAGGTGCTAGCCGAATAAATTCCACATTTTGTTTAGGGCAGTTGTATTTTATATTACAATAAAGCGACAGCTTTGCTATAGTTAAGGTTCAGACCAGCTTCCTGTTTAAAGCTATTAGCCAGGATGGTCAGGGATGGTGTCCCTGGGCTCTGTTTGCCAGAAGCTGGGAATGAGTGACAGGGGATGGATCACTTGATGATCACCTGTTCTGTTCATTCCCTCTGGGGCACCTGGCATTGGCTACTGTCGGTAGGCACGATACTGGGCTAGATGGACCTTTGTTCTGACCCAGTATGGCCATTCTTATGTTCTTATGTAGATTCCTGAGAAGTCTAATAGCTACACAGTTAGTCAGAGTGCTTTGAATTTGGTGTGCCTCATGGGTGCAAGGGGTTCTGTTAGTGATCCCAACATTGGGGTCATTTGACCAAGGGGTTCCTGTGATACAGCCCCTCCCTCCATCCAAAACCTCAGGTTTTCTTAAAGTTGACAGATTCTGGCAACCTATTTATGCTCAAAGACAAAGATCAATCTAGGGCTTAGCTCATCACAACAGGGTCTCAAATGCTCAAGGGTTCCCCAGCACAGGGCTTGGCACCCACAAGCTGTTTGGGGGAAATCAGATTCAAACATTATTTCAGAAAGAGTTTGCATCTCCAGTTAGGCACTTCAGAAGGCTTGTGCAGCTATTCATGTGCCTAATTAATTAAACTGAGCATGTACAGAGAGAGAGGCTACTATCAGTAAAACCACCTGTCACAGGATGGTGACTCTGTGGATGTGTTAGGATAATTGCATTAGAGTACCCCCCCAGGGAACTGTGAGTCCAAATGCAACCCCGGGGCAGAAATGTGAAGTAAAAGAAACAGGCACATTGTTCCAACTACATCTGTTACAGGGGAATTTTAATTAGGGGGAAAGAGAATCTGAGTATAGCAGAATATGCAGGAAGGTGCTGAAACTATTTTTTGGGAAAAAAAAAAACCCACACAAGCTAATGCTCACTGGGAGGGGAGAGTGATTGGGGTGAAAGAGTCGGTGGGAAGAGGGGTTGAGGCTCAGGTAATGGGGGTCTAGGGGCACAGGGGGGAAATGCTTTGTGTGTGCTTCAGTCTGGCTTTACCCGCAGTCCATCTCCAGGGGCGTGACTGCCCACTTCCCTTCTCCCCTCATCTGATCCAGGTTCTGGGGGCCTTGTTTTTCAAGAGGGGTCAGAGCCCCACTCCCGATTCCTTATGTTATGGGGATTTGAGGATCCCTTGTCCCCTGGTGGTGTCTGAACTCTTCTCCTTACTCCTGTGTGAGTGCAAGGCTCTGGGGATACCCTAATCATCTATGGGGGTGTGACCCCCATCACTACCCCCTCATGTGATCCAGGTTTTGGAGAGGGCTTGCCTTTCTGGGGTGTCTCAGCTCTTCTCCCTAACCCCTCCATGTAATCTGGAAGTCACTGCCCCTTTGCGGGTGTCTGAGCCCCTCTCCCTGTCTCCCGCCATCCCATGTGTGCTCGGCTGTGGGAGCAGCTGCCCATCTATGGGAGTCTGACCCTCATCCCTTCCCCCCCCAATGAGGTGGGTGCCAGGGGGCTTGCCTGTTTGGGGTGTCTGAGCCCATTTCCCTACCCCGCATGTGAGCCAGGATCCAGGAAGCCCTGCCCTCTAGCTTAGAACAGGCATGCTCAGAGCATGCACCAAGAACACACTCCTGAGGCAGGTGTGCTTGACACACATCAGAAACTCTCCAGCACTGAGGGGGGAAGAGAACACCCACAGAAATGAATGGAGCAGTTCACATGTCTCAGAGCTATTTTTTCAAGCTGCATTAATCTCCATGGGGTATTCTCTTTCAGATGAGAACATCTCATTGAGATGAATGGGCCCCTTACCACCCCTCTGAGCCTTCAACTTTGAGGTGGGAAAACTGCCTTGGGTAGAAATTTGAGAATGAACTGTAAATGTCTGGGAAAAAATGAAGTTAAGGTAAACGCCCACACAACCTTAACTGTGCCCTCTCTGAGTGATGTCTCAGAATACCCATAAGCCACACACTTGAACTCTGCCTTTGCATTATGATGGACAGGTGCTACCTGTACTTGCCCTCCACTCAAACACTGAGCCTACTCCCCTGAGAGAATACCACATCTGTAAAATGTAACAGTCACTTCATACCCTTTTAGAGTCCCTTCAGATTTACACACAGGTTACCACCTCAACCTATCCTTTTCCCTACCCAGCATTAAATCCAAAGGCTGCTCTCCTGAGAATAGCCAGAGCACCCCAGTGCCCTGCTACTGACACAACCTACACAATTCTATACTGAAATGATGCAGAGAGGAACCTCATGGTTCACATGCTCCTCTTTCTTTTGAGAATGCACACAGAGGAGACTCAGACCCAGATCCCCTCATAACGCAGTCACCACTCTATGATGACGCTCCTCAAGCTAATCCCTAGATCTCCTTGTATCACAATCACAGTTCTTCCAAGATGCTACAATGTATTCCTCCACCATTCAGTACAGTTACACCTAACATGGTGAATGCATCTGGAGGGCATGCACTTAATTCCCAGGGGCTATTGCCAGCTCCAGGGGGCAGAGTTAAGATTATGTGGGTGTTTACCTTCACTCTGTGTTTCCTGGTTTTCTGAAGAATGAGAAGGGCATGAGCTATCACCCGGCAACCTTAACTCAGAATTAAACAAGATTTTTGTCAAAGTATTACTGTATTATGGTAATTCCTAAGTGCCCTAGCCGCAATCAGGGCCTCAGTGTGTTAGGCACTGGACATGATGTAATGGCAGGTGTCAACAGGCGGTTCTGTTATAGTCTTCCGAGTTCTTTTTTTTAGCACGTAAGCAAGGTTTTGGTCTTGGGGCAATGTGTGTTGTGTTAGTTTCATTGGGTTTTGCAAGGTTTGGTGGAGATGAGGTTTTGGGGAGGCGGGAGCTGTGCAAGCAGCCAGAGAGTTTGCTGTCTGCCTTGTGCTATGACTACAGTCTATTCTGGAGGCAGGTTTCTCCTTGGGAGTTTGGTGTTGGGCTGAGATCCTTGAAAGAGGAGACAGCCCTTTATGCTGTGTGACCATCTCATTCCAGGACAGACAAAGGGAAGGGGAAGTCAATATTATAATTCCTATTTTTCAGATGAAAAATTGAGACCCAGAAAGATGGAATGACTTGCCTGAGGTCACACAGATAGTGTATGGTTGAGCCAGGAGCTGAACACAGACCTCCCAAGTTCTGATCCAGGGCTTTAACTACACAACTTGGCTGTCTCGTGCAGAGAGCTGTGCTCATTCTTGTGTTTCTCAGTTTCAGAATTGTGCTTTTTAAAAATGCATATAGTCTCTCTTTTTATATGGTTACAGTTATGAAGGCAGAGCTGCTTAGTAATCAGAGTGCCTCTTGGGCTTTGCTTTGGACTGCAGCCGCCAGAAGTCCTCATTCAGGGTAGAAAGCAAGACCACAGAGCTGGACCTGTGACACAGGGCATTGGTACTGAAGTGCTTTGAGATTAACAAACAGCGTAAGATTACACTTGCTTGGTTATGGGTGGGGGTTCTCCACATGGACATTTGCTTCAAAAGGAAAATACGACAGAACTCTGCCCATTGAGAGACAAATGCTGGCTGTTGTGTCTGGTGGTATATCCTAGCTCTACTGATGTCTGACCATAACTTGTTCATGAAATTTAAGAGCTGTAAGCCATATTACAAAATCCACTGTGCAAAGAACCACCTAGTGTTGCTAGATCTTGCCGTTTTATTGCGAGGTTTACAATACTTGATGGGGTTTTTATTCAGCCTCAGCTCCTGGAGGCATGTGAATATTTGAGAATTTCAGCTTAATTTTTTATTTATAATTAAGTTCCTAGGCCCTCGCGATAGTGGAGAAAAGATTAAATATGTGACCCAAGTGTAACCTAAACACTCAGGAACTAGAAGGCTAAGAAAAAGAAACACAAAAGCATTACTTTTCTTCATGATTTTGGGGGCCTCACTTATGACTTTTGAACATCTGGAATTGCCAATACTGCCTATATGTCAGAAAATAATTATGACTTTGCAGAAGTACTTATTAATGTGAAAGAAAGGCCCCTAATGGACCTTCTTAAAGCAGCTGTGCTTTCAAGGGCATCTATAAATAGTTAAATCGGAACTACAAGAGGAGTTTGGCTCCAATACGACGCATTTCCAAAACAAACTTTGATAAGGTCAGACAAGAAACAAAAAATGACCAACTCTACGGCAGCACGACAAAGTAATTGTAGATGGCCGGACAGAGGAAAAATCCCTTGTGCCCCCACTATAGAACCATATTGATAGAACATATATTGTAACATCAGGGGTATTGGAAAGAATGAGGTGAGACCATGTTATCTAAAATCTAAAAAGCTATAATATCAGGACAGTTGTAACACAGCAGTGCCTGCTTTCCCTGGAGCAGGTGACAGACCCATACCAGTTGGGTGCAGGCTAATTAAGACACCTGGAGTCAATTAAGGATGTACTAGAATCAATTAAGGCTGGCAGGCTAATCAGGACACCTGGTTTAAAAAGGAGCTCCCTTCAGTTAGTGAGGGGTGTGTAAGACGCTGGGAGTGAGAGGGTGCTGCTAGAGGACTGAGGAGTATGAACACCATCAGGCATCAGGAAGAAGGTCCTGCAGTGAGGATAAAGAAGGTGCTGGGGGAGGCCATGGGGAAGTAGCCCAGGGAGTTGTAGCGGTCACGCAGCTGGTACCGGAGATGTTGTAGACAGCTGCTATCCACAGGGCCCTGGGCTGGAACCTGGAGTAGAGGGTGGGCGCAGGTTCCCTCCATCCCCCCCAAACCCCCTATTTGACACAGGAGGAGTTGACCTGGTCTGTGAGTCACAGCAGAAGGGAAGGTCTGATTTGGGAAGGTCTCTGGCCTGTCCCCGACCCACTAGGTGGGACAATAGAGAGTGTGGAGATTGTTCTCCTCCTTTTCCCCATGCTGGCCAGTGATGAGGTTAGCTGAGTGAATGGCAGGTTTGAGCCTCTAGCAAAAGCGGCCAAACTGAGGACTTCCGTGGACCTCTGAGGCGAGCAAATCCACCAGAAAGTGCAGGACCCACCAAGGCAGAGGAGGAACTTTGTCACAATTGGTGTCAGGGGTGGGATTTGGTGCACAGTGTGGTGGAAGAAGGAGGGTTTAAAAAAAAAAAAAGGGAAAGGGTTGTTTTTTTTTCTCCACCACAATGGCTGATGTACTGTGGGCACTGATACAAGCCACAGCTGCCCAGCAGGAGGCTACCCGTGTCCAGACAGCCGCCCAACAGGAGGCAGTGTGGCTGCAGCAGGAAACCAATCACCTGTTGATGGACCAGGCCTCTCAAGACAGTGCTATGTTGCAGGAACTGGTAAGCCAGGTGAAGGCCCTTACAGTGCTGAACCTCAGCCATGATGGGACACGGGTCATATGGGCCAGCAATTGCCTGCAGAAAATGACATGGGAGGATGACGTAGAGGCATACCTCCTGGCATTTGAGAGGACAGCCCTGTGGGAGGCTGGCCCCGAGAACAGTGGTCTGGCATTCTCTCCCCATTCCTATCTGGGGATGCCTAGAAGGCCTACTATGATATGACTGAAGAGGCTGCGGCAGACTACCCCCAGCTGAAAGCAGAGATCCTGGACAGATCTGGGGTAATGACCACAATGCGGGCCCAGCGGTATCACGAGTGGAGGTACCAGGAAAACAAACCCCCACGGTCCCAACTATATGACCTCCTCCATCTCACATGAAAGTGGTTACAAACCGAGTCCCGGAGCCCAGAAGAGATACTCGAGGTTTTGGTCATCGACTGATACATGAGGGTACTAGCGCCTGATCTTAGCCCCTGGGTAAGCCAGAACGACCCCCCCACCTAGGACGAGGTTGTTGCACTGGTAGAGAGGTGAAGGATGGTGAGGGAACTGACCCGACCAGCTAAGGAAGAGGCACCTCGGGTTAAACTAGCGGCACCAACCCCCAGAGCTCAGGTGACTGGGCCCCCAGGAAGGCCCAGGTGGAAAAGAGAGGGGATGAAGGTCCACTGGAGGCAAGAAAAAGTCGGAGCACTGAGGGTGAAGAGGATTGTGGTGTTAGACTGCCCAAACTGAGAGACCGGGGAATGCCTAGGGCCCCATACAGATGTTACGCCTGCAGGAAGTGGGGACACATAGCTGCACAGTGCTCCGATGCTGAGGAGCCTATGCAGTGTAACCTGGGGAACTGGGCAGATCCATGCTCCCTAATCCACCTTGTCGAACTAACCCCACATATGTATACCAGACCAGTGAAACTAAATGGGGTAGAGACTACGGCACTGGTTGATTCAGGGAGTGCTATCAAACTTATCTCAGGGAAGCTCGTGAAGTGTAGTGAGCTGCTGCAGGCCAAATGTATGGGGATAACGTGCATCCACGGGACGGTTGATTATTACCCCACCATCCCAGTAAAAATTGAGATCCAAGGGAACAGGGATGATAGTGGGTGTAGCCCCTAAACTCCCATACCCTGTATAATAGGGAGGGACTTCCCGGGATTTTGTGACTTCCTCCAACATCCTCTCTGGGATTAAGGGAGGGACCGTGAAGCTAGTGAGGCATCCACAGTGGACTGTCAACCCCCAATCTTCTCCAAAATATCCCCAGATTTGTTCTCCACCCCCAGGTGGGGCAGAAAGACAAAAAGGGAAAGAAGGGCAGCTGAGGCCTTGGGAGCCCGAGTACTGACCCAAAGCCAGAGGGTCGCTCTCGTAGGTAGGCGGACCCGGGCAGCTGGAAAGGAGGCCCCCCAGGAGGAAGAAGCACCTGAGCCAGACCCCAACCCTAATGCCTATGAACCGGCAGAAGCAACAGAAACCAGCCCCCTAGAACTCGGGCAGACTAGCCCCGGGAGGGAAAATTTTGGACGGGACCAAGCCGAAGATCCAAGGTATGACAACATTAGGAATGAGGTAACAGAAATAGATGGGGTCCCCGTGGAAGGGAAAACCCAGGGACCCGGCCCCTACTTCATCATAAAGAAGGATCTCCTGTACCGGGTTGCACCAGTACAGGGTCAGAAGGTAGAGCAGCTCCTAGTACCTTGCAAACACCAGAAGGCTGTATTAAATCTCGCCCATAGTCATCTTTTTGGGGGGCATTTAGGGGTAGAGAAGACCTTGGCATGGGTCCTACGAAGGTTCTTCTGGCCCAGGGTGCACGAAGAAGTGCGGAGATACTGCGCTTCCTGCCCAGAGTGTCAGCTGCACAGTCCCCGTCCCCACTCGAGGGCACCTTTGGTACCCCTTCCCATCATAGAGGTCCCATTTGAGTGAATAGCCATGGATCTAGTGGGACCCCTAGAGAAGACTACTTGGGGCCACCCATATATAGTTGTTGTTCTGGACGATGCTACATGGTATCCAGAAGCCGTCCCCTGCCCTCTAAAACAATAGCCAAAGAGCTAGTGGGGATTTTGCCCAAATGGGGCTACTGAAGGGGATACTGACGGACCAAGGAACCCCATTTATGTCAAAACTAATGAAGGATCATAGAATATCAGGGTTGGAAGGGACCTCAGGAGGTCAACTAGTCCAACCCCCTGCTCAAAGCAGGACCAAACCCCAACTAAATCAATCAATTAGCTCTCCCCATCTGGCCAATCATCTGTTTGCTGGAAGCTGGTTCAGCTGTTTTCAGAATGTGATGGCTTCAGTTCACAGCATGACTCTGATTGCAGGCCGGTGTGTCTCTTTCCAGGGAAGAGGGAGCTGGGCTGGATCTAGCAGGGACAGAGGCTGGCTGCAGGGGGCTAGGGGGAGATAGCCTGGGCAGGCCAGCAGCTTCTTGACTTGGCGGTAGGGGGAGACAGGTTGGGTAGGCTGGCAGCTTCTCGGCTGGCTGCAGGGGGCAGGGGCTGGGACTGGGGCTGGGGCGAGACGGGTGGGAGACAGAGTCAGAGCAGAGAGGTAAAGATGGCTGAGGGATTCTGCATTAGCAGATCTTAATGCAGGATCTGTCTTCATTTGTATTGGTGTGTCATAACCATAAGGGTAGCCTAAAATTCCTCCTTACCTGTAAGGGGTTAAGAAGCTCAAGTAAGTTGGTTGGCACCTGTCCAAAGGAACCAATGGGGACAAAAGATACTTTCACATCTGGCGGGGTGCGGGTGGGGAAGAGGCTTTGTTTTGGCTTCTTTGTTTCTGTGGTCATTCGCTCTTGGGACTAAGAGGGACCGGACATCAATCCATATTCTCCAAATCTTTCTGAACAAGTCTCTCATATTTCAAACTTGTAAGTAACAGCCAGGCAAGGCATATTAGTTTATCTTTGTTTTCTCAACTTGTGAATTTTCCCTTTGCTAGAGGGAGGTTTATCCCTGTTTTGTTGTACATTGAAACTAAGGCTAGAGGGGGTTCCTCTGTGCTCTTTGAATTTTCTGCTACTCTGTAAGGCTGACTACCAGCCTAAGTTTACAGAGGTGATTCTTTTACCTTTTTCTCTTTAAATAAAATCCTTCTTTTTAAGAACCTGACTGATTTTTTCCCATTGTTCTAAGACCCAGGGATTTGGGTCTGTACTCCCTTTGTAACCAATTGGTGAGGATATATGTTCAAGTCTTCCCCAGGAAAGGGGGTGTAGGCTTGGGGGAATATTTTGGGGGAATAGGACTCCAAGTGGTCCTTTCCCTGATTGTTTGTTAAATCACTTGGTGGTGCCAGTGATCCCAAGGCAAAAAAGAAATCTGTGCCTTGGGGAAGTTTTAACCTAAGCTTCAGGGGTCTTTCATGCGGGTCCCCACATCTGTACCCCAGAGTTCAGAGTGGGGAAGGAACCTTGCCATGGTGTTTTTCTATTGTAAAGCATTTAGGCTGCTTTTTTAGATAAGTGTTAATAATCTGTCCTCTTCCTAGAGTTCTGAGGAGGTTATATGACTATGAATGTTTTTTTAAAGAGTGCAGACTGCAGATTAGGTTGCAGTGAGGTCTTAATAAACTCAAGATCAGGCTTTAAACTGCTATCAAGTCCACACAGTGAACAAAGTGAAAAAACACTTTGATCTTTCTGCTGTAGTGATTTCATGGGTAAAGTACAGCAATCCAAAGTTGAAAGAAATAGATCTGTGACTTTATTTTGATTGGTGTTGCTTTAAGAAGCTGCTTTCATGCTATTTACTCTCTTAGATACTGATCCTGCTAACAGTTATGCATGCAGAGGGCTCCCATGTGTAGTCGTTTGCAGGCTTCAGTGAATGCATACTGGAGCAAAAACATGTGGATAGGCCTAGCTGATGACATTTGCATGATTACATTTCAAACAAAGTTTACATTGGTGTTAATGGCAGCATAATTCTTTTGGAATGTTGTAGATATCTGAAAACTCTGTTCTTAATTATTTTAAAAAAAAATCGTATAGTCTTGTCTACACTACCAAGTTTTGTCGATGAAACTAATGTTGACATGAAAAAATCGACAAAAGCAAAGTTGCCAAAGTGTGTTTACACTCGCTCCCTCTATTGACAGATCGTGTCCACATTCGGGGCACCATCATCGACAGTGTTAGCAATGCACTGTGGGTATGTATCCCACAGTGCCTGGTGACACCATCTGTCACTAGGTGTTGTGGGAAGGAGGAACGGAGTGTGGTACATCTCCTTTTCCGCCATTTTTCCAACTGTCAATCTTTGCAGTGCGCTCCACCATCTTCAGTGAGAAAGGATGGATCCCGCACTTCTCTGCTCTGTGCCATTAAGTGCCGTGAGGACATCGCAGATGGCAGCACAGTTAATCACGAAGTTACTAACAGAGGAAGCCTCGCAGGCTCCCGACATTCTGTGTGATATAACTTATCAGTGCTTTTCGCATTCACAGAGCAACTGCATAGGGTAGACCGTTGCTTTTGGGCTAGCGAAACCAGCACTGATTGGTCGGATCGCATTGTCCTGCAGGTGTGGGATGACGACCAGTGGGTACAGAACTTTCGGATGCATAAAGCAACCTTCCTGGAGCTATGTGCTGAGCTGGCCCATGACCTGCAGCGCAAGGTGACCAGAATGAGAGCTGCCCTTTCGGTAGAGACGTGTGTGGCAATCACTGTGTAGAAGCTGGCAAATCCAGACTGCTATTGCTCAGTCTCAAATCAGTTTGGAGTGGGAAAGTCCACTTTGGGGATGTGTTACTCCAAGTGTGTAGGGCAATAAATCGCATCCTACTATGGAGGATTGTGACCCTGGGAAATGTGCATGAAATAGTGGATGGCTTTGCAGAGATGGGTTTTCCTAACTGTGGCGGTGCGATAGATGGCACACATATTCCAGTTTTAGTGCCAGACCACCTTGCATCAGAGTACATCAATAGGAAGGGATACTTCTCGGTGGTGTTGCAAGTGCTTGTGGATCACCGTGGGCGTTTCACAGACATCAGTGCAGGCTGATCTGGAAAGGTGCATGACACATGCAACTTCAGGAACAGTGGCCTGTACAGAAAGCTGCAAGTGGAGACTTTCTTTCCAGACCACAAGATCACAGTGGGGGATGTGGAAATGCCCACAGTAATCCTGGGAGACCCAGTTTACCCCTTACAGCTCTGGCTCATGAAACCTTACACAGGGAGCTGGACAGCAGCAAGGAGTGTTTTAACAACGGGCTGAGCAGGTGCTGCATGGTAGTCAAATGTGCCTTTGGCAGATTGAAGGCGTGCTGGAGGTGTCTCTATGGCAGGCTAGACCTTACTGAGGATAATATTCCCATGGTCATAGCTGTGTGCTGCACTTTGCATAATCTGTGTGAATCTAAGGTGAAATGTTTGCTCACCTGTGGAGCTCTGAGGCAGAGCGCTTGGCTGCAGAGTTTGATCTGCCAGATGCCAGGGCTATCAGAGGAGGCCAGAGGGCTGCTATTAACATCAGAGAGGCTTTGAGGAACCACTTTGACAATGAGGGGCAGTAACACATGTCTGCTTTGGAGTTGCTTCCCTGGTGCATCCCATACAAAACTTTGGGGCCAAATATCCATGCAAGAAAATGCTTTAGAAACCTGTACCTGCGACTGAATTGATTGCTATGTGATTTTGTAGAAGACAGCTATCATTGTCCAAGCTGTGAGAGGAGGTGGAGTGATGAGGAAACTGAGGAGCACCACAAAGTGAAAAGGAATGTGTGTGTGTGGGGGGGGTTGCTTGACAAAGAATTGTGCATGTGCACATGCTGCATTGGAGGTCGACCCCAGATCTGTTCACTCTGAAGTTTTATTAAAGACTTGAGCATCTTTGTCTGATCCTCCATTACTTTTATCATCCATTCAGTCGCTTCCCTAGCAAACGCTTTATTCCCTTTTCTGTCCTGCTTTTCAGCTTCCCAGCCCTCCTTTCATTTCCTTGTGTCTGTGACAGAGCGCTGCAGCACCTCTCTGAATATATCTTCTTTGCTGCATCTTGGCCTCTTTCTTATCTGCCACAGATGGTCGGCAAGGGTGTGTGGTGTGTTCCTCAAAGTCTCAGCTGCTTTGGACAATGCACAGAAAAGGGATTCTTACATTCCAGCAAACGATTGAAACAAGCACCTTTTGCAAGTAGTAGCAATCATTTTCTCACTGACTCTAGCCAGGCACACATCTCTGCAAGCCCCCGAAGCATGATGAGTGTTGGGATTGGAGGGAGGGGGGATGTGCGAATGGACAAAAGACAAACAGTCACGGCTTGCAGTTCAACTTTGCAGGGAACTCATTCTAAAATTATCCCACACTTTTCCACAGGCAGGCACCCTTCTAGCAGACATCTCACTGCTGTGGGTAAGCAGGGAAACCAGGGTACAACTACTGCATGTTTGCGGCTTTCTCCCTGGTCTTATGCAGCTCAGCTATGTGCCGCTTTGGTCCCTACACAAGTGATTGATGAATGGCATGGGACAGTTTCCTACAGTGGGAGAAGGAACAAGGCTGCACTGCCATGGAACCTGCGGCAGAGGATTAACAAGTACCTCTGGGAAACTTTCCAGAGCATCTCTATGGAGGATTCCATGGAGATCTTGATCTCCATCAACACCCTGCTTGGCCATACCGATTAGCTACACAGGGCAATGTCCAGCTCACAGAAACACAGCCTGCCTCCTGCTTTTCAATTCCCTACACCCGCCTCAGCATGCCACAAGCAACAGCCACTTGCCCCCTGTGTCTCATCTCCTGCTTCCTGCTTGCTATGCACTTCAGGAGTGGAGAGCAGTTCCTGGCTGCCTGCCCCACTGGGCAACGCTGCTGGGAGCTCCACATCCTTTTCTAGCTCAACCTCTTCATCAATAATTTCAGCCTCTGCATTAGCTCCTCTTTCCGCTGCCCCCATGCCCTCTGAAGTATCCACAGGGCTCTCGGCAATGGAGGTGGGGTCACCGACGAGGATAGCATTCAGCTCCTTATAGAAATGGCAGGTCTTACGTGCAGCATCGGAGCGATGGTTTGCCTCCCTCGCCTTATGATACACCTGACTCAGCTCCTTTATCTTTGCTCTGCACTGTAGCGCATCCAGATCATAGCCCTTTTCACACAAGCCTCGAGAAATGTGCCCATATGTGTCCTGATTCCTATGGGTCAGTCGCAACTGTGAGTGAACAAACTCCTCTCCCCATATATTGATCAGATCCAACAGCTCTGCGGTGGTCCAAGTGGGAGTGTGTTTGGTGCGATAGCCAGCCTTGCTCACCTGGGAAGATGCCAGGAGACCTCTCCATGCTGAGCCAGCAAGCAGGAAATGGGATTTAAAATTCGCAGGGCTTGCCAAGGGGGAGGGGTGGATTATTGTTAACCTGGCAGCAGGGCAGTGGAGTTCAAATTGCTGACCAAAGCGGTATCATGGGGATTGTGGGACACTTCCTGGAGGCCAATAAAAGCAAAAAATCCAGGCATGGTGTGTACACTGGATGTTTGTCGACAATAAAGGGAGGGAAAAAGAAAAAGTTTCTCATAGGGATGGAAGTTTTTTGTTGCCAAAATTGGGTGTTTTTCGTGACAAAAGTCCCATTGCAGTGTGTACGCTCTTGCTGTTTTGTCACCAAAAGGCAGTTTTGGGTGACAAAACTTGGTAGTGTAGACAAGGCCTGAGTTAATAATTAATACATGGTAAATTGTCAACGAAGAGCTACGCACGTGGTGTCAGAGAGAAGGCTTTGGATTCTTTGACCATGGGATGGTGTTCCAAGAAGGAGGAGTGCTAGGCCGAGACAGGCTCGACCTAACGAAGAGAGGGAAGAGCATCTTCGCAAGCAGGCTGGCTAAGCTAGTGAGGAGGGCTTTAAACTAGGTTCACCGGGGGAAGGAGACCAAAGCCCTAAGGTAAGTGGGGATGTGGGATACCGGGAGGAAAAACGAGCAGGAGAGTGCGAGAGGGGAGGGCTCCTGCATCATACTAAGAAAGCAGGACAAACAGCAAATTATCACAAGTGCCTATACACAAATGCAAGAAGCCTGGGAAACAAGCAGGAAGAACTGGAAATCCTGGCACAGTGGAGGAATTATGATGTGATTGGAATAACAGAGATTTGGTGGGATAACTCACATGACTGGAGTACTGTCATGGATGGATAGAAACTGTTCAGGAAGGACAGGCAGGGCAGAAAAGGTGGGGGAGTTGCATTGTATGTAAGAGAGCAGTATGACTGCTCAGAGCTCCAGTGTGAAACTGCAGAAAAACCTGAGAGTCTCTGGATTAAGTTTAGAAGTGTGAGCAACAAGGATGATGTCGTGGTGGGAGTCTGCTATAGACCACCGGACCAGGGGGATGAGGTGGACGAGGCTTTCTTCCGGCAACTCACGGAAGTTACTAGATCGCAGGCCCTGGTTCTCATGGGAGACTTCAGTCACCCTGATATCTGCTGGGAGAGCAATATAGCGGTGCACCGACAATCCAGGAAGTTTTTGGAAAGGGTAGGGGACACTTTCCTGGTGCAAGTGCTGGAGGAACCAACTAGGGGCAGAGCTCTTCTTGACCTGCTGCTCACAAACCGGGAAGAATTAGTAGGGGAAGCACAAGTGGATGGGAACCTGGGAGGCAGTGACCATGAGATGGTCGAGTTCAGGATCCTGACACAGGGAAGAAAGGAGAGCAGCAGAATACGGACCCTGGACTTCAGAAAAGCAGACTTTGACTCCCTCTGGGAACTGATGGGTTGGATCCCTTGGGAGAATAACATGAGGGGGAAAGGAGTCCAGGAGAGCTGGCTGTATTTTCAAGAATCCTTATTGAGGTTACAGGGACAAACCATCCCAATGTGGAGAAAGAATAGTAAATATGGCAGGCGACCAGCTTGGCTTCACAGTGAAATCCTTGCTGATCTTAAACACAAAAAAGAAGCTTACAAGAAGTGGAAGATTGGACAAATGACCAGGGAAGAGTATAAAAATATTGATTGGGCATGCAGGAGTGAAATCAGGAAGGCCAAATCACACCTGGAGTTGCAGCTAGCAAGAGATGTTAAGAGTAACAAGAAGGGTTTCTTCAGGTATGTTAGCAACAAGAAGAAAGTCAAGGGAAGTGTGGGCCCCTTACTGAATGAGGGAGGCAACCTAGTGACAGAAGATGTGAAAAAAGCTAATGTACTCAATGGTTTTTTTGCCTCTGTCTTCACGAACAAGGTCAGCTCCCAGACTACTGCACTGGGCAGCACAGCATGGGGAGGAGGTGACCAGCCCTCTGTGGAGAAAGAAGTGGTTCGGGACTATTTAGAAAAGCTGGAGGAGCACAAGTCCATGGGGCCGGATGCGCTGCATCCGAGAGTGCTAAAGAAGTTGGCGGATGTGATTGCAGAGCCATTGGCCATTATCTTTGAAAACTCATGGCAATCGGGGGAAGTCCCAGACGACTGGAAAAAGGCTAATGTAGTGCCCATCTTTAAAAAAGGGAAGAAGGAGGATCCTGGGAACTACAGGTCAGTCAGCCTCACCTCAGTCCCTGGAAAAATCATGGAGCAGGTCCTCAAGGAATCAATTCTGAAGCACTTAGAGGAGAGGAAAGTGATCAGGAACAGTCAGCATGGATTCACCAAGGGCAAGTCATGCCTGACTAATCTAATTGCCTTCTACGATGAGAGAACTGGCTCTGTGGATGAGGGGAAAGCAGTGGACGTGTTGTTCCTTGACTTTAGCAAAGCTTTTGACACGGTCTCCCACAGTATTCTTGTCAGCAAGTTAAAGAACTATGGGCTGGATTAATGGACTATAAGGTGGATAGAAAGCTGGCTAGATTGTCGGGCTCAACAGGGAGTGATCAATGGCTCCATGTCTAGTTGGCAGCCGGTATCGAGCAGAGTGCCCCAAGGGTCGGTCCTCGGGCCGGTTTTTTTCAATATCTTCATTAATGATCTGGAGGATGGTGTGGATTGCACCCTCAGCAAGTTTGCAGATGACACTAAACTTGGAGGAGAGGTAGATATGCTGGAGGGCAGGGATAGGATACAGAGGGCCCTAGACAAATTGGAGGATTGGGCCAAAAGAAATCTGATGAGGTTCAACAAGGACAAGTGCAGAGGCCTGCACTTAGGACGGAAGAATCCCATGCACCGCTACAGACTAGGGACCGAATGGCTCGGCAGCAGTTCTGCAGAAAAGGACCTAGGGGTGACAGTGGACGAGAAGCTGGATATGAGTCAACAGTGTGCCCTTGTAGCCAAGAAGGCCAATGGCATTTTGGGATGTATAAGTAGGGGCATTGCCAGCAGATCGAGGGACGTGATCGTTCCCCTCTATTCGACATTGGTGAGGCCTCATCTGGAGTACTGTGTCCAGTTTTGGGCCCCACACTACAAGAAGGATGTGGAAAAATTGGAGGGAGTCCAGCGGAGGGCAACAAAAATGATTAGGGGACTAGAACACATGACTTATGAGGAGAGGCTGAGGGAACTGGGATTGTTTAGTCTACAGAAGAGAAGAATGAGGGGAGATTTGATAGCTGCTTTCAACTACCTGAAAGGTGGTTCCAAAGAGGATGGACCTAGACTATTCTCAGTGGTAGCGGATGACAGAACAAGGAGTAATGGACTCAAGTTGCAGTGGGGGAGATTTAGGTTGGATATTAGGAAAAACTTTTTCACTAGGAGGGTGGTGAAACACTGGAATGCGTTACCTCAGGAGGTGGTGGAATCTCCTTCCTTAGAAGTTTTTAAGGTCAGGCTTGACAAAGCCCTGGCTGGGATGATTTAATTGGGGATCGGTCCTGCTTTGAGCAGGGGGTTGAACTAGATGAGCTCCAGAGGTCCCTTCCAACCCTGATATTCTATGATTCTATGATAAGCTTTTTACAAGGGGAGCTGCTTCCTGGTCCCAAGAGCACAGCCAGATTTTGGTGCATGCTGCCCAGGTGCCCCTGCACAAACAGCCCCAGGGAGGGCAGGCCCGGGGAGGATGATCCCTAACACCCAGCTGTTCCCCATCCCTACAGGGCAGCAGCTTCATCCCCACTCCGCTCTCTGGCCCCCCTGCACTCCCTGGGCTGCGTGTGCAGGGTGCCTGGGCATTGCTCACTGTCAGGGCAGCGAATGGGAGCCAGCTCCAAAACCTCCCCGTAGCCCCCTGAGGTGGTAACTCTGTCTATGGCTCCTCCTCGCTGCTCTGCAGAGCTTGTCTGAAGCAGGGAGCAATGCTGACTGGTGGGAGGCAGCTCCCAGCTGCCAGCATCGGCATTGGCTCCATGGGTGCTCCGGGGCTCAAGTACCCACAGAAAAAAAATAGGGGGGTGCTCAGCACCCACCAGCCATACCGGTTCCGTGCCCTGTGGCTGGTCATCGATCACTGGCCAGGGTGGGCCCCGTTGCAGGTGGGGTGGATCATCCACTGGGAGAAAGAAAGTTAGTGCCTGTGGCTGCCAGGATGTTGGGGGTCATCCCTCCCCCAGCCATGCTGAGCTGAGAGCCCTGCTGCTCCTTCCCCCTTTGCAAGACAGCCTCACAGTCCCTTTCTCATGGGCTTTCCCTGCCCTCCCTGGGGCTGTGTGTGCAGAGGTGTCCAGGAAGCATGTACTGTGAGAGCAGTGAGTGGGAGCCAGCCTCTAAACTTCCCCACAGATTCCCGGGGATCCCTTATCCCTGCCTCCCGGGCTGTGGCGGGATGGTGGAGCACACTGCACCCCAAGCCCTGGGGATACACTTCATTGCTCTGCAGTAGAGTTTTCTCACAGCACAACACATTTGTAGAGCTAGAGTGTCCACACTGGAAGGGGGAGTAGGCGCTAGGCACTCTGGGATAGGGATACTTTGAGTGGGGTCTGTGCACTGCAGTGCGGGCACCAAAGTCCTTGGTTCAAGCACAGGTCAGAAAATTTTCAACCTAGGGTTAAACTGCAGAGTAGATGCACAAGCTCAGGGTTTCCAGATACAGGTCAGGTGACTCCAGTCCCACTAACCCTAGGCTTCCATTCCTGTGTAGACACAGCCCAAGAAAAGGAAATGGAAGTTACTGAGAGGTTAAAGCGGGTAAAAATATATGTACAGGGGAGTTACGTTCTATAATTTCAGAGATGGAGGTGATCAGATCACAGAACAGAGAACCAGATTGATCATGTTACAATTCAGCACAAATGGAGCAGAACTTTAGAAGATGTACGTAGGAGAAATTAACACCTTTCTATTAACAGGGCTGTATTTCCAATTAGGCAAAGTAGGCACATGCCTTGGGCACCTAAAAATTGAAAGTTTGACACTCCCGGGCCCCAGCAGAGGGCGGGGTTGCCTGAGTGGGAGATGGCCCCACACAGCCCTGCTGGAGTGCTCCTGCCAACAGGGAAGGCGAAGCAGCCCCTGTGGCAGGGGAAGAGCTCAGCAGACCAACACAGGAGGCCCTGCCAGGCAAATGGGTCCTGAGGGAGCCCGGCCTGGGCAGGCCTCGCTCCTGCTCTTGCTCCTTCTCCAGCCTGGCTAATCACACCATTCCCAAGGGGCCAGAGCAATCCCCGAACGGCCCTGGCCGCGCTGCCAGCTCAGCCTGGCAGACAAAGTCACCTCCCAGCGGTGCTGGTGAGGTGGCCAGGGGGGCAGGGTAAGGGAGAGTGAGTCTCTGCGGGGGCTTGTTCGGGGATGCTGGGCACTGAGGGAGTGGGGGCTGCTGAACAGTGGGAAGTTTTGGGGAGTGCTGGGCACTGCGGGGCAGGGGAGGTCTGTGTGTGTTGGGGCGTTGGATAGTTGGGGATCTGTGTGGGGCACTGGGCAATTGAGGTAGTGGGGAATTGCGGTGGGCGCTGGACAGTGGGGGTGGGCTGTGCAGGGTGCTGTGCAGTTGTGGTAGGGGGGCTGTGGAGGAGGTATCTGGGGGGGGGCACTGAAAATGCTGTGCCTCGGGGCACGTAACGTGTAAATCTGGCCCTGTCTGTTAGAGTTCTTAATTTGCATTACACACAGATTCTTTCTTGTTTGATGAGTTACTTCCTTACAAAGACATATACAATGCAAATGTTTGCTATTACATTAGAACAGGGTACAAATAAGTTAAAACACTGCATGCTACATCCCACCAGATTTTCATGAAGTTTAAATACTAAATACATTCCTATACATCCACTTTGAACTCTACTAACATACCAGTCAGCTGTTCTGAGGCTGTGTGCGCAGAGGTGTCCAGGCAGCGTGCACTGTGAGGGCGGTGAGACGGAGCCAGCCTCTAAACTTCACCACAGACTCCCTGGGATCCCTTATCCCTGCCTCCCGGGCTGTGGCGGGATGGTGGAGCACACTGCACCCCAAGCCCTGGGGATACACTTCACTGGTCTGGGGGTGTGTTTTTCCTCTGAAACCTACATTTTATGTCAAACTTCAAAACAGACAAAAATAAATAAAAAAACCGAACCAGACAAAAGCACCTTCATTGAACAACCCACTTTAAAAATTAAGAATGGCAAAGTTTCATTTGAATAGTTTGACAGCCCTGGAGACTGACGTGCTAATTATCCTCAGAACAGGAGCACATGGGCATTTTCCTGCCAGTGTGACTCAGCCTAGAGGTGCAGAGCCCAGTTCTCAGATTAGATGGTAGTTCAGTATCTTGACAAACTGCAGTCATTCTTCTGAGACAGACAGCACAGGAGCTAATTATGCAGTTTCTGTACTCGTGTGTCCTTATGGGCAACTGAGTCCCATCGACAGCATCGTCACAGTTAGGAAATAGGATGGGCTATAGAGTTTTCCCACAGTGTGACACATTCGTAGCGCTGGAGTGTTGACACTGGAGGGGGAGCGGGTGCTAGGCACTCTGGGGTAGGGTTACTTTGACTGGGGTCTGTGCACAGCAGTGTGGGTGCCAGAGTCCTAGGTTCAAGCACAGGTCAGAAAATTCTTAACCTAGGGTTAAACTGCAGAGTAGATGCACAAGCTCAGGGCTTCTAGACACAGGTCAGGTGACTCAAGTCCCACTAACCCTAGGCTTCCATTCCTGTGTAGAAACACCCTCAGAAAAAGAAATGAGAGGTTCAAGCAGGTAAAGATATATGTACAGGGGAGTTATAGTCTGTAATTTCACAAGGTAGCAGAGATGGAGGTGATGAAATCACAGAACAGGGAAGCAATTGGATCACGTTACAATTCAGCACAAAAGGAGCAGAACTTTAGAAGATGTACAGAGCAGGAAAGAGGCATGTGTGGGAGTGGACCACTTACTAGGGGTAACTGAAATGAGAAAAAAAATAAGAATTCGAACAGTCAAAAGATGAAGAATTTTTCCTTGTGTCCATATTTATAGCTTCTTCTCACAGAAACCAAATGGTCAGGATGGCCATACACGGGTTGTTTCTTCATGGCGGAAAAAGAGGAATGCACTGGTCTTCGATCTCACACACAATGGCCATTTGCTTTCAATGTGTAGGAATTAACACCTTTCTGTTAGCCGGGCTTCCAATTAGGCACAGTAGGCACATGCCTTGGGGCGCTGTCATTCCACAAGCCTCTAAAAATTCAACGTTTGCCTGGCAGGGGGCAGGGTAGGCTGAGGGGGAGATGGCCCCACGCAGCCCTGTAGGAGCGCTCCTGCCAACAGGGAAGGCAAAGCAGCCCCTATGGCAGGGGAAGAGCTCAACAGTCCAACACAAGGGGCCCTGCCAGGCAAGTAGGTCCTGAGGGACCCGGCCTGGGCAGGCCCCACTCCTGCTCCTGCTCCAGGCTGGCTGAAAAGTTTTGAGCGCTTATTCATGTGCCTAAAGGCATAAACTGAGGATGTGCAGAGAGAGGCTACTATCTGGAAAACCACCCATCACAAGACCTGGGTAACTTTGGGGATGTGTTACAATAATTGCATCTGAGTACCACCCCTGGAACTGTGAGTCCAAATCCAACCCAGAGCAGAAATCTGAAGTAAAAGTAGCAGGCGTATTGCTCCAATCTGCCTCTATTACAGGGAGATTTTAATTTAGGGGAATTAGAATCTGAGTATGGCAGAATATTCAGAAGGTGCTGAAACTATTGTTTGAAAGTAAAATAACGACACAAGCAACTGCTTGCTGGAGGGGAGGGTTACTGGGGTAAAAGATGAGGGGTTGAAGCTCAGGAAATGGGGGTCTGGGGAGTGGGAAAGAGAGGAAGGGGAGCTGGGAAGGGGGACATGAGGGTGAGCGATGGGCACAAGAGGATAATAATTTGTGTGAACCACAATCTGGGTTTCCCCTGCCCCTCTACAGCGGAGTGTCCTCCCCCATCCCTGCTGCCCTCATGTGAGCCATGTGACAGGGGGGTTGCACGTTGGGGGTGTCTGAGCCGTTTTCCAACCCCACATGTGAGCCGGGATCTGGGGAAGCCCTGCCCACTAGTTTAGAACAGGCATGCTCAGAGCATGCACCAAGAACACAGTGCTGAGACTGGGGCGAGGAGCTAAAAACTGAGACACTTGGCACATATCAGAAACTCTGCAGCACTGAGGAGCGGGAAGGGAACAACCACTGAAATGAATGGAGCAGTTCAAATGTCTCAGAGCTATTTTTTCCAGCTGCATTAATCTCCATGGGGTATTCTTATTCAGCTGAGAACATCTCATTGAGATGAATGGGCCATTTACCATCCATCTGAGCCTGCAACTTTGACGTGTGAAACCCACCCAGGGCGGAAATCTGAGAATGAACTCTCAACATTTTGGAAAAAATTAAATTAAGGTAAATGCCCACACAACCCTCACTCTGCCCTCTCTGAGTGATGTCTCAGAATGCCCATAACACACACACATTTGCACTCTGCCTTTTTACTGTGATGGACTTGTGCTACCTGCCCTTGCCCTGCACTCAAACACTGAGCCTACTCCCCTGAGAGAATGGCACACTTGTAAAATTCAACAACCGCTTCATACCCTTTACAGTCCCTTCACACAGGTTACCACCTCAACCTACACTCTTTCCTACCCATCCTTAAATCCACAGACTGCTCTCCTATCCCACCTCACTACTGACACTAGTCATCACACCCAGTGCCCTGCTCCTGACACAACCTCCACAATTCTATCCTGGAATGATGCCGACTGGAACCTCAAGTTTCACAGGAACCTCTTTCTTTTGAGAATACACAGTGGGGAGATTCAGACCCAGATCTCCTCGTATCACAATCACAGCTCTTCCCAGCTCCTTCAGCTTCATAGATTCATAGATATTAAGGTCAGAAGGGACCATTATGATCAACTAGTCTGACCTCCTGCACAATGCAGGCCTCCGAATCTCACCCACCCCTCCTGCAATAAACCTCTCACCTATGTCTGAGCTATTCAAGTCCTCAAATCATGGTTTAAAGACTTCAAGGTGCAGAGAATCCTCCAGCAAGAGACCCTTGCCCCATGCTGAAGAGGAAGGCGAAAAACCCCCAGGGCCTCTTCCAATCTGCCCTGGAGGAAAATTCCTTCCCGACCCCAAATATGGCCATCAGCTGAACCCTGACATGTGGGCAAGATTCACCAGCCAGATACCCAGGAAGGAATTCTCTGTAGTAACTCAGATCCCACCCCATCTAACATCCCATCACAGGCCACTGGGCCTATTTACCATGAAGAGTTAAAGATCAATTAATTGCCAAAATCATGTTATCCCATCATACCTTCTCCTCCATAAACTTATCAAGTTTAATCTTGAAGCCAGATAGGTCTTTTGCCCCCACTGCTTCCCTTGGAAGGCTGTTCCAGAACTTCACTCCTCTGATGGTTAGAAACCTTCATCTAATTTCAAGTCTAAACTTCCTGGTGGCCAGTTTATATCCATTTGTTCTTGTGTCCACATTGGTACTGAGCTTAAATAATTCCTCTCCCTCTCTGGTATTTACCCCTCTGATATAGTTATAGAGAGCAATCATATCTCCCCTCAGCCTTCTTTTGGTTAGGCTAAACAAGCCAAGCTCCTGGAGTCTCCTTTCATAAAACAGGTTTTCCATTCCTTGGATCATCCTAGTAGCCCTTCTCTGTACCTGTTCCAGTCTGAATGTATCCTTCTTAAACATGGGAGACCAGAACTGCACATAGTATTCCAGGTGAGGTCTCACCAGTGCCTTGTATAACGGTACTAACACCTCCTTCTCTCTACTTGTAATACCTCGCCTGATGCATCCCAAGACAGCATTAGCTTCTTTCACGGCCATATCACACTGGCGGCTCATAGTCATCCTGTGGTCAACCAATACTCCAAGGTCCTTCTCCTCCTCCATTACTTCTAATTGATGCATCCCCAGCTTATAACTAAAATTCTTGTTATTAATCCCTAAATGCATGACCTTGCACTTCTCACTATTAAATTTCATCCTATTACTATTACTCCAGTTTACAAGGTCATCCAGATCCTCCTGTATGATATCCCGGTTCTTCTCAAAATTGGCAATACCTCCCAGCTTTTTATCATCCGCAGACTTTACTCGCACACTCCCACTTTTTGTGCCGAGGTCAGTAATAAAAAGATTAAATAAAATTGGTCCCAAAACCGATCCCCGAGGAACTCCACTGGTAACATCCCTGCAGCCTGACAGTTCACCTTTCAGTATGACCCGCTGTAGTCTCCCCTTTAACCAATTCCTTATCCACCTTTCAGTTTTCATATGGATCCCCATCTTTTCCAGTGTAACTAATAATTCCCCATGTGGCACTGTATCAAACTCCTACATGAAATCTAGGTAAATTAGATCCACTGTGTTTCCTTGTTCTAAAAAATCGGTTATCTTCTCAAAGAAGGAGATCAGGTGGGTTTGGCACGATCTGCCTTTTGTAAAACCATGTTGTATTTTGTCCCATTTACCATTGACCTCAATGTCCTTAACTGCTTTCTACTTCAAATTTTTTTTCCAAGACCTTGCATACTACAGATGTCAAACTAACAGGCCTGTAGTTGCCCGGATCACTTTTTTTCCCTTTCTTAAAAATTGGAACTATCTTAGCAATTCTCCAGTCATACGGTACAATCCCTGAGTTTACAGATTCATTAAACATTCTTGCTAATGGGCTTGCAATTTCATGTGCCAATTCCTTTAATATTCCTCCACCATTCAGTACAGTTACACCTAACACAGTGAATTCATCTGGAGGGCATACGCTTAATTCCCAGTGGCTATTGCCAGCTCCAGGGGGCAGAGTTAAGGTTGTGTAGGTGTTTACCTTCACTGTGTATTTCCTGTTTCAGAGTAACAGCCGTGTTAGTCTGTATTCGCAAAAAGAAAAGGAGTACTTGTGGCACCTTAGAGACTAACCAATTTATTTGAGCATGAGCTTTCGTGAGCTACAGCTCACTTCATCGGATGCATACTGTGGAAACTGCAGAAGACATTATATACACAGAGACCATGAAACAGTACCTCCTCCCACCCCACTCTCCTGCTGGTAATAGCTTATCTAAAGGGATCATCAAGTTGGGCCATTTCCAGCACAAATCCAGGTTTTCTCACCCTCCGCCCCCCCCCACAAACTCACTCTCCTGCTGGTAATAGCCCATCCAAAGTGACCACTCTCTTTACAATGTGTATGATAATCAAGGTGGGCCATTTCCAGCACTAATCCAGGTTTTCTCACCCCCCCACCCCACCCCGACACACAGACTCACTCTCCTGCTGGCAATAGCTCATCCAAACTGACCACTATCCTTACAATGTGCATGATAATCAAGGTGGGCCATTTCCAGCATAAATCCAAGTTTAACCAGAACGTCTGAGGGGGGGCAGGTAGGAAAAAACAAGGGGAAATAGGCTACCTTGCATAATGACTTAGCCACTCCCAGTCTCTATTTAAGCCTAAATTAATAGTATCCAATTTGCAAATGAATTCCAATTCAGCAGTTTCTCGCTGGAGTCTGGATTTGAAGTTTTTTTGCTGTAAGATAGCGACCTTCATGTCTGTGATTGCGTGACCAGAGAGATTGAAGTGTTCTCCGACTGGTTTATGAATGTTATAATTCTTGACATCTGATTTGTGTCCATTTATTCTTTTACGTAGAGACTGTCCAGTTTGACCAATGTACATGGCAGAGGGGCATTGCTGGCACATGGTGGCAAATATCACATTGGTGGATGTGCAGGTGAACGAGCCTCTGATAGTGTGGCTGATGTTGTTAGGCCCTGTGATGGTGCTCATGCTCAAATAAATTGGTTAGTCTCTAAGGTGCCACAAGTACTCCTTTTTTGTGTGTGTATTTCCTGGTTTTCTGTAGTGTGAGAAGGGCATAAGCTATCACCGGGCAACCTTAACTCTGATTTCAACAAGATTTGTCATTTAATTAGTGTATTACAATCTTGCCTAAGTGCCCCAGCTGGGACCAGGGCCTCACTTTGGTTGGCACTGAATATGTTGTAATGGCAGGTGTCACCAGGTAGTTCTGTTACACTCTACCAAGTTTTTTTTTTTTTTTTTTTTTTTTTTTTGCGTATAAGCAACGTTTTAGTCTTGGGGCGACATGTGTTGTGTTAGTTTTTTGGGTTATGCAAGATTTGGTGTCGACGCTGTTTTGGGGAGGAGGGAGCTGTGCAAGCAGCCAGAGAGTTGGTTCTCTGCCTGGGGCTCCGATCACAGTCCATTCTGGAGACAGGTGTCTCCTTGGGAGTTTGGTGTTGGGCTGAGATCCCTGAAAGAGGAGGCAGCCCTTTATGCTGTGTGACCATCTCATTGCAGGACAAAGGGAAGGGAAAGGAAATATTATTACTCCCATTTTTCAGATGAAAAAATGAGACCCAGAAAGATGGAATGACTTGCCCAAGGTCGCACAGGTAGTGTATGGTAGAGCCAGGAACTGAACACAGATCTCCCAAGTTCTCATCCAGGGCTTTAACTATACAATGGGGCTGTCTCGTGCAGAGAACTGTGCTCATTCTTGTCTTTCTCAGTTTCAGAAATGTGCTTTTTCTTAATGGATATCATCTCTCTTTTCTATGTTTCAGGTTATTAGGGCAGAGCTATTTAATCGGAGTACCACTTGGGCGTCCCTCTGTATTACAGCCGCCAGAAACCCCAATTCAGGGTAGAAACCAAGACCACAGAGCTGGACCTGGCAGCTCCCTTAAACGGACAGTGCATCCTATGTCAGCATGTTAAAATGTCTCAGCAAATTCAGCCTTAACTTGTCACAGCTGAGTGTGCTACTCCGAATGCTGCCTGAGGGCGCTAGAGGATGTCGCTGGGATGACAGACAAGAGAAAAGCTTGAGGGAATTTTAAAAAATGTTGTGACAGGGCACTTGTACTGAACTACTTGGAGATTAACAAAGAGCCCTGACTTGCAGTTGATTGGGCATGGGTGTGGGGGGTTGTCCTCATGGACGATGACTGTACTGTGGCATATGCTTCCAAAGTACTGGTTAAAACGCAACACAACTCTGCCCATTGAGAGACAAATGCTGGCTGTTGTGTCTGGTGGTGTATTCTAGCTCTACTGATTCATGACCATTCATGTTCATGAAACGTAAGCGTTGGAAGCCATATTACAGGATCCACTGTGCAGATGGGATGGTTATAATACTTGGGTTTTTTCAGCCTCAGCTCCTGCAGTCATGTGAATAATTTAGAATTTCAGCTTAAATTTTATTTATAATTACGTTTCTCTAGGCCCCCATGATGGTGGGGAAAAGATTAAAAATGTGACCCATGTGTAACCTACACACTCAGGAACTAGAAGGCTAAGGAAAAGAAACACAAAAGCATTAATTTTATTCATGATTTTGGGATCATGAAGTCTGACTCATGAGTTTTGAACATCTGGAATTGGCAATACTGCCTGTATGTCAGAAAATAATTATGACTTTGCAAAAATACTTATTAATGTGAAAGAAAGGCCCAGAAAGGAGCTTCTTAAAGCAGCTGTGCTTTCAAGGGCATCTATAAATGGTGAAATCAGGGAGCTACAAGAAAAGGAGTTTGTCTTCAATACTACACCTTTCCAAAACAACCTTTCACAGGCTCAGACAAGAAACAAAAAATGAGCAACCTGACAACAGCATGACAAAGTAATTGTAGATGGCCGTGCAAAGGGATAATCCATGGTGCCCCCACCATAGAACCATATTGGTACAATATATATTGTAACGTCAGGTATTGGAAGGAATGAGGCTGTGCCACGTTATCTAAAATTCAAAAGTCTCTCACACAGCAGTGCCTGCTTCCCCTGGAGCAGCGACAGGCAGCACCACCAACCATCAGAACACTTGGTTTCAATTTCCCATTCCCTCAGCCTCTCTCTCTGACCACAACCCCTTGCAGCCCAGCCACTGGGGGAGAAGAAGCCCATTACAGTTTAATTCATAACAATAATAGAGATGAAATTGCTGCCTGTGGTGGGATTCTATGCAAAGGACATTGGCCCAATACCCCACACTATGAGGTCAGAAATGCCAAGCGTAGCCCACAGCTGTCAGTGTCAATGTGGGGCTATTTTATGAATTTTCCAGGGGGGCAATTATATTTTAAAGCTGAAATCTAACAAACTAGATTAGCCAATTTGAAATGTGTTGTAGCCAATGTTGGAAATGAATGTAAATAGGAGAACCTCTTATGTTGAGTCCAAGGAGCGTTAGCAGACTAACGTTAATGCTCGGTTCTTTTCAAGTCAGCTTTTACCTTGGACAGTATTTCTCAGATCAGGACACGTGCGTCTCTTAACTGACCAGCAGTTTATTCATTCCCCCAGAACCACATATGTAAATACACAACACTTCATCAGTCAGGTAGAGATACACAAATATTCTCGGCATGTACTGAACACAAAGAACACATGCAGTCTTGCAAGTGGTTAACATAGACCAGCACTGGGGTCCAGCAGCTATACCACGGAACAACACAAATCACCGACATTTCTTATTGCATCTATTTATAATCATTAGTTATCAATTCTTTAGGACCACTAACACATTTCTCCCACTTTATGGTAATCCTAGAAGGGGGGTAGTTGGTCTGTGGGCCTGGTCAAGTGTCCGGTAGTGCTTCTCGGTCCTGCAGCTTCTTAGTCCTGGAGCTTCTTCAATTAATTCAGCAGCTCTGGGGTCCCACTCTGACCTCAACCTTAATACCCTGATTGCAGGGCTTGTTGGCCAGGGCTACTCTCTGATTTTGTCTTGGACGCTTGGCCCATCAGTGCACAGAGAGAATGGCAAGTGTGGATCTCCAACTGGTGGTGTCAATGTACAACAAATCTCTCAGAAGTTTTTCTTAGTCAGAGGGATTTTATATTTCATTAGTTTCAAAGAAGCCTTGTGAAATGCTAGTTTCAAAGCAAGTGGCCATTGTATATAATGACCGGAGGTCAGAGACTCTAAAGGCACTCCTCACTTCCTGTCATCAGAGGAAAAGCCCATGTGGGTAGAAGCTGTCAGCCTATTTTCTGACTGAAGAATCTTTAAATATGGATTCAGGGAATGATCCTTTATCTCTGACTGTTTGGACTCTTACAGGGACGTGTACCAGATGCAAAGCCGAGATCCCCAGAGACAATCTGGGTACCCTGAAAAGACTTTTAGGAAACTGGCAGTTTATTACATCACGGCCACAAATCTGGAATTACAAACTGTGACTCACCTGTTAATATATTTTACCTGCTTTAGCCTCTCAATTGCTCTCATTTCCTTTTCGTAGCCAATAAACCTTTAGTTAGTTTACTATAAAATTGGCTGCCAGTGTTGTATTTGGTGTAAAGTCCAGAGTACCAGTTGATCCCGGGGTAAGTGACTGGTCTCTTGGGACCAGGAGCAACCTGATGTGGTGTGATGTTTGGTGTAAGTGACCTTTTGTCACAAAGTTCAGTTTGTCTGGGTGGCAAGATGGACTCTCCAGTCTGTCTGTGACTCCCAGGTAGGACTGATATCGCGATCCAGGAGTTCACATTTGTTACTGGCTTGTTGAAATCTACTTATAGAACATACCACCAGTTCGGAGTGTCTGCCCTTTTTCTACAGTTTGCCCTGGGGTCGGCACTCACAGTTGTGAGCCGTTCTGGACAGTGTGACCAGCCTGTGGTAATTCCTTTTCAAGTTGTGGCCCAGCCGAAAGGAAGGATTTGTGGCAGTTGGTTTGTGGTGAGCAATTTGTCCTGCCTCTAGGTGCAAAAATAACAGCTACATGCTGTGCTCGCTTTTCAGCAAGGGAAAGACGGAGCGTGGTTGAGACGAGCTTTGAGACCCAGGGTTCTGGGGGAATTTTAGTTGCTAAAATTCATGTGGATCTGAAGCCGGAAAGGATTACTGTTCTTTGCTGAATGGTTCTGACAATGAGCACATCGTAAAAGAGGAAACCATAGTTGCAAAATGTGAACCAGTGGATCGAGTACATTCTGGTCGAGAAGGAAGCATTGCATAGGTTGGGAGAGAAAGGGAAACCATCTTGGTGATCATGGGCGTGTGATTTGGCATTTTCGGAGTTGGAAAAGACTCTTGTGACTGCTCCTGTCTTGGCCTCTCCATGTTTCAAAACCCCCTTTCCTATTGGACACAGATGCTACTGCTTCTAGACTGGGGGCACTATTGACATAACGACCATCTGATAATGTATCAGGGGAATAGAATTTCAGCTTGGCTGCCCCCCAAAACTGAGGATGTATTGATTGAAGCTGACGCTGGAAGAGCTGTGACAGTCATGAATTCGCTATCAGAACAGAGTGGGCAAAGTCTGAACCAGCCAGCAGACTCCACAGAAACAACAGACAATCTTCAGGAGCCCACTGAAAGAGACCCTTTCTGATTGGTTGAAAGGAAATTGTGCCGGAAGAAGAAAGCTCCAAGGAGATATAGACAGGAGTAAATTGGTTTGGTTGGCAATGTGAAAATCA
Source organism: Natator depressus (assembly GCF_965152275.1). Classification (NCBI taxonomy): domain Eukaryota; kingdom Metazoa; phylum Chordata; order Testudines; family Cheloniidae; genus Natator; species Natator depressus. Next base: position 18,151,917 of record NC_134239.1, read on the forward strand.
TAGAATCATAGAATATCAGGTTTGGAAGGGACCTCAGGAGGTCATGTGGTCCAACCCCCTGCTATTGTGGGATGTTGCAACTAGAATTTCCCTAAATACTTTACAGAAGAGAACAAAATACTTCTTTTTATTGTCCTGCTTCCTCCTTGTGAAGATGTCATGAAAGGGACTCCTCTCATCAGCTGAGCTTTGCAGCTGAAACCATGTGGAAGAATAGAATAAAATCCCCTAACAAGAAGGAATTTATTATGCTGTTTGGATGCTGCGGGGGTGCGGGGACAGATATTTCTAAGCATAAGCTAGAGATCCCCAGCTGCTTAGACTGGATTAGCCTTAAAGGACATTTAGTGCTTGCTAATTATAGAAGCTTGTATGGGATTGGCTACAAGCCTTGTCTTTGGTGTGAGATCTAAAGGGCCATTGACCTGGCATACGGGACTGGTCCTTTGGTACTGGGAGTAACCTGAATATTGCTGAAATTTTTGGTATAAGGGCCATCTATCACCAAGGTACACAAGATAGATTGGAGTACTCTAGGGGACTGTTTGTAACTCCATGTTAGGGCTCTTACAGTGCCTGAGGAGTTTACATTTGATAATTGGTTTGTGAAATCTAAGTATAGAACTCACAACCAATTTGAGGTTTGTGCCCTGCTTCCTAACAGTCTGCCCTCGGATTGGTACTCACACCCTTGTGTCACTGCAGGCAGTGTTACGGGGTCCTGAGAGGCCAAGACTAGAGTCCCAGGAACTGAGAAACCCCATGTGAGGATTACAAGAAATAATAATAAACCATCATTAGTAGCCTCCTACAGTACTGATAATCAGTAACTCTTTACACAGTGATCTCTGAAGACCTGATCTGACTCTGTCTTGAAATCAGTCAAAGTTGTACTATTGACTCCAAGAACAGAAGGATCAGTCCCTGTTCTGCAAACCCTGACAATAAAAGTCCCCTCCTCCATGGACTAGGGGAGGTCACGCATCAATCTCAGCAGCGCCATCTCTGTTCTGTGTCCGAAAACCCAGCTGGATATCACCAATGAAATGGTGAAGTTGGATGAGGTTCTTCAGTAGCTTCTTGATTAGGTTGCTCAGAAATGGGAAACCAGATGATATTTGGTGGTAGATTGTAAGATTGGTTGCAACAAGTAATGGATTCTTAAGTAGTCTGGCCAGATAGCTGCATGGTCAAGAATGGGAGGGAAGATTTCTCTCCTCAAAAGAGTTGATGACAATATTTTTTTAGTAGAGGTTCTAGGTGCTCTTACTGCTCTTAAGCAGCCAAGAAGATCAAAGATCAGGGTCACAGGTGGAGACTCAGATTTCCTCTAGTGTTTATGAGATTCTGGTTTTGTGAATGGGGAGAATTCTGAGAAGGATTATGTTGTGTTATCCCTCATGGCCACAGAGGCCATTGTGGACGTGGATATCATCTCTGTAAAATGGGTACCAGTCCCTTGAAGTGAGTGGTACTGGGCTGTGGAGATGAGGAGACATTCTAGGTTGACAAAGTGATCGACAGTCCAGAAAAGTTCAGTGCGGTGTGACTTACTGGTTACTATGGCAGAGAAGAAGGAGGATCTCATGGCCGCTTCACGGCCAAATAGCAGGTATGGAAGAATTCTTTGTGCAGACGTTTATTACTTCTTGGGTTTTCCCAACACTGGCACTTGGATTTTCTTCTCTTTTGCTTCATCTGTCACAGGTGGGAGAAACCACAGAGCTCTGAAAGGGTCATACAGGGGAGGAGTTTGCATTGTTTTGCAATGGTCAGTAAGTGACTGTGGTGTCTCATTGGTTCTTCTTGTCCTTGGCTGCTTGGTTAGGGTACCTGTGTTTTGTGACTATGAGCTGTCTGGGCACATCATGAAGTTAAGACTACAGCTGGTCAAAAGTCAGAGTTTCCATTTTGCAGAAATCTAAACTTCTGAAAAAACATTGTTCCCATTTGGAATGAAAAATAGAAATTTCAAAATTTCCCACAGACGGGAAAATCTGAAAACAATTCATTTTGAATTAATCAAAACATTTTGTTGCAAAAATTTCAAAAAGAAATTGAGTCTGGGAGTTGGAAGTTCTGAGTTTCCTGGCTCAGCAATGGCTCCCAGGGCTTCTAGACTCCCAGTTCCCTATTATCCCTAGCACATTAATGGGGAGCAGGCAGCCAAGGAGCCCAGGGAGTAATGACTGAGATGGGAGCCTCAGAGGTAGGGAGTAGGGGCTTCCAGGCTCCCAGCTCTGTGTCAGGGAGCCAGGAGCTGGTCCCCAGCTCAAGCCACAGTTCTCAGCATTCCAGGCTCCCTGTTGCCTGAAGCTGAGCCCTAGCTGGAGCCAGGATTCCCAGGGCTTCCAGTTGCTAAGTCAGTGACTTCCAAGTTCTACCAGTTCAGTGGTTTGACTTTCTTTAAAACTTCAGCACAAAGACATACTGCTTGACTATTACTTTTTATTTAATTTAAATTATTTCAGTAGATTATGGTAGGTTTGGGTTTTAGCACAGGATGTCAGCATTTGAAATTTACCTTTACACTGGTTTATTTTTAAAAAGAAAAAATGTATTTGATTTCAATAAAAATTCCAATTTAAATCAAATAAAGTAAAAAACAACAACAACCAAACAATGGGGGGTGTTAAAAATATTTTTTCTCCATCCCGCTCACTCTCAATATCAGGTTTGAGGCATAAGCCGAAGCAGAACATAAGAACAGGCTTATTTCTGCAGCTCTGACTTGTTTCCATGACCACTTTCAATAAAGACTAAATATAAAGATTGATGTTTGTGTGAAAGGGATTTTTTAGTTCACAGTACAAAGCAATTTTCACGAAGGGGTCTTGTTTCAGCAACTCTTTGACGGGAAGCCAAACACTCTGGCTATCAAGCTACCAAATGTGGCCCTTTTACAGAAACTCTTCAACAATTTTCAAGCACAACTTACCTGTGAACAGACTCTGTGCCTCTTGCTGTTCAGCACCAAATACAGCATTGATTTGGTCCACAGAAGTTCTGGCTGCTTGTTCTTCAGTCATGGTTCATGGCCCATCACTTTGATCCTGCAAGTAATGCTCGGCAGCCACCGTCATGCCTGAGCAGCTCTCCTGTTTGGGATTCAGTGTCTCAACCAGAAGTTGCTCCAATGAGCTCCTCTTGTCATCAAATCAGCCATCAACAACTTATTGTTTCCTTTGGAGACACTGGTCCCCAGGTGGTGGGCAGAATAAATTCCACATATAGTTTCGGGTGGTTGTAGTATTATTTCTCAGTAGTGTATTGCGGTAGGGCCAAAATTCCCCCACTGAGTTCTGGGTCTTGTGGTGTGTTGTGTTAGGCACCACATATGCTGTTATGGCAGGTGCCACTAGTCGTCCAAGTTCTTTTTATGAAGAACATCAGCAAGTTTTTAGGCTTGGGGAGACATGCTGTGTTAATTTTTTGGGTTAAGCAAGGTTTTGTGTAAAGGTAGGTAGCTTTGGGAGAGAGGGAGCTGTGCAAGCAGCGGGAGACTTTGCTCTCTGGCTCTGATTACAGTCCATTCTTGAGGCAGAGTTTCTCCTTGGAAGTGCTGGGCTGAGATCTCTGAAAGCGGGGCCTGCCTTGTGTGCCATGTGACCATGTCATTCCAGAACTGCTATATATGTGTAAATAGAACAAGTTACACTTAGAATTTACCCAGCCTTCATGCCTCTGATTTCTCCTCCAACCTGCAAGACCCCAAACACCTGCTACTGATTGGCTCAGTGTAACACGAGTGTGAGAATGGGACATTGGTGTCAGAAGCAAGAACAAAAATATACACAGACAGTCCTTACCCTGAAGACCCTGCAGTCTAAATTGACGATACACACAAAGGGTGGGCGGAAAGAATAATGATGATTCCTATTTCTCATATGGAAAATTGAGTCCCATGAAATGACTTGTCCAAAATCACCTGTGGAGTCTGTGGTAGAGCCACGAACAGAACACAGATCTCCTTCATGCTACTCCAGGGCTTTAACCATAAGACTTGCCTTTCTCTTACAGAGCTCTGCTCATAGGTGACCACAGACCCAAACTCTTGGATCTTAAGAACAATGAAAAATCCTTCCAACCCTTGCACCCCCCTTCTGGGGAAGGTTTGATAAAAATCCTCACCAATTTGCATAGGTGACCACAGACCCAAACCCTTGGATCTTAAGAACAATGAAAAAGCATTCACTTTCTTAAAAGAAGAATTTTAATAGAAGAAAAAGTAAAAAAGAATCACCTCTGTAAAATCAGGGTGGTAGATACCTTACAGGGTAATTAGATTCAAAACATAGAGAATCCCTCTAGACAAAACCTTAAGTTACAAAAAGACACAAAAACAGGAATATCCATTCCATTCAGCACAGCTTATTTTCTCAGCCAATTAAAGAAATCAGAATCTAACGCATATCTACCTAGATTACTTACTAAGTTCTAAGACTCCATTCCTGTTCTGTTCCCGGGAAAGCATCACACAGACAGAGAGAGAGAGGCTCTGTTTCTCCCTCCCCCCAGCTTTTGAAAGTATTTTGTCTCCTCATTGGTCATTTTGGTCAGGTGCCAGCGAGGTTATCCTAGCTTCTTAACCCTTTACAGGTGAAAGGGTTTTTCCTCTGGCCAGGAGGGATTTTAAAGGTGTTTACCCTTCCCTTTATATGTATGACACACCCTGCCACTCACCCCTGTGTGTCCTTCCCCTTCCCTGAGACCTTCAGCCCCCTCACCTCCTCTGCCACCCATCCCCATTTATCCCCCTCCCTCAATGCAGCCCCAAATCCCTCTCCCCGTTATTCCCCCCACTTCTGCACCCCTAAAACGCTCCTCCTTGCCAGCAAGCATTCATGTAACTATTTCCCCAAAATAACACTCTCCCCAGACACACAGTTTAGCAATCTGCTATTCTGCCTTTTCCAAATGTCTCCCCAAGTGGGAGGTCAAACTGACTTGGGATCAGGATCAAAAGATGACTGACTATTCCTTTGAGCTATCCAGCTGCTATAGAATAGTAAAGGCTAACAATCCTGTTCACTCTTCTGTCCACACATGATCAGTTTAATCCATTTAGAGTGTCATTTGGAAGGGGAGGCTTCTGATACTGTCCTATAGAGAATCAAAATATGTTTCAAATAAAGTATTAATTTGATTTTCTCCATCGGGTGGGTGGGTGCCAGACTCTCTGTTGGAGGAACCCTTGAGCGCTGGGCAACCTGGCGCAATGATCTGAGCCCTGGTTTGATCACTCTCTGTGGGCGTGTCCACACTACAATTAAAAAGACGTGGCTGCCTGTGCCAGCTGGCTTGGGCTTGCGAGGGCTGTTTAATTGCATTGTAGGTTTCCGGGCACTGGCTGGAGCCTGGGCTCTCGGACTTTTGAGGTTAGAGGATCCCAGAGCTTGGGTTGGCAGCCAGAACCTGGAAGTCTACACTGCAGTTCAACAGCCTCAGAACCTTATCCCCGGAGCCCAAATCAGCTGCCACAGGCCCATCGTGGGTGTCTAACTGCAGTGTAGACACACCCTGTGAGCACAGAAAGGCTGCTGAAAGTTGTCATCTTTAACAAAAGCTTTTTTTTCCCCTGAGACTGTATCTTGGGAACAACTTGGTCAAACATCTAAAAGTTTGGAACACTTACAGAATCCCAGGCACTCATGAGTCTCACCAACTTTCAAGGCAATCTGAGATGCCATGTGGATTTTAAAACAGTTAGAAGAGTTGAATTTTAAACAGAAACCTGGTCTAAACTTTAACTATAGCATCACCCTGCTGGAAGAGACCTGAAAGACAAAGGGTGGGGGAAGGAAAATAATTTTTCCCATTTTTCAGATGGAAAATTGAGCCCATAAAAATAGAGTGACTTGCCCAAAATCACATGAGGGAGTGCGTGGTAGAGCCAAGCGCCAAACCACAGATCTCTGAGTTCTAATCCTGGGCTTTAACTACAAGAGCCTGCTTTCTCTTGCAGAGAACTGACCATGATACGCATGATTTCTTGAAGTGTGTCAGAAAAATTCAAAAAGCTCTGACTACTGACCAGACCAGACTTAAACAAACATGTGAAAGCTATGAAGAGGCAAAACAAAATCGAGGTAGAGTTGCCTGGAGGAGGAGGGTGGCCATCTTCCAAATATTTGTGAAATGTCAGGTGCCATTTCCAGTATATTTGAAGGTCTTACAGACATTTCAAAGGCAAAATTCTATGCAATTAGAATAAGTGTATTCCTGGTGTTCATCTGGAGTTCTACATTACAATAACTTTCTAATGTCTCAAATTGCATATTGTTAATATAGAAGTGCATTAAAACCACAAGACCCTAAATAGATATGATTATTTGCCAACAGATGCACACACAACTATATTCTAAAACTCAGCCTCAACTTGAGTCAATGGGAGAATGTATGAAGGGCATGAGCAGCGCTAGGATTGAGTTTGCATTCAGATTTGCAGTTAAATCAGGACTGAAAACTTATTTTACACTTAACATTTTGTTAGAAAGAGAAATCAGGTTATTCTTGCCTCTGAGCTCAGAAATGATGAACTCTCTTTCTCCTCAGCTTCTCAGGTGTGTTCTCTCTCTCTCTCTCTCTCTCAGCTTTAAATCTTCTGGGGTTCTTCTCTTCTGTTTCAACTTGGATGCCCTGTTCTCTTCACCCTCTCCAAATTCGGGTTCACACCCTCAGCTTCCCACATACACCTTTGAGTTTTTTCTCCCCCTCTTCGACCCAGTCTTAGAATCTCTCCCCCTCCCTCCATTGCAGGCTCCTCTTTTCCTGCCTTCAAAATGCCTTGGGGGCTCTACAAAACCTTACAGACTCTAGGGGCCCCCGAGGCATGGGGGCTTCTCTCCCTTGTACAAATTCAGGGGCTTTTTTCTCTCCCAAATGTAGAGATTTCCCTCCTGTGACACTCTACACCCTGGGGGAGCACCTTGTAACCCCCAAATAAATCATTTGTATATAACTGTGATATTGCATACAAAGTATGCCATGGAAGGTATTATGGGAAAGGTTATGATCTGCTGAAACCCATTGTTGCATCTAAATTTGTATATCATTAATGCATATGAAGTTATGAGAATTGTGTTGTATGGTTGTCACTAAAATATGCTGTGGGTTTGGGAAGTGCCCAGATACTAGCTCCCCAAAGGCAATAACCAGGGGTGTACCCAACGCCCGTGCGGGTGTCGAACATCCATTAACCGCATTGTCCAGCAAGGGAGTTAGAATTCAATGACTCACTTGCACAAGGCCAAACCAGGGGAATGGCTCAACCTTGCCTGGTGACTCAGCAACCCCCACCAGACGGGCCTGGACTTGTGGTCTCTCAGCACATGGACTAAGGGTATAAAACAGAACTCAGTGGTCCCGTGCGTCACGTTTTTTTTTCCTTCCCCCACCTACGGTGCAAGCAGCAAAGACGCACTATAGACTCCAAGAGAGGAGACAGGCCCAGGTTTCAAGAGTGAAACCTGTGTATTATGAACTGTAACATCCAGTGGGGTGAGAAAACTGCTTGCTCTAAACACTACCTAGTGTCTTACAGGTTTAAGATTCAGACTGTGCACTTGTTTTGTTTTCTTTGGTAACTAACTCTGACTTTTTGCCTATCACTTCTAATCACTTAAAATCGACCTTTTGTAATCAATAAACTTAGTTTAATGTTTATCCTTACCAGTGAGTTTGACTGAAGTGCTTGGGAAATCTGCTCAGGTTACAAAGGCTGGTGTATTATCCACTTTCCCTTTAATTTCCAATTAATAAACTGGCATTTCTCAAGAAAGGGTCTTGAGCAGTGCAAGACAGTATATTTCTAAACTACAACTCTTGGAGCCTGGGGGGATTTGGTTGATGCCTTTCTCTGTGGTTCATGAGTGGCTCTGGGAGCATTCACGCAATCTAGCTGGGTGTGGGGCTCCACATGCAGTTGTACTGAGTGGTAACAGCACCTGCAGGGGTTTGCTGCTTGCCACCAGTAAGGCATTGTGACAGACACCCCAGAATAGAGAGTAAAGGGGGCACAGCAGTCCCACAGTCACAGGTTGCACCCCGGGGGTCCCGTCACACCTCCCCATTGGGCAGAGTAACACTATTTTAAGGCAAATGAGGTGATGAAGGAGGCCGTGCAGGTGACAGCTCTGGTGGAAGGGGTTTCTCGACGTGTGTGCAAGATGGGAGTGGGATCATGCTTGGGTGTGCAGGGGGCTCATTATGAAGCCTTGAAGGAGGACAAAGACAGCCATACTTGCGGGTGGTCCTTGAAGTGCACATGGTTATAACCTGCTGCCATGGTTAGCCACTCAGCTGGCTGGCAGCTCCATCAGGAGCCCAGGCTCTGCAGGGGGGTTATAGAAACCAGCAAAACTTCTGCTTTTATAACCGCACCAGAGACTCTAGAACAGGGTCACACAGTTGCCCCCTTTTCAGGGGCTCTTCCCTCCCCACACCCTGGGAAACCCCCTGCCAGGGGGATCTTCTCCTCTTTGTCTCCCCCGCTTCGGTCCCTGGTCTCAGAGAAAGATGGGTGTGATGCTGCCAGTGCTGGGCCTCGCAGCTGCCTCCCCTCCCCAGGCCTGAGGCTCAGAGCTGGGGGCAGAGACAGGAGACGTCTGTGTCCTGCAGGGAGCAGCAGAGCTAGTGCCGGGGGCGCGGAGGTTCAGGATCTCCCAGCTCCGCCGGCTCTGAGCCTGGCCCAGCTGCCTGGGGAGGGGGCTCCCCCTACAGCCTCCCTGGAGCGATAGGGCTGCTCCGATTGGGTCGCACCATCCCGGAGCTGATCAGGGCCAAGTCCAGCCTGATTGGTCAAAACCTGAGTGGGCAGGACTTAAAGGGCAACTTTTTAAGTTCTGGTTGGTCAGTGGAAAGGGCGAGGGGGCGGGGCTTAGGAAGGAGTCTTACCCGAAATCTTCTTCCTCATTGGTCAGTGGCAGAGATTTGAAGTGTCTAGGCCATTCTCACTTTTCATTGGTGAAGGGCAAAGGGCAAGGGGTGGAGTTTAGACAGGAAGTCCCACCCACTGCTGGTTTCTCACTGGACAAGGGGTGGGACTTGGGACAGAGTCTGTAACAGGACGTCTTACTCATTCTGGATGCTGATGGGTCAGACAGAGGGGCTGGTGGGTGGGGCCACCTGTCAGAGCAGCCGTGACGAGCCCCATTCACGCATTGATCCCCCTGCTCTGCCTTTCTCTCTCCTGCAGGTTGGATGAGTGCGGTGTCACAGCCGCTGCCTGTGGGGATCTCGCTGCTGTTCTCAGAACCAGCCGGAGCCTGACAGAGCTGAACCTGTGGGCTAACAACCTGGGAGATGCCGGAGTGCGGCTGCTGTGTGACGGGCTAAAACACCCGAACTGCAAACTACAGAGATTGGGGTAAGTAGCAGCCGGCTCCCTTTAGTCTGTGCCTGGTAACACTGATGTTGTGAGTTAAACTCAGGGTACCAGGAAGGATCACAACATCCTACAGTGCACGCAGTGGGCTCAGGCTTCAGCCCCTGTTGAGCAGGGACAGCAGCTGGGCAGCTGCCCTAAAGGGGCAACTAAGGATCCCCCTGACTCAGGATTATCCTCTGGTGGTAGCGAGCAGGTTCAGAGAACTCTGTATCATCCACTCCCTAAATCGCCCTGCCTCTATGTAGGGGGCGTGGAGCATCATGGAGGTGTATGTCCGGGGCAGAGTGCACGGTGCTCCCCCTCTCCTCATCCGGCACAGCATCTGGGGTAACTTAGGGCAGCCCTGAGGTTCCTCTGTGTTAGACCGAAGGCCGTTTTGTCCCCCACCTGGCCCAGGATCAGGGGAGTACAGAGGTGGCTTATAACCAGTTTCTTCAGTCTCCTCATCAGCGCTGAGTGTGAAGTTTGTGCAGCCGAGGACAGAGCCCAGTGGTTTTTAGCAAATCCCAGATGCAGCATATTTTGATGTTTCAGACACAATTATTTTAACACCCAAAAAACCCAACAACACAGTACTGCCAACATTAAGACATCAAAAATCATGAGTTAGACCCCCCCCCCCCGAAAATCATGAGACTAATTGTGGTGGGTTTTTTTTAGTCTACCTTTTGACTTATAAACTGCCCTCTACTCCTTTGCTGATGTGTGTGAGATGATATCAGGTTGAAAAATCAATCGTTAATGAACACAGAAATTCATGCCTCTCCCTGGTTGCTCAGATGGAGACTGCATTTAATTTCTCCTCATCCATCATGTAGAGGAACTGCCATCCCTTTCCAATCACCGTCTTGACTTTCTCCCCTCCAAATTTATTTCCTTGGAAAAAAGAAAGGCTGGATTGTAAATAGTTCAAGGACCACTGACCTCACACTTGCACATACAACTTACACTCTTGTTAGGGTTGATGAGTTACAGATATACATATTAAAGAACTTGAAACTAATTCATATAAAGATATCAGCCAGGAGTGCGGAACTTATGGCTCGTGGACCGGATCCGGCCGCTTGCTCATTTTCATTTGGCCCTCGGGCCATACACATTCAACTCGCCCGCCGGGGGGGACACCAAGGTTCAGGGCTTCCCCCCGCAGCGGGGCAAGCAAGCGTTCACATCTCCAGCCCCGCGGGGGGCGCCTGCCCGCAGGACTGGAGCTGCAAGTGCTGGCTCATCCCACCACAGGTGGGAAGCCCCGAGCCTCGGCACCCCTCACCCCCGTGGGGCTGGAGCCGCGATCGCCAGCTTGTCCCACCATGTGTGTGTGTGGGTGGGAGCCCTGAATCTCAGCGCCCCTCCTGGGGCTGGAGCTACGAGCACTGGCTCATCCCACCACAGGTGGGAAGCCCCGAGCCTCCGTGCCCCCACGGGCAAGTGAGTTCAGTGTGTGTGGCCCACCATTAATTTTTTAGTGGGTCAATGGCCCCTGATACAAAAATGGTTCCCCACCCCTGGTAGAAGTGATAAAGTCACAGTACACAAACTATGGGATTGTTTTAGCCTTTTCCAAGAAGCAGCATTTCCCTAATTTCCCCCAACCACCACGTCTCTGCCAGAGACTAGACAGCGCTCCATCCCGCAAATACTCCTCCTCTTCCTCCAGACCCCCCTTCAATCTTCTCCCTTCTGTCCCACACATCGCCCTGCAGCCCATTTTCCTGCAACCCTAAATCTGTCTCCTTCTCCCGCCCATTCCCCTGCTCCCCCTCACTTGCTCCATCTACTTTTAGCACTGTCCTTGAAGCACCTCACAGTCCCTGTGCCCTGTATAGCCCCCAAAACAGAGTGGCAGCCATTTTGCCTATGGGCATGGCTTTGATCTCATTGTAAACAGCGGGAGGTGGCAGCCAACTTTATCAAGGGCAGCCTGACTTTCACGAGCAGATGGACTATAAGGAAATGGCAGCCATAATGCTGGCTTGAGCCTCATTGGCAGTAATAGGAGATGGCAGCCATTTTGAATAAGGGAAAATGTGCAAGTTTTTGCCTTTCATCATGTTTTCAGGTCGGGGTGGGGAACTGTCAGTTTTGCAAACTCTAGTGATTTTAGCCAACTCTTCCATGTGGTCCACCCACTAGAGAGGGACAGAGTCATACTAGGTAAGGTGGGTTATGCTAGCACATCCCTTTCCTTCGACCAGGACTGTCAAGCTGTCTGGGGGGGACTTAGGAGCGTGGACACCTTCCAAGAGACAAGTCACTCACCAAGGGCGATTTGCATCCTAGATCTCACACCAAAGACACTGGCATCCAATCCTATAGTAAGCTATTGAGAGATTCATTACTAAGGGTATATCTACACAGGAATATAAGCCTAGACTCAAGCCTAAATGCCCTTGTGTCCACACATCAATTGTGTTAATCTAGGACTCAAAACTCGGGTCCAGGACCCTGCAGGACTGGAGCGTCCGAGCCCATGTTAAGCTGGGACCTAGGGTCGGAGCCCTATTTCTTTCTTTTGTGCATGTGGCCCCTACTTGACTCGGGTCCCTCCGGATGTATCCCAGAGTTCCTTGGGGCAACTTCCTTAGTCCTGTCTATGCAGACAATGGGTTGTGCAGTCTGTTGCACTCTATTACAAACAGAAACCACATCGCCCTTCGCAAACTGCAGCAGCTCAGATCAGCATTAACCCATTGTCTGCTGAACAGCGGTCTGCCAGCATACTGTCAGCGAGCCTGCAAGGTTTTCAATGGAGACTGATCAGAAGAAGCTTTTTGCAAAAAGAGCTGCTTCCTAGACCCAAGAGCACAGCCAGATTTTGGTGCATGCTGCCCAGGTACCCCTGCACAAACAGCCCCAGGGAGGGCAGAGCTCCCAGCTCAGCACGGCCCGGGGAGGATGATCCCTAACACCCGGCTGTTCCCCATCCCTACAGGGCAGCAGCTTCGTCCCCACTCTGCTCTCTGGCCCCCCTGCACTCCCTGGGCTGTGTGTGCAGGGTGCCTTGGCATTGTTCACTGTCAGGGCAGCGAGTGGGAGCCAGCCCCAAAACCTCCCCGTAGCCTCCTGCGGTGGTAGCTCTGTCTATGGCTCCTCCTCGCTGCTCTGCAGAGCTTGCCTGAAACACGGAGCAATGCTGACAGGTGGGAGGCAGCTCCCAGCTGCCAGCATCGGCATTGACTCCATGGGTGCTCCGGGGCTCAAGCACCCACAGAAAAAAAATAGGGGGTGCTCAGCACCCACCAGCCATAGCGGTTCCGTGCCCTGTGGCTGGTCACCCATCACTTGCCAGGGTGGGCCCCATTGCAGGTGGGGTGGAGCATGCACTGGGAGAAATAAAGTCAGTGCCTGTGGCTGCCAGGATGTTGGGGGTCATCCCTCCCCCAGCCATGCTGAGCTGAGAGCCCTGCCGCTCCTTCCCCCTTGGCAAGACAGCCTCACAGTCCGCCCTCTGTCCCTTTCTCATGGGCTCCCCCTGCCCTCCCTGGGGCTGTATGTACAGAGGTGTCCAGGCAGTGTGTACTGTGAGAGCAGTGAGAGGGAGCCAGCCTCTAAACTTCCCCACAGAGTCCCGGGGATCCCTTATCCCTGCCTCCCGGGCTGTGGCGGAATGGTGGAGCACATTGCACCCCAAGCCCTGGGGATACACTTCATTGCTCTGCAGTAGAGTTTTCTCACAGCACAACACATTTGTAGAGCTAGAGTGTCCACACTGGAAGGGGGAGTAGGCGCTAGGCACTCTGGGATAGGGATACTTTGAGTGGGGTCTGTGCACTGCAGTGTGGGCACCAGAGTCCTAGGTTCAAGCACAGCTCAGAAAATTCTTAGCCTAGGGTTAAACTGCAGAGTAGATGCACAAGCTCAGGGTTTCCACACACAGGTCAGGTGACTCCAGTCCCACTAACCCTAGGCTTCCATTCCTGTGTAGACACAGCCCAAGAAAAAGAAGTGGAAGTTACTGAGAGGTTAAAGCAGGTAAAAATATAGGTACAGGGGAGTTAGGTTCTATAATTTCAAAAGTTTGCAGAGATGGAGGTGATCAGATCACAGAACAGAGAACCAGATTGATCACGTTACAATTCAGCACAAATGGAGCAGAACTTTAGAAGATGTACGTAGGAGGAATTAACATCTTTCTGTTAACCGGGCTGTATTTCCAATTAGGGAAAATAGGCACATGCCTCGGGGCGCCTAAAAATTGAAAGTGTGACACTCCCGAGCCCCAGCAGAGGGCGGGGTTGCCTGAGTGGGAGCTGGCCCCACACAGCCCTGCTGGAGCACTCCTGCCAACAGGGAAGGCGAAGCAGCCGCTGTGTCAGAGGAAGAGCTCAGCAGACCAACACAGGAGGCCCTGCCAGGCAAATGGGTCCTGAGGGAGCCCGGCCTGGGCAGGCCTTCCTACTGCTCCTTCTCCATCCTGGGTAATCGCACCATTCCCAAGGGTGCCAGAGCAATCCCCAAACGGCCCTGGCCACACTGCTGGCTCAGCCTGGCAGACAAAGTCACCTCCCAGCGGTGCTGATGAGGTGGCCGGGGGGGGGCAGGGTAAGGGAGAGTGGGTCTCTGGGGGGCTTGTTCAGGGATGCTGGGCACTGAGGGAGTGGGGGGTGCCGAACAGTGGGAAGTTTGGGGGAGTGTTGGGCAGGAATTAACACCTTTCTGTTAGCCGGGCTTCCAATTAGGCACAGTAGGCACATGCCTTGGGGCGCTGTCATTCCACAAGCCCCTAAAAATTCAACGTTTGCCTGGCAGGGGGCAGGGTAGGCTGAGGGGGAGATGGCCCCACGCAGCCCTGTAGGAGCGCTCCTGCCAACAGGGAGGCGAAGCAGCCCCTATGGCAGGGGAAGAGCTCAATGGTCCAACACAAAGGGCCTTGCCAGGCAAGTAGGTCCTGAGGGACCCGGCCTGGGCAGGCCCCACTCCTGCTCCTTCTCCAGGCTGGCTGAAAAGTTTTGAGTGCTTATTCATGTGCCTAAAGGCATAAACTGAGGATGTGCAGAGAGAGGCTACTATCTGGAAAACCACCCATCACAGGACCTGGGTAACTCTGGGGATGTGTTACAATAATTGCATCTGAGTACCACGCCTGGAACTGTGAGTCCAAATCCAATCCGGACCAGAAATCTGAAGTAAACGAAGCAGGCGTATTGCTCCAATCTGCCTCTATTACAGGGAGATTTTAATTTGGGGGAATTAGAATCTGAGTATGGCAGAATATGCAGAAGGTGCTGAAACTATTGTTTGAAAATAAAATAACTACAGAAGCAACTGCTTGCTGGAGGGGAGGGTTACTGGGGTAAAAGATGAGGGGTTGAGGCTCAGGAAATGAGGGTTTGGGGAGTGGGAAGGAGAAGAAGGGGAGCTGGGAAGGGGGACATGAGGGTGAGCGATGGGCACAAGAGGATAATAATTTGTGTGAACCACAATCTGGGTTTCCCCCGCCCCTCTACAGCGGAGTGTCCTCACCCATCCCTGCTGCCCTCATGTGAGCCATGTGATGGGGGACTGCACGTTGGGGGTGTCTGAGCCCCTTTTCCTACCCTGCATGTGAGCCAGGATCTGGGGAAGCCCTGCCCACTAGCTTAGAACAGGCATGCTCAGAGCATGCACCAAGAATACAGTGCTGAGACTGGGGCGAGGAGCTAAGAGCTGAGACACTTGGCACATATCAGAAACTCTGCAGCACTGAGGAGGGGGAAGGGAACAACCACTGAAATGAATGGAGCAGTTCAAATGTCTCAGAGCTATTTTTTCCAGCTGCATTAATCTCCATGGGGTATTCTTATTCAGCTGAGAACATCTCATTGAGATGAATGGGCCATTTACCATCCATCTGAGCCTGCAACTTTGACGTGTGAAACCCACCCAGGGCGGAAATCTGAGAATGAACTCTCAACATTTTGGAAAAAATTAAATTAAGGTAAATGCCCACACAACCCTCACTCTGCCCTCTCTGAGTGATGTCTCAGAATGCCCATAACACACACACATTTGCACTCTGCCTTTTTACTGTGATGGACTTGTGCTACCTGCCCTTGCCCTGCACTCAAACACTGAGCCTACTCCCCTGAGAGAATGGCACACTTGTAAAATTCAACAACCGCTTCATACCCTTTACAATCCCTTCACACAGGTTACCACCTCAACCTACACTCTTTCCTACCCATCCTTAAATCCACAGACTGCTCTCCTATCCCACCTCACCACTGACACTAGGCATCGCACCCCGTGCCCTGCTCCGGACACAACCTCCACAATTCTATCCTGGAATGATGCCGACTGGAACCTCAAGTTTCACAGGAACCTCTTTCTGTTGGAATACACAGTGGGGAGACTCAGACCCAGATCTCCTCGTATCACAATCACAGCTCTTCCCACCTGCTTCAGCTTCATAGACTCATAGATATTAAGGTCAGAAGGGACTATTATGATCATCTAGTCTGACCTCCTGCACAATGCAGGCCACTGAATCTCACCCACTCACTCCTGCAATAAACCTCTCACCTATGTCTGAGCTGTTCAAGTCCTCAAATCATGGTTTAAAGACTTCAAGGTGCAGAAAATCTTCCAGCAAGTGACCCGTGCCCCATGCTGAAGAGGAAGGCGAAAAACCCCCAGGGCCTCTTCCAATCTGCCCTGGGGGAAAATTCCTTCCCGACCCCAAATATGGCCATCAGTTGAACCCTGACATGTGGGCAAGATTCACCAGCCAGGTACCCAGGAAAGAATTCTCTGTAGTAACTCAGATCTCAACCCATCTAACGTCCCATCACAGGCCATTGGGCCTATTTACCATGAAGAGTTAAAGAACAATTAATTGCCCAAATCATGTTATCCCATCATACCTTCTCCTCCATAAACTTATCAAGTTTAATCTTGAAGCCAGATAGGTCTTTTGCCCCCACTGCTTCCCTTGGAAGGCTGTTCCAGAACTTCACTCCTCTGATGGTTAGAAACCTTCATCTGATTTCAAGTCTAAACTTCCTGATGGCCAGTTTATATCCATTTGTTCTTGTGTCCACATTGGTACTGAGCTTAAATAATTCCTCTCCCACTCTGGTATTTATCCCTCTGATATATTTATAGAGAGCAATCATATCTCCCCTCAGCCTTCTTTTGGTTAGGCTAAACAAGCCAAGCTCCTGGAGTCTCCTTTCATAAAACAGGTTTTCCATTCCTTGGATCATCCTAGTAGCCCTTCTCTGTACCTGTTCCAGTTTGAATGTATCCTTCTTAAACATGGGAGACCAGAACTTCACACAGTGTTCCAGGGGAGGTCTCACCAGTGCCTTGTAGAACGGAACTAACACCTCCTTATCTCTACTTGTAATACCTCGCCTGATGCATCCCAAGACCGCACTAGCTTTTTTCACGGCCATATCACATTGGCAGCTCATAGACATCCTGTGGTCAACCAATACTCCAAGGTCCTTCTCCTCCTCCGTTACTTCTAATTGATGCATCCCCAGCATATAACTAAAATTCTTGTTATTAATCCCTAAATGCATGACCTTGCACTTCTCACTATTAAATTTCATCCTGTTACTATGACTCCAGTTTCAAGGTCATCCAGATCCTCCTGTAGGATATCCCAGTCCTTCTCTAAATTGGCAATACCTCCCAGCTTTGTACCATCTGCAAACTTTATTAGCACACTCCCACTTTTTGTGCTGAGGTCAGTAATAAAAAGATTAAATAAAATTGGTCCCAAAACCGATCCCTGAGGAACTCCACTGGTAACATCCCTGCAGCCTGACAGTTCACCTTTCAGTATGACCCATTGTAGTCTCCACTTTAACCAATTCCTTATCCACCTTTCAATTTTCATATTGATCCCCGTCTTTTCCAGTGTAACTAAAAATTCCCCATGTGGCACTGTATCAAACTCCTTACTGAAATCTAGATAAATTAGATCCACTGTGTTTCCTTGGTCTAAAAAATTGGTTACTTTCTCAAAGAAGGAGATCAGGTTGGTTTGGTACGATCTACCTTTGGTAAAACCATGTTGTATTTTGTCCCATTTACCATGGACCTCAATGTCCTTAACTGCTTTCTCCTTCAAATTTTTTTCCAAGACCTTGCATACTACAGATATCAAACTAACAGGCCTGTAGTTACCCGGATCACTTTTTTTTCCTTTCTTAAAAATAGGAACTATGTTAGCAATTCTCCAGTCATACGGTACAACCCCTGAGTTTACAGATTCATTAAAAATTCTTGCTAATGGGCTTGTAATTTCATGTGCCAATTCCTTTAATATTCCTCCACCATTCAGTACAGTTACACCTAACACAGTGAATTCATCTGGAGGGCATACACTTAATTCCCAATGGCTATTGCCAGCTCCAGGGGGCAGAGTTAAGGTTGTGTAGGTGTTTACCTTCACTGTGTATTTCCTGGTTTTCTGTAGTGTGAGAAGGGCATAAGCTATCACAGGGCAACCTTAACTCAGATTTCAACAAGATTTGTCATTTAATTAGTGTATTACACTGTTGCCTAAGTGCCCCAGCTGGGATCAGGGCCTCACTTTGGTTGGCACTGAACATGTTGTAATGGCAGGTGTCACCAGGTAGTTCTGTTATACTCTTCCAAGTTCTTTTTTTTTTTTTTTTTTTTTTTTGCGTATAAGCAAGGTTTTAGTCTTGGGGCGACATGTGTTGTGTTAGTTTTTTGGGTTATGCAAGATTTGGTGTCGACGCTGTTTTGGGGAGGAGGGAGCTGTGCAAGCAGCCAGAGAGTTGGTTCTCTGCCTGGGGCTCCGATCACAGTCCATTCTGGAGACAGGTGTCTCCTTGGGAGTTTGGTGTTGGGCTGAGATCCCTGAAAAAGGAGGCAGCCCTTTAATCTGTGTGACCCTCTCATTGCAGGACAAAGGGAAGGGGAAGGAAATATTATTATTCCCATTTTTCAGATGAAAAAATGAGACCCAGAAAGATGGAGTGTCTTGCCCAAGGTCACACAGGTAGTGTATGGTAGAGCCAGGAGCTGAACACAGATCTCCCAAGTTCTCATCCAGGGCTTTAACGATACAATGGGGCTGTCTCGTGCAGAGAACTGTGCTCATTCTTGTCTTTCTCAGTTTCAGAAATGTGCTTTTTCTTAATGGATATCATCTCTCTTTTCTATGTTTAAAGTTATTTGGGCAGAGCTATTTAATTGGAGTACCACTTGGGCGTCCCTCTGTATTACAGCCGCCAGAAACCCCCATTCAGGGTAGAAACCAAGACCACAGAGCTGGACCTGGCAGCTCCCTTAAAGGGACAGTGCATCCTATGTCAGCATGTTACAATGTCTCAGCAAATTCAGCCTTAACTTGTCACAGCTGAGTGTGCTACTCCGAACGCTGCCTGAGGGCGCTAGAGGATGTTGCTGGGATGACAGAGAAGAGAAAAGCTTGAGGGAATTTTAAAAAAATGTTGTGACAGGGCACTAGTACTGAGCTACTTGGAGATTAACAAAGAGCCCTGACTTGCAGTTGATTGGGCATGGGTGTGGGGGGTTGTCCTCATGGACGATGACTGTACTGTGGCATATGCTTCCAAAGCACTGGTTAAAACACAGCACAACTCTGCCCACTGAAAGACAAATGCTGGCTGTTGTGTCCGGTGGTGTATTCTAGCTCTACTGATTCATGACCATTTATGTTCATGAAACGTAAGTGTTGGAAGCCATATTACAGGATCCACTGTGCAGATGGGATGGTTATAATACTTGGGTTTTTTCAGCCTCAGCTCCTGCAGTCATGTGAATAATTTAAAATTTCAGCTTAAATTTTATTTATAATTACGTTTCTCTAGGCCCGCATGTTGGTGGAGAAAAGATTAAAAATGTGACCCATGTGTAACCTACACACTCAGGAACTGGAAGGCTAAGGAAAAGAACCACAAAAGCATTAATTTTATTCATGATTTTGGGATCATGAAGTCTGACTCACGGGTTTTGAACATCTGGAATTGGCAATACTGCCTGTATGTCAGAAAATAATTATGACTTTTCAAAAATACTTATTAATGTGAAAGAAAGGCCCAGAAAGGAGCTTCTTAAAGCAGCTGTGCTTTCAAGGGCATCTATAAATGGTGAAATCCGGGAGCTACAAGAAGAGGAGTTTGTCTCCAGTACTACACATTTCCAAAACAACCTTTCACAGGCTCAGACAAGAAACAAAACATGAGCAACCTGACAACAGCATGACAAAGTAATTGTAGATGGCCGTGCAAAGGGATAATCCATGGTGCCCCCACCATAGAACCATATTGGTACAATATATATTGTAACATCAGGTATTGGAAGGAATGAGGCTGTGCCACGTTATCTAAAATTCAAAAGTCTCTCACACGGCAGTGCCTGCTTCCCCTGGAGCGGCGACGGGCTGCACCACCAACCATCAGAACACTTGGTTTCAATTTCCCATTCCCTCAGCCTCTCTCTCTGACCACAACCCCTTGCAGCCCAGCCACTGGGGGAGAAGAAGCCCATTACAGTTTAATTCATAATAATAATAGAGATGAAATTGCTGCCTGTGGTGGGATTCTTTGCAAAGGACATTGGCCCAATACCCCACACTATGAGGTCAGAAATGCCAAGCATAACCCACAGCTGTCAGTGTCAATGTGGGGCTATTTTATGAATTTACCAGGGGGGCAATTATATTTTAAAGCTGAAATCTAACAAACTAGATTAGCCAATTTGAAATGTGTTGTAGCCAATGTTGGAAATGAATGTAAATAGGAGAACCTCTTATGTTGAGTCCAAGGAGCGTTAGCAGACTAACGTTAATGCTCGGTTCTTTTCAAGTCAGCTTTTACCTTGGACAGTATTTCTCAGATCAGGACACGTGCGTCTCTTAACTGACCAGCAGTTATAGAAGCTTGTATGGGATTGGCTACAAGCCTTGTCTTTGGTGTGAGATCTAAAGGGCCATTGACCTGGCATAAGGGACTGGTCCTTTGGGACTGGGAGTAACCTGAATATTGCTGAAATTTTTGGTATAAGGGCCATCTATCACCAAGGTACACAAGATAGATTGGAGTACTCTAGGGGACTGTTTGTAACTCCATGTTAGGGCTCTTACAGTGCCTGAGGAGTTTACATTTGATAATTGGTTGTTGAAATCTAAGTATAGAACTCACAACCAATTTGAGGTTTGTGCCCTGCTTCCTAACAGTCTGCCCTCAGATTGGTACTCACACCCTTGTGTCACTGCAGGCAGTGTTACAGGGCCCTGAGAGGCGAAGACTAGAGTTCCAGGAACTGAGAAACCCCATGTGAGGATTACAAGAAATAATAATAAACCATCACTAGTCGCCTCCTACAGTACTCGCAAAAAGAAAAGGAGTACTTGTGGTACCTTAGAGACTAACCAAATATTTGAGCATGAGCTTTCGTGAGCTACAGCTCCTGCAGTACTGATAATCAGTAACTCTTTACACAGTGATCTCTGAAGACCTGATCTGACTCTGTCTTGAAATCAATCAAAGTTGTACTATTGACTCCAAGAACAGAAGGATCAGTCCCTGTTCTGCAAACCGTGACAATAAAAGTCTCCTCCTCCATGGACTAGGGGAGGTCACGCATCAATCTCAGCAGTGCCATCTCTGTTCTGTGTCCGAAAACCCAGCTGGATATCACCAATGAAATGGTGAAGTTGGATGAGGTTCTTCAGTAGCTTCTTGATTAGGTTGCTCAGAAATGGGAAACCAGATGATATTCGGTGGTAGATTGTAAGATTGGTTGCAACAAGCAATGGATTCTTAAGTAGTCTGGCCAGATAGCTGCATGGTCAAGAATGGGAGGGAAGATTTCTCTCCTTAAAAGAGTTGATGACAATATTTTTTTAGGAGAGGTTCTAGGTGCTCTTACTGCTCTTAAGCAGCCAAGAAGATCAAAGATCAGGGTCACAGGTGGAGACTCAGATTTCCTCTAATGTTTATGAGATTCTGGTTTTGTGAATGGGCAGAATTCTGAGAAGGAGGATGTCGTGTTATCCCTCATGGCCACGGAGGCCATCGTGGACGTGGAAGATCATCTCTGTAAAATGGGTACCAGTCCCTTGAAATGAGTGGTACTAGGCTGTGGAGATGAGGAGACATTCTAGGTTGACAAAGTGATTGACAGTCCAGAAAAGTTCAGTGGGGTGTGACTTACTGGTTACTGTGGCAGAGAAGAAGGAGGATCTCATGGCCGCTTCACGGCCAAGGAGCAGGTTTGGAAGAATTCTTTGTGCAGATGTTTATTTCTTCTTGGGTTTTCCCAACACTGGCACTTGGATTTTCTTCTCTTCTGCTTCATCTGTCACAGGTAGGAGAAACCACAGAGCTCTGAAAGGGCCATACAGGGAAGGAGGCATTTCCACACCCAAGTATTGTTTTGCAGTGGTCAGTCAGTGACTGCGGTGTCTCATTGGTTCTTCTTGTCCTTGGCTGCTTGGTTAGGGTACCTGTGTTTTGTGACTATGAGCTGTCTGGGCACATCATGAAGTTAAGACTACAGCTGGTCAAAGTCAGAGTTTCCATTTTGCAGAAATCTAAACTTCTGAAAAAACATTGTTCCCATTTGGAATGAAAAATAGAAATTTCAAAATTTCCCACAGACGGGAAAATCTGAAAACAATTCATTTTGAAATAATCAAAACATTTTGTTGCAAAAATTTCAAAAAGAAATTGAGTCTGGGAGTTGGAAGTTCTGGGTTTCCTGGCTCAGCCATGGCTCCCAGGGCTTCTAGACTCCCAGTTCCCTATTATCCCTAGCACATTAATGGGGAGCAGGCAGCCAAGGAGCCCAGGGAGTAATGACTGAGATGGGAGCCTCAGAGGTAGGGAGTAGGGGCTTCCAGGCTCCCAGCTCTGTGTCAGGGAGCCAGGAGCTGGTCCCCAGCTCAAGCCACAGTTCTCAGCATTCCAGGCTCCCCGTTGCCTGAAGCTGAGCCCCAGCTGGAGCCAGGATTCCCAGGGCTTCCAGTTGCTGAGCCAGTGACTTCCAAGTTCCACCAGTTCAGTGGTTTGACTTTCTTTAAAACTTCAGCACAAAGACATACTTCTTGAATATTACTTTTTATTTAATTTAAATTATTTCAGTAGATTATGGTAGGTTTGGGTTTTAGCACAGGATGTCAGAATTTGAAATTTGCCTCTAAATTTGGTTATTTTTAAAAAGAAAAAATGTATTTGATTTCAATAAGAATTCCAATTTAAATCAAATAAAGTAAAAAACAACAACAACCAAACAATGGGGGGGTGTTAAAAATATTTGTTCTCCATCCTGCTTACTCTCAAGATCCGGTTTGAGGCATAAGCCGAAGCAGAACATGACAACAGGCATATTTCTGCAGGTCTGACTTGTTTACAGGACCACTTTCAGTAAAGGCTAAATATAAAGATTTATGTTTGTGTGAAAGGGATTTGTTAGTTCACAGTACAAAGCAATTTTCACGAAGGGGTCTTGTTTCAGCAACTCTTTGACGGGAAGCCAAACACTCTGGCTATCAAGCTACCAAATGTGGCCCTTTTACAGAAACTCTTCAACAATTTTCAAGCACAACTTACCTGTGAACAGACTCTGTGCCTCTTGCTGTTCAGCACCAAATAGAGTATTGATTTGGTCAACAGAAGTTCTGGCTGCTTGTTCTTCAGTCATGGTTCATGGCCCATCACTTTGATCCTGCAAGTAATGCTCGGCAGCCACCGTCATGCCAGAGCAGCTCTCCTAGCTGGGATTCAGTGTCTCTACCAAAAGTTGCTCCAATGAGCTCCTCTTGTCATCAAATCAGCCATCAACAACTTATTGTTTCCTTTGGAGACACTGGTCCCCAGGTGGTGGGCAGAATAAATTCCACATATAGTTTCGGGTGGTTGTAGTATTATTTCTCAGTAGTGTATTGCGGTAGGGCCAAAATTCCCCCACTGAGTTCAGGGTCTTGTGGTGTGTTGTGTTAGGCATTACATATGCTGTTATAGCAGGTGCCACTAGTCATCCAAGTTCTTTTTATGAAGAACATCAGCAAGTTTTTAGGCTTGGGGAGACATGCTGTTTTAATTTTTTGGGTTATGCAAGGTTTTGTGTAAAGGTAGGTAGCTTTGGGAGAGAGGGAGCTGTGCAAGCAGCGGGAGACTTTGCTCTCTGGCTCTGATTACCGTCCATTCTTGAGGCAGAGTTTCTCCTTGGAAGTGCTGGGCTGAGATCTCTGAAAGCGGGGCCTGCCTTGTGTGCCATGTGACCATGTCATTCCAGAACTGGTCTATATGTGTAAATAGAACAAGTTACACTTAGAATTTACCCAGCCTTCATGTCTCTGATTTCTCCTCCAACCTGCAAGACCCCAAACACCTGCTACTGATTGGCTCAGGGTAACACAAGTGTGAGAATGGGACATTGGTGTCAGAAGCAAGAACAAAAATATACACAGACAGTCCTTACCCTGAAGACCCTGCAGTCTAAATTGACCATACACACAAAGGGTGGGGGGAAAGAATAATGATTATTCCTATTTTTCAGATGGAAAATTGAGACCCATGAAATGACTCGTCCAAAATCACCCAGGGAGTCTGTGGTAGAGCCAGGAACAGAACACAGATCTCCTTCATGCTACTCCAGGGCTTCATCCACAAGACTTGCCTTTCTCTTACAGAGCTCTGCTCATTCTCCTGTGCTTCCTAGTTTACGAATGTGCTCTTTTCACAGAGATGGCCTCTGCTTTATATGGTTAAGGTTTTTAAAGTAGAGCTACTTCTCAATCAGAGTTTATTCATCTGAGCCAGTACTATTGATGAATTTTCTGACCATGGTACACATTGTGATTTGCTATAGTGTGTCAGAAAAATTCAGAAAGCTCTGATTACCAACCACACAAGACTGAAACAAACCTAGGAAAGCTACAAAGAGCTTTGCGGGGGGAACACTAAATCCAGACAGGGCTGTCCAGAGGTGGAGGATAATCATCTATCAGACATTTTAGAAATGTTAGGTAGAATTTCCAGGATTTTTGACGGTCTCAGAGTGGTAGCCATCTTAATCTGTATCAGCAAAAACAAGGAGGAGTCCTGTGGCACCTTAAAGACTTACACATTTATTTGGGTATAAGCTTTCGTGGGCTATAACCCACTTTGTCAAATGCAGGATTATTGAAGTTTCTCATAAATTACAAAGGCAATATTCTATTCACTTAGAATAAGAAAAGCATTCATCTTGAATTCTGCACTAAAAAGCACATACTGTTATGGGAGATGTGCACCAAAACCACATGACCTCAAATATATATGATTGTTTGCCAATAGATGTACACACCACTGCATTCAGTGAGTGATATTGTTGCAACCTTTTGGTTTCAACCTTTCTACAAAATAACTTGAAAACCCCCTGAGTTCCACTATTTCTCCTCTCCCCCACCCCCTTTTTTCAACTCTGTTTGCTTATTTCTCTTTGCTCGGGTATTTTCTTGTCTCTTTCTTGTTTTCCCTCTCTCTCTGCTTGTCTCTCTTTTCCCTCAGTCTTTCGCTTATCTGTGTTTACCCTCCAATTTAACTCCCTTTTTTCTGCCATTCCCCCTCTAAACCTCTCTGTTCATCTTCCCCTTTTTGCTTCTTCTTAGAATCATAGAATAACAGAGTTGGAAGGGACCTCTGGAGGCCATCTAGTCCAACCCTATGCCCAGAGCAGGACAAATCCCAACTAAATCATCCCAGCCAGGGCTTTGTCAAGCCTGACCTTAAAAACTTCTAAGGAAGGGGATTCCACCACCTCCCTAGGTAACGCATTCCAGTGTTTCACCACCCTCCTAGTGAAAACGTTTTTCCTAATATCCAACCTAAATCTCCCCCACTGCAACTTGAGACCATTACTCCTTGTCCTGTAATCTGCTATCACTGAGAATAGTCTAGATCCATCCTCTTTGGATCAACCTTTCAGGTAATTAAAAGGAGCTATCAAATCCCCCCTCATTCTTCTCTTCCGTAGACTAAACAATCCCAGTTCCCTCAGCCTCTCCTCATAAGTCATGTGTTCCAGACCCCTAATCATTTTTGTCGCCCTTCGCTGGACTCTCCAATTTCTCCACATCTTTCTTGTAGTGTGGAGCCCAAAACTGGACACAGTACTCCAGATGAGGCCTCACCAAAGTCGAATAGAGGGGAACGATCACGTCCCTCGATCTGCTGGCAATGTCCCTACTTATACACCCCAAAATGCCATTGGCCTTCTTGGCAACAAGGGCACACTGTTGACTCATATCCAGCGTCTCGTCCACTGTCACCCCTAGGTCCTTCTCCCTAGAACTGCTGCCTAGCCATTCGGTCCCTAGTATGTAGTAGTGCATTGGATTCTTCCGTCCTAAGTGCAGGACTCTGCACTTGTCCTTGTTGAACCTCATCAGATTTATTTTGGCCCAATCCTCCAATTTGTCTAGGTCCCTCTGTATCCTATCCCTACCCTCCAGCATATCTACCACTCCTCCCAGTTTAGTGTCATCGACAAACTTGCTGAGGGTGCAATCCACACCATCCTCCAGATCCTTAATGAAGATATTGAACAAAACCGGCCCCAGGACCGACCCTTGGGGCACTCCGCTAGATACCGGCTGCCAACTAGACATGGAGCCACTGATCACTACCATTGAGCCCGACAATCTAGCCAACTTTCTACCCACCTTGTAGTTCATCCATTCAGCCCATACTTCTTTAACTTGCTGAAAAGAATACTGTGGGAGACCGTGTCAAAAGCTATGCTAAAGTTGAGGAATGACACGTCCACTGCTTTCCCTTCATCCACAGAACCAGTTATCTCATCATAGAAGGCAATTAGATTAGTCAGGCATGACTTTCCCTTGGCAAATCCATGCTGACTGTTCCTGATCACTTTCCTCTCGTCTAAGTGCTTCAGAATTGATTCCTTGAGGACATGCTCCACGATTTTTCTGGGGACTGAGGTGAGGCAGACTGGCCTGTAGTTCCCAGGATCCTCCTTCCCTTTTTTAAAGATTGGCACTACATTAGCCTTTTTCCAGTCTTCCGGGACTTCCCTGGATCGCCATGAGTTTTCAAAGATAATGGCCAATGGCTCTGCAATCACATCCGCCAATTCCTTTAGCACTCTCGGATGCAACGCATCCGGCCCCATGGACTTGTGCACGTCTAGTTTTTCTAAATAGTCCCGAACCAGTTCTTCCTTCACAGAGCACTCGTCACCTCCTCCCCATGCTGTGCTGCCCAGTGCAGTAGTCTGGGAGCTGAGCTTGTTCGTGAAGACAGAGGCAAAAAAACCATTGAGTACATTAGCTTTTTCCACATCCTCTGTCACTAGGTTGCCTCCCTCATTCAGTAAGGGACCCACACTTTCCTTGGCTTTCTTCTTGTTGCCAACATACCTGAAGAAACCCTTCTTGTTACTCTTAACATCCCTCGCTAGCTGCAATTCCAGGTGTGATTTAGCCTTCCTGATTTCATTCCTACATGCCCGAGCAATATTTATATACTCATCCCTGGTCATTTGTCCAATCTTCCACTTCTTGTAAGCCTCTTTTTTGTGTTGAAGATCAGCAAGGATTTCACTGTTAAGCCAGGCTGGTCACCTGCCATATTTACTATTCTTTCTACACATCGGGATGGTTTGTCCCTGTAACCTCAATAAGGATTCTTTAAAATATAGCCAGCTCTCCTGGACTCCTTTCCCCCTCATGTTATTCTCCCAGGGGATCTTGCCTATCAGTTCCCTGAGGGAGTCAAAGTCTGCTTTTCTGAAGTCCAGGGTCCGTATTCTGCTGCTTTCCTTTCTTCCTTGTGTCAGGATCCTGAATTCGACCATCTCATGGTCACTGCCTCCCAGGTTCCCATCCACTTTTGCTTCCCCTACTAATTCTTCCCGGTTTGTGAGCAGCAGGTCAAGAAGAGCTCCGCCCCTAGTTGGTTCCTCCAGCACTTGCACCAGGAAATTGTCCCCTACAGTTTCCAAAAACTTCCTCTGATCCCTTGATATTCCTTCCCTCTGTAACCCAGGGGAGCCAACTGAGGTTACTCGATTTGGGGCTCCCCAAAGCTGGTGGTTATTCTAACACTTAGATTTACCAAGCCAGCACGTAACAGCTTCTATAATACCTTACTGGTTACCAGAAGCCTACAGCACATTTCCCTTAAAGCAACTCCACCCAGACACCCAAGTGAAATATGAAGAGGATCACTGAAGATCTTATTAATCATATAAGAAAGTTCTACCAGTCCCGAAGGATAAGACTCATTCTCTCCCAGGTTAGTGAATATTTCAGATCTTACCCCAAATATATGCTTATAGCCAATTCTTATTAACTAAACTGATAGTTATTAATAAAGAAAAGAGAGAGAATATTGGTTAAAAGAGATCAGTATACGTACAGACATGAGTAGAGTTCTGAGATCAGATTCATAGTAGAGATGGTGAGCTTTGTAGTTGCAAAGAGTTCTTTTAGAATGTAGTGCATAGGTTAGAGTCCAACGTCAGATTCAGGGTGTTCCACCTTTGGGCTGGGATCTTAATCCTTACGGCCAGGGCTGCAGACAGAATTGCTGGGTCCCTGGGAAAAGTGGGATGTGGCTCTGGACCCCCAGAAGGGGCAGGGCTAGGAGGCTAGCCTCCCCCAGCAGCCCTTCAGCGCCACGATTTAAAAGCAGCAGGAAGCCCCAGGCGGCCCGCCCCCACTGCCACCATGCTGTGCCCCACTGCAATTTTAAAGCATCAGGGAGCTCCCAGCCGCTGCTACCATGGCAGCGGCAGCGACCCCGGGAGTCTCAGGCCCTTTTAAGTCACCCAGGCCCCAAGGCAATTGCTCCCTCTGCCCTTCCTCCCCCTCCCCTTTGGAGGCCCTCCTTATGGCTTAGGCTTCTCCTGCATGAAACCTTAAGCTGATCTGAGATCAAAAAGGATCAGGTCCCAAGGGTCTTTATATACAGTTTTCCAGCAGCCTCTTGACCATTCAGTCCTGGGTGAACAATAGGCAATTCTGGAGACTTCCAAATGGACCTCTCTCCCAAGCATCACAGGTAATTAGCTATACAGATTAGCATAAGACAATTGCCCATCATTCGCAGAAGATTTGCTATACACTTCAAAGAGATGAATACAGTATAGACAGGAACTGTTTGGCTATATTGTTAACCTCTAACAATATATATATGTAAACACAGAAAAACACAAACATTATCTACCAATATGTCCCTAAAGGTTGAATTTGGGTCATTTATCCTGCAGGATGCTTAACCCTTTCTGGCCAGATTTGTGACTATTTTCAGTTAAGACTCTTTGACACCTGACTCGTGATTTGGAACATTTTCAACATTCAGTGAGTGTGTATATTATTGCAACCTTTTGCTTTCAACCTTTCTACAAAAAAACTTATCAGAACTTCTGTTTTTATAGCTCATTCATTCTCTCTCTTTCATGCCTGCCATCTTTATTAATTCTCCCCCCTTCCCCATATTGCTTCCCATGAGATCTCCTATTCCATTAAAGGTCTCTCCCCAGTTTCACTGCTTTCCATGGTGCATCTTCACTTACCCCACCTCAACCTTATCTCTTCCATTGAACATATCATGGTGGAAGGGAAAGGGGTTATTTCATTACCCCTCTAGTAATAATTTGGGCCTGGTAGTCTTACCTTAGCTGTAAGCCCAGCTGTGGAAAAGTGGATGGAAGTTCATGAAATGGTTCTCTGATGGGACATTCCATATGCTTTATGAAAATATGCTTATGACTGTGAATGACATAACTTGCAGAGGGATATGGCCCTATCTCTGGGTCTGTGCTGGGGGAGGTCTGGAGAGCCTGGCTCAGCAAGACAGAGTTAAGGGGCGCCCATGCTGGCAGAAAGGTAGGTTCAGTGGTATCTCAGCGCCCCAAGTGACGCCCCAGGGGGTCTGACCCATCACAGGTTCAGTCACCCCTAATAACAAATATGGATGGTAAAATTTAATAAAATAATACAACACCCCTTTACAATTGATGGGGTTTTCTCCTTTGGAATCCAGTTGGGGTCGTTCTTTCCCCTTCAATTTTTTCTCCCCACTTTGGGGTCTCTTTCTCCTCCTCTTCTCGGGTGTCTTCTCTCTTGTTTTATCTATATATTTTATGGGGATTTTCTCCATCACTTTATCTTGAATGCCCTCTTCTCTCCCCAGGCTCTGTCCCCCAAGTTAGGGCTTAGCTCCCCAATTTCCCACATACACCCATGGGGTTTTTCTCCCCATATTCACCTCAACCTTAGAGTCCCTCACCCCACTGGGGGCTCATCTCATCCTGCCTCCAAACTATCTTGGGGGCTCTATTCTCCCTTACAGAACTTCTGGGCTCCTCCAGGGATTGAGGGCTTCTCTCCCTTGTACAAATTCAGTGGTTCTTTTACTCTCCCATATGTTGGGGGCTCTGCTCCCTCTTCAGTAGGATGACCATACTTTCAAGGCAACTGTAGTGATGGAGGGGTCACTACCGTATCCAGTTCTGGTGGATGTGGTGTCTGGATGTGTGTACAGAATTTGGAAGGTGTTGGGGGTGGAGGTGGCTCATGCTTGGGTGTGCAGGGGGCTCCCTGTGAGGCCTTGAAGGAGGACAAAGACAGTCATGCTTGGGGTTGGTCCCTGAGGTGCACGTGCTCATAGCCGGCCTGCTCCCATGGATACCCACTGAGATGGTTGGCAGCTTTATCAGGAGCCCAGATTCTGCTGGAGCATTACAGAAACCATCTGAACTTCTGCTTTTATAAGCTCAACAGGGAGTGTGAAACAGGCCCTACCAACAGTTTCACATGGTCACCCCCTCTCAGGGGCTCTTCTTTCCCCAAATATCAGGGATCATGCTTGCTCTGAGTTTCTTTTCTCCTTTGTCTTTCCCCGCTTTGATCCCTGGTCTCAGTGGGAAGGTGGGTGTGATGTTGCCAGTTCTCGGCCTGGCGGCTGCCTCCCCTCCCCAGGCCTGATGGTCACAGCTGGGAGCGGGTGCAATTATTAGGCCTATGAGCTGTACCCCCATTGTGAGCTGCGATGTAAAAAGCATGGGAGAGTCCATAAGATGTTACAATAACCGCGAAAAATCGGCCAAGCTATTTACAACATTGAATCTTGTCAGAGGTACAAGAAAACCACATCGAGAAAATAGATTAATCTAAACCCAAAAGGCTGGCTTCATATAATCCAAGGACTGTTGAAATGATGCTCGTGAAAAACACATGATGTGGAGCCAGAAACTGGTGTGATGGACATTAGGCCTAGTTAGTGGACAAAATAATAAGGGGGATGAACTATGATACCCGCTTTTCCTATTTTGGGGTTCCTTAAAAAGAGACTTTGGGGGGAGAATATTCAAATCACTTCAGATAAGCTCCCCCTCTCATCTCCCATCCCACCTTGCATCCCAGCTCATCCCCCAAGCTGCCAGCACTGCACCTCATCTCGGCTCATCTAAAGGACTTTCTCCCTGAGAGGAAGTCCGGCTGGCCTTAAACTTGTTGGAGTAACTTTGTTTTCACCTGTGAATGGGAACTGATGTCCAATCCTCAGCCCAGCAGTGGGGTATGTAACTACCAGCACTGCAGAAGCACATAAGAACTGGCATTGTTCTCCCTTTATTTGTTGTGTTCTTTTCTGCCCCCCACGTTCTTTCCTTCTGTTCTCTCTCTTCCTGAAGTCAGCTATACTATCATCCAAGCCTGCCTTCTCTAAGAAGAAAAGATCCGCTCAGATAACATCCCTAACCAGATCGTAAACTAGGATCCAAGCAGCAGGTGTCATGGTCGACTTGCCAGCCAAAAAGCATCCACACATAAATAACCCGCAATACAGTGCTGCAAAAACATCCACAAAACCCTTATTTCACCCATCTTTTCTATCCTATCTCTCTTCCACCTTGTGTCTGTTAAAAAAAAGGTAAGTAAATGCCTTCTATACATCAGGACTGATAGTAAAATTACTTCTTTCGTTTTCATCAAGGAAAGGTTGTTCTGAAAATAAGAGACTCTGATATTTTGCCTCCAAAAGAAAAAAGATTTCAAAGGTTTTGACTGAGTTTGCTTTGCATAATTACTCAGCCACATTTTCAATAGAAATGACTGTTTTGATTTCTTGTTCTTTCTTGTGTTTAATCCTAAACTTGTAATTGGAATGAATGCTTTTGGCTGTTTGCCAAATAACTGAGTAAAACAAAAGGCCTCTGTTTAAAATAACCCCAAACCTTCCTATCGCTGTTTCATGTTGGGATCACTGATTATTCCTTTGAGCTATCCAGCTGCTGTAGAATAGTAAAGGCGAACAATCCTGTTAACTCTTCTGTCCACACGTGATCAGTTTAATCCATTTAGAGTGTCATTTGGAAGGGGAGGCTTCAGATACTGTAATATAGAGAAGCAAAATATGTTTCAAATAAAGTTTTAATTTGATTTGCTCCATAGGGCGGGGGGGTGCCAGACTCTCTGTTGGAGGAACCCTTGAGCGCTGGGCAACCTGGCCTAATGATCTGAGCCCTGGTTTGATCACTCTCTGTGGATGTGTCCACACTGCAATTAAAAACACGTGGCTGCCTGTGCCAGCTGATTTGGGCTTGCGAGGGCTGTTTAATTGCATTGTAGGTTTCCGGGCACTGGCAGGAGCCTGGGCTCTAGGACTTTTGAGGTAAGAGGATCCCAGAGCTTGGGTTGGCAGCCAGAACCTGGAAGTCTACACTGCAATTCAACAGCCTCAGAACCTGATCCCCGGAGCCCAAATCAGCTGGCACGGGCCACTCGTGGGTGTCTAACTGCAGCGTAGACAAACCCTGTGAGCACAAAAAGGCTGCTGAAAGCTGTCACCTTTAACAAAAGCTGTTTTTTCCCTGAGACTGTATCTTGGGAACAACTTGGTCAAACATCTAAAAGTTTGGAACACTTACAGAATCCCAGGCACTCATGAGTCTCACCAACTTTCAAGGCAATCTGAGTTGCCATGTGGATTTTAAAACAGTTAGAAGAGTTGAATTTTAAACAGAAACCTGGTCTAAACCTTAACTATAGCATCACCCTGCTAGAAGAGACCAGAAAGACAAAGGGTGGGGGAAGGAATATGATTTTTCCCATTTTTCTGATGGAAAATTGAGACCCCTAAAGATAGAGTGACTTGCCCAAAGTCACGTGAGGGAGTGGGTGGTAGAGCCAAGCGCCGAATCACCGATCTCTGAGTTCTAATCCAGGGCTTTAACTACAAGAGCCTGCTTTCTCTTGCAGAGAACTGTGCTCATTCGCTTGTGTTTTTTGGGCTCAGAAATGTGCTTTTTGGATTGGACACGACGTCTCTTTTATATGGTTATCGTTTTTTAAAGTAGAACTACTTAACAATCAGCATTTAAAAATTAGGGCCAGTACTACTGATAGATTTTCTGACCGTGATACGTGTGATTTGTTGAAGTGTGTCAGAAAAATTCAAAAAGCTCTGACTACTGACCAGACCAGACTGAAACAAACATGTGAAAGCTATGAAGAGGCAAAACAAAATCCAGGTAGAGTTGCCTGGAGGAGGAGGGTGGCCATCTTCCAAATATTTGTGAAATGTCAGGTGCCATTTCCAGTATATTTGAAGGTCTTCAGACATGTCAAAGGCAAAATTCAATGCAATTAGAATAATAAGAGCATTCCTGGAGTTCTGCACTAGAATCACTTTCTAATGTCTCAAATTACATACTGTTAATATAGAAGTGCATTAAAACCACAAGACCCTCAATAGATATGATTATTTGCCAACAGATGCACACACAACTATATTCTAAAACTGAGCATTTTGTATGGAGGGGCATGAGCAGTGCTAGGGTTGAGTTTGCATTCAGATTTATAGTTAAATCAGGACTGAAAACTTATTTTACACTTAACATTTTGTTAGAAAGAGAAATCAGGTTATTCTTGCCTCTGAGCTCAGGAATGATGAACTCTCTTTCTCCTCAGCTTCTCAGGTGTGTTCTCTCTCTCTCTCTCTCTCTCTCTCTCTCTCTCTCTCTCTCTTTCTCTTTCCCTCAGCTTTAAATCTTCTGGGGTTCTTCTCTTCTGTTTCAACTTGGATGCTGTCAGAAATATAAAGGGAAGGGTAAACACCTTTAAAATCCCTCCTGGCCAGAGGAAAAACCCTTTCACCTGTAAAGGGTTAAGAAGCTAGGATAACCCCGCTGGCACCTGACCAAAATGACCAATGAGGAGACAAGATACTTTCAAAAGCTGGGGGGAGGGAGAAAGAAAGTCTCTCTCTCTCTCTCTCTCTGCTTTTGCCGGGGACAGAACAGGAATGGAGTCTTAGAATTTAATAAGTGATCTAGCTAGATATGCGTTAGATTCTGATTTCTTTAAATGGCTGAGAAAAATAAGCTGTGCTGAATGGAATGTAGATTCCTGTTTTTTGTGTCTTTTTGTAACTTAAGGTTTTGCCTAGAGGGATTCTCTGTGTTTTGAATCTAATTACCCTGTAAGGTATTAACCATCCTGATTTTATAGGGGTGATTCTTTTTACTTTTTTTTTCTGTTCAAATTCTTCTTGTAAGAAACTGAATGCTTTTTCATTGTTCTTAAGATCCAAGGGTTTGGGTCTGTGGTCACCGATGCAAATTGGTGAGGATTTTTATCAAACCTTCCCCAGGTAAGAGGTTGTAACGTTTGGGAGGATTTTAGGGGAAAAGACGTTTCCAAACAACGCTTTCTCAAAAATAAACCCGGTTAGACGTTTGGTGGTGGCAGTGGAAGTCCAAGGGCAAAGGGTAAAATAGTTTGGACCTTGGGGAAGTTTTAACCTAAGCTGGTACAAGTAAGCTTAGGAGGTTTTCATGCAGGTCCCCACGTCTGTACCCTAGAGTTCAGAGTGGGGAAGGAACCTTGAAGATGCCCTCTTCTCTTCACCCCTCCCCAAATTAGGGTTCATACCCTCAGCTTCCCACATACACCTTTGGGTTTTTTCTCCTCCTCTTCGACCCAGTCTTAGAATCTCTCCCCCTCCCTCCATTGCAGGCTCCTCTTTTCCTGCCTTCTAAATACCTTGGGGACTCTACAAAACCTTACAGACTCTCGGGGCTCCCCAAGGCATGGGGGCTTCTCTCCCTTGTTCAAATTCAGGGGCTTTTTTCTCTCCCAAATGTAGAGATTTCCCTCCTGTGACACTACACCCTGGGGGAGCGCCCTGTAACCCCCTTATTCATCATTTGTATGTAACTGTGATATTGCATACAAAGCAGGCCATGTAAGGTATCATGGGAAAGGTTATGATCTGCTGAAACCCATTGTTCCATCTAAATTTGTATATCATTAACGCATATGAAGTTATGAGAATTGTGTTGTATGGTTGTCACTAAAATATGCTGTGGGTTTGGGAAGTGCCCAGATACTAGCTCCCCAAAAGCAATAACCAGGGGTGTACCCAACGCCCGTGCGGGTGTCGAACATCCATTAACCGCATTGTCCAGCAAGGGAGTTACAATTCAGTGACTCACTTGCACAAGGCCACACCAGGGGAATGGCTCAATCTTGCCTGGTGACTCAGCAATGCCCACCAGACGGGCCTGGACTTGTGGTCTCTAAGCACATGGACTAAGGGTATAAAACAGAACACAGTGGCCCCATGCGTCACCTTTTTTTTTTCCTTCCCCCACCTACGGTGCAAGCACCAAAGACGCGCTATAGACTCCAACAGAGGAGACCGGCCCAGGTTTCCAGGGTGAAACCTGTGTATTATGAACTGTAACATCCAGTGGGGTGAGAAAACTGCTTGCTCTAAACACTACCTAGTGTCTTCCAGGTTTAAGATTCAGACTGTGCACTTGTTTTGTTTTCTTTGGTAACTAACTCTGACTTTTAGTCACTTAAAATCACTAATCACTTAAAATCGACCTTTTGTAATCAATAAACTTAGTTTAATGTTTATCCTTACCAGTGAGTTTGACTGAAGTGCTTGGGAAATCTGCTCATGTTACAAAGACTGGTGTATTATCCACTTTCCAGTTAATTTCCAGTTAATAAAGTGGCATTTCTCAAGAAAGGGTCTTGAGCAGTGCAAGACGGTATATTCCTAATGTACAACTCTTAGAGCTGGGGGGATTTGGTTGATGCCTTTCTCTGTGGTTCATGAGTGGCTCTGGGAGCATTCACGCAGTCTAGCTGGGTGTGGGGCTCCACATGCAGTTGTACTGAGTGGTAACAGCACCTGCAGGGCTTTGCTGCTTGCCACCAGTAAGGCATTGTGACGGACACCCCAGAATAGAGAGGAAAGGGGGCACAGCGGTCCCACAGTCACAGGTTGCACCCCAGGGGTCCCGTCACACCTCCCCATTGGGCAGAGTAACAATATTTTAAGGCAAATGAGGTGATGAAGGAGGCCGTGAAGGTGACAGCTCTGGTGGAAGTGGTTTCTCGACGTGTGTGCAAAATTTAGCAGATGGGAGTGGGATCATGCTTGGGTGTGCAGGGGGCTCATTATGAAGCCTTGAAGGAGGACAAAGACAGCCGTACTTGCGGGTGGTCCTTGAAGTGCACATGGTTATAACCTGCTGCCATGGTTAGCCACTCAGCTGGCTGGCAGCTCCATCAGGAGCCCAGGCTCTGCAGGGGGGTTACAGAAACCAGCAAAACTTCTGCTTTTATAACCTCACCAGAGACTCTGGAACAGGCCCTGCCAACAGGGTCACAGAGTTGCCCCCTTTTCAGGGGCTCTTCCCTCCCCGCACCCTGGGAAACCCCCTGCCAGGGGGATCTTCTTCTCTTTGTCTCCCCGGCTTCGGTCCCAGGTCTCAGAGGAAGGTGGGTGTGATGCTGCCAGTGCTGGGCCCGCAGCTGCCTCCCCTCCCCAGGCCTGGGGCTCAGAGCTGGGGGC
Organism: Natator depressus; assembly: GCF_965152275.1. Taxonomy (NCBI): domain Eukaryota; kingdom Metazoa; phylum Chordata; order Testudines; family Cheloniidae; genus Natator; species Natator depressus. Next base: position 18,188,115 of record NC_134239.1, read on the forward strand.
AGAGACAGGAGACGTCTGTGTCCTGCAGGGGAGCAGCAGAGCTAGTGCCAGGGGCGCGGAGGGTCAGGATCTCCCAGCTCCGCCGGCTCTGAGCCTGGCCCAGCTGCCTGGGGGGGGGGGCTCCCCCTACAGCCGCCCTGGAGCGATGGGGCTGCTCTGATTGGGTCGCACCATCCCGGGGCTGATCAGTGCCAAGTCCAGCCTGATTGGTCCAGACCTGAGTGGGCAGGACTTAAAGGGAACTTTTTAAAATCTGGTTGGTCAGTGGAAAGGGTGAGGGGGCGGGGCTCAGGAAGGAGTCTTACCCCAAACCGTATTCCTCATTGGTCAGTGGCAGAGATTTGAAGTGTCTAGGCCATTCTCCTTTTTGATTGGTGAAGGGTAAAGGGCGAGGGGTGGAGTTTAGACAGGAAGTCCCACCCACTGCTGGTTTCTCACTGGACGAGGGGTGGGACTTGGGACAGAGTCTGTAACAGGACGTCTTACTCATTCTGGATGCTGATTGGTCAGACAGAGGGGCTGGTGGGTGGGGCCACCTGTCAGAGCAGCTGTGATGAGCCCCATTCACGCATTGATCCCCCTTCTCTGGCTTTCTCTCTCCTGCAGGTTGGATGAGTGCGGTGTCACAGCCGCTGCCTGTGGGGATCTCGCTGCTGTTCTCACAACCTGACAGAGCTGGACCTGTGGGCTAACCAACTGGGAGAGGCCGGAGTGCGGCTGCTGTGTGAGGGGCTAAAACACCCGAACTGCAAACTACAGAAACTAAAGTAAGTAGCAGCCGGCTCCCTTTAGTCTGTGCCTGGTAACACTGATGCTGTGAGTTAAACTCAGGGTACCAGGAAGGATCACAACATCCTACAGTGCACGCAGTGGGCTCAGGCTTCAGCCTCTGTTGAGCAGGGACAGCAGCTGGGCAGCTGCCCTAAAGGGGCAGCTCAGGATCCCCCTGACTCAGGATTATCCTCTGGTGGTAGAGAGCAGGTACAGAGAACTCTGTATCACCCACTCCCTACATCGCCCTGCCTCTATGTAGGGGGCGTGGAGGAGCATGGAGGTGTATGTCCAGGGCAGAGTGCACGGTGCTCCCCCTCTCCTAGGCTGGCACAGCATCTGGGGTAACTTAGGGCAGCCCTGAGGTTCCTCTGTGTTAGACAGAGGCCGTTTTGGCCCCCACCTGGCCCAGGATCAGGGGAGTGCAGAGGTGGCTTATAACCAGTTTCTTCAGTCTCCTCATCAGCGCTGAGTGTGAAGTTGGTGCAGCCGAGGACAGAGCCCAGTGGTTTTTAGCAAATCCCAGAGGCAGCAGATTTTGAAGTTACAGACCCAATTATTTTAAGACCCAAAAAACCCAACAACCCAGTACTGCCAACATTAAGAGATCAAAAATCATGAGTTAGACCCCCCCGAAAATCATGAAACTTCAAAAAAATTCTAATTGTGGTGTGGTTTTTTTGGTCTACCTTTTGACTTATAAACTCCCCTCTGCTCCTTTGCTGATGTGTGTGAGATGATATCAGGTTGAAAAATCAATTGTTAATGTACACAGAAATTCATGCCTCTCCCTGGTTGCTCAGATGGAGACTGCATTTAATTTCTCCTCATCCATCATGTAGAGGAACTGCTATCCCTTTCCAATCACCGTCTTGACTTTCTCCCCTCGAAATTTATTTCCTTGGATAAAAGAGAGGCCGGTTTGTGAATGGTTCAAGGACCACTGACCTCACACTTGCACATACAACTTACACTTGGTTAGGGTTGATGAGTTACAGATATACGTATTAAAAAACTTGAAACTTATTCATATAAAGATATAAGCCAGGGGTGTGGAACTTATGGCTCGTGGACCGGATCTGTCCCCTTGCTTATTCTCATTTGTCCCTCGGGCCACACACATTCAACTCGCACACCGGGAGGGACACCAAGGTTCAGGGCTTCCCCCCGCAGCGGGGCAAGCCAGCGTTCACATCTCTAGCTCTGCGGGCGTCGCCGAGGCTCAGGACTTCCTGCCCGCAGGACTGGAGCTGCAAGTGCTGGCTCATCCCACCACAGGTGGGAAGCCCTGAGCCTCGGCACCCCCCACCCCCGTGGGGCTGGAGCCGCGATCGCTAGCTTGTCCCACCATGTGTGTATGTGGGGGGGAGCCCTGAATCTCAGCGCCCCTCCCGGGGCTGGAGCTACGAGCACTGGCTCATCCCACAACAGGTGGGAAGCCCCAAGCCTCCGTGCCCCCCCCAGGCAAGTGAGTTCAATGTGTGTGGCCCACCATTAATTTTTTCAGTGGGTCAATGGCCCCTGATACAAAAATGGTTCCCCACCCCTGGTAGAAGTGATAAAGTCACAGTACACTACTATGGGATTGTTTTAGCCTTTTCCAAGAAGCAGCATTTCCCTGATTTCCCCCAACCACTGCGTCTCTGCCAGAGACTAGACAGCGCTCCACCCCGCAAATACTCCTCCTCTTCCTCAGACCCCACTTCAGTCTTCTCCCTTCTGTCCCCCAAATCGCCCTGCAGCCCATTTTCCTGCACCCCAAAATCTGTCTCCTTCTCCCCCCCATTGCCCTGCTCCCCTCACTTGCTCCATCTACTTTTAGCACTGTCCTTGGAGCACCTCACAGTCCTTATGTCCCATCTAGTCCCCACACAAGAGTGGTAGCCATTTTGCCTGTGGGCATGGCTTCGATCTCATTGTAAACAACGGGAGGTGGCAGCCAACTTTATCAAGGGCAGCCTGACTTCCACGAGCAGATGGACTATAGGGAAATGGCAGCCATATTGCTGGCTTGAGCCTCACTGGCAGTAATGGGAGATGGCAGCCATTTTGAATAAGGGAAAATGTGCACGTTTTTGCCTTTCATTATGTTTTCAGGTCGGGGTGGGGAACTGTCAGTATTGCAAACTCGAGTGATTTTAGCACAACTCTTCCATGTGGTCCAGCCATTAGGGAGGGACAGAGTCATACTAGGTAAGGTGGGTTATGCTAGCACATCCCTTTCCTTCGACCAGGACTGTCAAGCTGTCTGGGGGGGATTTAGGAGCGTGGACACCTTCCAAGAGACAAGTCACTCACCAAGGGTGATTTCCATCCTAGATCTCACACCAAAGACACTGGCATCCAATCCTATAGTAAGCTATTGAGAGATTCATTACGAAGGGTATATCTACACAGGAATATAAGCCTAGGCTCAAGCCCTTGTGTCCACACATCAATTGTGTTAATCTAGGACTCAAACCTAGGGTCCAGGACCCTGCAGGACTGGAGCGTCCGAGCCCGTGTTAAGCTGGGACCTAGGGTCAGAGCCCTATATCTTTTCTCTTTGCATGTGGCCCTTACTTGACTCGGGTCCCTCTGGATGTATCCCAGAGTTCCTTGGGGCAACTTCCTTAGTCCTGTCTATGCGAACAATGGGTGGTGCAGTCTGTTGCACTCTATTACAAACAGAAGCCACATCGCCCTTTGCAAGCTGCAGCAGCTCAGATCAGCATTAACCCATTGTCTGCTGAACAGCGGTCTGCCAGCACACTGTCAGCGAGCCTGCAGGGTTTTCGATGGAGACTGATCAGAAGAAGCTTTTTGCAAAGAGAGCTGCTTCCTGGTCCCAAGAGCACAGCCAGATTTTGGTGCCTGCTGCCCAGGTGCCCCTGCACAAACAGCCCCAGGGAGGGCAGAGCTCCCAGCTCAGCATGGCAGGGGGAGGATGACCCCTAACACCTGGCTGTTCCCCATCCCTACAGGGCAGCAGCTTCGTCCCCACTCCGCTCTCTGGCCGCCGTTGCACTCCCTGTGGCTGTGTGTGTAGATTCACCTGGGCATTGTTCACTGTCAGGGCAGCGAGTGGGAGCCAGCCCCAAAACCTCCCCGTAGCCTCCTGCGGTGGTAGCTCTGTCTATGGCTCCTCCTCGCTGCTCTGCAGAGCTTGCCTGAAACACAGAGCAATGCTGACAGGTGGGAGGCAGCTCCCAGCTGCCAGCATCAGCATTGGCTCCATGGGTGCTCCGGGGCTCACGCACCCACAGAAAAAAATAGGGGGTGCTCAGCACCCACCAGCCATAGCGGTTCCGTGCCCTGCGGCTGGTCACCGATCACTGGCCAGGGTCAGCCCTGTTGGAGTGGGGGTGGGGAGAAGTGGACCATTGACCAGGAGAAATAAAGTTAGTGCCTGTGGCTGCGAGGATGTTGGGGGTCATCCCTCCCCCAGCCATGCTGAGCTGAGAGCCCTGCTGCTCCTTCCCCCTTTGCAAGGCAGCCTCACGGTCGGCCCTCTGTCCCTTTCTCATGGGCTCCCCTGGCCCTCCCTGGGGCTGTGTGTGCAGAGGTGTCCAGGCAACATGCACTGGGAGCCAGCCTCTAAACTTCCCCACAGACTCCCGGGGATCCCTTGTCCCTGTCTCCCGGGCTGTGGCGGAATGGTGGAGCACACTGCACCCCAAGCCCTAGGAATACACTTCACTGCTCCGTAGCCGCAGCAGCCAGGCTGGGGTGGGAGTGTTTTTTTCCGCTGAAACCTACATTTTATGTCAAACTTCAAAACAAAAATAAATAATAACAACCGCACAAGACCACCTTCACTGAACGGCCCACTTTAAAAATTAAGACTTGCAAAGTTTCATTTGAATAGTTTGGCAGCCCTGGAGACTGACGTCCTAATTATCCTCAAAACAGGAGCACATGGGCATTTTCCTGCCAGTGTGACTCAACCTAGAGGTGCAGAGCCCAGTTCTCAGATTCGATGGCAGTTCAGTTTCTTCCCAAACTGCAGTCATTCTACTGAGACAGCCACCAAAGGAGCTAATTATGCGGTTTCTGTACTCGTGTGTCCTTATGGGCACCTGAGTCCCATCGACAGCACCGTCACAGTTAGGAAATAGGATGGGCTGGAGAGTTTTCCCGCAGTGTAACACATTCGTAGCGCTGGAGTGTTGACACTGGAAGGGGAGCGGAAGCGAGGCACTCTGGGGTAGGGTTACTTTGACTGGGGTCTGTGCACTGCAATGTGGGTGCCAGAGTCCTAGGTTCAAGCACAGGTCAGAAAATTCTTAACCTAGGGTTAAAATACAGAGTAGATGCTTAAGCTCAGGGTTTCCAGACACAGGTCAGGTGACTCCAGTCCCACTAACCCTCGGCTTCCATTCCTGTGTAGAAACACCCCCAGAAAAAGAAATGAGAGTTATTGAGAGGTCAAAGCATGAAAAGATATATGTACAGGGGAGTTACTGTCTGTAATTTCAAAAGGTAGCAGAGATGGAGGTGATCAAATCACAGAACAGGGAACGAGCTGCATCACGTTACAATTCAGCACAAAAGGAGCAGAACTTTAGAAGATGTACAGAGCAGGAAGGAGGCATGTGTGGGAGTGGTAGTACTAATACTTACTAGTGGTAACTAAAATGAGAATAAAAATAAGAATTCAAACAGTCAAAAGATGAAGAATTTTTCCTTGTGTCCGCATTTATATCTTCTGCTCACAGAAACCAAGTGGATGGGATGGCCCGTAAATAGGTTCTTTTTTCTTAGCGGGAAAAGAGGAATGCACTTAGAGAGGGATCTTTGACCTCACACACAATGGCCATCTGCTTTCAATGCACAGGAATTAAGACCTTTCTGTTAATCAGGCCAGATTTCCAATTAGGCACAGTGGGCACATGCTTCGTGGCGCTGTCATTCTAGGGGCACCTAAAAATTCAGCGTTTGCCACTCCCGGGCCCTGGCAGGGGAAGCTGGGGGGGTGGGGATGGCCCCACGCAGCCCTGCTGAAGCACTTCTGCCAGCAGGGAAGGCAAAGCAGCCCCCTGTGCTGGGAAAGAGCTCATCAGACTAACACAGGGGGCCATGCCAGGCAAGCAGGTCCTGAGGGAGTCCGGCCTGGGTAGGCCCCACTCCTGTTCCTGCTCCAGCCTGGCTGATCGCTGTTCCCGAGGGGCCAGAGCAATCCCCAACAGGCCCCGGCCGTGCTGCCAGCTCAGCCCGACAGATACAGTCACCTCCCAGTGGGGCTGGTGAGTGTGGCTGGGGGGAAGGGCACAGGAAAGTGGGTCTCTGAGGGGGCTTGTGGGGAGGGGGCTGGGCATTGAGGGAGTTGGGGGGTACTGAGCAGTGGGAGGCTTGAGGGAGTTGCTGGGTGCTGTGGGCGTTGTAGAGGAGGTCTGTGTATGTTGAGTCGCTGGGCAGTTGGGTATCTGTAGGAGGCACTGGGCAATTGAGGCGGTGGGGTTGTGTGGTGGCTGTTGAGCAGTGTGTGGGGCATGGTATATAGGGTGCTGGGCAGTTGTGGGGGGGGGGGGCTGTGGAGGGCGGTTTCTGGGCAGGGGGGAGGCTGAAGATGCTGTGCCTAGGGGCTCGTAAGGTGTAAATACGGCCCCTGGACTTCAGAAAAGCAGACTTTGACTCCCTCAGGGAACAGATAGGCAGGATCCCCTGGGAGAATAACATGAGGGGGAAAGGAGTCCAGGAGAGCTGGCTGTATTTTCAAGAATCCTTATTGAGGTTACAGGGACAAACCATCCCGATGTGTAGAAAGAATAGTAAATATGGCAGGCGACCAGCTTGGCTTAACAGTGAAATCCTTGCTGATCTTAAACACAAAAAAGAAGCTTACAAGAAGTGGAAGATTGGACAAATGACCAGGGAAGAGTATAAAAATATTGCTCGGGCATGCAGGAGTGAAATCAGGAAGGCCAAATCACACCTGGAGTTGCAGCTAGGAAGAGATGTTAAGAGTAACAAGAGGGGTTTCTTCAGGTATGTTAGCAACAAGAAGAAAGTCAAGGAAAGTGTGGGCCCCTTACTGAATGAGGGAGGCAACCTAGTGACAAAGGATGTGGAAAAAGCTAATGTACTCAATGGTTTTTTTGCCTCTGTCTTCACGAACAAGTTCAGCTCCCAGATTACTGCACTGGGCAGCACAGCATGGGGAGGAGGTGACCAGCCCTCTGTGGAGAAAGAAATGGTTCGGGACTATTTAGAAAAGCTGGACGAGCACAAGTCCATGGGGCTGGATGCGCTGCATCGGAGAGTGCTAAAGGAGTTGGCGGATGTGATTGCAGAGCCATTGGCCATTATCTTTGAAAACTCATGGCGATCCGGGGAAGTCCCGGACGACTGGAAAAAGGCTAATGTAGTGCCCATCTTTAAAAAATGGAAGAAGGAGGATCCTGGGAACTACAGGCCAGTCAGCCTCACCTCAGTCCCTGGAAAAATCATGGAGCAGGTACTCAAGGAAATTAATTCTGAAGCACTTAGAGGAGAGGAAAGTGATCAGGAACAGTCAGAATGGATTCACCAAGGGCAAGTCATGCCTGACTAATCTAATTGCCTTCTATGACAAGATAACTGGCTCTGTGGATGAGGGGAAAGCAGTGGATGTGTTGTTCGTTGACTTTAGCAAAGCTTTTGATATGGTCTCCCAGAGTATTCTTGCCACCAAGTGAAAGAAGTATGGGCTGGATGAATGGACTATAAGGTGGATAGAAAGTTGGCTAGATTGTCGGGCTCAACGGGTAGTGATCAATGTCTCCATGTCTAGTTAGCGGCCACTATCAAGTGGAGTGCCCCAAGGGTCGGTCCTCGGGCCGGTTTTGTTCAGTATCTTCATAAATGTTCTGGAGGATGGTGTGGATTGCACCCTCAGCAAGTTTGCAGATGACACTAAACTGGGAGGAGAGGTAGATACGCTGGAGGGTAGTGATAGGATACCGAGGGCCCTAGACAAATTGGAGGATTGGGCCAAAAGAAATCTGATGAGATTCAACAAGGACAAGTGCAGAGTCCTGCACTTAGGACGGAAGAATCCCATGCACCACTACAGACTGGGGACCGAATGGCTTGGCAGCAGTTCTGCAGAAAAGGACCTACGGGTTACAGTGGACGAGAAGCTGCATATGAGTCAACAGTGTGCTTTTGTTGCCAAGAAGGCCAGTGGCATTTTGGGATGTATAAGTAGGGGCATAGCCAGCAGATCGAGGGACATGATCGTTCCCCTCTATTCGACATTGGTGAGGCCTCATCTGGAGTACTGTGTCCAGTTTTGGGCCCCACACTACAAGAAGGATGTGGAAAAATTGGAAAGAATTCAGCGGAGGGCAATAAAAATGATTAGGAGACTGGAACACATGACTTATGAGGAGAGGCTGAGGGAACTGGGATTGTTTAGTCTGCAGAAGAGAAGAATGAGGGGGGATTTGATAGCTGCTTTCAACTACCTGAAAGGGGGTTCCAAAGAGGATGGATCTAGATTGTTCTCAGTGGTAGCTGATGACAGAACAAGGAGTAATGGTCTCAAGTTGCAGTGGGGGAGGTTTAGGTTGAATATTAGGAAAAACTTTTTCACTAGGAGGGTGATGAAACACTGGAATGCGTTACCTAGGGAGGTGGTGGAATCTCCTTCCTTAGAAGTTTTTAAGGTCAGGCTTGACAAAGCTCTGGCTGGGATGATTTAGTTGGGGATTGGTCCTGCTTTGAGCAGGGGGTTGAACTAGGTGACCTCCTGAGGTCCCTTCCAACCCTGATATTCTATGATTCTATGATTCTATGTTTGTTAAGAGTTCTTAATTTGCATTACACACAGCTTCTTTCTTGTTTGTGTTATTTCCTTACAGAGGCATATACAATGCAAACGTTTGCTATTACATTAGGAGAGGGTACAGATAAGTAAAAACAATGCATGCTACATCCCACCAGATTTTCATGAACTTTAAATACTAAACACATTCTTATATATCTACATCTCCTTTGAACTATGCTAAAATACCAGTCAGCTGGTCTGGCTTCCAGCTATGAGTTTGTCAGTTCTTAGCTGATGCCTACGGCCTTGGCCAGAGCTGGCCCTTGCTTTATCAGCATCACAAGCAGCATGCTCTGAACTGGAACACTGGCTCCTGCTCTCCCAAACTGGCTGCAGACAGACAAACCCCCATTCTCCTGAACTGGCTGTAACAGTAAATACAAGAGTAAGTGAAATGTTCCTGACTTCCTGCAGCAGGGGTGGAGTTTGAGCTCCTACCTGCATTTCAGCAGTGTCAGACCAAGTCTGCAGCCCCACAACAGCTGCTAAAGACTCACCCCCTTTAAGAGCTGTGTTACTGAGGGGAGTGGGGGCATGAGGTGCCCGCACAGCACTGAGAGCTGAGATCAGGCTGCTTCTATGGAGAGATTCCATGAGCTGGATTTTGCGGCTCCTGCTCCCTGTGAGCGCTGAGTAGCCCACAGCGATCAATGGGACTGTCCGTGTCAGTCATTGCTCCCCACCCTGAGCAAGGGCTGCACAATCTAGACCTTTACGTGCAGAAAGAACATTGATGTCCCTGCCCAGAGCTCCCAGGGTGAGTGGGGTGTGGGGGGAGCTGGCCAGGCTACAGACTGCACAAGCCCTTCTCCTCCCCTCCCCCCAGTGAAAAGCACCTGCTGGCGGAGAGATGAGCAGGTGGCAGTGACAGTGACACAGATCCTGTGGGTGCAGCACTGGGCTTCACAGGGGCTGTGGGCGCAGGTGTTGTGTCTGCAGAGAGAGTTAATACTTCCTTTTCCTTCCCTGTTTTCCCCACAGCTTGGACCAAAGGTATTTCCCTGAAGAAATGTGGGCAGAGCTGGATGCTGTGAAAGACACAAAACCTGACCTGGTCATAGAGACACAGTATAGCTGGTGAGCGGGAGCCACTGCACCAATGCAGCTCTGACCTGGCTGCTCTGCCACTGGCTAAAGGAGCAGCTGGGGGAGCAGGAGAACACCTGCCCCTATTAAGAGGAAACTCTGCCAGCCCCAGGGACTCCAGCAGCACATGTCCACATCTGTGGCAGGGGGCTGGGTAGAGATTGTCAAGGCTTAGGAGTAGGGGCTGGGTTTGCTCTATTCTGACTGCAATGGGGTAGCTGGTTTTTTGTGTGGGGGGAGTGGGGAAGCAGGAGGGAGGAAGGGGATCAGGGCCTAGGGGAGGGAGAAATGTGGGCTTATGAGATGGAGGGGTCTGGTAACCTCCCTTTTTCAGTTTGTCAGTGCAGTGGGGTGACTCAAGAGCCATCCTTGGATCCAAAGGGGAACTGTCGTGCAGCCTAGAGCACTAACCTGCTTGCTTGCATGTATATATAAATAGATCTTTTCTTATAGTTTAAGTATTTGATGTATTGTAATAGGTTTATAAATTTATATTAAAGTAAGTTTGGCTGTAATGCAAGAGACCTACAGGCCCTATCCTGTATGTTAAGCTAAGGCAAAGTTAGCATGTCTATATTAAGACCTTTTACCCAGAAAGCAAAGTTGACCTATATCTTGTTACCTAAGTAGATAAGTATCCATGCATATGTCTAGGACCTTTTATCTAGACCAATAAACAATGAAAGAATGGCATAGAGGGTTTTTCAATTTGTACCCACAGATTTAACAGGTACACCACACGGAAACTTATGTGCGTATGTACATGTCATCAATATGCACATACATACTAGCCTATGGAGTAAGCGTACCCTAAGATTTTATGGGTGAGGAATGAAATTTGGGCATAGGAGTGTAAGGGGATTGTTGCCCCCTTACTAACATTCAGTGGGGGTGTTTTAGTTGCTAGCTCCCAGTATTCAAAGGGGAAGGGTCGATGGGGAATCAGGACCCTGAGATTGACAGTCCCCAGGAACAATGGGGAGAGGCCAGTGCTCCAGGTCAGCCTGAATGACAGGGTGGGCAGGCTAATCAGGAGGCTCCGTGTGAGCTGGAATTGCCTGGGTCAGACAGAGTGGGGAGTGGGGCCGAGCTAAGGAGAAAGCAGAGGCTCGAGCTGAGCTGGGGAGCAGAGCTGTGCCAGGTCCAGAGGGACCAGAAAAGCAGCCCAGAGAGAGCAGACCCTGTCCTGGGAACAGAGCTGCAGCCCCAAAGCCAGAAGCACAGCCCAGAGAGAGCAGACCTGCCCTGGGAGGAGAGCTGCAGCAACCAGAGCCCGAGGAGCCAGAAAAGCAGCCCAGGAAGCAGGTCAGTGCTGGGAGCAGAGTCACAGAAGCAGCCTGCAGAGCAGACCAGACCTGTGCTGGGAACAGAGCTGTATCCCCAAAGCCAGAGGCACAGCCCAGAGAGAGCAGACCTGCCCTGGGAGGAGAGCTGCAGCAACCAGAGCCAGAGGGGCCAGAAAAGCAGCCCAGGAAGCAGGTCAGTGCTAGGAGCAGAGTCACAGAAGCAGCCTGCAGAGCAGACCTGTCCTGGGAGCAGAGCTGCAGCAACCAGAGCCAGAGGGGCCAAAGAAGCAGCCCAAGGAGCTGGAGGCAGAGCAGCAGCAGCGGTGCAGAGACAGAGTGGTGGAGCTGGGGCTGGAGCAGTCCGGAGCTGGGTGCGGTGAGCAGCTGGGGAGAGCGAGGGGGACCCTGGGCAGCAGGCCCAGCACAGGGAGACACCTCAGCCAGGAGGCTCTGCAGGCCAGGCTTGGATCATAACCCGACAGGGCGGGGGCAACGCTGGGAAGAAGGGTCCTACCACTTAGAGCCTGAGATTGTGTGGCCCCCACCAGAGCGAGTGTCCAACCCACAGCATCCCTGCAGCACAGCCAGGGCCTGAGAAGAAGGCCTGGGACTTACAAGGAACAGACTGTGAACCGCCCTAACGTTCCAGAGACACTGTTAGTGATAGGTTTCAGAGTAACAGCCATGTTAGTCTGTATTTGCAAAAAGAAAAGGAGTACTTGTGGCACCTTAGAGACTAACCAATTTATTTGAGCATAAGCTTTCGTGAGCTACAGCTCACTTCATCGGATTTGTGATGTTCCCTGCCACAGAGCGGGTTGATGTGTTTCCTTTAACCCTTCCCATTTTTCCTTATTCTTTTTAAAATTAATTGTTGATTAAATAACTTGCATTTATTTTAAATTGTATGTAATGGTCAGTTGGTCAGAGAAGTGCCCAGTGCAGAGAGAGCACCCTGGAGTGGGGACACTCTAGCCCCTGTCTTAGGTGGCCACAGCAGGGTTGGGGGTCGAGCCCCCCAGGAATCCTGGGCCCAGCTTTGTTGGGGTAATGAGGACTCTGCCAGAGGAAGGGGAGTCCTCAAGGGCAGGGAGGCCACTGGGTAAAGGAAGTGGGAGCGAGGACTCAGATCCTTTCGGTAGTCCACTTCACCGGGGTAGTGCAGAAGCCAGGAAAGTTCCCCACAATAGCGGGACTATTCCCCCGCTTACATGAGGAAGGATTTCCGGCACTTGTGCCCTATAAAAGAGGTGACCCACCTCGCTAGAGTACTCCATTCTCACTTATTTTCTACACTCTCTCTATTCTATCTATCTATGATGACTGCTACTATTAGTAGGCTGTACTTGTTCTTCTTAACTTTCTAAGTTTCAAGGGAACTAGGCTTAGTTTGGTTTCCCTAAGTTTTTATTCTTAGTTTGTTTATTAGGTTTTGATTTTAAGTTTGTTAGTCAAGTAAAGCCTAAGTTAGCTTTGATAGCTCTTAGTATTAGTTTCTTCCAAGCATTGCATCTCTTACTCAAGAATTGAGAAACCTGAACCGCAAGGCTGGTCCTGTGTCTCTTACCACCAGGTTATCGAGGAAGGGTGTGAGTATATTAACCAAAGCTTTGCAGCATATAATACTATATTACCATGTGTATCTTTTGAATAGCAGTAATGCAATTATAACTTTGTAACTCTGATTATTTTACCATTTACTTACTATTTCATTGATTTGAATAAGTCTTTAAGGCTATATCTGTCTCAGTGTGAGCTTCCTGTCGTACCCCCGAGGGTCCTTTATAAATTCTGTGGAGCCTGATTCAGGACAAGAACTTTTATCTTCTGATCAAACAGATTGGTGAGCCTGAAATCTATATTATTAATTAATTAATTATTAATATTATTAATTAAATTAAATAAGAGTTAAGTTGACGAATAACATTAATATTATAAATTCACCGTAAATCAGGCTACAGTCCTTCTCTTACAATGGTTCATTCTATTACGTGTATATTTACAAGGGGGTTGTAATTTTACACAACTCCACAGCTATTAAGTCATCATTTTTCTGTATCTATCTCCAGCAGCGGTTTATCCCAGATGTGTGTTTCTGTCAGTTTTGCTGGAGTTCAATAAAGATAATTTATCAAGAAATAATGCTGCACTTTAGAATTTGTGCTCATGCCCCCAAATTTCCCCATTCTCCAGAGCTAGGGGAGTCTTCAGGAATGTTTCACAGAGATTTTCTCATGGTCCAAGTTTCTTATCCATTCCAGTCAACACTTGCAGAAGCCTGTGCTGGCAAAATGACAATGTGGCTGGCTAAAATGGGGAGGGGGTTGTTTTTCCCCCATTCTCTGGGTGCTTTTTCCAAAAAGTGGTGAGGGTGACAACAAAGGACCCAGAATATCCAGTTGGGTGGGGAGAACAAAGGAGCAGGACAGAGAGAAGGACATGGCTGATCACGTGGCATTTTTAAAAGCCCTAACAGGAGTCCCATGTGCCCAGATAGATGCTGCTGCTCTAATTAAGCCTGGTGCATGATTGAGGAGGGACAAGTGAACACACTCACCTCACAACTACTCCCTTGCTCACATGGATATAACACACATGCAGGCCCCATTACACAACAATTAAGATACACGCTCTCTCTCTGTGTTTGGGGGTATTTGTTTGTGGGTTTGGCCAGGCAGGGGGAGGACTGGGTTTTCCTTAGCTCTGTGCTAGGAAGTGTTAGAAGACTACTGCATTTTCAAAAAAGGTTGTTCATGGGGTGGATGGGGAATGATGCAACGTGGGAACCCCGTGACCACATGAGTCCAAATTTGAACCACAAACTCTACCCTGCACCTTCTACTGGCCTGGCAATTTCCAGGCTTAGTTAGTTACACAACTGTGTTTTAAAGCACTTTTAAAAACTCAGCTGTTCACCGCAACTGCAACAGAACCCCACCCCACCCCATAATTGAAAAGTGGCCTCAGGGAGAGTCCTAAGCTAGTTCACACACTGTGAGTGTGGATGAAGATCCATTACGCTCTGAGTGGCACCTCTGCAGCTTTCTCATTCAGTACAGTCTTATAAAAAAGAGGAAATTATTGGGATGTTTTAGGGAGAGTCCGAGGACTATTGGAGAAGTTATTGAACATAAAATCGGAGCCTCCAGTGCAAGTGGAGGTGGATTTTCCTAGGCTCTGTCTGCCTTCGGGTGCTTGGAGGGACAGTAAATGCCTGGCTGAGGTGTGACTAGCGATGAGAGTGCAGCGAAGGTGTCACCCACCTGTTTTCAAATGCTCCTCATCTCTCATTGTTCTCTGGGGAATGTGTAGAGCATTTTTATGTCAGCATTTAACATGTTTCTGCTCTCTGAAGACGTGTGTATTTGTTTCCCTCCATACCAAAGGCAACTTAGCTCAGCAGCTATCAACTGGATTTTGCAGTATGTGAATTTTATAGCAATTAGAGCAGGCCGTGCAGCAGTTTATCCTGTTAAACCTGGACTGGTTTATATGGTAATTCCTCTGTTACAGGACTGGGATGGAGCCAATAGGTTGCTGGGTCACAAGGGCCAAATTCTGCCCTCAGTTACATCCATGCAGCTCCACTGACCCATAGAAGTTACACATGGACAAGACCCATGATCTTCCTGCCAGCGCAGGACTGTTCCTGCAGAAGCCCAAGGGGCTGCACTGGGGGAGGGGGGTAACTCAAAGTGGAATTTAGCCCCAACACACTGTGGGTGATTCTCCCCTGCACGGCCCCATATCCAGACAGCTGCGTCTGAGCAAGGCTGATGTGAAGATGGGTGTCCAGCTCCCGCACCAGACATGAAGGGGTTAGGGAGCTGCCATGGGTTCGAGTAGCCCTGCGCTGCCGCACCTACCAGGCACGTCAGGACTGGAGGGAAGGTTCAAAGGGGAGAAGCCCGGCCCTGCAGGAGGTGGCTCTGGGAGGAGCACAAACCTCTAGTCCCCAGCTCCAGGGGAGAGGCCTGGCCAAGGACAGAGCCTGCTCCCATGACTGCGGATGGTCCAGGCACCCTGAGAGGAAGGTGAGTTGGGCTAAAAACGGTCACCTCAGGACAATTTCTGGGGGTGCCCAGAGGACACTGAGCTGGGCTGTGGGTGGCCAGAGGCTCCCTGAAGGACTCACAGACATAGTGTTGTTGTTGTCATCGTCCATCCTCGAGGTCGAGGATGACTCTTCCACGGGTTTTATAAAAGTTGCTCCTTTGAAAGAAGCCTGCGCGTGAGTAGTTTGATGTGGGGGAGCCGTTCTGCACCGGCAGCCACACAAATCTTGGTGAAAGAGGCACCTGTGTCCGGTGGCAAGAAAGTCCAAGACAACCACGGGTTTCTTCTCCATTGCAGCCTTCATCTGCCTCTGCAGCCGCTGAGAGGTGATCCTGCTTCATCCTCCTGCTCTGTCACTGAGGTCTTTGTAGGGCTGGAAGGGATCTTGAGATTCTTGTAGAATCAAGTGTCTGGTTGGTGATTTCACAGATCTTTTACCCAGTGATGACGTCTTTCCACTGGGGCTTTTCTTGGGGTTTTATCCTTCTCCAGGCTTAGAAGGGGTTAGCTCCAGTGGAACCAGCTGGAGAGTTGAGTTTCCGTCCCTCAGCCTGTATTGCTGACAGCCTGGTGCCGGCTGACGAAGGGCTGGGTGAGTACGTGGCCCCCTTGTACTCCAAAGGGGGCGCTGTGGAAGGACCACGCTCTGGACAGACAGGTTCATTTCCTGGTTTTTGGTGCTATCACACTTCACTCCTGCTTCACTCTGAGCAGACAGTGAGCCCTCTTTGTCCAGCTGGGGTGACACTCTGGGAGTAGGAAATGGAAATGGTCACACTGCCTGGTGGGTTATGGGTGTTTGACCCCCATCTCCCATAACTGCCTATGGCCCCCAGAATGTCTTGCCTGATTTCTCACAAGCCATTGCTGTGCCAACAACTGTGGTATAAGTACCCAAAGGGCATCGAAACTGCAAAGGGTGTATTAGTCAGCTGGAACACAGCACAGGAAGTCCTTGGTTAGCACAGAGAAGTGAAGGTTAAAGCATTGTCCATTCTGGGTAGCCAGCACCCAGCCCAGCGGTAGTGAACCCCGCAGCCATTTTTACTGGAGTGGCAGCCTGGTTCCATCGCTATAACCAGTAGGGTTTTTACAGGGTGAGTGGCTACCCTTGAGCTCAACCCTCCCCACTTTATCAAGGCTTTGGACCAGTAGCCACATCAAGGTGCAGCAGACGGGGTTAAGGGTAAACAATCAACAACAGACTGGTGCACCATGGATGCTGGTGTGAAGCAAGGCTGCATTGTATCTCCACTGTTGTTTGGCATTGCCATAGACTGGATAGTCAAGAAGTGTATTAGCAACACAAACACTGGTATAGCAAGGGTAGGTGGCAAATGCCTAGAAGATCTAGACGCTGCTGCTGCTGCTGCTATTGCACTACTGAGTGACACCGCCAAAAAGTTAGAAACAAAGACAAGCAACCTGGCTGTCAAGGTTCCTTCCCCACTCTGAACTCTAGGGTACAGATGTGGGGACCTGCATGAAAACCTCCTAAGCTTACTTTTACCAGCTCAGGTTAAAACTTCCCCAAGGTACAAACTATTTTACCCTTTGCCCTTGGACTTTTGCTGCCGCCACCAAACGTTTAACACAATACTGGGAAAGAGTTGTTTGGAAACGTCTTTCCCCCCAAAATCCTCACCAAAACCTTGCACCCCCCTTCCTGGGGAAGGTTTGATAAAAATCCTCACCAATTTGCATAGGTGACCACAGACCCAAGCCCTTGGATCTTAAGAACAATGAAAAAGCAATCAGGTTCTTAAAAGAAGAATTTTAATAGAAGTAAAAAGAATCACCTCTGTAAACTCAGCATGGTAAATACCTTACAGGGTAATTAGATTCAAAACATAGAGAATCCCTCTAGGCAAAACCTTAAGTTATAAAAAGACACAAAAACAGGAATATCCATTCCATTCAGCACAGCTTATTTTCTCAGCCATTTAAAGAAATCATAATCTAATGCATATCTAGCTAGATTACTTACTAAATTCTAAGACTCCATTCCTTTTCTGTCCCCAGCAAAAGCATCACACAGACAGACCCAGACCCTTTGTTTCTCCCCCGCTCCAGCTTTGAAAGTATCTTGTCTGCTCATTGGTCATTTTGGTCAGGTGCCAGCGAGGTTATCCTAGCTTCTTAACCCTTTACAGGTGAAAGGGCTTTTCCTCTGGCCAGGAGGGATTTTAAAGGGGTTTACCCTTCCCTTTATATTTATGACACACACCCCAAATCACAGATAGGGTGAAACGCTGGCTGGGATTTCTTCCTGGAGCTCTAGGAAAAAGCAGAGTGAATAAGACACATGCACCTGTAAATATACTACCAAGTATATAAAGACTAACAATATTTTCCACATCTCAAGGACGATTTGAACCAGTTGATTCTGGGAAACTTTCACGGGACAGTGCATCAGCCACTTTGTTAGAAGCTCCTGAGTTGTGTTGGATGTTGAAATCAAAATCTTGGAGAGCTAAACTCCACCAAATAAGTTTTTTGTTATTTCCCCTGGTGGTATGAAGCCACTGTAGCACAGCATAGTCGGTTTGCAGGTGGAAAAACCGTCCCCAAACACATGGGCGTAGCTTTTCCAGAGCGTAGACAATGGCATAACATTCTTTTTCGCTGACCAACCAGTTACTTTCCCTCTCAGACAGTTTTTTTCTGAGAAACACTACAGGGTGGAATTCTTGATCCGGTCCTTCCTGTATTAAAACTGCTCCCACACCACGCTTGGACACATCTGTGGTTACTAGGAACGGTTTGTCAAAGTCTGGGGCCCTTAGTACAGGGTCAGACATGAGTGTCGCTTTAAGCTGGTTAATGGCCTTCTGACACTCTTCGGTCCACTGAACGGCATTTGGCTGTTCCTTTTTGGTTAGGTCTGTCAGTGGGGCAGCGATTTGGGTGTATTGCGGTACAAATCGTCTGTAATAACCAACCAAGCCTAAGAAGGATTGAACCTGTTTCTTTGACTTTGGGACAGGCCACTTTTGGATAGCATCCACTTTGGACTGTTGGGGGTTGATAGTTTCTTGACCCACCTGGTGTCCAAGGTAAGTCACTCTGTTTAGGCCTATTTGACACTTCTTCGCCTTAACAGTTAGTCCTGCCTCCCTTATGCGCTCGAAGACTTTTTGTAGATGTTCCAGGTGTTCTGCCCAGAAATCCGAACATATGGCCACATCATCAAGGTGGGCGACTGCATATTCTCCTAATCCCGCTAGGAGACCATCTACAAGTCTTTGGAAGGTGGCGGGTGCATTCCACAGCCCGAAAGAGGGTACATTAAATTCATACAGCCCGAGATGTGTGGTGTAGGCTGACCTTTCCTTGGCAGATTCATCTAGCGGTACCTGCCAGTACCCCTTGGTTAAGTCCAAGGTAGAGATGAACTATGCCCGTCCCAGTTTCTCTAATAGTTCATCTGTGAGTGGCATTGGATAGTTGTCGGGGCGAGTTACAGCATTTAGCTTACGGTAGTCCACGCAAAAACGTATCTCTCCATCTGGTTTGGGAACTAGAACCACTGGAGATGCCCATGCACTGCCAGAGGGCGGATTACCGCCATCTGTAACATATCCTGGATCTCCCGTTCTACAGCAGTTTTAGCTTGAGGAGACACCCGGTAAGGTTGGACTTTAATTGGGTGAGCATTACCTGTGTCAATGGAGTGGTATGCCTGTTCAGTCAGTCCTGGGGTGGCTGAGAACATCAGCGCGTAGCTAGTGTACAGCTCCTTGATCTGCTGTCGCTGCATATGCCCAAGGGTCATGGAGAGGTTCACCTCTTCCATGCCACCAGCACTTTTCCCTTTGTAGTAGACACCTTCGGGCCACTCAGCGTCATCTCCTCCCTGGGCTGTAAACTGACAAACCTTTAATTCTCTGGAATAAAAGGACCTTAGAGGATTAATATGGTACACCTTAGGCTTTCGGTTAGAGGTGGGGAATGCTATGAAATAATTAACAGCTCCCAGGCGCTCCTGGACCGTGAATGGCCCTTCCCACGACGCTTCCATTTTACAGGCCTGGAGTGCCTTTAAGACCATGACCTGGTCCCCTACTTTGAAGAAATGCTCTCTGGCATGTTTATCATACCAGGCTTTTTGTTCTTTTTGAGCATCCTGTAGGTTTTCTTTAGCAAGGGCTAGAGAGGTTCAGAGGGTGTTTTGTAGGTTGGTTACAAAGTCCAGAATGTTAGTTCCTGGAGAAGGTGCAAATCCCTCCCATTGCTGCTTCACCAACTGTAATGGCCCCTTAACCTCACGGCCATATACAAGTTCAAATGGTGAAAACCCTAAACTGGGATGTGGTACAGCTCTGTAGGCAAAGAGCAACTGCTGCAACACTAGGTCCCAATCATTGGAGTGCTCATTTACGAATTTACGTAGCATGGCCCCCAAAGTCCCATTAAACTTCTCCACCATGCCATTTGTTTGATGGTGGTAAGGAGTGGCAACCAAGTGATTTACCTCATGAGCTTCCCAAAGGCTTTCCATAGTTCCTGCCAGGAAATTAGTTCCTGCATTTGTGAGGATGTCGGAGGGCCAACCTACCCTGACAAAAACGTCTGCTAGTGCCTGGCACACACTTTTAGCCCTGGTGTTGCTTAGAGCTACTGCTTCCGGCCATCGGGTGGCAAAATCCATGAAAGTCAGTATGTACTGCTTTCCTCTGGGTGTCTTTTTCGGAAAAGGACCCAGAATATCCACAGCTACTCGCTGAAATGGAACCTCAATGATGGGGAGTGGCTGGAGAGGAGCTTTGACCTGGTCTTGGGCTGGTTTTCCCACTCTTTGGCATACTTCACAAGACCGGACATGGGTAGAAATATCCTTGCCCATTCCCTCCCAATGGAATGACCTCCCCAAACGGTCTTTGGTCCTGTTCACCCCAGCATGGCCACTAGGATGATCGTGGGCTAAGCTCAAGAGCTCGAACCGGTACTTAGTTGGAACTACCAACTGTCTCTGAGGATGCCAGTCTTCCTGGTGTCCACCAGAAAGAGTTTCCTTGTATAAAAGTCCTCTTTCTACAACAAACCTCGATCGATTAGAAGAGCTGAGAGGCGGTGCGTTGCTCCGTGCCGCCGTCCAAGCTCTCTGGAGGCTTTCATCTGCTTCCTGTTCGGTCTGGAACTGTTCCCTTGATGTTGGAGACATCAGTTCCTCATTGGATTGTGGACCTATGCTTGGTCCCTCTGGAAGCGATGTAGGGGATGGGGCTGTTTCCGTTGACTGTGAACCGCTCTCCGCTGGGACACTATGTTGGGGTTCAGGCTCCGGCTGAGCCTCTTGTGTCGGGTTATCGGCTGCTGCCGGTTCAGGTTTGGTGAGGCCCTCTGGTGTTGGGGTTGCAAGTACTGGATTCAGTGCTGGCAATGGGTCTGGTGCTGGTTGTTCCGCCGGTTCCAGTTCTGGGACTGGTTCCGTCTGGGTCTCTGGGACTGGATCTACTACTGCTGTTGCAGACATTGGCCTGGGGTCCGGGTCCATCACCTCTGACCGGGTCCTGGTAGAAGTATCCAGAACAGAGCTAGGCATCACGGCTGGTTTAGCCTGGCTGCGGGTGACCATTCCCACCCTCTTGGCTCGCTTCACATGATTGGCCAAGTCTTCCCCCAACAGCATGGGGATGGGATAATCATCATAGACTGCAATAGTCTACGTTCCTGACCAGCCCTTGTACTGGACAGGCAACTTTGCTGTAGGCAAATTGAAAGAGTTGGACTTGAAGGGGTGAATCATCACTTGGATCTCTGGGTCAGTTAAATTGGGGTCCACTCCATCATATCCCCCCTGAGTCATCTTTTTTCCAAGCTGAAACTTTCCCCAGTTTTATTAATCTCTCCTCATATGGCAGCAGTTCCATACCCCTAACCATTTCTGTTGCCCTTTTCTCAACCTTTTCCAATTCCAGTATGTCTTTTTTGAGATGAGGAGACCACATCTGCATGCAAATGACAGAGAAGAATCATAGAATGGTAGGACTGGAAGGAACCTCAAGCATAGGGGTGGGAACTAGAGGTGTGGGGGTGCTACAGCACCTCCAGGTTTTATCTGGGGCTCCACTGCCTGCCCCGGGCCCATGTCTCAGCTGCTGCACCCCCCTGGGGTCTCAGCTGCCAGCCCTGGCACCGACTGCTGCCCCCCACAATCCCGGCTGCTGGCCCAGTGTTCACCCCTAGCGTGGGTCGGGGGGGGGGGACAGAGGTAAGGGGGCTGGCTTTCAGCACCCCCACTATTAAAAGTGTTCCCGTACCACTGACCTTGAGAGGTCATCTAGTCCAGTCCCCTGCACTTAAGGCAGGATTAACTATTATCTAGACTAGAGGTGAGCAAACTACAGCCCGCGGGCCACATCCAGCCCATGGGACCCTCCTGCCCGGCCCCTGAGCTCCTACCCCGGGAGGCTAGCCCCCGTCCCCTGCTGTAGCCCCTCCCCCGCAGCCTCAGCTTACTGCGCGACCGGTGCAATGCTCTGGGCAGCGGGGCTGGGAGCTCCTGGGGCAGAGCAGCTGCAGAGCCTGGCCTGACCCGGTGCTCTGTGCTGCGTGGCGCATGGGTGGCTTCACCAGTGTTCCAGGCAGTACGGTAAGGGGGCAGGGAGTCGGGGGGGGTTGGATAGAGGGCAGGGGAGTTCAGGGGCATGGTCGGGGTGTGTGTGGATAGGGGTCGGGGCTGTCAGAGGGCAGGGAACAGTGGGGTTGAATGGGGGGCAGGGGTCCCAGGGGGGCAGTCAGGAAGGAGGGGGGTTGGATGGGGCGGCAGGGGGCAGTCAGGGGACAGGGAGAAGGGGGGTGGATGGGGCAGGAGTCCTGGGGGGGCGTCAGGAAGGAGAGAGGGGTTTGGATGGGGTGGGGGGGGGCAGTTCGGGGCTGGAGGTTCCAGGGGGCGGTCAGGGGACAGAGAACAGGGAGGTTTGGATGGGGCAGGAGTCCCGGGGGGGGCAACAGGGGATGAGAAGGGGTAGGGGCCATGCCATGCCTGGCTGTTTAGGCCGGCACAGCCACCCCTAACTAGCCCGCCATACAATTTCCTAAACACAATGCGGCCCTCAGGCCAAAAAGTTTGCCCGCCCCTGATCTAGACCATCTCAGACAAGTGTTTGTCTAACCTGCTCTTAAAAATCTCCAATGGTGGAGATCCACAACCTCCCTTGGCAATTTATTCCAGTGGTTAACTAACCTGACAGGAAGTTTTTCCTAATGTTCAGCCTAAACCGCCCTTGCTGCCATTTAAGCACCTTGCTTCTTGTCCTATCCTCCGAAGTTAAGGAGAGCAATATTTCTCCCTCCTCCGTGTGAGAAGCTAGTTTCCACCCGGTTTGCAAACACTGGCACAGGAAGGATGTTATGTCTCAAGTACTAAGTTCAGCTGTCACAGGGTGACTGGCCCTTTTAAGGGGAGATGGGCCCAGCCCCATCTGTGACTGTTTAGCTGCCTCCCAGGGAGGCTTTTAAAGCCTGGTGAAGAGCACTGGTCCTTTTAGAAAAGCCAGCAAGGGCTGAGTGGAGACAGAGGAGCGACAAGGAGCAGATTGGCTCCCGTATTGAAATAGTCATTGGCGCAGGGACTTGAGTCTCCTGTCTCCCAGGTGAGTGCTCGGACCGTTGGCTATAGAGTCACTCTCATGCTTTTTCTGGCCTGATGAATATTTAGTTATTTGTGCAGAGTGGGATGGCTTCAATCGGGGGGGGGGGGGGGAGGGGAGAGAGATCCACAAGGAAACATCCCATAGCACAGTGATTAGGGCACTCTCCAGAGATGTGGGTTCAAACCCCTGCTCCACAGCAGGTGTGGGGGAGAGATTTGAGCCTGGATCTAGTCTATCATGGTTGAGTGCTCGACCCACTGGGTTAAAGGTTTTCAGGGGATCACCACCACTGCCTATGGCCCCTTGAGGCCTGGGATTTAGGTCACATCCTTCACCTCTATTTCCTATTGGCTAGCTTAAGCACATCCCTTTCTGATGGCTTTTGTAGATCCTGTTCTAAGGCTCCTGCCTCTGCCCATGCATTGTATAGAGAGCCTGGCCGCCCAACCCAGGGCTCTGGATTCATTCAGGCAGAAGGCCACATAATCCTCCCAGCCTTGGGAGTACAGATCTTCTCCTCTTCTGCCTTTTAGAGCAGATTTCTCATCCCTCATTGCCAGAGAAGCGTAACGGTTCTTCATCACTGTACGCAGGAAGAGCCGCAAATTCTTCTTCTGCCAACATGTAAATACAGCAGAAGGCAACTCTCAACCAAGGTTGTAGGTCAATAGGGCAGTCATAATACTGGTGCAGAGGCAACGAGCCCACATTTCTTTCAAAGGTATCCGTGTAATCCTGGTATGGATCAGGAATGCCGGGTGTCCAAGTCCAGAATGGTGGACTAGGTTCAGGGGCGGAGGCTGGTTAAAGAAACCCCTACATTTTCAGTCATTTCCATTGCACAATTCCAGTAGGGGCATCACCGGGCCATAGCCCTGACAGCCTGATGCTTCCGAAACTGGCCTCTGAGCATGGGGGCAGGGACAGTATCTGGCCTGGCCCCAGCTCCAAGGGGTCGGGGTGGGGCATGGTGGTGAGAGCGAGGTGCTCGGCCTGGGTTTCTCTCAGTGCTGTGGGCTCTATGGCCGCTCCCCCCAGCCCTTCTCCCCCAGGCCCAGTGAGAAAGAGCAGTACCTGCCGCAGGGAGTGGGAGCTTCTGGGCATGCGAAGGGTGGGCCCTTCAAGGGTGTCCCATGGAGCACAGCCCCTGCAATGCTTTGGGCACCTGGTGCAAGCACCTGAGGTAGAAGAGGTGGGCCATGACCTGAGCTGTAACATCCTCCCGCTGCAAGGAAACAAGAATCAATCAGAGAATCAGACACCCCTGATAACGAAGGGCATTAACGGCACCGGGAGCCAGCAAAATTTCCACCCAACCCCTCCCCACATCTGAGCAATGGATTCCCCCACCCAACCCCCGAGGCGAAATCTTGTCTCCTCTCCAGTGACTTCCAACCCCATTCCCACCATTGTGGAATGAACTCCTGCCCCCATTCCTCTCAGTCCCCCCATGAGAGCTGTTCTACCTCCCAGCCCGGCTGGGGATTCCGCTCAGCTCCCCAGAATCCCCTCAGCCACCCTCTCCCCCTCCGGCTGAGGGGTTGGGAGGCTCTGGGCAGTAGTGCAGTGGGGTGAGAGGACGTGGACACCTTTCCCCAAGGGACACCCTCCGCCCCCGTCCTTAAGGTGACAAAATGGACAGTAGCTCTGGTGAATGGGGCACTTGAGCAGCCTCTGCTGACTGACTTCTCCAGTTCCCCCAGAGCAGGTGGTGGCTGGGATAACATGATACTAGGGCCCTAGAAACCAGCCTGAGGCCCTGAGGGGTATGAGAGGCTCACAGAGGTCGCTAGGGAAGTTGGCAGCCCTTAGCATAAGCAATGGCAGCTTGTTGTGTTGATGTGATGCCTATTAGGAAATAGCCTTGCTGGAGAGCTGGATCTGCTCTGCTTTGAGCTGCTCAGGGGACAAGCTGGCACCGACCAAAGGCACCTGCCTGGGTTCATCCTCTCCTTGCTCCCTGGTCAGCAAATGGGGATGGGATGGGAGTGATTTTCAATGGCCTGGAGTTGAAAGGTCCTGGGGGTCCCTCCCCAGTTGATCCTTCTTTGGTTACCTCGTCCCCTATCAGCTGGCCAGCTTCCTCCAGGATGGAATACGTCAGCACCAGCCCAGCCTGGCTGACACGGAGCTGGGGGTCGTGTATGGCCAGCAGTGCCGCTTGGAGGAAGGTTCTTCTTTGGCCTTCCATGAAGATCTCTCCAAAGACCTGAAACCAACAGCACCTGAGTCCTTGGCAATTGCCCAGAACCAGGCTCCAAATCTCTTTAGTGGCTCACAAGGAGGATAAGAGTCCTGCTGCAGCCAACCTTTGGAGTCCCATGGACCAAGGAACCCCCTTCAGGAAGAGGTTGCAGGCACTGAGGCCTCAAAGAGCTCTTTCTGGAGCAGGATTCACCGCAGGTGCCGTGACGTGCTGGGAATGTGTCTGTGCATGAGCTTGGCGTGCTCTGGAACTCAGCTCACAAAGACAACAAAGGACCCCCTTCTGCTCCCAGCAGCGATATCTCCTGCAGCTCACCCGCTAGAGGTAGGGGCCTTTTAAATCTGCTTCTGTTCCCACTCCCCACCCCACTGACATTCCCACAAGCCTCACATTCGGTGCAGTAATTCAGCCGAGGGCTATAGCTCAGTGTCCCTAACCCAACGCCCAGCACAGGGGCAGGTTCTGCTTCCTGACTCGCAATGGTGCTGGACAAACCCCACACCCTGCCTGTGCTTCCACAGGGTGCAGGGAATCCAACGAGGATCTGGTCTGGCACTAGCTGGTGTGAGCTTCCCAACTCACTGACCCAGGGGCTCCCCTCTCAGACACCAGGTGTCAGCCAGGGAGAGAGTGAGCAGAGCCTGATCCCCTGACATCCAATCCTCCATTAACTCAAATCCCCAGGGGATCCCTTTTATGCCAGGTAGCCACGGATCTATGGAACACACTGTCAAGGTTCCTTCCCCACTCTGAACTCTAGGGTACAGATGTGGGGACCTGCATGAAAAACCCCCTAAGCTTATTTTTACCAGCTTAGGTTAAAACTTCTCCAAGGTACAAACTATTTTACCTTTTTTCCCTGGACTTTATTGCTGCCACCACCAAGCATCTAACAAATATAACAGGGAAAGAGCCCACTTGGAAACGTCTTTCCCTCCAAAATCCTCCCAAGCCCTACACCCCCTTTCCTGGGGAAGGCTTGATAAAAATCCTCACCAATTTGCACAGGTGACCACAGACCCAAACCCTTGGATCTTAAGAACAATGAAAAAGCAATCAGGTTCTTAAAAGAAGAATTTTAATGAAAGAAAAAGTAAAAGAATCACCTCTGTAAAATCAGGATGGTAAATACCTTACAGGGTAATCAGATTCAAAACATAGAGAATCCCTCTAGACAAAACCTTAAGTTACAAAAAGACACAAAAACAGGAATATACATTCCTTCCAGCACAGCTTATTTTACCAGCCATTTTAACAAAACAGAATCTAACACATTTCTAGCTAGATTGCTTACTGAGTTTTTACAGGAGTTCTGACCTGCATTCCTGCTCTGGTCCTGGCAAAAACAACACACACACAGAGAGAACCCTTTGTTCCCCCCCCCCCCAGCTTTGAAAATATCTTGTCTCCTCATTGGTCATTTTGGTCAGGTGCCAGCAAGGTTGTCTTAGCTTTTTAACCCTTTACAGGTGAAAGGGTTTTTCCTCTGGCCAGGAGGGATTTAAAGGTGTTTACCCTTCCCTTTATATTTATGACACACACACAAACCGGGGCCGTTAGCAAGGCTCCAACCCAGGATCCTCAGCCTCTCGCAGCCGAACACTGTCAGCTGGAAATAAGTAGCAGGCTCTTGCCCCGTATCCATGACACACTCACTGCAGGGGGAGACAGCTCCACAGCTGAGTTGCTGCAATGCACCGGCAGGGAGTCCTTACCTCCCCCACCCTGGCCATGTTCCTATAGCCCAGGCGCTCGGTGTCCTGGAGCCCGTCCCGACACCACAGCTCGCTTGCCTCTCTGATGTTCAGCCCTGGGGGAGAAAGGCACACCCATTGGTGAGGTTTGGCATTCCAGTTTCAGTGCCTGTTTCCTTCTGTTCCCTTTGCTGGGTGCACACTGGCCAGGGTCCCCATGGCATCCATGGCTGAATGAAATCGCAGGGTCCCCACCAGGCAGTTTAGTACCTGAAGGGGGATTTGTCTCATTCACCACAGTGATCATGTGACCCTTATGGTCTTTGTGCTCTGGGAGTGGGCGCCTGTTAATGGTGGCATCTAATACTGAGAACCCTCCATGCCCACTGAAGTCAGGATCTGGCCCTAGCTACCCAGCTGGTGACATCCTACGAGCTTTGTGTCCATCCCCTGTGGTCTCTGCTCCTGCCCCTGCCCTCATGATGGGCTCTTCCCCTCCACGTGTCTCAACAGCGCCAGTCCTGTCCCCTCATGGGCTGGCACCACCGTGGGCTGATTTCCCTGGGCTGGGGAACAGAGCTGGGCTCTGAGATAAAGCAGCTTCCTGGCACTTTCTTTCTCTTCCCCTCTCCCACTCCATCTGTAGGAGGCGCTGGGGGGGCGACGCTAGAGCCCTCATTCTCTAGGGCTCATCCAATGGAGCTTGGAGCGAAGGGACCAGGGCAAGGGCCCTCTATGAGCACTCAATGCCCAGATGCTCCAGAATTACAAGGGCCCTGAGGCCAGGCACGAACCTGCCCACCAGTGGCCTGTGGAACGTGGCAGTCCCTTACAGATCCCGGGGGAACCACTTAGCCAGGGGAAGAGGAACTTGACTCAAGCATAGTTGAGGCTCAGTTCTGACTCTGCCTCTGATGGGGGCCCTCTCTATGTACAACCACTGCAGCGGCTTTTCCCACAGCCTGTCAGAGCCACCCCTGCCTATACAGGATGCTGGGGTCAAAGGTCATGTACGTCAAACCCGGGGAGGGAGGTGGCGAATCGGAGCAGGGCAGTGCTGCTCTGTATGGCCCTAGCTCTCTCCTGGGTTTCTCTGGAGTGGAGCCAGAAATGGACGTGCTGCGGGAGAAGGAGGCAGGGGAGGGTCAACGGGCAGGCGTACATGCTCTACAAATGAGCCTCTCCCCCTCCCCAAGGGGATGAGACATTGTGCTCAGGGTAGAATAGCTGACCCCTGGTCGCAGAGCTTAAAAAAGGGGGTTCATGACACTGCCCACATCTTGCTGGGCACAAGCTGTCATTTTCTCTCCTGGCTCGGACAACGTTCAGCCTTGGGGCTGGTCTATTTGCTCTGAACCCTTGATCCAGGAACAACTGCAAAGGCCTTGGTGGGATGGATGTAGTGAGCATGAGGACAATCCCTCTGGGAACTGCAGTGTGCGTAGGACAGAAGAGCTGATTCCCTGAGGCTCCTCCTGTGAGTCAGGGTCTCCCTAGAAAGGAGCCAGTGACTTTTCTCAGAGGCCCATGTCCTGGATCCCACAGGGGTTTCAGTCCCTCAGTCCGCAGCCAGTCCTGGTGCTCAGTGTTAGTGCTTAATGGAACTATAGAGAGCTCTGGCTTATCGTCCCAGTTCCTTCCCTCTGCCTCTCCCCCAACCTATCCTGGGAGGCGGAAGGGCCCCAACATTGCACTGCTCTGCCCTGGGAAAGTGTGGCCGGCTGGGTCCAAGCTGGGAGGACACAATGGAAACATGGCTCTTCTAGTCTCTCCTTTGCAGCCCTCCCACAGGGTTAAGGGCCTCCCAATCTGCTCACCTCCAAGATGCGCTGCAGCTTGTCCTTGGTGGGGGTCTCTGTCAGCAGGCTCCTGAGCATGCTGTCCAGGCTCTGTGAACAGGTCTTGTGCAGAAGAGGGCGCACCCGTCAGTCATTGTATCTGGGGCTACACCAGTCAGGGGACAATTACGGGGGGTTCTCTGGGGACCCCTGGCAAGACCCAAAAGACACATCCTGGCTTCTCCCATTCACATCACTCCAGAGACACTTAGGAAGCGTTCATAGCCGGATGCCTGCTGGCTCTTCAATCCTTACCCTTAGCAGTTCTCTGTGCAGGGCCTGGTACCCAGCAGAGTATGGAACAGCCAAACTGCAATGGGTGGGAGATAGGATCCCCGGGAGAGTCCAGGCAGCAGAGCACAGAATGAGGAGAGGAGGGAAGGCTGGGATCAGCCACAGAGGGGTAACGCAATCCCCTCTGGAGGGAAGGGGCCCTCCCTGCCAGTTTGTGTCCCCCACCCAACCCAGGCCTGTTCCCAGCTCTGCTCACCTCTCCCCTATTCTCAGCAGCTTCATCAAACCGAGGGAGCAGGGACCAGAGGCCACTCCTGGGACAGAGAAGTAGGATATGACCTACCTGGAAGTGGGTGGTGTCCTTCCCAGTGCCCATGGTGAAAATGGTGTAAAGAACAGCCCGCAGGAGGTGTGATTCCAGGTCCAATGCAAGCGGTGGCTGCAGTTTGCTGGCAGGAGAGAGGAGTCTGTCTTACCGTTTGCAGCACCGGAGTGGCGCTGGCAGTACCATGGGCATGACCCCCCACCCCTGCAGTGATCCCCTCCGTAAGGCCACTGTAACGTTACTGGAGTGAAATCAACCACCCAGCCAGGAAAGAGATCCCATTCCCACCTCTTCTGCTGGGGGATGCGAACAACCACAACTGGGGGTAACCTAGGCCGGGGAGGATCTGTGACTCTCAGCTCTGGGCCTGATCAGCATCAGGGTTCGGGCAGCTGGATGGGAGGGGACCTGGTACCTGAGGTTGCAAACCGCAGCCATGGAGCTGGACAGGGTGGAGCTTGGCTCGGACTCCATGGGGAGATCTTCAGTCAGCTCCTGGGAGACCACAAGGAGACAAAACTGTGTGTGAGACTCAGGCCCCACAGACCCACAGGCGCTTCCCAGGGAGGAGGCCAAACTGCTCTGCAGAAACAGCCAGTATCACCCCCACCCCCAACCAGCTGGGCCCCCCTATTCCTCCCACCCATCAAACTTACGCCTTCCTTCCCCCTCTCCCACCCAATTCCTCCCTCCCCTCAGCCTCAGCTGCCCCTCTGGCCTTACAGTTCCCCCACTGCCAGCTCCTGATCTGTGTTAGAAGCTCCCCCTTCCCTGCTCCTCAGCCCCAGGAACCCCTGTCCTCTGCTTCCCCCTCCAGCCCCACTAACTCTTCCTCCCATGTCTGGCTCCCTCGTCCCCAGGGGCCGGGCACGGGGCCCCACTCACCGCAATGCTCTCCATAAGGGCCGCTTTTGAGAAGTGTTTCTCCAGGGTGTCCCGCCCCTGCCTCTGTGCCGAGAAGCACAGACACGGGACAGCATGGAGGAAGCAGACCTGTTCTGCACCCACTAGGAGTGGGATTGGGTCGGGGACAGAGAGAGAGCCTGTTAGGTAGGGACCTCCCGGCCACACCCAGACCAGCTTCAGGGCTCAGGACCTCCATGGGGTTGGACAGGGAAAGACACCCCCCCTGCCACTTCCCGAAACCACAGTGTCGACCTGCACAGACAGGGGTTGTAACTGGGACAGTGTCTGTGGGGAGAGGATACCTTGGCCTATGTGGTACAAACACCCCCACTTTGGGGCCTCAGCTAACAGAGGAGAAGTGACACCCCATTAGGGGTGATGGTTTCTCTGGGACAAGACCCCCCTGCATAGGTGGGGTTGGAACAAGGAGCAGGACAGACTCGGTGGCAGTGCAGATGGGGGATTTTTGTACCTCATCTCTGCCCTGGAGGTGCTGCTGGATGACCCTGATGGTGGATTGTTCTGGGGACACATCCTCCTCTTCCTCCTCCACCTCCTCCAGCTGGGCACTGGGGGTCTCTGCCCCAGGGAGAGAAGGAGAAAGGATAATTCCTGCTGCTGCTGGGGGGATGCAGTGGAGAGAGAAGGCCCAGTGTTCCCCCCTCCTCTGCAGGGAACCCCATGGAAGAGAGGGCCCCACCCTGCCCCTCCCAGAAACACCCTCAGCCCCATCAGCCTCAGGGCCCCATGGCAGTCAGCGCCCCCCCAACATCATCAGGGGAGGCTGGAGCTCCCCCGACTCCGCTCATCATCCCCTGCCGCAGGGCGTGGCTGTGTCACTCCACTGGTGTCAGTGGGGCTCACGTGGCTGTGTCTTGGCGCCTTGGTGTATCAATGGGCACAGGGTGTTACTAGTCCCCCACCGCCCCAGTCCTCCTCCCTTTCCCTTGGGTCTCCCCTCCCCTGTGCAGAGGAAGCCTTCAGCCTCAGGGCTGTCAGAGCCCACGGATGGGCTGCTGGCCCTGCGGGAGTCGGCGGAGCTGCTGGTGCTGGTGCTAGAGTCGCCCATCTCCTGCTCTGGGCTGGCTGGGAGCTCCTCAGTGGCCAGGCTGGTGGGTGGCTCCTCCTGGGCCCTGGGGCTCAGCTCCTGGCTCCTCTGCTTCCTGTAAAGGAAGCCCCAGAGCTGCTTTGCCCAGCTCTCTCCCTCTCCTGGATCCCTTCTGAATAGCTGCACTCTGGGCCACCTCCATTTGGGCCCAGAAGGTGCCTCAGGGCCTGCTATGGGAGCTGGTGTCTTCCTCCTCCTCCAGAAGCAAGGCAGCTCCTCCTGTTTGCCTGGCCACAAGCCTCTTCCCTGCCCGCGGGGACAGAGAGTCCACTCTCCTCCTGGGCAAGCCGGCCGCTTTTTCCTACTGGCTCTGGAGCCACCTGCCCAGCCTTCCTCCTCAGCATCTGTTTCAGCCGCTCCATCCTGGGACTGAGTGGGGAGCAGTCATGAGTCTGGGCTCAAGGCAGCCTCTCATTAACGGGCCTGCCTGAGCCCCTGCCACCTCCCCTCCGCTGAGGCAACTCCCCCACACCACACACCCCATCCCAGGGCACAGGGGCTGCCATCCACACACACTGGCAGCAGCTCACAGCACAGGCTGCTCCCAACGTTCCCCTCACCACTGGGGCCCTGTGACACCGGGGGAGTCTCGTCCTTTCAGAGCAATGGGGCTCTCAGTTAGTTTGGGCAAGGAATTCTCTCCATCGTAATAGACCACGCTCCCTCCCAGGCCAGAGAAAGAGCAGAACTCAGACAGTCCCCAGCGAAAATTCACAAGGTGTCAATCCTAGGAGGCACGGGTTGCCCTCAGTTTCCATTGATTTCACTGACTCGGGGTGTGGGTGTTCAGCAGCTGGCAGGTTCTGCCCTCCCCAAAGACTCTCGACCTGGGAAACAATCTCTGAAAAGGGATGGGCAGGGAGCCCTATTGCTGGGCCATTCCCACCACACTGGGGAGGGCTCTGGAGAACACCCTGCAAGAAACAAGCTGCCCAGGCTGAGCGAAGGGCTGCAGGGCTCTATGTTAGGAAATCTAGTCTCATTAAGAGGAGATTCCCCCCATTTCTGCCCCTCCCCATGCAGAACAGGGAAGCCTCTGAGGAAATGCTCACGTGCCACTCACTTGCTCTAGATGGGATGGAGCTGGATGGCAGATGCTCATTGATGGTCGGTCCCTTGCCCTCCTCCTCGATCTCCCGCACCCAGGTGGGCTGGAAAGGGTGCTGCACAATGCCCTGCCAGCAGGGCAGGGAGTAGAAACCAGGAGAACAAAAGCGGCTGTGAAAACAAGACAATGTTTTATTGCCAGGGGATGGATAAACTCAGGCTAGCAGCCTGGGGTCCAGAACACTGACTGGCAGCCAGCAGGACACCTCCCATCTCAAGATTTCCTAGTACCTCACGCACATTCCTGAAGTGTGAGGACCCAAGGGCTGTAGGGGAGGGACCCCAACCCCACTGATGGAAACAGAGGCCTGGGCAGGAGAAGCCCCTGCCTCAGGGTCGCACTGGGAGTCAGGGATAGAGCCAGGGATGGAGCCCAGGAGTTCTGTGTCCAGACCACCGCACTAGCCACTAGAGGAACACTCCCTTCTCGACCTGGAAAGTGCAAGCAGGACCCTGTTCCTAGTGTCCCTGGCTTTGAGTGTGACTTCTTGTCGTGACTGAGGCAGGGTGTTGGGAGTCAGGACTCCTGGCTTTCATTCGTGGTTCTCCTATTCACTTAAGGGACCTTGGGCAAGCCATTCCCCCTCTCTGCTTCCGTCCCCAGGAATAAAATGAGGATCTAATACTTACCGTTACTGCAAAGCACTGTGAGATTTACCCAGAAAGAGCCACTCTGTGAGTGCTATGCAGCACTGGACCATCAAAGGTCAGATCCAAATTCCTGCACTGGAATGGGTTACCTAGAGAGGTGGTGGAATCTTCATTCTTAGAGATTTTTAAGGCCCAGCTTGACAAAGCCCTGGCTGAGATCATTTAGTTGGAGTTGGTCCTGACAAGATTGCCTTCTGAGGCCTTTTCCAACCCTAACCTTCTATGATTCTATGATCCTAGAGTCAGGAGTGTTTGGATCCTGGCTTTCAGTTCAGCCCAGTACAGAGAGAGGCGCCCATCCTAGAGTTTGGATGGAGGAGGATCAGTCCTTTCTGGGTTGGGAGATGAGCTAAGAGGCCCTTTCATACCTAGCGGGGTGGATAAAATAGATTATTTTTAAAAAATATTAACTGGATTTGTAATTAAATTAACAACAGGCTTCTTTATTAAAAATCATCTACTTAAAATTAATGATGTGTTAGCTAAGCCCCTGGAACCAAAGTTAGCTGAAATGCTAACCCAGCTTTGGACAGCAATAGCTTCCTTGAAAGGTGCAGAAAATATTTTCTTCATTTCAGTTTATTCAGATAGTTCCATTCAATTGACCAGTTTGTTGAAATTTAAGAACACCATTTGGAGTTCACAAAACAGGCAAACTTGTTTTCCTCTTTCAATCTATGAATAATCTGTGGATCTACTAGTTCATAAATCTAGAAACACATGGTGACCAGAATGTATCATTTCAATTCACTAACTACACTTCACATTTCCTTTGTTTAAGAAATCAGTTAGTTTTAAATGCAAAACATTTTTGATACAACTCTTTTCTTATGCTTCTCTTTCTAGCTCTGGCATGACCTTGCTGTGTGACTGTAGATAGGTCACTTCCCTTCTCTTTACCTCTCTATCATGGGGATGGAGAAAATTCTCTAAGTCCTAGCAGGAGAGAGATTTGAGCATGTCAGGAGTTTTAGAGCTCTTGTGCTCCAAAGGACAGTGGGTGATTGTTGTTTGGGGCAAGAATCCTGACGGATTTACTACTTGTCCCCCATTCAAAGACAATAACACATCTCTGTGTTTGCAATCATGAGTTAGAAATTCTCAGTGCCCCTCTGTCTCCCACTGCCATCAGATGTTCCTTGGATTATAGAGGCTTGGATGCTAACAGGACTGGAATTTGTTACCGGCTTCCTGGATGTTCCTAGCCAATGAGGGTCTCAGTCAGGACTCAGAGGCCCAGACCCCAAGACACTAAAGATCAGGGTGGATTGATTTAATTCAAAATGTTTTGCATTTGTATTTTTGAGTATTTTTCTAATGAAAGATTGATTCTCATGAAATTCTTAGTGGTGGCAGATGGCAGAACAAGGAGCAATGGTTTCAAGTTGCAGTGGAGTAGGCGTAGGTTGGATATTAGGAAAACCTTTTTCACTAGGAGGGTGGTGATGACCTTGAATGGGTTACCTAGGGAGATGGTGGAATCTCCATCCTTAGAAGTTTTTAAGGCCCGGCTTGACAAAGCCCTGGCTGGGATGATTAAGTTGGGGTTGGTCCTGGTTTGAGCAGGGGTGGACTAGATGACCTCCTGAGGAAACCATTAAAACATGTTGACTTGCTGGTTTTGCAGGCTACATAAAAATAAAAAGGTTGATTGAAACATTTTTTTTTCATTTAAAACAAACTAAGGTAAAGAAGTATCTCTAGTTAGTGAATTGAACTGATTGTTCTTCGTCATAATGTCCTTCAAGATTTTAGAAGTAGTAGTTCACATCTCCTCCTCTCTAGCATTTATTCATATATTACAAGAGGAAAAGAAGCGTTTATTCTTTTTCATCTCCTAATCAGTTTCTTAAATTTGAATGAAGAAGCTGCATGAACTGAAATGAAGAAAATATTCTGTCTGCACCCGCAGAAGAGGTTATTGCTGCCAAAATCAGGCTCAGTATTTCAACAAACTCTGGAGCCAGGTGCTTAGGCAATGACTTCCAACAGTTCAGTGGTTTGACTTCCTCTGAAACTTGGCAGCAAACATGGATTTCTTCATGTATTTATTTAATTTAAATTAGTTTAATAGGTTATAGCAACTATAGGCCTTAACAGAGCTTGTCATAGTTTCAAATTTTATCCCTGATAGTTTGGGTTTTTAAAACAAATAAAATTGTTTTTAAATTTATATTTTAAAAATCCAATTTACATTTTTAAATCCTTTTTGGGATTTTTGGTTTTGAAACAGCCATTGGTTCATATGCATGTTGATTTTAGAAGAACGACTTCATTCAAGGGAATCATAAACTGCTCATATTCTATGAAAGGAGAGGAGGCAGCAAAAGTCATTGTTGGGGACACTGGGGCATGGCCACTAGGTAACTCGAGGGGATGGAAGACCACGAGTGTCGATGAAGCCCCCTCGCACTAGGCCCAAGTGTCCTTGGCCCCCCGGCCTGGAGGCACACACAGCAGTTATGCTGAGGATCTGCAACAATATGTTGCAGAGTCAGATTGCCTGAAACTAAGCAAGGCCAAACAAGGCAGATATGGAAGAACAATGCTGAATAAAGCAGCTTTATGTATAGTTTAACAAATGATACAGAGAGTCAGGGAACTAGCTGGTAACTGGATTGGCTGGCTATATGGATACTTGGGGCAGCTTGCTATTGGATAAGTATGCTGGGAAAAAGGATGTATAAAAGCCTGTCTAACTTCCTGCTCTGTGTGCAGGATTTGAGATTTTATTCTCCCTGTACCTTTTTGCAGCTGCAAATAAACTTTTCTGCTTCTCCACCCCGTTGTGATTATTGGGTGTAGCACACCGGGTAACGAACCAACTCAAGCTGTTGTTCAGCCTCTCGGCACTGGGTGCCGGCAACATCATCATATCAATAATTGGTTGTGAATTATTTGCTCAGTCTTA
This sequence comes from Natator depressus, assembly GCF_965152275.1. Taxonomy (NCBI): domain Eukaryota; kingdom Metazoa; phylum Chordata; order Testudines; family Cheloniidae; genus Natator; species Natator depressus. The sequence continues at coordinate 18,223,681 of NC_134239.1, forward strand.
AAAGAGACTGACTAGAGTTTTGGACACTGGTTGGTTTATGTAGGCCCAGCTAAGAGGTGGGGGGAGGGGCAGGAGTGCTGTCTCTGTCCCTGCACCAGTAGCAATTTCACAGGATCCTGCCACAAAACCTACATTTGATTGCCAAATCGTCTAAGCCGTTCATGTCCTGCGCTTGCTGGTTTATAAGTTTCAAATCAATGAAACCTTCCCCTTGACAGTCACTGCCCAGGTGGTGCTGCAGACAGAGAGGCCTGAGCAGTAACCCTGTGACATCAGCGGTAACTCAGCCACCCGTCGCTCACTCACTCCACTAACCCTGAGCATGAACCCGAGCCCTGCGGCCTGCCTTGGCCATCACTCCCACCGAAACCTGCAGGTTCATTTGCTGATTTATGCAAATCGCCCACGGAGATTTAGCACTGACTGGCTGAATTAACTCGGAAGTCACGAGGCTCTTCAGCTTACAGCACCAATGTAAGGGGAAATCAGGCTTTTCTGGCGGTGTTGTTTTCCAGTTGTCACTAAAATCAACAAGGTTCTTCCCACCGATGCCTAGAAATTCCCTGAAATTTTGGAATGAATTGGAAGCAGGCTTCAAAAAATTTAGCCACAGGTAGACAAAGAAATGCCATTGAATTGAGCCTTAGGCCTCACTGTACTCAGCCAAGAGTGCCTGAGTCTCCTCCCTGTTGACTCAGCAATAACCCCACACTTGGCCAATCAGTGTGGAGACTCTCAGGGCCTGGGGCCTGAGCATTCTCAACAGATGGGCAAAAGACAGCACTAGTCACCACAGGAGAGCACTCTAGTGGAGATCACCATCAGCAAACAATTCCAGCCCCACCTCTTTGTGAGGGCCCCCTACAATGACAGCTGGAGCAGAGCCCCACCCTCCTCAGGAAGAAGAGCAGCAGAGCTAAGAGAAGAGACAAGAGGGAAGGAGGAAGAGGGAATCAAAAAGGGACAAATTTCAAACACCCCCAGCGAGTCACAGATTCATAAATTCCAAGCCCAGAAGGAACCACTCAGGTCTGACTTTCTGTTTAACGTCGGCCATAGAACTTCCCTCAAAATAATTCCCATAGGAATTAGAATGGATTTTTTGGAAAAACGCCCAATCTGGATTTTAAAAAAAGCCAGTTGTGGAGGATCCAGCACAACCCTTGGTGAATTGCTCCACACCCTGACTGTTAAAAACGCTCGTCTTATTTCCAGTGTGAATTGGTCTAGCTTCAGCTTGCAGCCATTGTCTGATCATAACCTTTATCTGCTAAAGTGAAGAGCCCATTAGTAAATATTTGTTCCCTTAGGCTCATCCCTTAATCTTCTCTTTGATTGAGCTCCTGTAGTCTGTCACCAAAGGGCATGTTTTCTAATCCTTTCATCATTCATGTCACTCTTCTGTGAACCCTCTCCAATTTATCAGCATCTGTCTCAAATTGTGGACACCAGAAATGGACACAATATTCCAGGAGCGGTTGCACCAATGCCCAGTACAGAGATTTAGAACCTCTCTACTTCTACCTGAGATTCTGCTATGTACGGCTCCCAGGGTCACATTTGCCCCTTTGGCCATAGCATCCCACTAGGAGCTCATGGTCAGCTGATTATCCCCCATGACCCCAAGTTTTTTTCAGGGTCACTGCTTCCCAGGAGAGAGTCCCCCATTTTGTACATATAGCCTACCTTCGACACAGATGATGACTTCTTTTGACAAAATCCGCACAGAAATGCAAACACTCCCAAAGAATCTCCTCCACACCAATCCTCTCTTGGTCCTCACAGAGAGACTGCGAGATGGAGGCTTGCTGCATCAAGGCTACAGGGGTCTCCGAGGTTCCCCCTGCCCCGCATCTCTGTCCTGCCGGGCTGATGTCAAGGGAGCTCTGTGAGGTCACAGCCGCCTCACCACCTTTGCCCAATGGGCTGAGTTCCTGCCAAAGGCCTTTGGGAAGTCACTGCCACACTCACCTTTCCTTTGCAGGCCTGATGTCTGCCCCTGGCCAGCCCGGTTGGATGTTTGAGCTGCACCCTGGATCGCCCCACTTGCTCATTATTGATTCTAGGGAGCAAGCAGGCTACCCACTAAAACAGCAGAGTCTGTTCCTCAGCCCACATTGAGTTTTCGATAGAGGCATAGGTTGTGAAACAATCTGATCTCCTAATCCGGCCTCTATTTCACGGGCAATGAAATTTCACACACTTACCACCATATTAAGCCCAATAGCTTGTAATTCACTAAAAGGCACCTTCCAGAATGACAACCAGTTGTGATGTGAGGATACCAGGAAACAGAATCCACCTCTTCCCTGGGTAATTTGTTCCAGTGGTTAGTCTCCCTCACTGTCAAAAATGTGTGCCTTACTTCTCATTTGAATTTCTCTGGCTTCAGCTGACAGCTGTTCGTTCTTGTTATGCCTTTCTTGGCTAGATTGTAGATGGTATTCGTTTTTTTCTCTTCATGAAGCGACCTCTACACCGTAACCAAGCCACCTCTCGATCTTCTTCTATAGCTAGGGCCCTACCAATGTCACAGCAGTGAACGTGTCACAAATCATACATTACACCTGCCCTGTGAAATCTGATGTCCCCATCCTGCTGGGAGTCCCCCAGGCAGGAGCCCCCCAGTAGGGGCCTCCTAGCTGTTAGTCCGCTGGGCTGGGGACAGGACGTCCCCTGCATGGCTGCTCTCTGTGGGGATATCAGAAGCACCTCCAGAGGCAGTGCAGAAGCCGGTGCACTGCAGCATCCTGGCGTTGGGCTCAGGGCTTTGGCCCTGGCAGCTTCTGACAAGGGTCCTGCTCCAACCATGTCTCTGGGTGCCCGGGCTCAGGGCTTTCATGCCCGTTCCCATTCCTACTGGCGCTCTTGATGCCTGGGCTTGGGGCTTCTGGCACCCGTGGCTGCAGCCAGGGCTGGGGCACTGGGCTCAGGGCTTTCATGACCCTCCCCATTCCTTCTGACGCTCTTGATGCCTGGGCTTGGGGCTTCTACCTGGCATCTGCAGCTGGGGCTCGGGCTTCCCTTGCAGTTCCTTCTGGGGCTCAGGTGTCCATTTTTCTGGATGCCCCCAAATTGGCCAAGGCCCTTGCATTGATCTGCCAGGAACTAGTAGGTAGGATGCCCCAGCTGAGGTGCTCCCAGCAGCAGGGACCCACCTCCACATCTGGGAACCTCCTCTAGCTTCAGAAAGGTTGCTGGATGCTGCCCTCAGAGTCCAGGTCTGAAGGCAGCATAGATGAGAGGGTGGCAATGCTGTGACCCCCCTACAACAACCTTTGAACTCCCCCACTATCCCATTTTGGTCGGGACCCCCATGGTTGCAATACCATGAAATTTCAGATGGAAACATTCTGAATTCATGCTGCCTGAGAAATTTCCCAGCATAAGCTACCAGGATTGGGGGGAAATGAAGGAAACCAACCAAAGCCTGAGCTTGGCTGGAGAGCATTGATCCAAGTGGTGTTTGAACCTCTCCACCCCCACCTGCCTGCCTGCGGTGAACTGGACAGAGGGGCACTGATTTCTATTTGTGAACTTGCTAGAGACCATGGGCTTCAGCACAAGCCATATAGCCCATACTCTGAACTCTTGGTTAAACAGCAAAGTTGGCTTTTCAGAAACCATTTCCACCAGTGCTCTGCATCTACTTTGGATTGTGCCCAGCAGAAGCTGGTAGAGGGGAGGGGAAGGTAGAGGAGGCTGTGGAAATGTCATGGCGTCCGCACTACACCACAGACACACACACAGCAATGCATGGCATATTATCCAGGACAGCAAATTATTTGGCCATAACTTACAAAGACCTCAGTGTTGAAAGTACAATTTATCCAGAAAACAATGGGAGGGAGGGGATGGAGAGTTGCAGTAACCAGCCTGGACTTCCAAGTCTCTGGCCAGGCACATCCTCATCTCCAGGGTTTTCACTGATATCTTCTCCAAACTGGTCCTGATATAATCTGAGCTCACATCCTGGCCTTCAGGGACATTGACAGGATCTCCATTCTTCCCAGCTGCTGCATCATCCTAGTTATCCTGCCTGATAAGGGTTCAGCTAAATGGCATGTGTCATGGCAGGCTCTTTGCTGAGGGCCCTTGACAGCGCCCAATCTAGATCTGAATCAGACGGGCACATGCAGGTGCATTTCCTGACTTTTTACTGGAGTTCTGGACTCTCTCATGCTTCTACTTCAAATGTTTCCTTCTCTCTCAGCGCTGAACAGCAGAATGCTCATTGACTTTTGGCTGTGCAACATACAGATGTCTAATCCTGCTGCTCTGAAGGAAACTGTATTCACAGCTATAATCCTAGCAGATATTGATTATAATCTCGCTGGGCTCCTCCAAGTGTATTTGTGATTGGACGTGCCTCTTGCTAGGGGGATTTTCAGATTTATGGACTGCATAAAACAGAGGGAAAGATAAAGAGAAACATCAACATGTCCAGGAACTTGAACTACATTTGAAGACCACATATTGCTGTCTAACTCTCTCCTGCTGCCAGGAGATGTAACTGGTATTTTAATGATCCCCACGCACACACTTGTGCCTGACCTGATATTCAGAGCTCTGAGGAATTCTGTCCCCTCGTGTATGCAGAACAAATAAACTGTGTCTCCAATTACCCCTTACCCAATCCATTTGAATTCAAGAAAGAGAGATCTCTCTCTTGCAACAAGTTTTAATATTATGAGGCAAAGACTAAGGTGATTCATCTATTTTTCTTTCCGTTCTGATACCTGGGGAAAGCTCCAAAATCCATTTTGTCTGCCAAGAGAGAAGATTGTTTTTCTGTTCTCAAAATGCTGATGCTTTTGACCCCAAAATGTTGTCTTCATTTTCTCTCACAAAATAACTTGCAGTGAAATGGGACCAACTGCCTAAACTATCCTGAACGCTGCATGTCAATGTTTGGGAATATCAGGATAGATCATCATCTGGTGTCAGTTGTCATGGATCCATCAGCATCAGCAGAGCTATGTTGATTTATACCAACCGAGTATCTGGCCCATTGTGCTTTAATGAGTTAAACGAAGAGGAAAATAGTCTGTTTAAAATTACCCCTTGGTTTCAAAGAATATTGTTTAATGGAGGTGTAAGCAGAGTCAGGATGAGCTCCACCCTGACATCTGGTGGTGAGGTGTGGCAAGTTTTGGGAAAAGAACTTCAGGGGCTGATCTCATTTGCATAGGCACACCCACCCCGCCTAGAATGAGGCCATAGCTGCCCAAATGGTCACTTTGGCTGCTGTGGGATCCCCAGTGTCTCTGTTATTGGGGCAGGAAGAATAAATTGTTATTACCCTGATTATGAGAATCAAGGACAGTGGAACTGTACTTGGCCTTTTGTTATGATGGAGGGACTCGCCATCAACTAAGTAGCACTCACTAGGCAAGGGACATGAGTTCCAAAACTCTGTGACTTGAGAGAGACTGGGGACAGGTATTAATACTTGGTGGCATGGGTCCCATGATGAGGGCCTTACATGCTAATTGCACTTCCTTCTCTCTCTCCACTGTGGAATATCAGAGCTAATTTTGATTCCATCAGGAGTCTAGTTACAGGCTGCTGAGCTGAATTCACTTTGGGCTAATGGTGCACCAGTACTGAGGCTCCCATACTACAAGCTGAAATCACAAAAGAGCTAAACTTACTAAGAGCTGAAATCACTGAGTGTTGTGTTAAGTAGTGGGGGAGCCTGAAGATATATGGTGGAGCTGTTTGCGGGATGGCTGGCAGAGAAGAGCATTGCAGTTTGTGGGATGGCAATCAGAGCAGCTTGTGGAGCAGAGCGGCTGGTGGAGCAGAGCAGTTTGTTGGCTGCCTAGAGCAGCTCATGGGGCGGCTGACAGAGCAGAGCCCCATGGAGAGGTGGAGCCATCAGCTTTGGACCACGTAAGGTGCCCCTTAACCCTGCCCCCCCAATCTCCACCCAGGTTGGGAGGTAAAACTCTGCAGATAAACTTTCGAACTCTGGGGCTCCTCTGACCAGAGACAGAGACTTTTGGGTCCTTGGACTTTTGGGACTTTGGGTGATTTTGGGTTGCTGGACTCAAGAACCAAGGGGAAAGGACACGCCCCAGTTTGCTTGGGGTGGGTTTTTTGCTCATGGGTTGTGTTATGAATCCTGTCGGTGGTGTTTCCCCAACATAATGCCACGTTGTTTCTCTCTGTTATTAAAAGGCTTTTTGCTACACTCAGACTATGTGCTTGCGAGAGGGGAAGTATTGCCTCTTGGAGGCGCCCAGCGGGGGTGGTATATATTTGTCCCAGGTCACTGGGTGGGGGCTCGAGCCGGTTTTGCATTGTGTTATTGGAATGGAACCCCTAGATACTGAACCCGGCCCTTGTTGCTGCCAACTCTGACAGGCAGAAGGGTTACAGAGGTTTGTTTTTTTTTTCTAAAAATGTGTTTCATTTATTTGAATATCAAACATTTTCCTTTAAAATTTCCCAGAGTGGGTTTTGTGCTGATGAAATATTCCCAGTTGACAGCCCTGGAGAGAGAAGATTGTTAAAAAAGACAGTACAGAATGGAACGGGCAGCACTGGCTTCCCAAATGCACCATTCTCTGCCCCCATGGAAGGTCTCATGTGTTTCGGGTGGATACACACTGATAATGGAATGAAATATTTCTTGCATAGTTCAGTTTTCTTCTTAGTTTGAAGCGGGAGAAAGAACAGGGACATCTGGACCCACCTAGGTTCCAAGGGAACCATCTTTCTTGATGCTGTTTGACCTGCAATTCCAACTACCAGAGTGTCTCATTGTGGCCCGTTAGGTGGAGATCAGTGGCTATTCTCTTTGAAGCTGCTTTATGACTCTGCTAAAGAAATATCTTCTGAGAAGGACAGGCTGGTCCTCCCACTGTCTCCACTCACTCATAGTAAATTATAGAGATTTGTAGCCCTATATTATACATGATGATAAGATACTGCATGGTGAGCACGGGGGAGAGAGAGAGAGATGTTTTCCTTAATATTCATTAGGGTCCTTTCCTCTTGAGGTGGAAGCTTTTCCAAACTCGCTTGCTGCCTCTGCTTCCCCACTTTTGAAATTCCATAATGCTCACCTCCTTCTATTTAAAGTAATTCCTTTTCTCTGCCATTGTCTTTCAGTTCAGTTTCTCTAAATAGCTACAGTATTAGTGTGATTCACTTAGAAATTAGATTTTTTTTTTTACTTTACTAGCAATTTTGGCTCTTTCTACCTGAAAATGAGTCTTGAATTAATTTATTTTCTATCCCACATTACATCACAGTTAAGAGGGAACACAGCATTTGGAAGTGTTCTGGATATTGCGGTGTTATAACAAGGTAAGAGTTGATGATGTTTTAGGATCAGTTCTGAAACCTGGAAATGATAAAGGAAATAATAACACAGTAAAATTACATTTTGTGGAAAAAATACTTTATTTTTCAATGGTCTGTTTAATATATATTTTTTCTCTTGACGTTTTCTTGTGGTTTCCTATTATGGTGAAATGTGATTAATCCACACAGGACAATTGAAATGTGTGTGTGCATGTGCGCACGCATGTGCATTTTAATTTTTCACATTGATAAGGTAAAGAATTCTAGAAATAGCATACAAAATAGACACATTACTAGGAAATCGGGCTTCCAGAAGAGTGTGACTTTATGCTTCCATTTCCCTATGGAGATTTTGATTCCTATCTTTGGTGTTTCTTTGTCTCATAGAGAAATGCAAGAACTTTGTTTTTGGTGACCTTGTTCATAACCATAGGTGGGCAAATCTGAAAAAAAACTAGGAGCTGTAATAAAAAGCAACCAAAGGAGACCAGTTTGTGCAAAAGATCCATATCTCAGGAAAATGACTGAATATTCATGCAAATATATTGTTCACCATGTTTTTATTTTTTATTTGTAAGACTTTAAACAAAAATGATCTCAAAGTATTAAAGTGCTCTATTTAAAAGTCCTCCAGCAATTCCAGTTTATACCAGCTCAGGATCTGGCTCCATAACTTTACCTTTACAGAGATTTCAGGTAGGAGCCCAAGTAGAGATATGTTTGGGTGGGTCTGGCTGTATTTGCATGGGCTGAGTTGACCAGTGCGCTGCTTATGCCATTTTATTACGGATGTTGTTTCTACTCATCAGTTAAAGGCAGGTAAAGCTATCACAAACATCTTGGGATTTTAGACCCTGCTTTCCATTTCCTGACTTCGGTGCATTCAAAATCTCATATTTAATAGTTCAGTAAAAGAGGTAATGTTTTTTCCCCTTTGAGTTCATATAAATTTATAATTCTTTGTGAACTTTACTAATCCATTTGCCTTGAAGATATCCTCTTGCAGGGAGTGCAGAAGGTTCAAATACATGGCATGTTACCTTTCCTTGCTTCTCACTCTGATAGCTGTTAATATCAGATTTCATCATCTTCCCAAACAGCCTGACCCGAAGTGCACTGAAATAAATGGAAAAGTTCCCTTGGCGTCAATCTGTTTTGGATCAGACCCTCCTACAGTGAGTGGGAACACTAAATTCCTAGGAAATAGATGAAAACTGCCCTCCTCCTGCAAAAACAAACATATCTCTTTTTCATTGAATTTTCCATGGAAATTTCAGCATTTTTGCAAAAAAATAAAATAAAATAATAATAATAAATACAAATACTTTTATTCAGGAATCCTGGCAATGTAGGGTGGAAGGGACCTCATGTAGTCAATTTAGGCTCCCTGTGCGGGGTCAAGACCAAGTAACACCAAGTTAACATCCTGATGGGTGGTTTTTTCCGACCTGCTCTGAAACACCTCCAATACTGAGGATTCCACATGTAGAACTGTCTAACTTAAATTTCCAAGGGGGTAGGTGGGAATTTTGACCAGCTCTTCATAAAAGGCCTCTATTAACAGTGAGGGTGATTAACCCTTGGGACAATTTATCAAGGGTCATGGTGGATACTTCATTCATGGACAATTTTTCATTCAAGATTGGATGATTTTTTAAAGGATATGTTCTAGTTTACAATGAAAAATATTGGAAAAAAATGATGACCTGTGTTATACAAGCAATTAGACTAGATTGATGGGTTTGAATTTGTCATCTGCAAATGCCTTGGGGTCCACAGACTATATCTAAGGGGTCCTCAAAAGGTTGTTGTTACTATAGAACACTGGTTTTCAACCTGTGGTCCGTGGATTCCTAGGGGACCACAGATTATGTCTAAGATTTCAACCTCCATTCAAAATTTTTGATTGGTCCAGAAATTAAAAACAAACAAACACTGGTCTAGATAATCAAAATGGTTCCTTTGGGCTTTGGAATCTATGACTAAATTAAATTTCCGTTGTTTAGGCACCTCTTAAGAGATAACAGGAGTCTCCAGTGTACATCAGATTTATTGTTGTGGTACCCATTGCTTCTATCCCCTCTTCTGCCTCTTCTTTGACACAGAGCACAGTGACAGGAGAAATGGCTCCAGGGTGACTGGCTTCATTTTCTGGAGAATAACAGACAGTCCAAAGCTGCAAAACATCCTCTTTGTGTTCTTCTTTGCCATTTAGTTCTGCCCCCTGGTGGGGAATGTCAGGAAGATTGTGCCTGTTAGGGTTGACTCCCAACTCCACAGCTCCATGTACATTTTCCTCAGCAATTTGTCACTCTTAGATGTTGTCTACTCCGCTGTGATTGCCCCCAAGGCGATGGTCATTTCCCTAGCGAAGAGTAAAGACATTTCTTTCCCTGGGTGTGTGGTTCAGTTTTTCCTCTTCTCCTTCTGTGCCAACAATGAGCTTTGCCTCCTGGCTGTGATGGCATAGATCGCTTCGTGGCCATCTGCAACCCATTGCTTTATAATGTCAACATGTCCAGGAGAGTCTGCATCCATCTGGTGGCTGGCTCTTAACTATGCGCCAGTTTCAATGCCATTGTGCCTATGTGTACTGTATTCAGTCTGTCCTTCGGCCACTCCAATGTTCTTGATCTTTTCTTCTGCGATATGAGTCAACAGGTGCCCTTGTTGCCAAGAAGGCCAATGGCATTTTGGGATGTATAAGTAGGGGCATAGAGAGCAGATCGAGGGACGTGATCGTTCCCCTCTATTCGACATTGGTGAGGCCTCATCTGGAGTACTGTGTCCAGTTTTGGGCCCCACACTACAAGAAGGATGTGGAAAAATTGGAAAGAGTCCAGCGGAGGGCAGCAAAAATGATTAGGGGACTGGAACACATGACTTATGAGGAGAGGCTGAGGGAACTGGGATTGTTTAGTCTGCAGAAGAGAAGAACGAGGGGGGATTTGATAGCTGCTTTCAACTACCTGAAAGGGGGTTCCAAAGAGGATTGCTCTAGACTGTTCTCAGTGGTAGCTGATGACAGAACAAGGAGTAATGGTCTCAAGTTGCAGTGGGGGAGGTTTAGGTTGGATATTAGGAAAAACTTTTTCACTAGGAGGGTGGTGAAACACTGGAATGCGTTATCTAGGGTGGTGGTGGAATCTCCTTCCTTGGAAGTTTTTAAGGTCAGGCTTGACAAAGCCCTGGCTGGGATGATTTAGTTGGGGATTGGTCCTGCTTTGAGCAGGGGGTTGGACTAGATGACCTCCTGAGGTCCCTTCCAACCCTGATACTCTATGATTCTATGATATTCGCCCACTCCAAGAAATCTCGTGCTCTGACTTTCGCATCAATAAGCTAGTGCATTTCATCTTTGCAACCATAGAAACAATAGGCACCATTCTCATCATCCTCATCTCCTACATTTACATCATCTTTGATATCCTGAGGATCCGCTCCGCTGCAGGAAGGCACAAAGCCTTCTCCAGCTGCGCCTCCCACCTGACTGTCATTTCCATCTTCTATGGGACCCTGATCTTTACATATTTATGACCCTCACCTGACAGCTCAGGGTCTGGCAGAAAATGGTGGCTGTGTTCTATACCTTGGTGATCCCCATGCTGAACCCCCTGTCTACAGCCTGAGGAACAAGGGCGTGAAGGATGTCCTGAGGCAGGGGCAGATTTACAGTAAAACACAGGATGCCCTGGCATGGGGCCCCTAACGACAGGGGGCCCCAGGGCCAGGCAGCTGCAGGGACAGAAGCTTGGTCCTGCCAGCTCCTGCTGCAGGCTCTTCCCCCACCGGCAGCCAAGCTTCCGCCTCCCCTGCCTCCTCCCCAAAGTGTGCCACGTCCCTGCCCCTCCGCCGCGCTTCCCCTGCCACCGAGGAGCTGTTTGCTGGTGCTCTGGGGAAAGGCGGAGGGGTGGGGCCCCAGTGTGCTCGGGGGAGGAGGTGGAGAAGAGGTGGGGCGGGGCCTTGGGGAAGGGGGTGGAATCGGGGCAGGGCAGAGCAAAGGCGGGGCCCCCTCACTCACCCGACACATAGCCCCCCCCAGCCCCCTGCTGTGAGCCACTCAGGGCAGGGGGCTGGGAGCAGCCCCACGACTCCAGCCCACACCTCCAGCCCCCTGCCCTGACTCCTGCAACCCCCACACGTACCTAGCCCCACCCTGAGCACCAAACGGGAGCTCCTACCCCCCCCACCATTCCCACCTGCATCCCTCGGACCAAATGGGAGCTGCACCAGGTAAGCGCTCCACACCCCAACCTCCTTCCCCAGCCCTGAGCCCCCTGCTGCATCTTAACTCCTGGGCAGACCCTGAACCCCAACCCCCAGCCTGCTCCTGCACCCTAACTTCCTCCCAGACCCTGCACCCCCAGCCTTGAGCCCCCTCCCACACCCTAACTCCTGGCCAGACCCCGCACCCCAATGTTTTTTTGCATTTTTTTTTATAAAGCGCTCTTATCCAACGTGCTTTACAATAGTTAGCTAACAGTACAAACAACATTTGGAAAGATCATTAAGTGGTCCACTGAGACCCTCCGCGATTTTCAAGTGGTCTATGGAAAAATAAGTTAGACTACAAAAACAATCAAGGTACCTCCCTTTATTTTCATTTACTTCCTATTACTTATAGGAGGAGGATGAAGAAAAAAAGAATGAAAAACGGGCGGGGAGGGGGATTAGAGAGAATGTTCTTTTTCTTGGCTGGGTCCCGAGGGGGGCCCCAAAAATGAAGCTGAGCACAGGGCCCCACTAACTCTAAATCTGCCACTGGTATTTAGGGACCCGTATATAGGCCATCCCATGGCAGTAGTTCTAAGGTGACTTACACCAGCTGAGTGAGATATGCCCCCAGGCGGAAATCCCTCTCTCTCCTTCCATCCTAAGAGGAATGGGATCAATGGATTCCCGTTCCCACTTTTCTTATTTCTCTGCTGAAATGAACAGCAAACCTCTCGTTTCCACTTCTCAGCTGGGACAAGGGCTTCTGGCAGCTGCAAACAAAAACAAAAAAGTGAGAAATTCTTAAAATGAGGCAACAGAGCCCCAAATGGTGGCGGGTGGTGGGGTGTGAGCCAGCTCAGAGTTGCTGCTTATTTGATCTTAAAGAGAATTGCCCCAGAAAGACGGCAGAGAGCCCTATCTCCCCAAAATATCCTCCCAAGTTCCTTCACCCCCTTTTCTGGGGAAACTTGAGAATAATGTAGCAACCAATAGGTTAACAAAGTGAGCACAGACCAAATCCCTGATTTTTAGGACACTGAAAAGAAGAATTTTATTAAAAAAAAAAGTAAAAGAATCACACCTGCAAAATCAGGATGGAAGATAACTTCACAGGGTAAATAAAAAGATTTAAAACACAGAGAATTCCCGTCTAACTTTGCTTCCCAGTTACAAAACAGGAATAAAATGACTTCTTAGCATAGGGAAAATTTACAGGCTAAAACAAAAGATAATCTAACTTATTTTCTTGCTATTACTTACAATTTTTGTACTTTTAGATGTATTATTTTAGGATTTTTTTAGGAGCTGGGTTACCTGCTTGGTCTCTTTCTTTGTCCCGAGAAGGAACAAAACAAAGAGAGCACAAACAAAACCTTCCCTCTCCTGCAGATTTGAAAGTATTTCCCTTCCTCCTCCCCCGGCATTGGTTCTTTTGGTTAGGTGCCAACTAGGTTAATTGAACTGATTAACCCCTTACAGGTAAGTGATTCTGTACCTCTGGCCAGGAGGGATTTTATGTTACCGCATACATAAGGCTTGTTACCCTTCCCTTTATATTTATGACAGGATGTAAGTCCCAACTCCTGCTAATATCACTGCTATTTATGTATCAAGATGATGCAAAGTCCAAACTCCATTCTGTCTGTTGCACACTATTCATATGTGGCTTGTCTTGGTTAAAGCTGCTGCACTTGGGAAGGGAAAAGTGGTGAACATGTCTATGGAGTTCATGACATCAATATTCAGAGAAACAGGTTGCTGAAGCCAAAGGAATAAAAGGAATAAAAACCAACACAATATACATACATGGACTAAGAAGGCTTTAAATCCTACTTGCTGTGGTATGAGGGTTGGTAGAGAAATTCAGAAAGTGCTGAAGTTCAGTTTTAGCTGGAGGTGTTTTAGTTTCTTTGTATTGCACAATAAACTCTGAGCAGTTTCCTGTTCCTCTGTCTAGGGTTTTTTTTTGGATGTCTGTGTTTGAACACAAACAAGACTGAGAGAAACAGATCAAACCAGGGCCATCAGATGATGTTTGTGTGAACTTTCTGACTAACAGTAAGTCCATCACTTTCTGCATTTTCTCTTGGGATGGGCTAACTTTAATTTGAACTAATTGTAGTTTATACATGTGGGTGGTGAGACCTGGCAGAATGGGGCCCATGGGGATGTTTACACAGCAACTGAGAGGTGTAATTCCCAGTGCAGGTAGACATATGTGCATGAGCTGTGTTTGTGCTCCTGCCTCAAAGTAGCAGCGTGGGCGGTGGCTTGAGCTAGCTACCCGGGCATGTATCCAGGAGGTCGGGCGGGATTTTACTTGCGTGTCTAGCCTGTGTTGCCCCCACACTGATATTTTTAGGCCCTAGTTCAAGTAGAGCTGAATGTCACATCTGTCTGTCTACCCAAGATGAGACCAACACCCCGCAGTTGCTGTGTAGATGCACCGTGTGTCAGAAATTACCACTGCTCCACCTCACCTTGCTCTGATATCCAAAATACCCATGAGGTTCTCTCAAGCTAACACTGGATCTCAGGATGCAGGGCCTGATATTCCAGGACTGTATTTTCTGGGTTTATATTTTGAAATGTTAATTAAATTAGGGTGTCCCACCTCTATTTTCAAATCCAGTTGGATGACAAATTACCATAGCCCCATCTTCCTAAAAACTCACCTGGCTTTACGAAAATTAGCTAAGCTGCACCACACCCCTGTGAGTTAAATCAGTAGGATTATCTCCATTTTACAGATGTGGACACTGGCACAAAGAATCATTTGTGAGAGAGAAACACTGAGGAGTTATGAGCCCCAGTGACCTTCTCCCACACTTCTTTCCTCTACATGGGAATAATTGTTGTTATACACGATTAATGATTAACACCAAGACTTAACATTGCATTTTAGCTTCTCTCTTGGTGCCCAGTGATGGGAAACCAAAGCAGCAGAATCAGTGACCTGCTCTTACGAGCCCTCGACAACCTTTCTCAGGAAAACTTGAAAAAATTTAAAGACAAACTATCACATTCTGACTTTGAGAGGAAAGGTACCATCCCCCGAGGTCGGCTGGAGAATGCCGACAGGATAGATACGAAGAACCTCCTGATGGAATTCTATGGTGGAGAGGCTGCAGTAGATGTGACCATAGAGGTTTTCACTCAGATCGACCTCCGAGATTCTGCTGCAAAACTCAGAGAAGAAAGAGAGAAAGGTAAGAGACATAAAGTTACTGTAAAACCTAGGAGTCTGCCCCAACAATCTCCCCAGGGAAGCAGCAGCAGGAGCAGAAGGAGAAAGAGGGTGATGGCAGGAATGACACATTCTAATCCCAGCAGGAATCCTGGGGGATTCAAAGCAGAGATGCCCACAGTGGGCCAGATTCTTTCACCTGCTCCACTCCCTTTTCACCACTCACCTGGCACAAGGGGAGCAGAGTCAGCCTTTAACTCTCCCTCTGAGGATATCCCCAGTGTGAGGTAGCTGCCAGTGGGTGTAGAGCCAACACACTGGTGCAGAGGGAGTGTCATGGACAGGGAGAGGTGGGAAGGAGGAGTAACTGAAATGCACCCCCAGCTGGGAGATCATTCCTTGGTGACCATTAGCAGCTAGTGCAAGTAAGAACAGCCCCCAGGCTGCTCTAACCTGTGCCAGAGCTGGGACAGAGAACTGAGGATCTGTAAATGGTAACTGATCACAGCAGAGTATGTTATCCCCAAACAGCTGGTTGACAACATGAGACATTCCTGGGGTTCCAGGCAGGATCTTTATTATCTCCAAGGCTATCTTTTAATTAAAGCAACAAATTCAGTGCAATACAAACAGCCAAGGAGCCAGCAGTCCTGCAGTTCCAAAGGCTCCAGATCGCTTTGCAGTGTCTCACAAAAGTGTAAGTGCCGGTGGGAAGCCACTCTTTAGTGGAGCAGTGTTAGAATCCATGTGCTCAGTGATGGAGCTAAACTCAATCCTGTTACAGTCATTCCTGTTCCACTTCCCTGCACCCCACGGTGACAGTGGAGCTCAGCTGGGTTGGTTCTGCCCGGGGTCCCTGGGATGGAACGCTCCAGGGCTGGCAGCGGGGCTCTCCCTAGAGGCCTTTGGAATTCACTCCCTCGGAGAGTCTCCCAGGGGACAGTTTAGTAGCCTCCAGAGCGCAATTCAGGGGGCAGTTACTTGCTTTAGACTTGCTTTAGAGCTCTGTCAGGCAGGGACTGTCATGTTCTGTGTACGCACAGGACCTAGTACAATGGGCCCCTGATTGGGGCTCTAGATCCTACCATAACTCAGTAATAAAATAATAATTATTGAGGGGTGGGGAAAGGGTACTTTGTTCCCCTAAGTTAGTAACAGATGCTTGGCAAAAGGAGTGGCAATATTATGCAAACATTTCTGGTTGCCTATGCAACTTTTAATCCAGTCAGCATTCTATCAATAACTGAATCTAGTGAAAAGCTCGGGGCTGTTGGGGGGAGGGCGGATGGGGTTGCCCCACGTGGAAGTTATCCCAAATGAGCAAATTCCGTCTGACTGTCCTCTGTGTCTGTCTTAGATCCCTAGGTTTTAAAGGCTCTCCTGAGCCACCTAGCCCATCCCTGAATGAAGGCAAAATTGTCCTTCCCATGGACCCTTTAGTTGTTTCACCTAATCTGTGTGAGAACATGAGTGTTTGTAAGGCATTCCCTCTCCCCACAAATGTTCCTGAATTGACTCTTTGTCCCAATGCCAATTGTTCTGTGTTTCTCTGACCACGTGGCCGGCTCATCATGTAAAGTGCAGACTAGTCATCAGTAGAACCAGGCAGGGGGAGGTCCGAGAAACTGAGCTCCCTTCACAGTATTCCCCAAACTGAACTTCGTACACTGACAGCTGGTAGCCATGCTCTCCTCAGTGATTACTTCATTAACACAGGATGCAATTGCATCGTTTGGCCCCTTGCTGCCTCCGTACGGAACAGAAACGCACTTGCATTGAAATACACTGTAGCTTCTTACACTGTTATTTAAATGCAATTTCCCTTTCAGAGTTTCATCAGAGTCAAAACCCATCAGAGTTGTCGGCAAAAGGTATGTGATGGCTACCCAGGATGTTACCTAAGGACAGTGGTTCCTGCTTACTCAGCTGGATACATTCCCAGGTCTATTGCTGTGAAACAAAAAGGAATAGTTTGCATGGGAACAAAATCTGTTAAGTGCCTTTCCAGGTGACACCATTAGCACAGGGTGTCCTGCCAATTCTCCAGAACAGGGAACACCGTGAAACTGAAGTAACGCTACCTATTCCCAAAGGCCATATTGTAAAGATTTTGATGGTGACTGTGGCAATAGCCCTGGAGGTGAGGAGCATTCCCTAGGATTTAATGGGCAGCAGCCAGCATCAATCCCCCGGAAATGCCTTTGTGCTGGTGGTGCTGCTGAGGTCCAATCCTGTTCCCTTCCACAAAGGGGAGAGACAAATAGCGAAGAGAAAATGACGCTGGTCTCTGATGCTGATGTTCCCATGCAGCTTCCCTGCTGCCGAGTTACAGGGGCAGCAAGTGTGTTGATCAGCCCCCCTGAGACCCAGCAAACTTTTACCAGTGTCGGACTAAGGCGTGACTTGGTCTCAGGCTGACAGCAGTGCTGGGATAGATGGAGTTGTCTTGGCCAGCTGTGCCAGACTTTCCTTAGATAAAAGAAACACGGAGGGGAAGGCAAATGACAGGATTGGGGGCGGGGGGGAACGCAGGGTGACATCAGGAGCCTCAGGCTCACATCCCGGGTAGTGTTCAGGATTTAGCCAAAGGGCAGTGATATCAGTACTCCTGCTGAGACCTCACCGGTGCTGAGCAGAGCAGGACAGTTGCCCCCTGTGTCTTACATAGGACACTCCTGTTAATACACCCCAGAATATTAACCTTTTTCACAACAGCATCACACGGTTGATTCATATTCAATTTGTGATACACTATAACCCCCAAATCTTTTCAGCGATACAACTGCCTAGCCAGTTATTCCCCATTTTGTATTTGTGCATTTGATTTTTCCTTCATAAGTGTAGTACTTTGCACTTCTCTTTATTGAATGTCATGTTATTGATTTTTTACAAATTCTCCAATTTATAAAGGTCCTTTTGAATTCTAAACCTGTCTTCCAAAGTGCTTGTAACCCCTCCCAGCTTGGTGTCATCCACAAATTGTATAAGTATATTCTCCACTCACCATCAAAGTCGTTAATGAAAATACTGACTAGTACTAGACCAAGATTGACTGTTGAGAGACCCCACTAGAATGCCCTCCCATTTGGACAGCAATCTATTGATAACTACTCTTTGAATGCATTTTTTTAATCTGTTGTGCACCCACCTTATAGTAAATTCACCTTGACCACATTTCCCTATTTTGCTTATGAGAATGTCATGTGGGACTGTGTCTCAAGCCTTATTAAAATCAAGATAAGTGATATTTATGGCTCCCCCCAATCCTGTAGGCTAATAACCCTGTCAAAGAAGGAAATTAGGTTGGTCTGGCATGATTTGTTCTTGAAAAATCCACATTGGCTATTACTTATTACCCTATTATGCTCTAAGTGCTCACATATTGAGTGTTTAATAATTTGTTCCAATATCTTTCCATGCATTGAAGTTAGGCTGCCTGGTTTATAATTCCCCAGGTTGTCTTTGTTCCATCATTAAAAAGATATTTGCCCTTCTCCAGTCCACTGGGACCTCATCCGTCCTCCATGAGTTCTCAGAGATAGTGGTTCAGAGATTGCTTCATCTAGTTCCTTAAGTATCCTAAGGTGAATTTTTAGGCCCTGCTGACTTGAATGCATCTAATTTATCTAAGTAGTCTTTACCCTGCTCGTTCCCTATTCTGGCTTTGGGGTCTTCCCTCTTGTTGTTAATAATAATTGTGTTTCCATCTGGTCACAATTAACATTTTTAGTGAACACTGAAGCAAAATAGGCATTAAACATCTCATCCTTCTAGGTATCATCCATTATTAGATCTCCTTCCCTGCGAAGCGGTGGACCTATGCTTTTCTTTGTCCTTCTCTTGCTCCTATTGTATTTGTAGAACCTTTTATTGCCTTCTATGCCCTTTGCTAGGTGTAACTCATTTTGTGCCTTACTTAGCCTTTCTGATTTTGTCCCTACATCTTTGTGCAATCCTTTTGTACTCATCTGAAGCAATTTGTCTGTCTTTCCACGCTTTGTGTCATGGTGGATTCCAGGAGGTGATGGGAATCCCAGCCATGATGGGAAAGTTCGCTCCTTCTATTTCATGTGTTCTTCTGTTCCATTTAGCGACCCCCAGACAAACTGTGTACAAAATGGGGCGGCAGCCTCATGCCATTACAACAAACTGATCAAAATACTTTGGTGATTTCAATTATAAACATTTTTCCTATTTCTAGAATCTCTTGGCTCATTGTCATGCCAACCTATGACTTTACCAGGAGCCTTGCAGACCCCTCAGTATTGTTTTTCTAGCTTAAATGATCCAGTTTGTGTCAGTTGTTTTACAAACAATTTTATATAATGGGCTGAGTGGGACTTTTATTACCTTGGGCAACTTCCAGTACACACGTGTGCAAAATGTCCCTCTGGGTCAGTACTGAGTGAATGTACTAGCCTGGTGCTGGAGGACACTCTGCTGTAGGGGCACCGTGTCTTAAGTGAGGAAGGTAACTGGAGGTTCTCAATTGTGGTAATTAAAGATCCCGTGACATTCTCTCTTGTAAACCCATGTGTCCTAACAAATTCTAGTTTATGAAGTTACATTCTTTCTACCTAAATTCCCAGTATTGTTTCAACTGCATATGATATTCTCCTCCACTTGTGACCTACCTTGCTGTGTAGTGTTGCTGTGCTCTGTCAAACAGTAGCCGGGTTTCACCAGAGGGGTGGCTGCATTTCACTGGGGATAAAGTGATGCCTACAGTCTTTACTCAAATGAATCATTTCAGTGGGAGGCCGTATTTGAGTAAGGGCTGCAGGATCTCACCCATAGTTAAGTGATTTCAGGATCCTTTTTGAAGAAGGTTTCATTATAAATGTGAAGAACCATTATTGTTGTTACAGTAGGACTATTTTAAGAGATTAGTCTGAGATTAGTCTGTCTGTTTTCTGAACTTTCAGTTCAATATTTCTAATGTCTCATGTTCCTGATACAGGTTACAAGAAGAAGTATAAAGAAGATATTAAAAAGAAATACAAGCTAATAAAAGATATGAACAGTCGTTTTGGTGACAATATGATTCTAAACAGAAGATACACAAACCTCACTATTGTAGACAGACCTCGTCAGGCAAAGGAGAGAGAACATGAAATAATGGCTGTAGGATGGAGACATGCAGAAATCATGACTGAACGAGCTAGTTCTGCAATTACACTGGCCACCCTATATAAACCTGATAAAGATGGACAAACACCACAAGTCGTTGTGCTGCTGGGAGCTGCAGGGATTGGGAAAACAATGACTGCAAGAAAGATCATGTATGATTGGGCAGCTGGGGAACTTTATAAGAAAAAGTTTGATTATGTTTTCTACATAAACTGTAGGCAAATGAACCTTCTTAATGAGCAGGGAAGTGTGGCTGACATGATTTTTAAAAATTGGCGTAATACAAATGCACCAGTTAACCACATTCTGGTGAAGCCAGAAAAACTTATGTTTATAATAGATGGGTTTGATGAACTGAGATTTTCCTTTGATCAGCCTAAAGATAATCTGTGCACTGATCCCTGGGAGAAGAAGTCAATGGAAATCATCCTGAGCAGTTTATTTAGGAGAACAGTTGTTCCTGAATCCTACCTGATGATCACTACAAGGCCAGCTGCTCTGGAGAAACTCGGGCAGTGTTTGGAGTGTTCACGTTATGCAGAGATCCTGGGGTTTTCTGAAGCTGAGAGGGAGGAATATTTCCACAAGTTCTTTGAAAATGAGAGAGAAGCAAGACAAGCTTTACGATCTGTGAAAGCAAATGAAATTCTTTTCACCATGTGCTTTGTCCCCTTCGTATGTTGGATCATCTGCACGGTTCTGAAACAAGAGCTTGAAAAAGGTGAGAATCTGACACAAACTTCAAAAACGGTCACTGGCGTGTATATGCTTTACCTTTCCAGTTTAGTCAAGCCTCTCGGCAACAATACGAAGCAACACTTACATGGAAATCTGAGGGGACTTTGCTCCTTGGCTGCTGATGGAATCTGGAAGCAAAAGATACTGTTTGAGGAAGAAGAAATCAAGAAGTTTGGCTTAGATCAAGAAAACTCTCTCCCCCTCTTTTTGAATGAGAATATTTTTCAAAAAGAAACCGACTGTGAATGTCTCTACAGCTTCATTCACTTAAGTTTTCAGGAGTTTTTCGCAGCTATGTCCTATGTCCTAGAGGAAGATGAAACAACAACAGCTTCAGGGATTCCCAAGAAAGATGTGAAAACTTTGTTAGAAAACTATGGAAACTCTAAAAATTATTTAATGTTAACAGTGCGATTCCTGTTCGGGCTCTTAAATGAAGAAAGAATGAAGGACCTGCAGAAAAAAATTGGGTGTAAATTTTCACCTAAAATTAAGGCAGATTTACTGAAGTGGGTTCAAGTAAACCAACAAACAGATTTAACCTTGCCCCATGTTCATGAGGGGATTTATCAAAGTTATCAGCTTGAGTTGTTTCACTGTGTGTATGAGATGTATGAAGAAGATTTTGCAGTTAATGCATTGGCTCACTTCACTGAACTGAAGTTAAATCACAATAAATTTACTCAGATGGATCAAAGGGCTCTTTCATTCTGTGTAAAGCATTGTCGTAGTCTGGAGTCACTTTGTATGTATGACTGTACATTTAGCT
The DNA here is from genome assembly GCF_965152275.1 of Natator depressus. Lineage (NCBI taxonomy): Eukaryota > Metazoa > Chordata > Testudines > Cheloniidae > Natator > Natator depressus. The sequence goes on from NC_134239.1 coordinate 18,245,034, forward strand.
TAGAAGACCATGAGGAAGAACTCCCTAGACGACAAAAGTGGCTACATCAGTAAGTACTATCTGAGCTGAAAAATCTGTAATTTCTTTAACAGATTAAATGTTGTTTTCCCTATGTCTTGATAACTAATAATTGGCTGAATGACCTATCTGAGAACAATTCTACTGTTACTGTAAGATAATGATACAGTTATCAGACTACCGAAAAAAATGACCTTTTTTTTAAAAAATCATGATTGTTTGGTCTGCTTTGTCCTCTCAATGACTGAAATGTTTGCTGTACTGTTTTGTGTACAGATATGAACGGGGTGAGACAAAAGAGCGGGGGAGGGAAGCCTGCTTTGTGTCAACGGTTGTACAAGGAAGGTTGAGAGCTGCTCACTGAGACCTTCCATGATGAGGAAATCACTAGGAAACAAAACACGCTTCCACATGCCCGGTGTACAACTAAGGCACCTTTATAGTGGTAAAACTGCATCCACCTTAGGGATTGTACTGGTTAGAACATTTTGGTAAAAATTTGTCTCCTAACCAAAATAGTTATAACAGTACTAAAACCGTGTGTTGATCAGGCCTCAACTGAAAATCAGCATGTAGTTTTACTGTGCTATTGTGTGTAGAAGGCAGTGTGTTTGAACAGTTCGCTGATATTAAAATAAAAATTCAGAACAAAACCAAAACTTGAAATTTCCCACAAAATTCTGAGTTTCAACCAGCTCTAGCTGCAACCAGAAGACGGGTGTCGTCGCCACCAGACTACGCTGCAGTGCTTTAAAATAACAAAGAACAATTGTTTTCGCTAGAACTCTTCACCACAATTTGCTGCATGTGGATAAAACTAAAATTACCATTTAAAAAAATCAGTTTTACATAGGATCTGAAAAATATTTCAGAAGTTTCTTCCTATCAGTATAATTGGATTTTAACAAACAAAAAAGGTGCATTCAATAATTGGTGGTGTGTCTCGGTGTTGGTATTAACAACTGCTTGGCAGGTCTCCAAAAACCATCCTAACCTGACCTACCATGTCTCGCACATCTTGCAAGACTGTCACGTGTCCACATAACCAGTGCAACGTCATGCATGGGAGTGTGGAGTTTTTTTGTTTTTTTCTGGATGAGCGAAGATGCCACAATACCCAGGAGCTTAGTAGATGGTGCATTGAGGCTAAAGGCCTGTAAATTCTAATCCCAGCTGTTTTCTTGGCTGCTCTTGATATTTCTCTGCCTTTTTCATCCCTTATTAACACAGGCCTCAAAACCCTGCCTTAGGGGAGGTATAACTATCACTCACCCATTTTATAGCTAAGATAATGGAGAGATTGGTAAGTTCACTTCAACAGAGCCGAGGATAGAACCCAGGCCTCTAATAGCATGGATCTCAGGCTCATCCATTTTGGCACCCTGCCTATAAGGTGAAAAGAGCCAAAATATCTCTGTGTGTAATCCACAGTCAGACAGATTTCAGAGTAGCAGCCGTGTTAGTCAGACAGAGTGGCTCTTTGTTCTTGTCTAGTGACTAGATCGTACAGCGAGCGGTTCAGGGATCTCTAATAGCCTCTGTTCTCATGGGAGTGTCCTTTAAATCAAGTGACAGATGCTCATGTTTTGAGGTTGAGAGCCCAGGACCACTCCCTGCAGATCACGGCCGGCCAAATCAGGCAGGGAACAAACCTGATCCTGGTCTCTCACATTTCAGGTCAGTGTCCTAACTACCCAGTTACAGAATCAGTCTCGCTCTCTCTGGCCCAATGAATATTTAAGGATTTGCACAAAGTGGAATAGCTCCAACAGAGAAAAAACTGCTAACCGTGGGGTTATGAGCTATTCTGGGATGAGATCTCTCTCTCTCCCTCTCCCCACAGGTATTAAGGAAAGTTTGTTGAACATTCTCTAACCAGTTCTACTGAAGACAACCCAAGCAGGAGGGTTGTTGCAATGGCTCTGCTGTCTCTAACCAGCAGAGCTTAGATTCCTCCCAGAGCAAGGAAGAGAACCCAGCCTAACAATCCTGAAACCCAACAGGCTAGTGCTGGGGATTAAACACTATTCCCCGCTAATAAGGATGTTGGTGGCCCCAGAATGAATTGAGATTGGTCAGTTCCAGGCCCCACCTCACAAACTCACCACCATGTGTTGCACTAACTAGTAAATGATCACGTTTAGTCTAATGAGCCGAAGTTAGGAAGCAGGAGTCATGTGCACCGGCTGCCCGGCCATTGTCAAGTGTGTTGCAGGATTCACAGCAGAGGTGAGTTTTCAGGGGGGATTTGAAGGAGGCTATTGTAGAGGAGTAATGGAGTTATGACATGTTCCTCCCTGGCCCATAAGGGACAGCAGGGGAGAAAGCATGAAAATATTATGGACTAATGGGTAATGAAAGCTGGCGTGGTCGGCAGAGTAGAGGCAGAGGTTGACATCTTGATAGTGTACTACAGTTGACAGACAGGGCAAGGCTAAGCCATAAAGGGCTAAAGGGTAAAGATGAGTAACTCGTGTTCGATTCAGTGGAGAAGGGGTGGCTAGGTCACCAGGAACACGTCTCCCCAAAACAGTGCTGCCTGCACTGGCTCCCTATTGACCAGAGTCGAGTTAAACGTGGTTGTGCTGACTCTTTTCAAAGCATTGCACGGTGCTGGCCCCAGCTGAGAGAGAGAGAGAGAGAGAGAGAGAGAGCTCCTGTCCCTCCATGACAGTGACTTGGCCTGGTGGCTTTGTTCCACAAAAAAAACCAATCTGTTGACAAGGAACGAAAAGCTCATCTCTGCAGGAGACTCAGTTGTCTCAGCTGTGGTGCCACAACGGTGGAACTCACTGCCCAATGAAATAAGAATGGAACCCCTGCCCACACACACACACACACTGCCTCAAAACTAAATACAAACCCTACGTCTCTGACTGAGTTTTCCCACAAGAACCAGCTCTCACCAGCATTGTCACTTTATACATGTTCTTTAAAAATAACCTTAGTGATAACCACGCTCTTTCCTGCTGGAGGGGAGATGTCTTGTGGAAGGCACTGGGACACTACGGTGTTGGATGACCTTATAATAATCTGAGTCTTCAGCATAAATTTGACCATCAAAGCCACATTTTGAATGAAATTCCCCAGTGTAAAGGTGTAAGTGGAGAAAAGGAGGGGCCAAGGATGTGTCATAAATATAAAGGGAAGGGTAACCACCTTTCTGTATACAGAACTATAAAATCCCTCCTGGCCAGAGGCAAAACCCTTTCACCTGTAAAGGGTTAAGAAGCTAAAATAACCTCGCTGGCACCTGACCAAAATGACCAATGAGGAGACAAGATACTTTCAAAGCTGGAGGCGGGGGGCGGGGGGGGAAGGGTCTGTCTGTCTGTCTGTGTGATGCTTTTGCCGGGAACTGATCAGGAATGCTCTTCATAACTCCTTAAGTTTGTACATAATCTAGCTAGAAATGTGTTAGATTTCCTTTTGTTAAATGGCTGGTAAAATAAGCTGCGCTGGAAGGAATGGATATTCCTGTTTTTGTGTCTTTTTGTAACTTAAGGTTTTGCCTAGAGGGATTCTCTATGTTTTGAATCTGATTACCCTGTAAGGTATTTACCATCCTGATTTTACAGAGGTGATTCTTTTACTTTTTCTTTAATTAAAATTCTTCTTTAAAGAACCTGATTGCTTTTTCATTGTTCTTAAGATCCAAGGCTTTGGGTCTGTGTTCACCTGTGCAAATTGGTGAGGATTTTTATCAAGCCCTTCCCCAGGAAAGGGGGTATAGGTTTTGGGGGGAAGATGTCTCCAAGTGGGCTCTTTCCCTGGTCTTTGTTTAACACACTTGGTGGTGGCAGCATAGAGGGTTCCAGGACAAGGCAAAGTTTGTACCTTGAGGAAGTTTTTAACCTAAGCTGGTAAGAATAAGCTTATGGGGTCTTTCATGCAGGTCCCCACATCTGTACCCTAGAGTTCAGAGTGGGGAAGGAACCTTGACAGGAGCCCTGTGGGGTGCCAATGAAAGGTGGAGGGGGTTGGGAGGATGCAGCACATGAAATACTGACTAGAGAGGTAGGAGGAGAAGCAGGAGAGAACAGACTCCTGAAAGTTGAGGGAAGAAGAGATTTCAAGAGGAGGAGAGTAGGCAAAGATGTTAAAGGCAGTGGAGAGGTTGAGGAGATGGAGGACCGAATACAGAATCTGAACTCTGGTTAGGGTGAGGTTAATAAAAACTAAGATGGCAGCTTCAGTGGTGAGGAAGCCAGACTGGACAGGATGACAAAAGACAAGGGATTTGGCCTGCTCTCCTTTTACCCACCATCCCATCCTATCTTCTGATCTACCTTGTCCCTAATACCCTTCCACTCCTCATGTTTTTCCCTCTCAAACTCTGGTCCATTTCCTTGGTAACATATGTGTGATTTATTTGCCCCCATGATAAAAAATCCTTCCTGTGACCCCATTTGTCTCTCCTATTATCACCCTGTCTCCCCAAGTCTTCTACAACTGCTGTCTAAGAAAGACCTGATTATTAGAGCTGGGCAGATAATAATAAATATTTCACTCAGTGAATGTTGCCTTTTTCACAAATTATCCAAACAATTTTATTTTTTTTAAATATTAATTTTTCTAAATTATTCATTTTGATTGGACACACAGGTCATAGATATTTTGGTTCTGTAAATCAATTAACATAAATACGAGAACCAGATTTCTAGTATGAATGCTCAGGATTACAAATACAAATTTGGTTTCACAGGAATATTCTGTAATAGTGACTTAAACGTGTTGCTTCAACAACATTCCTGTCTGCAAATTCCCGTTGCTAGAATATTTGGAAAGCACACAATAAAGATGTGTGAACACAGTGGAAATAAATTCACTTTAAAATTCATCAGAATATTCTTGAATTTTAGTTGTTTAATTATTCATCCAGCACTATTTCTTATACAGATGCTGCTTTAAAATTAACTTGCCATTTTACACATTCTGCTGTCAGGAACCAATGAGCTCCATTTCTGGTTCCTCCTAGGGATGTAATTTCACTAAGCGTAACCCCAATTATACAATATTGAATAACAGTTGTCATACTTACAATTTTAAGCAAATACTTATATTTGGTTTTTAGCTTTGTGGGCAAATGAAAGACAGCATTCCTAGTTAAATAAACATGATAATTTCTATTGTATCTCCAGAAATCATACTGAAGTTACTGGCTGACACACAAGAATAAAAGCTCTGGAGACACTCCCATTTGTCTGAGTAGTTAGAACTGGGTTTTAATATTCAGAGAATCAGAGTACCACAAGTTCATAAAATGAATGGATTAATCGTAGTCACACGTATTCGATTTGACTCCATGTACTTAAAATACATATCAAAGTACTAGCTGTAGTGTTGAACTGGGGGGGCTTACAACTAACTGTAACTGCAGAATAACCTGTATGCACTGTATCACACTGTCCAAGAGGCTATTTCAATGTTCAGGGAATAGAATTAAAATCTGCCTTCAGAGAACAACATAGAAAATTTCTCTTCTCTCCTTTTTTTAAGGAAAAACCATCAGGATAAGCCAAAGCATTCGCCTATTTACCTGCTCTGTCAAGCACTGAAGGATCCAAACTGTAAATTAAAGAAACTAGAGTAAGTAACTATTCATTACTTTTTTTAAATCCTCTTCTTACTGCTGCTATCCCAGAAATTCTACAGCAGTACAGCTCTTCACCGTGGTTGGTATAGCGACCACATAGAATTGTGTAACTTTTGAGTATTATGTTTAAATTTGCAGTTAATACATGTGGGTTTGGCTTAGTCAGCCTAGTGCTACAATGACAGTTTACCCAATTACCTTACCAACAGATGAGCCTGAGAGACAGAGGTAAGCAGTGTGGCCAGGGGAAATTTTTGAGATCAGGAAAGACTCAGGAAGTGGAAAAGAGAAGCTGAGGCATTTTAATCTTAGATATTTCTAAGGTGCCTGTCACTACTGCTGGGTGAAATTTACATGGTGAATAGCTGATTTGGCAAATAATGCAGTTTCGGGTCAACTGAAACTGTTCACAAATTCAGGTTGAATCTGATGAATAGTTTTGACTGAATAAAAAGGGGGGAAAAGTTTCCAAAAAAGTCAAAATAGTTAGTTTAGATGTTTTTGAAACAAAATTTCAAAATTTGTGTCAAAATGATGTTTTGTCAGGAAAAACTAGCTCAGTTTAATTTAAAAAAAATAGAGTTAAACAAAGCCAAAAAACCCTGAAAACTAATCATTTTGTTTAGGGTAGCACAAACCATTTCATTTGAGCCCAAACAAATTTTTTTACAGTATTTTCATTTTGGGAGAAAAATTGACTTTACTGTTTCAGGTGAACCCAGATAAAATGTTTCTTTCATATTACTGGGCTCAGGCACTGAACCAAATAATCAATTATTTGCCCAGCCCTACCTGTCACCAGGGTGTCTAAGCCATGAACATATCTATTTATTTAACATTTATGTATCATCATTGGATTTCATTTCTCCCTGATTCACAGGTATGTTTTTTTGGGAGAGGATTGATTTCTTTCTTTCTCTCTCTGCTCCACCCCTCAACTCTCTCCCTGCTTCTTTCTCTCTCCTCTTACCACACCATCTCCATCTCATGCTAGTTGGTCTAGTTATTACTTAGTCCTGCTTTGAGAGCAGGGGACTGGATTAAATGGCCTGTTGAGGTCCCTTCCAGTCCTCCACTTCTGTGATTCTGTGCTGATCCTGGAGTTGTACCTGGCAAAAGCTTTAGCGAAGAGGTGATCTTGCATTTTGCCTTGAACATGGCCAGGCCAGGACTCAGTCTGATCCCTTCTGACAAGGAGATCTACAGCAAGGCTCTAACTGATTAGAATTCTCTGCCCCAATGCCCAAGAGTCTGAACCTGGGCTCCTCTAGTTGGATTGTCCCTGTGCAGCACAGCTGTTCTGTGGGTCCTGGTGGATGAGCGGCTTGAGACTATGTCTGTGCTAGAAAACTTGGACCTTACCATCAGCAGCAAGTCTTCCTAACACACCCGTAACACTGCACAGCCCCATACTCACACACTTACAGCGATGCACAAGAGATCACATCACCGCTGGATTTTAATCAAATGCAGTGACACACTGTCAGCTACCACGTCCCTTCGCACTGGTTCAGCATGAGCACTGGCAGAGCAGCTGCAGTGGGGTAATAAATACTCCCCGTGCAATCCGACAATGCCCCATGACATCTCTGACAGCTCGGCGTACTGGCGCCGTCGTGACAAGCCTCTCACTGAAGCTAGGAGATTTCATAATGTGGATGAATTAGCAAAAGGTGATGCAAAAATATCAACAGAAAATTGTTTCCAGGTTCCAGCTGGCTCTGCTACTTGTACCCCTGCTGCCTGCCAGCCCCAGAGCATGTGAAGGGAGACTGGCTGGTCTTTGCTCTGTCTGGCCCCAAACGTCTCCCCCCAACCCAGGTTAACAATGCCAGCAATACACTGTGACTACATCTGAATTTCAACTTTAAAACAGAAATCTTGGTTTTATTTGGTCCCTTGAGGATTCTTCTGAAAATCATAAAAGGGAAAAGCAGCAGCTCGTGAACATTGCCCTGGTACGTGGGCACGTACATTCACACACATCGCACTGTGTGTTCACTGCCGCAGCAGCAACTTCCATACAGGTGAGATCTGCAAACAAGAACACAAAGCAGGATAATTAACTAATGAATGAACAGCCAGACAAGCGCTACCCTCTGCACTCCCACACCTCCAAGTAATTCCATTTACTGTCCCATGGTTCTCATTGCTCCCATCCTCCCCCCAGGAAGCTGCACATGCCCCAGGGCCTGCACAACAGGAGGTGGGGAAGAACTCTGAAGTCTCTGGGCTGCATGGAGGAGGGGCCCTGAGTGATATTCTCCCTCTGAGCCCAGAGCACGGCCATCTCAAGCTTCCAAAGAGCTACCTGCAAAGGAATGGCTAGTTCAGCTCCAAAACAAACCACAAAACAAGAACTGAAAACATAACAAAACTACTGAACAAATGAATAAAATCCAGCCCCTCATGAGCACAGACACCCACAGCTGCTGGTGCTTTTCAGGATACATTCTGGGCCTGCGGGCCCACAAACAGCATGGCAGAGGGGCAGTGGGAACTGCTGAACCCCCATCACATCATCTGTAAGTGAGAGGATGTTGCCATTCACAACATATGTGTGGATTTTAGGGCAGGACAGAACCATTTAAAGGAGGCAATGCAGCAAACTAAAAATATGAAGTGAGAACATACACTGTAAGCCATAGACGTTATGCTCCTGGTTCAGGGAGCTGTGTTAAGAAGTGTGGGTCAGATGCAAGAAGCCACAGGCCTGCAGCACTTGCAGACCATGCTGTTTGTGGACATGGGGCACCAGAGTGATAATGCTCACTTTGGCCTTTGTAGCTTAAGGAGTGATCTGCTGACAGCTGAAAGGGAAGCCTACACCATCCTGAGAGAGAGCGAGTCGTGACAGTCCAAAATAAAGGTGACAAAGCCATGGACAACCATGGCTAAGGGCTAGGGAATAGAAGTGCAGAAAATAATTAAACGGAACATCATTTTACTGTTTCCAGGCCCCAATGGCCTAAAGTAATTCCATGTTGGGGGGAAAAAAAGGTGGTCTCCGAAAGGGAGAAGGCTTTTGCCAGCTGCCCCAGAGCTGAGAGCCAGACCTGGCCCATAGTGTGAGGCTATGAAGCTTATAGAGCCCTTGTCTCTTCTGAGATGTGGTGGTGTCTGTGTCTCAGCAGCTGGAATCAAGGTCCACAGGAGCATTCTTCTCCCGGAGGTAGAGAGAGCCCCCTTGCTAATGTTATCTATTCTATGGGCTATCAGCAGACGGCTGGTAGGTTCTTGTTCAGGGATGTGGCAAAGAGAGACCTCCCTCTGCCTGGTGCCCTCTGAGACGGGGCTCTCCAGGGAAATTCCAGTCTTTACTAGTGTATGATCAAGAGAGGGTGGGGGGGACTTGAGACTTGGCAAAGTGGAGCCATCCCTGAATCCTGATACCATAGATGGTGGCTTATTGGCTGAGTCCTCAACTGAAAAGATGCAGCAAGAGAGAATAAAAGGCTCCTCCCATCCATAAAACTATAATATACCTTCCAGTGCAGCACCATTGTCATTAATTCCCAGTGAGATTCTACTCCCCCCACCACCCATCTTTCCTTTCCTCACTTATAATAAAGTTTCTTATTAGCAGACGCCCAAGTGTGTCTGCTCAGAGATGGAAAACACTCATATGTGGAATACGGGATCAATGAGAGCTACAGCTGCACGTGGATTGAAATCCACACAAGGTCGTGTGGTCATCAGCATCCATTACTACAGCTCTGTGATTCCCCCCTCCCACCCTGCCACCCCCAAATAAAAGAATCTTTCTAGAAACCCACGGAGGGGACTGTGCAGACAGAAGTTCTCATTTTCCTCTCTGCTTGTCTCCTGCAGGTTTTGTGATTGCCATTTGACAGCTGCTTGCTGTAAGGATCTCTCCTCTCTTCTTGGTAGCAAACAGACCTTGGTCGAGTTGCACCTGGCAGGAAACAGCCTGGGAGAATCAGGAGTGCAGCTGCTGTGTGAGGGACTGAAGCATGCGAACTGCAAACTGCAGACACTGAGGTGAGTATTTACTGGTTTTTTTCTGTAAAGGAGTGTGAGGATGGTGTAAGATGTTGGCTGCGGGTGCATGAAGGGGGTGTCTACGTTGCAAAAAAGACCCACAACAGCGAAGTCTCAGATCCCGGATCAACTGATCCAGGCTCATACTACAGGACTAAAAATAACAGTGTAGATGTTCCTGCTCAGGCTGGAGTCTGGGCTCTAAGATCCACCCCCAGTTCTGGTTCCAGCCCAAGCAGGAACATCTACACTGCTATTTTTAGTTCTGTAGCATGAGCCCTGCAAGCCCAAGTCAGTTAACCCAGGCTCTGGGACTCTCTGCAGTGCAGACACACCCAGAGAGGCTGAATGCTGAGTGTCCCTCCAGCCCCCAGTGTGTCAGTGGCTCCCAACAGTCTGCTAGCCCGTCGTGTTCGGTAAATGGAATTTATAAATAAAGATGGGCACATACTGGAGCAGTAGTTCCAATCCCCCGGAATCTGAAGAATAAGTCGTCATGTATAAATGATTCCTAATGTGTGCCTGGCATTTAAAACTAATGCAGAATCTTAATCACTTTGATAAGAGCCCCGTTTTATCATCGTTGTAATGATTTTTAAAATAATTTTAGACTTATTTTGATTTATAACTAATAAAAGCACAATGACCCTAAATGAGCCTGATGACCCTAAATCTCCCAGTCGTCCCTTATAGACACATTCCCATGCTGGGAGTGGTGTGCGTCTCAGGGGAACTGTGGGAGGGATTCCAGCTCAGAAAGGAAGAATTTTTCCTGTAACTCCTTCATCTGCCAAGGAGGGGGATTTGCCTGTAGCTAACCCCGCTTCAGGGGGTGCAGCATGTTCTTTTGTTTTACCCAGTCAGCTCTGCTGGCCATTACATACAGGTGTATTTTATCATGGCCCCTTTCTGCTCTTCCCTGCATCCTTTAGTGATTCTGCTGCCCCTAAGGTAGGGAAAGAAGAAGGAGACTGAGTTCATGGGAAGGCCCAGCACAGGACACAAGGACAGGGATGTGTCACCCCTTTTTGACTTGAGCATTTAGCCAAAATTTGGGGTCCTGTGTATTGTTTGTTAGACGAAGAAATTTGGTGATGGATCCAGGCATCTTTGATGCAGTCTTGTTTATGAAGACTGCACACGGTCCCCTTTCCTCAAACACAGGAAGACTCAAACACAAGGTAGTTTCTTTGCTGAAAGCTCCCGCCTCTTTCAGCCAGCGCTGAGCTGCTACAAACTCTCTCTGGGCTTTTTCTGAGGGAAACATCCCCAGTGCTTGTTCGGCTGCCTTGTTCTGCCCTTCTGTCTCTCGTTCTGTGGTATTTCTGACAGCTTCCCTGTCGCACACAGACACAATCGACCCACTGCCCTGGGTTATTAGATCGTCACGGAACCCCCCCGGTGCCACAGGGTGAACTCCTGCTCCAGCCTTGCATGTGGCCTGTGTTTTGGGCGGAGGCCGGTAGTGGCTTCAGCTGCCTGTTCCATAAAGTAGCTCAACTGCTCTTTTTACGTTGGTTCTGAATAAAAGGCAGCTATTATTACACCCGACCCTATAAACGAGGCTTCCTGTGGTCTCCCTGCCCCTTGTGCATCTTTTCAGCAGTCCAGCTCAGTGTGTGAACTGTAACATTCACCGTTTTCAGCTCCTGCCTGGCTGAGGTGCGTCTGGCCTGTGAGGTACTCACAGCAGGCGGTGAAACCCATTCTCAGAGGAGAGAAGGCACCAGTTTGTAGAAAGACCTTTGACACACAGCCCCTCTGGGCAATAGAAAAGCATTTAGTCACTTTTGTCACAATAGCCCCTGCAGTAGCTGTCCTAATAATAGATGAGGCTCTCTGGGTTACATCAGGTACCTGTGACATTCCAGCAATAGATGGGCCTAATTTTTCAATAACCAATATGACACTTGATAACCATGTCATAGTCTTGGAGAAGGTGGCCACAGTCTTAAGATCCATTAGGGAGGCAGGACGGACTGTAAACCCTGCAGAGTGTTCGTGAGCATGGTACATAGATGCTCCAGCGTGTAAGGCTGGGGTGTCAAACTCACTTGAAGAGGGCTGAATTCTATGGTTAATTATGGTCCATAGGTCAGACTATAAATACTATATTCTCTCCATGATGCACAATGGAATGCCCCCCTCATGTCAGAGATCAAGGGGAGAATATGGCCTTTATGTAGTAACTAAATGTTTTGTTACTATTTATTGTTTGTTTAGTGCTTTATTATTGCATTCATCGTCAGTGGAAAAATCTGCTCACCTTTAAGCCCGCTGCTTTTCTGCCTTTGGTTTCTCTTCCTTCTCCATCCTCCCCTCTCTGCTTTCTCTTCTGCTGTCTCCTGTGTGTTCTCTGCATTTCCTTCCCTGCAGCAATTTCCAGTTCCCAACCCAGCGGGCTTCACTCCCATCCCCTACTCCCCTCATTCCACCCACTACAGTGATCATTGATTCAGTAGTTGATGTTGGCACTGAAATGTCACTGGCGAGCAATAAAGTTGATAGTGCAGTCAGATTACTGGGGACAGGAGAGTCCCCACTCCTGAGTCATTGTTTCAGGCTCTCTGTAGGCTTAGGCTGGCTCCACTGCATCGGTTACAAACTTGGCTCACATTGGTGATCTCTGCTGCCATGAGGGCCGGAAACTTCCTTATGTCTGTGGGACACTAAAGCAGCTTGTAGGCCAGATCCAGCCTACGTTACTTATGTTTGAAACTTCTGGGGGATCTGAGCCCAGCTTCCTGCCTCCCATGTGTAAACCGGAATGCTAAATACCTGATGGCGCGGGGGATGAGAACTCCCACTGAGATGAATGGAGCAGTTCATACCTCTAGGAGCTATTGTTTCAGGCTGTTTTCATCTCCATGCTGTGTTCTCATTCAGCTGAGAACGTCTCACTGAGATGAATGGGCCACTTCACACCTCTCTGAGCCTACTATGCTGCTGATGGATGTGTAGAGCCCCTTCTTCATACACTAGGCCCACATTTGGGGTTCCTCACAGCCACACCACATAAGAACATAAGAACAGCAATACTGGGTCAGGCCAAAGGTCCATCAAGCCCAGTATCCTGTCTTCCGACAGTGGCCAATGCCAGGTGCTTTAGAGGGAATAAACAGGTCATCAAGTGATCCATCCCCTGTCGCCCATTCCCAGCTTCTGGCAAATAGAAGCTAAGCACTTCCCATGGCCCCTCCAAGCTCACCGAGAAAAAGTTTTGAACGGTTTCACAGCTGCATTTCGGGATTCACCAGCCCACTGAAAATGCAGCCACGCTCTATCCTCACCTTCAGCTTAGCTGAACACACGCTTGTGGAACACAGGCTAATGGACATAACAGGTGCCCAGAGAAGCACCTCAGTGTAAACTTCTCTTTTACCATCTCACTGCTGCCAACACCAAGGGTAAGATTCATTGCTGAGCTTCTAAGAGGCACAGCAAAGATCTCACATTCCAGCGAGAGGGCGGGGCTAAGTGGATTTAAACCACCTTTATGCCTCCCAGATTCAGGGCTGCTCCAGATATTGGAACGGTTCCCTAGTGTAAACTAGAGCAGCTCTCGGATCCCCAGGCTGCTAATGGACAACTCTGCAGCTTGCAACAGATGAGAATCCCAATAGCTGGCAAAGCAGAGTAATTGTTCTAAAGGAAAAGTGACTTTGATTCTGGAGTAGTGTGTCCATACAGGGAGCTATTCTGGTCAATGTCCTTGTATAGACAAGCCCTCAGTATCTAGTGTGACAGGGTCGGGCCAGATGGCTATAGGAGAGTAATAGAAGGCAGGTATATTAGCCCCAGGCTAAGTAGGTCCCTTTTCCCTGGGTAAGGTAACAGGGAAGGTTCCAGAACAATCAGGAACCTTCTGGAGACAATTAAGACAGGCTGATTAGAACACCTGCAGCCAATCAAGAAGCTGCTAGAATCAATTAAGGCAGGCTAATCAGGGCACCTGGGTTTTAAAAAGACGCTTACTTCAGTTTGTGGTGTGCGTGTGAGGAGCTGGGAGCAAGAGGCACTAGGAGCTGAGAGTGAGAACGCGGAGTGTTGGAGGACTGAGGTGTACAAGCATTACCAGACACCACGAAGAAGGTGCTATAGTGAGGATAAAGAAGGTGTTGGGAGGGAGAAGGCCATGGGGAAGTAGCCCAGGGAGTTGTAGCTGTCGCACAGCTGTTCCAGGAGGCACTCTAGTCAGCTGCATTCCACAGGGCCCTGGGCTGGAACCCAGAGTAGAGGGCGGGCCCGGGTTCCCCCCAAATCCTCCCAACTCCTGGCCAGACACAGGAGGAGTCGACCTGGACTGTGGATTCAGAAAAATGGCCAAGCTCAGGGCTGCCGTGAAGCTCCAAGGCGAGCAAATCCGCCAATAAGCACAAGACCCACCAAGGTAGAGCAGGAACTTTGTCACACTAGCCATCATGTTTAAGGCCTGATCTACACTTAAAATTTAGGTCAACATAGCTACGTGGCTCAGAGGTGTGGAAAAGTCAATTAAATTAAAAATTCAACCCCTGGTGTAAATGCAGCTAGATTGATACAAGAGGACAATATATCTTCAGTTTGTCTATTTTGGTCATATTCTCCTTGATCTGGGTGATATTTCTTTCTAAAGCACTGAGACTTTTAGTCTACAAGAAAGAGAAACTCTAATTTACAACTGGCTTCCTATATAATTCCCTTCTTCTTCATTTTTCACACCAGTCTCTATGCATTTGTTTATTGATATGTTGCAAATCCTTAGATTAAGGGTCATGGGGACTATGGTAAATTCTTCCCATGCTGGAATTTCTATTGAGAAGAGAGGACCGGATAGACAGACATGCTCATTCTCTAATCTGTGCATCTATCTCTTTCAGATTGAAGGCTTGTAAACTCTCAGCTGCTTGTTGTGGGGAGCTCTCTTCTGCTCTCAGCAACAACCAGTTGCTGACAGATCTGGACCTGAGTGATAATCAACTGGGAGCCATGGGAATGCAGCTGCCGTGTGAAGGACTGAAACAGCCAAACTGCAAACTGCAGAGATTAGTGTAAGTATTGACCAGTTTCCTTTATGTACAGACCTTGGCAGGAGGTGTGATGGGGTACGATCAACTTCCTGCAGGTACATGGTGAGGTTAAAAGCTGAGTCTCTCCTATTAATGCCTCAGTTGGGGATACTTTCTCCCCACCCCCAAGCATGTGAGAGCAAGAAGGAGCCACTACCCATAAGGACCCTTTCAGTGAAGGAAAATCACCACCTGCAATCCAGGACAGCTCTGATCCCTCTGTTAACAATTTCTCCTCATGTCCAGTCACCCCCGCATCCACTTCTCATCCCTCTCCCCTGGTCTGTAGGATAGGTGGTGGGAGGGACAGGAACAGTCTCTATCCCTGAAGCCGAATGACATGCCCTCCTAGAGCACCGTCTAGCTGAGGAGCTCAAAGCACTTACAGAGCTGAGGGAATTCACCTCCCACCCCATCGAGCCAACTGGACACAAAATGTAAGATTCATTTAAGTCAGTTCCTGATGCCTTTATCCCCTCCTGCTCCTCCCTCTGCTCCTGACCGTACCCCACCATCCAGGCTTGTGACCTCCCTGTTGATTTTTACTTCCTCAAGTCCCCCACTTACACCCAGGCTGTCATTGAATCTTCTGTGTTCTCCATCCCATGTCCTCCCGTCATCGTTCAGCCTGATGAAAGCAGTTTTTGCTGCATACAACATCCCGATACTAAGGTGCTCCCCCACCCCATCTCCAAGTTTTACTGTTGACTCCAACAAGAACAGGGTTTGTCCCCATTCTGCAAATCCTGACAGTAAAAAGCTTCAAAAATCCTCTCGCCTGTGGACAGGAGGAGGTTCTCCAGCAGCGTTGGCAGTGCCATGTCTGTTCTGTGTCTAGGCCTAAAACCCAGCTGGATATTGCCAATGGACAGATGAAGTTGGATGCATCTGTTCAGTAGCTGCTTGACTAGATTGCTCAGAAACAGGAGACCTGATGATACCGGGCATTCGCTTGTGAAGCTGGTTGCATCAAGCCATGGATTCTTAAGTCCTGGCCAGGGTACTGCATGCTCCAGTTTGGGGGAGCAGATTTCTATCCTCAAAAGCAGACAATGACAGTATTTGTTAGTAGGGGTTCTAGATGCTCTTGCTCAGAGCCGTTCCTAGGGTACGGCGAATCAGGGCGACCGCTCTGGGCCCCGCGCATTGGGGGGCCCTGCGGGCCTGAGCAATTGGCCAGCGCGGTCGCTCCCAGAAGTGGCAGGTCGGTCCCAGAAGTGATGGATTCATCACATCCACCCCGGGCCCCGCACCCCCCTAGGGACGGCCCTGCTCTTGCTGTCCTGCACTAGCCACAGAGATCAAGGATCGGAGTCATAGGCAGAGGCTCAGATTTCCTCTAGCATGTCTAGAATTCCTGTTTTGTAAATGAACAGAATTCTGAGGAGCGTGTTGTGTTATCCCTGATGGCCACAGAGGCCATCTTGGATGTGGAAGATCTTCTCTGTGAAGTGGGTACAGTTCCTCACGCTGAGTGGTGCTGGGCTCTGGAGCTAGGAGACATCTAGGTTAGCAATGTTATTGACAATCCAGAATAGTTCTGTGGGGTGTGACTTAGGGCTTGTCTACACAGCCCTGCAGTTCAGACTACAGGGGTGTTAAGTGCAGCATGCACCAAAGTGCTGTGTTGTAACTCCCCCATATAGACATATAGGTGCAAACAAAAAGGTACCTAGTGCACGCTAATGTAGTCCTGTTTGAAGAGGACTATGTTAACACAAGCTAGGTACCTCTTAGTTCACACTAGGACCATCCACGTTGGGTAGCTGCATGCTCCAGAATGCTGTGCTGTTGCAATTCACACCCCATAGTCCAACTGCATCGATGTAGCCTTGGTGGTTGCTATGGAAGAGGAGAAGGAGGATCTCTTGGTCTCCTCCATGGCGAAGGAGCAGGCAAAGAAGAATTCGTTGTTAAGACACCTGTTTCTTCTTGAGTGTTCTCAACACTGACAGTTGGTTTTCTTGCCTCCTTGCATCATCTGTCACAGGAAGAAGAAACCACAAAGCTCTCTGAGGGCCATACGGGAAGGAAGTGCTTTAGAACCAAAGTATTCATGGCTGTGGTCAGTCAGTGACTGTGATGTCTCACTGGTTCTTCTAGTCCTTGGCTGCTGGGCTAGGGCATCAGTGCTTTGTGGATCTAACTGGCTCAATGAGCTCTCTAGGATGGACCATGACGTTAAGACCTTCTTGCCTGGAAATTAATTAACTAAGAGGCAGCAGATTTAAAACAAACACAAGGAAGTATTTTTTCACACAACGCACAATCAACTTGTGGAACTCCTTGCCAGAGGATGTTGTGAAGACCAAGACTATAACAGAGTTAAAAAAAGAACTAGATAAATTCATGAAGGTTAGGTCCATCAATGGCTATTAGCCAGGATGGGCAGGGATGGTGTCCCTCGCCTCTGTTGGCCAGAAGCTGGGAATGGGCGACAGGGGATGGAGCACTTGATGATTACCTGTTCTGTTCATTCCCACTGGGGCACCTGTCACAAGACAGGATACTGGGCTAGATGGACCTTTGCTCTGACCCAGTATGGCCGTTCTTATGTTCTTTCTCTTTTGGAGGTGGTAATCTGACTGGCATCAGGGAGTGATCCACGTTCATTATAAAGATCAGGATGTGACCAACTGTGTCTGTGTTTAGGAGACTGCCTGTGAGAATCCAAAGGTGAACAGGGCAAATAGAAAGTTTTGTGCATTGGATCAGATGCATTGTCAGTGTGAATCGTTAAGCCTCCAAGAATGATGAGCCTCAGGAATTGCATCACCATGTGTCATAAATATAAAGGGAAGGGTAAACACCTTTAAAATCCCTCCTGGCCAGAGGAAAAACCCTTTTACCTGTAAAGAGTTAAGAAGCTAGGATAACCTCGCTGGCACCTGACCAAAATGACCAATAAGGAGACAAGATACTTTCAAAAGCTGAGGGGAGGGAGAAACAAAGCCTCTCTCTATGTCTGTGTAATGCTTTTGCCGGGGACAGAACAGGAATGGAGTCTTAGAATTTAGTAAGTAATCTAGTTAGGTATGTGTTAGATTATGATTTCTTTAAATGGCTGAGAAAATAAGCTGTGGCTGAATGGAATGGATATTCCTGTTTTTGTGTCTTTTTGTAACTTAAGGTTTTGCCTAGAGGGATTCTCTATGTTTTGAATCTAATTACCCTGTAAGGTATTTACCATCCTGATTTTACAAAGGTGATTCTTTTTACTTTTTCTTCTATTAAAATTCTTCTTGTAAGAAACTGAATGCTTTTTTCATTGTTCTTAAGATCCAAGGGTTTGGGTCTGTGTTCACCTATGCAAATTGGTGAGGATTTTTATCAAACCTTCCCCAAGAAGGGGGGTGCAAGGTTTTGGTGAGGATTTTGGGGGGAAAGATGTTTCCAAACGGCTCTTTCCCAATAATAAACACCGGTTAGACATTTGGTGGTGGCAGCGAAAGTCCAAGGGCAAAAGGTAAAATAGTTTGTACCTTGGGGAAGTTTTAACCTAAGCTGGTAAAAGTAAGCTTAGGAGGTTTTCATGCAGGTCCCCACATCTGTACTCTAGAGTTCAGAGTGGGGAAGGAACCTTGACACCATGTCAGCCAGTGTCTCTGTCAGCTCCTCCAGAAAACTTTCTGTAGTAATAGATCTGTGCTATTGGGATGTCTTATTGGTCTCGTCATTGGTCTCTCAGATTAAGTAGATGCACTCAGAGGATTTTGTTACAAAGGAGCTTCTTTTGCATTTGAAACTGGATGGCAATAAAATTGGCTCTCTGCCAGTGGAACTGCCTGGTCTGGGTCTGTAGGGCACTGTGTCACCTGGAAGGATGAAATGATCCAGCTCCCAGCCTGCAGTGTCATCTAGCCAGGCTCTGGTGATGCAGACCAGGTCAGGGATCTAATCGAAGCTGTTAAAGGGCTTTTCAGCCCCTAACCTTGCTTTGTTCAACACAAGCTTTGATCCTGAGGTGTGCTTGTGTCTGTAGTAATTTTGTGTGCCGTGGCTGAAACTCACTTGCACTGGTTTGGTGGCTGGTGCCTAGAGTAATGCTTTCCAGAGGCTGGCTTGTATTTCTTGTGTGTCTTCCATGTAAATCTTGGATTGGAGTGGAAAAGTCTCATATCCATGAGACACTCCCACAGTCTTTTGCCCACACGAAGGCTACGTCTGCACTCGGAGCTGGGGGTGTGATTCCCAGAGTGACTAGACATACTCACACTAGCTCTCATCGACCCAGAGTGCTAAATTTAGTGATGTAGCTACGGCAGCGCGAGCAGCGGCATAGGCTAGCTGTTCCAAGTATGTATCCATGAGGTCTGGGGGGTGGCAGGAGTTCGCCTCCCCACAGCTCTTCATGGATTCGCATTTTTGCTTGGGTAGCACCAGGCCTTGGGTAGACAGCTTCCTGAAATTTCCCGGACACAGTTCCTCAGATCAGATACCGTGGTTGGACCCCTCATCACTGCCCCTACTGTCTATCCATTGATAAGTAGCTCTCTGCCCTAGAAGCCTTAGGCTTTGTCTGCAGTTAGAGCTGGGGGGGATGTGATTCCCAGCTCACGTACGGACATTCATGCTACTGCTGATCTGAGCTAGTGCATTAAAAATAGTAGCGTAGCCGTGGTAGCATGGACAGCGGTGAGCAGCGGCATGAACTAGCCACCGCACCCAGGCATTTTTGAAAAGTTAGGTGCAATTTCCTGTATTTTAGAAGCTTTTCATATGTTTCAAAGTCAGAATGCTGTGCAATAATTCAATAATCAATAATAATAATAATTAATAATAAATAAATCAATAATTCAAGCACAGCTGGTGTTCATCTGGACTTCCGTGCTAGGATAACTTGTGAATGCATCAGGTAATGTACTGCGAAAACAGATGTGCATCAAAACCACAGGAATCCAAAATATATATGGTTATTTCAGGTAGATGCAAGCTTAAGTAGTCTAAAACCCAGCACCAACACGGGGGAAAAACCTGTGGAGGGAGTGCTAGCAATTCTATAATTAAGTTTGCATTCAGATTTGCAATTAAAGGAGGACTGAAAACCCATTATTTTACAGTAAAGATTTTGAGGTAAACAAAAATCAGGTTATTCCCTCCTCTAATCTCTGGACAAATGGATTTCCATGCCCACCTGCCATTCCTAACCAGGCTACAGAGACCCCATTGTCCTATGGAGTCATGTTGTCTGATATATAATATTGTTGCCATCTCATGATTTTATCACAAATTTTTATATTTGATGGTTTTTCTTAAAGTCACAGCTCCTGGAGTCATGTGAATAAGTGAGCCCCTCACTTTTTAAAAATGAAAGCTAAGTTTCTAGCCCTTGTGGTTACAGAGAGAGCCTGAAAACACAAACCCTAAAGTCTCAAAAACCAGAAGACAAAGAAAAAGAACCCAAAATGTATTTGTAAAAAAATCCCCTGAATTCTAAGCCGATATTGTGATTTTTTTGGAGCCTGACTCATGATTTTGGAAGTTTTGGGGTTGGCCACATGCCATGAGCGTATTTTATTGCAATGTTTTGGCATCAAACTTGATATAAAATAATGTAACAGAGTGTTATTTACTATTTTTAGTTTTTCTCTGCTTGAATGTTTTCTTCTCTCCTTTTCTCTCTGACTCTTTTTTCCTCATTATTTTGTAGTGTCTGTTTTTACCCTCCAATTAACTTCTCTCTTCTGATATTTTCCACCCTCTAAACTTCTCCATCCATCTTCCCCATTTTCCTCCTCCTAACCCTTTCCTAGAGCCTTCCTTGAAACTTCTCTCTCTCTCTCTCTCTCTGTATAGTGCAAGCGGTGGAACTAATGCAGGAAGTCACACCCAAACCTGGATCTGGGTTCTCATTGGTCAAGGCATGCGTCTTGGGACAGAGTCTAGGGCTGGACTTCTGGCTCATTCCTGATGCTGATTGGTCAGGGAAAGGAGACGGTGGGCAGGGCCACCTGTCAGAACGGCTGTGATGAGCCTCATTCACTCTCTGATGGATCTGTCCTGCATTTGTCTCTCCTGCAGGTTGAGATGTTGCGGTCTCACAGGCTCTTGCTGTGGGGATCTCGCCACTCTTCTCAGCACCAGCCAGAGCCTGACAGAGCTGGACCTCAGTTATAATTTTTCTCTGGGAGATGTTGGAGTTCAGCTGCTGTGTGAGGGACTGAAACATCCAAACTGCAAATTACAGATACTGGGGTAAGTAATATTTGGTCTCCTCTGTGTATTTTCAGGTGACCTCTATGTAAAGCGCTTCACAGGGGCTGTAGCTTGTGTCTGGTGTCTGCCCCCTGTAGGTATATGGAAAAGATGAGAGTTAAATGTCTCTCCAGCACCGTTGTCAATGGCTTACAACACGCACCCAGCCTGCCCTGTTTGGAAAATGGAAATATTAAGCAAAGGTGGGCCCACAGCAGACGGCTGGTAACACCGTCCCGATCTTGGGAAAATAAATATTTTAATGTTTTAAAACCAATTCTTTAATATTTGGCTTTTTTTAAAAAAAGAGCACTCTCTTACCCTTCCACTAACAGCCCATTTTAAAGATAACTTTAATGACTTTGACACCTTTACATATTAACTTTAATACTTGTGACACTTTTCTGCCCAGATTTTGAAGCCTTCAACATTGAATGCTGAGCTCTCTTGAAAATCTTCCCTAAAAGCACCAGCAAAGTGAATGTCAGAATTAGACTTCTTTTACTGCAGCTGCTGCCCATCATTGGCGGTTTGGGGTTAGAGCCACCAACCCCTAATTCAGGGACCCTCATTCTCTCCCCAGAACATCAGACCCATGTCAGGACCCATGTTGAGCTGCTTCTGTCCCCATCTCTCCCCACCAGCCCCCAAGCAGGACCTCACAGCTCTGCCTGTCAGTATGTAGGTGGAGAGGACTCGTCTCAGGGCTCTTGGTTTTTTTCTCCTTTTATTCCCACCATCATGGATGATTTGCCTCTCCTCCCCCACAGCCCTGCAGAGAGTGATGGTGGCTCCTCTCCCTGGTGGCAACTGCCTCGACTCTCCCTCACAGAGGAGAGTGAGGAACGACTCAGTAACTCACTGATAGTGATGGGGGGGGGCAGGGAAGATACACAGCTGAAGGGTGAGTCTGCTTCACGGCTGTGTTGCTCTGTCAGATCTACTGGCCCATGGAATAGTCTCCACCTGGAAGGGGTGGAGGCTCCATGACTTGGGACATCGTCACAGTAGACTAGACAACTCATGGGGAAATACTCATGTAGGGAGCGGGGAACAAGGTGAAATAATGGCCTTGTGAACCTGGTGCAGTGCCCACCCCCCACCAGCTTTGGATCTAATGTGCTGCAGAGAAGGGATCTCTGGAGACTGTGTTAGTGACAGATCACTCCTACCTCACCACCCACCCCACTCTGATTGACAACTGTCTCAAACAGAGGCAGCTTGTGTCACTCACTGGCCTGGGGTATCTGCACTCAGCTGCTTTGATGCTGTCATGGCAGGACAGTGAGCGTCTGCCTTGGAAAAGGAGAAAGCCTAAACCCCTGGTCAGGAGGAAGAGGGACGTGGTCGCTGCCCAGACAGAGGTGACAGCTACAGGACAGTAGCTGAGAACTTGTGGTGTTTGCCCTGGATGTAAAGGCAGCTTTTCTTCTTCTCCTGGGATGTAGGGAGCTTGCAAAAGTTGACAGCTTCCTTGCCAAGAGCCGAACTGACCTGCTTTCAGGTTTTAATGTTGCCTTGGTCAAGAGGGTTCTAGAATAGGTGACCCCCTCCCAGAACTGCCGCCAGGTACATCTCCCAGCTGTTGTCGCACTAGGCACAGTGCGTGACCTGGCAGACACACGAACCCAACAACAGTGGCAAAAAGTATGGAGAAGTCAGCTCCAGCCTCTCTGCTTGGAGAGGCTGCAGGACCCTAGGTTTCCCGGGTTCTCGGATCAACAGCCAGCTCTCCTGGTCTGCCCAGGTCCCTAGCTAGTCTCCTCTCCAGACGTCTGGGAAGCCAGGCAGCCCTGGAGCCAGGCGGGCAGCTAGGGAATCATTTTGGTTCTCCCAAAATAGGAATTTTTCTGGAAGTTCTTTCCCACAAAATAATTTGAATTTTTGTCCCAATTTGGTGCAGAACATTTTCAAAAATGGAAATTTTTTTGTGGGAAGGGATTTCCATTTTTAGGCAATTTCTCATCCAGGTCCAGACGGCCTGTGGGGAGGGAGGAAGGAGAAGCAGGAGAAGCAAGGGTGCTGCTGCCAAAATCAAAGGGTGTGCGGCCCAGCTCCCTCCACACAGGGCAGAGCTGCTCGGAGAAGGAGTTTGCTGTGGCAGTTTGGGGGCTTACACTGAGGGATGACTGGGAGCAGAAGAGCCTCTGTCAAAGCTTCAGAGCTCCAAGGAGCCACGTCTTGGCAGGCAGAGCAGAGGCAGCAGTTGACAGGTAGGAACCAAAAACACAGGCCCCTTTGTGCGGGAGTTAGACAGGGTGGAAATGGACCTGCTGGAACCCCATACACACCATTAACCCCACTTCAAATATCCCTGCTCCCCCTTTCCTCGCCCCTCCCCCCCCAACCTTCCTATATTTGTGGTATTAAACTGGGATACTCCATAAACTAAATCTTTATTTAGAAAGGATTATGGCTGGGTGAGTGGGACACCCACTCAACACAAATCCTTAAAAGCAAGGAAATGACAACTTCTGGGACACCTGTTCATTATACCCCAGTGTCCCACTCAGCACATATCCACTGACAGCAACACGGCACATCACCACAGGGAGCTGCCTGCTATCTGAACGTCAAATAGCATCCAGCCTTCTACTGCTGTATGGTCAATAGCTGTGTGACCCACTGGAAACCCCCTCTCTGCAGGCTGGTCCATGCATAGGATAAATAGTTACTATTTCATCTCAGGTGGCAGCAATCTGTTCTGTGTACTTGAAAGTCTCTGATCCAAACCTGGCTGCCGCCCCGTGCAAGGGTCCTTTGGGTGCCACTGGACTGAGTTCTTGTTTTTTTTCTAGTTTTCTTCATAAACAACTAGTTTATTTAATTCACACAGGGAAGAAACAGCCTTAAAAGCAGACGGTTAGTTAAAAATCGTTAATCTGCTCAGTCACGGTGCCATGTAAAGCAAGACCCCGGTGTTCCGCATTCCAGTCATTGTCACACATTTCTATTGCGTCTGTCACTCACTGGCAGGGTGAGGGCTGAGAGGTTTGAGGATTCCCATTGTGCTAGAGAGAGGCTGTAACGGGGGGAAGGTACTGTATCCTCACCAATGTGGGGGGTGAGAATGATCAGGCAGTTTGTCTTCTGGGATTAAGGGTGTCTCTTCTTACAAGGGGCAGGTAATGAATATTCGTGGCCCTGGGGAACGTTTCGGGGCTGGAGAGTTTATTCTGGCTCCATCTGCTTAAACTAGAAGGGATCCAGAGTGCTAGCAATGAAAACGTTTGAACTATTTTCCAGCCATGACCTTACACCTCCCAACCCACTAAAATTATCCTCACAACCCGCCCCCTCCCCTCACTTCAACTGAACAGTCACTTGTGGAGTGCTGGGTAACCAACATAACGGGCCAGACTGTGCTCTCAGCTGCTCTGTATTTGCAAGCCTGCCTTTATTGACTGCAATGGATTTGCTCCAGAGTTACACAAACATAAATGAGAGCTAAACCCTGCCTGACAGATGTGCATGGAAGAAATCTATACTAATGACCTTTCGTGTTTTTATTCCCCCCGGCCTCTTCCCACAGCGCTGTCGTCTCTCCCTGCACTCCAAGAATAATAGATCTTTCTAGACTCAAACGGACATCTGTGAGGGGAACACAGTGCACGGGTCAGAAATGAGTAGTTTTCCATTCTCTCTTCATTTCATGCAGGATGGAGCAGTGCAGACTCTCAGCTGCATGTTGTGGGTTTCTCTCCTCTGCTCTCGGCACCAGCCAGGCCCTGGCAGAACTGAACCTTTGGGGGACGAAGCTGGGAGATTCAGGACTGCAGCTGCTGTGTGAAGGACTGAGACATCCCAACTGCAAACTGCAGAAAATACTGTAAGTATCGGCTGGTCTCCTCCAGTCTGTACCTGCTAGCATGGTAGCTCTGGCTGCTGTGTTTACAGAACTGTAATGCTTGCACTCCCACCAGCCCCAGGCCCTGCACCTTCCACTCCATAGAAATGTGAGGTTGGAAGGGACCTCAAGAGGTCATCGAGTTCATCCCTCAGTGCAGAGGCAGAATTAAGTAAACTTAACTCATCCCTGACAGGTGTTTGTCTCACCTGTTCTTAAAAACCTCCAAGGACGTGGATTCCACAGTCTCCCTAGGTAACTTGTTCCAGGGCTTTACTATCCTTATAGTTAGAAAGTGTTTCCTAATATCCAACCTAAATCTCCCTTGCTGCTGATTAAGCTGATTACTTCTTGTCCTACCCTTGGTGGACATGGAGAACAATGGATCACCATTCTCTTTATAACAACCTTTCACATATTGAAGACTGTTATCATGTTGCCCCTCAGCCTTCTCTTCTGTAGACTAAACATGCCCAATTCTTTCAACCTTTTCTTGTGGAGCTTGTTTTCTAAACCTTTTTTCACTTTTGTGGCTCTCATCTGGACTCTCTAATTTGTCAACTTCTTTCTTGAACTGTGATGCCCCAAACTGGACACAGTACTCCTGCTGAGGCCTCACCGGTGATGAGTAAAGTGGGACAATCACCTTACTTACGACTCTCCTGCTAATACACCCTACACTGATATTAGCCTTTTTTTCAATATTGAACAGTACTGGACCCAGGACAGACCCCTTCGGGACCCCATGTGATATATCCTCCCAGAGGTAGTTTCAGGCCAAACTTGCAGGGCCAGTAAAGCTCTGAAGACTCAGCTACAACAGCAAATGTCTTACTGAGAGTCGGGAAGAGGCAGCATGAGCAGCAGGTGTCCAGGGTGGTACCATGGTCCTAGCACTGTGCGGCAGCAAGACTGGTAATCAGGAAGGATATTTCAGCAGAAACAAATCTCAGTCAGCAAAGAAAACCACTTAAACACATCAAACCATAAACCACCCCAGCCTGAGGCTCGCTCAGCCTGGATTTGCGGCCATCTCAACCCACAGCCGTTCTGCGCCCAGCAGCTGTTTTGATAGCCCTTTCCCTGAGCACCTGTGCAAGGACAGATGGAAGGACGCCAGAATTAACCCCTCAGTCACTGAGGGTCTGGGATGTCCCTAGCCCCCAAGTCTTTGGCTAGTGGCACATGTGGCAAGAGCCATCCTTCCCTCCCTCCAGAATGGAAATGAAACCTTCTCCAGACAGACACCGACCTCAGCGAGGGAACCTCACCCAACAGGGAGGACACAAGTGATCAGGTCCCTCTCTGTGTGTTTGTCTCTTGTAGGCTGGGGAGTTGCAGCCTCACAGCCGCTTGCTGTGGGGATCTCTCCACTATTCTCAGCACCAGCCAGAGCCTGACAGTGCTGGAACTGGCGGATAACAAACTGGGAGATTCAGGCGCGCAGCTGCTGTGTGAGGGACTGAAACATCCAGACTGCAAACTGCAGAAATTAATGTAAGTAACAGATGGTTTCCTGCAGTCTGTGCTAATTAACATTGTACTACAGTGACCTGAGCTTTTTCTTCCGGGACATCCGTATGCCTGACAGCGGTGGGAGACTGTTTTCCATCCTGTGAAAACTCAATATTTCCCCCTGTTCTGCATTGTGATGAAAAAAACACCTTCTTAGAGAGAGAGAGGAGCTAGACTAGCCAATCCCCCACTGGTTAGGGCTCTCACTGAGGTGTGGGGGGCACAGGGGCAAAGCCACTGCTCTGCCTGATTTGTGAAGAGACGAAGCTGGGCCTCCCACAAGCCAGATGAATGCCCCAACCACGGAGCTACTGGCTATTCTAGCCTTGCTCTCGCTGTAGTTTTGCCCAGAAAGTCCAGCCTGGCTCGGAAAGACCTTCCCGACAGAACTTTCATCAACACTGAGACATGCCCATAAAAAGTTTGTGACCAATCTGCATTTTCTGATGGAAAAACTATTCCACTGAAAAAATCCCAACTGGTTCGTCTAATGACCTCCCAAAAACACCTACTCTCCTCCCACGTACAGCTGAGAGACCTCACTGCACTGTAGATTTGTCGTATTTTACTAGATAGAAGTTGGGTCACACAGAGCCTCTTCATGCCCCATAGATATTTTCTGTAGATCCTCTGTTTATTTTACTCGCTAAGGTTTGGTCGTCACTAGAAAGTTAGATCGACTCAGCTATGTCATGCAGGGGTGTGAAAAATTCACACACACCCCGAGAGACTTAGTTAAACCGACCTAAGCCCCAGTGTAGACAGCACTAGGTCACTTACTGAGCATGGCATCCTGCTGGGAGCACATGGCTCCAGGATCTGCACAGGCTGCCCATTGGTCTCTGGGTGGAGTTTAAGAGGCTGATTCTGATCTGTAAAGCCCTAAATGATCTGGGACTGGCCTACCTGAGGGATTGTGTCTGTCACTAGACCAGACTGCCCCAACTGCAGTCAGCATGGGAGCCTGAGCTGAGCCCCCGTTTGTTATAAAAGAGAAGGAATGGCTGGCCTCTGTGAGGGCTCTGGGACTTGCCCTTCCCTCCAGTCCAAAATACCCCACATTTAGGGACCTTCTGGGCATGCTGCAAAGAGCTTCTGTTTGATCGGGGTTTTAGAGAGGGTTGAGGAGTGGGAAGGTGCTTTCTGTAGCTGTATGGATGAGTTCCTATTAGAATAATTAATTTAATGCTACTGGGGTTTTGGTTGTAGCACTAATTGTGTGTTAGAGGTCTAGAGCAGGGGTGGGCAAACTTTTTGGCCCAAGGGCCACATTTGAGAATAGAAATTGTCTGGCAAGCCGTGAATGCTCTCAAAATTGGGGTTGGGGTGCAGAAGGTACCACCCCTACAGCTCCCATGGGAGCGCCAGAGGGGGCCATTGGAGTGCGCAGCAGCCAGAGCGGGGCCATGCCGCGGCTTCCGGGAGCAGCATGGAGCAGCCCCCGACTCTTTTCCCCAGAGCACCGGAGCAGGACAACCCCAGACCCCACTCCCCAGTGGGAGCTTGAGGGCCGGCTTAAAATGGCCCGTGGGCCGTAGTTTGCTCACCCCTGGTCTAGAGCCTCCTATAGGGGGTGTTTTTGTAATCTGAATCAAAATGAAGTGATTTCTGTATTGCTTCTAAATTAAGAATCACTTTAGAGTTACATATAAGTATCAAGGAGGGGAAATGCAGAGGATGGGGCATAAACAAGTCATCATTTTGCTCTCTGTATATCTTCATATCCTACAGACTGGGGTATTGTGATCTCACAGTTGCTTGCTGCGGGGATCTGTCCTCTGTTCTCAGCACCAGCCAGACCCTGACAGAGCTCGGCGTAAAGTGGAACAACCTAGGAGATTCAGGAGTGCAGCTGCTGTGTGAAGGATTAAAACATACAAACTGCAAATTACAGAAACTGCAGTAAGTACCAGCTGGTTCCCTTTAGTCTGTGCCTGTTAACACGGTGGTGTTGTGAGTTACACGCTATTTATCAAAAACAACAAGGAGTCCGGTGGTACCTTAAAGACTAACAGATTTATTTGGGCATATGCTTTTGTGGGTAAAAAAACCACTTCTTCAGATGCATGGAGTGAGACTTATAGATGCAGGGATTATTATACTGACACATGAAGAGAAGGGAGTTACCTCACAAGTGGAGAACCTTCTGAATTTATGAATAATCCCCAAGCCTCCTCTCAGAGCACTATGGTTTATCTGTACATGTCTAGAATCAAGACTGCTGATGGCAGTGAATGGGGCAAAAATAAGCAGTCACAAATCTTTGTATATCTCTGGCTCCTGCAGACTGAGTGGTTGCCATTTCACAGCTGCTTGTTGTGGGGATCTTGCCTCTGCTCTCAGCACCAACCAGACGCTGACAGAGCTGATCCTGGGAGAGAAAACAATGGACAACTCAGGTGTGAAACAGTTGTGTGAAGGACTGAAACACCCAAACTGCAAACTGCAGAAACTGGGGTAAGTTACAAGTGGGCTCCTTTCGCGGGTGTTCCTTTCACATGGGGCCAGGATTTCTAAAGTGCTCAGCATGCAGTAGCATGTGACTTTTATGGTCAGATTTTCAGAAGAGCTCAGCACCCTGGGTAAATGGGACTTCAGTCCCCTTGAACATCCAGCCCCAATTGTGGGTGCTGAGTTCCTTGGAAAATCTGGCACATAGTGGTGTGATTTAAGCTCTTTCTCCTGGGGTCACATTGTTATTTTCCATGCACCCAAGAACTGGCACCTAGTCTCCTCCCACAGAGAAAGGAAGAGAGATCCTCTGCTGTGATAATAGTAGAGCTGGGAGAATTTTTTTACTCAAATAGTAAATTTGCAGAAAAATGCAATTTCAGGATGAAAATATTTGCAAATGGAGGTTGCATTTGGTGAATAGTTTTGGAAGAATAAAAAGCTGATTTTTTGTAAACAAAAGATTTGACTTGTCACTTTGAAACAATCTTTTATTTAGAAATTTAGCTAATTTGATTAATTGGTTTTTTGAGGGTAAAAAAACACTTAAAAAGAAACTAAACAAAAGAAAAAAAAAAGATAAAGACCCGCATTTTTTTTCAGATCAAATAAATTTTCATTTGGCACCAAAAAAAAAAAATGTTTGTTTGATTCCTTTCAAGAAAAAAAAGGAAAAGTTCGGTTTTGGTTCAAAATGGACCTCCTCCCCCTCCCTCAGTTCAGCCACCAACCTGAAAAATGTATTATTCATGCAGGTCAACTAGCTTAAATGTGGGATAATAAAGTGGCTGTTTGAGCACTCAAAAGCGTAGTTTTATGTTAGAATCTCAGTTATTTTACTCAGGAAGCAGGACTAAGAATAGAAGTCTGGGGTGTTTCACAATTGAATTAAAATAGCCCTCCATTCAAAGGATAATTTACCACCATTTCAACAAATAATTCTGGGACAAAGCCAAACAGACAAACAGAAAAAGAAAAAGGAAAAAAGGGAAAGGATACAAAGTGAACACCTCATTGTTTCTGTTTAATTTCTTTTTCTGTCTATGATGGCAACCCCATTCCTTCACTCCTCTCCTCCTCATCTTGGTTGTCTCTCCGGTCAGCAGATCATACAGATATTGGTAGGATTGGAAGGTCCAGCTGGCTCCTTAGGCAACTGACATCTGCCTTTTCCTCCAGAACAATGTCAGGCAGTTTTAAACCATTTTAAAGATCTTCTTAGTTCATAAAAACTACCAGGGTTTCAGTTAAATCCAGCACAGCCAGCCAGCCAGGAGTTTTAAATCAACAGCTACAAGAGAATGTTTTGAAATTTCTATACCACTGACCTGAAGGGGGAAAGGCAAATCTATAAAAGAGAGAGAACTAAAAGGACCAGAAATAAAGGAAGATAAAAGACTGATGGGAATTAAAAAAATGGAAGTAAGTTCTGTGGCGCATTGAGATAGCAAATACATTTAAACAGCGTCCAGTTTTCTACACAGTCCTCGATTTCCCCCACACAGCCTTTGGTTCTGGAATGTTACAACCAAAACACATGATGATTTAGATTTAAAACAATAACTTTATATATTAATAACAATTCACAAACAAATAAGTTCGCTGAAGTCTGTTTTCTTGCTTGCTATAAATTTCACATGCTGGCATCTCCCTTCCTCTAAGTGGGCTGAGAGGTCCACATGTCACTCAACAGCAACCTCTTCAGTAGGAAAGGACAGGCATGGTCAGACTCCAGAGGGAATCCAGTGCAGATGGGGTGGACCAAAAATGTCTGGGATGGGGACAGAAGAAGGGCCCAGATAGTTATGTCTGAACATTCATTGCAATAGTCTTTTGTGTCCATTCCAGAGATGATTTCACTGAAACCAATGGAGTGCGGCTAACTGTGCTTCAAAGGGACTATGTTCTCAGGCTATTATATCTAACACTTTTTCTTGACTTGTTTTCCCCCACAGTTTGAGCAGTGTCAATGTAAATGAAGAAACAGAGAGAGAGCTAGATGCTGTGAAAAAGAGAAAACCTGATATGGTCATACGTATATGGAAGAATTGGTGAGCAGGAGCCATTGCACCAACACCGCTCTGGCCTGGCTCTCGTCCTGCTAGCTGGGACAACAGCTAGGGATGGGACCTGCCTCTTTTAAGGCATCTCTGCCATCACCAAGGACTCTGGATATATTTTCTCCTGACTGGTGTAAAGAGTGAGAACCTCACAATATGGGGAAAAATATGCTCCCATTCTGTGAGCTTGTTGAATTTACACATTCAGCCTCCATAGGCGCAGGGGTGGTAGAGACTGTCAGGGTTATGAGACCCAAAGACTTATTATGTGGAGCTGGTTAGGCTTTTAGGTTCACCCAATTATATCTGCGCACATCCTCAAGGCTGTAGACCCATGTTGCTTATTGAAAGAAATGTTGTTTGGTATCAGTTTTATAAATTGTATTTAAACTATTACACCAACAAACTGTATCACCAAAGCGAAGCTACTAATCGTACCACGAAACTAAATGACGCTTAGCGCAATGCAACTACCCAACCAAAATCAAACCCCAATTAAATTAGTCTCAATGTTGGATCAAAATTATGTCACCGAATTAGTTACCTCATCAGATTAATAAGAACTGATTATTTGTTGTATTAATCCTAAGAAGGGATCTAAGAAGGTGACTGTTTTAGGTATGAATCCCAACTAAAGAATTTTACTCAATCAATTAAATCTTAATACTGTAGGCATTTATTATTTAATGTCTGAACCACAAGCTCAGAGCCGATTACAAAAGCTTCCTCCTGACATTTCAGTGTGTGGTGGTGAAAACTTTCCTCACCACACCCAGAGCTGTTACAGTTCAGGCTTTAAAAAAAACACACTCTGATAAGCAGAAGTTTGACATCTCTTATTTAGCAATTTACAGCGGACAGCTTTGTTTCTCAGGCCTTAAACACACACAGCACAGAACATACTTCAGCAAATGTCTTTGAGACTGTTTTAGGGCTACTTATATCTGGGAAACTTTCTTTAAGGCGTCTTCCTGATGTGGATTCAACGGGTGCTCATACGCACATGCTGCATGCATGTACAAAACCACGCTTTCACACCATCAGATTAGAGAATAAAAAAGGGCTAGGAGTGGAAGGTTGGACATATGACCAGGGAAGAGTATAAAAATATTGCTCGGGCATGTAGGAAAGATATCAGGAGGGCCAAATCGCACCTGGAGCTGCAGCTAGCAAGAGATGTCAAGAGTAACAAGAAGGGTTTCTTCAGGTATGTTGGCAACAAGAAGAAAGCCAAGGAAAGTGTGGGCCCCTTACTGAATGAGGGAGGCAACCTAGTGACAGAGGATGTGGAAAAAGCTAATGTACTCAATGCTTTTTTTGCCTCAGTTTTCAATAACAAGGTCAGCTCCCAGACTGCTGCGCTGGGCATCACAAAATGGGGAAGAGATGGCCAGCCCTCTGTGGAGATAGAGGTGGTTAGGGACTATTTAGAAAAGCTGGACGTGCACAAGTCCATGGGGCCGGACGAGTTGCATCCGAGAGTGCTGAAGGAATTGGCGGCTGTGATTGCAGAGCCCTTGGCCATTATCTTTGAAAACTCGTGGCGAACGGGGGAAGTCCCGGATGACTG
The DNA here is from genome assembly GCF_965152275.1 of Natator depressus. NCBI lineage: Eukaryota > Metazoa > Chordata > Testudines > Cheloniidae > Natator > Natator depressus. The sequence goes on from NC_134239.1 coordinate 18,277,336, forward strand.
GAAAAAGGCTAATGTAGTGCCAATCTTTAAAAAAGGGAAGAAGGAGGATCCTGGGAACTACAGGCCAGTCAGCCTCACCTCAGTCCCTGGAAAAATCATGGAGCAGGTCCTCAAAGAATCAATCCTGAAGCACTTACATGAGAGGAAAGTGATCAGGAACAGTCAGCATGGATTCACCAAGGGAAGGTCATGCCTGACTAATCTAATCGCCTTTTATGATGAGATTACTGGTTCTGTGGATGAAGGGAAAGCAGTGGATGTATTGTTTCTTGACTTTAGCAAAGCTTTTGACACGGTCTCCCACAGTATTCTTGTCAGCAAGTTAAGGAAGTATGGGCTGGATGAATGCACTATAAGGTGGGTAGAAAGCTGGCTAGATTGTCGGGCTCAACGGGTAGTGATCAATGGCTCCATGTCTAGTTGGCAGCCGGTGTCAAGTGGAGTGCCCCAGGGGTCGGTCCTGGGGCCGGTTTTGTTCAATATCTTCATAAATGACCTGGAGGATGGTGTGGATTGCACTCTCAGCAAATTTGCGGATGATACTAAACTGGGAGGAGTGGTAGATACGCTGGAGGGGAGGGATAGGATACAGAAGGACCTAGACAAATTGGAGGATTGGGCCAAAAGAAATCTGATGAGGTTCAATAAGGATAAGTGCAGGGTCCTGCACTTAGGATGGAAGAATCCAATGCACCGCTACAGACTAGGGACCAAATGGCTAGGCAGCAGTTCTGCGGAAAAGGACCTAGGGGTGACAGTGGACGAGAAGCTGGATATGAGTCAGCAGTGTGCCCTTGTTGCCAAGAAGGCCAATGGCATTTTGGGATGTATAAGTAGGGGCATAGCGAGCAGATCGAGGGACGTGATCATTCCCCTCTATTCGACACTGGTGAGGCCTCATCTGGAGTACTGTGTCCAGTTTTGGGCCCCACACTACAGGAAGGATGTGGATAAATTGGAGAGAGTCCAGCGAAGGGCAACAAAAATGATTAGGGGTCTAGAGCACATGACTTATGAGGAGAGGCTGAGGGAGCTGGGATTGTTTAGTCTGCAGAAGAGAAGAATGAGGGGGGATTTGATAGCTGCTTTCAACTACCTGAAAGGGGGTTCCAAAGAGGATGGCTCTAGACTGTTCTCAATGGTAGCAGATGACAGAACGAGGAGTAATGGTCTCAAGTTGCAAAGGGGGAGGTTTAGATTGGATATTAGGAAAAACTTTTTCACTAAGAGGGTGGTGAAACACTGGAATGCGTTACCTAGGGAGGTGGTAGAATCTCCTTCCTTAGAGGTTTTTAAGGTCAGGCTTGACAAAGCCCTGGCTGGGATGATTTAACTGGGACTTGGTCCTGCTTCGAGCATGGGGTTGGACTAGATGACCTTCTGGGGTCCCTTCCAACCCTGATATTCTATGATTCTATGATTCTATGATCTCCCAGTTAACACAACCAAGACAAAAATAGAAAAAAAGGGGAAAATAAGACATTTAAGATGATGGGGGGGAGCGGTTGTGAACACTTCAGTGCTCGCAGTTGTCTGGATTCTCATCACTTAGAAGCTGGAACTGCTGTTAAGGAGCCTGACAGTGATGTTGATGGCACAGCACTTCTCCTAGAGTGATATTACTGGGTGCAGGGAGACTGGTGAAAGCCTGGCATAGCCGGTTTGTTGATGTCTGGACTTCTTCTCCCCAAGGTGAGGGATCCCACATGTTCTGCAATGCCCATTTTCCCTCAGGTGGCTTCTTGACCTGAAAGGTGAGGCTTCTTAGCCTTATCCTGGGTTCTGAAGTTTGCAAATTTTATGTATTCTATCTCGCAGCACCTCCCGTGAAGGCCTTTGGACAAATCACATGCAAGAAGTTGAACAGATTCCCCCATTAATTCCCCTCTTCTTGCTCCTATGACCCTATTGTAGTTTCCCCCAACATTAGCCCTCTAATAAGATCATCTGTTTTTTTAATGCTTATCTGTGGGCTTTTGTCATCTGCCCCCTTTGCACCTAGTTTAAAGCCCTCCTCCTGGGTTGGTGAGTCAGTGCATGAAGATGCTGTTCCCCTTCTTGGTCAGATGGGCCCATCTCTTCCAAGCAGACCTTATTATGAGAACAGCATTCCGTAGTCGAGGAAGCCAAAGTCCTCCCATCCACACAATCTGCATAGCCATGTAGACAAGCCCTATGATGCTAGTTCATAACCTCCTTATATCTGCTGTTTCCATTTCTCAATGTAATCGTTATGGTTCCCAGGTGCGGAGTCAGCGTTTATAGGTAAACAAAACGTGATGTCAATGCGGTGAACTTTGGGGAAATGTGGTGAACTTCAATAGAATACTGTTATGCTGGAAGGCGTTAATGCCTGCCAGCAAGCATGTCTTTGATCTGTAAGCAAAGACTTCTGTGAAACTGGGAGGTGTGCTAGTCGCCCTTCCTTCAGGGCGAATGGAAGGAATTATGGCGTAAGACAGGCAAAACGGACGACACTGCTCAAGACCCTGAACCACAAGGGACAGACTGAGCGAGAACTAACTCAGAGAGAATAAGATGGGTTTCCTGTACACTTATTGCAAAAGCTGGGACTGAGGCATGGATTGTTGTGTCAGAGGCAAAAGCAACCACAAAGTCAAGAGAGAGACCAGAAACCCAGAGAAGCCCCGGTAGGAGATGCAGGGACCTAGTCCTTGGGGCACAGGACTCACTTCAAAGGCAGGGCGTGGATTTCTGAGCAAAACTGCCTCCTGTTTGTTCCTACCGTGCTCAGGAATCAGAACTTTGTGTACATTCTTTGTAAATAAACAAGATTGCACCGAATCAATTCCTGATTCTATAATCAACTTCTTGTCCTAATAGAAACAACCCAGCAAGGCCCCAAATATTGGTTAAGCACTTAGGCCTAAGGGCAATAATAAAAAGGGATGAGAATCCCTTAACTTCATTTTATGTACAGTTATAGGTATCCATTGCTTTGTGCAGACACATTTATTCCCTTAATAATCAGCGCCACGCATGTGCCTTTTAGTCACAAAAGTTAACCTGGCAGAAAGGAGCTATGATATCTGGGCTAAGGAGCGACTGGCAATGAAGGCTGCCTTTGCTGAGTGGTGCCACCTCTTAGAAGGAACTTAACTGATTCAATGAACGTGGAATATCTCCACATGGCCCCAAAACTTAAATCAGCATCAGATCTGCTGGTCACTATTCTTTGCCTGATTTGAGTTCATTGTGACTTACTGTCCGGGTGCTAGAAATGGAAAGATGGACGTCTTGCCCCACAAGGATGAATATGTTGAATCACACACAAAGCCTCTTTTGACAGTCCTTAAGCCAGCCAATTTTCTCAGTGGAACTGTGGACAAGAGCCTAATGTCCACATTCAGTCCCTGCTCCTCATGACACATTCGCTACCCAGATCCATCAGGCCTTGGACAATATGCAGCTATTCAGTCCATCATGTTTCCAATTGCAGCCTGGTATCCTCTATCATGAAGAGCACATTTATGTCCCGATGCTCTGCCTCGACTCAAAATGCTGAAACTTTGCCATGATACACCGCTCGCTTATCACGTTGGCCAAACTAAAACATGGAGCTTGGTTTCAGAACTTCGGGTGGCTGGGTACGTACTCCTTTGTTAAGAAATACATTAGCTCTTCCAACTTTTTGCTCCTGAACCAAGAACCCAAGCGTGAAGCCACTTGGCCTCCTCCAGTCCCTGCCCACCCCATGCCAACCTTGGTTCACCATGTCTCTGGACTTGACTGCGGATCTGCCTTGTTTCCACAGTTGCATGGTGGTGCTAGTGGCCGTTGATCTTTGACCAAGATGGCACATTTTGTATCTTCACGCATAGTCCCATCCACCCTGGAGACAGACCGCCTCTTTTTAAGATCATGGCTTCCAGCTCTGCAGACTTCCAGCTGGCATTGTGTTAATACTCACAATTTATTATCCGGTTCGGGAGCACATTTTTTGAGCTCCTAGGTGTAGAACTTCTTACCTCATCTGTATACTATCCACAAACTAATGGACAGCCAGAATGGGTAAATCAGATTCTGGAGCAATACCTCCACTGCTTCCTAAATTATCATCAGGACAAGTGGGTCTCCCTGCTGCCTTTTGTGGAAATGGCCTATAATAATTTGGTCTGTGCCTCTACCCAACAGAGCCTGTTCTACACCAACTTCAGCTTCTGCCCCTGTTTCCATCCAGCATTATCAACAGTTTCCCTGGTCCATGCAGTGGCAGATCGAGCTACTCATCTGCACCATGCAGGAGCTCATGGAACATCTGGAAGCCTCCAAAGAGGCCTATGAAAAGCACTCTGCTGATCAGGGCCATCAGGCCATACCTAACTTTACCAGGGGGGAGAGGGTCTGGTTGTCAACCAGAAACCTCAAATCAACAGGACTGTCTGCCAAGTTGGACGATCAATACATAGGGCCATTCAAGAATCTGGAGCAAATCAACCTGGTGAGGTTCAAACTGCAGCTAGCAGAGTTAGTGAAAACCCATCCAGTATTACATGGTGCATCTTAACACCTTATGTAGAAAACCCATTCCCTGGTCGGTGCAACCTGCCACCACTGCCTGTAACACTCCAAGAGGAAGACCGGGTCTGGCATATTCTGGCCTCCAAGTGAGTGCGGGGTAGGCTTTATTGCCTAGGAGATTGGGGAGGTTATGGTCATGTTGACTGGTCATGAGAGTCAGCAGAGAATGTCCATGCACCAGCTTTACTGCAGGATTTCCACCAAGCTCAGCCCAATAGGCCCAGGCCCAGGCCCCTTAGAAGGACCCTAGAGAGATTTGGGTACGATTAGGAGTGAGCTCCTTAAGCTGAGCCTGAGAACTAGCCAGCCCAGCCTCCAGGCAGATCAATGAGCTGAGCCGGGGTGCAGTAAGGCTGCCTGACTGGCTGAAAGGAGCCAAGAGGCCTGCTTTTAAGGTCAGCAGCAGCAGATCGTTGGCTACTCAACGCACATGCCCGCAGCTGTGATCTCTCCTGTACCTTTCCTCCTCTTAGCCTTGCTTGATTCTTGCTCCAGTCCTGCTCCTGTCTTGCCCCTGTCCACTCCAGCCCTACTTCATTCCTGATTCTGGCTCTGACCCTTGCTTCTGACTCCAGTCCAGACTCCTGAGGGCTGTTCCTGGCATCTAACCAGCACTGCTCTGATCACTAAGCCTGATTGCCCCTGCCCCAGTCTGTGCACAAGGGATAGTTAAATACTAGAATCAGGTGCCAAGGGAGGTTGTGGAATCCCTATCACTGGAGGTTTCTAAGAATAGGTTAGACAAACACCTGTCAGGGAGGGTTTAGGTTTACTTGGTCCTGCCTCACCATGGAGATGGACTAGATGACCCATCAAGATCTCTTCCAGCCCTACATTTCTATGACTCCGTTATTTTTACCCACTAAAGAGCTTTGCAAACATTTCTCGAAAATGGACCTGGTTTAGAGGGGAAGTGAAGGCAGCTATAAAAAACATGGAAGAAAGGGGAAGTTGATAGTAATGAATATAAATCAGAAGCTATGAACTGTAGATAATGTATAAGGGGTGTGAAGGGGCACAAGGAGAAATGTATAGTCAGCAGAATCCAGGACAATGAGAAGATTTTAAAACATTTTGAAATAAACTGTTTCACAGGAAAAAGTTGGCTGTTTTTGACTAGCTCTGCAATTAATTTAGAACCCAGAGATCTGTACGAGTAATTCAACTTATTCCCTCCCATGTGCATTACTTTGCACTTGTCACTACTGAATTTCATCTGCCATCATGTTGCCCATTCACCAGCCTTCCCCCCTACGCTTGACTAACACCAGCAAGTTTCTCTCTTCTGCAAATGGCATCTCGCTATTCTCACCCTCCTTCAGATTGTAATATATACGCTAAACTGTGTTCCGACCACAGAACCCTCTCGAACCCGCTGAAACTGTGAATCTTTCACAGTGGCAAAGATTGGCGATTTATTTCTACTCTGCTTTTTGTTTCTTACCCAGTTTTTCATCTGTGACAATATATTGTGTCTCACCTTAGGACTAATTAGTTTCCTTCATAGTCTTTTGGGAGGGACTTTCAATGAATGTTTGAAATTATTATTTTGAAATAATATTTCAGCTGGTTCTCCTCTACCTGCTCTTTTATTGGCATGCCAGAGAATTCCAATAGGCAAGTGCGGCACACTGTTCCTTTGCACAAACCGTGTTGTTACAAGGTACAGTTGTGAGGCTTTCGGTTCTGTAATTCCCACATTCACCCTTAGCACTGTTTTTAAAGATGGGTCCAACATTTGCTTTCCTCCACACCTCTGATATAGGATTCTGGTATGACATCTGTAATCCTTCTGCCAAGGGGAAGCCAGCAGCAGCCAGGGCCGGGTTGAATATCTAGGGGTTCCTTTACATCGATCCAACACAGAACCGGCTCGAGCCTCCACCCAGTAACCTGGGAAATTTACACATCCCCCCGAGGCACCTCTGAGAGGCAATACTTCCCCACTTGCAAGCACAGAGTCTGAGTGTAGAAAATAAACTTTTATTAAAAGGAGGGAAGTAACTTGGCATTAATTTGGGAAAACACTGCAAACAGGGTTCATAAACGTAAACCATAAGTAAAAGACCTACCCCAAGTAGGTTGGGCAGTGTCCTTTTCCTCTCAGGTTCTTATGTCCAGTGACCAAAAGTCCCCTTCACATGCCCTGCCCCTCTCTACACCCCACTCACAGTTGCTGCCCCTGGACAGTGCAGACCCAGAGTCCAGAGGTGCATCTGCAGAATTCACTCCCACCCTGGGTAGGGGGTAAAGCAGGGATAAGGATATCTTACGCGCTCATATGCCTCTCTGCTGGCCAGCCACCTGCTTGCTGCCCCGCCCCCCCGCATCGCTGCTCTCGCCAGCCACCCCTGCTGGCCAGACTCTTAAGATTTTAGCTCCGTGCAGGAAACACCATCCTGCCACAAGTGATTTCAGCTCTGATTGAGCAATGAAAATAACAAAAGAGTTGCCTAATAAAGCCTATTTAGCCCTATTCTTTGAACAGGAGAGAAGGAAACAGGTTAAACCACCCTCAGTAAAATCCTTGAGGGTATACAGCCTCCTAGCTATTATTCCTGCCCCCTCCCCCTTACTTTCACAGGACTGGGACATTCGAGCCCTTTGCAAAATGCAGGTTGGATCTCCTATCTGCTGGTGTCACCAGATGCTCTTTGGCTGCACTTTGGAAGAGGTGCCCTCACCCTGCCAGACTGCATAGAACACGGGACACCCTGGTGATGGGGATGTTCTAACACAGCCAGAGAATGAGACTGTCACCCCCCAACTCACCCTGACTTCTGCTTTAGGGTACAGCTACACTAATGACTCCACATATGTATATGCTCTGGCTTGTGCTATAACCCCCTACTGTCCACACTTAAACTCCAGCAGCACCTGTCTCAAGGCAAGCAGAGGGCGAGGGAGCTAGCAAGCCTGAGGGGCGTGGGTAAGCATATGCCTTAACAGTGGCATGGGGCCAGACCTATGGGCCAGTTTTCAGTCTGAACAGGGGGAAAATGTACCAGTTCTTGAGATTCATTAGTCCTCCACCCCCATTCCCACAATGATCCTTTTCTTCCTGACCGTTTCCAGTCTAGGTCCCTGCCCCCTGAGCACTGGTGGTAGCGTGTGGCACTGATTGGCCACAGAAGGGAGAATGACTTTCCACTGCACACCTTATAGGTGAAAATGGATCCCGCTCTGAAAGCAGCCGCTTGGCTGACCAAGCATACCCGGGTGCTGATCAATGCATGGGTGCAGTACACTGTGCTCCACAAATTTGCCCAGAGCAGCAAGAACATTTCCCTATATTGGGAAATTTCAGGAAGGATGGAGCAGGAGGCATTCAGCAGATTCCGTCCCCCATGCCATGAATGCATAAAGCACGTAAGGCTCCTCTACAGGCTGACAAAGACTTAAGCAGTTCCCCCAGGAGGGCTCATCATACATACCCCTTCTACAAGAAGCTTAACCAGGTGCTGTCCAGGGCTCACGATCCCCTGTTCCACCACGCTGGCTTCATTCTCCAAGAGGGCCAGGGAGAGGAGGCAGCAGGGACTGTGGAGGACACCCCAGAAGACTCGGAGGACAAGGAGCATGTGATTCTATACCTGTACCTGCAAGAGCAGGTTGAAGAAGCCCCCCCCCCGGCACGACAAACTGAGGAAGACCCCGAGCTGTGTCAGGAATCAGAACCTGAGGCTTGTAAGTTACGATGCCCCCTCACTCTCCTCACTGATATCCCCTCTTGTTCTGGTGCTGAATTCTCAATTTTAAGATCAAGGGCACTTAAAGTATTGGGCGCTGACTTTTCCTCCCTGTAAGCATATTTCAGCCAATTTCTGTTGCAGCAAAAACTCCAGCTCGTCCTTCAGGTTCACCGGCAGTGCGAATCTGCTTGGTCCACCTTCATAGATGACCAAATCCCTCCATTCAGCACTATGCAGAAGGGTTAACCATTAGCGGAAGCATCTCTCTGGCATAGATTGCCAGATCTCTTCCACAGGACTGGAAAGCCACCTCTTCTCCATTTTGTACTTTGAAAACTGCTATGTTCTCCAAATGTTGGCCAGCCTTAAGGGAAGAAATTGTAAACTGGTGATTTAGCCCCGGGAAGAAATTACCCCCACCTCCTCCCACCCCTGTTGAAACACCATGAACATTTTAAATTGTTAAAAAGCCTAGTAGAGTTTTCTTACCATGACTAGCCTCTGCTCCTTCCTCATGGGCTGCAAAAGGTTTCTGAGAACCCAGGATTGTGAGAGAATGACATTCCTGGAGTGCTGAAAAGTATCAAAATTTTGGCCTCTACAGCAAAGTCATGTAATGTGGGGGGATTTCTCAGCATGTTTCAAAGACCAAAAGTATCATGCTTTCCTTCTCTTTCAATTGGCAGAACCTTCAGTGCCCAAAAGTGAAACCATGCCACCAGGAGGGCAGGAGCAGCACCCCAGAGATAGCAGAGATAGACAGAGATGGACCCTGGAGGAGCTGCTTGTAGGGATGGAGAGGAGAGGCCTGGAGCAACTCGAGTTCCTCAGGGCACGGCAGGAGTGGGCATTTCAGCAGGAGAAGACACTTATAAACCCTTTCATGGACACAGAGACATGCCATAGGGAATGGGAGTGTTCCCTAGAGGAGAGGCTCATTCAACATTGATAAAAAGTGTGTGCCGTCCATCTGCTGTCAAGACCCCAGAACTAGTCCATGATCCACCTCTTCCTCCAGTTGCCGATCCAGGTGCTGCCAACCCAGAGGATCCTGTTACAGTGACACCTGCCACGACTGATCAGGAGGAGAACACTGAGCCTGCAGGAAACCTGGAACACCACCATGTTCTGTCCCCGGAAACCTCTCACATGGGCCACCCCCAGTTCTCAAGCTTTCACAATCTTTCCCTTAAACCTTCTACCACATATTTAATAAATGTTATGCTTTAACTATGTGTTGGTCCTCCATCCTAATGATGAACTGAATATGGTTTTTCATTTTTGAAGGGGTCTCAAGCTTCCTACTGCACATAAGGGAATAGTGTGTAAAAATCTGGTGCATCATAGTGCAAATATTTTCAGTATTCCCCAGGTGGTTCAGAAACAGCTTAAGTCTCACAGATACACAGGCAGGATGGGGAAAGCACAGTGTATGGCATTGAGCTTTAAAAAGCATTATTATTTCTCTACAGAGCAGATGTCTAAAAGACACAAAAGGGGTTGATCAGTGTCTTAAGGGCTTTTTTAAGCATGTTGAAAATCAACCCGTAAGAACAATAACAAAGACAGAAGGAACACGCTGGCAATAATAGCATCGATCAGTACCCGCTCTGCCCCCCACCCAAAACCTTTAGCAATATCAGCTATATCAGGTTTAGTGTTAACAGCTGTTAATTGCACTTTGCACTGTTGACAATAAAGTAAAAAAAAAACCCACAATAGCTGCAGTATTCCCCACCCAAAGTATCCCGTCATCCGCTCATTAAAAAAGCTGAAGTGCTCCCGCTGCAAGAGTGTTCTAAACAAGTGTGACTAGTGAAGACAAAAACACTGAACAATGACTGCATAACAACTCAGCTGGCACCCTCAACAGCACAAACCCAACCCCAGGGCAATCATCCAAGGGAGGGGCCCTGTTAGAATTGTCTGTAATGTGTGCAGTATCTCCTGAACGAACAGCTAATGCCCTTCCGCTACAAGGGAACAAAACCCTCCCAAAGCTACGTAGCCCCATAAGTATGTACCAGTGTTCCCTTCTGTGCATTTCCAGCAGCTTTACAGGCTGGGAAGGTGTCCCTCGGCACAGCCAGATGTCAGCCTCTGCCTCCCTGCTGCGCCAGGAATTGTGAAAATACAGCAGCCCTGATTCCCGTGCCCGCTGGGAGCCAGGATGACTGTGCACATGCAGGTGTTTGTAAACCAGACCTGCACTGAGCCCACTCTGGTTGGAAGCATCCCCTTCTCCCTCACAACAGTTATGTTGTGTGCTGCAGGTGACAATTATATGAATGATGTTTGCCACAATGGCAGATGACTGCATAGGCAACACCAATGTTTCAGCCCACCAAATGCACTCTCCATGTCGATTTTGCAGCTACTTTGCATGTAATAATTGAATGTTCCAGGGTCATCAATGTTGGACCCAAGGTTCAATGAGCCAAGTCAGGGGCTCATGCCTGTGGGGTCCCCTCAAATAATAGCTGTCCAAGACACACCATACAGAACCATAGTTTTTTCTGGGGAATAAAGATCCTTTTCCCCCCCTCCAGGTACAATCCTGATCTCCTCAGCACTGTGGTGCCATGAACCTTTCCAGTCCTTCCCACGTTTGTATTCAGGAATCTGCTTCTGTGATCCACTAAGCCTTGCAGAACGATTGACTGGTAACCTTTTCAATTCACTGATTCACTTGCCCAGTGCAAGGGGCAAAGTACTGGGATATGGGTGCCATTGATGGCCCTGCACAGTTCGGAAACCCCATTCTCTGAAAACCAAGTAGTAGTGCTGGAACTTTTCTTATGGCAACCATCTGTGGGTAAATCAGTGTTCATTGCCTCACAAACCTGCACAACCACAGCCCTGACAGTGGATGGGTCAACCCCAAAGTGGTTTACAATGGACCTATAGCTGTCTGGTGTAGCCAGCATCCACAGGGCAAGAGTCACCCATTTCTGAACTGGTACAGCTTCCCTGAATCAAGTGTTCTGGTGCTGGAGAGTTAGTGGAAACCTCATCACTGTGCTCCATGAAGGTCTATAGTCTCATTCGGCACAAAACTTCATTCCTACCACACTGTGTTGGTTCTCCTTCACCAGATGTGACAGTCACTAAAAGGGCATACCATGACAATACGGGCATTCACATATCTATACAGTGTGAGCAGAATTGACTTGTCGGTGCCTCACAAGGTCAGCCATCTTTGATGCGTCAGAAAATGTGCCCAAATTCCATCCAGCATCTTGCTGAGCACCCACTTCACCGCATAACCATTTATCCCTTAATAAGGAACAGGAGACGAACCAGCTCATCCTCCAATTGCTCCATGTCTTCTAACCAGTTCTGTAGGGAGTAACAATCAGAGAGTGACATGATCAGGAACTGCCATAGGCAAATGTGTGAAGGCAGAGGACAGTATCAGTACCTCACAGCTAAGCGGTTCTTGTAGTGTCTCCCTGTGACACAGAGCCCTGAGAGACCACCCCTGAAATGGCAGGGCTACTGCTGTGTACTTACACTGGCAGTGTGGCCACAGAGCTATGCATCTACACAGTGTGTAACGATGCTGGCTTTGGTGGGACCCAACTGAGAGTACCAATTCAGGACAAATTCCTGAAAGCAGGGCAGTTACAGCCCAAGGCTGGGGTTCCTATGTACACCAAGGCAAACCAAAACAGCCAAACAGAGAAGACTTCAGTTTTACCCCACTGGCTAACCATAAGTCATACAAGCAATTCCCTTAGACACTCCAGTTTTCCAGTATCACCACCAGTGCCACTCGTTATGGGGATGAATGGTTAAGAAAACCAATACCCCAGTAAAAGAAAAAAGGTTCTCCTGATCCCAAAGGACCAAGCCCCAGACCCAGGTCAATGTACAAATCAGATCTTACCCACAAACCACGCTGTTGCCAGTCCTTTAGAATCTAAAATCTAAAGGTTTATTCATAAAAGGAAGAAGATATACATGAGAGCTAGAATTGGTTAAATGGAATCAATTAGATACAGTGATGGCAAAGTTCTTGTTTCAGGCTTGTAGCAGTGATAGTATAAGCTGTAGGTTCAAATCAAGTCTCTGGGGGACATCCACAGCTGGGATGGGTCATTCAGTCCTTTGTTCAGAGCTTCAGTTTGTAGCAAAGTCCCTCCAGAGGGATGGAGCAGGATTGAAGACAAAATGGAGGAGATGCAGCAGCCTTTTATAGTCTCTTGCTTTCTTTTTTCCAAAGACAAGCTATCCAGCAACTGCCCTGGAAAAACCTCAGAGTTCTGTCCATAGGCATATCCCTGCATGCCTTGCTGAGTCCCAAGGTGTATCTACCTTCTCTTAATGGGTCAATTGTATAGCTGATGGTCCTTAATGCGCCATCGAGCAGGCTAGGCAGTGCTGACACCAAATTGTCTAGAGTGTCACCCAGAAGCATAGCACAAGTTTGAAATATAGACAGTATAGAGCCAATACTTATAACTTTAAACACAAAAATGATACATGCATACAGATAGCATAATCATAACCAGCAAACCATAACCTTGTTTTAGACACCTTATTTGACTCCCTTTATACAAGATTTGGTGCCACTACAGGACCTTGATTGCAACAATGATCTATATGGTCCCAGTTCATATTAATAACATCACACAGTGTTATACCTGTTTTCATCAAAGCATATGTGGGTTCTTGGACATGAGTATGTGAAGCCCATGGGGGCATAGGCTTAGAGTGAGGGGAAAAAGCTCTCACCAACATAAGCTCTAAATCAGACCAGTCACATTCAAAAAAAAAAAAAAGATCCAATGCGGATATGACGTGGTGATTACTCCAGAGGTTGCTTTTCCACATAAAGCTGAATCCAAAGCTCGGGGAAGATTCCCTTTGACCTCAGTGGGCTTTGGAGCAGACCCATAAAGCCTATCGCTGACCAGTCAAAGTCAAAGGGAGTTTTGCAGTGGACTCCAGTGGCAGCAGTATTAGGCCTATAGAGCAGGTGAAATTCCCTTGTGTGACAGATTTCAGTCGGTCGTCTGAGCCCCTAGGGGGCGATGGAGAGCTATGGGCCCACTGGCAGGCCTGAGTCACACCTTTCGGGCACACCCCTCAGGCGGGGGGGGGGGGGGAGCGCCGGCCCGAGCCTGCGGCGCGCCCCTCAGACGGGGCCTCCCCTGGGTCAGCAGCAGGATCGCGAGGGAGCAGCCTGTGTCTGTCTCCCCCCCGGTGCTCTCCTCACTGGGCAGAGGGCCCCGCCCTTTGTACTTCCTGTCCCACCCTTCCCCTTCCGGGGATTGGTGTAAGCTTGGCCTGGCCCCGCCCACTCAGGCTGAGAGGGTGGCTCTTTACCCTCTGGTTCGGAGGGGAGCCACTCTGGCTCCCTACACCTAGTAAGGTTTAATTCGCTCTTCACACCAGCTTTGCTCAGATGCAGCTGTCTGGACATGGGGCCGTGCAGGGGAGACTCACCCCTTAATGTGTTAGGGTCAAATTCCACCGTGAATTACCCCCGTGTAACAACTCTGGCTTCTCCAGGAACTGTCCTGCACTAGCCCTAAGATCCTAGGTCTTGTCCATGTAAGTCTGTGCTTCAGTGAAGCTGCACAGATGTAAATGAGAGCAGAATTTGGCCCTTGTGTCACAGCAACCAATTGTCTCCACCCTAGTCTGGTAAGAGAGGAATTACCATGTAAAACAACCCAGGGTTAGCAGGATAAACTGCTGCACGGCTGCTCCAATTGCTATAAACTCACACACTGAAACAGCCAATTCAGGGCTCCGGAGCTCAGCTGCCCTCAGTATGAAAGGGAACAAACATGTTTCTTCGGACAGAAATATTTTTAAATCAAAAGACAAACATAAGCGGTAACCCCCATGGAACAAGGGGAGATGAGGAGCATTTGGAGACCTGTGGGTGACCTCTGCACTCTCACTGCTAGTTACCTCTCAGCCAGGCATTACCAGTCACCAAGCACCTCGTGGCAGACATGGCCTATTGAATTCTGTCTCCACAAGCATGGGAAGCTCAGATTTCTGGCCAATAACTTTTCCAGTGGTCCTGGGGCTCTCCCTTAAATATCTCATGTCTCAGGATTATTTTAATATAAAATTTATATAAAATCCACCTACACTGTCAGATTGGCCTGAAAATTGCTAGGCCAGTAGAGATCCTAGGGTGGAGTTGGCAGTTGAAACTTCAACTCATTTGGTCAAGGGGCTTTCGGGCTACAGTCCTCCACTATCCCCAGCCTGCCCCTCTCCAACATGACCTGCTTTTAAAATGTGTATTTTCTTCTAATTCTTTTTAGCTCAGAGCTAGGCAAAGCCCAGTCCAGCTTCTGCCCAGGCCAAACCCACAAGCACATATGAGCTCTCTGTGTCTCACTCCACCCCATAGTCTGTGTGTTTGGGGGTATTTTAATCAGTGCGTGATAGGGTCTGCAGGTGTGTGTAGCTGTGCGAGCAAGTGAGTGGCTGTGAGGTGAATGTCTTCACTTATGCTGCTATATTAGTCACGCACCAGGCATAGCTGGAAAGCAGCATCTGTGTGGGCACATCAACCAGGTGGTTGGCCATGCCTTAATCATCTCCGTGTCCAGTTTTTTTGTTTTGTTTTCCACTCCCAAATGGGTGTTCATGGTCCTTTATGGCCACCTACAGCACCTTTCTGATAAAGCCATGAACACCCAGAGAAGGGTAAACAAACCCTCTTTTAGCTGCCCAAACAGACATTTTGCCTGGACAAGCTTCTTGACCATAAAGGATAAGAAACTGGGACCCTGAGAAAGTGGTCTTGGAAGCAACCCTGAGGACTCCCCCAGCCTTGAAGAATGGGAGAATTCTTGTGCACAGGAGCAGCACAAACTGTGGCAAGAAATACAAACTCTGAAGTGCAGCATTAGTTCTTGATTCGTGATCTTTATTGAACTGCAGCAAAACTGACACAGAAACATCCATTTGGCATAAACAAATGTTGGAGACAGACACAGAATGCTGCCTTAATGACTGGGGAATTGTATGAAATTGAGGGTGAGGTGTCAAGGTTCCTCCCCCACTCTGAACTCTAGGGTACAGATGTGGGGACCTGCATGAAAACCTCCTAAGCTTACTTTCATCAGCTTAGGTTAAAACTTCCCCAAGGTACAAATTAATTTTATCCTTTGTCTTGGAATATCCACTGCCACCACCAAACTCTAACTGGGTTTACTGGGAAACGTAGTTTGGACACGTCTTTCCCCCCCAAAATCCTCCCAACCCTTGCACCCCACTTCCTGGGAAAGGTTTGGTAAAAATCCTCACCAATTTGCATAGGTGACCACAGACCCAAACCCTTGGATCTGAGAACAATGAAAAAGCATTCAGTTTTCTTACAAGAAGACTTTTAATAGAAATAGAAGTAAAGGAATCACCCCTGTAAAATCAGGATGGTAGATACCTTACAGGGTAATTAGTTTCAAAACATAGAGAATCCCTCTAGGCAAAACCTTAAGTTACAAAAAAGACACACAGACAGGGATAGTCATTCTATTCAGCACAGTTCTTTTCTCAGCCATTTAAAGAAATCATAATCTAACACATACCTAGCTAGATTACTTACTAAAAGTTCTAAGACTCCATTCCTGTTCTATCCCCAGCAAAAAAAGCATACCGACAGACACAGACCCTTTGTTTCTCTCCCTCCTCCCAGCTTTTGAAAGTATCTTGTCTCCTCATTGGCCATTTTGGTCAGGTACCAGTGAGGTTATCCTAGCTTCTTAACCCTTTACAGGTGAGAGGATTTTTCCTCTGGCCAGGAGGGATTTCAAAGTTTACCCTTCCCTTTATATTTATGACATGAGGGGTAGGGGAAGAAACATACAACAAATAATGACTGAGCTATTGGAACAGGATCTGGATCCAAAGATGGTTCCTGGGTCACCCCCCTGCAATGAGAAACTAAAAAGGTGTGTGGGGGGGTGTTACCAGACCTCTCCATTTCATAATCCCAGAGCCATGTTGGTGCAATGGCTCCCACTCAGTCCTCCAGCTATATCTTTATGTTCAAACCAGGTTTTATCTTTTTCACAGCATCCAGCTCTGCCTCCATCTCTGGAGTTGGATGGCCAAAGTCCACCCTGTGGGGAAAATAAGGAAAGAAAAGGATGTTAGTTCTCTCTGCAGACATGATACCTGAGCTCACAGTCCCTTTCACTGCGCTGCCGACCACTGGGTTCTTTCCCATCTGCTGTCTGAGCTCACAGGATCTGTGTCACTGTCACGGCCCTGCCTGCTGAGCTCACTGCCAGCAGGTGCCTTTCCCTTGTGAGGGAGGGGAAGAGAAGCGCTGGTGCAGTCTGTAGCCTGGTCTGCACCACCACACCCGACTCACCCTGTGAGCTCTGGGAAGGGACAGCAATGTCCTTTTTGCACGTAAAGGGCTGGATTGTGCAGCCCTTGCTCAGGGCGGGGAGCACTGACTGACACGGACAGTCCCATTGATCACTCACAGGGAGCAAAAAGAAAAGGAGTACTTGTGGCACCTTAGAGACTAACCAGTTTATTTGAGCATGAGCTTTCGTGAGCTACAGCACACTTCATCGGATGCATAGCATATCGTGGAAACTGCAGAAGACATTATATACACACAGAGACCATGAAACAAAACTTCCTCCCACCCCACTCTCCTGCTGGTAACAGCTTATCTAAAGTGATCATCAAGTAGTAGGGCCATTTCCAGCACAAATCCAGGTATTCTCACCCTTCCCCCCCCCACACACATACAAACTCACTCTCCTGCTGGTAATAGCCCATCCCTCTTTGAAACCTCTCTTTATAATGCGCATGATAATCAAGGTGGGTCATTTCCAGCACTAATCCAGGTTTTCTCACCCCCCCCCCCACACACACACCCCCCTCCAAAAACCACACACACAAACTCACTCTCCTGCTGGCAACAGCTCATCTTACAATGTGCACAGCAATAATCCAAGTTTAACCAGAACGCCTTGGGGGGGGTTTGTAGGAAAAAAACAAGGGGAGATAGGCTACCTTGCATAATGACTTAGCCACTCCCAGTCTCTATTCAAGCCCAAATTAATAGTATCCAATTTGCAAATGAATTCCAATTCAGCAGTTTCTCGCTGGAGTCTGGATTTGAAGTTTTTTTGCTTTAAGATAGCGACCCTCATGTCTGTGATTGCGTGACCAGAGAGATTGAAGTGTTCTCCGACTGGTTTATGAATGTTATAATTCTTAACATCTGATTTGTGTCCATTTATTCTTTTACGTAGAGACTGTCCAGTTTGACCAATGTACATGGCAGAGGGGCATTGCTGGCACATGATGGCATATATCACATTGGTGGATGTGCAGGTGAACGAGCCTCTGATAGCGTGGCTGATGTTGTTAGGCCCTGTGATGGTGTCCCCTGAATAGATATGTGGGCACAGTTGGCAACGGGCTTTGTTGCAAGGATAGGTTCCTGGGTTAGTGGTTCTGTTGTGTGGTATGTGGTTGTTGGTGAGTATTCGCTTCAGGTTGGGGGGCTGTCTGTAGGCAAGGACTGGCCTTTCTCCCAAGATTTGTGAGAGTGTTGGGTCATCCTTCAGGATAGGTTGTAGATCCTTAATAATGCGTTGGAGGGGTTTTAGTTGGGGGCTGAAGGTGACGGCTAGTGGCGTTCTGTTATTTTCTTTGTTAGGCCTGTCCTGTAGTAGGTGACTTCTGGGAACTCTTCTGGCTCTATCGTTCTGGGATCAGGGAGCAGGGGCTGCAAAATCCAGCTCAGAGACTCTCTCCATGGAAGCAGCCTGATCTCAGCTCTCAGTGCTGCAGGGGCTCCTCACACCCCCTCCCCACAGGGGGTGAGTTTTTATCTGCTGTTGTGGTGCTGTAGCCTTGGCCTGACACTGCTGAAATTCCACCCAGCTACAGGAAGACAGTAATATGTCACTCTTGTATTTACTGTTACAGCCAGTTCAGAAGAATGGGGTTTGTCTGTCTGCAGCCAGTTTGGGAAAGCAGGCACCAGTGCTCCAGTTAAGAGCATGGTGCTTTTGATACTGGTAAACTAAGTGCCAGCTCTGGCCAAGGCCCTAGGCATCAGCTAAGAACTGACAAACTCATAGCTGGAAGCGAGACCAGCTGATTTGTGCTGTAGTATAGTTCAAAATAGATTGTTAAATGTGTTTTGTGTTTAAATTTAAAGAAAAACCGGTGCATGGATTGTTTTAACTTGTCTGTACCCTGTTATACTGTAATAGCAAACATTTGCATTGTATATACCGAAGTAACTCATCAAACAAAAAAGAAGTCTTGCGTAATGCAAATGAAGAACTCTAGCAGAAAGGCGTTAAATCCTGCGCATTCAAAACAAATGGTCATTGTGTGTGAGTTCAAAGTCTCTAAGAGCATTCTTCTTTTCCCAGGGCCGCTGATCGTGATTGCGGGGGAATAAGGGGCAGTGGCGGTGGCTGGAGACCCGGGCCCTTTAAATCACTGCTGGAGCTCAGGGCGGTGAAGGGGTACTACCCGGGGTAGTGCTGTAGGGCTGGCTTCTGCCCGAGGCTCAACCCCTTCCAGCCCCCAAACCTTTCCCAGGGGCCTGGCAATTCTGTTGGCAGCCCTGTTCCCACCATGAAGAAAGAACCCACGTCCTGTCAGCTTGGCTTCTGTGAGAACTTATAAATACAGACCCACGGAAAAATTCTTCATTTCTTGATGGTTTGGATTCTAGCAGGACAGAATCTTTTATTTGTTCTTATTTTTATTCTCATTTTCGTTACCACTAGTAAGTGGTTTACACCCATATGTGCCTCGTTCCTGCTCTGTACATCTTCTAAAGTTCTTCTCCATTTGTGCTGAATTGAAATGTGATCAATTTGGTTCCCTGTTCTGTGATCTGATCACCTCCATCTCTGCTACTTTTTGAAATGATAGACTCTAACTCACCTGTACATACATTTTACCTGCTTTAACCTCTCAGTACCTTCCATTTCTTTTTCTTGGGGTAGGTCTACACAGCAATGTAAGCCTAGGGTTAGTGGGACTTGACTCAGTGGATCTGTGTCAGGGAACCCTCGGCTTGAGCATCTACTCTGCATTTTAACCCTAAATTAAGAATTTTCTGACCTGTGCTCAAACCTAGGGCTCTGTCGTCCACATTGCAGTGCACAGACCCCAGTCAAAGTAACCTTATCCCAGAGTACCGAGTGCATTTCCACCTCCACTGCCCCAGTTTTGACACTCTAGCCCTAAAAATGTGTTTCACTGTTGGAAAACTCTGTTGTCCACCCTATTTCCTAACAGTGACGGTGCTATTGATGGGATTCAGGTGCCCGTAAGGAGCACACGAGTACAGAAACTGCATAATTAGCTCCTTTGGTGGCTGTCTCAATGGAACGACTGCCAGCTAATCTGAGAGTTGGGCTCTGCACCTCTAGGTTGAGTCACACTGGCAGGAAAATGCCCATATGCTCCTGTTCTGAGGATAATTAGGACGTCAGTCTCCAGGGTTGTCAGACTAGTCAAATGAAACTTTGTAATTCTTAATTTTCAAAATGAGCTGTTCAATGAAGCTGGTTTTGTCTGTTTGTTTTGACAGTTGACATAACATTTCAAAACAAAAACAAGGTTTTCAGAGGGAAAACCACCCACCCACCCCAGGCTGGCTGCTGCTGCGGAGTGGTGCACTGGATCCCCAGGGCTTGGGGTGCAGCGTGCTCCAGCTGCCCCCAGGGATACCTTATCCTTGCCCCCCCCCCGCCCCCCCGCACCTTGTGAGGCAGGGATAAGGGATCCCCAGGAGGCTGTGAGGAAGTTTTGGGGCTGACCTCCACTCACCACCCTCACAGTGCACACTGACTGGGCACCTCTGCATATGCAGCCTCAGGGAACTCTGGGATACATCTGGAGGACTTTTGAGACCGAGTCAAGCCAGGGCAATATGCACACAGGAAACCAACAGGACTCAGACCCTAGGTCCCAGCTTAACAAAGGCTTGGATCCTCCAGCCTTGCAGTATCCTGTGACCCTAGGTTCAAGCCCTAGGTTAACACAATTGGTGTGTAGCCACAAGGGGGGCTAGGGGGCACAAGCCTGGGCTTACATTGCTGTATAGACATATCCTTAGTAATAAATCTCTAAATAGCTTACTATAGGATTGGCTGCCAGCTTCTTTGGTGTGAGATCTAGGATACAAATCAACCTTGGTGAGTGATGTGTCTCTTGGGAGGTGTCCACGCTCCTAATTCCCAACAGACAGCTTGACAGTCCTGGTCTAAGGAAAGGGTAGTGCTTGTCAGGGCCGGATTAATTTTTTTGGGCCCGGCACCAAACATATTTGTGGGCCCCCCTGGGGAATGAAGGGGCTAGGGGCAAGAGCACAGTGTGCAGGGTGGATTTGATTTAAATCATGATTTAAATCACTAGTCAGGAAGACTCGATTTAATCATGGTTTTCTACATAAAAGTGCATTCTTGTTGGTTGTTATAACCTTAATACATATTCTTCACAACTCAGAGATACATGTAGCTTTCATTTTTAGAAGGTACACACTATACATTTTTAAACAGTGATTTATTTTGAAAACTTTTCAGATGAGTTTTACAGCTATATCAGAAAACGAATGATTGTTTGGTTATTTCGTTTACCAAAGATAACTGAAGTAGATATTTATGAAGTCATTGGGAGGTGAACTATCTCCAATTCAACAGGTTAATCATTAATATTTGGAGGATTTTCTTGCCATGCTGAATTAGGAGGAGAACATCACCAGATAGACATTTAAATTGTTTTATTTAACTAAAACAACAACGTTAAGTATTCTGGATTTTTTTCTTCAACAGCAAACATAATATTTTAACAAAAAAGCATATGTCCCTCGCTTCTCACATTTATCTCCAGAATTCTTCTCCTTGGCCAGATCTATTTCACCCCCAACAATCTTCTATTCATTGAACTTTTTGAAACTTTTCACTTTTAAAGAGAGGTAAGGGGTTGACTCTGTGTACACAAATTTGCAGAGGAACTATAAAGTTGAGGTCTGTTATTTCTCGCCTCTATATATTATTTATTTATTTAAAACATTTTTGCTGTTAACAAGCATGTTACCTCTGGAGACACAAATCCACAGTTTGAGAACTGAAAAACTAAGCATCTCTGATGGTATCTTCTAGACCAGGAATTGGCAACCTTTGGCACGCGGCATGCCAGGGTAAGCCCCCTGGCAGGCCGGGCCAGTTTGTTTACCTGCCGCATCCGCAGGTTCAGCTGATTGCAGCTCCCACTGGCCACGGTTCGCCGCTCCAGGCCAATGGGGGCTGCGGGAAGCCGCACAGGCCAAGGGATGTGCTGGCTGCCGCTTCCTGCGGCCCCCATTGGCCTGGAGCAGCGAACCTCAGCGAGTGTGAGCTACAATCGGCCGAACCTGCGGACGCAGCAGGTAAACAAACCGGCCCGGCCTGCCAGGGGGCTTACCCTGGAGGGCCGCGTGCCAAAGGCTGCTGATCCCTGTTCTAGATTGAGCACTGAGTCCCATTGGGTAGAAAGAAAGATTAACCTAAATAATCTATACAGAAGCTTGTGGAACCCCATAAGACTGGGTCCCTAATCCATGAACTATTAGAACTCATTTACAAAACTTTTCTTAAACATGACATGAATATATTGTCTCATACTATAGAATCAGAATTTATAATCCCTATTCCATGATAAGATATAATGTATCTTAATTAAAACTATCTTTAGATAGATTTTTTCCTCAAAAATCCGATTTAAATAAAAAAAATCCGATTTTTTGATTTTTTTTTTACAAAGCCATTGATTTTTTTCCACCCTGACAGCTGGGCATGGTGGGGGGGGGAGGATTAGTCCCTGCTGACTGGAGCAAGGCAGGGGCCGGGGGCAAAAACACAGTGGGGCAGGAGCTAGGGTTGGACCCTGGAGCAAGGGAGGGGCTGGGGGTAAACTGTAAGCGCAGCAGGGCTGGGGAGGGGGTAAACAGGATCCTCCCCTCCACCCCTGCCCACACAGAGCGGGTACCTACCTTCTCCCTGGTTCTAGCCCGTTCTCTTCATTTCTCTCTGCACTAAGCTGAGGGTGGGGGTGCACTGAGCACAGGGCTGGGGGTGCAGGGTCTGGGAGGGAGTTAGGGTGCAGGAGCAGGCTGGGGGTTGGGGTGCAGGGTCTGGCCAGGAGCTAGAATGAGGGAGGGGGCTCAGGGTTGGGGCAGGAGGTTGGGGTGTGGAGTAGGGGCAGCTCCCATTTGGTGTGAGGGGTGCAGGTGGGTATGTGGGGGGGAGGGTGTAGGATCTCCCATTTGGTGCTCAGGGTGGGGGTGGGGACGTGTGTGTGGGGATGCAGGAGTCAGGGCATAGGGTGTGGAGGGGCTGGGTATGTGTGGGGGTGCAGGAGTCAGGGCTGGGGTCGTGGGGGGATGCAGGAGTCAGCGCAGAGGACTGGGGTGTGTGTGAGGGGGGTGCAGGAGTCAGGGCAGGGTGTGTGAGAGAGGGGTGCAGGAGTCAGGGCAGAGGGCTGGGTGTGTGGGCTGGGGTCATGGGGGTGCTCCCAGCCCCCTGCCTCGAGCGGCTCATGGCAGGGGGCTGGAGGGGATATGCCCTGATTCCACCCCTCTTCCCCAAGGCCCCACCCTCACCTCTTCTCCGCCTCCTCCCTCCTCCCCCTCCCCCTCGTGCCGGCAAACAGATGATCAGCGGCAGGGAGAGGGAGTGAGAGAGGGAGGGGTGGGAACGCAGCATGCTGGGGGAAGAGGCGGGGGAGGGGGGAGCTTGGTTGCTGGCGGAGCCTGCCCTGCAGCAGCAGGACAGAGCCCCAGGAGCCAGCAGCACCAAGCTTCTGCCCCCACAGGAGAGAGCGGGGGGGCGGAGAAGAGCGGCCAGGTCAGGGCCCCTTTGGAGAGTGGGCCCGGTGCCATGGTAAATCCAGTACTGGTGCTAGTGTGACCCACCTTACCCAGAGTGGCTCTGTCCCCCTCTAGTGGCTGGACCACATGGAAAAGTGGTTGCTGAAATCACTCGAGTTTGCAATACTGACAGTTCCCCACCCCCACCTGAAAACATGATGAAAGGTGAAAACTTGACAATTTTCCCTTATTAAAAATGGCCGCCATCTCCTATTACTGCCAGTGACTCTGAAACCAGCAATATGGCTGCCGTTTCCCTACAGTCCATCTGCATGTGGAAGTGAGGCTGCCCTTGATAAAGTTGGCTGCCACCTTCCATTGTTTACAATGAGATGGAGGCCCAGGCAAAATGGCTGCCATTCTGGTTCGGGGGGCTAGACAGGGCACAGGGACTGTGAGGAGCTCCAGAGACAGGGCTAAAAGCGGATGGGGCAAGTGAAGGGGAGCACAGCACTTGGGGAGAAGTAGGCAGATTTAGGGGGTGCAGGAAAATGGGCTGCAGGGCAATGTGGGGGGCAGGAAGGAGGGGATTGCAGGAGTTTGAAGGAGGAGATGGGGTATGCAGGTGGTGGAGCGCTGTCTAGTCTCTGGCTGAGACATGGTGGTTGGGGACTCAGGGAAGTTCTGCTTCTTGGAAAACGGTAAACCAATCCCATTGTACATTTACTGTAACTTTGTCGCTTATACCCTTATTTGAATAAGTTTCAAGTTCTTTGATATGTATATCTGTCACTCATCAACCCTAAAAAGTAGTGTAAGTTCTATGTGCAAGTGTGAGGTCAGTGTTTCTCAAACTATTTACAATTCAGCCCTTCTTTTATCAAAGGAAATAAACATGGATGGCAGACAATCAAGACAGTGACAGGAAAGGAATAGAAGTTCCTCTATATTATGGGTGAGGACAGACTAAATGCAGTCTCCATCTGAGCAACCAGGGAGAGGCACGAATTTTTGTGTACACCGAAGATTGGGTTTTCAACCTGATGTTATTTCACTCACGTTGGTGTAGTAGGAAGAGAGCTTGAGACATAAGCCCTTGTATCAGAGGCCTGAGCTAAAGTAGTCGTCAAAGCTTTGCTAATATAAAGCAGAATCAGGCTGTGAACTGGAGGCAGGCCCTGTTGACAGAATTTGGCAAGAACAGGGCTGATATTGCAGAAATACACATTCCTAAGAATTGCTAGGCAGTGAACACACACACACAAGCATATTCCAGAAGGGTGGTACCAGAACACCTCGATACCAACACATTCCCCAAAGATAACAGGAACACATTGACCCATTTTAAAGATAAGGTCAGGATGACAGCACGATGAATAGAGATGTTTTGATCGAACCAACATGTACAAAGTGGCACCTAGCCACATCAGAGGGGCAATACGTAACTTGTTTGTATCGGTGTGTAAAATGGAGTCTCAGAGGGCGTGTCTTTGGCCCACCAAGGGCAGAATGGAAGGTCCTGCCATTCACTGGGCTGTGTGCATTATCCCGGGCACACACGTGTTAGTGTAACTGTAGACACTGATCTGGGGAGTTAGGACCATGCTTCGTTGGTAATAAACCTGGCCAGGTGCCTCTGCTATTGAAACGGGTCTTGGTCTCTCATTGGGCGGTTCCATCGAGGTCTGCTGTGCAACAATCTGCACAGAGCTGGGACAGCACACAGAACACACACGCAGCCAAACGTGTGACTACATTTGGCAAACGAGTAGAAGGGAGTTAAAAAGCTAAGACACTAAAAAAACCACAATTTGATATTTTTTAAAAATTTTCAAGGGTCTAACGCATGATTTTTGATCTCTTGATGTTGGCAATGCTGGGTTGTTTTTATTGTCTTAAAGTAATTGAGTTTGTAACATCAAAATATGCTGCATCTGGGATTTGCTAAAAAACACTGGACTCTGTCCTCAATTCCACCAAGTTCACACTCAGCACTGATGAGGAGACTGAAGAAACTAGTGATAAGCCACCTCTGCACTCCCCTGATCCTGGGCCGGGTGGGGGGACAAAATGGCCTCTGGTCTAACACAGAGGAACCTCAGGGCCCTAAGATATATCAGATGCTGCGCCAGCCTAGGATAAGTGGAGCACCATGCACCCTGCCCCAGATATACACCTCCATACTCCTCCACACCCTCTACCTGGAGGAAGAGCGATGCAGGGAGTGGGTGGTACAGAGTGGGTTGTACCTGCTTTCTACCACCTGAGGATTACCCTGAGTCAGGGGGATACTTGGCTGCCCCCTTAAAGCAGCTGCCCTGCTGCTTTCCCTGCTCAGCAGGGACTCAGGCCTGAGCCCACTACATTGTTCAATTGTCTAACTAGTAAAATACAAGCAGTGAACACATCGGTGGGTCTCTATTCTTCGCCTGGGGAGCAGAGTGGGGCTGGTCCATGGCTGGGTTCCATGCACTGTAGGACATTGTGATCCTGGTACACTGAGTTTAACTTAAAACA
Organism: Natator depressus; assembly: GCF_965152275.1. Classification (NCBI taxonomy): domain Eukaryota; kingdom Metazoa; phylum Chordata; order Testudines; family Cheloniidae; genus Natator; species Natator depressus. The sequence continues at coordinate 18,302,908 of NC_134239.1, forward strand.
TCACAGTGATACCAGGTACACACTAAAGGGACCCAGCTGTTACTTACCCCAGTCTCTGCAGTTTGCAGTTTGGATGTTTCAGCCCCTCACACAGCTGCCGCATTCCTGAATACTCCAGTTTGTTCCGCCTTAGATCTAGGTATGTCAGGGTCTGGCTGGTGCAGAGAACAGAGGAGAGATCCCCACAACATGCAGCACTGAGACCACAATTGCACAGCCTGCAGGAGACAGATATATACAGAGTAAAATGACTTGTGTATTCCCCATTCTCTGCATCTCCCCTCACTGAGACCCATGTGTATCTCCAAAGGGATTCTTAATTCAGAGACAGCGGCTAGGAATAATGTTATCTACTTATTTTGATTGAAATAATCATAAAAAGACACCTACTGAAAGTTACAGGTCCTTAACGTATAATTAATTATATAAAACTCCCCTGTGTTAAGAGAATATTAAGGCTGCAAGATTAAGCACCCAAAAGTTAGGAGCCGCCAAGCTTTAGGCTGCCTAGGCAACCTTAATTTAGCTCCTTTCTGTGTGTGCATTTTGATACAATCTGGGCAGGGAATTCTGGTCGCTGCTGGTGGTCGGGGTGGGGAGAAGTGGTGCGGAGCTCTCCCTCCTCCCCCATACTGCTCCTGCTGTCCATCCGCCTTCCTGCCTACCTCCACCTCTCTGAAGATGCTGTGGAATCGTTGCCTTTTTTCTTTGCAAGGGCATGCGGGTGCATGTGCTCCCCATCAGACTTTCCTCTTCTCTCTCCCTTCAATTTGCATTAGTGGATTGCTGGGCCTCCTTCTCTTCCCTCTGCCTGCCCAGCAGTCCCTTCCGCCCCACCCCCAATAGTGCCCCCTTGCAGTTTGCTGCCCCCATCTCAGGGGATCCCCCTTGTGATCCACTTTCCCCCATGGTGTGTTGCCTGTTTCCTCTGCCCTTCCCAACCAGACCCCTCGCTACTTGCTGCCTTTTGCCCCACCCAGCCACACGTGTCCTGTGCACCCATGTGTGCCTGTGTAGGTGTTTCTCCCCATTTTGTTTAAGTCCTACTCAACTGCACCCCAAACATACCCACTTATATGCACCCCTTCGCTACCAGTGTGGCTGGAGAAGCAGGCCCCACTCCATACTGTTTACAACAAGCTCCCTTGGCTCTTCATTTATCAGATTGATCCCGCCATTGACATTTGCTCCCTCCTCACCACACAGCAGTGTAGTGCAAAGGCTGGGGAGCAGTGTAGTGGGGAGAAGTTGTTAGACTCTGCACAGGCTCCAAAATGCAGCACAGACATACCCTCAGACTCAAATTCCCAGCTATGTATCTTGCTGATGTTCAAATGTGCCCCTCCCAGCCCATCTGCTTAGCACAGCTGGGTTCCCGCTCCCAGAGGGGCTTTCTGGGTGTGTGAGAAATGATCTTCCTCCCTTCCCTGTATCAGCCCCACCTGCCATGGCAAGAGGTGGGTTTACAGGGCTTGTAACATGAAGGAATTCACAGTGAATCCCAGAGAGTGCTCCTTTTAGTGTGTTTCAGAGCTGGGACACAGGGGTCTCCACCCCAGGTAAATGCAGGCTGCTGTCCAGGCTAGAGCTGGACACAGAATGGATTGTTCAGTTTGCTGGCAACTTCAAACAATTACAATAATGTTTCATTTAGAGTTGAATGGAAAATGACACTTTTCAAAATTTTTGATGAGTTGAAAAGTCAGAAAAAAATATTCAAGTTGAAACGTTTCATGTTCACCCATCTCTATTTTTTCATTTTGATTTCAGGCACTTTTACCAATAGCAAGGGAGGACTAGATTAACCATATGGCTGGAGGAAGCGCTGGTGGTGCCCTCTGGATAAGTGTTAGTCCAGTGTGATCTGTGAGTCCTAGATACAGCTCCCCACAGCCCCCAATGGAGAATGGATTTGAATTTGGGACTACAGGATATTCTGGCGTGGGGCTTTCTCAGTCTCTCCTACTGAAGTTCCACTTTTTATAAATAATTAAATAGCTAGTGGATCAGGGACTTGAACTGAGATCTCCAACCTGCTAGCTGAGTGCCCCAACTCATCCATGGGCAGTAGAGTCATTCTCACTGTCTTTCCCTGGCCCAATGACTATTCACTGTCATTAATTAATAGTCATTCTTACCACTAAGAATAACACAATACACTCACACCGTATTCCTCATAGTCACACTGTAATGCAATCCCTAACTCTGTCCTCCTACTTTCCCATGGGGTAAATAGCGCAGCATGCAGTTCACCTGCACATGGATAGTTTGGAATCTCACCTTCACATTGCCAGATTTCAGAAGGCCATGGCTAACCTTTCTCCTGTGGTTGGAAGCTCCTATGAGTAGCTGGACATTTAACTTGGTTCTGCCACATATTAATGGAATAGCTCTTTGTATCAGTGGCAACCTCATCCCTATACTTCCATTCAAGAGATGTTGCTTTTTTTAGTAGTGGCAGTCCTGTAATACCACGGACAAACCATGCTGAATTAAAATAAACCTTACTGAATTACATGTAATACCTTTGGGGTCCATTGTATTAAAGTGTAATTGTTTGTGTTACTGTGAAGATTGCATATAACTTTGCTAGGGGGACAGGGTATGCTAATGTAATTCCTCCAGTCAGAAGCATTTCGAAGCCACTGTCTGCAGAAGTTTGCATATACTAATTCAAACTGGAATCTCCAGGGACCCACAAACAAAGAAAAGACTTTGGCATAAATAACTTGTGTTTAAACTGATTCAGGGCCTTCTTCCTGATCCAGCAAATGGATAGGACCTCTGGTCCACGGAGGGTCCCAATCCCTAGGGAGGGGTAGAAGGACTTGGCCTAGTGAGACCCCAAAAAACAGAGTTCTCATTCTGAGCAAAGGATACAAGAAAACACCTGGGTGGGGTTTTGAAGGACTGCTACTGCCAGAACCCATGTCAGAGGGGGTGATCTCTGTTACACTTATTAGCATGAATGTTGGTTCTTTTATTATTTGTAATATGTTTTCTCTGTAGCGCTTTGACCTTTGGCATAAAATATGTTTGCTTAGAAAGACCTGCATGGTAACTTATAACTGGGGCTATTATGCTGTGTATTTTCTCTGAGGAGAGGAGTGAATCAGACCTGCTTAGGCAGATTGTTGTTTGCTGGGAATAACACAGTGACGGCAGGGAACTGTGCAGCCTGAAAATACCCCACTCAGAAAGGAGAGAGACATGGGCCTCCTCCCAGGACAGGCAGTGGCCAGGGGAGTTGGAAGCCTAAGAGGGGGTGCCCTTGATGGATCACTGAGGGGAAATAATGGTGCAATTCCCTGAATTGTGACAATTCCAATCAACTTCTCCAGAAGTTAACTGTGTTATCTAATAAATCCCCTTTTCTTCAGCTTTTACCAGACAAAGTAGTACTCAGAACTATTCCAGAATTCCTGCCTAACAGAGTTCTCCTTGTCATTTCCATCAAAACACCGCTCTCCTAAACCTACCCTTCTTAAGAGTTCAGATGTCTACAGGGCCATCAAATTCTCCCCGTGCAGGACAAAATCTGATGCCTTGTTCCTCTCCTGTGTTGGAAATAACAAAGGTCTCAAAAAACTTATAAGGCAATCAACTCCAGATGGGTCAGATTTGCTAATCTGGAAGCCTATAGGAAGGCTCAAAAGACACTGCTATCAAACCTCAGAGCATGTTCAATAAGATCAGTCTCTAAATCTCAGCAGATAGATGAGGTCTATAGAGTGACCGCCTGACAATCTCTGCATCTTATGACCAGACACTACAAGTAGATCCATAGTCGCTAGATGCTGCCTTTGGTCTCCAGGACTTTCAGTCTGCTGTTCTTCCTTGATTTGTCTTCTCATTTCATTCTGCTTTCCCTCCCCCACCCCCACCCCCCTTTTTTTTTTGATAGACTGCCTGATACTTCCCATCCCTCAGTCTCCAAACTAGTGGATTCTGGAGAAGACATATTTGAAGTACATTGTAATTATTTGTTACTTAAAATTAGAGTAATTCAATTTTCTTATGCAGGTCTTCAGATTTTACAGAGTTTAACCTTAATTATAAAATATGCAAGTCTGTGTTGTGTGGGACATAAAGGGGAGGAAGAGAAGTTGGGTGTCTTCAAGTTAAACCCTAAAATCCTATGTCCTTAAAATGTGAATCATGGACAAAAATCAGGGCAGCATTTGAGAAGGAAGTCCAGGCTCTATCTACAGTCTGAGGTGACCAAATGTTTTTAGTCCAACTACAGGCAGAGATTGGGTTTAGTCACAGAAACCCCTTCTAAAACTACTGGGCCCTAAATCCAGAGAGTGCCTCTTGACTACATCAGGGCTCCAGAGGTGGGAATTGCTTTTAGGAGCACACCAATGCGAACTTGCATTTGAGTCAGGGCTCTCTCCTAGGTGGGCAGATACATTGTCCAGGTTGCCCTGGTTTAAAGCAAGCAGGAAACATCATCTGTTTGATGCACTTTGCCTAAGTACTGCACTGAGATATCAGTAAGAGTAGAATCTAGAAGCTCATCTTGTAGGCAGCCTTAGCTATTCCCCAAGCCTTAGGTGAACCTTTCTTGGGAGAGGTGCAGAGAATTCTCGGTAGATAACTGTTACTCACTGCTTCATTGTCATTCCAGTAGGACTTATGCCAGCATTGTTAGAGAAGTAGAAAAATGGACATATTCATATAATTAAGATTACACTGCTGGTACGGAGTTCCACAGGGTAGTCTAGATGAGCATATTACCAGTTCAGATGTGGATTCACTTCTTGACATCTATAATCAAAACTACCCTACTCCAGTGCACATAGAGCAAAATCAATTGACTGTGGACAGAGTAGATCTTAAATGACATTCTCAAATTTTCCTGCGGTTGTTAGCCTGGAGGACACAATACAAAAATTCATTCTCGCAGCCCATGTTTTTTCCAGTTCATGCAACAGACTGTCATCAAGGCATACCCTGAAAACACAGGCCACCCTTTATCAAACAGGATGACCAAGCCCTTAGTGTGTTGTGGAAAGTCTGAGGCATGCCTTGTGGGAACTTACACAACAGGGCTCATCAGCAGGGGCCTCCTCTCAGATAAATTCCAGGGGTGGGGGGTGAAGTTGTGACAGCATATAGAACTTTATATGGAGTTACATTATATCTTAGAAAGGCAGGGAGTGGAAGACATAATGGAGCATACAAACCTATGGAAAGTCCAGTGGGGAGCGGGGACAACTGCCCCCTAGAAAATGATGTCCCTGCTGGTAAGTATGAGAAGATATCAATGTGTTTTTACAGCTTTACGGAGAGGTACCCATTTGGGGAGAAGAGAGAAGCCAGGATCAGAGTTTTGGGCAGCTGTGCACACTGGGGTATCCCGATGTGTAAACAGCATTTGGGCAATCGCCCATACCATGGGTGTCTCCTTCCATGGGGGAGGAGAACAATAAACTAGGAAGACCTGTTTTGTTTACTTCCCCACCTGGACGGAATACAGTGCAATGAGTTGACACCTATTCCCTGGCTAGTGCACAAGGAGACTGGGCCCATTTACACAGTACATACGAGTCACAAATGCTTTTATAAGAATAACGCAAGATGGGAACCTTTCAGCTGCGGCAGAAGAAGCAGATGGTTCCTACATGTCCTGTTATTCCGCAAGCCAGTTCTGTGGATGAACTCACTGTGCTGGCCCCATTATTCCAGGATAAGATCCCAAAACCTGGACCCCACAAAAATGCCAAAAAAATGCCATAGAGATTGGCTGTTACAGACACGGCCCTCAGGGGATCCTTTGCCTTCTGTAATTTATTCTGTAACTGAGATTACTCAGAGCTTGTTGACTTTCCTGTACGGTGTAAGAGGACAGAAAAGTGCTACATTGTCTAAACAAAGTAAAAGAAGCAGTGAGAGGCAGAAAGGCCTTCTTTAAAAAGTGGAATTTAAATCCTATTGAGGAAAACAGAAAGGCACATAAATTCTACCAAGTGAAGTGTAAAAATATAATTAGGAAGGACAAAAAAGAATTTGAAGAACAGTTAGCTAAAGATTCAAAAAGTAACAGCAATTTTTTTTAAAGTAAATCAGAAGCAGGAAGCCTGCTAAACAACCAGTGTGTCCATTGTGCGATCGAGGTGCTAAAGGAGCACTCCAGGACGATAAGGCCATTGCAGAGAAACTAAATGAATTCCTTGCATCAGTCTTCATGGCCGAGGATGTGAGGGAGATTCCCAAACCTGAGCCATTCTTTTTAGGTGAAAGATCTGAGGAACTGTCCCAGACTGAGGTGTCATCAGAGGAGGTTTTGGAACAAATTGATAAATTAAACAGTAATAAATCACCAGGACCAGACGGTATTCACCCAAGAGTTCTGAAGGAACTCAAATGTGAAATTGCACAACTACTAACTGTGGTATGTAACCTATCACTTAAATCAGCTTTTGTACAAGGTGACTGATGGATAGCTAATGTGATCCCAATTTTTAAAAAAGGCTCCAGAGGTGATCCTGGCAATTACAGGCCTGTAAACCTAACTTCAGTACCTGGCAAATAGGTAGAAACTATGGTAAATAACACAATTACTTTACTTAAGCAAAGGAAACTGTCATGGGATTAGAGGGAAGGTGCTTTCAGGGATCAGTAACTGGTTAAAAGATAGGAAACAAAAGGGTAGGAATAAATGGTCAGTTTTCAGAATGGAGAGAGGTAAATAGTGGTGTCCCCAGGGGTTTATACTGGGACCAAAACTGTTCAACATAGAGATAAATGATCTGGAAAAAGGGGTAAACAGTGAGGTGACAAAATGTGCAGATGATACAAAACTACTGAAGATAGTTAAGTCCAAAGCAGACTGCAAAGAGTTACAAAGGGATCTCACAAATCTGGGTGACTGGGCAACTAAATGGCAGATGAAATTCAGTATTGATAAATACAAAGTAATGCACATTGGAAAACATAATCCCAAGTACACATATACAATGATGGAGTCTAAATTAGCTGTTTTCACTCAAGAAAGAGATTTTAGAGTCATTAGGGTAGTCTCTGAAAATATCCACTCAATGTGCAGCAGCAGTCAAAAAAGCTAACAGAATGTTGGGAATCATTAAGAAAGGGATTGATCATAAGACAGGAAATATCATATTGCCTGTATAGAAATCCATGGTATATCCATCCTCTATATAAATACTGCATGCAAATGTGGTCGCCCCGATCTCTAAAGAGATATATTGGAATTGGAAAAGGTATAGAAAAGGGTAACAAAAATGATTAGTGGAACAACTTCCATATGAGGAGAGATTAACAAGACTGGGACTTTTCAGCTTGGAAATGAGATGACTAAGGGGAGATATGATAAAGGTCTATAAAATGACTAGTGTGGAGAAAGTAGATAATGAAGTGTTATTTACTCCTTCTCATAACACAAGAACTAGGGGTCACCAAATGAAATGAATAAGCAGCAGGTTTAAAATAAACAAAAGGAAGTATTTCTCCATACAATGCACAATAAACCTGTGGAACTCTTTGCCAGATGATGTTGTGAAGGCCAAGACTATAACAGAGTTCAAAAAAGAACTAGATAAATTCATGGAGAATAGGTCCATCAATGGCTATTAGCCAGATTAGCCAGGGTTGGTGTCCCTAGCCTCTGTTTGCCAGAAGCTGGGAATGGGCAACGGGATGGATCATTTGATAATTTCCCTGTTCTGTTCATTTCCTCTGGGGCACCTGGCATTGGCCACTATCTGAAGTCAGGACACTGGGCTAGCTGGACCTTTGGTCTGACCCAGTATGGCCAATCTTATTTTCTTAAGGGGAAGTAGCTGGGGTAGTAGATATCAGGAGCCCAGTGAAGGGAGTTGCACTGTTCCCAAATGTTCCGACAGCTCAGGAATGTGGCGTTATCTCAGCTTCTCCAAATTCAGCTTATCTTTTATTGCTTGGCTGGACCTAGGATGATGATAATTCCCAGCTCACCAAGCTAAACATCTTTGGGTTACAAACACCACACTATATCTCTGTCACATCGGTAAGAAGTTCTGTCTTCTAGTCCCTGGATGGGTAAAGCTGCCCATCTGTCAATACCCCATCCTGGTCCCTGATCTCTATGTGAGTTTTCTCTTTTCTCACACTACACCGCTATTTCTCCATCCCTCTTTCCTTCCTCTCATTCTCTTCCCCCCTCACCCAGTCATGCTACGGGACACTGACCTTTCTGAAAGTACATCACATTTCCCACTCCCACCCCCACACACACATCTTGGGGGGTCTGCCAAGTCATATATAAAATTAACCTTTGGACAGTCCATCACCCTTCTCCTCACAAGCAGCAACTTGCCTGGCTGGTGATTTGCAGGCTTCATACGTGATTTGCAGGCCTTTTTGTGGCTGTTGTCAATCAAGGGTTGGTGGGTGATGGTGGAGAGTGAGCTGTCACTTCCAATTTCTCCAGAGACCCCCTTCTCTGCAGCACATTAAAGCCATAACATGGGGGGAGGGGTGGAAAGGGGCACTGCACCAGGCTCACATGCCACCCCTATTAGATGACCTAGTACCTCCCCCTGCTAGTGCAGGATAGCTCTCTACAACATGTTTCCTGTGAATTGTCTAGTGGAGAATTAAGATGTCCCAAGTGATGGAGCTTCCATCAGTTCTATGTGGAGACTATTTTCATGGGATAGTAGATCTCACAGCAGACCTTTCAGAGCAACACAGCAGTGAAGCTGTGTATCTTTCCTCCCCATCTCCCATGCCACCAAGAGTGATTTACTCATCCCCCACCCTGCTACAAACATGGCAGGCTGGGAACATATGGTGAGTCCTTCATGCAAGTGCTGGAGGGACACTTGATTTTCAGATTCTCCTTGTAACTGCAGGGAGCAGACACCAGGTATGCACCCTGTTGAGCACTTTACATAAAGGACACCTGTGAATGCAAAAAGGAGGCCAAATGTTACTTACCGCAGTCTCTCTAATCTGCAGTTTGGCTGTTTCAATCCCTCACACAGCAGTTGCACGCCGGCATCTCCCAGAGAATCATTACCACGCAGGTCCAGCTCTGCCAGGCTCTGGCTGGCTCTGAGAACAGCAGCGAGATCCCCACAGCCAGCGGCTGTGACACCGCAGTCCTCCAAGCTGCAGAGAGAGAAAGGCAGAGAAGGGGGAGCATGGTGTGAACGGGCTCATCACAGCTGGTCTGACAGGCCCGCTCCCTGACCAATCAGCATCCAGAATGAGCCAGAAGTCCTGCTGCAGACACTGACCCAAGCCCCACTCCTTATCCACTGAGAAACCAGCAGTGGGTGGAACTGTCTGTCTAAACTCCACCCCTTGCCTTTTACCCGTCACTAATGAACAGTGGGAATGGTCTAGACGCCTCAAACCTCTGCCACTGACGAATAAGGAATAAGGTTTGGGATAAGACTTCCTTGCTGAGTACTGCCCCCTCACCCTCTCCACTGACCAACCAGAATTCAGAAGAGTAAAAAAGTCCTGCCACTGAGCTCTTGACCAGTCAGGCTGGACTTGGCACTGATCAGCCCGGGAATGGTGCGACCCAATCAGAGCAGGCCCCTCCCCAGGCAGCTGGGCCAGGCTCAGAGCAGGAGGAGCTGGGAGATCCTGACCCTCCGCGACCCCGGCACTAGCTTTGCTCTCCCCTGCAGGAAACTGATGTCTCCTGTCTCTGCCCTCACCCCATCAGCTCTGAGCCTCAGGCCTGGGGAGGGGAGGCAGCTGGCAGGCCCAGCACTGGCTGCATCACACCCACATTCCACTGAGACCAGGGACCAAAGTGGGGGAGAAACAAAGAGTGGAAGATCACCATGGCAGGAGGTTCCCCAAGGATTAAGGAGGGAAGAGTCCCGCAAAGGAGGGCAACTGTGTGACCCTGTTATACAGTTGCCAGGTGTCCAATTTTCAATTGGAAAGTCCAGTCGAAAGGGGACCTGTACCGTGTCCGTCAGATGGACTCACCAGACACAAAAAGTCTGGTTACTGCAGGTGGTGGGGAGGAGGTGCGGGGAGGTGACGGGTTGTCAACTCACGCCAGACCCTGCTCATTCAGGGCCTCTTCATACATACATCTTGTGGGTAGTCAGGCTCCACATCATGAGCTGAAGCTCCCATCCCAGCCCTGGAAGCACAGGGAGCCAAGCTTGCGGGGGGAGATGGGGTGGTGGAGAGGATTGAGTGACGAGGAAGGGGAAGTTGTAAGAGCAGCTAGCAATGGGGGAAGGCAGGGAGAGGAGTGAGTGGAGGGCCTCAAGGGAAGAGACGGAGTAGGGGGAGGTTCCAGCACTCTTGTTATAATGTCTGGTTTTCAGAAATTAGAAAATTGGCAACCCTACTCTGTTGGCAGGGCTTATTCCAGAGTCTCTGGTGGGGTGATAAAAGCAGAAGTACTGCTGGTTTCTGTAACCTCCTTGCAGAGCCTGGGTTCCTGATGGAGCTGCCAGCCAGCTGAGTGGGTAACAATGGCAGCAGGCCACCTATGACCATGTGCACCTCAAAGACCACCTGCAATCATGAGAATCTTTGCCCTCCTTCAAGGGCTCACAGCAAGCCTCCTGCACTCCCAAGCACGAGTCCTCTCCACCTCCAAAAGCTGCTAAATCTTGCACACATGTTGAGACACCCCCCCATCAGAATTGTCACCTGCATGGCCTCCTTCATCACCTCAGTTGCCTTAAAAATATTGTTACTCTGCCAAATAGAGGGGAACCCCAACATTTGGAAGAGAAAAAAGCCCCTGAATTCATACAAGGGAGAGAAATCCACACTTCTTGGGGAGTGCCCAGGTTCTGTTAGGGTTTGTAGAGCCCCCAAGATATTTTGGAGGCAGGAAGAGAGGAGCCTGCAATGGGGGTTAGGGGAGAGATTCTAAGATTGGGTCGAATGGGGGAGAAAAACCACAAAGATGTATGTGGGAATCTGAGGGGATAAACCTTACTCTGGGGAGGAGTGAAGTGAAGAGGACATTCAAGCTGAAGCAGAAGAGAAGAACCCCATAAAATTTAAAGGTTAAAAGAGAGAGAGGGGACACCTGAGAAGGTTAGGCAAAAGAGATCCTAAAGTTGTGGGAGGACTTTTGAGGGGAATGGACCTCACTTGGAATTAGTAGGAGACCCCCTCTGACACTCAGCAGTAATAAAGGGAGTAAGGAAAGAACACCCCTCCAATAGAGACACCCTGAGATATTCAATTAAAAGAGATAAGGCTAAGGCAGGTTTGGGAAATACCCACCACGGTGCAGAGAAAGAGAGACCTCCAAAGAAGAGCACCTAAGTGGGGAAAGACTGTAAAGAAAACAGGGGACACCCCTGGAGGACAGAGGAGAATTAATAAGGATACAGAGAGCAAGACAGAAAGAATTAATGAAGTGTGGAGCGAGTCGGGAGCAGCAGGAGGAAAACGGATAAGAAGGAGTGAGGGAGGAATGGTAGGAAAAAGAAAACAGCTAAATTTGAGGGCAAACACGGACACTCAAAAGACTGAAGGAAAAAAGAGACAGAAAGAGAAGAAAATATCTGAGCAAAGAGAGAAACAACAGAACAAATACAAAATAAATTTTAAAAAAGGGAGACAGTGGCACGTCAATTTTTTAAAAAATATTTTATATAAGTTTGATGCTAAAACGTTGCACAAAGATACACACTCACTGTATGATGCCAAATGTTCAAAAATGACAAGTCAGGCTGCAAAGAGTCTTAAACTGAGCATAGTCATGTTACTGTCTTAAAATTCGTGAGTTTTTTTTTAAGGAATACACTGAATTCCTTTTATTTGGCTTCTGGTTTTTCAGATTTTAGGGTTCATGCTCAGGCTGTCTCTGCAACCATAAGAATAGAAACTTAGCTTTCTTTTTTTTAAAAAAAATGGAGAGTCTTCCTTAGTCATATGACTCTGGGAGCTAGGACTTTCAGAAAAACATGAAATATGAAGAGACTTGTGATAAAACCTCAAGATGGCAACATTGTCATATATCACAACATGATTCTCTGGTGTAACAGGGATCTCAGGGACCTGGCTGAGAATGGTAGAGGGCATGGGAGTCCATTGTTCCTGAGATCAGAAGCAGGAATAACCTCATTTTTCTTTCTAACAAAATGATGTGTAAAATAAAGGGTTTTCAGTCCTGATTTAACTGTAAATCTGAATACAAACTTAATCCTGGCGCTGCTCATGGCCCTCCATACATTCCCCCATCCACTCAAATTGAGGCTGGGTTTTAGAATGTAGTTGTGTGTGCATCTGTTGGCAAATAATCATGTCTATTGGGTTTTGATGCACTTCTATATTAACAATATGTAATCTGAGACACTAGAAAGTTATTCTAGTGCAGAACTCCAGATGAACACCAGGAATGCTCTTATTATTCTAATTGCATAGAATTTTGCCTTTGAAATGTCTGAAAACTTTCAAATATACTGGAAATGGCACATGACATTTCAAAAATGTTTGGGAGATGCCACCCTTCACCCCTCACCTCCAGGCAACCCTACCTGGATTTTGTTTTGCCTCTTCATAGCTTTCACATGTTTGTTTGGGTCTGGTCTGGTCAGTAGTCAGAGCTTTTTAATTTTCCTGACACACTTAATCAAATTACACAATGTGTAAAATTCATCAGTAGTAATGGCACTAATTTTTAAATGGTGAATATTAAGTAGTTCTACTTTAAAAACCACAACGATATAAAAGAGAGGCTGTGTCCAATCCAAAAAGCACTTTTCTGAGACCAAACCTCCTCCCCCCCCCAAAAAAAACCCCCCACAAGACAATGATCACAGTTCTCTCGAAGAGAAAGGAGGCTCTTGTAGTTAAAGTCCTGGCTCTACCACTCTATCTTTTTGGATCTCAATTTTCCATGTGAAAAACTGGAATAATTATACTTTCTTCCCCCATCCTTTGTCTTTTTGGTCTCTTATAACAGGGTGATGCTATAGTTAAGGTTTAGACCAGGTTATTTTATTTCGCTATTTTACTGGACAGTTCCAGGGAATAGTCAGTTGCCCTTTGACCCCAGGTCAGTTTGAACCCCTACTTGGGGAGACAATTGGAAAAGGCAGGATAGCAGATTGCCAAAATGTGTGTCTGGGGAGATTGTTATTTTGGGGAAATGTAATCAAAGGATTATTGTTAAAAAATTAGTTACATGAATGCTTGCTGGCAGGGAGGAGCATTTTAGGGGTGCACGAGTGGGGGGAATAAGCATGAGAGGGATTTGGGGCTGCATTGAGGGGAGGGGGATAAAAGTGGATGGGCGGTAGGGGAGGTGAGGGGGAAGGACACATAAGGTAAGTAGCAAGGTGCTTGGGGAGAATGGGGGGAATGGTGCCTGTCAGACCCACATTCTTCCCTTCTGTGTGTGTGCCAGGATCTGGGGTGTCTGACCTCTATCCCTACCTCTCTCATGTGAGCCAGCTTTTGGAGGGGTTGCATTTCTAAGGGTGACTGAGTCCCGCTCCCTTTGTGTATGCCAGGATCAGGGGAAGTCCTGCCCCTCTGGGTGGGCAGCGTAGAACAAGCATGCTCAGAGCAAGCACCAAGAACACACGGCTGAGACTGAGGTGAGAAGCCAGGCACAGGTACTCTTGACCAGGCCAGACTAACCTTTTGTGGGTCCAGCACCAAACATATTTGTGGGCCCCCATGGAGGCAATGGGGCATGGGCTGTGGGGGTCGGTCTCTGGAGCGAGGGGCTGGCTGGGGGCAATGGGGCATGGCGCAGTGGCGGCAGCCCTGCTCCACACAGCCCAGCATAAGGGCACTGTTTACAAACCAGCAGCCGCCAGATGCACACTGGCCTGCCTGGCCCTGCGCTGCCAGCATACCCCTCTCCTCAGAGGTGGGCCCGTGCCTCACCACATGCCCCCCCCCCACCCAGAGACCCCCACACACAGACCTGCTATGGCTAGCACCCCCATGCCAAGAGACCCCCCCCAGATCGCTCCCACCACAACTGTACTGCACCCTGCACACCACGGCCCCCCACCCTTAGCACCCTCACACTCCGACTGGCTGGAGCCAGCCCCTTGGGGGCAGCACCACCAGCCAGGCTGGAGCAGGACTGGGGCCTGCGCAGGCTGGGCTACCTCAGGACCCACTTGCCTGGTGGGGCCCGGCTGAGCCCTCCATGCTGCCCTCCCCCCATACACAAATGGGCCGAGACCGGCCCAGCCTTTGCACCGCTCGGAGGCGGCTCGGCCCCGGGGAGGCGGGCAGGGCCCCACAGGTGGCAGGCAGCAGAGCTTGGAGCCAGAACTGCACTGCGGAGTGGGGAGACCCCTAAGATGTGACCCCCAAGAGCTCACCCTGCCCAGCCGCATCCATCCGCCCTCCGGCCAGCAGCCCTGGCCAGCCCACATAGCTGAGCCTGCTGTTGGGCGGTGAGCCCCCTACAGGTGAGCGGGACCTGCTGGGTGGGAGCTGCTCACACAGCAGTGGCTGGGCGCTGGACTGCCCTGGGCGAGGGGCCAGAGCCGGCCATGTGGATGAGTTAGACAGGTCCGTAATGGGCCCCTTCCTAGTGTGGGAATGGCAGACATTGTAAACCCGGTACTGTGCTTGGCCCATATCATAAATTGTCTCGCACTGGTGGGGGAGGAAGGGACACCCACTGACACGAATGGACCAGTTCACACATCTTAGAGCCTTTGTTTCAGGCTGTGTCCATCTCCATGGGGAGAACATCTCATTGAGATTAATGGGGCGCTTAACACTTCTCTGAGTCCCTAAGACTGAAGTTTGAAACTCACCCTGGGCAGAAATCTCAGAATTTACTTTCAACATTTTGGAAAAGTCTGCCTCTGTTGAGGGCTTTTTTTGTTTGTGGTTATTATTTTGGAGAAATGTCATCTAAGCACAGCAGAATATTCAGAAGGCGCTGATACTATTGTTGAAAAGAAAACAAATTACATGTGACCGCTCACTGCGGGGGGGGGGGGGGGGGGAGGCTGATTAACGGTGCAGGAGCAGGTAGTAATACAGGAAGGGGAGTTTGGGTCTGCAGCAAAGGATGGGGGTATTATGGGGAGGGGGACATATGGGAACAGGAGCGGGGAAGAGGCTTTGGTGGGCTCAGGTAAGAGGGGGTAGGGATTGCAGGAGGGGAGAGGAGAAGATGGGAGGGGTTGGAGAATGTGAGTGGCAGGGGAAGAAGTTGGGGGTTTAGGAGTGAGGGGGCCTGTCAGCCCTGAAATCTCACCTTTCGTGTGTGTGCAGGGAGCTCTACCCCTTTGCAGCAGCCTGAGCATCTCTCCTTGCCCATTGGATGTTCTGGGACCTGGCAGGGGGGGGAGGCTGCTCCTCTGGGGGATCTGAGCTCCTCTCCCTGCGCCTTTGGTGTCTGACTTAGTAGAAAGAACAGGAGTATTTGTGGCACCTTAGAGACTAACAAATTTATTTGAGCCTAAGCTTTCGTGGGCTAAAACCCACTTCATTGGATGCATGCAGTGGAAAATACAGTATAAATCTGTATAAATATAGTAAATCTGAAACCTGACTTAATAGAATGTCTGCAGTTTGTGAAGGCTGTACTGAACTACCATCTAATCTGAGAATTGGGCTCTGCACCTCCAGGGTGAGTCACAGTGGCATGAAAATGCCTGTGTGCTCCTGTTCTGAGGATAATTAGGACATCAGTCTCCAGGCCTGGCAAACTATTAAGTGAAATTTTGCAATTCTTAATGTTTAAAGTGGGCTGTTCAAATGAAGGTGTTTTTGTCTGGTTGGTTTTTTATTTATTTTTGTCTGTTTTGGAGTTTGACATAAAATGTAGGTTTCAGGGGAAAAACATACCCCCATCCGAGCCTGGCTGCTGCTGGCGATGGAGCAGTGAAGTGTATCCCCAGGGCTTGGGGTGCAGTGTGCTCCACCATCCCGCCACAGCCCAGGAGGCAGTGATAAGGGATCCCCGGGAGTCTGTGGGGAAGTTTAGAGGCTGGCTCCCACTCACCACCCTCACAGTGCACGCTGCCTGGACACCTCTGCGCACACAGCCCAGGGAGGGCAGGAGGAGCCCATGAGAAAGGGACAGAGAGCAGACAATGAAGCTGTCTTGCAAGGGGGAGGGGGAGGAAGGGCTCTCAGTTCAGCATGGCTGGGGGAAGGATGACCTCGAACATCCTGGTAGCCACAGGCACTGACTTTACTTTTCCCTCCAAAGGGGCCCACCCTGGCAAGTGATCAGTGGCCATCCCTGGGGCCCGGAACCACTATAGCTGGTGGCTGCTGAGCACCCTCTATTTTTTTTCTGTGGGTGCTTGAGTACCAAAGCACCCATGGAGTCGATGCCTGTGCTGGGAGCTGCCTCCCACTTGTCAGCTTTGCTCCCTGCTTCAGGGAAGCTCTGCAGAGCAGTGAGGAGGAGACAGAGACAGAGCTACCACCGCAGGAGGCTATGGGGAGTTCTGGGGCTGGATCCCACTCACTGCCCTAGCAGTGAATTATGCCCAGGCGCCCCTGCACACACAGCCCAGGGAGTGCAGGGGGGCCAGAGACCGGAGCGGGGACCAAGTGGCTGCCCTGTAGGGAGGGGCAACAGCCAGGGTGTCAGGGGTCATCCTCCCCCAGCCATGCTGAGCCAGGAGCTCTGCCCTCCCTGGGGCTGTTTGTGCAGGGGCATCTGGGCAGCGTGCACCAAAATCTGGCTGTGGTCTTGGGACCAGGAAGCAGCTCTCTTTGCAAAAAAGCTTCTTCTGATCAGTCTCCACTGAAAACCCTGCAGGCTCTCTGACAGTGTGCTTACAGACCGCTGTTCAGCAGACAATGGGTTAATGCTGATCTGAGCTGCTGCAGTTTGCAAAGGGAGATGTGGCTTCTGTTTGCAATAGAGTGCAACAGACTGCACCACCCATTGTCCGCATACACAGGACTAAGGAAATTGCCCAAGGAACTTTGGGATACGCCCGGAGGACTTCTGGGACCTGAGTCAAACCGGGGCCACATGCACACAGGAAAGCAATAGGGCTTGGACTATAGGTCCCACTTAACACGGGCTCAGACCTGCCAGCCCTGCAGGGTCCTGGACCATAGGTTCGAGCCCTAGGTTAACACAATTGGTGTGGGGATGCAAGGGAGATAAGGCTTGAGCCTGGGCTTAGATTGCTGTGTAGATATACCCTTAGTAATAAACCTGTCAATAGCTTACTATAGGTTTGGCTGCCAGCATCTTTGGCATGAGATCTAGGATACAAATCAACTCCAGTGAGTGACGTGTCTCTTGGGAGCTGTCCATGCTCCTAATTCCCCCCCAGACAGCTCGAAAGTCCTGGTCTAAAGAAAGGGATGTGCTAGTGTAACCCACCCTTACCCAGCATGGCTCTGTCTCCCTCTAGTGGCCGGACCACATGAAAGAGTTGTGCTAAAATCACTAGAGTCTGCAATACTGACAGTTCTCCACCTCAACCTGAAAACACGATGAAAGGCAAAAACTCACAAATTTTCCCTAATTACAACTGGTCACCATCTCCTATTACTGCCAACAAGGTTGAAGCCAGCAATATGGCTACCGTTTCCCTACAGTTCATCTGCTCGTGGAAGTCAGGCTGCCCTTGATAAAGCTGGCTGCCACCTCCGACTGTTTTCAATGAGATGGAAGCCATGCCCACAGGCAAAATGGCTGCCACTCTTGTTTGGGGGCTAGATGGGACATAAGGACTGTGAGGATCTCTAAGGACAGTGCTAAAAGTAGATGGAGCAAGTGAGGGGCAGCAGGGCAATGGGGGGGAGAAGGAGGCAGATTTAGGGGTGAAGGAAAATGGGCTGCAGGGTGATGTGGGGGACAGCAGGGAGCGGATTGCAGGGAGGCCTGGAGGAAGTGGAGTAGTATTTGGGGGGTGGAGCGCTGCCTAGTCTCTGGTGGAGACGTGGTGGTTGGGAGATCAGCGAAGTGCTGCTTCTTGGAAAAGGCTAAACAAATCCCATAGCACGTTTATGGTGACTTTGTCGCTTATACCCTTATAAGAATAAGTTTCAAGTTCTTTAATATGCATATCTGTAACTCGTCCCCCCTAAAAAGTAGTATAAGGTCTATGTGCGAGTGTGAATCGTGATTCATTAATTAGGTCAGTGGTTCTCCAACTATTTACAATCCAGCCCTTCTTTTATCCAAGGAAATAAACATGGAGGGGAGAAAGTCAAGACAGTGATTGGAAAGGGATAGAAGTTCCTCTGCATTATGGATGACGAGAAATTAAATGCAGTCTCCATCTGAACAGCCAGGGAGAGGCATGAATTTCTGTGTACATTAAAGACGGACTGATTTTTCAACCTGATATTATCTCACAAACGTTGGCAAAGGAGTAGAGTGGAGTTAAAAAGAAAAAAGACTTAAAAAACACAGATTGTTTTTACAATCACATGATTTTGGTGGGGTCTAACTCATGATTTTTCATGTCTTCATGTTGGCAATACTGGGTTGTTGGGGGTTTCTTTTGTCTTAAAATAATTCTGTCTGTGACATCAAAATATGCTGCATCTGGGATTTGCTAAAATCCACCAGACTCTGTCCTCAACTGCACCAAGTTCACACTCAGCGCTAATGAGGAGACTGGAGAAACTGGTTATAAGCCACCTCTGCACTCCCCTGATCCTGGGCCAGGTGAGAGACAATACGGCCTCTGGTCTAACACAGAGGAACCTCAGGGCTGCGTCTGCCCTAAGTTATCCCCTATGCTGTGCCGGCCTAGGATAGGTGGAGCACCATGCACTCTGCCCTGGACATAAACCTCCATGCTCCTCCACACCCCTTACATGGAGGCAGGGCGATGCAGGGAATGGGTGATACAGAGTTAGCTGTACCTGCTTTCTACCACCTGAGGACTGCCCTGAGTCAGGGGGATCCTTGGCTGTCCCTTTAGGGCAGCTGCCCAGCTGCTTTCCCTGCTCAACAGGGGCTGAAGCCTGAGCCCACTACGTGCACTGTAGGCTATTGTGGTCATGGTACACTGAGTTTAACTCACAATATCACAGTGATACCAGGCACACACTAAAGGGACCCAGCTGTTACTTACCCCAGTCTCTGCAGTTTGCAGTTTGGATGTTTCAGCCCCTCACACAGCTGCTGCATTCCTGAATACTCCAGTTTGTTCCGCCTTAGATCTAGGTATGTCAGGGTCTGGCTGGTGCAGAGAACAGAGGAGAGATCCCCACAACATGCAGCACTGAGACCACAATCGCACAGCCTGCAGGAGACAGATATATACAGAGTAAAATGACTCGTGTATGCCCCATTCTCTGCGTCTCCCCTGACTGAGACCCATGTGTATCTCCAAAGGGATTCTTAATTCAGAAACAGTGGCTAGGAATAATGTTATCTACTTATTTTGACTGAAATAATCCTAAAACGATGCCAAGTGAAAGTTGCATCCCCTTAACATATAATTAATTATATGTAACCCCCGTACGTCAAGAGAATATTAAGGATGCAAGATTAAGCACCCAAAAGTTAGGAACTGCCAAGCTTTAGGCTGCCTAGGCAACCTTAATTTAGCTCCTTTCTATTTGTGCATTTTGATATAGTCTGGGCAGGGAATTCTTGTTGCGGCTGGGGTTGGGGGTGGGGAGAAGTGGTGTGGAGCTCTCCCTCCTCCCCCATACCTCTACTGCTGTCCCTCCGCCTTCCTGCCGACCTCCACCTGCTCCACAGATGCTGCAGAATTGTTGCCTTTCTTCTTTGCAAGTGCATTGTGGTGCATGTGTCCCCCCTCAGACTTCCCTCTCCTTTCTCCCCTCAATTTGCATTAGTGGACTGGTGGGCCTCCTTCTCTTTCCTCTGCCTGCCCAGCAGTCCCTTCCACCCCCCGCTCCACACACACACAAAACGTCCCCCTTGAGGTTCGCTGCCCCTGTCTCATGTGGTCCACATTGTGATCCACTTTCTCCCATGTTGTGTTGCCTGTTTCCCCTGCTCTTCCCAGCCAGACCCCTCACTACTTGTTGCCCTTTGCCCCACCCAGCCCCACTTGCCCACACTCATGTGTGCCTGTGTTTTCCCCCCATTTTGTTTGATTCCTACTCAACTGTATTCCCCCCCCGCCGCCCACATACCCCTTCACTCCCAGTGCGACTGGAGAAGCAGACCCCACCACACATACTGTTTAGAACAATCCCCCTCGGCTCTTCATTTATTGGATTAATCTTCCACTTAAACTTTGCTCCCTCCTTATGCTTCTGTGATCTAGTGGGGAGAAGATATTAGCTTTCCCCCAGCCCCTTCCTTATATATCCCTCTCAAGTGGCTTTTCCTGTCACCTGTCCTCAATGGGAGAGCCCGCCCCAGCCTTGGGCAAGGCTTCTGCTGTGGTGTCTTGGTCCATGGCAGGAAGCCTGGGACTGAGGGAGGGGAATCCCCAGCCACTGTTCACACACCCCCTAGGCTCTCTCCCCTTTCTGCCCCTATGGCTACCATCAACACCTCTGTCACCACCATCGTCACTCCCTCTGGGGCAGCAGCAGAAGGCACAGCCAGGGGCTCTGCTGCCAAACCCACCACCACCCAGGGAGCCCCTCAGTCAGGAGGAAGGGCCAGGGCAGAAAAGAGGGAAAGAGCCCTGCCCAGAAGGCTCCTGCCGCTGTGGTGTTGGCTGCAATTGCTGCAGCCCGGCTATCGGCTGCGGCTCCCCGTCCCGCTGACATCCCTTCCCCAGTGCTGCTGGAGGGCAATGGGGTGTCTGTGGACTTGGTGATTCTGCAGACTTCTCAGCTCCTAACCTGCCACGGGACAAGCTATAAATGTTCCTGAAAGACTCACAAGGATCCAGGAGGAAGGAGCAGCTCACTCTCTAGCATTGGGGGGGATTTTGATCTTGTCTTCCAAAGTGTGACAGTCTTATTGGGGGAGGATGAAGGGAGCAAAGGGCAGTGCTCTGCAGCCTACCAGTGGGCCTGCAACTTCCATGACTCCCTAGTCACCTTTGGGATCGAGCACAGGTTGCTGTGTGGTTCTGAGGGTACAGGCAGCACCACCAGCTGTGAGGATCTTCAGCTCCGGTAATGAGACCTACACCATTGCACCTCTCAACATCAGGGGCTGTAGTGTGAGTCTCCACAGGTGCCAGGTACTGTCCTACCTTCGCACAGGGGTGGATACTCTTTGATCTTCCTGCAGGAGTCTCAATCCGAATCAGCTGTCAAAGCCAGCTGGTAGCTGGAATGGGGGTGCAGGGTGTATACCAGACATATCACTGAGTTTTTGGGTGGGATGGTGACCCTTTTCATCAAAATTTTGCCAGCTCACCTGCTGGATCACTGCATCCAGGTGTAGCATCTGATCCTCAATCCTGGGTAGGGACTTTAACACTATCCTTGACGCGTGCATCCTCACTGGCAGATAGACTTGTCAGGCCCCCACAGACACCCTCAGGCAGATCATCGACCATCCTTCCCTGGTCGAAGTCTGGCACAATCACCACCTGGATGATTCCACCACTGTGACCTGTGTCCAGGTAGAGGAGTCTCATTCATGGCACTCCTGCTTGAACTGTATCTATGTCTCCTGTTTTACCATCTTGCAGGCCAACTCCTCAGGACAGCCCCGTTCTCGAATCACCACATGGTGGCTGTGATGGTTGTTTTAACACCTGAGTGGCCAGTGCTCGCCTACTGGCATTTTAACAAGATCCTGCTGGAGGGGTGGACTTTGTAGCTTCCTTCTGGGAGTTCTGGCTGCAAGTACTCCTTCCTAGGAAGTCATTTCCCATTTTGTATGTGTGCAACTGATTGTTCCTTCCTAAATGGAGTACTTTGCATTTGTCCTTGTTGAATTTCATCCTGTTTACTTCAGACCATTTCTCCAGTTTGTCCAGATCATATTGAATTTTAATCCTATCCTCCAAAGCACTTGCAACCCCTCCCCAGCTTGGTATCGTCCGCAACTCTGTATGCCATTATCTAAATCATTGATGAAGATGTTGAACAGAACCGGACCCGGACTCTGCGGAATTCCACTCATTATGCCCTTCCAGCATGATTTTGAACCACTGATAACTACTCTCTGGGAATGGTTTTCCAACCAGTTTTGCACCCATCTTGTAGTAGCTCCAGCTAGGTTGCATTTCCCTAGTTTGTTTATGAGAAGGTCATGCAAGATTGTATCAGAAACTTTACTAAAGTCAAGATATACCACATTTACGGCTTCCCCCCATCCACAAGCCTGGCTACCCTGTCAAAGAAAGCTATCAGGTCAGACTGACATAATTTGTTTTTGACAAATCCATGCTGACTGTTATTTATCACCTTATTATCTTTTTGATGTTTGCAAACTGATTACTTAATTATTTGCTCCATTATCTTTCTGGGTACAGAAGTTAAGCTGATTGGTCTGTAATTCCCTGGGTTGTCCTTATTTCCCTTTTTATAGATTATCACTATATTTGCCCTTTTCTAGTCTTCTGGAATCTCTCCCGTCTTTCATGACTTCTCAAAGATAATCACTAATGGCTCAGATATTTCCTCAGTCAGCTCCTTCAGTATTCTAGGATGCTTTTCATTAGGCCCTGGTGACTTGAAGACATCTAATTTGTCCAAGTAATTTTTAAATTGTTCTTTCCTTATTTTAGCCTCTTCTGATCCTACCTCATTTTAACTAGCATTCACTACGTTAGACATCCAATCACCACAAACCTTCTTGGTGAAAATCAAAACAAAGAAACAAACCTCTGCCATTTCCACATTTTCTATTGTTATCCGCCTCCTTCCCCCCCCCACACACACACACATTGAGTAGTGGGTTGTACAGACAACAGCCTCTTTCACTACACAAGCCCAAGTAGTAATACAGAGCATTTCCTCCCTGTCCCCACAAACACATCAGTCTGAACCCAGGTCATTGATTAGTAATTTCCTTTCTTTATGTGAAGAATGTCTCCCTGGAAGCAGCATGACTGTATCTCTCAGTGCTAGGACCAAGGTTCTACCCCATGCTTCAGACACTGCCTCCCCACCAGGCTCTCAATAATAGATTCCTTGGAAGGTCTGAGTTCCTCAGCTGTGTTGGTGCTGCAGGTTTTGTCTGAAGCTCCATCAGAGAGCAGGTGAGGAGATCTAGCCCTTCCCATAGCTAACACACAAATATTTATTCTTTTTGCCCATTTATTATTTATTTTTACAGCTGGTTCTGGAGAATGATGGTATTTTTTCTTCCCAGTCTCTTTGGGAGTGGGAGCCAGTGTTACATTCATGTTAAAACCCTAGGCTTCAGAGCCTGAGCCCCAACTTCAAAGCTCTGTCTGCACAGGCTCTAAAATGCAGCACAGACATACCCTCAGACTCAAATTCCCAGCTATGTGTCTTGCTGACGTTCAAATGTACCCCTCCCAGCCCATCTGCTTAGCACAACTGGGTTCCCCGCTTCAGAGGGGCTTTCTGGGTGTGTGAGAAATGATCTTCCTCCCTTCCCTGTATCAGCCCCACCTGCCATGGCAAGAGATGGGTTTACAGGGCTTGTAGCATGAAGGGATTCACAGTGAATCCCAGAGAGTGCTCCTTTTAGTATGTTTCAGAGCTGGAACACAGGGGTCTCCACCCCAGGTAAATGCAGGCTGCTGTCCAGGCTAGAGCTGGACACAGAATGGATTGTTCAGTTTGCTGGAAGCTTCAGACATTTACAATAATGTTTCATTTAGAGTTGAATGGAAAATGAAACTTTTCAAAATTTTTGATCAGTTGAAAAGTCAGAAAAAAAAAATTCAAGTTGAAACGTTTCATGTTCACCCATCTCAATTTTTTCATTTTCATTTCAGGCACTTTTACCAATAGCAAGGGAGGACTAGATTAACCATATGGCTGGAGGAAGTGCTGGTGGTGCCCTCTTGGTAAGTGTTAGTCCAGTGTGATCTGTGAGTCCTAGATACAGCTCCCCACAGCCCCCAATGGAGAATGGATTTGAATTTGGGACTACAGGATATTCTGGCGTGGGGCTTTCTCAGTCTCTCCTACTGAAGTTCCACTTTTTATAAATAATTAAATAGCTAGTGGATCAGGGACTTGAACTGAGGTCTCCAACCTGCTAGCTGAATGCCCCAACTCATCCATGGGCAGTAGAGTCATTCTCACTGTCTTTCCCTGGCCCAATGACTATTCACTGTCATTAATTAATAGTCATTCATACCACTATGAATAACACAATGGTAGGTTTAGGAGAGAGGTGTTTTGATGGAAATGACAAGGAGAACTCTATTAGGCAGGAATTCTGGAATAGTTCTGAGTACCACTTTGTCTGGTAAAAGCTGAAGACAAGGGGATTTATTAGATAACACAGTTAACTCAGTGACCGTTCTGTTGAAGTTGATTTTAATTGTCACAGTTCAAGGACGTGCACTGTTATTTCCCCTCGGTGGTCCAGCAAGGTCTCCCCCACTCAGGCTTCCAGCTCACCTGGCCATTGCCTTTCCTGGGAGGAGACTAATGTAGTGCCCATCTTTAAAAAAGGGAAGAAGGAGGATCCTGGGAACTACAGGCCAGTCAGCCTTACCCCAGTCCCTGGAAAAATCATGGAGCAGGTCCTCAAGGAATCAATTCTGAAGCACTTAGAGGAGAGGAAAGTGATCAGGAACAGAAAGCATGGATTCACCAAGGGCAAGTCATGCCTGACTAATCTAATTGCCTTCTATGATGAGATAACTGGCTCTGTGGATGAGGGGAAAGCAGTGGACGTGTTGTTCCTTGACTTTAGCAAAGCTTTTGACATGGTCTCCCACAGTATTCTTGCCAGCAAGTTAAAGAAGTATGGGCTGGAGGAATGGACTATAAGGTGGATAGAAAGTTGGCTAGATTGTTGGGCTCAACGGGTAGTGATCAATGGCTCCATGTCTAGTTGGCAGCCGGTATCAAGTGGAGTGACCCAAGGGTTGGTCCTCGGGCCGGTTTTGTTCAATATCTTCCTTAATGATCTGGAGGATGGTGTGGATTGCACCCTCAGCAAGTTTGCAGATGACACTAAGCTGGGAGGAGAGGTAGATACACTGGAGGGTAGGGATAGGATACAGAGGGCCCTAGACAAATTAGAGGATTGGGCCAAAAGAAATCTGATGAGGTTCAACAAGGACAAGTGCAGAGTCCTGCACTTAGGACGAAAGAATCCCATGCACCGCTACAGACTAGAGACCGAATGGCTAGGCAGCAGTTCTGCAGAAAAGGACCTAGGGGTTACAGTGGACGAGAAGCTGGATATGAGTCAACAGTGTGCCCTTGTTGCCAAGAAGGCCAATGGCATTTTGGGATGTATAAGTAGGGGCATTGCCAGCAGATCGAGGGACGTGATCGTTCCCCTCTATTCGACATTGGTGAGGCCTCATCTGGAGTACTGTGTCCAGTTTTGGGCCCCACACTACAAGAAGGATGTGGAAAAATTGGAAAGAGTCCAGTGGAGGGCAACAAAAATGATTAGAGGACTGGAACACATGACTTATGAGGAGAGGCTGAGGGAACTGGGATTGTTTAGTCTGCAGAAGAGAAGAATGAGGGGGGATTTGATAGCTGCTTTCAACTACCTGAAAGGGGGTTCCAAAGAGGATTGCTCTAGACTGTTCTCAGTGGTAGCTGATGACAGAACAAGGAGTAATGGTCTCAAGTTGCAGTGGGGGAGGTTTAGGTTGAATATTAGGAAAACCTTTTCACTAGGAGGGTGGTGAAACACTGGAATGCGTTACCTAGGGAGGTGGTGGAATCGCCTTCCCTAGAAGTTTTTCAAGACAGGCTTGACAAACCCCTGGCTGGGATGATTTAGTTGGGGATTGGCCCTGCTTGAACAGGGGGTTGGACTAGATGACCTCCTGAGGTCCCTTCCAGCCCTGATATTCTATGATTCTATGAGACCCATGTCTTTCTCCTTTCTCACTTGGGTATTTTCAGGCTGCACAGTTCCCTGCCATCACTCTGTTATTCTCAGCAAACAACAGTCTGCCTAAGCAGGCCTGCTCCTCTCCTCTTCTCAGAAACGATACAGCGTAATGGCCCCAGTTATAAGTTCTTTCTTTCATGGCATACCCTGAAAACACAGTCCACCCTTTATCAAACCAGATGACCAAGCCCTTAGTGTGTTGTGGAAAGTCTGAGACAGGGCTAGTCAGCAGGGGCCTCCTCTCAGAAAAATCCCAGGGGATGGGGGGCAAAGTTGTGTCAGCATATAGAACAATATATGTGGATATATTACATCCTAGAGAGGTGGGGAGTGGAAGACATAATGGAGCGTACAGACCTACAGAAAGTCCAGCGGCAAGCAGGGACAACTGCCCCCTAGAAAATGATGCCCCTGCTGGTAAGTATGAGAAGATATCAATGTGTTTTTACGGCTTTACGGAGAGGTACCCATTTGGGGAGGCGGAGAAACCAGGATCAGAGTTTTGGGCAGCTGTGCACACTGGGGTATCCCGATATGTAAACAGCATTTGGGCAATCGCCCATACCATGGGTGTCTCCTTCCATGGGGGAGGAGAACAATAAACTAGAGAGAGCTGTTTTGTTTTGTTCTTCCCCCTTGGATGGGATAATGTGCAAAGGGTTGAGACCTATTCCCTTGCTAGTGCACAAGGAGACTGGGCTCATTTGCACAGTACATATGAGTCACAAATGCTTTTATAAGAATAACCCAAGATGGGAACCTTCCAGCTGCAGCAGAAGAAGCAGCTGGTTCCTACATGTCCTGTTATTTCCCAAGCCAGTTCTGTGGATGAACTCACTGTGCTGGCCCCATTATTCCAGGATAAGACCCCAAAATCTGGACCCCTTAAAAACACCCAAAAATGCCATAGAGATTGGCCGTTACAGACACTGCCCTCAGAGGATCCTTTGTCTTCTGTGATTTATTCTGTAACTCAGGTAACTCAGACCTTGTTGACTTTGCTGTACGGTGTAAGAGGATCAAAAAAATACCACATATTGGCTAAACAAAGTAAAAGAAACAGAGGCAAAAAGGCATTCCTATTGAGGAAAATAGAAAGGACCCTAAATTCTGGCAAGTGAAGTGTAAAAATATAACTGGGAAGGCCAAAAAATAATTTGAAGAACAGCAAGCCAAAGACTCAAAAAGTAACAGCATAGAATCATAGACTATCAGGTTCGGAAGGGACCCCAGGAGGTCATCTAGTCCAACAACTATCCCCGAGATGAGTCATATCCAACGACATGCTGCCAGGTGGAGCTTTGAGGCCTTGCTTGTGGGCTGATGGGGTTAGATGGCAGCAGAAGCACCTCAGCCCTTCAGGTAGTGTGTCTGATGTTCTTGGGAGAGAATGGGAGTCCGGGAATTACAGGTTAGTGGCATTAATCCCAGTGGTATGGACAGATTCTGCGAAAGGAGGCTGATTTTGCTATTCACTCTACTGATATAAGTTTTAAAACCAATTCTTAATTAAAATGCATTGGTTTTAAAACTTATACCAAGAGGCTGTGGAGTTAGTTGTCTAGGATGGGCCCAGCTTTATTTATATTTTCAACTCTCACAGGCTGGACACATTGTGAGTCCTTCCTGCAAGTGCTGTACATATACTTGATTTTCAGATTCGCCTTGTAACTGCAGGGAGCAGACACCAGATATGCACCCTGCTGAGCACTTTACATAAAGGACACCCATAAATGCATAAAGGACTCCAAATGTTACTTACCGCAGTCTCTCTAATTTGCAGTTCAGGTGTGTCAGTCCCTCACACAGCAGCCGCATGCCGGCATATCCCAGTTTATTACCACTTAGGTCCAGCTCTGTCAAGCTTTGGCTGGTTCTGAGAATAGCAGTGAGATCCCCACAGCCAGCGTCTGTGACACCGCACTCCTCCAAGCTGCAGGAGAGAGAAAGGCAGAGAAGGGGGATCATGATGTGAACGGTGCTCGTCACGGCTGCTCTGACAGGCGGCCCCGCCCACCTGCCCCTCTCTCTGACCAATCAGCATCCAGAATTAGTCAGAAGTCCTGCTACAGACTCTGACTCAAGCCCACGTCCTTATCCACTGTCTAAACTCCACCCCTTGCCATTTACCCTTCACCAGTGAACAATAACAATGGTCTGACACCTCAAAACTCTGCCATTGA
Source organism: Natator depressus (assembly GCF_965152275.1). Taxonomy (NCBI): domain Eukaryota; kingdom Metazoa; phylum Chordata; order Testudines; family Cheloniidae; genus Natator; species Natator depressus. Next base: position 18,330,913 of record NC_134239.1, read on the forward strand.
CAAATGAGGAATAAGGTTTGGGGTAAGACTCCTTCCTTCCTTCCTGAGCACCACCCCCTCACCCTCTCCACTGACCAACCAGAATTCAGAAAAGGTACAAAGTTGCCCTTTAAGTCCTGACAACTCAGCTCCTGACCAATCAGGTTGGACTTTGCACTGATCAGCCCTGGGATGGTGTGACCCAATCACAGCAGGCCCCACCCCAGGCAGCTGGGCCAGGCTCAGAGCAGGAGGAGCTGGGAGATCCTGCCCCTCCATGCCCCTGGCACGAGCTTGGCTGCTCCCCTGCAGGAAACTGATGTCTCCTGTCTCTGACCCCAGCTCTGACCCTCAGACATGGGGAGGGGAGGCAGCTGGCTGGCCCAGCACTGGCAGCATCACACCCACCTTCCTCTGAGACCAGGGACCAAAGGGGGGGAGAAACAAAGAGCAGAAGATCCCCATGGCAGGGGTTCCCCTAGGTTTGTGGAGGGAAGAATCCCTGAAAGGAGGGCGACAGTGTGACCCAGTTATACAGGTGTCCGGTTTTCAACTGGAAAGTCCAGTCGAAAGGGGACCTGTACCGTGTCCGTCACGAGACACAAAAAGTCCAGTTACTGCAGGTGGTGGGGAGGAGGTGCAGGGAGGTGACAGGTTGTCAACCCATGCCAGCCCCTGCTCATTCAGGACCTCTTCCTACATGCATCTTGTGGGTAGTCAGGCTCCACATCGAGGGATGAAGCTCCCATCCCAGCCCTGGGAGCACAGGGAGCCAAGCTCGGGAGTCGGGGGGCAGGGGGGGCGGTGGAGGGGATTGAATGATGAGGAAGCAGGAGGGGTAAGAGCAGCTAGCAATGGGGGAAGGCAGGGAGAGGAGTGAGTGGAGGGCCTCAAGGGAAGTGGCGGAGCGGGGGAGGTTCCAGCACTCCTGCTTTAGTGTCCAGTTTTCAGAAATTAGAAAATTGGCAACCCTACTCTGTTGGCAGGGCTTGTTCCAGAGGCTCTCGTGGGGTGATAAAAGCAGAAGTTCTGCTGGTTTCTGTAACTCACCTGCAGTCTGGACTCCTGATGGAGCTGCCAGCCAGCTGAGTGGGTAACCATGGCAGCAGGCCACCTATGACCATGTGCACTTCAAAGACCACGCGCAAACATGAGTGTCTTTGCCCTCCTTCAAGGGCTCACAGCAAGCCCCCTGCACTCTCAAGCACAAGCCCTCCCCACATCCAAAAGCTGCTAAATCTTGCACACATGTTGAGACACCCCTCCCACCAGAACTATCACCTGCACAGCCTCCTTCATCACCTCAGTTGCCTTAAAAATATTGTTACTCTGCCAAATAGAGGGGAACCCCAACATTTGGGAGAGAAAAAGCCGCTGAATTCATACAAGGGAGAGAAGCAGGCATTCCTTGGGGAGTCCCCAGGTTCTGTCAGGGTTTGTAGAGCCCCCAAGATATTTTGGAGGCAGGAAGAGAGGAGCCTGCAATGGGGGTTTTCTTTAGTCACATGACTTTCAGAAAAACACCGAATATCAAGAGATTTGTGATAAAATCACACGATGGCAACATTGTCATATGGGACATATGGGAACGGGGGTGGGGGAAGAGGCTTTGGTGGGCTCAGGTAAGAGGGAAGGGTACTGATTAGGGAGAGTGGGAGGGGAGAAAATGGGAGGGGTTGGAGAATGTGAAAGTGGTAGCAGAAGAAGTTGGGGGCTTTGGGGGTCTGTCAGCCCTGAATTATCACCTTTCGTATGTATGCCGGGCTCTATGGGAGCCCTACCTCTTTGCAGCGGTCCCAGCCCCTCTCCCTGACCACTGGATGTTCTGGGAGCTGAGGGGACCTGGTCCTCTTGGGGGATCTGAGCTCCTCTCCTTGCCACTCCCTGTGAGCTGGGATGGGGGAGATGAAGGTGACATAGATTTAACATCTGAAATCCAGACAAGGAATAGTTAAGATTCACATCACCCCTGTGTGTTGGAAGGGGAAGGCTGGCCGGAGTGTGTGAGAGAGTATCCCAGTTTGGAGGAGGGGTGGATTGTGTGGACCTGAGACATGGCTGGGGAAGCCTAGTTGAAGTAGGGGCAGGAGTTTCAACTGGAGCTGGGTAGTGGGAGTGAGAGGCCCAGCTCTGTGTGCGGTTTGGACTGTGTAACCAAGAAAGCATGCAGCCCTCTGTTAAGCTGCTGCCTGTGATATGTGCATGCAGCAACATAGGGCAGGCAACTACAAGGAGCAACTTCTTACATGGTAATGGCTTCTACAGTGCCAACCAATGGCTTAATGGGATGGGAAGAAGAGGTGGAGCTGGAAATGTTGCTGCAGGAGCTATATTTTGCAGGGAATGGTTGTGCAGGGGGTGGAGAAGGAAAGAGACACACCAGTCTTCTCTCACATGCTTAAAGTTATGTAACAACCATGTAATAAAGCTGTCAAGGTTTTAGGACATAGATCATGGAAGAGATTTCTCTCACTGGCCTTGTTAGCAGCTTCACAATGTAAACATTTCAAAATACAACCACTGTCCCATTTCCACTATAACAAAACGTACAGGAGGCAGAGGAGCACTGAGGGATCACAAAGCAACCATGCAACTTAGTGGAAAGACCACTGGACTGGGACTGTTCCTAGCTCTGTGCTGGTGCTGAGTGAGCTTGGGTTAGTCATTTCAGCTCCCTGTGCCTCAGTTTCCCATTTGCAAATTGGGAATAAATGGAATAAAGATATTTGAGAGCTACTGATCAGGAAGGAAAATGGATGTAGTGGTATGGTAAATACTCTGAGATGGAAAATCACTGACAGATAGCTTTTTTCACTACCAGTGGTTGGGGTGAGTGTGTGTCTTTGATACCAGCTGATAGTTTCTGTCTGTCGCAGCTGTGTAGTGAAGAGTGGCACCTCCTGATCATCAAGAGGGAAGAGAAGGAAGAGGCTAGACAACACAGATAGTGGGAATAAAAGGATAAAACAAGCAGTGCTGAGATGAGTCCTATCCACCTACAAACTGATAGGGAGAGCTCTGAGACCTTGATAGCGGCCTAGTGGGGTAGATGGTGACAGAAGCACCTCAGCACTCCAGGCCATGGATCTGATGTTCCTGCAACAAAAAAGGGGAACTTGCATTGGGAGTTAGGGGCATTAACCCCAAACCTCCAGTGAGGGTCAGCAGCTGGTGCAACAGAAGGCTGATTTTGCAGATGACTCTGCTGGTGCTTTGGGGGCAGATTTTCCAGGGGGCTCAACATCCAGCCTGCAGATCCTTTGAAAATCTGGTCACAAGTAACACAATGGGAGCTGCTGGGTGCGGAGCTCTCTTGAAAATCTGGTGTCAAGTCCTGAGAGTTCACCAGAACCTCAGAGGCCTGGAATGGGGCTTCTATCTTGAAAGCAGAAGACACAGAGCAGAAATGTATTGAAAGACAAAAAGGAAGAGCCACAGCTTTCCCCAAAAGGTTTAGTTTCTTATAACGAGTCCAACACTGGCACCTGCTCTCACCTGCCCTGTTTGTAACTGTAAACACACATCCGCATCCCCAACAGGCTGCACTTCAGAGGGTGTTTCTTCAAATTGGTGGTGGCTCTCAGCTGGGAGCACAGTGAGCCCCAGCCCTGGGGACATCAAAGGCAGAAGCCACCATGGCTGGGGCTGAAGCTTAAACCCAAACTGAGTATTTCTGCTCAGCTGGGGAGATTTAGAATCCTCAGATCCCTTGTATCTCTTTTGTTTTTATTCATTGTATACAGTAAAAGCTGTTTTATCTGGCATGTTGGGAGAATGGGGGAGGGAGGTGCTGGAAAGTGAAAAATGCCGGTTAACTAAGAGGGAGGGAGTTTGGGTGCAGGAGGCACAGCCAATGGGAGCTGCAGGGGTGGCGCCTGTGGTCAGAGGCAGCATGCAGAGCTGCCTGGGCACACCTCTGCCTAAGAGCAGCCGGGACAGGTTTCCGCTTGAGGGGAGCTGTCCAAGGTGAGCAGCCCCCGGATCTGGCACCCTGCACCCCTCCCGCACCCCAAGCCCCCTCCCACACTCAAACTTCCTCCCAGAGCCCACGCTTCGCACCCCCTCTTGTGCCCCAAACCCCTGATGGTCCCATGCCAACCAGACTATGAACTGGCATTTCAATGAAGATCAGAAATGCTGGTTTATAGAGATTTCCTATTGGTGAAGTGCTGGATAAAACAGCTTTTACTGTATATGAAAATTCGATGTGTCAAAATTATTAGAATAATCTATAAAATAGGCTGTTAGCTGAAAGGTAACAGTGACCTCTTTTTAATAAATGCTTTTTATTAAAAGTTGTTTATATACATACACATATTCTCTGAAAAACAGGGGGCTGAGGAGCTAATTGTTAGGTGTGGGCTCAGATTTATGTAGTTTCCATTTTCCAAACAGGGCAGGCCGGGACATGTTGTGACCCATGTACTTGAGACACTGAACTCTCAGGTTCTCCATGTAGCTGCAGGGACCAGCCACCAACCATGCACCCTGTCAAGCTCTTTACATAGAGGATGTCATAAATACAAAGGGAAGGGTAACCACCTTTCTGTGTACAGTGCTATAAAATCCCTCCTGGCCAGAGGCAAAGTCCTTTTACCTGTAAAGGGTTAAGAAGCTCAGGTAACCTTGCTGGCACCTGACCCAAAATGACCAATGAGGGGACAAGATACTTTCAAATCTGGGGGCGGGGAGGAGGCGGGGGAGAAAGGCTTTTGTCTGTCTGTGTGATACCTTTGCCGGGAACAGATCAAGGCCTCCAACTACTGTAAAGTTAGTAAGTAATCTAGCTAAAAAATGTGTTAGGTTTTCTTTGTTTTGGCTTGTGAAATTTGCTGTGCTGGAGGAAAGGTGTATTCCTGTTTTTCTGTCTTTTTGTAACTTAAGGTTTTGCCTAGAGGGATTCTCTATGTTTTGAATCTGACTGCCTGTAAGATTATCTTCCATTCTGAACTTACAGAGTTGTTCTCTTATCTTTTTTTTGGTCTTCTAATAAAGTTCTGTTTTTTTAAGAATCTGATTGGGTTTTTTGGGTCTTAAACATCCAAGGCTGGTTTGTGCTCACCTTGTTTATTCTCAAGCCTCCCCAAGAAAGGGGGTGTAAGGGCTTGGGGGGATATTTTGGGGAAATAGGAAATCCAAGTGGTCCTTTCCCTGTTCTTTGTCTAAATCACTTGGTGGTAGCAGGATACTATTCAAGGACAAGGCAAAATTTGTGCCTTGGGAAAGTTTTTAACCTAAGCTGGTAAAAATAAGCTTAGGGCGTCTTTCATGCGGGTCCCCACATCTGTATCCTAGAGTTCAGAGTGGGGAGGGAACCCTGACAGAGGACATCTGTAAACACACAGAGGAACCCAAATCTTACTTACTTCAGGCTCTGTAATTTGCAGTTTTGTTTCAGTCCCTCACACAGCAGTTTCACGCCGGCATCTCCCAGTTTATTACCACCCAGCTTCAGCTCTCTCAGGCTCTGGTTGGTTCTGAGAACAGTGGCGAGATCCCCACAGCAAGTGTCTGTGAGATCACACTCCTCAAAGCTGCAGGAGAGAGAAACACAGAGAAGGGGGATCACGGTGTGAACAGGACTCATCACAGCTGTTCTGACAGGCGACCCCACCCACCAGCCCCTCTCCCTGACCAATCAGCATTGAGAATGGGCCAGAAATTCTACCCTAGGCCCTGTCTCAAGCCCCACCCCTTACCCAATAAGTAACCAATGTTGGATGGATCTTCCTGCTTAAGCCCCACTGCTTCCCCTTCAGAAATAACCAGTCAGCACTGAGAATGGCCCAGATATGTAAATCCCCAAAACTTTGTCATTGACCAATGAGGAATAAGATTTTCAGTAAGAAATAAGATTTTCCTCCCTGGGCAGCTCCCCAGCCCTTTCTACTGACCAACCAGAATTCAGGATGGGCACAAAGTCCCTTAAGTCCTGCCCACTCAGCTCTCAACCAATCAGGTTGGACTTGGCACAGATCAGCCCCGGGATGGTGCAACCCAATCAGAGCAGGCCTATCGCTCCAGGGAGGCTGTAGGGGGAGCCCCCTCCGCAGGCAGCTGGGCCAGGCTCAGAGCAGGAGCTGAGAGATCCTGACCCTCCGCGCCCCTGGCACTAGCTCTGCAAAGCACAGCCCTCTGAAGCCCCTGGCCTTGGCTACTGTCGAAAGACAGGATACTGGGCTAGATGGACCATTTGTGAGCCAAACTCTCAGGCAAACCAGGGCTACTCGCTCAACTGCCCTTCCCACAGTGCCTGCACTGACTCAGCCCTCAGGCATGCAACAACAACCTATCCCTGACCAAAGCCTGGGTCACGTGTCTCCCAGGCTCAGGTATTTCCACAGCCCCACTAGAGCTGCAGATCAGTCTGCACAACAGCACTACCTGGCCAGGAACCCCCCTGCTGCCTCGCAATGCATCAGATTCTGGAGACTCCCAACCTACTCCTGGCCCAGCCTTGCTTGAGCCCTGTCCCAGTATTGTCCGTGGCCTACTCTAACCTTGCTCCAGCCCTGTCACCGACCTGCTCCAGCCTTGCCTCTGCCTGCTGATCCTCCCCAGACCCTCAGACTCTGACTACTCAGCTTCAACCTTTGGCCTGTATATGGACACTGGCTTCAGTACTGACTTGGCTTGTCCCTGGACTCTGACCACCTGCCCTCGACCTCTCTCCTGCCCCTGGACTTCACTTACAGTTCAGAGTCTGGTTCATCTACAGACTTTGATCGCAGTTTTGATCCCGGCTTGTTCCTGGATCTCATTTCCAGCACCACCCTTGGCCTAAGCCGAACTGTACATCTAGCTGCAGCCTACACTCCAACCGCTAGGCCTGCTTTTCAGAGGCACTGCCTGACACCATTGGTCTGACCCAGTATGGCCATTCTTTATTTTGTTGACCACTACCCATATATATGTAAATACACAAAAACACAAACGTTATCTTCCCGCATGTCTTTAAGGGTTGAATTTGAGTTATTTATCCTGCAGAACACTTAACCCTTTCTGGTCATGCATCACAGTAGGTTTGAGGTTATTTTAAGAAGAGGCCTTGGTTTTATTCAGTTATTTGGCAAACAGTCAAAAACATTCATTCTGATTAAAAGTTTATTCATTAAACAAAGAAAGAACAAGAAGTCAAAGCAGTCATTTATATTGAAAATGTGGCTGAGTGATTATGCAAAACAAACTAAGTCAAAGCCTTTGAAGTCTTTCTTTTTTTGGAGGCAAAATATCAGTCTCTTATTTTCAGAACACCCTTTCCTTGATGAAGAGGAAAGGAGTAATTTTACTCTCGGTCCTGATGTATAAAAGGCATTTACTTGTCCTGTTTTTTAACAAACTGACAGACACGAGGTGGAAGAGAGACAGGATAGAAAAGATGAGTGAAATATTGGTTTTGTGGATGTTTTTGGAACACAGTATTGCCAGTTATTTACATATGGATGCTTTTTGGCTGGCAAATCGACCACGACACCTACCGCCAGGACTCCGTTTTACAATCTGGCCAGGGATGTTAGTTGACTGGATCTTTTCTTCCTGGACAAAGCATGTTTGGATGAATACAACATATCTAACTTCAGGATTTGATGAAAAGCCAAAAGAGAACAGAAGGAAAGAAAGGGGGGCAGAAAATAACAAAACAAAGGAAGGGAGAACAATGCAGGATCTTATGTGCTTCTGTGGTGCTGCTAGTTACATACCCCACTGATGGGCTGGGGATTGGACGTCATGATAATGAGATGACGTTCAGCACTCACAGGTGAAAACAAAGTTCCTCAAACAAGTTTAAGGCCAGCCGGCCTTCCTCTCAGGAAGAAAGTCCTTTAGATGTTTACGTGTTTAGCTCTGCACTCAACCCTCCCCACTTTATCCGGGCTTGGGACTGACAGACACAGGCACAAGATGCAGCAACGCAGAAGTGTATTTGTAACACAAATACCAGTCTAGCATAGGTAGACAGCAAATGCCAAGAAGACCGAGACTTAGCTAATGATATTGCGCTATTGAGCAACAGCCCTGAAAAGTTACAAAGTCAGACAACTTGGGAAAAATAGCAGGCTAAGCAGGGCTCAGAGTTAATTATACTAAAACAAACATCCTTGAAACCCAGAGGTCAAGCAGTAACAGCACATTAGAATACAAAAACATCAAAAAAGTAGAACAATTCGTCTATCTGGGCACGACCATATTGATCAACAGATACCTCAAGAAGGAAGTGACATCAAGTATAGGAAAGGCATTTACTAAACTCAGCAATTTATGGAAACCAAAGATATTCAGCACCAGAACAAAACTGAGAATCTTCAATGCAAACATAATCTCGGTGTTAACATAAGGCTGCTAGAACTGGGAGAGCTACCAAAACTTTAGACAGAAAACTAGATGCCTTCGAAAATAAGTGCCTGCAAAAGATTCTTGGCATTGGTTGGAAAGATGTCGTCATCAACAAAATGATCTGAGAAATCACCAACCAGCAGCTCATTTCCAACACAATCTGAGGGCACACTGGACATATTTGGGGCATGTACTGCAGATGCCAACACAGACTCCCACATGAAGTTATCAAGTGGAAATCAACTGCTGTGAGAACACAAGGGTGTCCAAGAGAAAATTTGAAAAGAAACCTTAGCAGGGAGGGCAGAATAGTCCATCTAAACACTTTAGAGCAAATGGAAGCAGCAGCAAATGACAGAGAGGAATGGAAGAGACTGGTTTACACCCTGTGTGCCAACATTGGCAAGGGAAGGATGTAATAACATAATGTAGTAACTCCAGCAGTGCCTAGGGCTCAACCAAGAACAGGGCCTCATTGTGCTAGGAGCTGTTCAGAGTAGTAGCTAGTCCCTCCCCTGAAGAGTTTATGATGGATGGGAGTTGCTAGATGGGGATTAGCTAAATGGAAGGAAATAGGAAGAGGGTGGGGAGGAAGGAATGAGTGGAGCATGGAAAGTGGCTGAGATGCACTGACTGTGAGGGGAGGGGAAAGGACAGGGTTGCAACACGTAGCCAATCAGCACAAGGAACAGAATGTCGAGAGTGACAACTTGTAGCAGGCTGTCTGACGACATCAGTGTCCATCAGCCCTGCTGAGTCTGCTTCTCTGTCTGCTCCTACTGGCTGGGAGTCATCTCTGGTCCTGGGCTTGGTTCTGGAGTTTCATGGAGGATTAAGACCATGGCATTAAACTGACAGCAGAAGCTGACCGGGACCCAATGGAGGGACTGGAGCACTGACGTGATGTGGTTGTAGTGGCATAAACCACAGAAGAGGTGGAGAGTCCTTTTCTATCAGCTGCAACATTTGGATTGTTAGATTCAGCACAATGAATTACAGTGATCTGGTCCAGCGATGAGTAGATTGAACTATTTGGCTAAGTCTTTGTCTGGGCAGAATGTGTGAAGTTTCTGAGCAAACTGCTGATTCCTATTCAAACTCTGTCATAGGTCGTTTCTCTAGAGCACCCCTGTGGGGTGACGGTGGGCGCCTTTCTCATCCCTAAGGTCCCTTTCTGGCTGGAGGTGTCGCTATAGCGCTGGTTTGGATTACAGGGTGCTGTCTCCTGGCTGTTGGTCTTTGGGGCGTGTCTCCTCCTCCTTTAAGGCATGGCCGCAGTCAAAGACAGAAAAAAGCAAAGAAAATAATCCTGCAACCCACAAAACAGCCTGGGCTCACCCCGCTGTTCCTCGCAAGCTAACAGGTAAATAGTCGCTGAGAAGGGGGCTGGGTTCCTAACACCCTGAGTGTCTGAGAGATCCAGGCTGAGCGTCCTGGTTGCTAATGAAAAGCAAAGCAGAGTAGAGATGGTTCCTCTGCCTCTCCAGAGGGTTCAGGCAGCACAGTCTCTTCTGCAGCTTCCCTGGATAGCAGCCCCTGCTCTGTGGGGCTAGGGAGCACTAGTTCTGCTTTCCTCTGAATGCCACCCTGCACTGACTGGGCTTGGATCCTCCCTTTTAAGCAGCCACCCCTCTCCAGGTGCAACAGGTCTCAGAGGTCTGCCATGTTGGGGCTGACTGTGCCTGGAGGAGTTATTTAACCCCTTCCTGACTGGGGTGGGAATCTGTCCCACCACATACCCCACCCCTCAAGATGGAAGTCGGGATCCCCCGATCCAATCCTGATTTCCCCACCAGTCCCAATCAGGGCCGGCTCAACCCTCTGGAGCCACAGGGTGGAGCATGCTTGGTGAAGAAGGGACATTTGGAGATTGTAGCTGCAAAGTTGAAATAAGTCTCCACTGAGCATCGACACTGACATTTTTCAAAAACTTACAACTTTGAAAATTGGGGCAGATGTTCACAGGAACAGAAATAGGCACATCCCTGGCACAAATGCTCCCCACTGCCAAATTTCAAGTTCCTGCTCCAAAGCATGGGGGGATGGAACTTCTCACTGAAAAGTTCACCAGAACTACTTAGGGGAAACAGTGTGTTTCCCTAGCCTATGGATGAAAATGGATGAACCATTTAGGCTGAAATTTCACAAAAATATCCAGCTTGAAGCAGACACCCGGCATGGAAAATGTAAGTCAAAATGGTTAAGGTTAGCAAAGTTATAAGCAACAGAAAACAGGGTCTACTGATGGAAGTTTCAGGCTATAGTAACTGAAGGTAGCACTTCCAGCTTCACTTATATGTACTGCACAAAGCAAAACATAGCTTTTGGCATTAGCAAATATAAAACCTATCAAAGGCACGATACATCCTTTTTACTTCCTAGTCCAGGTTGGGTAGTGCCTTCGTAGCTCTTGTAATGTAGTATTACAAAGAAAGAGAAAGTTACACCATGATACAAGATGAAAAGAAAAAAAGCTGACTGCTAAATTCTAGTCCTGGGTGACATATTTAAATAACCATGCTGTGCTATCTTGGGTGCATATTTTTGAAGCACAACTTCTGTGTGAGGTGAACATGCTGTGACATTAATTGCTTCCCAGAAGGAGTGTATGTATGCCCCCCTTTCATATTGTACTGCTTTGTCCCTTATTAATAAACTAAGCTAAGCTGGGTTATTTGGTCTCTTAAATACTTGTAATATTGAACTGCAAGTGTTGCCAAGACCTCTGGGAATATTGTTAGACTGATACAAGTCACTCTCCCTGTGCGGGAGATAAATAGCACGTTCAGATGGCAGCTGCTCCTTTTTTAAGAAACAATGGCTGATGCGAGCCCCTCTCTGATGCGCCACAAACTCAGTTGGTTTCCCATTCCCTTCCAGACTGAATTCAAAGTCCTCGTACTAATTGGCAAGGCCCTGGATAGGGTATGATCTAACGTGTACACTAGAGAACTGCACATTGCAACTTGCATCAGTGTGACTGAACTGGAAGCTGCAGTGATGCAGTGCTTCCACACTAGCCATTCTATCTTGGGTGCACACAATGAACTGTTCCCCAGGAGTGCACTCTGTAAATGTTGCAGGGCCTGTGGGTTGTTGCACCTACCCTGCATTTCCTCGTACTGCTTCCTGGAGCAGGTGCATAATGTCTACGGCTTATAGTGTTTGTGTGCACATAGTCACTCTTTTTGGTTTGCTGCATTGCCTGCTATAAATGGTTGTGTCCTGCACAAGGATCTGCGTATGTGTTGTGAGCAGGAACACCCTGCACTTGTAGACGCCATGACAGAGAGTCACCAGCTCCTACTGTCACTCCGCCATTCAGTTTCTGGGCCTGGAGGCCCAGAGTGGATCATGACGAACACCAGCAGCTTTGGATGTTGATGCTCATGGCAGTGAGGAGCTGGATTATTTTTCTTTTAATTCATGTCTTCAATCATGTTTGTTAGTTTTTTAGACAGAGTTTGCTTGTTTGTTTAAATTTGTTACTTTTTCCGTTTTTTTGTGTGTGTAGTAGCTGAATTCAGTTCCCCTCTACCCTGTGTTTTCCTTTAGGAGCTAGAGAGGAGAGTGCTCTGGACCCAAAGGAAGAATATCCTTGGGGGTCCTCCACGCAGCCCAGCAAATCCTCCCCGAAGTTCTTCCTCAGCTGCTATAGTGGAGTCCCGTGGGGCTGGAAGGACGGGAACAATAAGTGGGTGATGGAGAACCGTGGAAAAGAGGATTTAGTTGGGGCGGGGGAGTGCAGAGGGTAGGGTTCATCCGGATGTTGATTTGTTAACTAATTACCCTGCTCTGTGTTCTCTTTAGCACATCTCAGGAGTGTGGAAATTGCTGTGGATGCTGCCAACATGCAGCTGTTGTGCATTGTGGGGTGTCTGTGTTCATGCACATAAATCAGGGGCTAGACAGCACTGCCATGGTGTAGCATTTTGTGTTTTTGCACAAGAATTCCCAATGCACCAAACAATGTTTTTAAGTTGACATGTGTTCGAAGTTCTAATGCTATAACATTGTATTTTTCATTCATTGTGTCTTTGTTAATCTGGGGGGTGGGTGTTTGGGGCCAGGCCAAGCAGAGACCAACAAATCTCCCCTCAGCTGCTCTGGGGCTGGCATGCAGCAGGGATAAGAGTGGCAGAGCTCACAGAAAAATGGAAACAATTCTCTTTGGAATATTTTGCTTAATGCTTCATCCATTTTTGAACCAAAATTATGAATTTTTGCAACTAACTCCAGTGAGTGGCTTGGCAGGTGACAGAATCAGCTTCATGGAGTTTAAGGCCAGAAGAGACCATTAGCTCATCTAGTCTGGCCTCCTGCACATCACAGGCTGTTACATTTCCCCTAAAGTCCCCTGTGTTGAGCCCAGTGATTCTGAGTTATCAAAGCACTTGTGGAAGGATGGGCAGGGGCAGTGTGGAATTGCACTGAGAGAAGACTCATTCCACAACTGCAGCTGCTTTGCCAGTGCGTGCGCTAAAAGAATGCAGAGGGACGTGGTGGTGGAAAATATGTGATTGTATTTCCTTTGAGCAGGTTAAACACTAGAGGTGATGGGATCCCTTGTGCACTGCTGTACACACGTTTGTGTGTGGCTGTGCAGCGTTAGAGGTATGGTACAGAGTTGTGCTATTGCTGTCAAGGCCAATGGCCTGTAGCAGACAGTCTCAACTGCGCTCCACAGGCACAATCCCATTGGAGATGCCCAGGTTCAGACTCCAGGGCATTGGAGCAGAGTGTTCTCAACAGCTAGAACTCGGCTGTAGAAGGCCTTCTGAGAGGGGATCAGACTGAGCCCTGGCCTGGCCATGGTCCGAGCAAAATGCAAGATCACCTCTTTGCTAAAGCCTTTGCCAGCAATGACACCAGGGTCAGTATGAGATGGAGTTTGTCTAATAAGAGGAAAGATAAAGAATAAGAGAAACTAAAATGCAGTGGGTGTGACACAGAGCACCCTTGGCAAAGGGTCCGCTATTCTTTGCAAACAGCTCTCACCTCATACCTGACAAACTCAATACACCAAACACATCTTACAGGCTATTTATTCATCAAGTATAACATGTAATGTACCTACAGAAAGCTGTGTTGTCTACCCTTGCCACATCCCAGAACAGTCAATGGAAAACCATTAAAGACCATGGTAAACTAGCAAAACCACTTGGAGGTGAAAAGGAACATCACAGCAGGCAGGAGGTTGCCCTGGCTATGAATATAGCAAATGTCAGTTTTCAGTATAACAGAGCGTAGGCAAAGGCACTCTGTATTTACTGAGGAAAGCCTTTGAGGAGCTGTCCTGAATATTTGGATCCTGGTTCTTATGAAACCAGCTAGTCTGCAACTGACTGAACTTTGTGGGGAAAACCTAGTTCATTAGATCAGGGTTGATGCTTTAGGAGTTTGTTTTGCATTACAACCAGTTGTTTCCATCACCTTCTCTCTTTCCTGGATAAATCTTTATTCTTTCTTAAATAAACCTACTTTTGTTTTATTGTAAGTGTTCAAAAGTGCTGCGTGCTGTACCGGAGCAGTGATTACACGGCATCTTTGGGTGCAGAGGATCTGGTACTTCTGTGACTAGCCAGAGTCAGGGGCTGGGTATAACGGGAATGATTCAAAGGGATTCAGTGACTGGGGTGCCCCTCTTGTCAGTCTACAAGGCAAAGTTGGGGCTGGCGTAAGCCGAGAGGAGAGTGCTTGAGTGAGAGAAGGGCTGGTGGTGGTAGGCAGCTGCTGCCCAGGTACTACAAGTAAGACCTACCCTCTTGCTGTAGGTGGGGGATAAAGAGGTGACTCTCAGTCCCTGAGAGCCATCAGAGTGGGGCAGACAGAGAGAGAAAATATCCTCTCCTCCCCACCGTGTCGAGCACTTCACATACAGGACACCTGTAAATACATAGAGGAGGCCAAATGTGACGTACCCCAGTTTCTGCAGTTTGCAGTTTGCGTGTGTCAGTCCCGCACGCAGCAGCTTCACTCCGGCATCTCCCAGGTTATTAGCACCCAGATCCAACTCTGTCAGGCTCTGGTTGCTGCTGAGAACAGAGGCGAGATCCATGCAGGAAGCACTTGGGAGATCACACATCCACAAGCTGCAGGAGAGAGAAACACAGAGAAGGGGGATCACAGTGTGAAGGGGGCCTGTCACAGCTGTTCTGACAGGCGGCTCTGCCCACCGCCCCCGTCCCTGACCAATCCACATGACGAATGAAGTAGAAGCCCTGCTCCACTGCCTGTCCCAACCCCCACTCTATTCCAGTGCGGAACCAGCGTGGGGTGGAACTTCCTGTCTAAGCCCCACCCTTTGCACTTGACTCTTGACTAGTCAGCACTGTGAGTGGCCCAGACACCCCAATGCATCTCAATAACTAGCCCCCAGCAGGGCTGTCACATACTGCTACTCCCCCCACTCCCTCCAGGGCTCACAGGGAACCCTCTGCACCCCCAACAGCTTCCAAATATTGCCTATATGTTGAAACACCCCTCCCACCAGAACGGTCACCTGCACGGCCTCCTCCATCACCACAGTTGCCTTGAAAATATGGTCACTCTGCCAAATGGGGAGGGGAGTCCCAATGTTTGACAAAGAAAAAGAGCCCTGAATTTGTATGAGGGACAGAAGCTCCCACTCCCTGGGGCCCCCCCCAGGTTCAGCCAGGGTTGGTAGAGCCCCTGAGATATTTTGGAGTCAGGAAGAGAGGCGCCCCCAGTGGGATGAGAGACTCTAAGTTTGTGTTGAACAGGGGAAGAAAAAATTTCATGGGTGTATGTGGGAAACTATGGAGATAAGCCCTAGTCGGGGGAGGTGGGGAGAGGGTGTTCTTGAAGCAACAAATGCTCCACAAGATTTAAAGGTAAGAAAGGAGAGAAGACAAGTGATAAGTTGACGAGGAAGGCTCCCCAAATTGGGGAGATGACACGTAAAGGGAAAGAAGGACAACAACAAGGATAATAAAGGACAGACTCCCACAAACAAGGAGAAAGGTTGGTAATAAGTTTTGGGAAGGAGTTAGCTGTGCCAACAGTAGAGAGTTTGTTCTCTGCCTTGCCTCTGAGTAGAGTCCATTCTTCAGGCAGAGTTTCTCCTTGGGAATTTGGTGCTGGGCTGAGATCTCTGGAAGAAGAGCCCAGCCTGTTTGCTGTGTCACCATCTCATTTCAAAACAGGTGAATGAATATACATATGTAATTTAAATATTAAATATGACAGTTTTCACTTAGAGTTTACTCAGACTCCCTGTCACTGGTTTCTCCTCCGATCTGGCAGGTGCAGGACACCTGCCATTACTTGGCTGAGGGTAATGCTGGTGTCAGAGCAGGACACTGGTGCTAGAAGAAGGAGGAACACTACACACAGACAGTCCCTGCCTTGAGGATCCTACAATCTAAATAGACCAGACAGGCAAAAGGTAGGGAAAGGAAATATTATTATTGTCATTTTTCAAATGGAGAATTGAGACCCATAAGAGATTGAATGACTTGGCCAAGGTCACACAGAGAGTCTGAGTTTTGATCTAGTGATTTAATGACACGACCATCCTTTCTCTTGCATAGAGCTGTGCTTAGTCCCTCGTGTTTCTCAGTTTCAGAAGTGCCCCCATATTTTTTAACCAACATGATCTCTTTTTTTTCTTCCCCCGCCTCATACTTGAGGCTCTTAAGCAAGAGCTACCTACCAATCAGGTGTTGAACATTAGGGCCTGAGCTACTGATGAGGCTTCTTACCATGATACACATTGTGATTTGCTAAAGTGTGTTGGAAGAATTCAAATAGATCTAACTACTGACCAGACCTGACCCAAGCAAACATTTGAAGAGCTCTTGGGAGGGAAAACAAAATTCAAAATGGGATCCCTAGAAGTGAGGAACTCTAGTGTGTGTGAGTGTGGGGGCAGGGACGGGGGGAAGGTTGGACTGACTCAGATGTTTTTGAAATGTCAGGTGCCATTTCCAACATTTTAGAAATGTGCCATACATTTCAAGGGCAAAATTGTGTTCTATCAAAATTACAAGTGCATTCATTGTTTTCATCTGGAATTCTGTACTAGGATGGCTTGCTAGTGTGTCATATTATGATGTACTGTTAAGAGATGTGGGTGCATCAAAACCATGTGACCCCAAAATAGATTTGATTATTTCCCAGCAGATGCACACACAGTACAAAAGCAACATCAACTCAGTGGGAGACAGGAATGTATGCAGGGACATTAGCAGCTCCATGATTAAGTTTCCATGTGGACTTACGCTTGAAGCAGGATAGAAGTGAAAACCGTTTATTTTCACTAGATTACCAGTCCAGACGCATTTTGGGCACTAAGGGGTAAGCCATCAGCTAGAAAATTTTCATTGCTACCATGTTAGGCACATATCTGGTGGTCATCACCAGGGGGGACACAGATGTGGAAAGTGGTGTGTTTTTTCTCTCATAATTAAACGTTATTGGTTATCCCATCGAAAAAAAATTAGAAAATCACAAAAATGGCCACAACTCATAAAAAGTGTTTAATTGTCACCAAAAGTTGCAGAAATCTTCTAAATATGATTTATAATGCAACTATGTACTCAAAAGAGCACTGTTTTTGAAAGTGTGGGAAATACTTAGACCCAGGTGATAGCTTGTATGCATTTTCCCATACTTTTTTCCCTTTGGATACAGCAAAAGTCTGAAATCATAGAACAATGTGAGCTTGTACCATGAAATGCAAAAAAAAAAAGGTCATCATTTGTAGACTGGACTGATTTCAGAACGGTTTTTCCGCCTGCAATTTTTATGAAGACATGCAGACAAGAAGACTCCTACCCCCTATTTATAAAATGTTTTTGATATTACTTCTTCAGCTCTGTGGCTATCAGGACTAACATGACACCCCCCTTCTCAGAATTTTCCCCCTTCGCAAAAGAGGAATCCTAGAAACTCTAGAGGAAATCTAAGCCTCCACTTATGACTCGGATCCTTCATCTTGTTGGCTGATGAAGGACAGTAAGAGCACGTAGAACGTGTATTAACAACTATTCTCACCAACTGCCACTGAGGAGGGAAATCTAACCCGCCGAACTCTTGAGCATGCAGCACTCTGGCCAGCACTTACAAATCCGTTGCTTGATGCAGCCAGACTTACAAGCTACCTCCTGTGCTGTTCAGTGATCATGCAGAGCCAGGGAGTCTGACAGAGCTCTGCTACATTCAGTGTCTTAATTATTACTGGTCAGCATTGCTTAACAGGAGCCTCTGCCCAACATAACCACCTGTTCCAGCTGGCTCATCACCAGGTATCATCTGGTCTCCCAGTTCTGAGCAACTTACTCAAGAAACTGCTGAATAACTGTGTCCAATGTCAACCGTCCTTTGGCAATACCCAGCTGGGTTTTAGGGCTGGACACAGAATAGAAATAGCACTGCTGAGGCTAGGCTGAGAGTGCTTCGCTTCCAGCTCTCACATGTTTCATCCTAGGTTTTGCGATCGGCTTTTTCCCAGAGCAGCACAAAAATTTCTGCAGTTCAGTGATCGAAATTTGATCTCTCATGTCGCTGGGGCTAGAGCCACTAGGTTTTTATTGTTTGGGTTACAGTAGTGCCTGTGGAGCAACCAGGAACAGGGCCACATTGTGGTAGGCACTGTACAGAGTTTTGCTATAAAGTCCCTCCCCGGAGGAGTTTAAAATGTAATTAAACAAGACAGACAAATAGAGGGGACAGAGACAGAACACACAAGCAGAACGAACGGCACAATTGTTTGTAAGTCTCACTTTGTTTATTATTTTGTTGCGGGCATTTCTTTTTTCTTTTTTTTTTAATTCTATGGGTGAGGTTTGTTAGGTGGGGATTAGCTTCATGGAAAGTGTGACAAAGAGACTTTAAACAAGGAAAAATGACACTCCAATAGCTTGGGATAGTCTGATTCTAATCTCAGACACAAAAAAGACACTACAGAGGTAGAAACTAATAATAAATTGCTGAAAGAAATCCTAACAAATGGTGAAACCATGAAAAGGAGAATAAGACAAGAAGAGATTAAAGACACTAGAGATGAAAGGCACAGGGAATGTACCAGCAATGGCAGAAGTGAAACAGGACATGAGAACCCAGACACCCGAGGAATAATCTACAGATTAACCAGAAGGGAATCACTGGAAGTCATCCAGAACAAGCAGATGAGCAGTAACTATCTCAACACTGTAAAGCAAATAGTCTGGAGTTGGTTTAATTGGAGTGGGCAAAACTCTGTGGTAGCTGTGTTCCGTATTAAAAAATAGAGAAAATAAAGGTTATGAAGGGGGAGCATATAAGAGGGTCTCAGAGATGGAGGAGACTGGAGAAAATAGAGAGGGAATCAGAGGGGCCCTCTGGGGTTCTGTGGAAATCCTCCCCCTGTAACTCAAATGATAAGATGGTAATTTATCCCTAGGGGGTGAGAGCTGAGGTCCCATATATGGAGAATGTACTTCACTTGGATTATTTCCCTTTCAGTCCAAATGTTATTGAGAGAGTACAGGGCCTTGGGAAAACACAGTCATTTGGGGACAGATTTATATGACATTTTGGTATTTTATTTTTGGATTTAAATGAAAGGGAATGCAGGATCAGGGACGAAAAATAATATGGGATAGGTGTGGAAGTCTACAAACTGAAATCATGCCATATCAAGGCACACCATTTTAATACAATTTAATAAAAAATGGGAGAGATATTTGCCACAATAGAATTCAACGCATCAGACAGCCTCTCTGCAGACAATTCTTAATTATAAATTAGAGGAAAAGACTAGCTGGATTGCAATCTTTAGTGAAAAGAAAGGGAAAAAACTAAACAAAAACAACTGCTCACCACCCAAAATTGTGCCAAGATTACCTGTGTCCACATCTTGCACTCTATTGTAATAATCTTTGTCCAAAGTATGTTTTGTGAGGTATCATTTGAGAACTCATGATTTGCTGGTCATTATTATTCTGGTAAAATGTGTGTGGCAACATTGTGTGTGAAGTTATAAGATTCCACTGTATGGTGTTACTAACACATATTCCAAACTGAGGTTGGCAAACAGATCAGCCTCAAACAAAGGAATGTCTTCTCTGCGCAATTTGCATTCAGGCAGGAAACAATGATCAAGGAGGAAGGGGAGATAAAGAAGGGTCAGACATGTGAGGGAAAAGCAGCAGGGCACATCCTTCCACATAGACTTTTTGTCTCCCAAATCCCAACTGGAAATGCTTCTCAAAGGGGGAACAGGACTATAAAAAGAAGGAGCAAACACCCCAGGGATGGCCCTCTCTCTCTGCCCACTGAATTCATGGCACCTGAAAGACAAAGGAAGCAGCATTGGACTGGGGGAGGGGTTCTGACCTAAGAATTTGGTCAGTAATTTGCTGAAGCATGTGGTGGGAAAACACCGCTTTCAATCTAATGTATTGTTAAGTTGGCATTAGTAAATATTTTATCTTTATTTTTCTTGTAACCATTTTTGACCTTTATGCCTCATTACTTGTACTGACTTAGAAGCTCTACATCTGTAAGAATTTTATATATATTGTTCCTCTCATGTCATGCCCTGTGTTCTACTATAAGCCCTGAAAGAGGTTAAATGAAAGATATTAGATGTAACCAAAGAATGTACAGACTAGGAAATATAAGGGAAATTTGTTTTCTTTCTAAATGATTGTTGCATTATAGAAGTGGTATGAACAAAGAACAAAGGAATATTGAAAGAGAAAAGCACCTAATTAGGGCATAACATTGGAACTTTAAAATAAATTCCTTAAATAGGGGGAAATTTCAGGTGAGAGTCTGAGATAAAAATGAAATACAATCATTGAAATGAATGAAATATAAAATCCTTCTGACTAAGAAACATTTCTGAGAGATTTGTTGTACATCAACACCACCTTCTGGAGATCCACACTTGCCACTCTCTCTGAGTATGGAAAGGTCATGTGTCCAATAGAAAATCAGAGAGTAGCCCTGGCCAATGAGATCTGCAATAGGGGTATATAAGACTGAGATCACTGTATGGGACCCCAGAGTTGCTGAATCCATTGAAGAAGCTCCAGGACTCAGAAGCACTACCGAGCACTTGACCAGCCCCACAGACCAACTCTCCTGCTGCTAGGATTACCAGGACTGAAAAGAAGCATCAGTGAGATTTAATTTCAGAGATTGCATTTGTCTTTGTATTCTTTATATATATAACTGAATGTTATCTTGCTGCCTGTACATTCTTTTTAGTAAGACATCAAGTAACCATATTATGGATTTTTACTAAATAATGCTGTCTGTGTGTTTATCCTTTTTACGCTCAAGTAAATTGGCCAAAGAGAACCAGAAAATATAGCTTCAAGCGACTGATTTTGAGATTTTAAACCTGTCCGTTTCATATTTTAAATACACTTTAAATAGCACTAGCAGGCACCATATTAGTAAAAGTGCCTTAAGACAATTGAATGCTTATTCCTTGGAGAATTACTGGAATTACTTAAAGTGGGATAAATGTATTAGTGGGAATAAAGAATTGATAACTAATGATTAAAAGTAGCTGTAATAAGAAATGTTGGTGACTTGCGTTGTTCCTTGGTATAATTGCTGGACCTCAATGCTGATCTATGTTAACCACTTTCAAGACTGCACGTGTTGTTTATGTTCAGTATATGCCTAGAGTATTTGTAAAAAGAAAAGGAGTACTTGTGGCAACTTAGAGACTAACAAATTTATCTGAGCATAAGCTTTCGTGAGCTACAGCTCACTTCATCGGATGCATACTGTGGAAAATACAGTGGGGAGATTGATATACACAGAGAACATGAAACAATGGGTGTTACCATACACATTGTAACGAGAGTGATCAGGTAAGGTGAGCTATTACCAGCAGGAGAGCGCGGGGTGGGGGGAAGGGGGAACCTTTTGTAGTGATAATCAAGGTGGGCCATTTCCAGCAGTTGACAAGAACGTCTGAGGAACAGCACGGGGTGGCGGGGGAGAATAAACATGGGGAAATAGTTTTACTTTTGTGTAATGACCCATCCACTCCCAGTCTTTATTCAAGCCTAAGTTAATTGTATCCAGTTTGCAAATTAATTCCCACTCAGCAGTCTCTCGTTGGAGTCTGTTTTTGAAGATTTTTTGTTGAAGAATTGCCACTTTTAGGTCTGTAATCAAGTGACCAAAGAGATTGAAGTGTTCTCCGACTGGTTTTTGAATGTTATAATTCTTGACGTCTGATTTGTGTCCATTTATTCATTTACGTAGAGACTGTCCAGTTTGGCCAATGTACATGGCAGAGGGGCATTGCTGGCACATGATGGCATATATCACATTGGTGGATGTGCAGGTGAACGAGCCTCTGATAGTGTGGCTGATGTGATTAGGTCCTACGATGGTGTCCCCTGAATAGATATGTGGACACAGTTGGCAACGGGCTTTGTTGCAAGGATAGGTTCCTGGGTTAGTGGTTCTGTTGTGTGGTGTGTGGTTGCTGGTGAGTATTTGCTTCAGGTTGGGGGGCTGTCTGTAAGCAAGGACTGGCCTGTCTCCCAAGATCTGTGAGAGTGATGGGTCGTCCTTCAGGATAGGTTGTAGATCCTTGATGATGTGCTGGAGAGGTTTTAGTTGGGGGCTGAAGGTGACGGCTACTGGCATTCTGTTATTTTCTTTGTTGGGCCTGTCCTGTAGTAGGTAACTTCTGGGTACTCTTCTGGGTCTGTCCATCTGTTTCTTCACTTCAGCAGGTGGGTATTGCAGTTGTAAGAACACTTGATAGAGATCTTGTAGGTGTTTGCCTCTGTCTGAGGGGTTGGAGCAAATTCGATTGTATCGTAGAGCTTGGCTGTAGACAATGGATCGTGTGGTGTGATCTGGGTGAAAGCTGGAGGCATGTAGGTAGGAATAGCAGTCAGTAGGTTTCCGGTATAGGGTGGTGTTTATGTGACCATCGCTTATTAGCACCGTAGTGTCCAGGAAGTGGATCTCTTGTGTGGACTGGTCCAGGCTGAGGTTAATGGTGGGATGGAAATTGTT
This sequence comes from Natator depressus, assembly GCF_965152275.1. Lineage (NCBI taxonomy): Eukaryota > Metazoa > Chordata > Testudines > Cheloniidae > Natator > Natator depressus. The sequence continues at coordinate 18,353,230 of NC_134239.1, forward strand.
GAAATCATGGTGGAATTCCTCAAGGGCTTCTTTTCCATGGATCCAGATGATGAAGATGTCATCAATGTAGTGCAAGTAGAGTAGGGGCATTAGGGGACGAGAGCTGAGGAAGTGTTGTTCTAAGTCAGCCATAAAAATGTTGGCATACTGTGGGGCCATGCCGGTACCCATAGCAGTGCTGCTGATTTGAAGGTATTCATTGTCCCTAAATGTGAAATAGTTATGGGTGAGGACAAAGTCACAAAGTTCAGCCACCAGGTTTGTTGTGACATTATCGGGGATACTGTTCCTGACGGCTTATAGTCCATCTTTGTGTGGAATGTTGGTGTAGAGGGCTTCTACATCCATAGTGGCTAGGATGGTGTTTTCAGGAAGATCACCGATGGACTGTAGTTTGCTCAGGAAGTCAGTGGTGTCTCGAAGGTAGCTGGGAGTGCTGGTAGCGTAGGGCCTGAGGAGGGAGTCTACATAGCCAGACAATCCTGCTGTCAGGGTGCCAGTGCCTGAGATGATGGGGCGCCCAGGATTTCCAGGTTTATGGATCTTGGGTAGCAGATAGAATACCCCTGGTTGGGGTTCTAGGGGTGTGTCTGTGCAGCTTTGTTCTTGTGCTTTTTCCGGGAGTTTCTTGAGCAAATGGTGTAGTTTCTTTTGGTAACCCTCAGTGGGTTCAGACGGTAATGGCTTGTAGAAAGTGGTGTTGGATAGCCGCCTAGCAGCCTCTTGTTCATATTCCGACCTATTCATGATGACGACAGCATCTCCTTTGTCAGCCTTTTTGATTATGATGTCAGAGTTGTTTCTGAGGCTGTGGATGGCATTGTGTTCTGCACGGCTGAGGTTATGGGGCAAGTGATGCTGCTTTTCCACTATTTCAGCCCATGCATGTCGGTGGAAGCACTCTATGTAGAAGTCCAGTCTGTTGTTTCGACCTTCAGGAGGAGTCCACTCAGAATTCTTCTTTTTGTAGTGTTGGTAGGAAGGTCTCTGTGGGTTAGTATGTTGTTCAGAGGTGTGTTGGAAATACTCCTTGAGTCGGAGACGTCAAAAATAGGATTCTAGGTCACCATCCTAGCCACTATGGATGTAGTGATTACAGACCTAAAAGTGGCAATTCTTCAACAAAAAATCTTCAAAAACAGACTCCAACGAGAGACTGCTGAATGGGAATTAATTTGCAAACTGGATACAATTAACTTAGGCTTGAATAAAGACTGGGAGTGGATGGGTCATTACACAAAAGTAAAACTATTTCCCCATGTTTATTCTCCCCCCACCCCCTGCTGTTCCTCAGATGTTCTTGTCAACTGCTGGAAATGGCCCACCTTGATTATCACTACAAAAGGTTCCCCCTTCCCCCGTCGCACTCTCCTGCTAGTAATAGCTCACCTTACCTGATCACTTTGGTTACAGTGTTTATGGTAACACCCATTGTTTCATGTTCTCTGTGTATATCAATCTCCCCACTGTATTTTCCACTGAATGCATCCGATGAAGTGAGCTGTAGCTCACGAAAGCTTATGCTCAGATAAATTTCTTAGTCTCTAAGTTGCCACAAGTACTCCTTTTCTTTTTGCGGATACAGACTAACATGGCTGCTACTCTGAAACCTAGAGTATTTGTGTATCTATACCTGACTGATGAAGTGTTGCATATATACATAAGTGGTTCAGGGAGAATTAATAAACTGTTGGTCAGTTAAGAGCCCCGCGTGTCCTGATCTGAGAAATACTGTCCAAGGTAAAAGCTGACCTGAAAGGAACCGACCATTAAAATTAGTGTGCTAATGCTCCCTAGACTCAAAAAAAGAGGTTCTCCTATTTAAATTCCATTCCAACATTGGCTACAACACTTATCAAATTGGCTAATCTATTTCTTAGATTTCAGCTCTAAAATCTAATTGGTCCCTTGGGAAATTTGTAAAATAGCCCCACATTTACACTTACAGCTGTGGGTTATGCTTGGCATTTTTAATGTCATAGTGTGGGGTATTAGGCTAATGTCCTTTGTATAGAATCCCAGCACATGCAGCAATTTCATCTCTATTACTATTATTAATTAAATGGTAATGGACTTCTTCTCCCCCAGTGCCTGGGCTGCAGGGGGTTGTGGCGAGAGCCAGAGCCTGCGGGAATGGGAAATTGAAACAAAGTGTGCTCATGGTTGGTGGTATTGCCCATCACCTGCTCCAGGGAAAGCAGGCACTGCTGTGTTAAGGCTCTCATGATATTACAGTTTTTTAGAGTTTAGATAACATGGTCTCACCTCATTCTTTCCGATATCCCTGATGTTACAATATATATTGTACCAATGTGGGTCTATAGTGGGAGCACTAGGGATATTTCTTCTGGCCAGCCATCTGCAATTACTTTGTCATGCTGCTGTAAGGTTGGTCATTTGTTGTTTCGTGTCTGACTGTGTCAAACTTTGTTTTGGAAATGCGTCGTATTGGAGCCAAACTCCTCCTCATGCAGTTCCCTGATTTCACTATTCATAGATGCACTTGAAATCACAGCTGCTTTAAGAAGCTTTTTTCTGGGCCTTTATTTCACATTAAGTACTTTTGCAAAGTCACCATCATTTTCTAACAAACAAGCAGTATTGCCAATTCCAGATGTTCAAAACTCACGAGTCAGGCCCTCCAAATCACGATCAAAATAAATGCTTTTGAGAGTAGCAGCCGTGTTAGTCTGTATTCGCAAAAAGAAAAGGAGTACCTGTGGCACCTTAGAGACTAACCAATTTATTTGAGTATAAGCTTTCATGAGCTGTAGCTCACGAAAGCTTATGCTCAAATAAATTTGTTAGTCTCTAAGGTGCCACGGGTACTCCTTTTCTTTTTATAAATGCTTTTGTGTTTCTATTTCTTAGCCTTCTAGTTCCTGAGTGTGTAAGTTACACATGGTTCACATTTTTAATCTTTTCTCCACAATCACAAGGGCCTAGAAACATAATTATAAACACAAATGTAACCTGAAATTCTCAAATATTCACATGACTCCAGGAGCTGAGGCTGAATAAAAACCCCACCAAGTATTGTAAACCTCGCAATAAAATGGCAAGAATTAGCAACACTAGGTGGTTCTTTGCACAGTGGATTCTGTAATATGGCTTACAGCTCTTAAATTTCATGAACATGTTATGGTCAGAAATCAGTAGAGCTCGAATACACCACCAGACACAACAGCCAGCATTTGTCTCTTCATGGGCAGAGTTGTGCCGTGTTTTACTCAGTCCTTTCAAAGCAAATGTCCATGAGGAGAAACCCCCACCCATAACGAAGCAACTACAATTTTAGGCTCTTTGTTAATCTCAAAGCACTTCAGTACCAGGGCCCCATGACAACATTTTTTAAAATTCCCTAAAGCTTTTCTCGTCTGTCATCCCAGCAACATCCTCTAGTGCCCTCAAGCAGCATTCTGAGTAGAACACTCAATTGTGACAAGTTAAAGCTGGATTTGCTGAGACGTATTAACATGCTGTCACAGGGGGCACTGTCCCTTTAAGGGAGCTGCCAGGTCCAGCTCTGTGGTCTTGTTTTCTATCCTGAATGCGGGCTTCTGGCAGCTGTGGTAGAAAGCAAAGCCCAAGAGGCACTCTGATTATTAAATACCTCTGCCTTAAAAACCTTAACCATAGAAAAGAGAGATGATATCCATTTTTAAAAAGCAATTTCTGACACTGAGAAACACAAGAATGAGCACAACTCTCTGCATGAGACAGCCCAGTTGTGTAGTTAAAGCCCTGGATCAGAACTGGAGAGATTTGTGTTCGGTTCCTATTCCACCTGTGTGACCTCGGACAAGTCATTCCATTTTTCTGGGTCTCTATTTTTCATCTGAAAAATGGGAATTGTAATATTTCCTTCCCCCTCCCTTTGTCTCTCCTGCAATGAGATGGTCACACAGCATAAAGGGCTGTCTCCTCTTTCAGGGATCTCAGCCCAGCACCAAACTCCCAAGGAGAAACCTGTCTCCAGAATGGACTGTAATCAGAGCGCAAGGCAGACAGCAAATTCCGTTGCTGTTTGCACTGCTCCCTCCTTCCCAAAACTGCACCTCCATGAAATCTTGCAAAACCTAATAAAACTAACATAACACATCGCCTCAAAACTAAAACCTTCCTTATGTGCTAAAAAAGAACTTGGAAAACTAAAACAGAACCACCTGGTGACACCTGCCATTGCAACATGTCCAGTGCCTAACACACTGAGGCCCTAAATGTGGCTGGGGCACTTAGGCAATACTGTAATACACTAATAATTAAATGACAAAAATCTTGTTTAATTCAGAGTTAAGGTTGCCTGGTGATAGCTCATGCCCTTCTCACACTTCAGAAAGCCAGGAAATACAGACGTGAAGGTAAACACCCGCACAACCTTAACTCTGCCCCCTGGAGCTAGCAATAGCCACTGGGAATTAAGTGCATGTCCTCCAGATGCATTCACCATGTTAGGTGCAACTGTACTGAATGGTGGAGGAAGCAGCTTGGAAGAGCTGTGACTGTGATAGGAGGAGATCTAGGGATTAGCTTGAGGAGTGTCATCATGGAGCTGTGACTGTGATATGAGGGGATCTGGGTCTGAGTCTCCCCCCTGTGTATTCTCAAAAGAATGTGGAGCATGTGAACCATGAGGTTCCTCTCTGCATCATTTCCGTATAGAATTGTGGAGGTTGTGTCAGGAGCGGGGCACTGGGTGCTATGGCTAGTGTCAGTCGTGATGTGGGATGTGAGAGCAGTCTGTGGATTTAATGATGGGTCAGGGAATGTATAGGCTGAGGGGGTAACCTGTGTGTAAGTCTGAAGGGATTCTAAAAGGGTATGAAAGGGTTGTTAAATTTTACAGATGTGGTGTTCTCTAATGGGAGTAGGCTCAGTATTTGAGTGGAGGGCAATTGCAGATAGCATCTGTGCATCACAATGAAAAGAGAGAGTGCAAATGTGTGTGTTTTGGGCATTCTGAGACATCACTCAGAGAGGGCAGAGTTAAGGTTGTGTGGGCATTTAGCTTAATTTAATATTTTCCCAGACATTTACAGTTAATTCTCTGATTTCTACCCAGGGCGGGTTTCACACCTCAAAGTTGAAGGCTCAGAGGGGTGGTAATGGCTCATTCATCTCAATGAGAAGTCCTCAGCTGAAAGAGAATACCCCACGGAGATGAATACAGCCTGAAAAAATAGTTCTGAGACATATATACTGCTTCATTCATTTCTGTGGGTGTTCCCTTCCCCCCTCAGTGCTGGAGAGTTTCTGATGTGTGTCAAGCACACCTGTCTCAGGAGTGTGTTCTTGGTGCATGCTCTGAGCATGCCTGTTCTAAGCTAGAGGGCAGGGCTTCCTGAGATCCTGGCTCACATGTGGGCTCAGATATGACCAACAAGCAGGCCCCCTATCAACCAGCTCACCTGAGGGGAGGGAAGGGATGAGGGTCAGACCCCCATAGATGGGCAGGGGCTCCCAGAACCAATCACACAGAGGAAGGCAGAGGACAGGGAGAGGGGCTTAGACACCCCAAAAGGGGCAGTGACTTCCAGATTACATGGAGGAGTTAGGGAGAGGGGCTCAGACACCAAGAAAGGCAAGCCCCCTCCAGAACATGGCTTACATGAGGGGGCAGTGATGCGGGTCACACCCCATAGATGATGGGGGCCCCCCAGATCCTCACACTTACACAGGGGCATGGAGAAGAGTTCAGACACCACCAGGGGGACAAGGGACCTCCAGATCCCCAATCTCATAAGGAGTAGGGAGAGAGGCTCAGATCCCCGTGGAAAAGCAAGCCCCCCCCGAACCTGGCTCACATGAAGGGAGTAGGGAAGGGGGAGGTCACGCCCCTATAGATGTATTGGGGGAAACCCAGATTGTGGCACATGCAAACCATTCTCCCCGTGCCCCTATACCCCCATTATCTGAGCCTTAACCCTCTTCTCACCTACTCTTTTATCCCAATCACCCTCCCCTCCAGCAAGCATTTGTTTGTCTACGTTTTTTTTTTCAAACAATAGTTTCAGCACCTTCTGCATATTCTGCCACACTCAGATTCTATTTCCCCCAAATTAAAATCCCCCTGTAACAGAGGCAGATTGGAGCAATATGCCTGCTTCTTTTACTTCAGATTTCTGCCCTGGATTGGATTTGGACTCTCAGTGCCACAGTGGTACTAAGAAACAATTACCATAACATATCCACAGAGCCACCCAGGTCCTGTGATAGGTGGTTTCCAAGATAGCAGTCTCTGTCTCTGCACGTGCTCAGTTTAACCATTAGGCACATAAATAGGTGTGCAAGACTTCTGAAGTGCCTAACTGGAGATGCAAACTCTTTTTGAAATAAGGTTTTAATTTGATTTCCCCCAAAGGGCTTGTTTGTTGCCAGGCCCTCTGTTGGGGAACCCTTGAGCATTGAGACGCAGTTGTGATGGGCTGAGCCCTAGATTGATCTTTATCTATGAGCATAAATTGGTTGCCAGAATTTGTCAGCTTTAAGAAAAGCTGGGTTTTTGGTGGGGGCTGTATCGCAGGAAACCCCTTTGTCAAATGACCCCAATGTTGGGTCACTAACAGAACTCCCTGCAGCCATGAGGCATGCCAAATTCAAAGAAATCTGAGTAACCATGTGGATTTTAGACCTCTCAGTGTCTAGATTTAAACAGGAGGCTGGTCTGAACCTTAACTATAGCAGAGCTATCGCTTTACTGTAATAAAAAATACAACTACCCTAAACAAAATGTGGAATTTATTCGGCTAGCACCTGAGGTCCAGTGTCTGCAAAGAAAAGAATAAATTGGCAACAAGTTCACTTGGTGACAAGAGAAGCTAATTGGAGACACTTTTAGTTGAAACACTGGACCTCAAACAAGACAGCTCCCCCACACACACAACAGGGGCTGATGAGCATCATTTAGACCATCAAACTGGTGGGCCACAAACCATAATTAAAGGACAAGCACATGGAGGTTCTGCTGACCAAATCAATGCTGTATCTAGTGCTGAACAATGAGATGCAGGGAACCCATTCACTGGTAAAGTGGACCTAAAATTGTGGAGGAGTTTCTGTAAAAGGGACAAATTTGGTAGCTCAATGGCCAGAGTGTTTGGCTTCCAGTCAGAGTTGGGGAAACAAGATCCCCTCATGCAAATATTTTATAATGTGAGCTAAAAAATCCCCCTTCACACAAACTTAAATCTTTGTTTTTAGTCTTGACTTCAAAGCGGTAACGTAAACAAGCCAACCCTGCAGAAATAAGCCTATGGTCATGTTCTGCTTTTGCCTCAGACTTGACATTGCAAGTAAGTAGGGTGGAGAAAAATCAGTAGTTTATAAAAAAAAAAAATCCTTAAATCAGCTTTCATTTAAATCAGTGGTATATAAATTAAATAGGTTCATATTTTAAAAGAAAAATGTATTTAAAATTAAATTTGAAATGAGACATCCTATGTTAAGGCCTAAATCTACTATAATCGACATACATCATTACTTTAAATGTCACTGGCTAAGCATCTGGAAGCCCTGGGAATGCTGGCTCCAGCTGTTGATCGGCTTCAGGCTCCACCGTAGGGAGCCTGCCAGCCCTGAGAACTGCAATTTGAGCAGGGCTTCAGCTCTTGACTCCCTGCCACGGAGCTGGGAATCTTGGAGCTCCGGCTTCCGAGTTCCAAGACTCCTGGCTCAGTCGTTGCCTCCAGGACTTCTAGCAGACTGCTGGGGAGCTGGGAGCCTAGAAGCTCTGGGAGCCCTGGCTGAGCTGGGAGACTCAGCACTTGGTCTCCCAGGCTTAATTTCTTTTAGATATTTTTGAAACAAAATGTTTTGATTATTTAAAAATTGGTTCTTTCATTTTTTTCCATTCCAGGGGAAAACTTCAAAATTGCTATTTTTCATTCTGAACTAGGAACTTTTTTTTCCCCCCAGAATGTGTTGCAGAATGGAAACTCTGACGTTCAACCAGGTCTAGTCTTACTTTTGTGGTCTGCCTCAGAGAGCTCAAGGAACGAGTTACTGTTACAAAACACTGGTACCCTAGCCCAGCAGAAAACGACTAGAAAAGCCAGTGAGACGTGATCATCACTGACTGACCACAGCCATCAACACTGGGTTCTAAGTACCTCCTCCTCACTTTGGCCCTCACAGAGGTCTGTAGTTTCTCCCACATGTGACAGATGAAGCAGGAGGGATGAAAACCCAAGTGTCAGTGTTGGGAAACCCAAGAAGAAATAAACATCTGTACAAAGAATTTTTGCAAGCTCGCTCCTTGGGCACGAAGAGGCCAAGAGGTCCTCCTTCTTCTCTGCCATAGCAGCCACTAAGTCACACCTCACTGTTAATCACTTTGTCAGTCTAGTCTCATCTCATCTCCAGAGCCCAGTACCACTCACTGCAAGGAACTGGGCACCCACTTCACAGAGAAACTCTTCCACATCCAGGATGGCCATTGTGGCCATCAGGGATAAAATGACAGCCTCCTTCTCAGAATTCTGACTATTCACAGAACAGGAATCACTAGAGAAAATCTGATCCTCCACCTATGATTCTGATCCTTGATCTTCTTGGCTGGTGAAAGACAGTGTCAAGGTTCCTTCCTCACTCTGAACTCTAGGGTACACATGTGGGGACCTGCATGAAAACCCCCCTAAGCTTATTTTTACCAGCTTAGGTTAAAACTTCCCCAAGGTACAAACTATTTTATCTTTTGTCCCTGGACTTTATTGCTGCCACCACCAAGCGTCTAACAAATATAACAGGGAAAGAGCCCACTTGGAAATGTCTTTCCCCGCAAAATCCTGCCAAACCCTACACCCCCTTTCCTGGGGAAGGCTTGATAAAAATCCTCACCAATTTGCATAGGTGAACACAGACCCTAACCCTTGGATCTTAAAAACAATGAAAAAACAATCAGGTTCTTAAAAGAAGAATTTTAATTAAAGAAAAAATAAAAGAATCACCTCTGTAAAATCAGGATGGTAAATACCTTACAGGGTAATCAGATTCAAAACATAGATAATCCCTCTAGGCTAAACCTTAAGTTACAAAAAGACACAAAAAGAGGAATATACATTCCATTCAGCACAGCTTATTTTATCAGCCATTTAAACAAAACAGAATCTAACACATTTCTAGCCAGATTGCTTATTAATCCTTTACAGGAGTTCTGACCTGCATTCCTGCTCTGGTCCCGGCAAAAGCCAACACAGACAGAGAGAACCCTTTGTTTCCACCCCCCCTCCAGCTTTGAAAGTATCTTGTCTCCTCATTGGTCATTTTGGTCAGGTGCCAGCGAGGTTATCTTAGCTTCTTAACCCTTTACAGGTGAAAGGGTTTTTCCTCTGGCCAGGAGGGATTTAAAGGTGTTTACCCTTCCCTTTATATTTATGACAGACAGTCAGAGCATCTAGGACCCCTACTAACTAGTATGGTCAACACCTGCTTCTGAGGAGGGAAATCTACGCCCTTGAGCATGCAGTACTCTGACTTTACTTAAGAATTAATTGGTTGATGCAACCTGCCTTACAAGCTACCTCCTGTGCCATTCAGTGATCATGCAGAGCCAGGGAGTCTGACAGAAGTCTGTTTTATTCAGTATTAGAGTGCTAACTGATCTGTATTGCTTAACATGAGCCTCTGCACAACATAACAGCCAGTTCCAACTGGTTTACCACACCCAGTATCATCTGTAGGCCTTAATGGAGGCTTAGGCATGGTTAAAACTATGAACCAAAGTAAAGCTGTGAATAAAAGAAGGCCTTGTCAAAATAGTAAAACTAGGTATCAGATAACCAAGTAAGCCCATTCCTGACCTGTGAGGATGGTACAAGAACCCAGTGACCCCTTGTGAGATAAGGAGAGAATGACAGGAGAATGGATGAGAATGTTTTGTTCTAGCTATCAGGTACAAGGATGGTAACTAACAACATTTGGGGTGTAATATGTAACTTGTTGGTATCAATGTATAAAAGGAGAAGTCATAAGAGGGGTAGCTTTGTATTGGCCAACATTATTTTGATGGACCTGGTACTTAGTCACAGGAATACATGTTAATATACCTGTAACCACTGAGCTGGGGCCTTGATACTGTGCCTTGTTGACAATAAACCTGACCGAGCCTTCGCCACCGAACCAAGCTTCTCGTTTTTCTGTATGATTAGCAGTGAGGTCTGCTGAATCAGGAAGCTACAAGCTACGCTGGTGCTGTCAACACCGGAGCTCCACAAACAGCCTAGGAGCACCACAGACCCACAGCAGCATCGAACATCATCTGGTCTCCCGTTTCTGCGCAACCTCATTAGGAAACTACTGAATAACTGTATCCAGCTTCACCCATCCATTGCAATATCCAGCTGGATACAGATCAGAGATGGCTCTGCTGAGGCTGAGAATTCTTCACTCCCTGCTTTCACATACTTGGTCCTGGGCTCTGTGGACTGCAGTGTCCCAGAGGTGCACAGCAATCACCCCAGTTCACAGATCAAAATTTGGTCCTTCATTTGGGGATAGAGCCATTTATTTATTATTATTTGTATTACAGTAGTATAACTCATTTTTATCCTCATACCTGTGTCCTTCTGTTGGAGCACAGCACTATATGATTGATATTTTTAGGAACCTGGCCTGGAGCCTGATGTATATGATGTGTTGGTTCCCTCACACAAGTAATGTTGTGGAATCTATTTACTTTGAAAGTGCATCTTACAAATTAGATTTTTGTTGTTGTTACATTTTATGTTGTTGTTACATAACTGCACTCAAATGAAACAATGTAAAATTTTAGAGCGGTGGTTCTCAAACTTTTGTATTGGTGACCCCTTTCACACAGCAAGCCTCTGAGTGTGACCCCCCTCCTTATAAATTAATTTTTTATACATATATTTTACAACCCCTGAGGGGTCACAACCCCCAGTTTGAGAATCCATGCTTTAGAGCCTACAAGTCCACTCAGTCCTACTTCTTGTTCAGGTTATCACTAAAACAAACAAATTTGTTTATTTTTATGGGAGATAATGCTGCCCACATCTTATTTATAATGTCATCTGAACGTGAGAACAAGAGTTTGCATGGCACTTTTGTAGTAGGCATTGCAATGCATTTATGTGCCAGATATGCTAAACATCCTTATGCCCCTTCATGCTTTGGCCTCCATTACACAGGACATGCTTCCATGCTGATGAGTGTGTATGAGCCCTCATCAAAACATGCCTTCATGTATTGCTGCTACATTGTCTCCCCACAGTCACGGTCTTTACTTATGTCCTCTCTTACTCCCCTTATGTCAGGGTCACTTCATGCACGGGCTTTCTCACCATCCCCTTGTATTAGGGGAGACTGTATGCCCACATTCTTCACCACATTGTCAAGGGGCACACTCATGCTTGCAGCACCTCCTGCTGGCCATCCTGAGAATTAGCTCTGCCAGTTTGCACTTTCCCTCCAGTGGTGTCTTCCCCGTCCTCTGCACCTGCCTCGCCCTTACCTCAGGGCCCTCAGGCACTGCACTGTTCACAATGCTAGTGCTCCTTTCACCTGCTGGGAGACCAGACTTCACTCCATGATCTCCAGGCAGCTACTGACCCTACTCTGCCTTGTAGCTCATTTTGTATGAGCCTGTCAGACGCTGACTGGTTGCTCCCTGCAGTTACTCCATGTTTGGCTTCGCTTCACGCAGCCTCTCTGGGCTGCTTGGAAGACTCACCTCCCCTGCTCTGGTTAACCCTTTCCATATCTGTGTGGGGCCAACATCCCAACACTGGATTAGTTTTGATTAAAGAATAAAACAAGTTTATTTAACTACAAAGAGAGAGATTTTAAGTGAGTACAAGTATAAGGCATTAAAGTCAGAAGTGGTTACAAGAGCAATAAAGACAAAATACTTTCCAGTAGCTAAACTAAACAAACTAGATTTGGTTCAAGGTACGATTCTTACCACATATTCTCAGCAACAGGGCCGACCAAATTTTCAGATCAGAATCTCTCCCAAACTCCAAAAGATGGTTCCTTTGTCTTCTCAGATGAAAGAGAAGAGAGAATACCTTGGGTGTTTTGCCCCTCCCTTTTATAATCCAGCGACCCCTTGAAATGCATTTTCCTGAGGGTTACCCCCCAGTAAAGTTCCTTCTAGGTGTGAGGATGAAGATATGGGGTCATATGGTGAAAGAGGTTCCAAGTGTTTGTTTGTTAAAATGCAAATTGATTTGTTTCTGCCCCCCTTCACTGCCAAAGAATGGCCACTTGACCAGTGGTTGCCAATCACCTTTGACATGTGACTAGAAGTGTCAGCTTGTCCTTTGTCTTTGAGAAACCGGCTCATCCACTCCCCAGACTTGTCTGGTGAACACATTTCTGTCATAACTTCAGTTTATGTTAATAATTTTACATATAATGTTTCTGCATGCATTTCAGCATGAGATTATTGACCAGCAAGTTAATAGTTTTCAAATAATACCTCACAAGGCATATTTTGTACAAAGATATTTCAATAGTTTGTAGAGTGTGAATACAGGGGTGCATTCTGTCACATCCCACTGTTTCTTGCAGGGTAACACGTAAATAATGTCTGAGAAAGGGGCTCGGTTCCTAATGCCCTGAGTATCTAAGAGGCCCAGGCTAGGCGCCCTGGCCTCTTATGAAAAGCAAAGCAAAGCAAAGCTGGCCCCTCTACCTCTCCAGAGGGTCCAGGCAGCAAAAACTCTTCAGCAGCTTCCCTGTAAGCAGCCCCTGCTCTGTGGGGCTAGGGAGCGCTAGTTCTGCTTCCCTCTGAATGCCACCCTGCACTGGGCTTCAAATTTCCCTTTTAAGGAGCCAGCCTTCTCCAAGTGCAATAGGTCTTACAGGTGTGCCAGAGGAAACATCATCAGGTCCTGCCGACTTCAATACATCTAATTTATCTAAATATTTTAAATCTGTACTTTCCCTATTCTGTTTTAGAATCATAGAAGATTAGGGATGGAAGAGACCTCAGGAGGTCATCCAGTCCAATCCCCTGCTCAAAGCAGGACCAACACCAACTAAATCATCCCAGCCAGGGCTTTGTCAAGCCGGGCTTTAAAAACCTCTAGGATGGAGATTCCACCACCTCCCTAGGTAACCCAGTCCAGTGCTTCACCACCCTCCTAGTGAAATAGTGTTTCCTAATATCCAACCTAGACCTCCCCCACTGCAACTTGAGACCATTGCTCCTTGTTCTGTCATCTGCCACCACTAAGAACAGCCTAGCTCCATCCGCTTTGGAACCCCCTTCAGGTAGTTGAAGGCTGCTATCAAATCCCCCCTCACTCTTTTCTTCTGCAGACTAAATAAACCCAGTTCCCTCAGCCTCTCCTCGTAAGTCATGTGCCCCAGCCACCTAAAAATTTTCATTGCCCTCCGCTGGACTCTCCCCAATTTGTCCACATCCTTTCTGTAGTGCGGAGACTAAAACTGGACGCAATACTCCAGGTGTGGCCTCACCAGTGCCGAATAGAGGGGAATAATCACTTCCCTCAATCTGCTGGCAATGCTCCTACTAATACAGCCCAATATGCTGCTGGCCTTCTTGGCAACAAGGGCACACTGCTGACTCATATCCAGCTTCTCATCCACTGTAATCCCCAGGTCTTTTTCTGCAGAACTGCTGCTTAACCAGTCAGTCCCCAGCCTTAGCAGTGCATGGGATTCTTCTGTCCTAAGTGCAGGACTCTGCATTTGTCCTTGTTTCATAGATTCATAGATATTAAGGTCAGAAGGGACCATTATGATCATCTAGTCTGATCTCCTGCACAACGCAGGCCACAGAATCTCACCCACCCACTCCTGCGATAAATCTATGTCTGAGCTGCTGAAGTCCTCAAATCATGGTTTAAAGACTTCAAGGTGCAGAGAATCCTCCAGCAAGTGACCCATGCCCCATGCTACAGAGGAAGGCAAAAGAGCCCCAGGGCCTCTTCCAATCTGCCCTGGAGGAAAATTCCTTCCCGACCCCAAATATGGCGATCAGCTGAACCCTGAGCATATGGGCAAGACTCACCAGCCAGATACCCAGGAAAGAATTCTCTGTAGTAACTCAGATCCCACTCCATCTAACATCCCATCACAGACCATTGGGCCTATTTACCATGAATAGTTAAAGATCAATTAATTGCCAAAATCATGTTATCCCATCATACCATCTCCTCCATAAACTTATTGAGTTTAATCTTGAAGCCAGATAGGTCTTTTGCCCCCACTGCTTCCCTTGGAAGACTATTCCAGAACTTCACTCCTCTGATGGTTAGAAACCTTCGTCTAATTTCAAGTCTAAACTTCCCGATGGCCAGTTTATATCCATTTGTTCTTGCGTCCACATTGGTACTGAGCTTAAATAATTCCTCTCCCTCTCCGGTATTTATCCCTCTGATATATTTATAGAGAGCAATCAAATCTCCCCTCAACCTTCTTTTGGTTAGGCTAAAAGGAGGAAGTAAGGAAGATGCTGGAACTCTGGATGATTGAGGAATCCCACAGCCAGTGGACCAGCCCTATTGTCTTGGTCCCCAAGTCCGACAGCACCCTGAGGTTTTGTAATGACTTCCGGAAATTAAATGAGGTATCCCAATTCAATGCTTACCCAATACCACGTATCGATGAGCTGGTGGATCAGTTAGGCAAGGTCCAATACTTGATCACCTTGGACTTGACAAAAGGCTACTGGCAGATCCCGCTGGCTGAGGACGCCAAGGGAAAAAACGCTTTCTCTACACCCAACGGCCTCTTCCAATATACCGTCCTCCCTTTCGGGATCCAATGGGGCTCCCGCGACTTTCCAACAGTTGATGAACAGATTACTTCGACCCCTTGCCAAGTATGCTGCTGCCTATTTAGAAGATGTAGTAATCGATAGCCCTGACTGGGAGACACACCTTGGGAAAGTGGAAGCAGTACTAGATGCTCTTAGATAGGCCGGCCTCACCGCTAACCCATCCAAATGTGCAATAGGGCTAGCCGAGGCCAGATACCTCGGGTATGTAGTCAGAAGGGTCTTAGTGAAACCCCAATGGAACAAAGTGGAGGCAATACAGGAATGGCCCTCACTGATCCACAAGAAGCAAGTCAGAGCATTAATAGGGATAGTGGGGTACTATCACTGGTTCATCCCTCACTTCGCCCCGAGGGCAGCGCCTCTGACAGACCTGATAAGAACTTGGGGCCCGGAGATCGTTAAGTGGACCGAGGTGGCAGAAGAAGCTTTCACACACGAGGATGGCCCTTTGCAATCATCCAGGGCTCACAGCCCCAGATTTCAAGAAGGAATTCATTCTACAAACAGACATCCCTTGGGGCGCTCCTTTCACAGATGGTGGGGATGAGGAGCACCCGATCCTTTACCTCGGCCAGAAGCTCCTGCCCAGGGAGCAATGGTATGCTGTAGTAGAAAAGTAATGCCTAGCAGTTAAATGGGCAATAGAGATTCTACGGTACTACCTACTTGGGCGGCAGTTCACCCTTGTGATGGACCACGTTCCACTCCAATGGATGCACACAAAAAGGAGAGGAATGCAAGAGTGACTATATCAGTGGTCTCCAAAGTTTTTGGATCATGCACCCGCACGGTGCCGCAGAAGAAAGGAGAGTGGAAGACCTGCCGAAGGCATGCTGCTGAAGAAAGAAAGCGGGAAGACCTGCCGCAGGCGTGCTGCCAGAAGGAAAGACTGGCTGCAGGCATTCAGAGCTGCCGCTGAAGAAAAAAATGGCGGAATGCCGTCCAGTGGTGCTCCTCCTTCCACGCACCCCCTGGGATCCTCAGGCGCGCTCACCCCACTTTGGAGACCTTGAACCTCATCAGATTTCTTTTGGCCCAATCCTCCAATTTGTCTAGGTCACTCTGGACCCTATCTCTACCCTTCAGCATATCTACCTCTCCCCCAGCTTAGTGTCATCTGTGAACTTGTTGAGGGTGCAATCCATCCCATCATCCAGATCATTAATAAAGATGTTGAACAAAACCGGCCCCAGGACCAACTCCTGGGGCACTCCGCTTGATATTGGCTGCCAACTAGACATTGAGCCATTGATCAATAGCCCTTGAGCCTGATGATCTAGCCAGCTTTCTATCCACCTTATAGTCCATTCATCCAGCCCGTACTTCTTTAACTTGCTGGCAAGAATACTGTGGGAGACCATATCAAAAGCTTTGCGGAAGTCAAGATATATCACATCCACTGCTTTCCCCATATCCACAGAGCCAGTTATCTCATCATAGAAGGCAATTAGGTTGGTCAGGCATAACTTGCCCTTGGTGAATCCATGTTCACTGTTCCTGATCACTTTCCTCTCCTCCAAGTGCTTCAAAATGGTTTCCTTGAGGATCTACTCCATGATTTTACGGGGACTGAAGTGAGGCTGACCAGTCTGTAGTTCCCCGAGTTCTCTTTCTTCCCTTTTTTAAATAAGGGCACTATATTTGCCTTTTTCCAATATGGGCACTATATTTGCCTTTTCCAATCGTCCAGGATCTCCCCCGATTGCCACTGATTTTCAAAGATAATAGCCAATGTCTCTGCAATCACATCAGCCAACTCCCTCAGCACCCTTGGGTGCATTAGATCTGGACCCATGGACTTGTGCATATCCAGCTTTTCTAAACAGTCCTTAATGTGTTCTTTCACCACTGAGGGCTGCTCACTTCTTCCCCATACTGTGTTGCTTGGTGCAGCAGTCTGGGATCTGACCTTGTCTGTGAAGACCAAGCCAAAAAAAGCATTGAGTACTTCAGCTTTTTCCACATCATCTGTCACTGTGTTGCCTCCCCCATTCACTAAGGGTCCGACACTTTCCCTGACCTTCTTCTTGTTGATAACATAACTGTAGAAACCCTTCTTGTTACCCTTCACATCCCTTGCTAGCTGGAACACCAATTGTGTTTTGGCCTTCCTGATTACACCCCTGCATGCTCTAGCAATATTTTTATACTCCTCCCTAGTCATCTCTCCAAGTTTCCACTTCTTGTAAGCTTCCTTTTTGAGTTTAAGCTCACCGAAGATTTCTCTGTTAAGCCAAGCTGGTCGCCTGCCATATTTGCTCTTCTTTTTTGCACATTGGGATGGTTTGTTCCTCCACCCTCAATAAGGCTTCTTTAAACTACTGCCAGCTCTCCTGCATTCCTTTCCCCCTCATATTAGCCTCCCAGGGGATCCTGCCCATCCGTTCCCTAAGGGAGTCAAAGTCTGCTTTTCTGAAGTCCAGGGTCCATATTTTGCTACTCTCCTTTCTTCCTTTTGTCAGGATCCTGAACTCAACCATCTCATGGTCACTGCTGCCCTAGGTTGCTACCCACTTCTACTTCCCCTACCAATTCTTCCCTGTTTATGAGCAGCAGGTCAAGAGGATCACAGCCTCTAGTTGATTCCTCCAGCACTTGTACCAGGAAGTTGTCCCCAACACTCTCCAAAACCTTCCTGGATTGTCTGTGCACTGCTGTATTGCTCTCCCAGCAGATATCAGGGTAATTGAAGTCCCCCATTAGAACCAGGACCTGTGATCTGGAAACTTCAGTTAGTTGTCCAAAGAAAGCCTCATCTACCTCATCCTTCTGATCCGGCGGTCTATAGCACACGCCCACCACGACATCACCCTTGTTGCTCTCGCCTCTAAACTTAACCCAAAGACTCTCAACAGGCTTTTCTCCAGTTTCATACTGGAGCTCTGAGCAATCATACCGCTCTCTTACATACAATGCAACTCCTCCACATTTCCTCCCGTACCTGTCCTTCCTGAACAGTTTATACCCATCCATGACAGTGCTCCAGTCATGTGAACTGCCCCACCAAGTTTCTGTTATTCTAATCACATCATAGTTCCTTGATTGTGCCAGGACTTCCAATTCTTCCTGCTTGTTTCCTGGGCTTCTTGCATTCATGTATGTGCACCTAAGATAACTAGCCAATTGCCCTACTTTCTCAGTATGAATCAGGAGGCTTCCTGTCTTGTACCCTCCTCCTTGTGTTTCCTTACCTCTGGGCTATGTTCACTGTCCCCTGGCGAACCTAGTTCAAAGCCCTCCTCACTAGGTTAGCAAGCCTGCCTGCAAAGATGCTCTTCCCTCTCTTCGTTAGGTGGATCCCACCTCTTCCTAGCAATCCTTCTTCCCGGAACAATATCCCATGGTTGAAGTATCCAAAACCCTCTCTCCGACACCACCTGCATAACCACGCATTCACATCCACAATTTGACAGTCCCTACCAAGGCCTTTTCCTTCAACAGGGAGGATGGACAAGAACACGACTTGCGCCTCAAACTCCTTTACCCTTCTTCCCAGAGCCACATAGTCTGCAGTGATCCACTAAAGGTCATTCTTGGCAGTATCATTGGTGCCCATGTGGAGAAGCAGGAAGGGGTAGCGGTCTTTGGTCTTGATCAGTCTCGGCAGACACTCCGTCACATCCTGGATTCTAGCTCCAGGCAAGTAGTACACTTCTCGAGTCTCCTGGTCTGGTCGGCAGATGGATGACTCCGTCCCTCTTAGGAGGGAGTCACCAACCACCACTACTCATCTCCTCCTCTTGGGAGTGGTGGTCATGGAACCCCCATCCCTAGGACAATGCATCCCATGCCTCCCAGCTGATGGGGTCTCCTTCTGATCCCTTCCCTTGTGTTCCTCCCACCTCATTGTTAATATTAATTGTATTAAGCATCTGGTCACACTTAACCTTTTTATTGAAGACTGAAACAAAATAGGCATTAAGCATCTCAAACTTCTGGAGGTCATCTGTTATTAGCTGTCTTTCCCTGCTAAGTAATGGACCTACACTTTCCTTTGTCTTTTTCTTGCTCTTAATGTATTTATAGAACCTCTTCTTATTGCCTTTTATATCCCTTGCTAGGTGTAACTCATTTATGCCTTGGCCTTTTCAATTCTGTCCCTACATGCAAGTGATTTTTTTAATACTCATCCTTAGCAATCTGTCCATGTTTCCACTCTCTGTAGGATTCCTTTTTGACTTTCAGATACTTCTCACTATTCCTATCTTCCCTTCTCACCAGGATAGTTTGCTATTGTGTTTTTAATATTGCCTCTTTGAGAAACTGCCAGCTCTTCTGAACTTCTTTGTTCCTTATATTTGCTTCCCGGGGACCTTACCTACCAGTTCTGTAGTTTGTTCAAGTCTGTGGGGTTGTGGTTTTTTGGGGTTTTTTTTAAGTTAATCATACTTATTCTGCTGCTCCCATTCCTTCCTTTTCTTAGAATCATGAAACCTATAATTTCATGATCACTTTCACCCACATTGCCTTCCACCTTCAGATTCACAACCAATTTCTCCCTGTTAGTCAGAATCAAGTCTAAAATGGCTGCTCCCGGCTCACTTCCCCTACCTTCTGAAACAAGAAGTTGTCCCAGTTATGTTCCAAGAACTTAACAGAGATTTTGTGTGTTGCTGTACTTCTTTTCCAACAGATATCTTCATAGTTAAAGTCCCCCATTACTGCCAGGCCTTGTTTTTTGGCTATTTCTGTTATTTATTCTGTTATACCTAAATGGAGCAGACATCTTACATCATCTGAACACTCTGCTGAGTTCTTTACAGAAAGGAAATTTAAAAGTACTGTGACAAAGCTCTGTCCTTGCCTCCATGGGTCCTGCGTTTCCTGGCAGATTTCGCTAGCCTCAGAGGCTCACTGTGACCCTGCACGTAACCCTTCTCTCTCCAGAGACATGGGTCACAGGCTACTGAGCCATTTTCATCATAAGCCAGCGAGGGAGGTGAGAAGTTATCCTTCCTTGCACAGTCTCTGTTGTCTCCCAGTCTCGGTGATTAATCAGGGGGCAAAGGTGGGGGGGGGAGCCCAGGCCCACCCTCTACTCCGGGCTCCAGCCCAGGGACCCTAATAGTATCAGCTATGGTAGCTGACCTTTTAGAAACATGACATGTACAATTCCCTGGGCTAGTTCCCCCAAAGCAGCCCTCACTTCCTCAAGCTCCACTTCACTCTTACCTCAGGGCCTCCTTCCTTGTGCCTGATATGGTGCGTACTACTCAGCCTCTCCAAAAGCGCAACTTCCTCCCACAGCTCCTGACATGCACACCCACCTGACTAACTGGGAGGTTTTTAACTAGTTTCAGCCAGCCCCTGATTGGCTTCAGGTGTCCCAATCAACCTAGCCTTCTCCCTGCCTTCTGGAAAGTTCTTAATTGGCCCCAGGTGTCTTAACTGACCTGGAGCAGCTGCCATTTCACTTATCCTGGTACCAGGGATTTGTTTAGCCTGGAGCTAATATATCTATCTCCCACTACTTTTCTATAGCCATCTGGCCTTGCCCCGTTACATATCCCCCCGCCCCTCTGCTCAACACCATAGAGTTGGGCAACTTGGGACACCAGGCAGTATGCTCATGACAGACCATCAGCGTTGCCATGGCGGCATCCAGCCCTGTGCCATATGTGGAACTGGAATGGTTGGAGGGATAAGAACCACCTGGTGACCCTTGCATTCTTTTCCTTATTCCGCTGCATCCACTGGAGGGGTGCATGCTCCATCACAAGAGTAAATCGCCAGCCTAAGAGCTAATAACGCAGTGTCTCCATAGCCCATTTGACAGCAAGGCATTCTCTCTCGACTACTGCGTATTTCTGTTCTCTTGGGAGAAGCTTTTTGCTTAGGTAGAGGATCGGGTGTTCCTCTTCTCCCCCTATTTGCGACAGAACTGCTCCCAACCCCACCTCGGAAGCGTCTGTTTGTAAAATAAATTCCCTGTTAAAGTCCAGGGCTATGAGTATGGGGTCATTACAGAGGGCCGTCCGAAGGTCTGTAAATGCCCCCTCTGCTGCGTCGGTCCACTTTACCATGTCTGGACCTTGGGCCTTCACCAGGTCCATTAGGGGACTTGCCCTAGTGGCGAAGTGGGGAATAAAACTTCAATAGTAGCCTACCATGCCTAGGAACGCACGGACCTGCTTCTTTCGGGTCGGCCGGGGCCAGTTTTGAATTGCCTCTAGCTTATTCATTTGGGGCTTCACTATGCCCCTTCCCACAATATATCCCAGGTACCTAGCCTCTGCTAGCCCTCATCCTCAAAGGAAATCTGCACAACACTTTCAAAAGGTGAGCCTGGGAACTTAAATTCATTACTCTGATAGACACTAAAAATTACGATTTATGACTTATTACAAAAATCTGTAGCCCACTAATCCCCTCTTTTTGTTCTATGAATGAAGATGTCACTTTGCCTTAAATGGTCCCTTACAATATGGGACATGTTTGGAAAAAAATAAGAATTTGCCTAACTTTCCTATTCCTATTTCCTATTCAAAAAAAATAAAGGTTATCTTAACAAATAATTTAGGATGATTCACATATGCGAGGTGAATGAGGGTGTTTTAGTGTCACCCTGAAATATAACCAAGGCTGGTGAGAGCCAGAGTGTAACCCAGCTGTGGCTGGCAGGCTGCAGAGTGTGCCTTGAATGCTGGATAGCAGATTCTGAGCAGCCCAGGTGGGAGCTACTTCAGCAAGGCATTAAGGAACCAAAGGTCGCAGGGCAGGGGTGACAGAGCTGCTCATTAGTCTGGATTATACAACAGTATGTCTCACACACACACACACACACACACACACACACACACTTTTTAAAATCTTCAGAAAACTAAATTATTATCAATAGTTCTGCCCTTTAAAACAACATCTTGGATGTCAAAGGAACTGGCAGAAATCAAAGAAAAGAGAAAAAAAGCCCCCACTTCCAGAACATTTTACTTCAAGAGACTGATTTTCGGGAGAGTGGGGAATTAGTTTCTGCACATTTGTTTCTTTAGCAGAACCAACAAAAAAGGGGAGGGGCCGTAATACTGTATTTGCTAAACACATGTCCTTTCAGATTAAAGACCAATTGAAGGAAGAGGAGGAACACTTAATTTTCACAAAGGGCACAATGGCAGGGTTCTGAACAACAGTGGGCTCAGTGTATGCTCCCAATGGAGATATAAATGTTGACAGCCTGATGACTTATCTGCCAGACATAAAGGAAAGAAACATTTTAACACACTTTTAAAAAAGGTCTGGGCTCAGAAATCCCCAAGCCTGCCTTTCCAGCCACTGCAGTACTCAAGGATCTCTGTTTCTCAGGGCTCCTTCTCAGGGTCAAGCTCCCCACGGCTTCTCTCATCTTCCGATCACTTTCTCATGGCTTACTTCCCCTACTGGCTATAACACACACAGACTCAGCTGCCATCAAACAAATCTCCTACCCCTGCATTTGCAACCAGACTTCAAAAAAACTGCTCAGGCGGCATGGCTAAGCTTCTCATCTGCCTTTCCATGTGGCCTGTTGTTTCAAGTGGTGGTTCCTATTGTTTCTGCTACCACTATACAAAAGGACATTTAACTGGTCATCCTATTTAGCCTGAATGAAAGCTTGTTAGCAGATCCATCAGTTTTAACTACATATTGCCAGTGTTCTAATAGTGTTTCAAGTTAATTGAGAAGCATTTATGACTTTAAATCTTACGATGCCTTTTTCATAGAATCATAGAATATAAGGGTTGGAAGGGACCTCAGGAGGTCATCTAGTCCAACTCCCTGCTCAAAGCAGGACCGATCCCCGACTAAATCATCCCAGCCAGGGCTTTGTCAAGCCTGACCTTAAAAACTTATAGGGAAGGAGATTCCACCACCTCCCTAGGTAACGCATTCCAGTGTTTCACCACCCTCCTAGTGAAAAAGTTTTTCCTAATATCCAACCTAAATCTCCCCCACTGCAACTGGAGACCATTACTCCTTGTTCTGTCATCTGCTACCACTGAGAACAGTTCAGAGCCATCCTCTTTGGAACCCCCTTTCAGGTAGTTGAAAGCAGCTATCAAATCCCCCCTCATTCTTCTCTTCTGAAGACTAAACATCCCCAGTTCCCTCAGCCTCTCCTCATAAGTCATGTGTTCCAGTCCCCTAATCATTTTTGTTGCCCTCCGCTGGACTCTTTCCAATTTTTCCACATCCTTCTTGTAGTGTGGGGCCCAAAACTGGACACAGTACTCCAAATGAGGCCTCACCAATGTCGAATAGAGGGGAATGATCACGTCCCTCGATCTGCTGGCAATGCCCCTACTTATACATCCCAAAATGCCATTAGCCTTCTTGGCAACAAGGGTACACTGTTGACTCATATCCAGCTTCTCGTCCACTGTAACCCCTAGGTCCTTTTCTGCAGAACTGCTGCCTAGCCATTCGGTCCCTAGTCTGTAGCGGTGCATTGGATTCTTCCGTCTTAAGTGCAGGACTCTGCACTTGTCCTTGTTGAACCTCATCAGATTTCTTTTGGCCCAATCCTCCAATTTGTCTAGGTTCCTCTGTATCCTATCCCTACCCTCCAGCGCATCTACCACTCCTCCCACTTTAGTGTCTTCCGCAAACTTGCTGAGGGTCAATCCACACCATCCTCCAGATCATTTATGAAGATATTGAACAAAACCGGCCCCAGGACCGACTCCTGGGGCACTCCACTTGATACCGGCTGCCAACTAGACATGGAGCCATTGATCACTACCCGTTGAGCCTGACAATCTAGCCAGCTTTCTATCCACCTTATAGTCCATTCATCCAGCCCATACTTCTTTAACTTGCTGGCAAGAATACTGTGGGAGACCGTGTCAAAAGCTTTGCTAAAGTCAAGGAACAACACGTCCACTGCTTTCCCTTCATCCACAGAGCCAGTTATCTTGTCATAGAAGGCAATTAGATTAGTCAGGCATGACTTGCCCTTGGTGAATCCATGCTGACTGTTCCCGATCACTTTCCTCTCCTCCTAGTGCTTCAGAATTGATTCCTTGAGGACCTGCTCCATGATTTTTCCAGGGACTGAGGTGAGGCTGACTGGCCTGTAGTTCCCAGGATCCTCCTTCTTCCCTTTTTTAAAGATGGGCACTACATTAGCCTTTTTCCAGTCATCCAGGACCTCCCCCAATCGCCATGAGTTTTCAAAGATAATGGCCAATGGCTCTGCAATCACATCCGCCAACTCCTTTAGCACTCTCGGCCCCATGGACTTGTGCTCGTCCAGCTTTTCTAAAGCTCGTCCAGCTTTTCTCAAGGAGTAATGGTCTCAAGTAATTGGTCCTGCTCTGGGCAGGGGGTTGGACTAGATGGCCTCCAGAGGTCCCTTCCAACTCTGTTATTCTATGATTCTATGAATCTCTCACCACACCTCATCCCAGACCCTCTAGCTGGGGTGGTTCTCTTCCCCGTTTCTTTGCCAGGTGTGGTTCCTTGCCTGGCACCATCAGTGGGCTCACCCCAACATCATTCCCCAGCCTTCAGCCCTCACTGGTTGCAGCTGTCCAGCTCAGATATATGATGTCCACCTTCAGCCCTTGCCAGCCATGGCTCTCTGGCCTCGGGAAGTTTGCAGGTGAACCCCCAACTAACTGCCTTCTGACTTCAGCTTTCACCAGCCTTCTCTGTCTCCACTGCTCAACCAGGAAATGCTCACCATCCCCTCCATCAGGGTCATCCCCTCCCTGAAGCTTTCAGCCCAATTCTGCTCTGCTTCTGGGTTCTGGACTCTCACTGATAACTTCTAGGGGCAGTCCCCACACCTCATTACACCAAACTAGGGCACATCTGGATTGGAACAGGAGATATCGGCCCTATTCCATGTAAGGGGCCAGCTATAAGCACCGAGGCAAGAATCTCACATGATTTACATATGGATAAAACTTCTCTCCCCCTCCCAACCTAGCTAAAAAAAACCCCCAAATGCTGCCAAACAGAGTAATACTCTGCTTTCATATCATGTAAAGTGGCCCATTATAGACAGTGAGTAAATCAAGGTCAAGAGATGGTGAAGAAACTACAGGCATTAAACTAACTAGAAATAACCTGCTGTGAACCCAGAAAACAGAAGGATGTATATATATGTGGGTCAAATCTCTTCATTCCCCAAAGAAGTCCAATTCACATTTTTTCATCCCAAATTATAAGGTGCACATTTCTTTCCCATATGAATCAAACATACCATAGATAATTTGTTTTGGTCCTTCAATATGTCTTTCACCCTGAATTAAAAGCTCGACATTTATCTACCCTAGGAATCAGATATGTACATCTCTCTGTACATGAATAATCTGTCCTGTTCTTCCCATGTCATGCCTCATGTTCTACTATAAGTCCTGAAAGACGTGGAATGAAAGGTATTAAATATAACGAAAGAATGTTGCTTTCTTTCTAAACTATTGTTGCACTACAGAAGTGGTAGAAATGAAGGAGAAAGGAATATTGAAAGAGATAAGCACCTAATCAGAAATTCCTTAAAGGGGGAAATTTCAGTTGAGAATCTAGGCTAATAATGAAATACAATCTGTGAAACGAATGAAATATAAAAAAAAAGGCTAATGTAGTGCCAATCTTTAAAAAAGGGAAGAAGGAGGATCCTGGGAACTACAGGCCAGTCAGCCTCACCTCAGTCCCTGGAAAAATCATGGAGCAGGTCCTCAAAGAATCAATCCTGAAGCACTTACATGAGAGGAAAGTGATCAGGAACAGTCAGCATCGGTTCACCAAGGGAAGGTCATGCCTGACTAATCTAATCGCCTTTTATGATGAGATTACTGGTTCTGTGGATGAAGGGAAAGCAGTGGATGTATTGTTTCTTGACTTTAGCAAAGCTTTTGACACGGTCTCCCACAGTATTCTTGTCAGCAAGTTAAGGAAGTATGGGCTGGATGAATGCACTATAAGGTGGGTAGAAAGCTGGCTAGATTGTCGGGCTCAACGGGTAGTGATCAATGGCTCCATGTCTAGTTGGCAGCCGGTGTCAAGTGGTGTGCCCCAGGGGTCGGTCCTGGGGCCGGTTTTGTTCAATATCTTCATAAATGATCTGGAGGATGGTGTGGATTGCACTCTCAGCAAATTTGCGGATGATACTAAACTGGGAGGAGTGGTAGATACGCTGGAGGGGAGGGATAGGATACAGAAGGACCTAGACAAATTGGAGGATTGGGCCAAAAGAAATCTGATGAGGTTCAATAAGGATAAGTGCAGGGTCCTGCACTTAGGATGGAAGAATCCAATGCACCGCTACAGACTAAGGACCGAATGGCTGGGCAGCAGTTCTGCAGAAAAGGACCTGGGGGTGACAGTGGACGAGAAGCTGGATATGAGTCAACAGTGTGCCCTTGTTGCCAAGAAGGCCAATGGCATTTTGGGGTGTATAAGTAGGGGCATAGCGAGCAGATCGAGGGACGTGATCGTTCCCCTCTATTCGACACTGGTGAGGCCTCATCTGGAGTACTGTGTCCAGTTTTGGGCCCCACACTACAAGAAGGATGTGGATAAATTGGAGAGAGTCCAGCGAAGGGCAACAAAAATGATTAGGGGTCTAGAGCACATGACTTATGAAGAGAGGCTGAGGGAGCTGGGATTGTTTAGTCTGCGGAAGAGAAGAATGAGGGGGGATTTGATAGCTGCTTTCAACTACCTGAAAGGGGGTTCCAAAGAGGATGGCTCTAGACTGTTCTCAATGGTAGCAGATGACAGAACGAGGAGTAATGGTCTCAAGTTGCAATGGGGGAGGTTTAGATTGGATATTAGGAAAAACTTTTTCACTAAGAGGGTGGTGAAACACTGGAATGCGTTACCTAGGGAGGTGGTAGAATCTCCTTCCTTAGAGGTTTTTAAGGTCAGGCTTGACAAAGCCCTGGCTGGGATGATTTAACTGGGACTTGGTCCTGCTTCGAGCATGGGGTTGGACTAGATGACCTTCTGGGGTCCCTTCCAACCCTGATATTCTATGATTCTATAAGATCCTTCTGACTAAGAAAAGCTTCTGAGAGATTTGTTGTACATTGACACCACCTACTGGAGATCCACACTTGCCCATTCTCTCTGAGCACGGACAGGTCAAGCATCCAATAGAAAATCAGAGAGTAGCCCTGGCCAATGAGCCATGAAATCAAGGTATATAAGACTGAGGTCACTGTGTGGGACCCCAGAGTTGCTGAACCATTGTAGAAGATACAGGACATTTGACTAGCCCCAAAGACTGAGAAGAAGAAGCGGTGAGATTTAATTTCAGAGATTGTATTTCTCTTTGTG
The DNA here is from genome assembly GCF_965152275.1 of Natator depressus. NCBI lineage: Eukaryota > Metazoa > Chordata > Testudines > Cheloniidae > Natator > Natator depressus. The sequence continues at coordinate 18,380,258 of NC_134239.1, forward strand.
TTCTTTAATTATATATTATGATACAGCATGGCCAGAGGGCAGCAGAAGAGTGTTTTTTTTTAAAGCAAACAAGAGTTTTATTTGTATAACACTTACAAAGAATCACCAAAAAAGATAAAGCAAAACTATGCAACAAAAAAAAAAGCAAACGCAAGGTATAACACAGCAGCCTTCAGGAGGGAGAAGTGTTCAGGCTAGCCTGGGCCCAGAGCGGGGGGGCTTCCTTGAAACTCGTGGTCTTCCACCCTCCTGAGTTACCTGGTGGCCTAGAGCAGGGGGGCTTCCTCGACACTCATGGTCTTCCACCCCATTGAGTTACCTAGTGCCATGCCCAGTGTCACCGATTATTCCTCTCCTGAGAATGCCCGACAAGATGGGCACGGCTGCGGGGTGGGCAGTTTGGGGATGGGGGGGCGTACACCCACGTGTGATAGGACTCCTCCTAGGTGACAGTGATGATGGTATCCACAGCGGCAACGGCTGGGGCTGGGGTCTCTCGCTCTTCCCCTCAATCAAAGGGTCAGACGGAGGGAACCAGACAGGGTCACTGAGCAGAGAATCTCGGACAGCGCCCACCGCTCCTCGAAGACGTCAAGGGAGTCGGTGGACGCCGCTCAGAGGAACTCCGCCCGGGTACGTGAATGTACTAAGGATCGGAAAACGGCCCTACAGTAGCAGAAGAGTGTTTATTTTTGAAGCAGAAAAGAGTTTTATTTGTGTAACACTTACAAGGAATCACCAAAAAAGGATAAAGCAAAACTATGGAACAAAAAAAAAGCAAACACAAGGTATAACACAGCAGCCTTCAGGAGGGAGAAGTATTCAGGCTAGCCTGGGCCCAGAGCGGGGGGGCTTCCTCGACACTCGTGGTCTTCCACCCTCCTGAGTTACCTGGTGGCCTAGAGCAGGGGGGCTTCCTCGACACTCATGGTCTTCCACCCCCTTGAGTTACCTAGTGCCACGCCCAGTGTCACCGATTATCCCTCTCCTGAGAGTGCCCGACAAGATGGGCATGGCTGCGGGGTGGGCAGTTTGGGGGTGGGGGGGACGTACACCACATGTGATAGGACCCCTCCTAGGTGACAGTAATGATGGTATCCACAGTGGCAACGGCTGGGGCTGGGGTCTCTCACTCTTCCCTTCAATCAAAGGGTCAGACGGAGGGAACCGGATGGGGTCACTGAGCAGAGAACCTCGGACAGCGCCCACCGCTCCTCGAAGGCGTCAAGGGAGTCGGTGGACGCCGCCCAGAGGAACTCCGCCCGGGTACGTGAATGTATTTTTTTTTAAAGCAGAAAAGAATTTTATTTGTGTAACACTTACAAAGAATCACCAAAGAGGATAAAGCAAAACTATGCAACAAAACAAAAGCAAACAGAAGGTATGACACAGCAGCCTTCAGGAGGGAGAAGTGTTCAGGCTAGCCTGGGCCCAGAGCGGGGGGGCTTCCTCGACACTCGTGGTCTTCCACCCTCCTGAGTTACCTGGTGGCCTAGAGCGGGGGGGCTTCCTCGACACTCGTGGTGTTCCACCCCCTCGAGTTACCTAGTGCCAAGCCCAGTGTCACCGATTATTCCTCTCCTGAGAGTGCCCAACAAGATGGGCACGGCTGCAGGGTGGGCGATTTGGGGTGGGGGGGAATTACACCCAGGTGTTATAGGACCCCTCCTAGGTGACAGTGATGATGGTATCCACAGAGGCGACGGCTGGGGCTGGGGTCTCTCGCTCTTCCCCTCAATCAAAGGGTCAGACGGAGGGAACCGGACGGGGTCACCGAGCAGAGAACCCCGGACAGCGCCCACCGCTCTTCGAAGGTGTCAAGGAAGTCAGTGGACGCCGCCCAGAGGAACTCCGCCCGGATATGTGAATGTACTAAGGATCAGAAAACAGCCCTACAGTAGCAGAAAAGTGTTAGAAGGGAGCCTTATTCCCTGTAGAGGGAAGAAAGTTTGCTATAGATTAATTAAAGCACCTGAAGCCAATTAGAGCACCTGAAGCCAGTCACCTGATAAAAACCCCCTGCTTCAATCAGACAAAGGGAGGAGTTGAAGCAGAGTGGATTGGTGTGGGAGCAGAGAGCAGTTTGGAGGAAAGCAGAGGAGAGTTTGGAGAAGTGCTGCAGTGGGCTCAGAAGACCAAGACCCTAGGTAAAGGGACACCTGGTTTGTGCAGAGGGAGGGCAGGAAGCCCCACAAGCTGAAGGGCAGAAAAGGGAAGTAGCCCAAGGGAAGGAACCGCTAGTTCAAGTGGTTTACCGCTATCCCTAGGGCCCCTGGGCTGGGACCTGGAGTAGAGGGCGGGCCTGGGTCCCTCCCTCTCCACTCCCCTCCTCTAGGACACTAGTGGGGCAGTTAATACCCCAGTTCAGGGGCAAGAAACGGTGCCCTGAATCCCCCCCCCAAGAAGAGAGAGCGCGAGACCCATCATAGTAGTGCTGGCAATTTGCCACACGTGGTGTCAGAAGTGGGATATACACGCTGGGGACTTAAACCAGGGTTAGCCGAAACCCTGCCATCCCTAAGATGGATGGCGTGGTCAGGGCCCTAATAAAAGCCGCTGCAGCCCAGCAGGAGGCTACCCGGGTCCAAGGAACCACCCAACAGGAGGCGACTTGGATGCAGCAGGAGACTAATCATCTGTTGATGAGTCAGGCTGCCTGGGACCGAGCCCTGCTGCAAGAGCTGGTGAACCAGCTGAAGGCTCTTATGGAGCTGAACCGCAACTGCGACGGGACCCAGACCATATGGGCCAGCCACTGCCAGAAAATGACACGGGAGGATGATGTGGAGGCATACCTCCTGGCTTTTGAAAGAGCAGCCCTGCGGGAGGCCTGGCCCCAAGATCAGTGGTCTAGTATCCTTGCCCCGTTCCTGTGTGGGGAGGCCCAGAAGGTCTACTACGATATGGCCGCGGAGACTGCAGCAGATTATCCCCAGCTGAAGGCAGAGATCCTGGCCAGAACCGGAGTAACCATGGCATTACGAGCCCAGAGGTTCCATGAGTGGCAGTATACGGAGGACAAGACACCCTGATTGCAATTGTTTGACCTGATCCACCTGACCCAGAAATGGCTGCGCCCTGAGGCCCTCAGCTCTGAGAAGATGATGGAGCTCCTGGTACTGGACCGGTATATGAGGGGGCTACCACCAGGCCTCCGGGCTTGGGTTGGCCAGAATGACCCTCCACCTATGATGAGTTGGTCTCCCTCGTGGAAAGACAGCTGGCAGCCCATGAACTGTTCCAGACCCCAGGGAGTGAGACACAGCAAACCAGGAAGCCAGTCCCAAACCCAAAGCCCCGGACTGTCGAGAACTACAGAAGAACCATAACTGGGAGGAAAGACACTGATACCAAGAAGGGACCTGGGGGGTTGGGAAGAGAGGGCTGGGGGGGCCGGCCAAATAGCCCCAGGCAGAGGGCAGCAGCCGCAATAAGGGGGCAGTGTTATGAGTGTGGGGAATTGGGGCATATGCCCAATGCCCCAACAGGGAAGAGCCTATGCTATGTAATCTGGGGGATCACGGGGAGCAATGTGGTCTAATCGGCCTGGTAGGGGTCGCAATGACCTTGCATGGATATACAAGATCAGTAAAAATGAATGGTATTGAGACCATAGCATTAGTAGATTCCGGGAGTGCTGTCACGCTGGTCTCGGGGAAGTTGGTGGGGCAAGACCAACTAACCCGGGCCAAAAACACAGGGGTAACATGCGTTCATGGCACCGTAAATTTCTACCCCACAATCCCGGTACGGATTGAGATCCAGGGGAATACTACCAGGGTGACTGCAGGGGTGGCCCCCAGGCTCCCCTACCCTGTCTTAATTGGTAGGGACTTCCCTGGGTTTGAGAGCTTACTCCCCGCAATAGAGCCAGGGGAGGGTAGCAACCCCTGGGCTGGGATGGCGGCACCTACAGATAACCTCACCACAATGTTTGCCGAATTTGCCCCAGAGTTATTCTCATCCCCTGGAAAACCCCGAAAGTCTAGGCAGGAAAGGAGGGCAGATAAAAGATTAGGGACCAGGATTCTAGCAGAGAACCAGAAAACCTCCCTTGTTGGTAGGCGAACCCATTCAGGAGGCCAGGAGATAATTCAGGCCAGTGAGGACTCGGAGGCGGTTCCTAGCCCAAGTAGGGGCCACCCAGGGGGTGGAGTAGAAACAGGCCCCCTGGAATTAGGTCAGATCAGTACTGCACATGAGAATTTCGGGCAGGACCAAGCCAATGACCTGCTATATGCGAATGTGAGGGAGGAGGTAGTGGAAGAAAATGGCATACCCATGGAAGGAAAGACCAAAGGGCCAAGGCCATATTATGTGCTCAAATGCGATCTGTTGTACAGGATAGCGCAAATACGAGGGGAAGAACTAGAACAACTCTTAGTCCCACGGAGATACACAAGGGCAGTACTAGAGTTAGCTCACAGTCATCTATTTGGGGGACATCTAGGAGTAGACAAGACACTGGATAGAGTCCTAAGAAGGTTTTATTGGCCAGGAATATGTGCAGAGGTCCAGCACTATTGTGCCTCCTGCCCTGAATGCCAGTTGCATAGCCCGTGACCTCAATTGTGGTCCCCATTAGTACCTTTGCCTAATGTTGAAGTCGTGGACATAGTGGGCCTACTGGAAAGATCGGCATGGGGCCACCGAAACATACTAGTCATCCTTGACTATGCCATGCGGTATCCAGAAGCCATTCCTTGAAGAAACCGCATATCCAAGGCAATAGCAAAAGAATTATTCCAGGTTTTTTCCAGAGTGGGCATCCCTAAGGAGATCCTGACAGACCAAGGAACCCCTTTCATGTCAAAATTAATGAAAGACTTATGTACCCTACTCTGCATCCAGGCCATACGGACCTTAGTCTACCATCCACAAACAGATGGACTGGTCCAGCGGTTTAACTGTACCCTTAAAAGTATGATCCGGAAGGTGGTAGCACAGGACAGAAAAGACTGGGATACCCTTCTACTGTATCTAATGTTTGCTATACGGGAAGTCCCCCGGGCGTCCACTGGTTTCTCTCCCTTTGAACTACTATACGGACGCCACCCATGCGGAATATTAGATATTGCCAAGGAAGATTTGGGAAGAACTACCCAACCCAGGAAAGAATGTCAGTGAGCACATGACACAGATGAGAGAGCGAATAACTCAAGTAACCCCTATAGTACGAGAACATTTGGAAAAAGCACAAGAGGCCCAGCAGACATATTACAACTATTGGGCGAAAGTACAGAGATTTCAGCCGGGAGAACGGGTGATGATGCTACTCCTAGCCAGTTGGCATGGACCATATGAGATTGTGGAAGCCATTGGGGAGGTGGACTATAAGGTCAGACAACCAGACCACCGAAGGCCAGAGCAAATCTACCACATCAACTTACTGAAGCCCTGGCTTGACCGAGAGACGTGCTTGATCATTCGGGGAGCTCCACCCCAGACAGATGACCCACGGGAGCAAGTGAAGATATCTCCTGAGTTAACTCTAGAACAATGAACAGAGGTCATTGATATGATCCAACGGAACCAGGACGTGTTCTGTTCACAGCCGGGCCATACGACACTGGTCCAACATCATATTGTCACCAGGCCTGGAGTAAGGGTGACGATAAGACCGTACTGAATACTGGAAGCTAAAAGGGAAGAAATTAGGACAGAAGTGAAGAAGATGCTGGAACTCGGGGTTATTGAAGAATCCCACAGCCAGTGGTCCAGCCCTATCGTCCTAGTCCCCAAGCCTGACGGCACCCTGAGGTTTTGCAACGACTTCCAGAAGTTGAATGAAGTATCCCAATTCTATTCCTATCCGATACCACGCATTGACGAGCTAGTTGATCAGTTAGGTAAGTCCCGATACCTAACCACTCTGGACCTGACCAAAGCATATTGGCAAATTCCCCTGGCCAAGAATGCCAAGGGAAAGACTGCCTTCTCTACACCAGATGGCCTGTTCCAATACACCGTCCTTCCTTTCGTACTCCATGGAGGCCCTGCAACATTCCAACAACTTATGGACAAATTGCTGTGACCCCATGCCAAGTATGCCACCGCCTATCTAGATGACATAGTCATCCATAGCCCTGACTGGGAAACGCACCTAGGAAAAGTAGAAGCGGTGCTAGATGCCCTGCGGAAGGCCGGTCTCACTGCCAACCCTCTCAAGTGTGTAATAGAACTAGCTGAGGTCAGATACCTCGGGTATGTAGGAGGGAGAGGTTTGGTGAAACCCCAGTGGAACAAAGTGGAGGCAATACAAGGTTGGCCTTGACCAGTCCGCAAAAAGCAGTTCAGAGCATTTCTAGGGATAGTAGGATACTATCGGAGATTCATCCCTCATTTCGCCACAAGAGCAGGGCCATTGATGGATCTGATAAAGGCTCGGGGCCCCAAGATAGTAAAGTGGACTGATGAGGCAGAAGGAGCATTTGCAGATTTAAGGACAGCCCTTTGCTGCCATCCAGTACTCATAGCCCCAGACTTCGAGAAGGAATTCATCCTACAAACAGGAGGTAGGGCTAGGAGCCGTCCTTTCGCAGATGGTAGGGGAGGAGGAACACCTGATCTTGTACCTCAGCTCGAAACTCCTCCCCAGGGAACAAAAGAATGCCGTCCTTGAAAAGGAATGTCTGGCGGTAAAATGGGCGATGGAGACTCTCCGCTACTACCTACTGGGGCGGCGGTTTACCTCGTGACAGACCACGCCCCACTCCAATGGATGCACAGAAACAAGGAGAAGAACACAAGAGTGACTAGGTGGTTCCTATCCCTGCAGCCCTTCCATTTCCGGGTGCAGCATAGGGCACTGCTGTGTCAGGGCTCTCATGACATTTTGGATTGTATATAACATGATCTCGCCTCATTCTTTCCAATACCCCTGATGTTACATTATATTTTGCACCAATATGGTTCTACGGTGGAGGCACCTGGGATTTTCCCCTGGCCAGTCCTCTAGAATTACTTTGTTGTGCTTGTGACATTGCACTCCATATGCTTTATGAAAATATGCTTGTAAATATGAATATGACATAACTTGAATATGCTTTATGCTAAATATGCCATGTAACATATCTTTGCAAAGGTTATGATCTACTGAATATATTCATCCTATTTGTATGCATGTATCATTTTTATATCGGAAGTTATGAGCGTTGGCTCTATGCTTGTATCTCAGTGTGTTTGATTTCGAGTAGCATCAGTGAAACATTTTGTCAACTTCTTGAGAAAGGACTATTCTGAATAAGTGCCCAGTCAAGAAACACTTAACTGACAATGGGCCTTGGGAGACTCCAATCCACATCTGAGGAGCCTTCCTGGGAACGTTTGAGGTAACATGTGAGCAGTGGCTGTTCTACTTGCACACTGAGTCATGCATGGACATGTGACTTGCCCATTTGACTCCAAACTCCATCTTGCTGCTGTGATTTTGCGCAGAAGAATAAAGGGGTTTCTGCCAACAAGAGAGAGAATATAAAAGGCCCTGGAAGCCCCTCCATTTTGTCTTCAGCTGGCTCAAGAGGCTGCTAGTCAGGAGAACACCCCTGTTTATCACCTGTGATGTAAGCTGGAACTAACAAGGACTGTACAAGGGGAAAGGATTGGGACCAGGCTAGGAAAGAATCCAGTCTGTGAAGCATGCTTATTGGCACATCTTTGAGTGTGAGATATTACCTGTAACTAGATCCTCAGGGCATTAAGTTAGCCTTGCGTATTTTGATTTATTTTACTTAGTAACTTACCTTGTTCTCTCTGTTATTACTTGAAACCACTTAAATCCTACTTTTTATACTTCTTAAAATCACTTTGGTTTCTTAATAAACCCAGAGTAAGTGATTAATACCTTGGGGAGCAAACAGCTGTGCATATCTCTCTATCAGTGTTATAGAGGGCGGACAATTTACTAATTTATCCTGTATAAAGCTTAATACTGAGTAAAACGGATTTATTTGGGGTTTAGGCTCCCAGAAAGACTGAATACTGGGTGCTGGAAAAGTCACTGTTAACTAAGAAGCCCTTAAACTGAGTGAATCTCAGTTTCTATGAACTTCAGGGGGGCGTGGCCCAACCTCTTGGTCTGTCCTGGAGCCAACTGGTGTGTCCAGCCCAGCAAGATGGGAGCAGTAGGAACCCTTTTCTGGCAGGGGGGTTTGTTCTCAGCGGTAACCTAGCACATCTAGTGACAGTCTTGAGGGAATTTCTGTGACCCAACCCATCACAGTGCTGTTGTCAGGCTAGCCATTTTCTGTTTCTTGTCTGAGTTGTCAGACTTTGTTTTGGAAATGTGTCGTATTGGAGGCAAACTCCTCCTGTTGCAGCTCCCTGATTTCCCTATTTATAGATGCCCTTGCAAGTACAGATGCTATAAGAAGTTCCTTTCTGGGCCTTTGTGTCACATTAATGAGTACTTTTGCAAAGTTATAATCATTTTCTGATGTATTGGCTGTAGTAAGTCAGAGCCCTCCCCATCTAGTGTCTCGTGTCTAGCAGTTGGGGATTTTTGCTACAGGCAGTTGCCAATGAGCCGCATGCTACTGTAGGCAGTCCCATCATACCACCCCCTCCATACACTTAGCCAGCTCCTCACGGCTCCCTTTCGAAGGCTGTTCCAGAACTTCACTCCTCTGATGGTTAGAAACCTTCGCCCAATGTCAAGCCTAAACTTGTTGATGGCCAGTTTATAGTCATTTGTTCCTGTGTCCACTTAACCTAAATAATTCCTCTCCCTCCTGCTATTTATCTCTCTGATGTATTTATACAGAGCAATCATATCTCCCCTCAGCCTTCTTTTGCTTAGGCCACACAAGCCAAGCCCCCTGAGTCTCCTCTCATACTGTAGGTTTTCCGTTCCAAGGATCATCCGAGTAGCCCTTCTCTGCACCTGTTCCAGACTGAATTCATGTTTCTTAAACATGGGAGACCAGAATTACACACCGTATTCCAGATGAGGTTTCACCAGTGCCTTGTATAATGGCAATACTGGAAATACCTCACCTGATGCATCCTAGGATTCTATTAGCCTTTTTCTTGGTCACACCACATTGATGGCTCACAGTCACTCTGTGATCAACCAATACACCCAGGTCTCTCTCCTCCTATGTCACTTCCAGCTTATAGCAAAAATTCTTTTTCTTAGTCCCTAAATGCCTGACCTTGCATTTTGCATTATTAAATTTCATCCCATTTCTATTATTACAGGTTACAAGATAATTGAGACCTTCCTGTATGATATTACGGTCCTCCTCCATATTGGCTATACCTGCCAACTTTGTGTCATCTGCAAATTTTATTAGTACACTCTCACTTTTTGTGCCAAGGTCAGTAATAAAAATGTTAAATAAGATTGGTCCCAAGACCAATCCCTGAGGAACAAAGAAAAGCTCCCAGACTGCTTTACTGGGGCACCACAGTATGCGACGGAGGTTAAAGACTATTTAGAAAAGCTGGACATGCACAAGTCCATGGGGACAGTTCTAATGCATCCAAAGGTGCTGAGAGAGTTGGCTGATGTGATTGCAGAGCCATTGGCCATTATCTCTGAAAACTCATGGCAATCAGGGGAGATCCTGGATGATTGTAATAAGGCAAATATAGTGCCCATTTTTTAAAAAAGGGAAGAAGGAGAATCCAGGGAACTACAGACCAGCTTCACCTCAGGTCAGCTTCACCTCACCAGGTCAGCTTCACCTCAGTCCCAGGAAAAATCATGGAGCAGGTCCTCAAGGAATCCATTATGAAACATGTGGAGGAAAGGAAGGTGATCAGGAACAGCTAACATGGATTCACCAAGGGCAAGTTATGCCTGACCAACCTAATTGCCTTCACTGATGAGATAACTGACTCTGTGGATATGGGGAAACTGGTAGACATGATATACCTTGACTTTAGCAAAATTTTGATAGGGTTCCCCATAGTATTCTTGCCAGCAAGTTTAAGAAGTATGGATTGGATGAATGGACTATATGGTGGCTAGTAAGCTGCCTAGCTCACTGGGCTCAATGGGTAGTGATCAACAGTTTGATGTCTAGTTGGCAGCTGGTATCAAGCAGAGTGCCCCAGAGGTCGGTCCTGGGGCCGGTTTTGTTCAACATCTTCATTAATGATCTAGATAATGGGATGGATTGCACCCTCAGCAAGTTCACGGATGACACTAAGCTTGGGGGAGAGGTAGACATGCTGGAGGGTAGGGATAGGGTCCAGAGTGACCTAGACAAATTGGAGGATTGGGCCAAAAGAAATCTGATGAGGTTCAACAAGGACAAGTGCAGAGTCCTGCACACAGGATGGAAGAATCCCAGGCACTGGTACAGGCTGGGGACCGACTGGCTAAGCGGCAGTTCTGCAGAAAAGGACCTGGGGATTACAGTGGATGAGAAGCTGGATATGAGTCAACTGTGTGCCCTTGTTGCCAAGAAGGTCAATGGCATATTAGGCTGTATTAGTAGGAGCACTGCCAGCAGATTGAGGGAAGTGATTATTCCCCTCTATTCGGCACTGGTGAGGCCACATCGGGAGTATAGCGTCCAGTTTTGGTCCCCCCTCACTACAGAAAGAATGTAAACAAATTGGAGAGTGTCCAGTGGAGGGCAACGAAAATGACTAGGGGGCTGGAGCACATGACTTATAAGGAAAGGTTGAGGGAAGTGGTCTTATTCAGAAAAGAGTGAGGAGAGATTTGATAGAAGCCTTCAACTACCTGAAGGGGGGTTCCAAAGAGGATGGAGCTAGGCTGTTCTCAGTGGTGGCAGATGACAGAACAAGGAGCAATGGTCTCAAGTTGCAGTGCATGGTGGGGTCTAGGTTGGATATTAGGAAACACTATTCCACTAGGAGGGTGGTGAAGCACTGGAATGGGTTACATAGGGAGGTGGCAGAATCTCCATCCTTAGAGGTTTTTAAGGCCCAGCTTGACAAAGCCCTGGCTGGGATGATTTAGTTGGGGTTGGCCCTGCTTTGAGCAAGGGGTTGGTCTAGATGAACTCCTTAGGGTTGGAAGAGACCTCATCTTCTATGATTCTATGAACTCCACTAGCAACCTCCCTCCAGCCTGACAGTTCACCTTTCAGTATGACCCACTGTGGTCATCCCTTTAACCAGTTCCTTATCCACCTTTAAATTCTCATATTAAACCCCATCTACTCCAATTTAACTAATAATTTCCCATATGGAACTGTATCAAATGCCTTACTGAAATCCAGGTAGATTAGATCTATTGCATTTATTTTGTCCAAAAAATAAGTTATCTTCTCAATGAAGATCAGGTTAGTCTGGAGGGGATGGCATGATGGGACTGCCTACAATGGCATATGGTCCATTGGAGACTGCTGGTAGCAAAAATCCCCAACTGCTGGACACGAGACACTAGATGGAGAAGGCTCTGAGTTACTACAGAGAATTCTTTCCCAGGTATCTGCCAGGCAGGTCTTGCCCACAAACTCAGGGTCTAACTGATTGCCATATTTGGAGTTTGAAAGGAATTTTGCCCCAGGTCAGATTGGCCAAGATGCTGGGGGGGGTTGCCTTCCTCTGCAGCATGGGGCACAGGTCACTTGCAGGTTTCAATGGTGTAAATGGTGGACTCTCTGTAACTTGAAGTCTTTAAACCATGATTTGAGGACTTCAGTGACTCAGGGGATACTGAGCTGACTCTCAGTCCTGGGTGCCCCGAGAACCATCACAATGGTACAAAGAGAGAGAGAAAAAACATCCCTTGCTCCCCTCCAAAACCCGACCTTTGAATCAGGGAGAAATTAGATCAAACCAGGATACATGAATGGTAAACAAATAGACTTGTACAGACGCTCCCCGACTTACGCAATCGTTCCATTCCAGAAAGCCTTGCGTAACTCAAATTTTGCATAAGTCTGAAACTTATACCCGTACATTACACAAAAATTTCCACGACTCGAAAATTCTATTTCTGGCTTACGGAGCTTTTTTTGTAAGTGTGAATTTGCGTAAGTCGGGTCTTGCGTAACCTGGGAAGTGTTTGACAGGGTTTAGACACCACGGTGACAGGCAACTTAGAAATACCTAAGATTAAAATACCTAAAGTCTTCTCTCCAATCTCCTGAGTCTATCCTGACCTTAAACCACACCCAGCCACACTGCTTAGCTCTGTCTCTCCTGCTGACTTGTTGCTATGGGAATTGGGGTAAATGTCATTGAACTGCTGGGCTGCCATATAAGCCAAACCCACACGTATTCCAGCAAATACTCAGCTGGAGAAACTTGACTTCAATGGAGCTATGACAGTTTACACTAGCTGCGAATCTGCCCCATTGACTGGACAGTTAAACAAATTCCTGAACAGCCATGGTGAAGAGCTGTCCGGGCTGCAGCCTTTCTGGGATAACAGCAGTAAAAAGGGGAGTTTTTTAAAAAAAGGAAGGAACAATTTCTTACTTTAGCGTCTTTAAATTAGAGTTTGAAGCCTTCAGTGCTTGGCAGAGCAGGTAAATAGGAGAATGATGTAGCTCATCCTGATGATGTGCCCTGAAAAGAGAGAATAGACACTTTCTATGTTGTTCTCTGGAGACAAATTTTAATTCTATTTCCTGAATACTAAAATAGGCTCTTATATGGTATGATCATGCACTGCACAGGAGTTATTCTGCCATTTCAATTCATTACATTCACACTTATATCCTCCAAACCAAAAATATATCAAGTACGCTAAGATACATAGATATACATTTAAATACACAGAGTCAAACAGAATAGGTTCTGCTAAGTGTAACCTATTCATTTTTTGAACTTGTGGTACTCTGAGCATTCACATGCAGTTCTAAAAACTCACACCAATGGGAATGTCTCCAGTGGTTTTACGCTCTTGTGTTGGTCAGTTGTTTTCAAATCAGTTCTGGAGATACACTAGGAATGATTGTGTTTCTCTAACTAAGAGAGTTGATTTTAATTTACCCAAAAAGAGGAGTATTTGCTTACAATTTTAAGTATGATGACTCTCACTCAGCAATGTGTAATTGGTGTTGCATTTTGTGAAATCACATCACCATAACTAAGCGGAAATGGTGGCTTATTAGCTCCTGACACCAAAGAGAGTAACAGGGCAAGTTAATTTTAAGGCAGCATCTGTATAAGAAATAGTGCTGGATTATCATCATAATGGCAAATCCCAAACAGGCATAGCCTCCTTGCAGATCAAGCACCACCCGGATCAATCTCTACCTAGGACCTTATGATGGTCTGGCTGGATTCTCAATCTATGTACATTATTGGCATCCTTATTGCACCACCAAAGTTTCTAGCGCCCAGTGGTCACATGTGACCACTGACCATGTAGTAGCATTCCTTGGTAAACGTGTTTTGTAATCCATTAAACCAAACCAGTGCTGATGAAAGCGGTTGCTGAGTTCAGCTATGAATATCCTCATTGCTGAGCTTGTCCTACCTCTTAATATGGAGCAACCAACAAAGACAACAAGAATCAAAAATGTCAGTCCACCCCTCTTCAGCCTTCCTCAGTGGTGTTTTTACGAATGTAAATTGGTGAGACTGATACTGGAATGCTGTGTCCAGTTCTGATGTCAACATTTTTAAAAGGTTGTTGAAACACTTGAAAGGAGCCACAAAAATTATCTGAGGGCTGGAGAAAATGCCAGTGAGAGACTGAACAAGCTTTTTTTTTTCCCCTTTAGCTCAGTGAAAGTAAGATCAAGATTTCAGAGTGGTAGCCATGTTAGTCTGTATCAGCAAAAACAACGAGGAGTCCTTGTGGCACTTTAGAGACTAAAAAATTTATTTGGGCATAAGCTTTTGTGAGCTAAAACCAACTTCATCAGCTGCATGGAGTAGAACATACAGTAGGGAGGTATAAATACACAGCATATGAAAAGATGGAAGTTGCCTTACCAAGTGGGGGGTCAGTGGTAACAAGCCAGTTCAACTTAAGTTGGAAGTAGGCAATTCTCAACAGTTGACAAGAAGGAGTGGAACTCACTTTTGTAGTGTTAATGAGGCCAGTGTAAACAAGGTGGCCAATTTCAAACAGTTGACAAGAAGGTGTGAGTATTTAGCAAAGGGAAATTAGTTTTTTGTAAAAACAACGAGGAGTACTTGTGGCACTTTACAGATTAACAAACTGATTTAGTTTTGTAGTGACCCATCCACTCCCAGTCTTTATTCAGGCCTAATTTGATGGTGTCCAGTTTGCAAATTAATTCCAGTTCTGCACTTTCTCGCTGGAGTCTGTTTTTGGAGTTTTTTTGTTGAAGAATTGCCACTTTTAAGTCTGTTATTGAGTGACCAGGGAGATTGAAGTGTTCTCCTACTGGTTTTTGAATGTTATAATTCTTGATGTCAGATTTATGTCTCAGCTCTAGCATGGACTCTACTAAGGCCCCAGTAGAACTGGCAAACACTATCCAGAACCTGCACGTGGTGGTAACAACCCTGCAATCGCAGAATGTGGCCCTGCAGGCACAGATTGCTCAGCTGGATCCTCCTACTGTGCCCTCCTGGAGCTGAAGACATATCTGATGGAGGTGGGGACAACTTTGGGGGATTTATGAACCAATGTCAGCTCCTGTTCTTCCTATGCCCCCGATCATTCCCCACGGACCAGGCCCGGGTGAGGCTCATCTTAAGTTTGTTGATTGGGGAAGCCTTGGCCTGAGTTTCCCCACTCCTGGAAAAGTCCAGCTCCCTCTTGCAACAATTAGAGGAATTCATTCAAGCTGTGTCCACCATCTTTGGTGACACCAATCCGGTGCGGACCACTGAGGCAGCCCTTCAGGCCTTACAGCAGGGGATCAGCCTGTAGCCAAGTACACTGCTGAATTTTGTCAGTTGGCTTCTGACACCAGGTGAAACGAGGCAGTACAGTGTCACCATTTACTCCTGGGGTTAAACGAGGAGATTAAGGATGAGCTTGCCCGGGAGGACTCTCTATCCAGTTTGGACAGCCTGATTGAATTGTGCATCACAATTGATGATTGCCTCACAGAGTGGTGTTATGAGCGTACCTCAATTTTTCCAGAAGCCGCCACCCCTCAGGCCTCCGACACCCCAGGCACACAGGTCTTCCCCAGCATCAGAGCTCATGGAGGACCACCAGGTTTGCCTGCACCTCTCCAACTTGGAGAAGCACCGATGCCGGGTTTCAGGCTTGTGCCTATATTGTGGGAGACCCAGCCAGCTTGCCTTGATGTGTTCAGCAAAGATTTGTGAGGAACTAGGGCTGGGAAATGCCAGGTCCCCAGCCCTTGGGGTGGGGCCCAGACTGAGCTGTTCTTGTCCCCTCTCCAGAAGCTCCCAGCACCCACCATAGTCAGCACAGCACAGAGACCCCAAGTCAGCTTCAAACGCAGCTCTGGACTCTTCTATTAATTCGACTACTGGTAAGCTCTGAGATCCCCCTAGAGGCCCTAGTTGGGGCCTCTAGGTAACTTCATGGATGTAAACTTTGTTAAGACCCATGCGGTTCACACCCTATGGAAGGACCCTCCAGATCCGGTTGAGACTATTGATGGGTTTCTCCTCTCCTCAAGACCTGCCAGACCATGTCAGTAACAGTTATCACTATCTGGGGGCATCAGGAAACCCTATGATTTGGATTAATCTGGGCCCCTCATGCTCCCATTATCCTAGGTATGCCGTGGCTTACCACCCATGACCCTCACAATCACTCATGGAAGAGGACCGTACATTTTAATTCCAGGCATTGCTGGCTATCCTGCCGCCCAGGATCCTAGAAACACACCACTGCAGTCTGTGATACATGTCATCCACTGGAAGATCCTGACCCACAGACAGCAGGACCACGAGGACCCTCAGGGCCCTGCGCGGCCTCACCTGCTGTGGCCAAGATCCCCCACAAATGCCATGACTTGGCTGATGTTTTTGAGAAGGGGAAGGCAGACATCCTGCCACCACATCTGACTTACAATTGCCCAATTGATCTCCAGCCAGAAGCCAAGATCCTATTGGGTAAGATATCTGCCCTCTCTGAACCCAAACTTTGGGCTCTCCACCTGTATTTGAGGGAAAACTTTCAGAAGGGTTTCATCTACCCATCCACATCCCCAGCAGATGCTCCAATCTTTTTTGTAAAGGTTTCTTCTGTCCATGTATTGACTATTGGGCCTTAGACAAGGTGGCTATATAAAACCACTACATGCTCCCTCTTCTCCATCTATAACAGTTCAGGGCCAAGAAGAAAATGTGGTTTGGCAGATTCTAGATTCTTGTCAGGTCCAAGGAAAACTACACTGTCTAGTTGACTGACATGGGCATGGCCCAGATGAGTGTTCATGGGATCCTACAGAGCCCTGATCCTCCTGCACGTCTTCCACAACACTTACCCTGAGAATCCAGGTCCTGAGGCCCCTAGACAGTGCCCTCAAAGGAACTGTAGTGTCAGGAATCTGGGCATGCAGGAAAGCTAGTCTCTGGGCAGCCTCATCACCACAGCTGGCCTGCAGTAGACTGCCTGATTAACCACGCAACCTGATTGGCTGCAGAGGCCAGCAGGCTAGCTCTTAAGCCAGCAGTGATAGCAGGAGACTGCTGGCTTCTCAGTGCTTGTGCCCACCACTGTGTCTGCTCCTGCCTTGCCCCTGAACTTGCCTCTGTCCTGTCCCCTGCCTTGAACCCATCCTTGCCTGATACCCTTCCTGTTCCAGTTCCTGACCTCTGGTTTTGACCTTTTGCTCTGGCTCCTGACTATGGACTCTAGCTCGACCTTTGGTTCTGGTAACCAGTTTCTGCCTCCCAGTTTTACCATGGGCTTTGGCTTCTGTCCACTGACTACGGCTCTGACCCTGGCCACTAGGCTAGACTGCTCTCCTCCCGGTTCCTGACACTGAAAAAGATGGTCCTTCAACCTGGGGTGGGGCAGGGTTGATGTCTCTGGGAACTGAACATACGTGAGAAAGGTGCTTAGGCAAAGATTGTACCTTGCTAGATTAAGTTTTAGACTTTTAGAACCATATTCTGTTTTGTTTTACTTCTAATTTTCTAACTTTATTCCTTATATTTGAACTCACTTGAAATCCTATCTGTTTATTAACAAACTTGTTTTACTATTAATCTAAACCAACGGTGTTGTGAGTGTACTAAAGTGAATATCATCTCCAGTTCATGTGGCAAGTTGGTGTGTTTTGTCTCCCTAGAGGAACAAATGAACCTTATTATTTCTCTGAACTGTCCAGGGGAGGGCTGGACATTGCAGGGCACACGGTTTTGGGGCAATTCAGGACTGGGAGTGTGTTGGGGTCATCTTGCTGGCTGTCACCAAGGCTTGTAGAATCCAGAGTGTGACTGGCATGTTGCTGGCAGGCTTCTGGAGTCACAGTCTGCTGGACCAAGACTGCAGATCTACACAGACGTTCAGGGTCTGACCTGCATGCTCATGTAGGCTGGCTGTGTCAGCCCAGGTTGGGAGCTACAGCAGCAAGGCGTCGTGAGGTGACACAACCGCTCAATGGTCTGGATTGCACTCCCTAAACTGTGAGCCCTGTAACACTGTTATTACAAGAGCTTTAAGTCATAATCACATGGTTATTGCATGGTGAAACTACAGGGCAGAGTTGAGGTTGCCGGGGTCCCCTAACTATGCATTTCTATGTCTTAAAATAAATCCAAACATGTTCAATTTAACCTTAACTCTAAAGTTCCTGGGTTTGATAAAGTTTTGTTTGGGGATGATTTCAACATCCCTGTTATGCTGTTTACCCTGAATTACAGATATGTATTTTCAACTTTTTTTCTGGAAATATATAAGACACTGGGACAAAATTCACTATTAATTTGGGGAAATAATCTACTTTGTTTTAACATATCTAAAAAAGTGTGCCTCCACCCACACACGTAATTTCTGTTCAAAGACAGAACAATTGCAACTGAAATTACCTATTGTTCTTTGCTTGCTTATGTTGTTTTTTCTTTGTTATTAAGTTATTCATAATTAATAAGTTAAGAATTTTTGCTAGTCTTCAATCATGGGGTCACCTAAAGCACATGTGATTAAACCTACTTGTGTCTAAAATAATGAGAGTCACATCCCTGAATTGGAAGATAAAGACACAATAATTAATATTTTCACTACTATTGCCTGTTTCCATAGACTATGGTTTTCAAAAAAAATTATCCAGCACTCAACACTTCAAAGCATCCCATTTTCACCCACAACCCCTTGGCAATGGGACTTTGGTACTTGCACTACTTCCAGGGGACCACGAGTTTGGGGGGGGGCATGCAGTGAATATGCGTTGTTGTGTAGTGCACACCTCAGTTCCCCAGAAAGCATGTATCTGCCAAGGGTATGCTCCTCCTATTCAGGCTCTTGGTCTTGGGCAGCATCTCATAGTATGCACATGCACTTGGCACACCGCCAAAGCCCTTGTTCTTCTTGGTACTTGTATAGTTCTGCTGCAGCTCATTGGCTTTGTCATGGGACAAAATTCAACCCTGCAGTATCCTTCTCCCACATTTGCTGCACTAGCTGCTGATAACTTTTGGCATCCTCGTGACTACTACAGAGATGAGACTGGACATGCTCCTCTCTCCAGACAGAAAGGAAGTCCAAGACCTCAGCACAGAACAAGGCATAGGGCATGAATGTGGCAATGGCCTCAGGATCCATGTACTTGCAAATACATGCTTTGGGGATGCTGTTAATCCTTCCACATTTAACTGTCCAGTGCTCTGCTTTCAAAACATGTGCACAAGGCATCCCTGACTCTGGGTCCCCTGGTGAGGGAGACACTGGATAGAAGAAGCTCTCTGGGTGTTTATAACAAGCCAAATGTCTCTCCACTCTCCCTCCAACCCATCTGAGAGTCTCTTGGCCTTGCTCTCACATATATTGTGCAAAACTCAACAAGCACTAATAACATGAGTCGGACGTCTCCCAAAAGTGTCAAGCCTTGTCATGAGACACCTACATGTTCCTTTCAGGCTTCTACATGCATAGTCAGGTCACATATACACTTGGAGTTATGGGTCTGATTCCCAACTCACGTAGACATACTCACACTTGCTCTCATTGAGCTACCGTATGTCTATATGAGCAGGGAATCACACCCATAACTCCAAGTGTAGAGGCAGCCTTTGTGCCAAGGACATTAATGAAAATATTAAATAAGATCAGTCCCAAGACTGATCCTCGAGGAACTCCAATAGTAACCTCCCTCCAGCCTGTTCGTTCACCTTTCAGCATAACCCACTGTCATCTCCTCTTTAGCCAGTTCCTTACCAACCTTACAATTCTTGTACTATTCAGTTATGCTCTAATAAATTTGTTAGTCTTTAAGGTGCCACAAGACTCCTAGTTGTTTTTGCTGAAACAGACGAACACAGCTACCCCTCTGAATCTTTTCTAATGTAATTAATAATTTATCATGTAGTACCATGTCAAAAGCTAAACTGGAGTTCAAATATATTATTTCTTTTATCTAAAAAAATAATTATCTTCTCAAAAAAAAATCAGTGTAGTCTGACACGATCTTCCTTTGGTAAATCCATGTTGTAGAACATCCCCCTTTCTGTTTACCTCCAAGATTGTAAGTGTTCTTTCCTTTGACATTTGTTCTAAAACCTTGAACACTATTGAGGTCAGACTAATGGACCTGTAGTTGCCCCAATCACTATTCTCCCGCCTCCCTTAAATATAGGTGCAACATTGGCTATTCTCCAGTGATACAGCACCACTCCAAAATGACAGATCTGACAGAATGGCTTAAAAGTGATGCATTTAGTATCTCCAGTTACCCCTTTGCTAACTTTGGAGGCTATCTCCCTCAGGTATATTCCCAAAAGGTAGAGACAGCTCCCTGGAATAGAGCCTAAGAGCCAGCCAGGCACATACCCTGGGCTGGTATTTATCCATATGGACCGTCTTAGAGATGTTGCTTGAATGGAGAAGAATGACCATTTATAAGGGCTGCCCTGGAAAGTAGAGCTGGTCAGAAATTTTCTGATGAAACTTAATTTAATTCAAGAATGCAGATTTGCTGGACTGAAACATTTCCCTGAATGTATTGTAGCTTCTACTAAACTTCTGCTAGTGTTCCAGGATCCACAGCTCCTCAGTAGGATGCCTGCCAGCCCTGGTGTGCTGACTAGCATCAGGTCTCAAGGGACTTTTAGGCTCGCTGCTCCATGGCTCTGGGTGACACCTGCCATGCAGACTGACCCAGGATCCATGGCCCTGGTGCTGCAGACTTCAGGCTGTCTCAGGAGTCAAAGCCCTGATGTCCCTGACCCTGGGACAGTCTACATAGCAGGACTGCTTCAGACTCCCAGACCCTGGGAGCTCCAGGCAGCTGTTAAGTGAAATTGAATGTCAAAAATGTCAATTTCACTCAGGAGCTGCCAGTCTGGGAAGCAAATATCTTTCTGGAAACATCATGTGACTCCTTCCAACTTTTCCCTCCTCTCCCTTCTCACTCCCGCTCCTCTTTTGAAGAGCCTTGTATCTGACTGTCCTTTCCTCTCTGCATTGTTGTCATCTATCACCTATGCAGCTCCTCCCTGTCAGTCTTCCTCTGATTTTGACTCCTGGCTCTTTCTTCCTCTCCTCACAATCTCCCACACTCATCATCAGTGACTTCAACTTCTATGTTGTTGATCTATCTGACCCTCTAGCCACCAGCCCCTCACTCTCATCTCTTCATTCAACCTGCAAACCCGGTTCAACTCTTCCACTCCCCAAAAGGCCCATTTCACCAAACACTACTCTCCCCATTACTGAGTTCCCCCTCTCTGACCATCCCCTGGTCTCTTTCACCATCCGCATCTGTCACTCTGTAAAGTCTTGCCACCGGGTCATTCTGTGACTTTGAGTCCATCAATGTGTATTACTTCTCTTCTTTCAGCCCTCTGCCCCCTTTTTTTCAATCAACATGGTCACTGATTCTCTCCATTTGCCACCCTTGGCTCTTTTCCCCCTCTCCTCCAACACAAGGTCCACACCCCCCCATCCCTGGCTCACTCCCAACGTCCATTTCCTCTGCTCCTGCTCCACACAGCTGAGTGTGTGACATTGCACTCATATGTGTTATGAAAATATGCTTGTGAATATGAACATGACATAACTGGAATAGGCTTTATGCGAAAGGCCCCTTGTAAGGTATCATTGAACAAGTTGTAATCTGCTGAATGTGATTTTCCTATTGTATGCATGTATCATTATTATATCTGAATATGAAAATATGAAGTATAAATCTGAGGTCCTATTGTAATTATGCTAAGTGAGGGCCATTAATGGTGCTTTAGGAACTTGATGGCTCCCATTTACCAGAACAATTGGCCGTGAAAGGTTTTGTTTACCTGCAAGCCTTCCTGTGTATGTATGGGCCAGCCTATGAACAATGGAAACTGGGATCTTATAAAGACATGTGACCATGTCACCTGATACTGGAATCCATCTTAAATTTGGTACTTTTCGACAGGGGGGTGGGGAATCAAACAAAGGTTTCCCGCATTAGGGAAATTCTGTTTAAGGCGGGGGAAGTAAACAATGAGAGTCTTCAGCTGGCTTTAGAGACTGCCTCCGCACCCCAAAGAGATACCTGAAAACACCTGGAAAAAAAGGATTGTAACCACGGGGGTGGGAGAGAACTGCTGGACCCAAGTCAGAAAAGACAACACTGACCTGAGAAGGACTTTACCTGAAATAACATCTAGGGTGAGAAGCTATCACTTGTAACCAGTTTCTTAGTCTATTAAGTTTAGCCTTGCATGTTTCTTTTATTTTTCTTGGCAAGTTACTTTGTTCTGTCTGTTACTTTTTGACCACTTAAGTTCTACCTTTTATGCTTAATAAAATCACTTTTGTTTATTAATAAACCCAGTGTAAGCAGTTATTACCTGTGGGGGCAAACTGTTTGTGCATATCTCTCTTTCTTTGATAAAGAGGATGAACAATATGAATTTATATTGTATAAAATTTTATATAGTGTAAGGCAGATTTTTCTGGGGTTTAGATCCCTTTGGGGCTGGGTATCTGAGTGCTGGAGACAGGTATCTTGCTGTCCTGTTTTCAGTTAAGGGGCATGGCCCAGACCCTGGGTCTGTGTTACAGCAGGCTAGCACGTCTGGCTCAACAAGACAGGGTACTGGGGGCCCAGGCTGGCAGGGAAAACAGGCTCAGTGGTAATTTCAGCACATCAGGTGACAGTTCCAAGGGGGTCTCTGTGACTGAACCCGTCACAGAGTGTCTCTGGCAGAAATCATATGAACAACCTGACTTCCTCCACTACAGATTTGTTCTCTCCTCTTTCAGTTCTGCCATCTTCCTATCTAAACAACTCTTCTTCTCCAACTTAATTGAATCCCATGCCTGTAATCCCAGTCAACTATTCATCGCCTTTGACTTCCACTTCCCTCCCCCGTACCCGCACTTTAGGATGTCACTAAATTCTGATCCCTCGCCTTGCCCCACCTCACACTGCCCTCCTACCACTCACCCCTCCTTCTCCTCAGCCACTGACACAGAAATTTCTTGTCTGCTTTTCTCCTCCAATCCCTCCAACCATGGCAGTGACCCTGTGACAGGGTTTACCAACACCGCATTGGTTAGGCAAGGGTTAAAGAGGTGCTCTGGGCCCCTCACCTCTGCTGGGTATGCTCTCAGTGGAGGGCACATTGAAAAGGGAGTTTCTCAGCTCAGTCTGGGCTGACTAAGGAGGAGAGAAGTCAGGTGCAGCAGCCTCCTGCAGGGAAGCTGCCAGGGCTCCATGCTGACAGGACCGAGACACTGGAAGCCCATTGAGCTGGGTGATGAGTCGCTGAGGCCAGCGGAAGAGACTCCGCAGATGGATCAGAGGGGAACACAGGAGAGACCCCAAGTCCAACTCACGATGACATAGGAAGGACTGGAACAAGGGTAGGAAGTGACTCGGGGAGCTCGTTTAGGGGCATCAGGCCTTGAGCCCTGTGCAAGGGCCCCTTTTTGGAAGGGCCCTAAGTCAGAACCTGGTGGAGTAGGGTGGGCCCATGTTCCCCTACCACCCACCCTTTGCCAATAGGCAACACTACCTTGAACTATAGCTGCTAGGCAAAACAGCCTTTGGACTCTACCAGAGGGTAACACTACCCTGAGCTATAGCTGCTAAGTGAGGTGGCCTATGGACTCTTGCCAGTGGGTGACACTACCTGAAACTGTAACTGCCAAGGAAATTGACTCTTGGACTCTCACAGTTAGGCTTTACACTGTGGAGTATCACATTTAGGCAGTACTTCTGGCCCAGAACACACAGTCAACCCCCCCTTCCCTCACACACACACACTTGGTGGAGAATGCGGACATTGTCTGGGTCCTGTTAGAAAGGCAAGAGAGAGAGTTAAGGGGGCTAAGTGGCAAGGAAACCATGGACACAGGAAAGCTGCTGAAGTGGTTGTTGGAGAGCCAGCAGCAGCAGGTGGCCCAACGGCATCAGGGGCAGCTGCTACAACACGTTGCGGCCCAACAGCAACAATAGAGGGCCCAGCAACAAGAACAGCAGCAACAGCTGATGCATGAGTTGGCGGCCTAGCGCCAGCTGCAGCAAGAATTTTTGATTCAACTGATGTCAGCACAACTACATCCGCAAGGGGAATCCAATGTCACCACGCCTGGGCTGGTGGGAGACAACCCCCCTGCCAGGCTGCCCATATCAGCCCACAAAACCAGGACCTGTGGATGACCCTTAGGCCTTTCTGTCACCTTCAAATGGGTGGCCACCACCACATGCTGGCCACCAGAACACTGGGCTACCAAAGTGGTCTCCTATTTAACCAACCCCACACAAGCCACATATCAGATCCTAGACCCTACAGAGGTGCTGGACTATGCCAAGATAAAGGCTGCCACTTGGGCATCAGTCCAGAAATGTTCCAACAGAGGTTTCGTCAGGAGAAATCACCCCTGAGGTCCAACCCCACGTGCTGGCCCAATGTCTGGATGAAGCACTACAGGCCACTGACCCTGTCCGAAGTGGTGATGCTCATCGAGGATTGCATGACTTACAAGGACCTGGCCCCTTCGGCCCCAAGTCAGGAAGCCGTGGGAGTAAGGAACCAAATACCAGCAGAGGTCAGGTGAGGTGAGAAGAACAGGGACCACTGACCTGACCACTCTGAAAGAGATACACTCAGCCACAGGGAAGAACATGAGTATCGATACGCTACACAGGGAAGATGAAAAACCCTGAGAGAAGGAGACACACCATCCTAGAAAGGAGCATGCTGGCAGGGGTCCCAAAGGGCCAATGCTTTGAGGGAGGGGCTTTTCAGGTTGGAGTGCCCCTTTATGGATTGTAGCTATATAAAGGCATGGGCCACAGGCCCACAAGCTCAGAAGAAGGACACGCCCAATCTACTGCTCCAGTGTGGGTCAACGGCACCCAGATAATGGGCCTGGTGGATTCCGGGTGCAGCCAAACTCTTGTCCAGACCAGCCTGGTGGAATCCCCTGACACAGCACAGGCCCATATTATCATCTGTGCGTACATGGGGATGGACAGTCCTACTCAGAAACCAAGGTACAGCTTAAAGTAAAAGGCCATGAGGAAACCTGCCAGGTCAGCCTAGTGACTACCCTTGCCTATCCTGTAATCCTGGGATGGGACTAGAGGTGGTTTCCTGAAACAATGGAGATCCTGAAGCAATGGAGCAGCAACCACCCCACAGAAACAAACCCAGGCCCAAAAGTGAGGGGTTTCATGGTCCAAAAGGAGATGGAGGACTCAGATGAGAGTCCCTCAGACCAGGCAGAGCCAGCAGTGTCATGCCCCACAGATATGGAGGCATTGGAAAAGACAGGCCAAGAATGCCTGATGAACAATGAGGACTTTTTGTGGGAGCAGAGAGAAGTCCTAAGTCCTGCCGGGGACCAGATAGTTACCCCTGACAGGGAGGGGACTGGGGACATCAGACATCACAGGGACCTACCTTTGAAATCCACAACAAGAGACTGTACCAGTAACAAAAGACCCGCAAACCCAGAAGATGCTGCAGCAGCTGTTAGTTCCCAAGATGTTCCAGCAGGGGCTATTACTCCTGGCCCACTCGGTGCCATGTGCCAGACACTTGGGTAGAGACAAGACACTGCAAAAGGTAGCCCACAGCTTTTTTTTGGCCAGGCATCCAAATGTTTCTGTGCGATTTCTGTGCCTCAAGCCCTGGTTGCCAGCTGAAAGGGCCCAATGGGATGCCCAAGGCACCCCGATTCCAATTCCCATAAAGGGAATACCATCTGAGTGGGTAGGAATGCACCTGGTAGGACCCCTGAAGAAGAGTGGGTCTAGGTTCTGGTATATACTGGTGATTGCAGACTATGCCACCCAGTATCCTGAGGCCATTCCATTGTGCACAACGAAGGCACCTGCCACAGTGGGCAAGCTAATGAAGGTCTTCACCAGGATTGGAATCCCGAAGAAAATCCTGATGAACGGAAAGTCCAACTTCTTGTCTCAGTTGAAGAAAGTGTTGTAGATTACTGAAAATCCAGGTCCTCAAGACATCAGTCTACCATCCACAGACTGACAGGCTGGTGGAATGGTTCAATGGCAGCCTGAAATCCACACTAAGGAAATTCATTGACACCAACCCACAACGCTGGGACAGGCTACTACCAGTGTTGTTAATTCACCAAAGGCTAGGTACCCCAAGCCTCTACGGGATTTCCCCATTTTGAGCCCTTGTACGGGTGGCAGCCCAGGGGGATTCTAGATCTCCTATGGGAAACTTGGGAGAAGCAAGAGTCCTGGGTCATAGGCTCAGTACCGTATATACTGCAACTGCTGGAACAACTCAAGACACTGGGCGGGGTGGTGGTGAGGGGGTTCACCAGGGAGAATCTACTGAGAGCCCAACAAACCCAAGAACACCTGTACAATTGGGAACCCAACTGCAGATGTTTGAGCGAGATGACCAAGTATTACTGTTACTGGTGGCAAGAGCCGTTTGAGGTGGTCCAGAGGGTAGGGCTCATGAACTACAAAATCCACCTGCCAAGGCAATGGAAGGAGATGCAAATTTAAAGTTTGTTGATATCCCTAGCACCAGAACTGGTACCTCAAGCATTGGCTCTACCAGACTCATCCTCTGTCCCAGTGGGTCTGGATCTCAGCCTGGAACAACAAGCCCAACTGAGTCAATGGTCCTGGGCCTTCCCTGCGATAGTCTCAACATGACCAGAGAGGATGAGCCTGACTCACTATCACATCACCAATACACTCTGGGACAGAAGGTACAGGACCGCCATCGCCCCTTGCCAAAGAAACTTAAGGCAATTCTAGTCCTGGGGGCTGTCGAAGAATCCCGTAGTGAGTGGGAAGTGAGCCCCATCATCCTAATACCAAAAACAGATGGCTCAATGAGGTTTTGCATCGACTTCAGGAAAGTTAATGCTCTATTTCACTTTGACACCTACCATTAGGTGATGTTGCCAGCCCAGAGAACACAGCCAGCCCCTCAACAGACCCCATCCCATCCCATCTCCTGAGCTCCCTCTCTCTCATCCACTCCCTCTTATTTTTAACTTCTCACTCTCCTCTGGCTCTTTGCTCTCACTATACAAGAATGCTTTAGTCTCTCTCTTCT
The DNA here is from genome assembly GCF_965152275.1 of Natator depressus. Taxonomy (NCBI): domain Eukaryota; kingdom Metazoa; phylum Chordata; order Testudines; family Cheloniidae; genus Natator; species Natator depressus. The sequence goes on from NC_134239.1 coordinate 18,406,805, forward strand.
TCAAAATCCCACCCTTGCCCCACTTGCCCCTCCATCTACTGCCCCATCTCCATTCTCTCTCTAAACTCATTGAATTTGTTGTCTACAATTGCTGTCTGGAAATACTCTCCCCAATTCCATCCTAGACTCTCTTCAATCCAGCTTCCATCCCTTGCACTCCCCAGAAATCACTTTTGATAAAGTCTCTAATGACCTCTTCCTGGCCAAAGCTCAGAACCAGTACTCCATGCTCATCTGCCTGGGCCTGTTGGCCACCTTTGAAATCATCAATCATGCTCTTCTTGAAATATTGCCCTCCACTGGCTTTCATGATTCAGTCCTCTCCTGTTTCTACCCCGCCTCTCTAATGGTTCCTTCAGTGCTTTGTTTGGAAGAGCCTCCTCATCCCCCTCTAACTTTCTGTGAGTGTTCCACAGGGACCCATCCTTGATTCCTCCTCTTCTCCCTCCACAACTTGTCTCTGGGCAATCTTATTTGTAAACACAAACTCAACTACCATCTCTATACTGATGACTCACAGATCTACCTTTCTGCTATGGGCCTTTCTTTTACTGTTCAAACTAAAATCTCAGCCTGTCTCTGACCTTCCCTTGTGGATGTCTCGCTGTCAGTTTAAACTCAACATAGCCAAAACAGATTCCTGAATCTTCCCATCAAGCCTTCCTCCTCCTTTTTTCTCAGTCACTGTGAACAGCACCATTGTCCTCTTTGTCACTCAGGCCCATAACCTCGGTGGTCATCTTTGACTCAGCCTTCTCTATAAATCTTCACATCCAGGATGCATCTGACTTCTGCCAATTCTTCCTGAATAACAGCTCTAAGATTACATGGCAAAAAAGTTGTTAACCAGAGTTAAGGTTGCTCAGCGATGACTTGTGCTCTTCTAGAACATTGAAGTCAGCAAAACTCAAGCTTGTGTAAACCAGGAAATGCATAGTGAAGGTACACATCCACACAACCATAAATCTACCTTCTCTGAGGCTGGCAATAGCCACTAGGAATTATCTCCATGCACTCCAGCTGCATTCACTTGTTAGATTGGGTGTAGCTGTATTGAATTATGATGGAGATAGTTAGTGCAGGTTGAAAGAGCTGTGACTGTGATATGAGGTGATCTGTGAGGCTCTGGCCTTCTAGGTGGGTGGGGGGTGAGCCTCTCTTCCTGACCCCTGTGTGAGTAACCAAAGGAAACAGGTGAATATGAACCTTGGGAGATCCAGTATGCCTCATTTCAGTTTTGTGTTGTGTAGGCTATTTCACTAGCATGGCACAGGGGTCTTCTTACCATGGGGATAATCACTAGTTAGGTAGCAGATGAGTGTGTTCTGTAGGTTTAATGAAAGGTAAGTGAAAGTACAGTGTTTGATGGTATTGCGTGCATAAGGGTGATGTTGTAAAACAGGCTTGAAGATGTAAAAGTTAGTAATTGTGGTGTTTCTGTGAAGTAAGCTCATGTATAAGAGGGAAGGTGTAGGGAGCTCCTGTTCAGTACAGAGCAAAGGCAGAGTGTGAGCATGTGTTAAGGATTTACTGGGGCAGGGCTCAAAGAGGATACACATAAGTTTGCATGGGCATGTACCTTAACTGCATTTCCTGGGTATTCACAAGTTTGAGATTTGCTGAACCTAATGTTCTGGAAAGGCAAAGATACCACCGGGCAGCCTTAACTCTGAGTTAACAATGTTTTTTCCCATTTAATTTTCTAGTTTTTTTTAACAGAATAGAAATGTTGTTAATGGTCATTTAAGTAGCTTAATTATCATTTAGGTGTGCAGTGCAGATGTTCCTGTGCACAGGTAACAAATAACGTCTAGCTCTTACATAGCACTTTTTATCAGTAGATCTCAAGGAGGCAAATGCCATTATTCTACTTGTAGAGAATGAGAAACTGAGGCACAGAGAGGTGAAGTGACTTGGGTTAAAGTCACCCAGCAGGAAGGTGGTAAACGTGGGAATAGAGCCCAGGCCTGGATGAAAGCAATATGTCTGAAGCGTAATCTGGCTAAGACTGAGGTAATGCTCAGACTGGGAGAAGCAACTCGATGATATGATGCGGCAGATCTCACCCTTTGATTGCAAACATGAAACGTTAAATCTGGGAATGTACTGGATCTTCAGCTGCCACCGAAAGATCAGATGGCAATAATGTCCAAGAATGCTTTTTACCAGCTGCAACTGCAAGGAGATTGTATCCATTTCAGTCGGATGTGGACCTCACAACCATAATCCATGCCTTTCTCACCCCAGAACTGGATTACTGCAGTGTGCTTTATTTGAGGCTACACCTTAGGTCAATCCAGAAACTTAGGCTAGTGCACAATGCAGTAGTCTGCCTCTTAAGTAGTGCTTCCCAGGGGCAGCACATGTCACTGGGTTCTCCACAATTTCCATTGGTTACCTACTGGTTTCCAATTTGAATTTGAGGAGCTAGTTTTGGTTATAAACACCAAAGGCTATGTTTACACTGCAACTGGGAGGTGTGTTTCCCAGCCCTGGCAGACAGACTTGTACTAGCTCTGCTCAAGCTAGTGTGCTAAAAATAGCAGTGTGGACATTGCAGCATGAGCGGTGGCTTAAGCTAGCCACCTGTGTTTGCACCTAGGGGGTCAGGCCGGCTTGAACTTGGGTGGCTAGCCTGACCAGTTGCCCATGCTGAAACATCCACACTCCGAAGTTCCTGATCCTCTGCTCTATCCCTGACTCTGGCTTCGACCCTTGGCTTGATGCCTAATTCTGATTCCAGTTTGACCCCTGGCTCATCCCCTGACTCTGATTCCAGCTTTAACCCTTGGCTTAACTTTTGATTCTGACTCCACCTTTGACTCTTGGCTTGACTCCTCACTCTATCTCCACGTCCAACCCTGGCTCCTGACTCCAACCATTAGGCATGACCACCCATGTCCTTGTCCTTATAGCTTGCTCACACCACTGGAACTCCTCTGGGTGGGCCCAGCATACGATGGACCCAGCAGAGTCCCCTGTACCTCAGAGGGCATCAGCCCTGCACAAGCAGGTGATCCATCTCTAGGCGGACAACTGAGTATTGCAGGCACAAAAGGTGCAGCTGGCTGCTGAGAATCAGGAGTTGCTAGAGTAAGACCATCAACTCCACACAGAGAATGCTGTGCTCTGGGCCCGTCCACCTGCACTGTCACCTGAGCTTGGTCCTACTATCCCACTGCCCAAACACTTTGATGGGAGCAGCCCCAAGTTCTGAGCCTTCATGAATCAATGCTGCCTCTTGTTCTTGCTTCTGCCACAGACATACGCTTCTGACCAGGCCAAGGTAGGCCTGGTAATCATCCTGCTGACTGGGCAGGCATTAGATGGGCTTCTCCCCCGTTGAAACCCTGAAATCTGGTGCTATCCAATTCGGATGCCTTCCAGTAAGCTTTATTTGTAAGTCCACCTGACCTGTTGGAGATCCACCCTCTTTGTTTTAAAAAAAAAAAAAAGAAAAGAAAAGAAAAGAAAAAAATGGAAGCCTACAACTATGTGTGGACTATTGGGCCCTGAATCAGGTCACCATTAGAAACGGATACCCATTACCACTAATCCCCAAGCTAATGGACCATGTGAGCACCGCTTGAGTATACACAAAGCTAGATTTCCAGGGGATGTACAACCTAGTATGTGTTAGAGCTGGGGATGAATGGAAGACTGTCTTTCCAACTCATTATGGTCGCTTCAAGTATCTCGTGATGCTCTTTGATTTGACAAAGGCATCCACAATGTTCCAACATTTTATTACTGACATACTTTGGGACATACTGGATCAATATATGGTAGAACACCTGGATAACACTTATTTTTTCGGACAACACCAAACAACACACCATGCACGTCTGTTCCATCCTGAAGAGACTGCGCTAACATGGCCTCTATGCTAAGCTAGAAAAGCGTGCCTTGGATCAGTCCTCCATAGAAATCTTTAGGTTCATCCTACATCTCACTGGTATTAAAATGGACCTGTGCAAGGTAAAGGGAGGCCTCAAGTGGAACGTTCCATGATGCTGCTGTGAACTACAACATTTCCTGTGGTTTGCAAGCTTCTATTGGCTGTTCATCCTGATCACCCGTCTTACTGTCCTGCACTAAAAAAACACCAGGTTCCTCTGGTTTCCCGAGGCCCAACAGGCCTTTGAGGAAGTAAAACTCATGTTTACCACCACTCCCATATTGGTCCGCCCGGACGCCACCAAACCTTCATAATTGAAGTGGATGCTTCCAAATTGGCAATTGCAGTGGTGGTAACCCAAAAGCACAGTCCTCAACAATTGCTACATCCATGTGCCTTTTCCTCCAGGAAATTCTCACCCACAGAGCAAAATTACAACATTTCAGACAAAGAATTCATGGCAAATAAGTTTGCCTTTGAAGAGTGGCATCACTATCTGTAAGGGGCCTGATACCCTATTCAGGCATACACCATCATAAGAACCTAGAATATCTGCATAGGTCGAAAGTCCTCAATCAATGACAATATAGGTAGGCCTCATTCCTTCTGTGCTTTGATTTCCTAATCTCCTATCATCCAGGAACCAAAAATAGCATGGCTGATGCTCTGTCCCAAAAGGGAGAATATTATGCTGACCTGAAGGACTCAAACCCTAAAATCTCCTGCATCCTTAAACCTCATAACTTTCTGGGCATGGCTTCCCACCAAGACCTGCTCACCCTCATACAGCCCATGGGATCCCTCCTGATGAGCAGGAGCCATAAGTAAGGAACTCCACAAAGTCCAAGACAGGGTAGCTAAATGAAGGGGCATATACATGTTCCCCGCCGCCTCCAAGAACTACAACTCTACAAGTATGTCATAACTCCCCACTGGCAGGATATTTTGGTCACTTTAAAACTGTGTGCCCAGTCTCTTGTCTCTTCTGGTATCCTTGTATGCAGGCCAGAGCACAGGTCTATGGGTCTCTTGAAATGCATGGGCCCACTCCAAGGTACTGCACAATAAACGCTTCAGACTCATTCAACCCCTCAAGACTCCATCCAGCCTCTGGACAGTTCTCCTGTATTTTTGTAGTAGAATCACTGAGTCCAGTGGGTTCATGACCATTCTGACAGTAATGGACCACCTCACAAAGATGGCACTCTTCATCATCTGCCCTGGGCCAACCTCCTCCTCCACTTGCCTGGCTCTGGGTGGATAAAATTGTCTACCTTCATGTCTTCCTAGAGCACATCAACCCTGACCGCAGTGTGTAATTTATCTCCCACACCGGTGAGGAGCTCTCTGGATTCCAAGCATCTGCTTCTCTCTCTCCTTCACCTACCATTCCCAAACAAAAGATCAAATGGAAAGAACTAACCAGATCCTGGAACAGTATCTTCAATGCTACACAAAATTCCACCGGAACAACTGGCCCTTGATGCTACCTCAGGCAGAGTTCACGTACAATTATGCAGAACATACCTCTATAAGGCAAAACCCCTTTTTTCTTGGGCTATGGGTTTTATCCTGAGTTCTACCCGAGCTATTCACAGCTTCCTACAACCCAGCAGCCCTTGACTGGATACAACAGCAATGCCAAACCCAAGATGACCTAAAGTTCACCTGGAGAATGCCAAGGAGAGCTACAAACATTATGCTGACTGTCAATGACTGGAGGAGCCCCTCTTTTGGTAGGCCAGAGGGTATAGTTCTCAACAAAATACCCACACATGGACAGGCCATCTCCTAATTGGACTACCAGTTCCTTGGCCCCACCAAGTTCCCTGGCAAATAAACGCAGTCATCTTTCAAGTTGACTTAACCGGTTCCCTCCGAATACACCTGGTTTTACATATACTTCTGGCAACTGGTGCAGGGTGTTCACACCACTGACCTGGTAAACACCTTCCACAGAAACCACACTGGAAAACTCAGACCACTACTGCCTGGGGCGGGGCACACTAGGGGCGTGGGTGATCTGAGGGTCATGGTTCCCAAACCCTAGCCTGTGGTTCCCAAGCAGTGTTCAGACCATGGCCACCACACAGCAGATCACCAGAATCAGTGGAGAAGGGAGCTAGAGGAGCTAGCCCTCTTGTAGACCGGCCACTGGAGGAGGTCTTGACAAACAATTTCACAGAGGGTTACTCAAATATTTACTAATCAGCAGTAGACTATTGTTGATCAGGAATCCTGGATTCTATCCCTCACTCAGGGTGAGGAATGTGGTTTATCGTGGTTAGAGATAGGATAAGCAAAACTGGTGTAGCGAACATGAGAGGCAGTATGCTTCAGTGAATGAAATTGGGGTTTATGATGTTAGAGAGCTGGGGTCTGTCCCGGCAGTAACCCTGCATAATCTCTCTGCCAGTTTCTTCAAACAATGGGGTGTGTTCAGCAGGTCTTTGGGAACTGCCTTCTAAGGTTGGGGCTCATGGTTTGGTCAATGAAAAGGGTAATGAATTGCATGGGAATAGAATATAAGCAGCACTTAGAGGTGAGGTTTGAACTCCTGGGATCCTGTTTCCCAGGCTTAGGAAGTTTGCCCCATACTATAGTGGCACTTGGTGAGAAAATCCCTCAGACTGAGTGTTGGCATCTGGGCAGTGGCAGATGCATTGGCACATTTGGCTTGGTGCACAGATTTACTGTTAAGATTAAAATGTTATAAAATGCTCCACAGACAAACAGTACCTATGTATAACTGATATGAGCTGCCCAAAAACTTTGTTAATGCAGAGTTAAGGTTGCCCAGCTCTGCCTTGTACCCTTGCAGAATGTGGAGAGTGGCTTACCTTAATCCTCTGTGTGTCAGGGTTTGCTCCACAGCAGCCCCATGGCCCGCCAGAGCACTCTGCACCCTGCCTCAGGGTCTCCAGTGATCAGCCACTGCCTCTTGTGAGGTCCTTTGCCGTGGTGCTTTAGCCCTCTGGCTAAGGCACTTTTCAGTCCCTGTCTTCCGAGGTATTAAAGTCCCAAAAGAAGCAAAAACCAAAAAACTCTTAATAGGGTCGCCCCACAAGTCTTCGGCAGGACCCTGCCCATTTATAGCCAGTCCTTTGGTCAATCCCCCAGTGCTCGGTCATCCCATCCATGGGAAGCTCGTCCAACTGGAAAGCTGCTGCTGCCTCAGCCTCCTGGATGTAACCAGGCTTCCCTCACAGAGGGAGAAGCAGGGCTCTGCTCTCCTTCTTGGACAGCACCCAACAGAGCTAGGTTGTCTCCTTTTATCTGCCCGCTCCACACCTGACATCTGCTGCAGCTGTCGTAGGGTGGAGCTAACTAGTACCACAGGCTCTCATTAATCTCCTCCTTGCCAGCAAGGGGCCTACATGTCCTGTCACAATCTGAAAACTAGGAAATACAAAATTGAGCTAAACATCAGGCTGCCTGCAAACACTCTGGTTTGCAAAAAGCCCCAGACCCATTGCATATGTGCAAATTACTGTCTCTGGCACATACCCAGGGCTCAAGCCACATGGGAGATCCAACATTTACCCTGAACAACTTAAATATTCCTTCCCCAAAGGGGAAGTGGATGCCAAACACTAGCTGAGTAGTCCGCTTAGGTTTGTGGTGGAGACTGAATTTTTCTATCAGATTGGAAGTGAATTGAACAAGAGGTTCCTGGATTAGGGCACTAAAAATAGAGATCTTCACCCTAGGTCAAAAAGTAATTTTTTTGCTACTCTCCAGTAAAAAACAACAAAAAGATGAAAGAAGTCAAAACAGTTCAGTGGATTCCCCTAGCTGGGATCTGGTGCACAGAACCAAAGTTATTATCATTGATTATTTGTAGTACAGTAGCCCCTAGAGGCCCCAGCCAGGATTAGAGTTCTAGTGTGCAAGGCACCGTATCTATACATTATAACAGACAGTGCTTACACAAAGATTATTATGTGCAGAGCTGATAGCAACTCCTGTTATTAGGATTGCTGGACATGTCCCTGTTTTCCAGTGCTTATAACTTTGCCAAATTTTAACCATTTGGGCTGAAATTTTCCATGCCTGGTGTTTCCATCAGGCTAAATAGTCTGAAAGTTTCTGCAAAAATGGTTCAGCCATTTCTGAGAATTAGGTTGTTTTATCCATGTTAAAATTTTTTGGTAACCTTTTCCCTCAGAAGTTCTAGCTTCCCCATGTTTTGGAGCAGGGACTTGAAATTTGGCAAGGGTGGGGGGTGGTCTTTGTGTCAGGGCCGTGCCTTTTGCTGTTCCCATGAAAATCCACCCAAATATAGTCAAATTATAAGCCTCTGAAAAATCTCCATTTGCACAAGCTCTGTAGAGACTTGTTAGAGCTTTGTAGCTAAATTTCTTCTGAGATTTTGTTGTTGCTGTTGTTTGTAATTGTGTCAATCATCCACAGTTCTCATCACCCCCCATACCTTCATCACAGCAGCTGTCCTCCTCTCCCTTCAGTGGCCTCATTTCCCCCTCCTTGTGTTCCCTCACCCCTCTACAGTTCCCACCTGTTCCATCGACTCCATCCAATCCTCCCTCACCTCCCACCAGCCCAGACAGATATAGGTCCAATATCCATAGCTGCCTCCTGACCTCTGATGATATCTGCCCTAACCAGGGCCCTCCCTCGATCCTCACCCTCTCTGTCTCCCTCCCCGCTACCAACCTTGGCCTCTCTGCAGCCATCCTTCCTAACCTCATGCCCACCCCTCTCCTTTCCCACCCTCCCCTTCTATAGCTGCCTCCGGAACACCCATTCCATCTCTAAAAAGATCTCAGCCACCCACAATCTTTTCATATCTCATTCCTCCCAGCTCCACACTCTAGCATTCCATAGGGTTTTGCACTGGACTGTAAGTGTGATGAAGTTGGGGTACATATTGCTTTTGGTAGCTACTGGAGATGGAGGTGAAAGCCAAATGGAGCACTGCAGCCTTACTGACAATGTTTATGCAACATGAAGGTAGAAAGGAGCACACAAGTCTTTCCTCTTAACTTCTTATTTCCATGCTTTTAAGGTTTGGGGGAGGATGGGGCATGGTCCTTCCCAGTCTTAAATGGCTGTCCCTAAATTGACTCAATTTTATGCTGGGTCATTTGGCCATTTGTGAGGTATGAAAACCCGGGGGGGGGAGGGGGGGATCAATGTTTAAAAAAGAAAAAAGATTAAAAAATAAATTACGCAGGCATTTTTAGAGCTTAGATAACACTCACCAACATGGCCGCTTGCTTGGTCCTGGGGAATCTTCATTCAGGTCTTCAGTTAGAAACGTACAGGTGCCTAGATCAACTGACTCCAGGTTACAGCAATTCTTTATACAGAACTGAAGAACAATTTGATCCATTTTGGTAAAGGTATGATCACTTAAGTTTAGCTCAGTGAAATGATTCATTGCACTCTGCACAAATTCTGTTTCTTGAATTTCATAGAAACAGTAAAAATACTCAAAATAGAAAATTGATGCGTCATAAGAAAACTTATAGTTGAACAATGCCAGAGAGAGTTTTTCTTTAACCCATGTTAGTAAATTATTTTTAATTTGGGGTGAAATTTTGCAACTAAGTTTTTTCTCCATCTCCTCCATTCTCTTTTTGTTTAAGAGACCAAACAGGAATCGCACTGTTAACATTAAATGATTCCTAGGTTCTTCACACTTTTCAAACAATTTTTCCACAGGTTGTATAGCAGTTTCTGAATTTTCCACTGTTTCTTCTTTCTCCAATACGTAAAACAAAGCTGCAAAAAACTCTTGAAAACTCAAGTGAATGAAGCTGTAAACACACTCCTTCCCAATGCCTTTCTGAAACATGTTCTCATTCAGGAAGAGGGAATCAGGTTTATCTAAGCCATATTTCTTGACATCTTCTTCCTCAAATAGTATTTTCTGCCTCCAGATTCCATCTGCAGCCAAGGAGCAAAGTCCCTTTAAGTTACCTTTTACCCGTTGCTTTGAAGTGCTGGTGTCACCCTCTATTAAACAGAAGAGATAGTTCATGTACACTCCAGTGATTGTATTGGAAATTTGTGCAAGATCTTCACCTTCTTCCATCTGTTGTTTCAGAACCTTGCAGATGATCCAACACACAAGGGGAACAAAGCACATGGTGAAGAGCATGTCATTCTCTTTTACAAAGCTAAAGGCTTTTGTTGCTTGTTCTTCATTCCGAAAGAACTTGTGGAAATATTCTTCTCTCTCATTTTCAGAAAATCCCAGGATCTCTGCATAACGTTCATCTTTCAAACACCGCCCAAGTTCCTCCAGGGCAACTGGTCTTGTAGTAATTATTAAGTAAGATTTGAGAAGCACTTTTTTCCTAAATAAACTGCTCAGTATGATTTTCACTGGCTGCTTTTCACAGGGATCAGAGCACTGACTACTTGTTAATTGATCAAAGGAAAATTTCAGTTCATCAAAACCATCAATTATGAACAGGAGTTTTTCTGGATTCATCAGAATCTCTTTAGTTGGTGCATTTGGATCAGGACAATTTTTTAAAATTAAATCTTCAACACTTCCCTGCTCACTGACCAAGTTAATTTCCCTGCAATTTATGTAGAAAACATAATCAAACCTGCTCTGATACAGTTCTCCATTTGCCCAGTCCAACATGATCTTTTGTGCTGTCAGTGTTTTTCCAATCCCTGCAACTCCCTGCAGCACGACAATATGTGGTGACTGTCCATCTTCATCAGAGTCAAATAAATCACCTATGGTGATAGGACTAGCATGCTTAGTCATAATTTCTGCATGTCTCCATCCCAAGGCTATTATTTCATGTTCTCTCTGCTTTTTGTGATGATGTCCCTTTCCAAGGATCAGCTTTGTGTATCTCTCATTTAGCTTCACATTCTCACCAAGATGAGCGTTCATGTCTTTTATTGAGCTGTATTTGTTTTTTATATGTTCTCTGTACTTCCCTCTGTAAGCTGAGTTAGTGACAAGCAGCATTAGATATTACTGTAATGATACAATAAAGCTATTTAAATAATAATACTGGTACTGTAAGTTTATAGTGCCCCTTGCATCATAAAGTGTCCCCATGTAAATTAACTCTGGGCCCAGTCCTTACTCACATCAGTGGTCCCATTGAAATCAGTGATGTGAGAGATAAGTGTAGGCTCAGCCCTTCCGTGCATATATATAAGAATCACTTCATCAGTTACTGAAATGCAGCCACCTCTAGGGTGAAACCTGTCTGGTATTAACAGTGCACAGTGGCACTTTGTAACAAAGTGGGGCATGAAGTGATGGAGAATGACATTGTATAACTGAAAGAGTAATGGGAATTTAGGTGCAAAGAATATAACTAAATATAACCTAAAATTTGTCCAAGGCCCAGAGGTTTAAAAAAGTCCCATAGCACCTTCAGTGACCATAAATGTTGACCTCTAGTTATTTTGACTCATTTAAAAGATGGCGTCCCTAGCAGGAGAGTGTCTTCCAGCATCATGGTGCTGCACTGGGTCAGTTCTGCCTCTAAGACAAGAGCTCCACCTCCTCACCAGCACCATGTTCTGCAGCCCCTGATTCTTTCCTGGAGATCTCCCCATGCATTTCCTCATCTTCCATCCAACCCTACGTAACCGGTGTAATCTTTTAAGTAACATCTCAGAGTGCAGTCTCATTATTTCTACTAGTAAACCAAATGTCTGGCTGATCTAGCCTAATGCTGGTAATCACTGGTAATCATGCAATGCAATTCCTTATTGGAATGTCACATACCATTTGCTGATCTTTCACATGTTTGCCGAGGACCCAAAGCTGAAAGAGAAATTTCACATGAATGTTAGTGTAACAAAAATCACAGAGTATCACGCAGTTCAGGACGTTGGGACAAGTCATTCGTTCAGGGGTCTCTGCAATATTAAGCTCCCCAGTAAACCCACGATTGAGGCAGGCAAAGAGAATTTCTTTGGCGACACTAGTTCAGTGACTTGTTCAAAACGTCCACCAGAAGCAATATTCTTTTTTTTAAAACCACTGCAGTAGCCACGTACGGTATGTCTACACAGCAATGTAAGCCTGGGCTCAGTCTAACCTCCCTTGTGTCCATGCACCAATTGTGCTAACCTAGGCCTCAGATCTAGGGTCCCAGGACCTTGCAGGCCTGGAGGGTTTGAGCCCGTGTTAAGCTGGGACCTAGGATCCAAGCCCTATTGCTTTCCTGTGTGCACGTAGCCCTGGCTTGACTTGGGTCCTGGAAGCCCTCTGGGTGTATCCCAGAGATCCTGGTGGCAGAGGAGCAGCGCTGCAGGCAGCCAGCCCAGCAGCCAGAAGCTCCATGACTGCCTGGCCAAACACGATCCCTGCTCCTCTCCCAGTGGCAGCAGCTCCTGCTCTGGCTCCTCCTAGCTGCTGCACAGAGCTTCCCCGAACCAAGGGGCAAAGCTGCCAGGCAGGAAGCAGCTCCCAGCCACTGGGATGTTGGGAGTCTTCCCTCTCCTGGCCATGCTGAGCTGGGAACCCTACTGCTCCCGCTCCCTGCAGGGCAGCTGCCTGGTCCCTACTCCACTCTCTGGCCCTTGCCCCCAGCCCCTCTGGGGCTGCATGTGCAGGGCTGCCTGGGCTGCATGCACTGTCAGGGGACTGAGTGGGAGTCAGCCCCCAAAATTCCCCCACTGCCTCCCTCAATGGTGGCAGCTCCAGCTCCTCCTTGCTGCATGGCAGTTGCTTGCTCCCACTGTGCTCTCTGGCCCTTGCTCTCTAGCCCTCAGGGGCTGCGTGTGCAGGGGTGCCCCAGCTGTGGCACTGTCAGGATGGTAAGTGGGAACCAGCCACAAACCTTTCCCACAGCCTCCTTGTAACGGCCTGGCACTGACCTCTCACGAGTGCCCCTTCTGGTCGGGTGCTTCTTCAGTCTTTAAATAGCTCCAGCCCTGGTATCAGGCTGTAGCCCCAGGGCTTCTCCCTGGCAGCAATAGATATGTCCTCTCTGGGCCCTTCTGGTCCCACGTCTTCAGCCAGGCCACTACGTAGTTCAAATCCCTTTCTTGAGAGTTATGGCTATCCAATTATAGGCCACTTTCCCAGTGGCCTATGGGGGGCACCCAAGTCCGCCCATTACTCCAAGTCCCAGCCTAGCGACCCTAAGAATAGCTGCCACACGCCGCTGTGTCCCTTTAACTAAGCTGCCAGCCAGGAGCTCTCTCACTCCCCCAGTCCCAGCTGGCACTGATCTGTCCATGGTGCTGCAGTTCCCTTTGGCCAGTCCTCTGGCTCCAGCAAGGAACTGCCGGTCTCTGGCTTTGCAGGTCCTTTTTAGATGGCCTTCCTGTGCCTTGATTGGCTGTGTCCCCTGAAGCCACTCTAGGCTGCTTGGAGGACTCCTCTACTACTCCTTTCCTGGGACAAGAGTGGCAGGATCCTGAGGCCTCCAGCAGGTGCACCAGTGTGCACCCCATCACACTCCTATGGTGGTGGTGGCGGCGGCTTTGGCTCCAGCTCTTCCTTGCTGCTGTGCAGAGCTTGCCAGGAACAAAGCTGAGAGGTGGGAGATGGCTCCCAGCTGCCAGGATGTTCGGCTTTCTCCCTCCTCTGGCTGTGCTGAGCTGGGAACTCTACTGCTCCCCTTCCCTGCAGGGCAGCCACTTGGTCCCACTCTACTCTCTGACCCTTGCTCCCAGGCCCCTACTGCCCTCCCTGGGGCTGCATGTTTAGAGAAGCCTGGGCAGCGTGCCCTGTGAGGGCGATGAGTGGGAGCAGTCCCAAAACTTCCCCACAAACTCCAGGGATCCTTTATCTCTGCCTCCCAGGGTGCAGTGGGGGCAGGGATAAGGGATCCTTGGCAGGGTGGGGAGGTGGAGCACACTTCACCCCAAGCCTTGGGGAAACACTGCAGCAGTCCGTAGCCGGCAGCAGCCAGCCTGGGGGAGGGGGTGTTTTTCCTCTGATACCGTCATTTTATGTCAAACTTCAAAACACTCAAGCCTTCTTTATATATAATAAGCAGGACAGAATTTTTTTTAATAGACCATTTTCTCCCCACAGGTAAGCAGCTCAAGAGGGTAAATTTATTATGATACTTCCTAAAACTTATTTTTGGGCTGTCACACAGCATGAGGAATTTAATCCACAAATAATATTTCATAGAAATTTTTAATACCTGAAAACAGGGAGCCTGATTCACCACTGTCCTACACCTTGTGTAGCCATTTATACCTGTGCAAAGCGCAGCACATCATCAGCCTTGATATGTCTTATTTGTGCCTCTTTGAGGATACCGGAGGACCACAGAGCCATTGTAAGCAGCCTCCTGGGGATTTCCAGTGCATGGGGGAATCCTTAGGGAGAGGGACAGGGAAGGCCGATGTAACCAGCAGTACCCCACTGCACATCAGCGTAGGAGCTGTGTTGGGGGCGTGGCTGGGGAAAGAGCGTGTGCCTTGCCAGCTGCCTGAATGGATCCTTGTGGCTCCGCTGCCAGAATGAGCTATTGTAAAACCACCTTTGTCTTCCCGCCATCAGCTGCACCAGGTGCTGCTCTAGCACAGCTGAGGACTGAGCCCAGTGAGTGCAAAGGGGTTACAAATAGCTCCCAAATCAGAAATCTCCACTCAGCTTTTACTGAATGTAGTGTTGGACCTCCACTGAGTGCTCATTTTACACAGAGATTAATGGCTACACAAAGCATAAAGCAGTTTACAATCAGGCCCATTAGTGTGCTCCTAACAACACATCCTCCTGGAATGTTGCGTGGCTAACACAATGCTATTCTTTCTGGATGCGATAGAATTTTCATCCTTAGCCCCTGTTTTCAGGTGCTTAAAGAGAAGTTATTGAACAGTAACTGGGGGTTGTTCAAGCGTGTTGCCCCTGCGTATTCAGACTTGATTCCTGCAAAGGAACTGTGCTGTGAGCTTCCAAAATCCTCTAAAGAGCAATATTCACTGGGGCCACTCCTCTCTCTCTCTCTCTCCCTCCCTCATGCAGGGTTCCTAGGGCATAAAGCGGGGAGTGTTCCCCACCGCTCTTCCACTAATTCAGGAATACTTAACCTAAGACTCTAAAGAAGTGAGGTGGGTGGGGAGTGTGAATTCGCAGAGGGAACTAGTTACTGATAGGTAACTTCTCCTTCTTCTTCAGGGTGCCTGAATCTGATGAGGTTCAATAAGGATAAGTGCAGGGTCCTGCACTTAGGATGGAAGAATCCAATGCACCGCTACAGACTAGGGACCGAATGGCTAGGCAGCAGTTCTGCGGAAAAGGACCTAGGGGTGACAGTGGACGAGAAGCTGGATATGAGTCAGCAGTGTGCCCTTGTTGCCAAGAAGGCCAATGGCATTTTGGGATGTATAAGTAGGGGCATAGCGAGCAGATCGAGGGACGTGATCGTTCCCCTCTATTCGACACTGGTGAGGCCTCATCTGGAGTACTGTGTCCAGTTTTGGGCCCCACACTACAAGAAGGATGTGGATAAATTGGAGAGAGTCCAGCGAAGGGCAACAAAAATGATTAGGGGTCTAGAGCACATGACTTATGAAGAGAGGCTGAGGGAGCTGGGATTGTTTAGTCTGCAGAAGAGAAGAATGAGGGGGGATTTGATAGCTGCTTTCAACTACCTGAAAGGGGGTTCCAAAGAGGATGGCTCTAGACTGTTCTCAATGGTAGCAGATGACAGAACGAGGAGTAATGGTCTCAAGTTGCAATGGGGGAGGTTTAGATTGGATATTAGGAAAAACTTTTTCACCAGGAGGGTGGTGAAACACTGGAATGCGTTACCTAGGGAGGTGGTAGAATCTCCTTCCTTAGAGGTTTTTAAGGTCAGGCTTGACAAAGCCCTGGCTGGGATGATTTAACTGGGAATTGGTCCTGCTTCGAGCAGGGGGTTGGACTAGATGAACTTCTGGGGTCCCTTCCAACCCTGATATTCTATGATTCTATGATTCTATACCCATTCCCACCTGTGCGGATTTAGCGAGCGGTACAACCCCAGGAAGCAGGGCTGAGGAGTTCCAGGTGAACAATGTGCAGCAGCTCTGGGTCTCAGATTAAGATTATTAGTAATAGCTGCAACTTTGCTCTTCCAAATCAGATTTCAGTTGAAGGGAAAAAACGGCCTCAGGTATGTACAGATTTTCAGATAGCAGCCTTGTAAACTCGCTCATGAATACAGTAAGAAAGCATGTTATGGAAATTGCCTTAGGTCTAGTTGAGTAAACGCCAATATTTTCAGGGGGCTGAATGCCTGCCAAGTCAAAACAATTGTGACACAGAGTCTGATTTCATTTGGACCACCTTTGAGCAGTGATGGACTGGTTTCAGCCTCTCTGATAGGATCTTCTGTGGCCAATTGGCCTAGTGGCTAGATCTCTGGCCTTACAGACTGAAAGACCAGCTAAGAGTGTGGGTGTAGGGGGACCAGGACCCTCCCTCTCTACTGGGTCGCAGCCCAGGGCCCTGTGTAGATCAACCCCCTAAAGAGGGGAGATGGGTCTCCCTTCTGGTGAGGAGTTGAGACCCGCTTCCCTGGGATACTTCCTACAAGTCTCTTCAGTGTGGGGTATGGCCCCACTAGTCCAATTGCCCTGAGTTCTGGGGCTTGTTTGCAGCCTCCCCATGGCAGAGGAGCCCTTACTTGCCTCAAGTGGCTGTGCTGGCTGGCAGGTCACTGATCCATCGCTTCGGGCAGGCAGACAGAGAGCTCCTGCCTCCTCGCCAGTGAGCCCCCAGCTGAGCCAGGCTCCCTTCTTTTCTCCCCCTCTCCAGGCCTGGCATTGGCAGCAGGTATAGTGGGGTGGGGCTAGCTGAACCCAAAGATTTTCTTTAACGCCCACTGTGCCAGATGGCAATTTCTCTGCTTTGCTCCCTCACACCATGATAGTCAAAAAAGCATGAATGGCCATAAATAAAAGGAAACAGGAAGGCAAGAAATGAACCAATGTGGCTAAACAGCAAGTTGAGAAAGATTATTGGAGTCAAACAGACACCCTTCTGAAAATGGAAACCCACCCTAGTGAAGCATAAGGACCCAGGAATGCACATAGTGGATCAGACCCAAGGCCCATGTTACCAAGAGTTTCCTGTCTCCAAAGGAGGCCAGATCCAGATGTTTCAGAGGAGAGTACAATAACCATGAAGTGAGCTGATGTGGGCTCCTCTGCCCTTCATGAAGGGCTCCTCCTGGTCCCTAGTAGAGATTGATTTAAACCAGGAAGTATGAGGCTTTATATCCCTTCCAAAACTCATTTTCTAGCATTAACTACAACTCTGGATATTCCTGTTATCCATATAAACATTCCATCTTTCTATGAATCTTACTAAATTCTTGGCAATAAGTTCCACAGTCTAATTACACAGTCAAGGAAAATGTATTTCCTTTTATTAGTTTTGAATTTACCACCTTTCAGTTTCATTAAATGCCCGCTTGATCTTGTGTTATGAGACAGGGAGAACAGAAGCTCCCAATCTACTTTCCCTACTCCATTCACTATCTTATCGACTTTACCATGTTCCCTCTTATTCCTCTCCTTTCTAAGGGCTTGTCTTCACAGTGTGTTAAACGCACCATGTAGACAAGCCCTAAAATAAATAATCCCAATCTTTTCAACCTCTCTTCATATCAGAGTTTTGCCATCTCCCTAGTCATTCTTTTCACCCATTTCTGAACCCTCTACACAATACTCTTTTTGAGGTGGGCTGACCAGCACTGCAGACAGTATTCAAAATGGCAACATAACATTGATTTACATAATGACTTATAATACTGTTATGTGTTGGATTAAACTCCATTAAAGCTGGTGAGTTTAATGGCCACTTTTCATTCAGGATAAGTGTAAGAAGCAACTGAGTTCCTTTATGGAACCAGATGGCTGAAACAATAGGAGCACCATCCAAAACACAAGTGTACGGCAAGCCTTGAGCAGAAGCTGAACCATGTGGTCCAAGCAGGTTTTCCCTGGGACTAATACAACAAATGCGGAAGCTAGGTCATTGATTGGTGCAGCTGTGTGTGACAGAAGCAGCAAGAAAAAATAGAGAAGATGGGAGACAAGCAGCAGAAAGCCAAGGGGACTGTCACAGAATCACTGGGAATGTGTCCCTGAGAAAAAGCCTACAGAAAGCTTTTGGGCTAAGTGCTGGCTGGAAAGGGGCTTAGAACTGTGAGCA
This sequence comes from Natator depressus, assembly GCF_965152275.1. Taxonomy (NCBI): domain Eukaryota; kingdom Metazoa; phylum Chordata; order Testudines; family Cheloniidae; genus Natator; species Natator depressus. The sequence goes on from NC_134239.1 coordinate 18,424,819, forward strand.
AAGACAGTGCCCTCCTGCTATTTGATTCCTACTGCATTCAGAAAACAGGACTTTGTACTTTCTTTGTAAATAGACAGGATTACCATGAAGAAATATCTGACTCCAACATATACATTTCTCCTCTTAATGGGCATGTGAGAATATTCCTGGTGGCTCACTGAAGATTAAGTGGAGATTTTTCAGTCCCTCAGCACACTGCTGAGACACAAACAAACATGGGATTGGGAACCTGAACTAGAAAGGGCTCAGCAGGAAAGCCAAAAAAGGCAAATGGAAGCCCCTTGTTGGATCTACCTCTGAAAGACAAGGGGTTTATCCTGGAAACAGAGTACAGTATGGGCAGAGACTCTGACAGGTCCATGATTAAGAGAACTGGGTCACTCAGCAGAGGGTGAGAAAGTCTTTCTGACAATAATGTGGGGGCCCTGGAGCACCCCTATTATCAGTGGAGGGGAAATGATCATGGAGACTCACCACTCATTTAAATAACTACTAAGGCAGAAAATCAAGGAAGGGAGAATCACCAGTGCCAGGACCACACTGCATGATGCTGGAAGGATACAACCTGGAGGCTTGATATAACCCGAACAAGAGAATCAGAAAAGCTCCAAGTTTCGCTCATCTACACCAACGTAGAGTTACTGGATCAGACCCTCAGATCCTGCACCCATTGAGACTCCCACCCTGCAGGAATTGTGACACCTCCCTTACCAAGAGGTGAGCTCTCATATGACCAAGGCTTCTGCCTAGAAGGGGATGTGCATGCAGGAGTAAGACTTCATTCTGTGGATCACCCCAGAAATTTAAATTAGGTCCTAAATCCAGTCAGTGTGCAAAACAGCCGGTATAGAGATAACTATTCTGTCAGCCCTGGATGATCTCATTCAGGAGCCTGTGAGCTGTTCTGATTCTCCCCTGTATTCTCTATGATGGGGAGGGGAGAGAATAACTTAGGACGGAAGAATCCAATGCACCGCTACAGACTAGGAACCAAATGGCTAAGCAGCAGTTCTGCGGAAAAGGGCCTAGGGGTGACAGTGGACGAGAAGCTGGATATGAGTCAACAGTGTGCCCTTGTTGCCAAGAAGGCCAATGGCATTTTGGGATGTATAAGTAGGGACATAGCCAGCAGATCGAGGGACCTGATCATTCCCCTCTATTTGACATTGGTGAGGCCTCATCTGGAGTACTGTGTCCAGTTTTGGACCCCACACTACAAGAAGGATGTGGAAAAATTGGAGAGAGTCCGGCGAAGGGCAACAAAAATGATTAGGGGTCTGGAATACATGACTTACGAGGAGAGGCTGAGGGAACTGGGATTGTTTAGTCTGCAGAAGAGAAGAATGAGGCGGGATTTGATAGCTGCTTTCAACTACCTGAGAGGTGGTTCCAAAGAGGATGGTTCTAGACTATTCTCAGTGGTAGAAGATGACAGAACAAGGAGTAATGGTCTCAAGTTGCAGTGGGGGTTGTTGGATATTAGGAAAAACTTTTTCACTAGGAGGGTGGTGACACACTGGAATGCGTTACCTAGGGAGGTGGTAGAATCTCCTTCCTTAGAAGTTTTTAAGGTCAGGCTTGACAAAGCCCTGGCTGGGATGATTTAATTGGGGATTGGTCCTGCTTTGAGCAGGGGGTTGGACTAGATGACCTCCTGAGCTCCCTTCCAACCCTGATATTCTATGATGAATACAAAAACCAGCAAGGAAAAGATCATGCTTGCATCAAACTAATCTCCACAGTGGATCAATCAGTTCAGGATAATGACCTGGGAATCCATTGGAAGAAGAAAGGCCCTGACAAACAGGGAATGATATGGCTGATCAGCTAACCTGGGTGAGAGCCCTGACTTGCACTCCCTGGATTTCCAAGCTCTTCCTAGAGCTACAGTAACCATAGTTACCCAAGAGCAAGCTAAGCACTGGGAACCAGAAACCATGGTAGTCACTCCTGAAGACAGGATCCTCTCAAAGCACCTTGGTCTTTGCCTATGAAGACTTTGCAGAGGCACATCTAAAAGGACCTAATGGTGTCCAAGCTTTATCAATACATAGAGGACCCTGTTACCCATCCTATCACATCTGAGAAACTGGCAAAAGGATGAACAACCAGAGACTATGTTCAATCTAAGAGAGAGGATTTTTTATTCAGACTAACCCTGACCTACAGCCATGAATGAAACCACATTCCCCAGCATGCGGTATCCATGCCCTACAGTGGGATTATGCTACTTCATGCACATAGTGAGACAGGCTGAGGACATCCCTGCCCCCAGACCATGTATGATCATCTGAAACAGAGTCCTTCTGACCGGAGTAAGAAAGTAGCTAGCTGTGTCCAGGGAAGCCTCAGCTGCATTAAGTTCCCAGCCTGCACAACCTACACACCGTGCACCCAACAGGGCTAGGGAATCTCCTTCCCCATGTCAGACATTCAAACTGACGGGGTGGGCCCAGAGACCCGTTCCTCCCAATGAAATCCGTATATGCTCACAATAACCTGCCAGTTCTCAGAGTGGAAGGAAGGTTTACCGGACAATGATACAGCTCATACAACAGCCAAACTACCACTCAATCATGTTTTCAGTAGATGGCGTCTGCCCCTTGGCAGAAACTCAGACAGAGGATCTCACTTTATCTCAGAGGTGATACATATGCTGTGCAAGACACCAGGACTAAAACAGAAGCTCCATATTCTACATCATCCTCAATCCTCCAGATAGGTCAAGTACATGAACCGGACAAGGATATTTATCATGAAGATATTGGCCTCAGAAAATGCCCACCACTGGCTGGGACCTGAAACTGCCACTAGCATTAATTGGCTATGGAATCAATTCCAAACAATCCACAAATGTCACCCCTTTCAAGCTTCTGACAGGTATGACTAGAGTCCTCCCCATGAATCTGCTACTCCAGACACAAGAATTGCAACTGTCATCCAACAATTCTTAGTAGAATTAAAGCATCTCTTGCAAAACCATATTTTCATTTGCTTGACAGAAGCCAGAGGAGAGTGCCCAGGAACAAAAGCCTTGTTATGATACAAACGCTTCTATGGGAATGTCATACTGGGACAGGGTATTTTATTTTGACTATATCAAAAAGAAAAGAAGGGTCAAAAAGTTCCAACCTAGTTGGAAACGGACTTACCTCACCACAGGCAAAACCTCCCCTGTAGCATATGAAATCAAAGTGCTGGAGGGAAGGCAAAGTCCCATCTTCAAGTTGGTTCGCAAAAGCCAAATTAAATTCAAGTTGCCCCTTCAACTCAGGAAAAAGACCTGGGCTTCACTAATGAACTGCCGATTGCTCAGAGACAACTTCTGCTCAATGTGTAGCAGTGGTACAAAAACCAGACAAAATGTTAGATTACATAAGAAATAGGGTGGACAAAATACACAAAATACATGGCATTACATAAATCAGTGGTGGGCCCTAACCAGGAATACTGTTCATCCCAACTCCAAAAGTACATAGCAGAATCAAAGGAAGTTCAGAGAAAACAGCAAGAAAGATTCGGGGCGAGGAAAAACTCAAATGAAGAGACCGAACAGACTAGAACTCTTTGCCTTTGAGAGAAGACAAATGAGAAAACAGTCATGACAAAACAATGTCTAGTATAGAGAAGATAGAAGACAGGGGGAATAGAAGTTCCCAGTCTGATACAATATCAAGAGGACATTTAATGAACTTGAAAGACGGCAAATTAAAAACTGATAAAAATAAATTTTCCACACAATGCTTAATTAGCCTGTGGAACTTATTGCCACAGTGTATTGAGGCTGAAAGTTCAGCAGAATTAAACAAAGAATTATTATTTATAGGGATAATAGGCCTATCTAGTTATAGCAGTAAACATTTAAAAAACGAACAAGAGTTCTGGAAAGGATATAAACTTGTGCTTCAGGGCATAAGACCTAATCCCTCCCCCAACTCCCCCCATACCTGCCTTACTATTGAGGTCACAAGGAAACTCACTCTATGGGCAGATTATCCTATAACTGTAGGGTTTCTAGCACCTTCCTCTGAAGTATCTGGCCAGGGCCACTGTCAGAGACAGAACACTGGACTGGATGGACCAATGGTAGCATGGCAGCTCCTATGTTCCTAAAAATGCATGTGTAATCTGGGAGGTCAGGCCTCACCTGCTCTGCAGTTTCCCCTGATTCACTCTGACTCCCCTCAGGTTGTGGAATCTCTTAGGTGTCATTAGTTTGCTGCTTCTCCTGCTACAGCTGCTATGGGGGATATGCATAGAGAAATAACTCAGGAGTCAGAGTCACTTTGGATTTTTTTACCTGTCTTTTTCCCCTGTTCGAGTTTCAAGGCAGAGTTGTTGAGATTGAGGGTAGAGAAGATTTTGATAGCTACGTCCACAGCACTCTCCTGACCATAGTGTTTTTTCAGGAGTCTCGCAGCATCTATCCTGTCAGCCTTCTCCAGTTTACTCCAGGGGATTGAGGGTTTGTCATCAAAGGCAAACTCAGATAATTTGTGTCTAAATTTTTTGAAGTCTTGCTCTTCAAGATCCTCCAGTCCCTGCAGGAGGACGTCACTCAGTGTCTTTCTGCTCATCATGAGGCTATTAAGAACTATCTGAAATGGGAACAAGAACATTAGAGGATTAACGCTAAACTCTGGACATCATAAAGTTGTGATCCCAACAATTAAGTGCACCCAGTGACTGCACAAAAACACCTTTCCATCTACCCACAGCTACCACGTTTTGTGCAATTCCATGTGTCACATTTTATCCAAGTTACTTACTGAGATAATTTGTATTTGTAATTTATAAGTTCACATATAACAAGCTTCAGCTTGTGGGGATCACATCCTGGCCCAAGCAGTGGCAGGGGTATCACACTGCTGTACAAAACTTGGCAGCTGTGCTTGGGGGAAGTTGGTGGCTCTCTGAGTCGCTGGCTGGGTGCTGGGGCACCTTGGGATGGCTGGGAGTATGGGGTGGATGAGTTCTGGGGTTACTGGAGATGGGCATTGCTGACTGCTGGGTCAGTGCTGGGATGGCTGGTGCTGGGATGAGGGTGGCAACGGCTGAAGGGAGGGGGTGGTGCTGGTGACTGTACGAGGGTGGCTGCTGGTAGGTTGGGTGGGGAGGGTGTACACTTCTGGTGCAGGGATTGGTGGGGGCCGGGCACCAATACTGGGCCTCCCAGCTTGTGCTGCTCCCACCTCTCTTTGCTCCTTCCTACCCAGGACCCAGCCAGAGCAAGGAATAGCAGGACAGAAGGTGACCGGCTGCTTGCTCAGCCGGTGCCACACTGGTCTCTAGAAGACACAATGCACAAGTGCAGCCCTTGTCCACAGCTCTGCCAAATGTCTGTGATGTTCAGAGGGAGCTGTGGGCAGGTGGGACAGGGCTGCCTGATGCCTGAGTGTCCTGAGAGAGATTCAATACTTGGCAGCCCTGTGACCCAAGATCAGACCAGAGACAAGATACCTGGTGGTACTCTCTGAAACACCAGCCACAGGCAAAGCTCTGGCCACAGCTGTCTCTGAGCACCAACGCCATCGGAGGAGGGCTCAATGTCTACAGAGTAGAGCTGGCAGTACAGAAGGCCTCCCTTATACACACACACCCCTCATCTGAAGGTGATGGGTTCAGTCAGGGCCCAATTGAGCTTGACCAAGCACTGCACAGAGGTGCACAGCACCCAGAAGGTCCACACAAATCAGGCCCGAAGCTGAACCCAGAGTTGCCAGGATATAAAAATTTTATTAAAGCTAATGTTAAAAATGTACATAATGCACAGGTTAGGAAAAGAGTGTGTGTACATTTGGGTGTAGTGCTTAGATTATCCACAAATACAAAGTTTGTTTAAAAAGTCAAAAATACATGAAGTACATAATCAGCAATAACCCAAATTTAGGGGAATAGATTTAACAATATAGTTTAGATATTAGCATCCAAGTATTTGGGTACATCACTCATGAAAAAAAGTTATACAGAGAGTTGGGGGCAGAAAGCAAAATATATCCATGAGTGGAGATTGTCCCTCAGTAATTGAGAATTTAGGGCAGGTTGTCTGTTAGAAAATACAGTCCATCAGGAAAGTATTTGAGTTACTTTCCTGACTGCGCTTCTCATTGGCACTCCAGCTCATCTAGGGTGACCAGATGTCCCGATTTTATAGGGACAGTCCCAATTCTGGGGGCTTTTTCTTATATAGGTACCTATTACCCCTCACCTCCCGTCCCGATTTTTCACACTTGCTATCTGGTCATCCTAAACTCATCACTTCTGGTATTGCCGTTGTCTGGTGATGTGTCCTATGTAGATGTCCCCCGACCAGCTGATGGTGTCTGACACCATGAGTTGCCACATCAGCCGAGCGTAGCATTGACTGACTCCACATTCTCTCAGCACTCGCTCATTACCAGGGTCCCATGCGCCCAGGGCTCCGACGATCACAGATTGAATATGAGTCAACAATATGATGCAATTGTGAAAAAGGCTACTATCATTCTGGGGTTGGGAGTCAAGGAAGTGCATGACAGACCAAGTCCCTGCCCAGAAACAGATTGTTAAATACAGTCTGGTCTTGTGGGCTTAGGTCTGGTCAAGGTGGATCACTGCCATCAGTATGGACTGCAGTTGCAGCAAAATGGCCTTCACTGCAAGCTTTAGTCCATATAGAGGAGTGATACCAGGTGACAATTCCTCAGGTCATGGAGATCCCCCTTCTTGGGCACCAGAGCAAGCACTGCCTGCTGCCTGCCAGGGAGAGAATTGCATTCCCCAGAGATTCTGTCCAGACATGGATGAGGTACCAAATGGAAGAAACCTGCTGTCAGTCTTTCAACGCCCAGAGATTGTTGGTGGGCATAAGACACAAGTCTTCTAAACTCCAGGTGCTTTGTTCAGATGGGTCTGAAGGACAGACATCCACTGACAAAAGTGCAGATGTTCTTGATCAAAGCAAATACAAAAGGTTTCTGTGTAGTCAGAAATGGCAGCAAGTTCTTCTACGGTATCATCAGCACAGGAGGCATGTCCTTTCTAAACAGCAACAAGGGTCAAACATATAAGAGTCAAACATAAGTTCCTCCACAATCACTGAATTACAGGTCTAGGATCAAATCTTCTGCTATTTTAATGAGAAAAGGAGTACTTGTGGCACCTTAGAGACTAACCAATTTATTTGAGCATGAGCTTTCGTGAGCTACAGCTCACTTCATCGGATGCATTGAGCTGTAGCTCAATGGAAGTGAGCTGTAGCTCACGAAAGCTCATGCTCAAATAAATTGGTTAGTCTCTAAGGTGCCACAAGTACTCCTTTTCTTTTTGCGAATACAGACTAACACGGCTGTTACTCTGAAACCTGTCATTTTAGTGAGAGTAATTCTGTTGAAGCCAATGGTACTAGCTGTGAGAGGAAAGCAAGCAACATCTGACTCCATATCTTTAATGTTCACCTACTGTTTAATGAATTCAGAGGAGGTCAAAATGAATCAGAACAAAGAACATTCTGTATCATTCCAGCCCCCATTCGGGGTAACAAATAATCTTAATGCTTCCCTGATTTGTATTGACAGATTCAGTGTTTGTAACTGTTCACCACACAATTTTCAGACTCTGGGTTTTTTCACAAATGTTCAGCATCATTATTTAAAGGGTTCAGAGTAATAGCCGTGTTAGTCTGTATTTGCAAAAAGAAAAGGAGTACTGGTGCCACCTTAGAGACTAACCAATTTATTTGAGCATGAGCTTTCGTGAGCTACAGCTCACTTCATCGGATGCATACTGTGGAAATTGCAGAAGACATTATTATATACACAGACACCATGAAACAATACCTCCTCCCACCCCACTCTCCTGCTGGTAATAGCTTATCTAAAGTGATCATCAAGATGGGCCATTTCCAACACAAATCCAGGTTTTCTCACCCTCCGCCCCCCCACAGACAAACTCACTCTCTTGCTGGTAATAGCCCATCCAAAGTGACCACTCTCTTCACAATGTGTATGATAATCAAGGTGGGCCATTTCCTGTAGAAATCCAGGTTCTCTCACCCCCTCACCCCCCTCCAAAAACCACACACACAAACTCACTCTCCTGCTGGAAATGGCCCACCTTGATTTTCATGCACGTTGTAAGGAGAGTGGTCACTTTGGATAGGCTATTACCAGCAGGAGAGTGAGTTTGTGTGTGTGGTTTTTGGAGGGGGGTGAGGGGGTGAGAGAACGTGGATTTCTGCAGGAAATGGCCCACCTTGATTATCATACACATTGTGAAGAGAGTGGTCACTTTGGATGGGCTATTACCAGCAAGAGAGTGAGTTTGTCTGTGGGGGGGCGGAGGGTGAGAAAACCTGGATTTGTGTTGGAAATGGCCCATCTTGATGATCACTTTAGATAAGCTATTACCAGCAGGAGAGTGGGGTGGGAGGAGGTATTGTTTCATGGTGTCTGTGTATATAATAATGTCTTCTGCAATTTCCACAGTATGCATCCGATGAAGTGAGCTGTAGCTCACGAAAGCTCATGCTCAAATAAATTGGTTAGTCTCTAAGGTGCCACCAGTACTCCTTTTCTATTTACAGGGTGTTATTTGTCACATATATTGTGCAGCACTGTTCATGCTCCATGAAAGGATATTTTAATTTTTTTAAACAGGAGACAGATCACATAATGACTAAGGCGCTTCCACACAGATTTTCCAGTGAATAATTATTTATCCAGACATTTGTCATTTCAGATTATTGCATTTCACGTTATTGAATTATTTTCCTGAATAATCCAGCACTTATCTGAATGTTCACAGATAACAACTAATAAAGATTCCTCAGATAGCATTTTAAATCATGAGTCTGCTGTATCTGTATATCACCCTCAACTGTGTTCTCACTGATGTCCATGGTAAAGGAAATGTCATATGCAGGAATGTGTAATGAAAGATCAGCAATACCGTTAAAGAAACAAATCATATTCATACCAGAGGAGTGGAACCAGCTCTGTCATGTACATCGCCCCCACCCCATGTCCCATCAGAGATCTAAAGCTGAACATTAACTGTACATCCCAGTGCCTCTGGATTCCACCATAATGAGTACAGGGACTTGACTCTGGCCATGCCTAGTTTTTTGGAAACCCACACTGTCAACCCTCTTGCTGTTTTACTGTCACTACTCAGTTTCCATTGACTCTGATTACTGTGCACACACAGCAGCTCTAGAGTATTAGGCTCACATGTCTTTTTACAGAGCATCAGAGACATGAATAATCCCCGTACTTTGTATTGTCTCCAGCTCCTCGCTCATGACAAGAAGAGAGGGCTGAATTCACTTTGCTGTAACTCACTTTCTGTTTGAGAGGCGTGTGTGTTTCTTGTTCCCTTTCATGCACACTCCAGACATCAGATAGACGGGTCGGGCCCTGTATCTCTAGTTTGTTTCTAAAACCTTGTATTGTATAAAAAGCTCCTTGAATCTCAGTCACACAATCATAGAAATGTAGGGCGGGAAGGGACCTCGAAAGGACATCAAGTCCAGCCCCCTGCATGAAGGAAGGAAGAAGTAAAGCGAGCCCGTCCCTGACAGGTGTTTGTTCGACCTGTTCTTAAAAGCCTCCAATGATTCCACAGCCTCTCTTGGAAGCCTGTTCCAGAACTTAACTATTGTTACAATAAGAAAGACTTTCCTAATATCAAACCTAAATCTCCTTTGCCGAATATTAAGCCCATTACTTCTTGTCCTACCGCCTGCAGACATGAAGAATAATTGATCACCATCTCCTTTATAAGAATCTGTGGTGGGGTTCACTCAGCAGAGCAGCGCTTCCTGCTGGTTGTCTTGGGGAGTAGCTCTTTCAGCCAGCACACCCTCTCCTGGTGGTGCCTGTCCTGCCATCTGCCTGCAGACCCATCTCAACCCAGGAACCGCAGGGTCCTTTTCATGACTCAGCCCTACAGCTGTGTCACCATCCGTGTTTTCCCCCTTCCAGGGATGGGGAGGGCATAGGTGGATAGAGAATCTCCCAGTTCTATAGTCCAGCTGTGATGTTATGAGTGTAATATAATATCTCACTGAAAGGTGACACAGGGCCAGAAAGAGTTAACTAACTCATAGACTGACATGACCCATGGCCAAACTTTAAAGACTTGTTAGGAAAATATGTAAATGATAGTTGGGTTATTGCATTAGGTTAGAATAGAACTTTGAAATGCAAGCCTGCATTGTTAGAGATAGAAGGGTAGATGTTTGCTCAGATCTTGTAATGTAGGCAGACAATTCTTGTCTATTACTATAGCTTTGATTCAAAGATCAAAAAAGGAATATTAACATTTATGATGGCACTTAAGTGAAATAGTATTATTGTCCATATGTCTCTTTGAAGGTTGTGGTGACGTGTATATGAACTGTTTAATGGATTGTCATAAATATAAAGGGAAGGGGTACACACCTTTAAAATCCCTCCTGGCCAGAGGAAAAATCCTCTCCCCTGTAAAGGGTTAAGAAGCTAGGATAACCTCACTGGCACCTGACCAAAATGACCAATGAGGAGACAAGACACTTTAAAAAGCTGGGAAGAGGGAGATCATCAAAGGGGTCTGTGTGATGCTTTTGCTGGGGACAGAATTGGAATGGAGTCTTAGAACTTAGTAAGTAATCTAGCTAGATATGCATTAGATTATGATTTCTTTAAATGGCTGAGAAAATAAGCTGTGCTGAATGGAATGTAGATTCCTGTTTTTTGTGTCTTTTTGTAACCTAAGGTTTTGCCTAGAGGGATTCTCTATGTTTTTAATCTAATTACCCTGTAAGGTATCTACCATCCTGATCTTACAGAGGTGATCCTTTTCTTTTTACTGTTTCTTCTATAAAATGTTTCTTTTCAAGAACTGAATGCTTTTTTCATTGCCCTAAGATCCAAGGGCTTGGGTCTGTAGTCACCTATGCAAATTGGTGAGGATTTTTACCAAACCTTTCCCAGGAAGTGGGGTGCAAGGGTTGGGAGGATTTTGGGGGGAAAGACGTTTCCAAACCACGTTTTCCCAGTAAGCCCAGATAAACGTTTGGTGGTGGCAGTGGAAGTCCAAGGGCAAAGGGTAAAATGTTTGTACCTTGGGGAAGTTTTAACCTAAGCTGGTAAAAGTAAGCTTAGGAGGTTTTCATGCAGGTCCCCACATTTGTACCCTAGAGTTCAAAGTGGGGAAGGAACCTTGACATGGATAAATTACCCTATGCTAATTGCCATGATGTTTGGGAGACAGAAGCTTAAGCCTATTGTTCTCTCAGGCCAAGAGGCTGCTGGAAATGCATAAAGACCCTGGAACACAATCCTTCTTTATCTCAGATCTAGTCAGGGTTTCAAGAGGGGGAAACCCTAAACCACAAGAATTGAGATCCCCAGTCATTGGCTTGAGTCACCCTGAATATGGACACTGGACTATAACCTATGGACTATTTCTAAAAGAACTTTAGGCAACTACAAACTCATCATCTCTGCTATATATCTGAACCTCAAGAATTGAACTCAAGTCTGTATGTATATTGATCTTTTAACCAGCACTCTCTTTTTTTTTTTAAATAAAATTTAGTTTACTTAATAACAATTGGCTATAAGCATGTATTTTGGGAAAGATCTAAGTTATAATTTGACCTGGGTGTGTGGCTGATCCTTTGGGATTGGGAGAACTTTTCTTTTATATGATGAATTAAGATTTTCAGTAATTATCATCTGTCATAAATATAAAGGGAAGGGTAAACCCCTTTCAAATCCCTCCTGGCCAGAGGAAAAATCCTCTCACCTGTAAAGGGTTAAGAAGCTAAAGGTAACCTCGCTGGCACCTGACCAAAATGACCAATGAGGAGACAAGAGACTTTCAAAAGCTGGGAGGAGGGAGAGAAACAAAGGGTCTGTGTCTGTCTGTGTGATGCTTTTGCCGGAAACAGAACAGGAATGGAGTCTTAGAACTTAGTAAGTAATCTAGCTAGGTATGTGTTAGATTATGATTTCTTTAAACGGCTGAGAAAATAGCTGTGCTGAATAGAATGACTATTCCTGTCTGTGTGTCCTTTTTGTAACTTAAGGTTTTGCCTAGAGGGATTCTCTATGTTTTGAATCTAATTACCCTGTAAGGTATCTACCATCCTGATTTTACAGAGGTGATTCCTTTACTTCTATTAAAAGTCTTCTTGTAAGGAAACTGAATGCTTTTTCATTGTTCTCAGATCCAAGGGTTTGGGTCTGAGGTCACCTATGTAAATTGGTGAGGATTTTTACCAGACCTTCCCCAGGAAGTGGGGTCCAAGGGTTGGGAGGATTTTGCAGGGAAAGACGTGTCCAAACTATGTTTTTTCAGGAACCCAGATAAAGTTTGGTGGTGGCAGTGGAAATCCAAGGGTAAAATAATTTGTACCTTGGGGAAGTTTTAACCTAAGCTGGTAAAAGTAAGCTTAGGAGGTTTTCATGCAGGTCCCCACATCTGTACCCTAGAGTTCAGAGTGGGGAAGGAACCTTGACATCATCATATTGGACATGTGTACCTGGATGGAGGCCTGAGGCTGGACACTTTAAAGGAACTGTGTTGTTTGGACTTCTGAGTAACCAGTGAGGTAATACAGAAGCTGTTTTGTGCTGGCTTGGTAAATCTAAATATTGAAATATCCACCAGCGCTTGGGGTTTGTCCACCCCATTCTGTTTGCAGTTCACTCTAATTGAGTGACCTCAGCTGGCTCCCACGGGCACCGTTGTCACACAAGCCACTTCCCCAGTGCCGAGCAGCAGGGACCCAGGCCTGCCCACTACTCTGGGTCCTGACTCAGGGACACTGTAGGTAGCAGCTTCCTGCTGCATCTCTTTAACTCCACTCCATGCTGCTTGTATTCCCTGGGCCACTTCCCCTCAGCCCCAGCACCTTCTTCACCCTCTTCTCAGGGCCCCCAGCCCACAAGTCCCCACAGCAACTTAGTAGCTCCCTCTTGCTCCCCCAGTGTCTGCCAGCAACAGCTCTATCCAAGGTTCTACTTTCCTGCACCCCACAAGGAAGACAGTCCTCCCACCTTGAGCTCCCTGAAGCCACTGACCCTGCTCTGCAGCTCCTTTTATGTAATACTACTAGGCCTTGATTGGCTGCTCCCTGCACAGCCCCCCCACCCCCGGCTGCTTTTAACCCCTTCCTTTCCGATGTGGGGGAACACCGCATCACACAGCCCTTACCATATTGGAAGTCTCTTTTCAGGTCTCCTCTTCAGTCTTCTTTTCTCAAGACGAAACATGCCCAGTTTTTTAAACCTTTCCTCATAGGTCAGGTTTTCTAAACCTTTTATCATTTATCATGTTGGTCTCCTCTGGATTCTCTTCAATGTATTCACATCTTTCCTGAAGTGGTGGTGTCCAGAACTGGACACAATACTCTAGCTGAGGCCTCATCAGTGCCAAGTAGGGCAGGACAATTACTTCGCGGGTATTTCATACAACACTCCTGTTAATACACCCCAGAATGATAGTAGCCTTTTTCACAATTGCATCATATTGTTGATTCACATTCAATTTGTGATCCACTATAACCCCCAGATCCTTTTCAGCAGTACTACCGCCTCACCAGTTATTCTTCATTTTGTAGCTGGATATTTGATTTTTGCTTCCTAAGTAAAGGATTTTGCACTTGTCTTTATTGAATTTCAGCTTGTTGATTTCAGACCAATTCTCCAATTTGGCAAGGTCATCTTGAATTCCAATTTTGTCCTCTGAGGTGCTTGTAACCGCTTTCAGCTCAGTATCATCCACACATTTTATGAGCATACTCTCTACTATCCAAAAAGAAAAGGAGTACTTGTGGCACCTTAGAGAAACAAATTTATTTGAGCATAAGCTTTCGTGAGCTACAGCTCACTTCATCGGATGCATGTATGCTCAAATAAATTTGTTAGTCGCTAAGGTGCCACAAGTCCTCCTTTTCTTTTTGTGAATATAGACTAACACGGCTGCTACTCTGAAATCTACTATCCAAGTTATTCATGAAACTGTTCAATGACTGACCCCAGCAGGACCCCACTATATATACCCTCCCGGTTTGAAGCATACTATTGATATCTACTCTTTGAGTATGGTCTTTCAACTAGTTGTGCACTCACCAGATAATAACTTTATCTCGCTCACATTTCCCTAGTTTGCATATGAGAATGTCATGGGGGATATATCAAGTCTACTGCTTCCCTCTATCCATTAGACCAGTAACCACTGTTCCCTCTAAGCTGTGCATGTGTGCATGCGCACACAGATCCTAAACCCCGCGCACACGGTAAAACACCGCATGCACAAAAATTTGCACAGAAGCACAACAATTTGCATAGAAGAAATTTTTTGCACACACGGCCTGTCAAAAATTAGAGGGAACATTGCCAGTAACCCTGTCAAAGAATGGAATTAGGCTGGTTTGTTCTTAAGAAATCCATGCTGGTTGTTCCTTATGACCACATCATCCTCTTATAAATTATAAATTGAATCTTTAATCATTTGTTCCAGTATCTTCCCCAATATTGAAGTTAGGATACCTGGTCTATAATTGCCAGAATCCTCTTTGCTCCCCTTTTTAAAGATAGGTACTATGTTTGCCCTTCTCCTGTCCTCTGGGACCTCACCTGTCCTCCAGGAGATAATTGCTAACGATTCCAAGATTGCTTCAACTAATTCCTTAAGTACCCTAGGATGAATTTCATCAAGTCACACCGACTAGAATACATCTAACATATCTAGATATTCTTTAAGTTGTTCTTTCCCTGTTTTCAATTTCATTCCTTCCCCATTGTTAATACTTATTGTGTGGAGTATCTGATCACCTTTTTAATGAAGACTGAAGCAAAACAGGCATTAGACATCTCAGTCTTCTTGATGTCATTATTAGCTGTCTTTCTCTAATAAGCAGATGACCTACACTTTCCTTCATCTTTCTCTTGCTCCTAATTACTTAAAGAATCTCTTCTTATTGCCTTTGACGTCCCTTGCTAAGTGTAACTCATTTTGTGCCTTAGCCTCTCTGATTTTATCCTCGCATGCTTGTGCTATTCTTTGGTACTCCTCATTAGCAATTTGTCCATGCTTCCACTTTTTGAAGGATTCCTAACAATCTTTCCCAACTAATCTAATTAAATAAACAAAGTAATTTCTCTTGATATGGGATTTATCTGAAATATAATTCAGAATTGTGTTATTTATGTACTCCCCAAATGTGCTTGATATCTCAAAAAATGTGTACAAAACATGGTCTCTGCCTCAAAATGCTTGAAAGCAATTTTTTTACCTTGTCTTACTTTCTTTATATACATTCCAATCAATGCAACAGGGATAAAGCACAGTTAAGGCTGCATGATGTAAATTTTTTTGTGTATTCTGTTCAATAACTGTTGATAATATTTAAATGTACATAATGTGGTGTAGATGTAAGCAGGGTTTGAAAGAATGCTTCCCTCACAGCTAGCTGGAAGGGGGGAGACACCCTGGGTGTGTCTATGTAAATACAGTTTGATCCTGCTTTGCTTAGATTGGCTAGGTATTCAGCAGATGGAGTGACGTTTTGCTCATTGTAATCAACTTAATTTATGACCCAACACCAGCTGTGTTTGTATTAAATGCAGGAATAGCTGAAATATGGTTACCAATGTTTGTAATTATTGTGGGAATACAGAAAAGCAGGATTGTGCTTAATCTGTTCCAAAGGAAAGGGCTCATGTTTAGGAGAAAGGACCTACCTAAGCAGGGGCTCAATTCTCAGAGCCCTGTGGGAGTAAGAAAGGTGTGGGTAAGCATGCTGGTAAGGAGGCTATGCACCCAGGGCCATCCCTACCAATTGTGGTGCCCTACGCAGCCTGACCACCTGGCCGCCAGTCCATGGGGAGGTCCAGCCCGTCCTTGGGAGAGGGGACTGCACTCAAGGGCTGCAGGGCTGTGGAGGCAGGAGCTGTGAGGGACTGCTTTGGGGGGCCCCAGAGCGGCCCGGGGGATTAGTGCGGGGCCTGGCGCTGGCAGCGGGGGTCAGGCCTGCCCCCGCCCCAGCAGTGGGAAGTGGAACAACCCAGCCCCAGCCTACTCCACTCCCCCCGCCCCAGCTCCAAGCCATGTCACTCGGGGGAGGGGGCAGGACTGCCCCCCTGCACTCACCGGCGATGGGAAGTGGAGCAACCCATCCCCAGCCTGCTCCACTCCGCTCCCCCCACCCCAGCTCCCAGCTGTACCGCTCGGAGGGGGGGATTGGGGAAAGGATCACACCCCCCCCACCGTACTCACCGGCAGCGGAAAGCGGAGCGATCCCGCCCCAGCTCCCAGCCGTGTCACTCGGGGAAGAGGGACGTGACCACCCCCCGCACTCACCGGCAGTGGGAAGCAGAGTGGACTGACGTGGCTGGGAGCTGGCAGAGTGGAGCGGGCTGGGGCCAGGTCGCTCTGCTTCCCGCCGCCGCTGGTGAGTGCAGGGGAAGGCCCGATCCCTGATGCTGGCACCAGGCCCCCCACTAATACCCTGGGCTGCATCAGTTGCACAGGGGAAGGGGTGGAATGGGGGCAGGGCGGGGGCGGAGCAGGAGCAGGAAGAGGCGGGACAGAGGAGATGTACCGGGCTCCGCACCCACCCTAGGGATGGCCCTTGAAATGGGCACAGCAGCCCATGGTGGAACCAGCATGCAGTTGCCTAAGGGCACCACAAAATTTGGGGCAATTTGGTGCCCCACATTTTGTGGTGCCCTAAGCAACTGCATATTCTGCGTATGCCTAGGGATGGCCCTGTATGCACCCTTCCCGGGGGTACTGCCTGGACTGGTTTGACCTGTTTTCCCCCCACCCCCGTTCTAAGAATAGAGTGAAATAGGCTTCATTAGGAGCCTTTTTATTATTTTAATTATGGTAGAGCTGTGTTTCTGCCCTGCCTGCTAAGAGTTAAAATCACTAGGAGCTGAAATCACTTGAGATGGGGCAGAATTTCTGTCCAGTCTGCAAAAATAACTGAAAATTGCTCAGAGACTGAAGTGCAGAGATCACAGCTGAGAGGTGGATGGCAGCAGATGGTGACTGACAGCCAGCAGGGCAGCGGCAGAGAGGCATGACAAGCAGCCAGCAGGGCGGCAGCAGAAAGCAGTGACGATGGCGAGCAGCCAGCAGACTGAGTAAGATGCCTCTTTATCTCCCCCACGCAGGGTGGGAGGTGAACCTGCAGATGCACCTCTGAACTCTGAGTCTGCACTGACCACGGCCAACAACTGTGAGTGGGGTGCAGAGAAGGGTCAGGCATGTGAAGGGGACATTTGGGTTGCTGGATGTAAGAATCTGAGGGGAAAAGGACACTGCCCAACCTACTTGAGGTGGGACTTTTACTTATGGTTTATGTTTATGAACCCAGTTTGTGGTGTTTTTCCAAATTAATGCCAGGTTACTTCCCTCCTTTTATTAAAAGTTTCTTTTCTACACTCAGACTCTGTGCTTGTGAGAGGGGAAGTATTGCCTCTCAGAGGCACCCAGGGGTGGTGTGTAAATTTCCCAGGTTACTGGGTGGGGGCTCGAGCCGGTTCCGTGTTGGGTCGATGGAAAGGAATCCCTAGATATTGAACGCAACCCTGGCTGCTACTGGCTCCACCTGGCAGAAGGGTTACATAAATGTGATCTGTGTTGCATAATTCATGTAATTGTTACCTTATTATTATTCCTTCTATTTTTTTGTTTTTGAAACATGAATTTCCAGTATAATAAGTTTTTATCTGAACTAGAACAGACTAGGGACTGCATAAAGGGGAATGAGACATTCTGGTAAAGCAAAAGCACTGTAAAGCCATAGTAGATGGTCATCTCAGGATTTCCTGGGCCAGGTGGGTTTCCCAGGTTAGGGCTCTATACCACCACCACCCCAGCCCCCAATATAGGACATATGGCTAGGAAAAGAGGGCACAGCTGGAGCATTGCTGTGATCCGATAATCCCTGGCTGGAAATGGGACATAAACATGGCATACAGCTGCTTTTGACACCCCCTTAAGTACTGTGACAATTAGAATTCAGCTGGACACAAGACCAGGGCTCAGCTGTGGAGCATGACTTAACCTGAACTTAACAAGAACATGACCACTCACTAGAAATACTGTATCAGAAAGTCACACTCCAGAGGAGAGAGTTTGTTTAGGCTGGTCGAGCACAATACAAACCAGGAGTAATGGGCTGAAATTAAGAAGGAAAATATAGGCTGAACCCCAGAAAATCCTTCCCGAATGTGAGAAGTATCATAATACCAGGGGTGGGCAAACGTTTTGGCCCAAGGGCCACATCTGGGTGCGGAAATTGTATGGCAGACCATGATTGTAGGGCTGGGGCAGTGGGTTGGGGTGAAGGAGGGAGCTCCAGGGCAGGGGGCTGGGCCAGGGGATTGGGGTGTAGGAGGAGGTGTAGAGTGCCAAAGGGGGCTCAGGGCAGGGGTGCAGGAGGGGTTTGGTGTGTGGGCTCCGGCCAGGCACCACTTACCTCGGGTGGCTCAGGGGTGGCAGCGGCACACAGCGGGGCTAAGGCAGGCTCCTCCCTGCTCTGGCCTTGTGCGGCTCCCAGAAGTGGCCAGCATGTGCAGCAATGGCTCGTGCAGGTCGGGGCGGGCAGGCAGCTCCGTGCTCTGCCCTCACCTGCAGGTACCGCTCCCGCAGCTCCCATTGGCCGCAGTTTTCTGTTCTCCTCAGCTCCCAGTCCCACAATCAGCCTTATTCCTCTGTCCCTCTGATAGCCTATGGACAGAGTGGGGAAAAGCAGCAGTGAGTCACATGATGCCCACAAGAATAGTCCAGTCTCTACAGTCTCTGGAGGCAGTTAAGGGGTGGGTCAAAGTGTCACTTCATTCAGTGAGGCGAAAGAGAAGAAGTGGTCTGCTTTATGGCCACTCTTCAACCTGCAGGCCAATATGGCCAATTAGGGGGAAAGGGAACATGTGGTTGCATCCATGGGGGCCCCTGAAAAGGCTGGGTGCCCTGAACCGCAGCAGGGCAAAGCTGTAAGTGGATGTCAATTGTCCTGATGTCGACATCACTAGGGAAAGTAGTGGGAGAGTGTAAAGAGTGTCTTGATCAAGAAGTGGGTGACACCTAGGATAGCTCCTGTCATAAATATAAAGGGAAGGGTAAACACCGTTCGAATCCCTCCTGGCCAGAGGAAAAATCCTTTCACCTGTAAAGGGTTAAGAAGCTAGGATAACCTCGCTGGCACATGACCAATGAGGAGACAAGATACTTTAAAAAGCTGGGAGGAGGGAGAACAACAAAGGGTCTGGGTCTGTCTGCATGATGCTTTTGCCGGGGACAGAACAGGAATGGAGTCTTAGAACTTAGTAAGTAATCTAGCTAGGTATGCGTTAGATTATGGTTTCTTTAAATGGCTGAGAAAATAAGCTGTGCTGAATAGAATGAACATTCCTGTCTGTGTGTCTTTTTTGTAACTTAAGGTTTTACCTAGGGGGATTCTCTGTTTTGAATCTAATTGCCCTGTAAGGTATTCACCATCCTGATTTTACAGAGGTGAATCTTTTCTTTTTACTTCTATTAAAAATCTTCTTGTAAGGAAACTGAATGCTTTTTCATTGTTCTAAGATCCAAGGGTTTGGGTCTGTGGTCACCTATGCAAATTGGTGAGGATTTTTACCAAACCTTCCCCAGGAAGTGGGGTGCAAGGGTTGGGAGGATTTTGGGGGGAAAGATGTTTCCAAACAACACTTTCCCAGTAACGCAGATAAACGTTTGGTGGTGGCAGTGGAAGTCCAAGGGCAAAGGGTAAAATAGTTTGTACCTTGGGGAAGTTTTAACCTAAGCTGGTAAAAGTAAGCTTGGGGGGTTTTCATGCAGGTCCCCACATCTGTACCCTAGAGTTCAGAGCGGGGAAGGAACCCTGACAGCTTCTGTCTAAGGACTGGAGAATCCGGTGGGTCAGATATAGTGAGATCTGACAGATGTGTGAAGTCTTGTGAGTAAGTTCTCCTCAGTACCGATATAGAGTACGGTGCCAAGGTGTGATATGGAAAAGAGTCAGCAGATGGCACCAGAGAGCTTTTTGGCACCATAGGTTTAGTTGGTATTTGCAATGATGCAGATGGCATTTTCAGTGCCAAGGATTTGTGTGAATAGGGCTTCGGTACCGTGGGGCAGCATCTGGGCTGAGGACTTCACTGGAGCCGGCTGTTTCGCTGGTGTCGGTGTCAGTGCCAATGACTTTTTCAGTGCCAGAAATGGTCCTGGAGCTGAAATGAGGTAGAGGACCCACTTTGGTTGCCAACAACAGAAGGTGATGTTGATACTGTTTCACCCCATTTCCTTCCTTAGACTGACTCTGAGGGAGTCAGTCTGGGAGCAGATTTGTGCCCCTTGTCAGACGCCGTTGAAGCCACAGACCAAGTTGGGGATGGCACTGTTTTTGTTTGTGCCTCAGAAACTGAGGAAGAGGATGGTCTCTTCTTACCTCACACCTATCAGAGGATGTTTGTCTCTTGCTGGTGCGAGGGGATTGAGGTTCAGTAGACGACCTTGCCAAGCGTGAGGATCTTTCCAGTGAGGAAAAGGAACCGGGGTCCGACGCCAGTCACAGGGATTTTTCCATGAGAATTAATTTGAGTTTAAGGTCCCCACTTCTGCCTCTCAAACTCAGGCAATGGGATGACTTTTGAGGAATGTGTCCCTCTCCTAAGCAGCAGATACACTTTGCGTGGCCATCCGTTTATAGAGAAGGCAGCTCCACAGGAGACATAGCACTTAAACCCAGGTGAACCAAGCATTAAAGGGGGTAGCTTCCCTGAGGAAAAGTAGGGGAAAATGGGAGAATGAACTAATGTTTTTTCTTTTGTTTTAGGAGAAAAAAAGAGAAAAGGGAAATGAACAACGATGAGAGGAAAACAGGAACGCTACTATCTAAAGAGCAACTTGGGCTCTGCTAAGTGTTCGATTCCAGACCACAGGTGGAGAAGGAACCGAGGCTGATCGGACCACACAGCGCTATATATACGACCCGTGCACGGGGCAGGGGAGGGGAGGTGTGCCTGACGGGCACTGTTATCGAAGATCTCTGACTCCCAGATGCGAAGGCGCTGCCTCACCTACAGTTGAGCACCCCTGGGAACATCACTCGAAGAAGAACCTAGGGGAAGAGTGGGTAGGCCAAGACCCCTAGAATTATAGTGGAAACAGTGACTATTTTGATGTCCTTGTTCTGTAGAAATAGGGTACCTTCCTGCCCACTGTCAAGGAGTCTCAAGTTTCTAAACACCCTGGTTTCATGTACTTTATCAATACATATGTTAGTGGATCTCCCTGAGTGGTCCTCCAAGGCTTGCAACACTAGAGAATATCCCTTTCTGCCAGTGTACCTATCTGCACTTCTTTGGGCCAGGTTATGCTCACATGGGTAACATCTATGGCTTCTGCAAAGTTTGGGAATCCTAGCTTCTGAAACCTCAGAGTATGTATGTTCTGTGATTAGATTTTACCAACCCTGTAACAAAGGTGAACCCCTGAAGCACTAGAATTGACTTACCATGAAGTCACAGTGTCCTTGATCCTTCCAGTCTATCCTGCCAACTTGGTCAGCTCAACTTATGTCATAAATGGTTGCTTTACTCCAAAAATCACAAAATACACAAGTTGTTCCCATCCCTAAGGGCCAGTCATTTATCTCAGGTCGATTCACACCTTAGACCTCACACCACAGAAAACACTAGCAGCCAATTCTATAGCAAACTAACTGCAGATTCAATAACTAAGATACTCACAGGTTAAAGCAAGCCCTCGCCACAGGGGCAAACTGCTGTCTGAATTGGCAACTCTCATCATTTGGAATGGGGGGGTGGACCTGCTGCCTGTTTCTTTCCCCTGGCTGCCCTCTGCAGCCCTAGTAGCCCCTCAGGTCCCTTAGTCAGGGCCTGAGCCTGTCAGTTAATCAGGCTGGAGCCTTGCTGGCTCTCTGGCCTCTCCCACCACTGCTCTGTCCGTGGTATCAGACTTTACCAGGCAGCTTTGTCCATCTCTCTCCAGCTCTGGAGAGAGATTGAGCTCTCTCCGCCCAGCAGCCCTTCTTATAGGACCTAGCCTGGCCCTGATTGGCTGCCTTCAGCCTTCTTCTGATTGGCTCTTGGAGCAGCGCTCTCTCAGGGCTGTTTTTAACCCCTTTTATTCCAGTGCGGACCAACCATCCCACTTTGCTTTGCTTAACATTTATACCTTTTGCTCTCAAAGGAGTCACATGTTCCAGAAACATGCCCTGTGGCATTTTTTACCTAATTTTACCTAATTAGTGTTTTGGGAGAAGACTATGGGGTGGTGCCAGATCAGGCCATATTTACCAACTCATTAATCATTCACTTTGGTTCCCCATGTGATGTTTCTCCAGCAGGGGGATACAATGCCCCAGGTAAGGTCAAGTCAAACTTAGATGTTCTACACATGTTATTTGCTCTTGAAGCTGGCATATTTACTGACCCAAAGATCAATATCGATCATCCACACAGAGTAGCCAGTACTTTTCCAAAATTAACTGCTGCTAAGAACTCCTGCCCCATCCCCTTTGGCAGTTCAGTCATATCATGCCCTGACAAGCCATATTCACCACACTTATTCAGTACAGCCACACCAATTTGGCACCATCGCAACAGGAGCCAGCTGTGCCCATGGAGTTTCTTCATATTTTGTTTGTTGTGTAATGAGCAAAAGACACAACACTAATCATAAATATTTTTATATTTGTAACAAACAAGTTTTGATAAATTTAGCCATTTTTCCTGTTTGTCTATGAACAAACCAGGGTTCCTATAGATGTCATAATTTGCAGCTGTCCACATAATTTCCGTGATTTTCATCAAATTCATTGAATAATGCTTTTGTTTGATTTTACGTGAATATTGTATGTATACTAACAAAGAAAACCCAAAATAGAAATGGGAGTACAATATCTGGCAGAGCTGAGCCCTAAAATGAAATTTCAGTTCTGGGAGTTGCATAGCTTCATGCCTTCATAATGCATTGCAGATGCAGGGAAGTGTCAATTGCAGTGATCCAAGAAGTGTTTTGTCACTTAGGGGCAGTCAAAACCCAGTTCCTTATTCAAGCACCATTTACAAAATGGAATGTTGGGGGTGTGTGTGACATATGTAGGACTTCTGATTTTAGGTTTTAACTGATTGTCAAGGTTCCTCCCCAACTCTGAACTCTAGGGTACAGATGTGGGGACCTGCATGAAAACCTCCTAAGCTTACTTTCACCAGCTTAGGTTGAAACTTCCCCAAGGTACAAATTAATTTTATCCTTTGTCCCTGGATCTCCACTGCCACCACCAAACTCTAACTGGGTTTACTGGGAAACGGAGTTTGGACATGTCTTTCCCCCAAAAATCCTCCCAACCCTTGCACCCCACTTCCTGGGGAAGGTTTGGTAAAAATTCTCACCAATTTGCATAGTTGACCTCAGACCCAAACCCTTGGATCTGAGAACAATGAAAAAGCATTCAGTTTTCTTACAAGAAGACTTTTAATAGAAGTAAAGAAATCACCTCTGTAAAATCAGGATGGTAGATACCTTACAGGGTAATTAGATTCAAAACATAGAGAATCCCTCTAGGCAAAACCTTAAGTTACAAAAAGGACACACAGACAGGAATAGTCATTCTATTCAGCACAGCTATTTTCTCAGCCATTTAAAAAAATCATAATCTAATACATACCTAGCTAGATTACTTACTAAAGTTCTAGGACTCCATTCCTGTTCTGTCCCCGGCAAAAGCAGCATACAGACAGACACAGACCCTTTGTTTCTCTCCCTCCTCCCAGCTTTTGAAAGTCTCTTGTCTCCTCATTGGTCATTTTGGTCAGGTGCCAGCGAGGTTACCTTTAGCTTCTTAACCCTTTACAGGTGAGAGGATTTTTCCTCTGGCCAGGAGGGATTTTAAAGGGGTTTACCCTTCCCTTTATATTTATGACACTGATAAGTAAAGACAAAGACACCCCCAATACAAAAGATGAAATTGGTGTTTATCCAATAAACATCAGCCAAAACACCAGATATGGTTGCTTGTATTAGGAGCTTGTGTACACAAAAGCAGTAATGCGGACTACAGGCATGCAATTTCTAAAGCGCACCAAGATGTTGTGCATTAAGTGGTCTGTGTAGACCCTGCTGGTGGCCACTAAAGGTTTGAAACAGTACTATGTTAAAATGCGCTAGGGAACATTATAAGGAGATTACTCATTACAGTAAATCTGACTGTATAATACTGTATAATGTACATTACTCATTATTGTATATACTAAAAATACCTGGAACCTACTAATTTTTAAACATCTACGTAAGACTCAAAAATTGCTAAAAAATAAGCCCCCCCCCAATGAAATTAATAAACTCTGAAAAAAGAAGACCTAGACCTAGGTTATCATATTGGTCAGGAATAAAGCTTCAGGTTGGGAAATAACCTACCCCAGCTACTTCAGAGCAGTCTAATGGTTGTAGCAACATGTCACTTGCGGTGACCTGAGAAATATTTTGTCATAACCAGTCAAAACCCAGTTTTTTTTATTTAAATTATTAATTTATTAATCACCAATATCAATTATTATAAGATTCATTCCCATCTATTGTGGTGAAATCTTTGAAAATTTAATTTTCCATTGAATATTTAGGAAATTTTGGTCTTTGAATAAGGGAGCCACAAATAAGGAATAAGGAACCAACTTCAGCCTTGTCAAAGACAGCAATAGTGTGATGAGATTGAAAGACAGAGACTGCTATCAAGACAGGGGAAAAGGGGAAAAGAAATCCAGCAGGGATAAATTAGGGGATGGATGATTTTGTGACTAATGCACAGGCCTGTGAACCTGGACTCCGGGGTACTACTCTTGGCTTTGTCACTGGTTCACTATAAAATGGAGACAATAATACTGATCTGCCTCACAGCAAGGTGAAATCATGAAAGAACCTTAAAACAGTGGGATGGGAATTTTAACATTAGTCCTAGATGATTTAGGAGCTTCCTATCTATGAGACACCTCCACCCCCATCTCTCCTCATGCCATAGCACCTCATCTGAGATCAGCAGAGATGCTGAAGCCCTGCTAGTATAAACAAGGGGCTGCTAGCAGGGCATTCTCTGTGAGGGCCTCACAACTTAATAATTTTCTCCCTGTCCCTTGGTTCAAAATAACCCAAATTTAATGTTCTTTGGGGTACATAGCAAAGCTTAGCTTTTGCCTGGGGCATCTGAAGAGGGGAACTGCAAGAATAGGGAATTACTGGGTGGGGTTTGAGTTTATAATTTGCCAGGCTTGTTAGTGGTGGATTAAATTGAATTGTACTCCTGCACAATATACGTTGTGTTATATCGTTAAGTTATGTCAAGGCCTGAAAGAGCAAGGTAACCACTGAGGAGGTTTTGTTTGGAAGGTACATGGCTGTGGATGGGAAGAGAAGACCCTGTGGAGTCAGGCAATGGGAGGACCTAGAGTGGATTATGTCTGGTCTGTGGGTGAAACCAAGGGAGCCTATTGGTAGATGAGAGAAGAGATATCCTTAATAGAGGCCATAGGCCCACTATCTTCTAAGGGCACCACAAGACCGTGGGTAGCAAGCAACTTCTTCTGCCCCTGAAATCCCACCACACAATGGGGATAAGCAGGACTTCATGGAGATAGTCACGGGGCCAGGTGGGAGCCTCTGTAGGTTGGGTTAAGTGTCCAGATTCTTAGACTCTAAACCTTGTAAGGCTTCCCAGTTACACATTTTAGATGTAGTTTTGGAAAGTGGAGACTGGTTTGTGGCATGCTATTATATGAATTTACTATAAGCTATAGGGTATTGCAGGCTGTGTGCTTCTATATAAGTTGCTGCAATATTGATTATGGTATTTTGTGCATTTTATCCCCTTTTTAGTATTAGAAGCAGGGCAATATTTTTTTTAAAGGAGGAAAAGAAAATATTATACTTAGAGTTACAGGGAGCAGGGGATATTCGGTAAGTTTAAAGCCCTCTATCCATATTCCTACTGGCCATAAACCCTAAGTTCTTTTGAAAAATTTATAAATTAGAGTTGTGCGTAAGTAAGCACCACATGGTACCATCTGTTTAACCAGAAAACAATGATGGTGTTGTGTAATTAGCTCTACTTTCCCAACTTCTAGGCTAAATTAGAGCCAAAAGAAATGGTGAAGGAGTGCATGTTACAGAAGATTTTATTCTTCACAGCCCCCTTACGAGAGGGGCAATCTTTCAACACACAGCTTCCACAAACCTTAACACTTTCTGTCAGGGGTTCCTCAAGACCTACACACATTGATTGCAGGGGTACTGTGAGCTCTGGAATAAAGGCAAAGTTTTTCAGCCCTTGGTTGCACCTCTAGTTGGTGCCTAAGCCCTCCCTCTGCTTCAGGCTCCAGCTGTGGGACCACATGTTATGGAGCACCTGCCCACCTTCAAACTCTGACCTGTTCTGCTTTACGGAGCCCAGGGCTACTTAAAACTTCTCCCACAGACTTCTCCTGCTAGGCCTCCTTAGACAGCTTCAGCCAATCACAGTCCCACCTTCTCCCATAGAACAGGGTGTCACCGTGCCTCAGTGGGTCACAACTGAAAATACCAAATTCAGGACAAACTGCTGAAAAATAAGACAGATACACCCCAAAACTGGTGGTTATTCTTCCATAAGATATACCAAACCAGCAACAAAAGTAAATTTCTGTTGCACCACACTGGCTAACAAGAAGTCAGAAAAGTAGCCTCCTTAGGGATTCCAGTCCTTGTATCGCCGCCAAAATCACTAGACTTAATGGTGAGTGGTTATTTAAAACCAATTTAATCACACACTTTTTTTTCCTTCTTTCTCATTTTGATCCTGGCTTCTTTGTACCTGTGGTTGAAATGTGGATTGTTTTGTAGTTCTGTGCAGAATTCTATTTAAGGGCAAAAATGCCTATGCTGGCTCTGCCAGGTCTGGCCAGTGCTATTGTTGTGTTCTTACAGCCCCTGTCTGGCCGAGCATTGTCAGGGCCGTACCCAGAAGGAGTTTGTGATTCAGGGGAAACATGATGTAAAACAGCTCTGTGGGTGCAGGGGGAAGCCAGGGGAAGCCAGAAAACCAGCAAGGGGGGCTGGTTTGGCCATGTGTGATGTTATCTGATTAAAATATGACCATGTAGATCATTGTTGCTACCACTGTTATATAATTGCAACAAAGCTTATATGACGTGTGTCGAGTAAGGTGTTTATGGAAAGGTTATGATTTGCTGAATATGATTATGCTATTTGTATGCATGTGTCATTTTTGTATCTGAAGTTATGAGTATTGGCTCTATCTGTATCTCTAATGTGTTTGGTTCTGGGTAGCACCCACAAGTTATTTAGCCTGCACATCGTGAACGGACTATGCAAGTTAAATGGCTTATTAAGGAACACTTAACTCACAACGGACCATGGGAGAGGCCTATCTACACTTAATGGAATTTCATGAGAACAACTAGAGTATGGGTAGTGGCTTCTCGTGTGACTAAGCAAAATCATGCATGGACATGTGACTTGCCCATGTGACCCCAAACAGCATCTTGTTCCCTGTAATTTTCCACAGTGAGAACAATGGGATTCCCTTCACTTGGCAGGGGCTACAAAAGGCGCTGGAAACATCTCCATTTTGCCTCTTTCCTGCTCAAACTTCTGGACTATGAACATATGCTAATGGGAGCATTCTAACCAAGGGACTGAGGTCCTTCCAATGATTTGGAAGCAACCAGAGACTTGACTTAAACCAGCAGTTTATTACATCACTGCTACAAGCCTGATCCAAGAACTTTGCAATTATTGTATGTATTTAATTCCTTTAACCAATTTTAACTCTCATGTTTCTTTCCTTTTTATAACTAAACCTTTAGATTTTAGATACTAAGGGATTGGCAACAGCGTGATTATTGGGTAAGAGCTGAGTTGTATATTAACCTGGGTATGTGGCTGGTCCTTTGGTCCTTAAAAAAAAGTGGTGAGAAAACTGAACCACACACAGATTCGGAGATTTTCAGTCCAGAAAGGACCATTACTTCATCTTGTCTGACCTTCTGTATAGCCCAGGCCACTGAATTTCACCCAGTTTCCCCTGTATTGAGCCCAGTAACTTGCATTTGATTCAAGCAGATCTTCCAGAATGGCACGCAGTCTTGAAGACGGTAAGAGATGGTGAATCCATCTTTTCCCTGGGCACTGTAAAGCCAGCCTAGGTGGCCATCTCAGGATTGCCCTGGCCAGGTGGGTTTTTCAGGACAGGGCTCTATACCACCATCGCCCCAGCCCCAATGTAGGACACATGGCCAGGAAAAGAAGGCACATCTGGAGCATTGTTGTGCTCCAATAATCCCTGGTCTGAAGTGGGACAGAAACACGGCAAACAGCTGTCTTTGGCACCCCTTTGAGTACTATGACAACTGGAACTCAGCCGGACACAAGAAAATGGTTCAGCTGTCGAGCACGACTAACCCTGAACTAAACGAGAACACGGTCACTCTCTGGAAACGCTGCATCAGAAAGGAACGCTCCAAAGAGAGGGTTTGTTTAGGCTGGCCCAGAAGAATACAACTAGGAGTAGTGGGCTGAAATTGAGTAGGAAAATATAGGCTGAACCCAGGAAAACCTTCCTGAAGGGGAGAACTACCATATTATATTGTGGAAAAGTCTTCAGAGAGAAGTGGTTTTAGGATTTAATGAACACAGATAAATGTTGGAAATGGAATGGAGCTCATTCATCCCCAGTAAACTGATGGCCCACTTACGGGGCAAAATGAATTTCCACAAATTTTAGTTTCTTCCAAAGTCTTAGATTTGTAGTAATTTATGCAAGTTCATGGTTTTTATTTTTCTTAAATATTATACAAATGCCTTAAAATATGTCCTGGGAAAACTGGCAGTGTAACTGTAGAAAACAAGGGAAGTGGTAAGGCCAGAATAATCTGACATTATGAACACTCATCAGTGTTTGGCACAGTACCTGCTGCACTAGCAAAGAAAATGCAGGAAAGACCTGTAATGGGAACTTTCAGAATTTTCTACTTCTAGTAAAAATAAGACACATTTTACTTCTTTTCCTTTTGTAATATTTCTTGATGAGGAAGCTTAAATTGTAGAAAGAATGTTTGCTTTTTTTCTCTCAATCTCCTGAAGCAAAATCTGACAGGGTTTATTCTGTGACATTACAGCAGCCATCTTGTCAGCATTATAAGGGCCATTTTACTAACCCTACCAATTCTCAAATGCACAATGTTTAATGCAGTGGAATGTGGAGATGACTGGTCTATCACAGATGTTAAGAGAAAACTGTAGAGATAATGCAAATCAGTCTACCCTAAACATTAACTACTTCATCTGCAAAACACAAAGTTAAAAGAACAAACTAGGGACCCAATCCTGCAGTCCTTACTAAGGTAAAATTTATATGTACATTCCATTGCCGCCCCCCGTTCCCACAAACATTCTTTCAAAAGGGAGGAGTCACAAGCTGCCTGGTAGGTTTGGAGAATATCAGAGAGACGGGCTATTTCGCTCATCAAGCATGACTGCTCCCATTTCAGCTCAGTTGAGCCAGACCTGCAGAGAAGGGCTTTCAGGGGAGTGGAGGGAAGGAAGAGGAAGATGGAATGTGCAAGTGCTCCTCCCTTCTTCACATTAAGGCTGGGATGTCTGGTTCAGTTGTCCCTTCACTTGGAGAAACAGAGAGGAACAATTCATCCTTCATACTGTTACAGCTCCTACCCCCACTGCCCCACCCCAGTTACTTTCTTTTACTTCTTCTAACACAGCTCCAGAGATCTTTCAAGATATTTTGGAACCAGAGCAAATGGAATCCGTTATTCTCCCTTCTGGCTTTAATACGAATATATAAACCTGCAAACATATGCCCTCCATTTCCAGGAGGGAGCAGAGAGCTTGCCACACCCATATCTTCCTTTGCTAGCTGCATTGAAGATTGTGGCTTTCTCCATGGAATTTGATTGACTGTAATATGATCTTAGCTCACTAAAAATATCATGCATTGTGGACTCACATTGAGGCACTGGAGAGAGCTTGTTTCGACTGAGTTTCAAATGTTTTTTCCATCCAGAAATGGAGGACAGCTGTTCTCTGCAGTCTGCTATGATCAGAGCATAGTTTCACTTTTGCAAACTGCCTCTGCATATCCTGACATTTTGAAATCAGTTATTATTAGAACTAGCCTTGCCCCATCCCAGATAGGGAAAAACACTCTTAAATTGAAGCTAAGGTTAATTATGCAGTGTCAGCAGGTGTCCAGAATAACTGGTGGGCCTGCAGGTAGCCAGGTACCACCCGCAGTGTGCACACAGTCTTCTGTTCTCATTGGTCTTATTTTTAAAAGTGAAAACCTGGGAGACCCTTTGTCAGCGGTGTCACATGGAAGACTTTTGTTGGTGAAGTGGTAAGAAAAACAGGCAGCCTCTCCCCACCATGGCCTCTTTCAGAATAAAAAACTATCACCTTACAGGAAAGGGCTGGAAGGGAGAAAACAACTAGAGTTGCTAACTCATTAATTTATTGTGAGTAATGTGATTTTGGCCCCAGCTTTAGTCCATATTGTGATGTTGTGAAACATCACTGCAGCCTTCTCACAATTTTGGGAAGCAAAATGAGAGACCCTTTTCCCATCCAATGTTCTGTAGCCTCATGGAAAGTACACTGAACTGCAAAATGAAAAACCATGACTTCCACTCCCAGCTCTTTCACGTACTGCTAATGTTTCTGCACCCTTTACACAGAGATCGTTTGGACATTCTGCCACCCTAGCAAAACTTCAGTGTGGTGCCCCCATCCTGCACCCTAGAATGGGGGTTCTCAACCAGGCAAAGGGGTGTGGGGAGCCTTCTGATGGCTCAGTGGTTATGGTAGAAGGTAGGGTGAGGGAAAAACACCAGGTCGCAGCACCACTCGCTCAGGTGTGGCCATGATAGAGGGTGGCCTAGGCACATTTGAGTGAGCAGCCCTGTGACCTGACACACAGGGTTGCAGAGCCACTCAGGTTTCGGCTGGCTGCCCCAGGCAGAATCTGCCACCGTAGGCAGCTGCCTCATTTATCTACAGCTAGAGTGGCCCCTGCCTTTCTAACCCTTATTCTAAGCCAAACTCTCATACCTTGGAGGTCACTATCATTTGTCAGTTAGGGAATGTCTGCGCTGCACAGTTCACCCAGGCTCTTACCCAGGTTTGAGCCTTAACCCCTCCCCGACGTCCACCCAGTAAAAGCTTTGACCTCAATTTGGAGGTGCTGTAAGGCTGGGCGAGCTCACCCGGCTTGGGGAAACCCAGGCTCTGCTTTAAGTCAGGCTGGAACCCACCCACTTTCTTGTAAGGATGCTGTCAAAAATCACTTGAGTGCTGATAGTCCTCCAACGCCCTTCCCACAAATCCCCTGCAGGACAAATACGTTCTCCCACAATTGATTAGGAAAAAATCCTAGAGTGTCTCTGCACAGAGAGCCCTGGGATATCCCCCCAGATGAAAAACGGGTGAGTGCGGAAACAGTGAGAACACGGTAACATGATAACACGGGCTTTACTGTGGGGACACTCACACCCAGGCTAGGCTAACCCAAGTGCTCAGATGCGGGTGCCAATCACTTGGGTTAACTGTGCTGTGTAGACATAGACTTTGATAAGTGACAGCTTGCACAAGGCCACTTCAGAGAGACCTGGGAATAGCATCCAGGTCACTGAGGGTATGTCTACACAGCAATTCAAAACCCATGGCTGGGCCATGCCAGCTGACCCGGGCTCACAGGGCCCTGTTTAATTGCAGTTAATAGAGGTTCAGGCTCAGGCTGTGGCCAAAGCTCTGGGACCTCCCACCTTGCAGAATGCTAGGTCCAGGCTCCAGCCCGAACATCTAATACAGCAGTTTTTCAGCCCTGGAGTCCAAGCCCTGCGAGCCAGAGTCAGCTGACCATGGCCAGCTGTGAGGTTTTTTTTTGCTGTGTAGACATACTTTAACTCACTTCCAGCAGCCACATCACAGAGCAGCAGTGCTCAGAGCAGGGCTAATCCAGGCAGAGGGGGCACAGCAGCACCCATGGCTCCCTAGTCTCTGTCACATGCAGAGATGTCAGGGAAGCAGGAAGATACAAGATGTTAAGGGATTCAGATAAAAGATTCCTCTTTAATGCAGCCAGACATTTGTAATGACAAAGGCCAGGCAGGACAAACCAATTCCCTGCTGACCCATATAAAGATGTACTGAGTTGAGTCACAGGAACACAGAGACACTTACTGTGAGACGGGGGAGTCCAGACAGAACTTGGTATCCAGCTTCCTTTCTCTGCCTCCTTTCTCTTACTATTTAGACCCACAAATAGAGAGACAAGAGCCCAAGACCTGGAACGAGCAGCGCTGGCTCCCTCTCATCCCACCTGCAGAATCTGCACTGAGTGAGGAAAACTCACCTGTGAAAGTGAAACTCAGAGCAACCCACTCAGAGAGTTAACCCTTCACTCACCCTCAGTGCTGCCCTGTCCTCCCAGGGCTCAGTTGAGCCTGGCTGTTACACAGGTGCACAGAGTGGGAGAGGCACAAGGCACTTCTGCAACTTGCACAACTTGTTGTCTACTTTGGGGCCTTTTTTTTTTTGTTGAGGGGTGTTGGCTTCCACTTTGTTGTTTTTGTTTTGAGGCATGGGAGCTGGGTGAACTGCTGGCTTGGGGAGGCTAGCCCCCCAGCCCTGCCCTTCCACCCAAGACCCCAGCCCTTCTGCGCCCACCAGAGCCCAACCCCTGCCCCATTGTGGCCACTG
Source organism: Natator depressus (assembly GCF_965152275.1). NCBI lineage: Eukaryota > Metazoa > Chordata > Testudines > Cheloniidae > Natator > Natator depressus. Next base: position 18,457,585 of record NC_134239.1, read on the forward strand.
GCCCCTGCTGCAGGCTAGTGTCTCCCGCAAGTGCCAGGAGGCTGTGCAGCGCGGCCCCTGGCCCCAGACTGCGGGGAGGCTGGGCAGCGCAGCCCCTGGCCCTGGAGCACTGGAGTGCTGAGCAGCACGGCCCCAGCCTTCCTGGCCCCAGAGCACCAGGCAGGCTGGGTGGCCAGCCACGGAGAGCCGGAAGCAGGAGGGGGACTGGGGGCGGAGTGTTGGCAGGCCTCACCTGGCTGTTTGGGGAGGCTTTGCCTCCCCCTGCCTCTGATACCTGCCGCCCATATTTTGGGGTTTGCTTTTTTTTAAATTCCCACCCCCACCCCCGAGACCGTGATTGACTCTTAGTTGCACAATCTTCTTGTCTGCGTGAGAGCACAGAGCTAAGAAAAGCTTGGAAGGCTGCTGCCTTTGTGTCCTGATTTTTCCTTTTGCCTTTCAGGTGGACTCAGCTGCACATGCGCTTGGTGCTTGCTGGCTCCCTGCCTTGCTTTCCGTTCAGCCAGCCACCCCACGTGGCACTAGGTACAGGCGGGGTTGTGGTTTGGGTTCTGGAGGGGAGGAGGGAGAGGAGGACTGGAGGGCACTACCACTCTCAGCAGCAGCCTGCGATTTGCCGGAGCTGTGTAAGGCCAGGCACAATTGCAGTCCTTGTGCTCAGGGCAGTGCAGCGATTGGTCCCTTCACGTCACCCCACGGGGGCAGGAAGCAGGAGAGGTGGGGCTGAGGCACCAGCCTGCAGAGCGGGACTGGTGCACATGATGGGTGGGGGTGTAACACACCTTAAAGGGGGCAGCAGGTGCCGTGTTCTACCTGCAAATCCAGGATTCCTCCCTGCCCTCGCCCTGGGGCAGCGCTGCTCCACACCTGCCCCAGCACGGGGCTGTGCAGATACATGGGGCGGGGAGTAGAGGGGGCAGCAGAGTCACATGAGGTGTCACAGGCACATGAAAGCCATGGGTCAGAGCCACATGGGGATGGCAGATGGGAGGACTGAGGGTCAGAGGCGCACCCCACACAGAGGGGGTCAGGGGTTGGGAGTCCCCTGGCAGTCACCTCTGGTGGGGGGGTTTGTGGATTCTGGGGGCCCCACTGGCAAAGTCCAGCCCACACCAGTGGGAGTGGAGCAGGGATCTAGGAGCTCAGGAAAAGTGGGGATGTGGGGTTTGGGGGGGTTGGGGGAAGCCAGGCTAAGTGATCCCTCGGTTGGGGCATATAGAGGGGCACTGGAGCGGGGGATTTTCTGGCCAGAGACAGGGGAACCAGGCATTAAACTTGGGAGACCAGATACTTGGGAGAGGCAAGCCTGTGGGCTGCATGGGGGACTAGGCCTCTGACAGTTTCTTGCCCATGGAATTGGGACACAGGGGTAGAGGCGGGAGCCATGGGCTGAGGTGCTCACAGGGAAGGATAATACTTGCACTGAACACATGGAAACCCCTCCTTCTCCAGGGATCTGCCTGTAAAGGGCCAGGCCTCTGGCTGTGCTCTCCTGCTCCTGTGTAGCTTGGGGGTTGGTACGGTGGAGGCAACTGCTGAGCTGCACCTGGAGGTGATGGGACATGTGCACAGGATGAATGGGGGTGACGTGTATCGGGTGACGTCTGCATGAAATGAGTGGGGCGATATGTGCGCTGAATTGAATGTGAATGGGTGTGTGCAGGGGGCACAGATGGCTATAGAACGGGTGGGGTGGGTATGTGCAGTAAGTGGCTCTGTTTGTATCCAGTGTTTGTGCAAATGTTGGCAGGTCAACATAGTATCTCAGCAACTCAATATTTTCATGTATTTCTCCTCTCAACCCCCCTTTGAGGTAGGGCAGTGCTGTTATCCCCATTTTACAAATGGAGAAACTGAGGTACAGAGGAACTAAGTGGCTTGTCCAAGGTCATACATGGAGTCTCTCACAGAGAAGAGAACTGAAACCAGGTGCCCAATGTCCAGGCCAGGGTGCTGACCCTGCACCATCCTTCCTTTCTAAAAGCTTATTTAAGTTAAACTTGTGCAACTTCCCCACGGACACGACCCCTTAACTCACACCATCATGATTCTCCAGCAGGTTTCAGACAAGAAATGCAGAAGTGCAACAGAAGCTCCTTTCAGGAACAGAAGGAGCCAAAGATCTGGGCCCTGCAGCCCGACTCCGCTCTGCTCATTCCCAGTCTCTGCGGTAGCAGGGGGGACTTGTAATCCCTGAGCTCTTTAAATCTCGCTGTAAGGCATTTTTCTCCAGCCCTCAAACAGAACTGTGTCTCTTCAGTTTTTCACTGTCCTTTTTAAGATGTGGACACTAGAACTGGACTCAGTATTCCAGGGCTGGAGCACCCATGGAGAAAAATTAGTGGGTGTTCAGCACCCACCGATAGCCAAGCTCCCCTCCTACTCCCACCCGCTGCCGGCCCTGCTGATCAACTCCTCCCCCTCCCTCCCAGTGCCTCCTCTGCGCCATGGAACAGCTGTTCAGCGGCATGCAGGAGGCACTGGAAGGGAGGGAGGGAGAGGGAGGAGTGGTGATGGGGAGTGCTCGGCGGAGGGGGTGGAAAGAGATGGGGAAGAGGTGGGGCGGGGTTGGGGATTTGGAGGAAGGGTTGGATTGGGGGTGGGGCCGGGGATGGAGTGGGAGTGGTAAGAGATGGGGTGGGGATTTGGGGGAAAGGATAGAGTGAGTGCAGGGCCTGTGTCTGAGCAGGGGTTGAACACCCTGGGGAAAATTAGAAGCCAACACCTGCATACACAGAGATAAAATTATCTCCCAACTCCTACTCACTATCCCCTGTTCCCACTTCAGAAGGATTCCTTTAGCCATTTGTGCCACAGCATCACATTGGGGTTCATGCTGAGTTGCTCATCCTCTATGACTCCAAAATCCATTTCAAAATCATGGCTCTCAGGATACAACCCCCCATACCGGGGGCTCAACCTGCACTCAATGTTCCTACATGAAGGCTCATGCTCGCACTTCCTTCCTCCCCTCACTCACACCCAGAGCTGCTGAGACATCTTGGAACTAGAGCAAAAGGTAGAACATTCCTCTCCTTTCCCGTTTAGATATTTATGTGTGTAGACTACAGCAGATACAGTCCTGGGATCAGATCTGGAGCAGTGGGTCTCAAACTTATTTGATCAGGCTCCCCTCCATTGTGTCTGTAGTCATTTACCCCTCCCCCCAACAAGTACATATACCACCACCCAGCTCTGAGGGCAGTGCCATGCCAGCAGCAGCACAGAAGTAAGGGAGGCAATGGGAATATCACTTTTCAAAACACACTCAGAGCCCCATTGTCACCCTTACTTCTGCGCTGCTGCTGCCATCCCAGGGCTGAAGGCCGGAGCCCCTCTGCCTACAGGTGAGGAATTGGTCAGGGGAGGACAGCCTGAGCCCATCTGACTCTTAGTGACGAAATGAGGTGGGGAAGATGAGGGAAGGAGAGCCTGAGCCCGGGCTGCCTCCTGGTGAGGGGTTGGGGGTGGGAGGTGGGAAGGAGAGTCTAAGCCCAGGCAGCAAGGCTCTGGCTGTCCACTTTATCCCCACCTTCCAGGTGTGCACAGCCCTTCTGCATGAGCCCCAGCCACCCAGGGCTGACAGCCGAGCTTGTAAAAAAAAAAAATACATCCCCCCCACACACAGCTCACACCTCCCTTGACACATTCCTGCACCTTCCTTAGAAGGCCCGCCCTATAGCTCGAGAATGGCTGAACTAGAGAGCTGCACCTCCCCCAAGTCCTTCGCTCCTAACCGGAGGCGTGACTGTCCTTTAACAAGCAAAATCCCTGATCTGACCTGCTGTTAGCCAAGTACACTATTTCATGTTTCGCTCACCAGGCAGCACTGAAGAGAGTTCATTCAATTTGAATTATTGTAAGCAGGGTGTGAATGAACTCTCATGACAGCTACTTGGGGAGGGGGAGAAACTTCAGGAGCAAACTTCATTTACATGAACACCTACTTTGTGTAGGTATCCAGCAGGCAGGAGCTGTGTAACTTCAAGTGATCAACTTTGGCTGGTGTTGGGTTACAAATCACTTTAGTACTGAATGCAGGGGTAGTGAAATTTTGTTATCAATGTTCTTGTCTTTATTTTATGAGTAAATAAAGACAACAACATTGATAACATTTCATTATATTTTATTATATGAGTAAAACTGATTTGAAGAGAATGATGCTGAAATCGAGCAACTCATCAATGAGAAGAGAATGGCATTTTGAGCTTGGCAGAATGACATAAACTGTACATAAGAACATAAGAATGGCCATATTGGGTCAGACCAAAAGGTCCTTCCAGCCCAGTATCCTATCTACCGACAGTGGCCAATGCCAGGTGCCCCAGAGGGAGTGAACCTAACAGGTGATCTAGTGATCTCTCTCCTGTCCAAAACTTGGACAACCTACGGACATCACTTAAAAGTCCTTGAGAGGCACCATCAATGCTGCCTTCGGAAGATTCTGAAGATTAAATGGGAAGACAGGTGCACCAATATTAGTGTTCTGGAAGAGGCAAAGACCTCCAGTATCGAGGCAATGATCATCCATCAGCAAATCTGCTGGACTGGTCACGTTGTCTGGATGCCAGACCATCGTCTCCCAAAACAAGTCCTGTTCTCTCAGCTGAAAGAAGGGTACCATAATGTGGGTAGACAATGGAAGCGTTATAAGGACTTCCTGAAGGACAACCTAAAAAAGTGTAACATTAACATTGACACTTGGGAGACAATTGCCCAGGATCGCTCAAAATGGAGTGAAGTCCTACGTGATGGTCCCCTGCATTTTGAACTTGCTCGCTGACAAACTGACGAGGAGAAGAGGCACAGGAAGAAGGAGAGACTGGCTTCCAGTCATGGTCAACAGCCTCCTGCTGAGCCTGGAAACATCTGCCCTCACTGTAATAGAACTTGTGGTTCAAGGATTGGCCTTATCAGCCACCTGAGGACCCATAACTCCCATAGAAGATGATCATACTCGGTAACGAGTGATCGTCCATCATCATCATCATATGAGTAAAGGAGAGCAGAACTGTGCTTAACCTGTCCCAGATGAGGAGGTCATCCTCAGCTGAAAAGACCTCGTTAAGCCACGGGCTCAAATACCAGACCCCTGTGGAAAGTAAGAGAGGGTGGGGACAGGTGTCCCTGCGAGGAAGTGTGGACACTACCTAAGGGTCTTCGGCCTGGTTTAACCTGTTCCTCCCCACTGTTGAAAGATAGAGCAAAATAAGCTCCATTAGGAGTCTTTTGTTATTTTAAGTGCTCAATTAAGAGCTGAAATCACTTGTGATGGGACAGAATTTCTGCCCAGCCTGCTAAGAACTGACAATCAATAAGAGACAGATCTGCGGAGGTCACAGCAGAGAGGCAGGTGGCAGCAGAAGGTGACTAATCTGATGGGCGGCTGATGGGAGCAGCTGGGAGAAGCAGCTAGCAGGCGGCCGGCAAAGGTGGCAAGCAGGTGGCTGGCGGGCTGGAGCAAGTGCCCAGATGGCGGAGTAAACAAGGTGGCTTTTACACACACACCATTCCGCCATGGTGGGAGGAGAATTAACACAGAGGGAGGGCCCTCCCTACCAATTGTGGTGCCCTATGCAGCCCAAGCACAAGCTCCCCCCTTCCCCGTGGGGGAAGCGGCCAGTCCGCGGGGGGGATGCGCTCAAGGGTTGCAGGGCCACGGAGGCAAGAGCCATGTGGGGGGGGCCTAGGGTGACCAGATGTCCTGATTTTATAGGGACAGTCCTGATATTTGAGACTTTTTCTTATATAGGTGCCTATTACCCCTCACCCCGTCCTGATTTTTATATTTTCTATCTGGTCATCCTAGGGGGTGTCAGTTTGGGGAGCCCCACGGGGCCCAGGGCAGCCCAGGGGATTAGCGAGGGGGGACCTGGTGCTGGCAGCAGGGGTTGGGCCCACACCCGTGGCAGGAAGTGGAGCAACCCGGCCTCAGCCCGCTCTGCTCCCCCAACTCCCAGCTGTGTCACTTGAGGGAGGGAGCCTGGGGAAAGGAACGCTCCCTGCACTCACCGGAGGTGGGAAGTGGAGCGACCTGGCCACAGCCCGCTCTGCTCCCCCAGGCCAGCTCCCAGCCGTGTTGCTCGGGGGAGGGGGCTTGGGGGAAGGACCGCCCCCCGCACTCACCGGCGGCGGGCTGGGGCTGGGTCACTCCACTTCCCACCACCGCTGGTGAGTGCAGGGGCAGGCCTGACTCCTGCTGCCAGCGCCAGCCCCCCCCCCCCCCCCGCCAGTTAATTCACCGGGCCGCGTCTGTTGCTCGGGGAAAGGGGTGGAATGGGGGTGGGGTGCAGGCAGAGCAGAGGCGGGAAGAGACGGGGTGGGGGCAGAGCAGGGATGGAGGGAGTTGTTCTGGGCCCTGCAGCCCCCTAGGACAGACTTTGCAGTGGGCGCACGCAGCCTGCAGGGGAGAGCAGCTGGGGGATGGGGCTGGCTGCCGGAACGGGCGCTGCCACGTACTCAGCATGCAACTGCCAAGGGCATCACGAAATTTGGGGCAATTTGGAGCTCATGCTTTTATGTTTATGAATCCTGCTTGTGCTGTTTCCCCAGATTAATGCTAGGTTATTTTTTATTATAGAAAACTCTTTCTATCTCAGACTCTGTGCTTGCAAGAGGGGAATAATTGCCTCTTAGAGGCACCTAGTGTGTAATTTTCCCAAGTTACTGGTGGGGGATCAAGCCAGTTCTGTATTATATTGTTATATTGTTGAAAAGGAACCCCTAGATATTCAACCTGGCCCTTTTTGCTGCCCACTCCCTTCTGCCAGTTGGTTACCTTTTGATTAATTTCTCTTCCTCTCAGAATGAGCAAACAATTTCCACAAGCTGGCGAAATTCAAAGAGTTTCTCTTTCTAAAAGTAATTCAGGTTCACTTCCTCTCGGTCTCTCAGCACTGAATTCACCTCGTTTCCCCTCTCCTTTTCTGGACAAAGAAAATACTGTCTTCCCACCCCACCCCACCCCTCACACAAACACAATGCAATAAGAAACAGAGCAGCCATAAAACAAACTTAAGAAAATAAATGCCTAATAAATGGTCAGGAATACACAGATTCAGTAGCAATATTGATGAACACAAAATTGATGAACACAGTAGTTTTGTCACATATTCACCATCCTCACATACTTCAACCTAAATGTTCAAACTTGGATGCTAATAAGTTAGGCTTTGTCTCAGTGACCAGTTAGCGTGTGGCAAGCTGGGGTGCAAATCGGCCCTGTGCTAGCCTGTCATGCACTAACTGTCCATGTGAACCTTACCACTGCATACTAAACGTTCCCTAGTGTAGTTTGATCTATTCTTGTTTCAAAAAGGAGTAGATCAAAGTGCACCAGGGAACTTCTAGTGCCCAGAAGCAGGATCCACACCGACACTCAGTACGTGGCACACTAATGCACTGTAGATTTACACACTCACACCCAGCTTGCTGTGCACTACCTGGATGTCCGGAGAAGCCCAAATAAACATGGTCTGATTTGCAGAGTTGCTGAGCACTTACAAATCACTTTGAAGCCAGTGGGCATTAGCGCTGCCAACTCTAGCAATTTTACAGCAAGTCTCAGAATATTTGGTGCTCTCCTTATAATCTCAGCTCCTGGAGTCCTGTAGTTACAAGAGAACCTCAGTTTCCATATATAAAAAAAAGTCTAGCCCTCATGGATGTGGAGAAAAGCCTGAAAAAGTGACCCCCAGTGAAGCCTAAGGATTCTGAAAACAGAAAGCAAATAAAAAGTATCACAAATGGTCTTTTCCCCTCATAACTTTTAAGCCAATCTCATGATTTTGTGGGAGCCAGGCTCAAGATTTCGGAACATCTGGAGTTGGCAATACCACTTTAAAAATCAGCTCACTTTTAACTGGATGCCTAAATATGGATTAAAGATCCTAATGACTTTCTCTCAAGTTTGGAAATTTGTGTAAG